>NC_048440.1:14719186-16126686 GCF_004353265.1 Vitis riparia | reverse complement strand
TCATTTGAGATTAGGTCTTAGGTGATGGGCACTAACTAGACGCCTTAAAATTGCCGCCCCCCTCCCTCTCTCTCTCTCTCTCTCTCTCATTTGAGTTTAGGTCTCTTTCTCGAATTTGAGATTAGGTCATAGGTGATGGGCATTAACTAGAGGCCTTAAAATCCCCCTCTCCCCCACCTATTTACATATGAAAAATAGAAATAGGTCATTTATAGAAGCAAATAGAATAATATGCAACAAAATTAGTCAACTTATGGCCAAGGTTAATGGGAATGCCTAACCCAATGAAGATGCTCAGAATATCACTGTTGGCATGAAATCCCAAATAATAACCTCCTCCTTGTTACCCATACCTTGTCTCTTCTCTTCTTGGCAGCCGAATTGTGAGCATCCCACCCACACCATAGCTCTAGGTAAACCAATCTTGAATACTTCCCACCAGCATTTGTTTGCTGCCATTTCTATCTTTGGGTCATGCTGAGTTGAAGGAGACTCGTCGCAGTCTTTGCCATAACGCCCACAAAGTCACCATCACTGGGCTAGGAGGGCCTCTTCTTAGTCACTTCCCTTTCTGGAATTTGTTTTCAGCACTTTCTTGTTGTTTTCTTACTTATAAGTTATAACCCTCCTTCAGTTTTTAATATTAAAAATTCTGCCTTCACCATTTCAGCTCATAAATTTGCTTCCACTACATACAATTTCAAAATAGGTGATCACGCAATCAAAATTATTGTATTCATCTCAAGAGAGCTTTCTATCTCATCAGATGATCAATTGTGAAAGTTGGTGAGGGGAAGGAATAACATTAATAGAGGAATTGATGTATCAGAAGCCCCCATTCCTAAAAAAATGAGAAAAAGAAAAAATATACAAAGATATTTAAAAACTTACTCCTTTTGAGGACCATCAAGGCCTTTTTCCCTATCACTTGTACGAAGAAACACTTGACCCAACTTAGAAGCTTTCTTGGGTATTTTCACAAACAATCTCCAAGGAAAACTCTTAACTATTTGTCGTTGAGATACATTTATTATGAGTCCAAGGACCACACCTTGATTCTAAGCCTACCCAATCGTTAGAGGGCATGCGAGTTGGAACAAGGCCATCAAATTCAACCAAATTAGCAGCCGTGTTCGACACTAACTAGACTTCGACTAAAAGAGAGGGTCACATTCTAACACCCAAATAAATAAAGCAAAAGCAAAAGAAGGGACTTATCTCATTTTATTTACAAAAGGAAAAAAAGACCCGAAAAGGGAGTACAAGGCCAAAGGTCCTCCCTAGAGGCCTACAGACCCAATACCCCATTCCAATTTCAAGCCTCGAAGCTATGTGAAATGACTGAATGAGTCAAATTTCCACAAAAAAGAAAAAAGAAAGAAAGAAAAGTGAAGTGGGACAGCGGCAAAGGGGACCACTTTGCTTGGGAGTCTCATAAACTAGGTTGTTACTGTGCCTAAAGGGGCTGTAGGGACCCCACTTGCAGCACCTCTTCAACACACTGCAAAGCAAGGAAAAACGAAAAGTGGGTAAAGTGGTCACAGGATCTAAGGGCGGGCCTTTCTTTTGAAAACAATGCCACAAGCCCAATATGAAACCCACGTTCCTATTAACAGCCTAACCGTCCCTCTAACTGCTACTTCCCCTCTACTATTCAATTCTCTTCTTATCACCTCTTCCCCTTTTATCTCCTATCTCTGCTTTCTTCAAACCTTAAACCAGATAATTCTTACCCAGAGAATTATCAAACGATGAAGTGGGGAAGAAAGAAACCTTCTTCTCCTTCCTCCTCGTCCCGGGCTTCTTCCATGTCTCGTGTCTTTCCTGTTTCCTGGTTTTCTAAGTTTAAGCTAATGGGGGGCAGTTCTAGGCCTCAACCCGAAAGAGCGAAGCCAAAAGGGAGGAAGAATTCGCCTTCTAGGAGTTCATGGCAGCATGCTAGTTGTGGAGACGGTAGATTCTATGGCGGAGGAGATGATGGCTTTTGGAGATTATCGTTTGGAGAGGAGGATGATGTCATGAAAAGGAGAGATAGATGTATTTTGAGGTCTGTTCTGTATGAGTCGGATGATGAGGTTGAACTTCCATTGTCAAGTTGCAGAAGCTGCAGATCCAGTTCTACAAAAGTGGGGGAAAGAGGGGAGTCCCAGAAGTTCAGTGACATGGTGTCCGATGAAAGAAAGATGAGAGAATTGCATGGAGACGTAGAGATTTCGCTGGGGAATGGTGCACGTAAAGGAGAAAAAGGAAGGCAGGAAACAAAATTCAAGACACCCAGGCAGGAAACTGTGAAAGAGCGGAGATCACGAAAAGCTAACGGAAGGGTTTTGAAAGAGAAGTGGTCAGAATTTGAGAATGAATTAGATGCAGCAAAGAAATCAACAAAATCAGTAGAAAAGCATAGCTTGAAACCAGAACCAGTAAGTAGAATTCAAACTAAAGGAGACCATAGCAAGTTAACAACCTCTCATCCAAGGAAACATCGCCATGCCACTTCCATGAATTTAAGAAGTTCGAATCTAGGAACAATTGAAGAAGATTGTACATTTGCTTCTCTTAATTTGGAAGAACCTGATGCACCTAGTAAAGAAGAAAAAAGAAAATTGAAAGAAATGGACATCAAGGAACTAATGTCAAAGAGTGAGAACCAGAGAAAATCCATTCATCTAAGCAGGGAATTGCAGAGCAGAACAAAACAGAGGAGCAAAATCAGAGTTCACTCACCAAGAACACCTTCCAAGGTGGAAATTTGCAAAATAAAAGCCCTGGAAGACATGAAGGCCAAAATGAAGATGAAGAAGAAGATTGAGGAGAGAATTCTTGGAGGAAGAACACAAATAGAAAGCTTTGCTGTTGTAAAAAGCTCCCTTGACCCACAGAAGGACTTCAGAGATTCGATGATTGAAATGATCATGGAGAAAGGGATTAGCCAGCCAGAAGAACTCGAGGAACTCTTGGCTTGTTATCTGACATTGAACTCAGATGAATACCATGACCTCATAATCAAGGTCTTCCGGCAGGTATGGTTTGGCTTGAACCGAGCTTATTTTGATCCTGAATTACAGAATGAACATTGCTATGAATGACCAACTTGTAAACATATTGCAAATCCTAACTCTCAATTTTCTTGTATTATGCCACTAATTTTCATTAATCTGAAGGACTTATTGCCAAAGAAGAATCAAAATAGGTTCTCTTATTTAAGAGAAGATTTCTGTTGTTCTAATTTCATGCAAAATAGAGTGTATGCTTAGATGATGATGTTCTACCAATGTACCGATTAAGCGATTCCTAAAACAATGAAGTCATAAAACCTATTTCACAAGGGCAGTTAATTTGATCATTTTGGAAATTGAAATATGAGTAATCCAGGTCAAGTTGAGGGCTTATCTATTGTATTTGAGAGAGGCAATGAGGAGGATTTTATTTGGTTTACCTTCGTGGAGGGAGAATTTTCAAGGTAGTTTGGGATGAGGCCCACAAACTCTCTTCTCCCTTTAATTTTCCTCTCACCTGTAGAAGGATTCCTTTTCACAATGCCTTTAAAGGTTAGTAAAAAATGCAAAAGGAAAAGTCACAAAATTGTTTATTCTTTTCCTGTTTTATGTTTTAAAGACTCCTAACTTCTGCAGAAATTATATTTATGGTTAATTGAAGCACCGGATTCCCATTGTTTTACTTTCCAAATAATTGGTTTTTTAAATACCACGCTTTTTTAACAAGCCTTCTTCCAAACTGCAACTCTCCAAGGAACATAAACAACAGTAAAGGGCTACCACCTACAGTCTCTGGTTATGACGATCATTTTCTACTTGGAAAGTGTAGCTCTTAGTGTAACTGATATCATGCAGCAGAAGTAACTTTTTTCTTGCTTCTCCTAAGCAAAACAGTTAGTACGCGCGCGACCCTCTAAAGTCTTGATCATCTCCTTGATTATACCACAATGAATCCTTCACGTAAAGTCCTTTCCAGAAACCAATCCTTCACCAGCTAAGAACTCATAGACAGTTCCATCCACTTCAATCATGCTACAACCTGGATCCTTTCTTACTCCTTGTGCCCTCATCTTCTGCCTCACCTCCATAACATCTTTCCATCTTCCCATAGACGCATACATATTTGACAACTGAACAAAACTAGAACTTTCTTGAGGACTCAACTCTAAGAGCTTCTGTGCAACTCGCTCTGCCAATTCCACATTACCATGGTTTCTGCAAGCTCCCAGAAGAGATTCCCATACTACAGAAGCTTCTTTTTGTGGCATTTTTTGTACAAGTTCTTCAGCCTCTTCTAACAGTCCAACCCGGCCAAGTAAATCCACCATACAGCCATAGTGCTCAATGGTTGGTTGGATTCCATGAACATGAACCATGAGGTTAAACATCTCACGCCCCTCATCCAGCAGGCCTGCACGACTGCAAGCAGATAGAACACATACAAAGGTAACCTCATTGGGTTTAAAACCCTCCACAAGCATCTCAGAGAAAATCTCTAAAGCATGTTGTCCAGATCCATGGATGCTTAATCCTGAAATTATTGAATTCCATGTACTAATATCCTTCCTCAAACAACTATTAAAAACTTCCAAAGCCTTCTCAATGCTCCCACATTTGGAATACATATCCACAAGAGCAGTAGCAACAAAACCATCAATACTGATCCCATTCTTGTCAATATATGCATGAACCCATTCCCCTTGGCTCAAAGCACCAACATGGGCACAAGCAGATAACACACTTACAAGCGTACAATTATCAGGCTTCACCCCTGCGTGTTGCATGTCTTCAAAAAGCACCAAAACTTCACTGAAACGACCGGCATGAGCATAACCAGTAATCATGGCATTCCAAGAAACCACATTCTTCACCGGCGTCTCAGCAAAAACCCTCCGCGCTTCTTCAAGCAATCCTACACCCACATACCCAGAAATCATAAAATTCCAAGACTCCACATTTCTTTCAGTCATTTCATCAAATAAATGACACGCCAACTCCATCAAACCCCTTTCTGCATAAGCACTCAACAAAGCGTTCCAAGAAACAACATCCCTTTCCAGCATTCTATCAAGCAACTGGCGCGCATCTTCAATACACCCACAACTCGCATACAAATGAATTAAAGTATTTTGAATAAATAAATCATCCCCAAGCCCAGTCTTGAGAACATGACCGTGAATCTGTCGCCCTTCCTCAACCCCAGAAAAACTTCCACACGACTTCAACGCAAACGTAAAGGTGTACTTATCAGGAAGAACAGAAGCATGGAGCATTTGATGAAAGATGGTGAGAGCAGCTTCTGGAGTGGGGCTATTGGCATAAGCTCGGATAATGGTATTCCACATGTAGGAGTTGGGATTGGGAATGCGAGAGAAAATGGAATGAGCGTAAGGAATGGCTTGAGCGTGGGAGTTGGTGGAGACGGAGGCAATGAGTCGACTTGCGGCGAAGGTGCTGTGGATGAGGCCGGACTTGAGAATGTGGGCATGGGCTTGGTGGAGTTCAGAGATGGAAGTGGCCATCTCTGCGAATGACAGTATCGGAGGGGGAGGGAAGCTACTAGACATTATAACTAAAGTGAACGGTCTCAATACAGCATCTACTTATTATTAGTTATTTAACTTATTTCCATAGGCTCAGGGTGTCAAACGGGCTGCGCGGCAAGGTTTCACATTTTGATGAATACTTTTATAATCCGTAACCATAACACAATGGCAAACAACATGATTATGCATATGCTTCTGATGAATGGAAATTGACTAGATTCTTTATCAGGATGGTATAAGGTAAAGTACGCTTATTTCCCAATCTGAACTCAAGACTTTGCAGTCCCAGTGAAGGCATATGTATATATAAAATAACCAGTAGGGTCCCCTGATAACTCAAGCTCATTTAAGATCTACCTCTGCCAAAACATATGCACGCAATTTTTCCTCAATCAAAAGGATTGAAAATGAAAGACTCTCTGAGCTGTAGCCAAGGCCCTATTGGAAAGAAGAAGACGAAGAACAACAACAAGCCCCAACCAAAACAATTTTCTCTTCTTTGTGCAGCTTCTACTAGTCTGAAATTGCATTTGCTTAGCTAGTTTCATACATCAGGAAAGCTTAAGCAACAGTTCTAGAAAAGTGAAAATTTTTTATGGCTTGAAGAGATCACCATGAACTAACAACACATTGAACAAACAGATACTACACCTGAGAACCTTCATCCATTTGTTGTATTAGGTAGAGCATTTTCTTAGGCTTGAAAGGAAACATTAGCAAAGAAGAAACGGATATTATTGCATGGAATGAAAGAGAAGATAGTATTACATGCACCTCGGAAGGAGGCAGCTTTGAAAGGGCCATGATCATATAGTAAAGGTGCTGGTCTGGAATGGTAGATGTGAGTCATGTGACCAGGATTTAGATGCACCAGTCATAACAAGATCAGAATGTCATCTCTATATTTTGTCCTCATTTAAGAGACAAAGAAAAGCACATAATCTTATCCAGATTATTTAAATTATGGTTTTCATTTGAGCTATTTGGATTGTCTGTGCATGTCCTAGTACCTTTTTGGGGTGCCAAAATGAACCACGAAAATTGAATGGATCCCTACACATTAGGCAATTAAATGAGCTTTCCAATGCTTATCTCCTAAGATTTCAAAGACAAGCTCATGTTCCTATTTATCATGATTATTGTACTAGCTCCATATTATACTTCAAAAATGAGTAGAAGTTCCATGCGAAACACAATACTTTAAATTTGTTCTCATTGAGCATCTGAAGAATAAATAGAAATAATTAATAGCTTGGAGTCAACAAGCCAACGTTGGCAACTGAGGTTCACTAGTGGAAGCAAAGCAAATAACGGAAATAGGATAAGTAAATAGAACTCCTTGAGAGAATAGCTGTTAGGGACAAGCATTCACAAAGCCTACAATGAAAAAAGTAACAAGAAATGCTGAGCAACAAATTTGTATAAAAGCTTAAGCTATTAGGATTTAGGCCCACAAGGTATATTATGCTTTCTAACACCCTCCCTCACTTGCAGAAGTAAATTATGATATCCTCCTTTAGGCTTGTATATGTGTTGAGGTTTGAACTCATGACCTCCTTCTAAACGAGGTTCTGATGTTGGACATCAATCATAGAAAATTTGTTGTTTAACATAATATAAGAGCTTTGGTTAACTGGAGGATCCTAAGTTCAAGTCCTCCTCCCATTATTTTTCTAACTATCTATGATCACAAAAAAATGTTAGGATTAAACTTTCAAAAACATAATATGTTGTAATAGATTTGATATTTGTTATTAATTTAATGATATTCCAGTTTCACTTTTATCTATCATTATTCTATGCATTATACTTTATGGACATTCTTACCTAACATCTCTTGCATTGTATATGACTTGAATGGATTACGAGTTATACGAAAGATCCAAGTTATAGACTTCTTACAATTAGATGATTTGTTCATAGTCAGTTTGTGAACTTAGGCAATCCATTTGAGGTCGTAATGTACCACCTCCTAATTTGAGGAATGACTGATCTAGGCTATTAAAATGAGGTTCCAATGGTGAGTGCACAAGTATGTACAGTTACACATCGAGCAAACCTACGATGAGTCATAATGTAAGACTATCAGATAGTCATGACTTCACCAAGTTCTTATACTGTATTGTTTCTTAACCTTGAGAAAATATTGAACTTATGCCTAAGTTTGTAGTGACTTTGACTTACAGATTAGATCCTAAAATGATCATATATTCCCTATGGATTAAGTCACTATTGATGGAAGTTGGTAGCAACGGGTATTCTTAATAAAGGCATTATGATATCTCATGGACTTTGAGACAATGTGTTCCTTTAGATGATCTTAAGAACATGTAATCATGAAATTTGTGGCGTCGCAGTAACTCATTTAGTGGAATTCAACATATGCTCTTAGTGAGTTAAAATATACCATTTGATCACATAATAGAAGGATTTGTAACTCAATAATAGTAGAGATAATTTTGAGAGGTTGATAGCTTTTATCTTGTTAGATTTTGGACACCAATTTATGAAAAGACCATATATAGTGGATAACATGTCACAAATCCAGACGCTTAGTATCTCATTACAATATACATAAGATATTGGAATGTAGTTGACTCTCTATAGTGGGATGTTGAATCGATTTCAGAATTGGATTCTGAGGGAGCCAATACTGTACTATGAGTCCCAATGGTCCTCACTTGAACTCATATACCTTGATGACATGGTTTATGAGGATTGAATTGGTTCTTGGCTCACTTATGTGCAAAAGGGTGTTTTGGTAAACACATAAGATTGCACAAGAGTTAGTGAATGATATCTCCGAACTAGGCTAATTGATTAATTGGAACCTTGTAGCATTAATTAATCAATTATGACCTTTATTGGGCTAGATTAAGTGACCGATGCCTAAGGTGGACTCAAGTCATTTAAGTTCAATGGGAAGCCTATAAATAACCCTTTAGGGGTTAGGACTTCATACTTTTGTTACTCTCTCCTTTAAGTCCAAAGAGATAGAACCCTAACCTCCACTTTAGAAATTTCCAACATCTCAATTCCTAAACCCATGGAGGAGTCATCAAAAGGAAGATTAGTGGTTTGCAAGATCTCTAGCGACTATCACAACATTCGATTATGCTCTTCACTATAAGGAATCGATATGAGAACATCTAGATCTCAAATATATCTCTAGATCTAAGTTCTAATATGGTTTTATAGTCATTGTTTTTTGCTATGTTAGATCTAAAGAATATAGGAATAGATAGCATGCACCCTACAAGATTCAAGGTAAGGGAACAGAGTAATCTAGGTTCCTTACAAAAGAAAAAAAAAAAAAAAAAAAGTGATTTATTTGCCACACGAGGATGTTAGAACACAACATGCATTGTGAGCTCAAATCCTAACAACTTAAGCTTTTAATAAATAGGTTGTCCAACAAGAAACAAAGACGGAACAAAGGAAACAAAGCTCAAAGATTAACTTATCAATAAAAATAGACACACAAAATAATAATAATAATAATAAATAAATAAATCATCCATCCAGAGCATACAGTAGGACTAGGACTGATTTCAACTTTAATGAAAAAAGAGAGGGCTCAATATAGACATAGGGAAAAGAAGTTCAAACACTTGCTACACATAAAAATGTAGAGTTACAAAAAAATTAAAATAAAATAAAAAGGCAATATGGGAAGAGAAAAATAGAATAATCAAGCGGCTGAACTCTTCTAATGCTCAGTTATTCCCCAATGGGATGTCATAGGTTTAATTTGTAAGCATCCAAACCATGTTAAAATATATTGCACAATTCATCATGGGGCTTCAAGGAGAAAAACAATTATGAATAACTTTTCAAAAGAAACTAAAACTTCCCCAAAAATAGCGTACTTACACAATGCAACTCTTATAATGGATATATTTAAACCTCAGAACCCTCTTCGCTGAAAGTTAATCCAATTTCTCCATCAATTCTATTTGTATCTACTAATTATCAATTTTCAAAGAAAAAAAGAAAAATAGTCCAAACTTCTCAAAATAAAAAACAAACCTCATGATATTGCCACCATTTCTTCTCTCAAAAAAGGGGAGCAGGACCCTCCAGACTCTAATAGCAAAGAGCAGCTGAGCCTCAAAAGCATTGGTTTCAGTAAGGCACTGCCTGGACAATATCCTAACATACCAAAAGCAAACAGCATGAAAGTTCTCCACAATTGCCTCTTGGAAACCAGTTTTCATTATTGCATCCAGGTTTGAGCACAATTCAGAGACAGGACATAAGCCAACAATACCCAAAATCTTTTCAGTAAAAAATACAATAAAATAAAAATAAAAATTCCAGTAATCATTTAACTCAACAAATGAAGAGAAAAATAGACACTTTAAAGTGCCATAATTAATTTATCACAGGGTTAAAAACTTAAAACTCAATGAATACCTTTACCAGTCTCAAGATACCTTAAAACTAACATTTCCCTCCCAGTATCTAAAAAGCCTCACACTCCTGAGCAAAAGCTGATGTCAATGTACAACTGATGCCATAATTAAAGCCCAAACTACATATGGTGCATAAAATAAGAAAATGTAATCAAGAAACTTAAAACAGCTAGCTTGATGCATTAGTAATTGCAAGGAACCTGTCAGTAATGAAGAGATGTCTGGGTAAGTTCATTTAGCAACTCTACAGTTTCAGTTCAACCGTATCAGTCTTTTTTTCTTTTCTTTTTTTCCTTTTTTTTTTTTTTTTTTAATTATGTTGAGGAAGGGGACATACATAGATTTATTTAGGGATTGAGTGGGGTGATGAGGAGACATTTTTGCAAGAGCAATGCCAGATAAGGGAGTAACTGTAAAATATAAGAGTGGAATTTTGGATTGAACACATTACAGGAAGGGAACAGGTGGGTGAAATTAAGGTTAGAACTCTGTATAGTGTGAGAATTAGTTGATGCTTCTAGTTTCACAATGCCAATGTTTTGTGTAGGCCTGCATGTGCTATATTATAGTGTGAACATGCTATGGAAATAGGAAAGAAGTCATGAAAAGAATTTGAGCATATATTAATGTTACAGTAAAATGCTACTGTTATGATATCTGATCAAGAATTCAATTGAAGGAGCCTGAAAAAGCCATATAAGATAGTTGAAATCATGAAAGAGCCAAAAAGTTGATAAATGATGGAGACACCATCCTACATAAGATCATGTGTACAGAAAAGATAACTCAAATAACATGTCTATTCACTGCCAGATCAAAAATCAAATGTGCCTAATTTATTACACCAAACTATTGATGCATCAAAACTTGAAAAAGAATTGACTAACATCAAGTTCTCTCTGCTGGGGTAAGCTGTCCCATTTGATCTGCAAGCTTATTTGCACTCCTTGCATTCCACCAAAACCTGCCATGATCACCAGGCTTCCCTTCATTCTTCCTGCTTTCATCATCCTTTCTTTCTAACTGAACTTCCTCTGCTGATGAACCAGGATTCTCAGTGAAGAACTGTTCCCAGAATACGTCGTTGACCCCAGTTGGAACAGGAGATGCAGCTCCAACTACTTGTTCTTTTAAGGTAGTAACCTCAGGAGCAGTAGCAGCGGGCTTGCAATTCATGTCAATCCCAGTAGATTTAGACCTAGTATCAATATTAAGTTGAATATAAGATATACCTGGACTTTCTGCACAACTCATAGATTCATCCAACTCCACGGATGAATTAACGTCCCTTGAACAATTAGAAGACAGATTTAACCTAGGTGATTGCTGTTGCAAATTTATGTCTGCATCCCCAGATGATGCATCAATTTCAGTAAGAACAACTGCAAAAGGCTGTGCAGGCACCCCAACACCATATATTACCTCTTCACCAGAAGTCGGACGAAATTCATCGAGAATATCCTCCCAAGAAGTTAGGGATGACTCCAAAAACTCCACCAGCTCCAAAACATAAGTAGCATCAAGCTTTTCTGTGTTCACTGTATGGGAAGTTGCTATGCGATTCTCTTCAACATCAGATTCATCATAGAAACAATTACTTGTCAGCAACCTTCTCTTTCTGTTATGGGTTTCCATTGACGGTAGGAAAGATAAGGCAAGCCCTGGTTTCTGCAACATTTGAGACAAGTAAGATATCACAGTTTGCTGACGTTGTTCCATATGTTGTAAGCGATCCTTTAGATGCTGCATTTGCAACTCAAGTCCTTGCCTGTCTTCTTTATGCCTCTGTAACTCCAAAAGAAGTGCCCCTTTATCATGTTTCAGCCTTTCAATGTCAGCCCGATAACCCTCTCTGTCAGATTCAGATAATGGACAAGAAGTTCCTTGTCCTTTTTGATTCTGTATGGAATGGCTATGAACTGGCTTGCGTCTATGGATGTTCCTCAGAAGGTGTGGCTGACCTCTGATAAAATCCTCATTTGCAAATGCCCACTGCTCAGAATCAATTTTTCTAAAGCCCTGGTTAAGGAAGCAGAAACAAATATATACAAATGTTAGAATTCAGCAGCAAAGACATACAGTGGGGTTCATTTGATTCAGTGGAAGACAAAATTGGGAAAGAAATGTCTCTATGCACTATAGATGATGGCTCATCATTGAGATAGTAAGATTAGTAAGCTATATTATTGAACAATTTTCACTACATGAGCTCAATCAAGCTGGATGTTTTACCCCCATTTCCTGGAAAATCACATCCCAAAATTGAAAAGGAAGCAATTTTCTATCACCACCAAGAACAGGAAATGGGGATTTCCCAATATAATTTCAGAATCTACTCTTCCGAAATGCAATATAGAGCCACAAAATAAACAATAACGTAAAATTCCCAATAAAAAATAATCTGTGGCCTTACATATGTATTGAGCTGCCTGATAAAGCTGGAGAAGTTATTGTGCTTGAAGAACCGCGGCAGCAAATCCCTTGAAAAATCTTCTGGATTCCACACGATGAAGCTTTTATTAGTCTGACTCCAAGAGACAATTGAATCTGTAGTAGGATCATCCACCATTTCATATGTTTTAGTAAGAAATGGAGGTGGTGAATTTGAACTGCCTGGAGATTCATCCATCTTTAATTTAAACCCGTAAAACAAAGCCCCCAAAATTCAAAACCCAGAACTTAACCATCAACCCAACAATGAAATCTGAAGCCCTCCCAGAGCACCAAAATCTCCAAGCTCCCTATATATTTAGAGTACACTGATTAATTACCAAACCCTTCAACCTGCACATCCGTCCTTCAAATCCAATTAACACATTGACTATCAGATTGCACCACAAGATTTCTCGTGAAGTTCCAAATTCCAGGCCTGAAACAAAATTGAACACTCTAGTTCCTTATATTTCAAAGTGCAAGACTATAACCCACCAGGAATCAAAATTTCAACTCCTCGAACTCCGTCTAGCATCAAAAATCAAAATATATACAGGGATCCGATAATAAAAAATTGTCTAAACCCGATAGAACTCAACCCCTCGTACGATCCCAGAAAACCCAAATTCCAAACTCCCTACAAGTTCAAAATAAACCACAAAAAAACAAAAAAAAAAAAATCCTATTAGATACCCGCAAATTCTCACCCTCAATTCTTCCAAATCCAAATAAAAGCAAACCCTTTTACCATCGGATCATAACCAATCACCTTACCTTATTCTATTAACTTGTTAACATTACCAAATTTCTCAGAAACCATTCCAAATCAAAATCCAGAACCTCGGGCACCTCCAATTTCACTCTAAACAAACAGAACCCACCTGAAAAAGGCAGTCCCAAACCCAATCAGTCAGCTCTGCCCCTCAACAATTCTTGCATTCAAAATCCAGAACCTCAGGAACCCCTCCAAATTTCACTCTAAACAAACAGAACCCACCTGAAAAAGGCAGTCCCAAACCCAATGAGTCAGCTCTGCTCCGCAACAATTCTTGCATTTATTCTAATTTCTAACACAAACACTTCAATTTTTCTATTCGATCAGTTGAAATTTCCAATCATTTTTTTAAAGACAACATCTCGGAAAAGTCGGCATAAAAGATACGGTGAAATGGTGTAATACTTGCAGCACAAGGAACGATGTGGTAAGAGAAGTTGAGCTTTTACCTCAGAGAGACAGTGAAGTTTCAGACAAGCGCGTATTGGTTTGTCTGGTTTTTCAATTTTCGGCAGTTAATTCTTGGATCGTGTGAAGGGTTTTCTTGGGTTTTATGCTGAGAGAAATCAGTATAATATTCTATGACCCTGCATCGTCATCCCATATGTTTATCATCGACTCAATGATTTAGCTCCCTCCATTGACCGCAACGGCACCGTTTTGCTGACTCTGTCTGAATTTTTGGCCAAGCAACTGCCCTTGTCCACAATTTCATGAATTTAATTATTCAAATTTCTCCAATTTTTTTTAAATATAATAATGACCGTCATTTAATTAGAAATTTTAAAAATAAATTATTTTTAATTTCTACGCATCATTGTGTTCCTTCTAAGTTAAATCTAACATAAAACTGAGTTGGAGATTTTTAACTTTGCATCAAACTCGTAAATAATTTTATTCTTATAAATTATAATAAGTTGTTATAAGTTATGAAACAAAATAATAATTTAACATACTATAAAAAAATCATCATATTAAAACACAATTTATTGATTTGGCATCGAATCTCTGCATTTATTGATGCGATAATAATAACATTAAATTGAAAAACTCATGTTTTCTCGCATTCATAAATCTTCTTTTTTCTTGCTTTCATAACTCTTCTTTTTTCTTACATTCGCAACTTTTCTTTTTAAGTATATTGATTCCGCACTTACATGTTTTTTAGTACACATTAAAATCCATCCTAAAATCGGAAGTACTAAATACACAATTTATTGATTTGACATCGAATCTTCGCATTGATTGATGCGATAATAATAACATTCAATTGAAAACTCATTTTTTTCTCGCATTCACAACTCTTCTTTTTTCTTGCTTTCACAACTCTTCTTTTTTCCGGCATGCACAACTTTTCTTTTTAAATACATTGATTCCGCACTTACATGTTTTTTAGTACACACTAAAATCCATCCTAAGATCGAAAGTACTAAATTCATATCATTTACTCATTATGAAGGAACAAACTTAAAGTGTACACACTAAAATTGAAAGTACTAAATTCATTTATCATCTACTCATTATGAAGGAATAAACTTAAAGTCAATTATACACTTAAAAGATTATGAATGTCTATTGGAACTTGACGATTCAAGTGTAAAATGGTTGAAGACTTTGATCTTTAAAGTCTTGGTGATAATAAAACTCTGTATGGGAACTTAAAGAAAGTGAACATAAACGGGTTTAAAGATAACAAAATAAGTTTGATACCCAACTCAAACAACAAATTAAATGGGGTTGGGTATAGAAAATTCTCATACTCGCCCCACTTTAAAATGATATTTAAAATGAATATAATATAAATTAATAAATATTATAAATATTTATAATTTCTTTTTATAAAAGGTAATATTTTATATATGTTAAAAAAAAGTTGAAAATGAAAAAAAAAATCAACTAAAACTATTTTTTTTATTTAATATTATATATAATAAAAAATGGGATGGGATAAATTCAAACCCAAATTAATTCCAGATTTAAAAAGAAATTATCAATCTTGTTATATTTTTCCTAAACTCATCCTATTAGGGATAAGAGATGGTAAGTTCTCCAAAATATCCCCTCTAATATCATCCCTAGGTGAATTGCCCAACCATAATAAAAGAGTTTGCATATTTTCTCTCTTTATTCTTTCCTTAATTGTTATTTGACTTATTATTTTTTGTTCTTTTTTTTTTTTTTTCGTTTATTGTTTTTAAAAAGGTTTTAAGATTCAACACCCCTGATTTACCTAATCTAGTTGGCCATTTTGGCAAGCCCTAATATTTTTTTAACTCAAGTTGATCCTACTTCTTTCAAACATTGCTCATACCAACACAAACACCCGTTTTGTGGATTCAATCTACCCAAGTTACAAACATACCTTAAACTTATTTTTTAACCAAATTTTATAAAACAATTTTGAGAAAAAATTATCAAAATGTTTTTAAAGCTAGAAAATTATTTTTCATTTTAAATAATAGATAAATATTTTCAAAAATAATATCTAAATAAACCATAAGTTTTAAACCCTAGAAAATTCACTATTTTTTTTCATATCATCATCTTTATGGAAAGAAAAAAACTACTAATTTTTTTTTTTATCATATTTGGTCTTACTAGAAAAAAAATATAATAATTAAAAACGTGTTGAAAACTTATGTTTTATTAAGGAAAAATTGGAACGATTTGAAAAACTATAATATTTAATTCTAAAATTTCACCAAACATAATAAACAATCCATTATCACAATATCTTTAAATTATATTCCATTTCAGAAAAACATTAAAAATAGAAAGAATCGTTTGAATAAAATAATTTTCTCATATTTAATTTTTGGGATTTTTATAACCAAATGTAATAAATAATAGTACGATTAATTGTCACAAGATGATGAATTTTTAATTGATTAAAAAGGGGGAATTGATATGATAATATAATATTAATAAAAGAAGAGGGAAAACATCAAGAATCCTTATCCACCATATTAAATAATAATAACTATCACTTTACTTGTTCATTGTGTGCGAATAAAAATAATAATAATAATAAAATAAAAGAGACAAATAAAATTAGAGGAAGAAATGTAGAAGTGGTGGTGGGTGACGTGTGCGCTTCGGTGGTATCTGGTTTGTGCTTCGGTGGTATCTGGCATGTCTAAAATTTGGTCTCTCCGCATGCTTGACTTTGCATTGCATGTCTTTATTCGCGGAGGGGACGGCTCCCCGCCTTAAATACGTTGCATCGCATCCGCGCAACCTACGCCCTACACGTGTTCTCATCCTGCTCTGCCACCTCCTCCACAACACATTTATAGTAAATGTTGATATTTTATTTTTCCAAGAAAGTAGATAATAAATAATTATTAATTAATAAAATTATTAAAGATGGATTCAAGGATTAAATTAAATTTAGGATTAGTAAAGTAGTCCAAGCCAAAATGTACGTAACAAAGGAATTTGGGCCTTCGGGACAATAAGCCCAGACAAAGGCCCATTTTCATGGTTTTGGAAATATTAGCGCTGTTAAGAATTAAAAAATAATAAAATAAAGAGGAATGATAAGTTCCTAAAAATCAATGGAAGCGAAGCGTGGGTGGCCGGCATATCGGGCATCACGTGACCCCACCAAGGTTTGAACGGATATTGGATTTCCATGGGGAGGTTTGAGGAGGATGGGGTCCACAACCGAGTAGAAGTCAAAAGTCACCGCAATTAGTGCCCAACTCCAAGATGGAAGCCACCCCATCAAACTCCAGAATCCACATTGTCTTGCAAGAATAAATTAATTACTTTATATTTTCATGCAACCCAAAATCGGACGCCACTCTTCCTTTTTCTAATTTCATTCATTTCCAGCCTGGCGTCCGCGTCGCACGGTCCATTCGTTTCGCTTCCACTTCTTCGGGCGTGGACGATCACGGGAACCTGCCCCACTCTTATCTCCTAGGATGGCAACAGGTGGATCAGGATCGAACTCTCTTCCTCGTTCTATTTGATCAAAATAATTCTTATTTTTGTTCATTTAATTTTATTAAAAAATACTTTATTATATCTATATATATATATATATATATATATATATATATTTAAAATAAAAAATAAATTATATTAATTTTTTATATAATAAAGGAAGAACGAAAAGGTAAAACTTAAACCATTTTCAAGTCTGTCAAATTCGTCATCAATTTATTTAAATTTCAAACTCGTTCGTTAAAGATGAGAGGATGAATACCCAAAAAATCTACATAAAAATTTATATTTCAAATATAATAAAATATATATATATATCCCATATTTTGAGCAGTCTGGGAAAATGTTAGAACACTATATGAAGACAGTTTCATCCACTTGTCGTAAAAAATTTTCTTTCCTATTGGAGAAGGGATCGTAGAGAGATGCTGGGCAACTAGGCGAGCAGGAGGAAATGTAATTGTGCAGCTTTAAGAGGGGCTTTTAAGTAATTCTATATTAGTTCTAAGGGCTTATAAAAATTACAGGTGGCAAAGAGGAAATGAGGAATCAAGGTGGTCCTTGGTGACGTATAGAAAGACGACTTTCATCACGGAGAAAGTGAGCTACTATGATTTGTTCATACCTTTTGGATTAAAAAACCATGGAAGTATGGTGTTAGTGTCTTGAATCTTGCTTCGCTCAAAACTACTTGAAAGGATCATGGATACATATATAGATGACACGTTAAAAGAACTAAAGAAGGCTCTCGCTGTGTGGACTTTGGGGAAAGTTTTGATGTAACGTTGAGGTATATGGGATGAAGTTGAATAGCGATATAAGTGCGTTTGGAGTTGAAAATGGAAAGCTCCTTGGGCTTATTGTAAACCAAATTCAGGTGACTTTGAAAGAGGTCCAAAGGCTTACTAGACAAATTGTAGCTTTGGGAAGGTTCATCTCTAAGAGTTCAAATTGTTTATGCTTATTTACGAGTTTTTGGTGGGGGAGACAAGTGGAGTGGACGAAAAAATGCGATTCCTTCTAACAACTAAAAAGTTACTTATCCTCTCCACCTATACTATTATTTTCTAAAGTAAGGGAAAAAATTATAGAGGAAATTATGTTAGAGTGGCATATGAATCTAATAATTATTGGTAAGAATATGAAATATGAGGAACATAAATATCCTTATTTGATGCCATGTGGATGACACTATCTCTTACTTATTCAACCCATGTTCTCTATAATTTCCTTTTTGAAACCCTTTCTCTCATCTTTCTTAATGACTTCCACTATCTCATACTTCAATCCTTACAAAATTCAAGCCTCCACCATCTCTGTCCCTTACAAGCTTGATTAGAATTACTGCAAATTATCTCAACCCACCTAGTGGTCTTTGATTTTGACTAGTCTTCAAATTTAGACTACATTAGTGCAAGAGCAAGAGAAGGAATTTTCTTATTTGTTCTATTCATTGTTTTTTGTTTTGTTTGGGTGTTGATAAACAAAGGAAAGGAATTTTAAAATCACAACAATCCATAGCATTAGATTTTTCTATCAATTGTATGATTTATTATCCTGATGATACTAGTCACCGTTGCAATCTCATCTTTGTCATCAACCCAATAGGAACTTGAATTTTGAACAATTGTGTACAAGACAATTGCATTAATTGTACAAGGCCATTGAGCTAATACTATAAGAGGTCCATGAGACAACCTATTTTGAAAGTATTTTAGTAATTTCTATCAACTTCCCTACTTCTTTCCCTTGCCTAATGGTTGCTCACTTCTAAGAAACACATAGACACCTCACACACTCCTCTCAGATTCTCATGCATGTTTGTCTACCCGCATATTCGAGTATTGAATCCCTACCCCCATTAAATGTACAAGGTTTCCTTTTCAAAAGCAACCATTCTATGAATTCCTTCTACCAAACCACTAAAAACATGATTAAATACTTGTCTTGATTTCCAAGAACACAAATGTGAATTTTAAACAATTGTTCAAGGCAATTGCATTAATGGTACAAAGCCAATGAACTAACTATATAAGAGGTGTACACAAATAACTCATTTAAAAAAATTGTGAAAGAATTGAATGTTTTTCTATAACTTACTTATTTTTCTCTCTAGAGCACTTGAAACATTTTAATAAATGACAATAAAAAATGAAAGTGTTAATTTTGTTTTCAATTTTTTTTTAAAATTAAATAAATATAAAAATAGTATATTGGTTTTGTTTTTAACATAAAGTTAAAAATGAAAAAAAATGAACATTTGAAATAAAATTGATTTTTTTTTTATCTTTAATGTGATTATTAAATATAAAAAAATTAAATTTTTTATTGAATTTTAAGATAAAACTTGAAAACAGAAAATAATAACTTTCATATATAGTACAAAAACTTTTAAAGATTACATGTAATGGTCTTAAAAAAACTATTTAAAAGCATTGCGGTGTAAAAAAATTTTGCTATCTCAAATTTTAAAAATCTTGAAAGTAAATTTTAAGCATATGCAACATGTCTATATTTTTTATATAAGAATTTTTATTTTTTAAGTTCTACAAATTATTATTTTCTATTTTTTTTAAATAATTAACAAGAAAATGTATTTAAAAGAAACCATAGATTCAAAAATTTTAAAATATATAGTAGTAAAAAAAATTTAATTTGAAGGTAATTTAAGATATTTGGAGATTTTAGGGATTTTGAGTTTTAAAATTATAGATCATATTTGAGAATTTGACATGTTTTGGACGGCTTCTCATTTTTAATATTGTCATCTCAACCATTCACACATCACACTAAAGTCTCTACATTTTATTTTTTAAAAAAACCATATTAAGGGTATGTTGCACATTTTTTGTGGACAAATTGTCCACATATCCTTGATAGTAATTTTAAAACCTTACTCTTTTAACACAATTATGCAAAATATATACCTTCAAGTCCTTATGAGATCGAGCTACCTCATAAACATAATTGTCTCAAAACTACATTTGTCTATGTTAGTATCACGATTTTCCATGATTTCAACTTGTGAGCAAGTCCCGATTCATAGTTTAGTTTCATTATGTAAGTAGGGTGTTCACAAAGTTTGAATCTAGTAAGTTGCCATCGAAGCAACTAATTGCAACATTGATTATGGTAGTTAGGAAGTTGAGGACTCACTTTTTGGTCAATGTTATTGTAGTGTTAATGGAATAACCAATTTGTTTGGTGCTTTAGAACTTGGATCTATCTAAGAAGACGGTTTGATGATTTGTTGAATTGATAAATTTTGATATTGAGGTTTAAAACATAAGTGCGCTTTGTAGATTTTGCACTCGAGATTGGTAAGGTAAACAATGTGAACCAAGATGACAAATTTTGGTAATTATTAGTTGACGTATCATCTATAAAGAGGGAAGTTGGAGTAAACATGGTTTTGATGAACTTAGAGGGAATCACTTTAGAACATACTAAAATTGATTACGTGATATCCATGTTGTGTAAGGAAGATAAGTAGATGCAGGAGTGACAATGAGTCATGTCATGTTATGTTGATGTAAGAAATATTTAGGGCATAGTTGACAACTATTTTCAAGAACAACTTTATGTTCTTTAGAACAAAAAAAAAAGAAAAAAAAGAAATACATTTACTAAACAACTGTTTTATGTTTTATGTTCTTAAAAATAAAAAATAGAGTGTTTTCGAAAAACATTTTTTAATTGTTTTTACTCATTTTTTTGAGAATTGTTTTAAAAAATAATTATACAAACATGTAAAATAATTAAAAACAAAACACTAAGTATAAAAATTATTTTTATAGCATATTAAAAAAATATTAAAAACAAGTTAAAAATATTACAGGTTCCCAAATAAATTTTTATTCTACAAAATATTAGAGAACATATTTCAAAAATTGTTTTAAAAAATAATTACCAAATAAGGTCTTAATATTTATTCAATCAAAACATGATCCATTTAATAATCATGTTAGAATAACTTAACACAAACACCACATGTTTATTACATGTATAAGTTTAACCCATTTAATAAATACATTAAACAAATTATGTACCAATTGATATGGACAACTTGTTAACACGATTTTAACCCATTAAACACGTTAATTTGATTATAACATTATTAACCCCTTTATGGTTGTAAATTTACAAGTACTTTTTTATTTGTTTTAAAGTTTTGATTTAATTTTTTCTAAATATTATTTTTTCATTTATTTAATTCTAATATATTTATAAGAGATAAGATAAATTAAACTTTTACTTTTACTGTTGTTTAAAATATTAGTTAATTTTTAAAGTTTTTGAAATTATAGAAATTTATTTTATTTGATAATTTATTTTTTAACTATATCATATTTATAATTTAAAAATAATTTTATTTTTAAAATTTTAAATATATAGAATTAATAAATCTGTTTAAGTTAAACTTTGGTCATAAGTAGATCATTTAAATGGGTTTGAAGAGTTGAGCAATTAAATTTGAATATAACTCATTTATTAAATGAGTTATATGGATAGACATGTTTATGACATGAGCATGATTATGTCTAACCCACATTTGCCAATGCTCATGTCCTCAAATTGTGTTGTTGGGTTGTGTCAAAATTGTCACCCCTAAGAATTTTATAGGCATATCATAGTCTAGTTAGGAAATCAATAGCGAAAACATCATTGACTTTGTCTTATGGGATGGAAGCTACCATACCAATAAATGCCTACTTCCTTACTTTGAGAACAGAGTTGGCAAATTAGATCTATTCAATACTCTCATGGGATCCAAATTTGAATGAGATAGAAGAAAGGAGGAAGAATGCTTATCTTACAATGATAGCTTACTGATAGATGATAATAAGGAAATATGACAAAAAAATTGAATAGAGGGTTTATCAATTGGGGATCTAGTTTTGAACCCAAAGCTCAATGATGGTAAATTAGACCCAAATTGGGAAGAACCATATCAAGTTTATGAAAAAAGTTGGATTAAGGGTATATAACTTGCAAACTTTGGTTGGCTTAAAGAGGCAATAGAACATCATGAATTTAAAGAAATATAATTTTTGATGGTTTATTTTTATTAACTTTATCCTTTATTAAAACATGTTCAAACTATTTTATTGAGAGAGTATCTTGATTTTTTATTCTCAGTGTGGCTAAGAAAGACACTTTATGGATGTGATGACAAGTTTGCTTACACTATTTAGGTATGCCCACTTGATGGAATCAAACATAGGCTAAAAAGAATTAAAAAAAAGGGGTATGGTATGATAGTAAAGGCCATCAACCTCTTAATGGTCTGAAAGTATAGGTTTGATGGGCATGCTACCAATAAGCTACAAGTAAAAAATTTTGAACTTTGTAGCATAGTTAATGGACAAGTTTATAATCAACAAATAAAGTTGCCTAGCATAGCAGCTCATGGCATTGAAAAGTTTTCAAAATAGTAATCAAATTATTGATAACATGTGCAACTTTAATTGTATCATATAACTTTTCAAAAAAACTTGGGACTACATAATGACAAAATTAAAGCACACAAGCAGCACGCTTATGAGAAAGATGTTTTGACTACTATAGTTACATCAATATAAAAAAGTTAATTCCACTTAGGGAAGACAAGTTTTCATATCTTTGCCTATCAATAGGTTCTTAATTTCATGGATAACCCTATTTCCCACAGTTAATTTTAGTGCTCTCCTCGACATCAACAATTGGTTCCTCACTTCTTTTTTACTCAAAGTCTGTGGATGGTGAAACGTCTCAATCTACATTCTTCATGGATTATATCATAATCTAATTCGTTAGATTTAGAAACTTATTTTTGAAGTTGTTGGATGACTAATCCATTATCTTTAGGATTTCTTCTTCTTTTTATTTTTCATACTCAATGGATAAATTTGCTAACTCCTATTTCAGTTTCTCATTCAACTTAGAGCACTTCTCTCTAGCCATGTTATCAATCCCCTACATCTTTGCAAAAAGACTTTTCCTTTCAAATTCAGATTTTATCCTTGTTGGATTGGGGCATAGTGGATCCTAATCCACCGAATTTTGAGACCATCGTGGCAAAGATGCCTAGGATCTACACATTAAAAAATTTAGCCAATCTTAACATTTTAGATATGTTAGTGGCTTCTTTTAGTCCAATTGTTTGTGTTTAGAGAGGGACCCTTCACCTTTCTCTTCGTTTATCAAGGATCAAAATATCTTAAAGTGTAAAAATATTGGTGGTTGAATTTTACGAAAGTATATATATATATATATATATATATTAATGAGATAGAAATTGATCAATTTTTTTTAAAAAAAAATGTTGAAAAAATTCTCCAAAAAAAAATAATAATAAAAAAAATAATATACATATTAAAATCATTTTATTGGAGAAAACAATATATATGATAAAATTTATGACATCATATAATAGTAAAACATGTGCTGATAAAAAAATGTTAATTTTGAAAGTACACATTTGATATTAATATAAAGCAAATATTTTATTTTACTAAATGTTAATAGTTTATATAATATTGGTACCAAAATTTACATAATATTGTAAGTATAAATATATTAGACATGATCTTTTAAGAAAAATAAAATATATATTATAATATCAGCAATATTAATCAGTAATAGAATATGAGTTGATAATAAATAAAATGAATATTGAATATTAATATAGAGACAAAATATTGTTTCATTGCATTTTAATATTTTTAAACACATTAAGTTGCATTTAATGCTAAAAAAAATTAAGTATGTTTTTTTTTCTTTTATGTAAAGTAGTCATTACAAAGTATATTGTCATTTTCCTCTGGAAAATGTCCAGAAATCCATGAAAAGCTGAATTTTTGCAAAATACCCAAAAATTGTCCAAAAACTAAAGAAAAAAATCATGGAAAATGGGTGTGCCTAATTTCCATATCAAATTTTGTATTGACATTTGACACCATCCAATATGCAAAATACCATATGTTATTTTACCAAAATATTTTGAAACTTACATTTATCTTGTGTATTCACTTAGGCTATGTTTGATTACCGAAAAGTTTGAGAGAAAATGTAGGAAAAAGAAATAGAAAAAAAAATAAAAATGGAAGGAAAATATAAAAGAAAATTTATTTAATTTTTTTTTAATTTTATTTTGACTTTCCTTTTTATTTTATAATCTTTATATTTTTCCTCAGAATTTTGAGGCAATCAAACTATAATACGAAAGGGGCTTTATTTATTGGATATAAAGCACATGTTAACACCACATTAAAGATTCAAAATTTTTTCCTCAATTTCTCTGGAACCAAATGAAGAATTAGTCTAAGTCAAATGAATTAAATAAGAGCTATTTCAGACACTTCAAAAAAAAAAAAAAAATCATATAAATAAAACAAGATCAGAGAATAGAAACTTACATTTTTCTCAAAATTTGACAAGAAAATTGCCCAAAATAACTGTAAAAATACACACAAAAAATGATTTTTTTTTTCCGAGAAAGTCTTCATTATAAGTCCAACAATGAAAAAGTTCAAAGTACAAATCATGGAAAATATTGAATACCCCACCCACAACAAAGGAAACAAAAACAAAACAACCTTAATATTTTCTCGGAAAATAAAAGATGGGGCGTGTGGATATCGATGCAAAGGAGAAGAGAAGAGAGGAAACCAAAACCTCCAAAGTCGGCAAATGTCACCTAAGATGGAGGAACATCGGCTTACACATGAGTAGAGTAATTAAAATGTCTATTTTACTCTCTAACTATTGATACCACATGAGTTGAAATGATTTTGCCATGAATGACTGGCTAACGACATTATCATTACAGGGGGGAGGGGGGAGGAGGAGGGGGTTAAGTGGGATAAAAACAAATTTAGGGGCCAAATTCGTAGTTCAAGCCTATTCATTGTATTTAGCCCCTATCATCGATCTACCGTCACTTTTGGTTCGTTATCATCTATATATGCTACGAGAGGGACCTAAAAAGCCTACATAATATTATTAAAAATTAAATAAAAAAACATTGACTAATAGACAAGCCAGGTCCATGACAAGCAATCAAGCATAACGTTGGAATTGGTCCTCCCTCCTTCCGAATCCATGTGTACAACAAAAACTAAAAAGACAAAACAAAAGCGAGAAGAGGGATGAGGCAGAGAAGGTGATGGGCGGTGGGCCCACCAGAGAAAACATACCTGGGAGGTGTTAGTACGATGCAGTCTCGTAAGAGTCACGCAAAGCGTGGGGCAGAGAGTGCCGTCACGTGAAGAGCCCCTGCGACAAAGGGTGCTTGCGCACCAACCACCCCACACCCACAGGCCCCCGCCGCATCCGTGCCCCACCCCCCTGCCCCCCCTCATCCTCTTCTTCTTTCCTGAAGATCAAAAGATTTATATCCTTTGCGCCCATGAAATGGAGGCTCGTGTTTGCTTTATGATTCTAGTGATTCGATTTTCGCTTGTTTAAAATTATTTCCAAGTATTTTCTCGGATTGCAAAAATTAAGAATATATGATTGGATGCACTTCACCTGAGACTTATGACTCCTGGATTCAGGCAACCCATGCAATTCTGAGGCCAGGTCCAAAACTGGACTTACAGCTTTAATCCAAGCTGTTACTGGAAATTTTTTTTTTTTTTTTTCTGGAGGATCCAACGTATCTGCAATAATGATAAAAGGTTAAAGGAAAGAAAAGTGTAAAAATTAGGGTAGTGAAAAGCACGATTTAGCTTTAGTAAAGGCATGATAATTGATTCCAGAATTTGACAAGGCAATGAATGGTTATTTTTATAATTTTACAATAAAGAATTTTCGCTTTTGTATTTCCACATTTTGGAGCTCATCATAGCTGCATACCTGTTGGTTGTTGAGTTAGTTTCCCATACTACCCCCAAACACGGTGCCACCCGGAATGGAAAACCATACGACGTCGTTTTTGTTGACTGAGTCTGCAACGCCCACCCTTCCCTTCTCCCGCCTTTTTCTTAATAAATAACTGAACACGTGTAAAGCCCAAAAATTCGGGAATAAAGATGAAGTGGCCTTGTCGTAATTTTTGTCCTCCAACACGGGCAATTATCACTCTTCACTGTATTTAGCTTCCCTCCCCACAGACCCTCGCTCCATTTATTTGATCGCTGGTTTATTTTTTTAAAACCCGGCCAATCCGGTTCACTGGCCGGTCTTCTTCGGCCTTGATTCTTTCTCCGACCGGTTCATACCACAAAATCTCGACTCCCTAGCCAAGCCCAGTTTTCTGCTCCCGGAATCGCTGTCAGATCTTATCATCCGAGAGAATTTTTTATTCCAGGGCTTGTGAAAAGCGTTTTTCGAATCGAACGACGTCGTACTGGTTCAATTTTTTTTGGGCGGTGGATTGTCTGCGAAGCATGACAGGAACGAGGCTCCCAACATGGAAGGAGAGGGAGAACAACAAGCGGAGAGAGAGGAGACGGCGGGCGATCGCCGCGAAGATCTACTCCGGTTTGCGTATGTACGGTAACTATAAACTGCCTAAGCACTGCGACAACAACGAGGTCTTGAAAGCTCTCTGCAACGAGGCCGGTTGGACGGTTGAAGAAGACGGCACCACTTACAGAAAGGTAACGGTCGTTTTTTCTCTGTTCCGTTCCCCTGTCTGTGTTAGCAATGTGCCCCGCCATTGGATATCCAATGCGCCCGTAATTTTTACACCGATTTTCAGATCCGAAACTCTGCTTCATTTTTCAATTTTCGATATAATTTTTTATTGATTAAAAGAATTTTCGGTTCTTGTTCTTGCTAACTTGCGCCGGATGCATTCTATCAAAAGGCCATTCACTGATTGTTCTCCATTCGCTGATGGACGGCTCAGATTGTTTTGATTGCTTGCATTTTGTACCGCGGCACCATAGATCACACCTCGACTGTTTTTTTATTTTTTTTATTTTCTTCTTCTTTCTCTCCGACGCACGAAACACAAGGTTTCAAAGATTCTCTGCTTTCACAGAGCACATAAGGTTGTTAAAAAGACTGAAATGGCCTTCTGTAGAGCCATAAAATCGGGGGTATTTTTGTCATTTCAGTAACTATCCATCTCCTTGATCGAAGCTTCACTTTGCGCTTTATCGCAACTGATGTTCTCTTTATGTCTTCCTTTTAGTACAGAAAAAACTGTGTTTTGTTCCTCTTATGGAGATTCCCATTTTCGAGCACTTGAATTTATTGCGAAAACCTTTTCCTTCGTTGAATTCCCTTCCCCAAACTGCTGCTGATAAATCACAATGCTTCGCGCATGAGGTCATTTTGGTAATTTTACTGTGCAAATTGTCTCGCGGACCAATGAGATGGGATTTCTTTTTCCGAGAATCTCGGGATGATAATAATACTTTTGGGTTCTGCATCGCTGCATTTTCTCCTGTTAATCATCTTTGAAGCATGACCGCTCATACTTTTTGAAATTTATAGCTATTAGGTAACTCTCATTGTGATTGGGTGTTTCTAGGAATTTTAATTAATCTTCATATTGTGAAGATGACCGAAGCAATTGTAAGTTTATTTAATTTAGCTGATTTAGCGTTGTAGAAATAGATTTGCTTAGTTGATAAATTTGGTTTTCTTTAATGATAACATGACTGAAATTAAAGGATCACCGAGGATTGCTTTAAAGGAGTGAGCTGGGGTTGTTTGTTATTTCTGTAATTGGAGAGAGAAAGATTAGATTAAATCATTAGAATAGGGAGGAAAAAGGGATTTCATATCCTTGGATTCCTTGGTTAATTGAATATTTTTAAGGCAGTGGAGCATGAGGCGATTTTGATTCAGGAACATGTTGGGAGATAGCGTGTCGTGGGGGCCATGATATAAAGCATAAGCATAGTTGACATTAATTACTATCCCTTTTAAAAGTTCTGGTCTGGGTACAGTTCCAATTTTGCCACCATGACTTTGATTGGTTTATTTGACGGGGGAAATTTCCGTAGATAAACTTTTCTTGGCAGCATGAATAGTTTGGGTTTGGAGTAACTAGTTCAAGAACAGCATCATGCTCTTTTGTTTTGACAGAAAGTGATTTAAGGGGATGTAGAACTGGGAATAGGGCAAGCATGAGCTTGAGGCGGACTAAGAATGGCTTTTGACTCATTTGGTTGGGGGCCTTTGGCGGCTTTTATGTGGACTGGCTATAGTTGGACATTTTGATGGGAAAAGTAGGAAACATAGGTTTGGTCTAATGAGTTTTTCCACTACTTGGATATTGGTGGGGACACCTCAAAAGTTGCCAGTAGGTTGGTCACTCATGATTTCACTCACAGGCTTCCTGTTGCCACATTGCTGACCATTCTGTGCCAATGGGGGAGAAAAACAAAAGAGGTCATTATTGATTATTGCTGAATTTTGCCTTTCTTGTTTGACTGGGTTCCAAATCAATGTTCTTGAAAAATGTCTTTTGTTTCAAAAAAAGTATAAACAGTGAGTTACTCTTAGGGATATCTTGCTCTTTGTTTTTTCATGTTTTGACATGGTAATGGAAATGGAAACAATTAAAGTATCTTCTTGCTGTTTGTAGAAAATGGACCACCTCTGTCTATTTGGCAAACCGGGTTTCCTGAAACATACTACAAAATTTGTTATCTATGTCTGTTTCGTTGTTATTTATTTTGGTTATATGACAATAACTTTGTTGTCGACTCAAAATTATCTCATTAGATTTTATACATATTTTACCTCACTCTTTTGATATAAGCAAGGTACAAATATCCTTATATGCCATTTAGCTAATTGGCAAGCAGTTGCATGAAATTTAACCCACTCACAGTATATTTACATCTCACTTCGGACTTAGCTCTATAGGACATGGGGATTAGTTATTGTATAGTTTAGGCTTGCACCCCAATCAAATGTGTGTGCAGCTGATCAAATCTTCTGTTTCATTTACTGTTTAGCATTTTGACTTTTTCTAGGGATGCAAACCTGTGGAACGCATGGATATTATGGGTGGCTCAGCATCAGCAAGTCCATGCTCATCATACCAGCCAAGCCCATGTGCCTCCTACAATCCAAGCCCATGTGCCTCCTATAATCCAAGCCCATGTGCCTCCTACAATCCAAGCCCTGCCTCTTCATCTTTCCCAAGCCCTGTCTCATCCCGTTATGCTGCCAATGCGAATGTTAGTGCTGATGCCAATGCCCTCATTCCATGGCTCAAAAACCTCTCATCTGGTTCATCATCAACTTCATCCAAGTTCCCCCACCATCTCTACATCCATGGAGGTTCTATAAGTGCTCCAGTTACCCCTCCATTGAGCTCTCCAACTGCCCGAACTCCACGACTCAAGAATGACTGGGATGATACAACTGGTGGGCCAGGCTGGGCCGGGCAGCGCTACTTCCTGCCTTCTTCCACCCCTCCAAGCCCTGGCCGTCAGGTTCATCCTGATTCAGGATGGTTTGCCGGTATGCAAATTCCCCAAGGTGGGCCAGCATCTCCCACATTCAGCCTTGTCTCAGCAAACCCATTTGGTTTTAAAGAGGAGGTTTTAGCAGGTGGAGGATCTCGAATGTGGACTCCTGGGCAAAGTGGGACATGCTCTCCTGCAGTTGCTGCGGGATCTGATCATACAGCTGATGTTCCAATGGCAGATGGGATTGCAGCTGAGTTTGCATTTGGCAGCAATACAACAGGGTTGGTGAAGCCATGGGAAGGAGAGAGGATCCATGAAGAATGTGGATCCGATGAACTTGAGCTCACCCTTGGGAGCTCTAGAACCAGGTAAATTAAGAGGAACTATTGGCTGCAGGGATGCATCTGTAATGAATTCCCTTTATGTTTTTGTTCATTAATTACATGTTCTTGATAATATGCAGATAAGAGGACAGAAGGAAAATTGACCTTGGGTCTCATGGTTTGGCTTTAAGCTTCTCGTTGTGCAAAATGCAACTAGTTCTTACCATGTTGATGATTTCAAATTTGCAATGTTTCAGTTGGGAAGGCAGATCGAGTTTGAAATACAGTGAGTAGGATCAGCTGTTCTTTAAAGAAAAATTTTTACTGAAATTAAATTATAAATAGTCAATGGTGGTGATTTTGCCCCTTCTCTTAAGGTCATTACTTTTTCCAACCTAGTAGTTTTCTTTACAGCATTCTACACCAATATTGATTGTTTGTGTGACTTGGGGTTTGTGATTGAAAAGGATTTTGGATGTGAAGATCAACCGATTGATTATGGAGTTCTCACCATACTGGCACATCTCTATTATTGTTCTCTAGATCTGGTGATGTGTTGCATTTTCTCCAACTGAATTATTTGCTTGGGATGGACATCTTCATTTGTCTCATTACAATCACCATTAATGCATATTATTAATTGAAGTTAAAGAAGGGCAATGAGGAAAAAGTTCAAGTATGTTCAGCATTAGAGTGGGATCCAATCATTCCTATGAATTATGGAATAGATATTGGAGTGGTCAAAAAGTTGTGATGGAGGTTTTCATTTAATCATATTTTAGGGCATCTTAAGAATTCAGGGAATATGGGACAAACTTGCTGCAGTGGATTCTGCGTAGACCAGCGACACACAGTTGTGTTTTGTCTTAAAAGGATGATGAAGAACTAGCATCATACTGTTGGATGAGGCCGCAAGCGATCGCAATAGCATTATCCATGGGAGAGTTGCATAACATGAAATGGGTTGTGAGAAACTTCCATGTAGGGGCTTGGCAAAACTAAGAATCCGTGATTTCAATAAATGTTTTTTTATCCTTTTAGCATTTGAAAATTTTTATTGAAAGAATTGTTTTGAAGTGTTAGCAAGATTAAAATTACTTCCTAAAATCCAGTCAAACAAGTTCTAAGTGATGTTGCTTCTGCAGTAAGGCGTTCCTCAGCTACTTCTGAGTTCAAGATCGAGCGGATGATAGCTCGAACAACTCACAATTTCTGAAGCTGGAGAAAATTACTGAGGTAAAGAATGATGAAAGAAAATGCATAAAAGCTCTCCAACTCAACATTAAGGTGGTGTTTTTTTTTTACTCATAAAAAGTTAAAATATTTGATTTTTTCTATTAAGATAAAAGTAACTTGTTAACAATTAAAGTGAACGTGTTATCGTTTAGTTATGTTGGATGATGATGACAATAGTTTAATTGTGTTGGATGATGTTAACAGTTTACTTTTAACTAAATAAATATTTAATTTTTTATTAAAAAAAACACCACCTTTAGTTTAGATGATTTTAACACAAAAGAGAAAGAGGAATTTATTAAAGGAGATACGTTGAAGATGTGACATGGTACACAAGGAATATATAGTCAGAAGCCTAATTTATAATTTTTGAAAACTATTTTATAATGTTTTATAAAATAAAAATTTACTTAAAAATTTAAAATACTTTTAATTTATTTATCATATTTTTAAATATGTTTTAAAAAATAATTTTTATATTTGTATAATTATTTATTAAAATAACCATTAAAAACAAATGAAAAAAAAAATTAAAATATGTTTTCTAAAACAATTAAAATAACCCTTAAGAACAAAAAATAGTTTTTGCTTTTCCTAACTTCCTATTTTGAAGAACAAAAAATTATTTTCGAAAATAGTTGTCACAAACTCTAAACCTCTATTATTATTAATATAACTCATTAACAAAATTTACCAGACATAGAAGCCGCCATTATATCATGCCTAACACATTACACCAAATTATACATATAAAACAAAAAAAATAAAAATAAAAAGGATTTGAGTGCTTGCTACCATAAGATCGTCATTCGCACTCTTCCACATAAAACCCATTTCAACTTGATAACATCGCCCGATTGAGATGTGCATCACTCACTCCATAACAAGCCTGAATAAGATCAATTGCCACAACAATCTTGTAAAGCTACAATATAAGAAAATGTGATCAAGAGACTTTCTTCTCTTTTATACCTGTAAAATCCATTCCCTAAAGACAACCACCTCTCACAACTAGTCCAAAATCAAAATCTTTCCTCGTGTAGCTTCCCATACAAAAACAAAAAAGCGAGTTCCATCAGAATCCATAGTTTCCAAATAGCTACAATTGGAAATGGGTTTTATTCCTCCTAACACCAAAAAGGAACAGAAAGATTGAACAGGGAACTTTCCACTCTTTGAATCCACCATACCATCCCATTCTCTACGTCCACCTGACTACTTGCTTTAGAATTTTGCACAAAGAGACCTCCACTGTCCCCAGCTCCCAATTATGAAACGGTATACAAAAGCATGGACTCTAGTATCCCCTTTCACCAAACTGCTCCAAACATCCACTCCCCAATTATCTTTCGAACTGGATATGACAAGTAAGATGAGGAAAGAGTCTCAAAAGTAAGTCTTCACGCCACCACTCTTCCATAAAATAACCCACTTCCACAAAATGAAATTACAATAATAGGCCCATTCTTTTTATTCTAAAAATCATCATTAGAAATTGCAATAATAACCCCATTCATTTTATCCTAAAAATCATCATTAGGTCTACAAAAAATCTAACTCAACGATAAGAGAGAACTCCAAAGATTTGAGGGGAAAAAAATTAGCGTTCTTAATTGACAAAAACATTAAAACAACTTGTTTCTTTTATTCCTTGGCAATGAATTTGCATCTGTTCATCTTACAAGTTTTTATATACAAATGAGAGGAATATGAGTTTAACCCGTGTGTTCATTGAATTTATACACAAACCACCAGCCTTGGGCAGATGGTCTAAATGGTGACATGCTGTACATCATTTGAGCATCCTTACCAAAGAGATGCTGCATGTGAATGCCCAAATCATATGGATCATCCATCAAGCTTTTGATATAGATCAGTCAACGCACGATAGAGGATGGCGGCCGCTGGTGGCTGAGGCAATGAACCCAGAAGAATGTCAGATGCACTGATTGACTGGCTACCATAAAATCGAGAATTCTCTTGTTTGCGGGTGGTGAAGATGCTTCCCTCAATCGAACATCCCAAGAATGCGCCTGCGTGGTCAACAGTCATCACATTACATGGTATGAAGGCAGAAATGTACAGTTTTGGAATTTGGGAATGCATGCAAAATAAACAAGCATGGAACTAATGGATTTAGAGGTTTCCGCGTGGTTTTTGAAGGCAGATCAGAGGCCCCTGATTAGCTTCAAGGGATTTCTGCAAAAACATTTCAACAAAGCTATTGGCAAAAACAACAAAATCACTTACAAGAACGAGTAAAATTCAATGGATAAGGATGCATGGAAAAAAAATGATTTTCTTTTTTTCAAAATTCAAATGCAAATAATTATGATACTACCAAAAGTTCAATTTGGGTAATCAATATTTAGGCAAAAAATTTCCATCTTGGGCAATAAATATTCAGGCAAAACTTTCCATCTGCACATACCAATACCATCAGTTCAATTTGGGGCACCAAAAGCCCAATCTGAGTGGCTTCAATGACTTCAGAGACAATTATAATAGAACCATCATATAAACCTTTAGTAGGGTGGGATGGGGGGGAGAAGATCATGGTTTGGGTTGTACACACTTGCAAGAGTGGCATTCACACTCATGAAATGCAAATGAAAATGGAAGGGGATCTTCAAAGGTCAAGCCATTCCACTGAACATCCTCGAATTGGATATTAGCTTAGGGCTTAGTATCAGACCCAATACAAGGATTTTAGAATTAACAAGGGAAGACAGGTTGATAAACTTCCAGTTATGCTGGTGGGTCACACCAAACACCAACCTACCCACCACCAGCCCTACCCAATACTCCACCTCCCACTGAAGGTCCATGGATTCCTCCACATTTTTCAATATCCTTAAAAATTTCAACCAGCATTATAGACACCAACCAGAAATAAAATGGAATAGCTTCTGATGTAGATGGCAATAGGTTATTCATGTCAAAAGATGATTAGCTATATTTTCCACCATCAGTTGTTACCTACACTCATTGTTTGTGGGATTACCACTAAACAGAAGCTTTTAGTTTATAGTATGGAATACAAATTTTTTGGCCTTTCGGGTATTCCTTGTTAGCAAAATTTTTTGCTTAGTTGATACTCGGTAATTGATATAGTGCTATATACTAACTGAAATAATCTCTATCTTCTTCCTAATGCAGTTGTTTCTTTGCACCATTCCTAAAGGGGTGTACCTGTTAATGGTTATTTCACTAAAAAGGCATGCAGTTCACACCAAACATATGAAAGAGAAAATTTGTACAGCAAACTATAAAAGGGAGAGGTGGAGGAGACCTGCCCCAAATTGAATCTTTCCCTAGTTGCTGGATTTGAAGGCTAGACTCTATATGATTTATTTATACAGTAGTTGGGATTTTCAGCCTTCTCACAACCAAGGTGATATATTTAAAAAAGAAAAAGAAAAAAGGAGGAACTGTTATCATTTAATTAAAGAATGATTAAACAAATGAATTCCTGAGGTGGCTCACTTTCTCCTGAAATGATGGTAGGATCCTTCAATATCATGATGTGGCTTGATGTGATTGGTGAAAGGTCAACAATGATCTAGGAACTGCACCACCTAACTTGACATATCAAATTATCACTTTAGTTACACATTACCTCCTTTGACTGGTGTAAATCGAAGAATCTGTCATAAGATGAACTTGGGAGTCAAATGCAGCCCTTTCAAGGCCACACAGATACACTTCCCTTGAAGTGATTGGTGAAAGATCAACAATGATCTAGGAACTGCACCACCTAACTTGACATATCAAATTATCACTTCAGTTACACATTACCTCTTTTGACTGGTGTAGATCGAAGAATCTTTCATAAGATGAACTTGGGAGTCAAATGCAGCCCTTTCAAGGCCACACAGATACACTTCCCCCTCCCCCAAATTTGATAGGTTTCTAGAACATGCAGAGTTTGAATAACATGATACAGAATTAACCGAGGAAGAAGTACCTTTACTACAGCTATATGTATAACAAGCAGCAAACCCGCCATCACCAGCTCGTACATCCGCTTCGACTGCTCGTCCAACAATGCCAACAGCTGCACTCAAGCCTCCTCCAACTGACAGATGTGCATTACCACTAAATGTCTTGACAGCATCATTTGTTCTCAAGACAATTATGAAGTCTGTCAATTCTCCTCCAACCTATAAACAAGTAAACCCAGATAAGGGAAACAACAGCTCGATTTGGAAATGCATGATTAGCTTTTAGAAACCTTTTACAAATACATTAGACCAAAAATTCTATGAATAAATAAATAAACAATGACTTTGTAAGTACAATCCATGGAGTAATGTGAAGATGGACACATACAATTGAAAATTTTAATACTACCAATTGGTTGGAAAATCGAGATCTTAAGAAACAATAAATTTTAGTTATATTTTAGCATTTAGTTATGTATTGCCTCTTTGGTTAGAATTTAGGGGTAGCATATCCTAGTAATTTCTTTTGGAGAGTGGCGGTACATTATCTTAATGCCATCGGAGACAAACTTCAGACAGAACAAACAAACAGAAGAAATTACTTCACCTGAGCTCCCCAACCAGCACCAAAAGAGGAAATGGCAGAAGGAGGGGACCATGAACCATCTTCTTTGCGAGCAACTACTAGTCCTGTTCCAATTTTGTAGGTAACCATCATGCCTACTTTTACTATGGTAAGTATTGCAAGGCCTTTCGCTTGCCGTAGAATGGCATCTGGAATTAACTTCTCTGGTTTCAGAGAACCTACCTGGCCAATGACATTCTGTTCAGTAATGCATAAGATGAAATTTCAGGAAACTTTAGCAAAACATTTTTACTAGAATATTTCTTGATATAAAAGACTGAATTGGTTTTATGATAATAGGATCTACAAATTTTCCTCCCTTGTATTGGTTAAAATCTGAGCAGGACACATTCCATGCACCCTTTTTCAAATGGGGCAAGAAGAATTTTCAAGTCCACTAACATAGTTACCAGGAAAGCAGTTATCCATGACTGAATTCCAATTCTAAACCTCAATTCCTTTGCCTATTTGGATTTCTCACTTTCATGGAAAGGGTTAAGCATCAACATAAATCATCAATAATATAACCATATTGTTACCTTATTATAACCCTGAATAGTGTTTGTTGCCTTATAAATCTCATACTCCATGGATTGTCCCCATGGAAAATTTACCCAGGATCTCAAAGTACTGAGGTCTGTCAGATCGTGGGTTGGCAACTGAGCAGCATGACTTACTTGGTCCATCAAGTATGATTGAACAGAATCAAGCCGCACGAAACATACATCACAGACTCTTTGAGGATCCCCAGTGCGGAACTTTGCAGGCAACAAGCTCCTTCCTTTAGAACACTCATTGCAGAATATTCCTCCACAAAACCTGCAATGATGCCTTGAGCACATTATTGGGTGAAACCGCACGCTGCAGAGCATGCAAGCAGCAGCAGAGCTGTCCGCCAACCATCTTGGTGGCTCTGCTTCCAGAATTTCCCTTGTTTTACCAAAATTGGCTGCTGTGAGAGTTTGAGCCATCTCATTCCAAGCTTGCTCAAGTAAATGGCTTGATACCCACGGAATTATACAACCATTAGTACCACCAGAAGCAAAAGCACTCACTTTTCCTTGGGCCAAAACTAGCATTTCAACTACTACATCCCACATGGTCAACTCCTTATCTTCCCTGATGAACTGACTCCACCCCATGTCTCCTTCAGGTAAGTGGCCCCCATTCGAACAAAAACCTTTGGTCCACTCTTCATGCTCGCTCTCTGACATTGGTGGGACTGAAACGGGTATCCAAACCCCAGATTCTTCATAGTGCGGTGATCCATAATAGAAGTATTTACCTTGCATGCTATGGTCAGCATTGGATTCAAGCTGCTCAGCATTCACCAGCCTGGACCCTCGGGGAAATTCTGTATCATAATCTCCAGGTTTAGACATGTTCTGAAAAACTGAATCAACAATGAGTGGAGAATTACTCTGTTCTCTTTGGTTATTGAGTTCTTCACAATCCTGTCATGAGTATCCAACAACAAATTTTGACATTCTCCAAATAATAAATCAAATACATGATACTAGAGAACAATGGACAACTAAAAGAACAAGAAAAACATGACTAATAGTTGTTATTGCTCAGAATTTGCTTCATATTCCTACTCCTGCCGACATTCATTTTTTTGGAGTTACTCTTTTAGAGCAAAACTTCACTTAGCTTATTTTGTTTCTATGATAGAACATGGGAATTTATTAAAAAGAAAGAGCGAAGAAAACAAAGGACCTATAATGCTTCATAAAAGAATTACAGGGGATTACAAGTGAAACATGAAGAACAAAGAAGCACCAAAAACAAAAAGAAAAGAAAGAAAGAAAGCCACACCTGATATTACTTTCTATTCATTTTTAAACTACTCTTTGGTTTAAAACTCCATAAGAAGGTAAGCATGAGTTTAAAGTCACTCCTGATATTACTTTCCATACCCTTTTCAACTGCTCTTTGGTTTAAAACTCCATAAGAAGGTATGCATGAGTTTGTTTCCTCCTTTTTAAGCTATGCTCAAAGTGAGGGCTGGAGTTTCTCTCCCTTCTAGGCAGCAAGTTTTAGAGAGAGTTGGAAGTATCTCCAGTGAGTGTGATCTTGAGAATACGGGAGTGAATCTTGATGCAAGTCTTGTTTTAGTGGGAACCTGAGAAATCAGGAGTGGCTCCTATTGGGTTTTACTTCGTCCATTTTTTCGTATTTACATTGATTCAGTGAAATTACGATCTGGATTGCTTTCGCTTCCAGTTGCTGACTGAACCATCTAAAATTCTTGTCTCAGAGTGCATTATTTTGCATTACTTGGTTTGCATGTACCAAAACCCAGAACAATGCCTCCAAATTATGAAATTCCACGAAAATTGGTATAAGAGCCGAAGGATTAAAGTGGGATATATTTGCTTTTATCCAGAATATTAGAGAAAAAATTTAGGTTCTCTAAGAATTTGGGGTGCTGTTCTTGGAGCAGAATCCAAGAAATTGAAGATTCTCTAAAAGGCAGGTCTTCTGAGTTTTATGACAATTCATGCTGTTAACGCAACTCTATTTCAAAAATCCACGGCAATTACTTACAAAAAGAATTAAACCAAAAAGAAAAAAAGAAAGAGAAAGTGCTAAAATTACCAAATGCGAACTAGAAACCCTAGACTTCAAAGGCTCAACTTCTGGATCTTGGATTTCAGAAAAGACCCTTTCCCCGTCCATTAAGGACCAAGTTTGTGCTTTGATCTTCAAATATTTGCAGAGAAATAGGTGGGTCAATCGTCGAGGAAATGATAGAGAAGAGAGCAAAGGCTGGGTATGAGGAAAGGCAATGTTGGAGTATATATGCGGACATTGAGGAGAATTAAGAGAAACGAACGGAAGATTACGTACTCCTCACGGCTGTCGTTCTATTAGTTTTCTCAGCAACCAAACAGAGATTTATTAATTTTGGAATAAAGTAAACATAATTACAGAAGAAAAAAAAAAAAAGAAACAAATATTTGGATTTTAATGATATCACCTCTCATCTGTACTCAAGACTTCAGTCTTCGTGGTAAAGAATTCCCTTCGACATTCGGTTACTTTCTCGATAGAAATTTTCCATGAAGTGATGGAAAGTGGGGAGAAAATGCAATAGTGGATGTCGAGGACGAATAAACGGTGTCGTTTTGGGTGCAGAGAAGATGAAACGGAGAGGGATGAGAGGTGTTGTGCGGCGGTTAGGAGAAACGGAGGATGTAGGCGTCCAACTCCAACGGAGAAACGAAGAGGGGAAGAGAGGGAGGAACTCAAACGGTGTCGTTTTATGCTGCAGCCAAAAATATTCAAACCTGTAATAATGGTTCCACCTGTAGGACCACGTTTTGAGCCTGTAAAGCGACACCATGAGAACTGGACCAAAAACGGCGCCGTTCAGGGGATAACGAACAGAAACCTTCATCTATGGCAACTAGGGTTAGGGTTTCGATCTTCGTCCCAGTTTTTATCGTCCTCCTCCTCGCAGCTCTCTACGAATCGTCCCATGGGGACGATCAAGTAATCTCCCACAGCGTTGGTGCGATTCGCAGTCTGTCAGGCGCGCGGAAAAACAGCCAGATCCCAGATTGCAACGAAATGGCTTCGAAATCGCAGTGCTCGCAGAACTCTAAGTGCCGGTGGTGCAGAAGCGATGCCCTTGACGACATGTGTTTTAGCAAGGCCGAAGCGTGGCGGCTTCCCCAACAGGTCTTCTCTTGCGATTCATAGTGAACAAGATGAGGATTTTTTTATTTTGGTGTTACTGAACCATATTCATGATTTGAATGTATGGGTTGTGATGAATTGCAATGATTTTGAATTCCACAGAATTAAGAGTTTCAAATCAAATCCAATTCTCCCCACCTAAACAGATCTTTGAAGTTAATGTTTTGGGTTGATGTGTGATGATGAAGAAAGATTAATTTCAGGAACAAATCTTTTTGCATCAGATGTTGTGTAAAATCTTATTGGGTGTATCCATTCACTTTGTTCGTCATTTAGCATTGATCTGCTTTATACATTTTTCTGGTCTGTCTTTTCTCTTTTAACCACAACAGAGAAACCATAATCCACCACACACTATTCACTTTCCCAGTCTTTCAGAAATGGAATGTTTTGATTTCCATTCTTTTGCTTGGTCAATGGCATCTTTGGAGACAGATAGTAGCCCTTGCACAGGAAACCTCAGGAATAAGCAGTGCCATCTTTTCTACTTGCGTTTCCAATCCAAAAGAGGAAGGCTCCGTTCACTTTAATGAAGCCCAAAATGAAAAATCACATTAGTGGCAGAGACTGTGATCAGAGATGGTTAATGCAGTATAATAACAGAACTCCATTCCCTCCCCATTCATCTAATGGCAAAGCCAGGCAAGTTTGGCAATGGCCACCAGAGGTTAAGAATAACTGTACCATCTTTAGGATGCTTTTCTATTTTTGGGCTGACTAAACACTTCTCTGCAACTGATCCCTTTTCACAAACTGTATGCTGTAATGATCTGCTCTAGCTAAAAGCTTTGTCAGCAAAGATTTCCCCTGCTGCTTTTACAGTTTACACCCAACCCAAATACACCAAACTCCACTTTAAAAAGTAAAGGACCCAGAAATTTATCCTAAACAAAGTTTCATTCTAGGTGCCCTACCAAGAGCTTAGGCCCATTTCTTCCAAATAACAGTAAACTTGCAAAACACAATCATTATTTTCTTTTGCTAGATTCAGGATACCATGAATTTATAAATTCCGATCATAGATTCCATGTAATTGTTTAATCATTGGTACACTTGAATCGGATTGGAAATAAGCAAATCGTACATTATTTCCTAACCTGTTCTTTCCCCTTTAGAATTGAACACTGATGTTCAATTCAATTAATTGCCAGGACAAGGAAATAAATTTTTAAAAAAGGAAAACAACTTCTTCATCTCATCAAATATCCGACTGCTTGTATGATCCCTTTGCTTGATAGTGCTTGACTGCATCCCTCATATCTTTAAAGGAATCACATCCTTCAAAAAACTCGATCAAATTTTCCAGCTCTCCATCAGCAAGATCATCGATAAAGGGAGGCATAGGAATGGCGTTTTCGGGTTGAAGAAAGTAGGCATTGGGGTTATCATCCACAATCACCACCCGCTTCAAATCCCTACCCAAATCAGACAAGTCCTTCACAAACTTCCCATCAATTTCCTTGCATGAATCACGGTACAATCGGTGAGAAATCATCCCCTTCTTGTCAAGCCTATCCAGCACAAGCGAAGCATACTCTCTCAATCCTGCGGTGAACACCACGATCTCGAACTTCTCTCCCAGTTTTTCCAACAACTCGTCGACCCCCGGCCGCTTCAAAACGTAAAAGTTCATTACTTCCCCGTCGATGGTCGGCCGTACAATGAAGTCGTACTTCTTGGGGGGCAAACCCGACTGGGAGTGCACCAGGGTCTCATCCAGATCGAGAAAGATCGTCCGCTTCTCTGGCAACTCCAGCGGCGGGAGGTGGTTGCCGAAGACGAGGGTCTTCCGGGGGCCGTCGCTGGCGTCTTCTTCTGCCTTCTTCTTCAAGATTTGGTATCCCTTTCTCCGGTTGGGGGTGTTGCTGATTCGGGTTAGTTTGGAGAAGATTTTGATAAGGCGTCGATGGCAGGTGAAGATCGATTTGTTTATGGACGCAATGACAAGAGAAGAGGCGGCGGCGACATTGTTCTTGAGGGGCGACCTCTTCCGGCGACGGCTCCGGCAGTCTTTGATAGATTTTGTTGGGGTTTTCTTGATGATTCTGGACACCATTTTTGTGTTTCTTCTTCTCCCTTCAGACGACAGAGGGGGGAGAGGAATGTCTAAAGAGAATGGGTTAGAATGGAAGGCGGAGATGGGTGGGAAGGGGGTTTGAACGGTAAGAAGAGGTTTGGGAATTTGAAATATGGTTCGGAGCAACGGTAAGAAGTGAGGTTCGGAGACGAAGCTAGAGGGAGTACTTATTTAAAAGGGAAAGGTGGGTAGTGGTTAGTTTTGTTATTGTACGGTTGGATTTTGGCTTAAAATAGAGTGGAAATGGATAGTGAAAGGCAACAGACTGTCACCCTTTGGATAAACTAAGGCTGTGTTTGGTTACAATTGATTTCAATTTTCTATTCTACAAAAACCAAAAATAAATAAATAAATAAAATTATAGATTATACTCTAAATACGGTTGGGATTGGCCATTAGATTACAAAAACTATTGTGGATAAAAAAAAATGAAATATAATTTGATTGGGCTAATTCTAGCTCAACTAAAAATATTAAGGCTATGTTAGATTCCTCGAAAATAAAAATATTAAAGAAAATAAATTTTTTAATATTTGATTTTATTGTGGAAAATAGAAAAGAAAATCTAAAATATTTATATATTTTTAAATCATTTAATTTTTAATAGTAAAGTTAAATAAATGAAATAAGTTTGGGTAGTATATAAAAATAATTTATTGATTTTAATTTATTTTCTATTTTATTCTTTTCTTCTTCTTCCTTTTTTTCTATTTTTTTTCTCTCGTGTTTTCCCAAATTTTTCAAAATCAAACATAGTTAATTTTTCGTCTTTTATTAAGATTAGTAAGAAAGTCTTATGTGCCTTCCCAAATAAGATAAGAATATAATGAAAAACTCTTAAATTAATTGTGTCCCCCATAATAGGACTTCATCAAATTTTTTTCTTTTTAGTTAGAGTTCAATCAGATACATTTTCTATTTTCTATTTCTATAATAAAAAATAATAATATATTTTTATATAAAATATAACAACTATTAAATAATTTTAATTTGATTTTATTTAATTTTATCTTTTAAATTAAATATAAATATGAAATTAGGCTTGTCCATTCACATTTTATCTAACATGTTTCAAGCATAAAGATATTTTATTTTTTGGGCTGCTAATAAAATTCCCGTATTTATAATAAAAATGAAAAAGGAAAAGACTTATAACCCCAATTAGAATAGGATTATCTCACAACCAGCAATGGCGGGCTATACTGGATTGGGCCTACATGGGCTGTCCAACATACGCATCAAAACCCAAGTTCCAGCCCATTGCCCAAGAGATTACCCACAGATCCTACAAGTTCTTATCTATCTCTCTCTCTCTCTCTCTCTCTTAGAGTTATTTAAACAAATAGTTTATTTAGACAAAGTATAATAACACCCAGAGAGAGTAAATGAATATGTTTAAAAAGATTATGATAAAAAGATAAGTTATTTTAATTCAATTTAATTTCAAGAGATATTAGAGATAAGCAAAATAATCAAATTCAAATAAATAAGCAAATGACATAAAATAAAATAAAATTATGTGAAAAACTGTAGAGATAAAAAATTACATAATTTAAGACCTCTAATCTATAATCCATTACCTGAGATCAAAATACACATCAAAGCACACAAATTTACATGGCTACAACACCTTCAATATTCCAATAGATTTTCTATGTCCTCAAAAAAATTATTTCTTAAAAGAGATTAAAAATGTTGGGCAAATTGGTTGATTATCTCAAAATGTCCCCAAAAAAACATATTTAGGTAGAGTAGGGAAAAACTAGTGGAATAGTAATCAAACTAGAAATTATATTTATTAAAAAAAATTAAAAACTTGTTTTTAAAAAAAAAAATAAAAATGGAAAGATTTCATATTTTAAATTACAAAATATTTAAAAAAAAAAACTCTTTTTAAAATTCCTAATTTTAAATCCTCAATTTAAAATTTATTTTCAAATTATTTTTATTATTTAAAAAAAACTTTTAAATTTTCAATGTAAAATTCTTTTTAAACTAACTAAAATATTTTAACTCAATTAAAACTTTTAATCCAACCTTGCACTAACTTTCATTCACTCAACCATTTTCAAACTTTACCTGTAACAGTTTAATTGACTAACGGGTCCAACATAAAGAAATTAGCTTTTTCAAAATTATTTATTAAAACTCTCATTTCATTTAAAACTTGAGAAATTTGGTCATTGTTTTTAATTAGATTAGCTTGGATGTCTTTTTGTTGAACATAAATTCCTTAAAAACATCCTTTATTTTTATGTTGATTCTTATGAACCAATTTAATTTCATCAAATGAATGTGTTTCAACCTAGGAGGACTTCCGATTTTCCTATTGTAAAAATATGCAGTAATCTCCTAAATTTTCATATTAGAGGGCGATTTTTCATTAAGTCATCTGTATCTCTCTCAGCATTTGTCAAAACAAGCAAAAAGTCAATAGTAAACTAGGGTGGTGTTTGTTTTTTTGGCTTTTTGCTTAAAACAATTTAGTTTTAGAATTTAGATTGTTTATTTTTCTACTTTTTCATGACTTATTATAAACTTTTTACTAAATAGAAAAAACCAAAATATGTAGCTTTTTCTAAATAGAAAAAATAACATATTGGTTTTTTTTTTTTTACTTTTTAATGCTTAAAAGAAATAAAATATTACAAAAACAAATAACTTAATATTTAACACTATTAAGCATTAAGGTTCTATTTAGAATTAAGTAAAAAAACAAACACCACCCTAGGTTAGGGATGACAACGGGGCGGGTTTTTTCGGGTACCCGTCCCGCCCTGCCCCTAATGGGACGGGGTTAAAATTTATTAAACGGGTTTGGGACGAGTATGAGATTTTTTTTTTAAACCCAGGGTAGGTTCGGGTATTGCCCCATCCCGCCCTGCCCTGCCCCGTTTACATATAAAATTAATTTTAAAATTTAATTTAATTTAATTTTAAATTTTAATTTAATTTAATTTTAAATTTTAATTTAATTTAAAATTTAATTTTACTATTTTTAATATATAGATAATAATAAATTTTTTTAATAAAATAAGTTATAAAAAATATAATAATTTTATTATTTATAAAATATATTTATTTCAATGTAATTAAAATTTTTTAAAGTATTTTTTAAAAAAAAAACCACCCTGTTTAATTTTTTAAACGGGACGGGCATGGGAATTGGTTTGCCTAAACGGGGCGGGGTTGGGATGGGGGCGACCCGTCCCGAACCCACCCCGTTGCCATTCCTACCCTAGGTTATTATCATAGGGAAATGGTATGAGCGTAGTTTTGATGGTTTCATTGTTTATGTGATTACTTCTTGTTGATTGAAAATAAATTTTAATATAGCAATAAAAGATTATGATGCAAAAATAATAAATTAATTGATTGAAATTATGAACAAAAACTAAACAAGTAAGATAAAACTATAGAGAAGATCATAAGTTAGACAAAAAAGAATCCCAAAAAGGGGCTAGATTTCACATTTCAACTTTAATTAGATCATAGTCTATTTGTGACTAATTTCATCAAGCGATAGATTTCAATTTGGCTATAAGATTTAACATTCAAATTCAAATCTACAAGTCTTATCAAATTATTCTAGTGCTCCATTTCTTAATTCAATCATTTATGTACTGCTTCATCTTTTAAGATTCTTTATTAATGTGTGCGATCAATTAAATGAGTTATCCATCAATCAGAATATCAACCATTGGAGAAACTAAGTAAACATTGATTATCCCTTAATTAAGAGAGAACTACTCAAGATAAACCTAATCAAACAAAATAAAACTTGAAATCAAAGGTAATTAAGTAATACCATCAATCTAAGCCACCTCTAGTGACATCTTCTTCCTCGCTCATTTCTCTAGAAAAAAACAAAAAATTAACCACACTTCTTAGAAGATCTCTCCACATAAAAGCATGTTTGGTTGATGGGAAAATGAAAGAAAATAAAGTAAAGGGAAAAATAAAAAAGAAATTCAAATTTAAAATGATAGCAGTTTAGAATAACCCCTCTTTTCAAAATAGAATGAAACTATCCGAATGTTAAAAAAATAAGTTTTGGTTGTTACAAAATGGTATTAGAGTTGATCATTGATGTCAATGTGGACTCTGAATTAGTGACCTTGTAATAAATTAATACACAATAAATATGTGTTTTGAGATGAGATAATTGTAATGTCCCACATTGAATGGAGAAAAAAGTTGTTAACGTTATATATGTATGAATTCCTCTTAATTATGTAAATATGTTTTAAAATAATGAGAGTCTATTTGGTCTAAAATGGATATTATCTACACAGTTAGGTGCGGTCGTTGTTATCGTGAGAACACATTCAGCCGAAACAAATAATATCTATAAAAGAATGATTCCATTCATAACTAAGCAAATCCAAGACAAATCTTTTTACCTTTTCTTTTCTTTTCTTTTCTCCTTCTCCACAAACATCCAAACGCAAGAGCAACATCAAAGCAACTTCCCAATAATCTAAACCAATCAAACTAGCCAACACGGAGGCATTAATCTAAGTACCAAAAGAGAGAGAAGTGCAGCGATACTCAAGTAGCTGAAGACTTTGACCAAGGACAAAAACACACATTTTCCACACAAAAGAAAAAGACCGCCACCATCGTGGGTCTTTTTGCTTGCCACTTCCCAAAAAAGGAGGAAAAAAGGAAAAACAGATAAAGCTTTGCTTTTGAGTATCTAAGAATCATGCATGGAACAGGTGCAAGAAAGTCGTTGCTTAACTATATTAATCCCCATTCCTTGGCGCACAAAAGACGTCTGGATAACGTAGGATTGCATGAAAAACGGTAGGCATCTATATATATATTAACATGGTGGAAGCATGGCATGCGATATTGGGGCGGTAAATGAGCAAAGACGGAAGAAAAAAAATGGTAGAGAGTTTGACTCCAGTTTCTGCTATTGAAATGGTGAATAGTGGGAGGTTGGTTGAAATTGGCTTTGCCCACTTTGCTTGCTTGGACTTTGTAGTTGATTTGGTCTGGATTTGAACTCTCTTTCACACTTCTTTTTATGTCGATTGTGGGGTGATCGATGCTTTTGTTAAAAGCATTTTCTTTACTAAAAGTTTTCTTCTTCTTTTGTTTGTTTTTTTTTTTATAAGAACAAGTTGCTATTAAAGCTATGGCAGCTCCTGAGTTCTGAAGGGTCTACTGCAATCTCAAAAAGATTTGACTGATGGGAAAAGTGAAATTTCTTAAAAATTACTTGACAGTACATTAGTTGCTTTTAACATGCCTTTTGGTTTAATTTTTCATGTCTGTTAATAAACTCATACCTTTTTTAAAAAATAAAAAATTATAAATCAAGATTGCTTTCAAAAATATTTTTTAAAGGAGTTTTCAGTCCCATCAACATCCACTTTATTATTTTTTTATAAAAAAAAATCATAATAAAATTATAATTAACTTTTAAATCAGAACGGCACTCGTGCGTTTTAATAGGAAAAAAAATAAAATAATAATATATGAATACCGATATGGAAAAGACACATTAATTTGATAAATATTTTGGCATAAAATAAAGGAATATCAAGTTCATGAGGTTTTGTTGCATTTGAATTAGGGATGAGAATGGAGCTAATTCGGGACGAGTCATTCTCATCTCAACTCGTTCTGTTTATTTAAAATAATTTTCATCTTTGCCTCATTAAAAAAAATTGAATTGGGTGGGACAAGATAAGACAATACTCAAAACCTGTCTCGAACTCGTTTTGAACTCGTCCTGAGTTTTTTAAAAAAATTCAAATTTGTTCTAAACCTATTTATTTAATTTTTAAACTTATTACATTAGGTGTGAAATAGAACGGGTTTCTGAAAAAACTTCTCATTGTCATTCATAATGTGAAGGGATTTCATATTTAATAAGATTAAAAAAATTTAAGAATGCATTTAACAATAACTTCAAAGAGTTTTTAATCTTTTTAACACTTAAAAAATAAAAATTTTCAAGTGCTAAAATGATTAAAAATACTTTCTCTACTATCATAATAAAAGGAACAATAAGTCATGTGCATTCAAAGATAATAATCTTATGTCTGGATTAGCTTCCCCTAACAAATGTATTAATTTAGCAAAAGGAAAATGTTAACAAAAAATTTTACTAATAAAAATCAACAAATAAAGACAACTATAGAATCATTTTGGGATCACCACTTCTAGTAGACCAATGATTGAGCTCCATGGATGAATGCCATATCCCATGCAATCAATGACCAAACATGAGATCACCTTTGTGGGCCCTTGGTGGGCCTGTCCAGAACTATAGTGGAGAGTTGGATCTCACCCTCTTCCACTCTACTGAGACATTTTGAAATTTCTAATTTGCCATGGACCCCATTAGAGTAATCCTCGAATGAGAAAATTCAGACAAGAAAAAGCCTCGGATCCAAAGTCCACACATCATTCATTATATTCTAACCCATAAGCTTGGCCCACTGAACCCTTTCTTCAACCGTGGGCCACCTAATGTCCGTTGGGCCTCAGAGAAAACTGGCCTTTGACCGTCGGTGTACTTGTGTGGAAATATGACTCAACTGCCCACAACGGTTTTTCAAATTTGACCCAGTCTAACTACACTTGTCACATTCTGATTGGACAACTTTAAAAAAAAGTCATATTTATGAAATTAATTACTAGATTAGGGACTTTTTTAAAACTTTAATACCATACACTGATTTAATCTTGATATTACCATTAATCTGATGAGGAATTGAATCAAGTTTTGGGCGTTGACTAGGTAATTTGGATAGTGGGAGAAGCGAAACACCTGATTTTATCTCATTTTCCAAGTAACGACGGTTGTTGGCCTACCGTAAAGAGATGGCCAGGGTTAATAAATAGTGAATAATTATTAATAAAAATAATAATAAAATCTCTTAAACGTTTGTTTGACTTTGACATTGTGTTACATAATTAAAACCATTCAAGAAAAATCTTTTGATCATGTTTGGTTTCTAGAGGATCCCGAGGAAAGGAAAAAAAAAAAAAGCCCAAAAATAGTCTCTTTTGTTTTTTTTTTTTCCTTATGTTTCATTCAAAAATTGTTAAAAGAAAAAAAAAAAGGAAAAATAGGAGAAAAAAACGTGAATTTCCTGAAAGGTAAGGAAATGTTAAAAAGTATAAAATGGTAATAACATAGAATTTAAAAAAATTGATTAAATAACATATAAGAAAAAATAACATTTATGGACATTTTAATAAGACATAGTTATTTTTTCTTAAATAGATCAAAATTGAATATTTAGTCTGATATCATATATCATAAGAGGAATGACGGGACAAGATAGGATAGTATGTAATTAAATTAAATTAAAAATTTTATAAGTTTCCTTATTTTTTTCTTATTTATAATTGAAGTGATCGAAATTTCCTTCAAAATATTATTTTCCTTGTTTTCAACTTTCCAAAATTTTAATTTATTTTGCCATTTTGATCCTGCAGTAAATTTTATAACCGCCGTCTTTTATGACCGGAAGCCGAGGCCAAACAAGTAATTCGCAATTATTAAATTATTTATTAAATTATTTTAATTACACATAGAAATATTCTATATGTGATGCCTATGATTAATGGTATATTGTGACGTCCCATATGGAAGTGATGTTTTGATAATGTATATGGTAGATATAAATTATATGATAAAAAAATTAGGAGACCAAATTGGATGTTTGTACACAAAAGGAATGAGGTCACTATCTATTACCCAATCATTCAACAAGTAATTGTATTTGAGAATAAAAATATTTTTTGGTTATAAAATATGACATTCTATATCACTACGATGTTCTGGATGATCATCCCTTATGTAACTCTTTTTTTTCGTGTATTCTATTATCCTTTTCTTATTTTTTTCTTTGCTCATTTTGTTTTACAATTTATTTTTTTATTATTTTAAGATTTTAATATAGTATTCATTTCTAAGATAATTTTATCTCAATAATAATTTAGAAAATTTTGGGTTTGTTTGGTATAATGTTATGTTCTTCAAAACAAAATAGGAAACATGTTTGATAATTAAAAAATATTTTTTATTTTTTTTGCCATTAAAAATAGAAAATAGTGTGTTTGTAAATAATATTTTTTAGATGTTTTCTTATTATTTTTATTTATTTTGTTGAAACTGTTTGAAAAAATAAATATATAAATATATAAAATAATTTTAAAATAAAATATTAGATATAAATTTTATTTTAAAAAATATTAAAAAATTTTAGATTTTTAAATAGATTTTTATTTTACAAAAATTAAATAATAATTTTTTAAAACTATTTTAAAAATCATATATGAAACACAACTTTACTTTTTGCATATATATATATATATATATATATATATATATATTTTAAAGTTGGTAAGGAATGAATAAAAAATTATGCAAATTTGTATAAAATAAGGAAAGTAATGATTAGAGCATGTAAAGGGGTGAGTCATTAATCCTTGATAATCATAAATTATTTCAAATTTTATCCAACCTCCCAAAGGGAATGGCGTTGATGGCTCCCATCAGATTGGACGGTCAAACTGAATCAAGGTTACGTTTTCAGTCCACTATTAATGAATTTCACATCTTCCCTTCTGGTAGCAGTCCAAATTTGAAAGGTATACAGCTTTTTCAAAGAGAAGGGTTCCTTTCTGGAAAACAAATCCCGGATCTTCATTCCTTTCATCAATTGTTTTCACATTGTCCTTTGTCCCACCGGATTTTTTTATTAATAATTTAAAATGGGGCTAAGATCAACAGTTGCCAATCCATCACCGTCATCGACGGTGACGAGGATGACAATGGGATGGATATCAGACATGTGATCTCTTAGTTATTCCAACAAGAAAATATTTAAATAATCTTCTAAAATCCATTTTTAAATGAAAAAAAAAGAAAAAAATCTTCAAAATTTACAGGCTTGCTATTTGAAACACATTCTACTAAAAATAGGGTTGTGCCAAATATTTAAAAAAACTCGTCCCATTATGATTCCTTTTCAACATCCTTTGCCCTTGTATTTTCGAAGGAAAGGGTGTAGGAAGAGTATCAACAAAATTTCAAACCCCGTGTGGGCATTGTGGTGGTTTTGAACTTTCAAGTCCCTCATGCAAAGGAGCAGCTCCTTCGCTTTCCTTTCACACCCACCATGTCATGATTCATGAAATAAGAAAAGTAGGACAGTGTCTTTACAAAAGACACACGAGGTTGGCTGCGGGTGTTCAAAATGCTTTTACAAAATTGGCTTTAAATGATTAAGTAATTAAGGGGTTCCATGAGCTAAACATGGAATCCACTGAACACAACTTTTTTCTAGGGAATTCCAAAGCCATTCAAAGCAAAATTTCTCTAAAAGCAGAACTTAAAACTTCTCACACTTGGGTTTATTGCCATACTTGAAGTCACTATAATATTTTACTAACAATTTCAATTAAAATATATTTTGGGCTTAAGGGGATGAGTGACAATAAGAGGGTTAATTTTCCAAGGGAGGTACCCACATAGATGGGATTAATGAAGTGTGATGTCAATGAGAATTGAGAAATATTGAAAAGGCATTCATGTCTTTCTGTATTTCCGGTGGGTAGTTGAAGCAGTCTTCAATGCTTTCTGCTCGCATTGGCAAAGTCACGCCTCTCGACGATATCTCCAAAGAAAATAAATTCTAATATAAGAAACTAAAAAACGTTTGATGCTTGGAAAAAATTGAGGATGTTATCATGTATGGGTCAACCCTTCCATCTTTCTGAATGAGTCCAAACCCTCCTTCTCTCCTCTTCTATTTCTATATCTCTCCTCCGTTTTCACTTTTTGTGCTTCTGGGTTCCATAAATAGGGACGTGCCCCGGGTATTTGCTCACTCCATCCCCATAACCCAAAGCTCTCTGTCCTTTGCTCTTCTGGGTGGTTCTCATCTTCTTTGTTGTATAGCTAGAACTGATGGCCGAGCTATCAGGAGCCAATGGAAACCATGAGGTTTCCCTGAACATAAAAGACAGTGATGCCAATCATAATCCTCCACCCCCCTCCTCCGCAACAAAACAAGGATCCACCTCCTCTTTCTCTTTTCCTTTCGTACAAAAGGTGATTGATTTTCCCTATCCTATTCGTTTCTTCTTGATCAGTTATTTATTTTATCCTGCCACCAGGAATATTCATAGGGTTCTGAATCAAGGAACTGTATATGAGAGAGAACTCAAATTTTGAGTCTAATGTGATGTTAAATTGTGTGTTGTTTGATATAGTTAATCGCAGAGGTGCTGGGCACGTACTTCTTGATATTCGCTGGCTGTGCTGCGGTGGTGGTGAATTCTGACAAGAATAGCGTAGTGACTTTGCCCGGAATATCCATAGTGTGGGGACTGGTTGTGATGGTAATGGTCTACTCCGTCGGCCACATCTCCGGTGCCCACTTCAACCCTGCTGTCACCATTGCTTTCGCTACTTGCAAGAGATTCCCATGGAAACAGGTAAGTCCCACTGCAGTTTAACCAACCATCAAAACTGGTAAACCACACCAACCAACCCAGTCCCGTAAGGTTTGGTCCTTAACCTTCTAATAAAAAGGGTTTTGTTGGTCAATACGCCATATAAAAATCCTCAGAAAAAGAACAATGAAAACTCTTTATACCTCCCTCCCTGTGGTCCCTGCAAGTATTAATCAATACCTGGCTTCAGAGATGAGGTTTTGGGTAATGGGTCTCAACCATGGATGTTCCAGGCTACTGCAAAAGTCATACATTCATAAAATTATAAGAAATTTCTTTCAATCCCCTCTTTTGTTTAAATAAATTCTCTCTTTCCCTTGCAGGTTCCGGCCTATGTAGTGGCTCAAGTGATCGGATCAACGCTAGCAAGTGGAACCCTTCGACTGATTTTCAACGGGAAGCAAGACCACTTTCCTGGAACTCTTCCGGCAGGCTCGGACTTGCAGTCCTTTGTCATCGAGTTCATAATCACATTCTACCTCATGTTTGTCATCTCCGGCGTTGCCACCGACAATAGAGCTGTATGATTGTAGTACTTAACCTCTTCATTCATGAATTCCAAAAGTTTTTATCCTACTTCACCTCTTTCATTCATTAATTCCAAAAGTTTTATCCTACTTAACCTCTTCATTCATTACTTGCTTAGCCACCTCCCGTTCTTGTTGGCCTTTAGTGCCATTAGAATTATTGTTATTATATCCTATCGTATGCCTAATATCTCCAAACTCTTAGCCTTTTAGTCTTTGTCTGCAATGGACTATGATATGGACTTGATGCCATGGTTTTGTTTTGTTTGTAATGCAGATTGGGGAACTTGCTGGGCTTGCCGTCGGAGCTACTGTGTTACTTAATGTGATGTTTGCAGGGTATTGATCTACCTTTTGGATATTTCTTTACGGATTATAGTATGGTTTTGAGATGTGTATACTGAAGGTTTTGGATCTTGTCTGACAGGCCAATTTCGGGTGCTTCGATGAATCCAGCAAGGAGTTTGGGGCCTGCAATTGTATCGAACACTTACAGGGGGATATGGATATATTTACTGGCACCGACTTGTGGAGCCATATCAGGAGCTTGGGTCTACAACATCATCAGGTTCACCGACAAGCCCCTTCGTGAGATCACCAAGAGTGGCTCCTTCCTGAAAAGCAAATCGTCCCGTAATGGGTCTTAATTGATAATCTACTAATCCAAGGGGACTAGAGTTGTAATAGAATTACAGAGGATTTCTTAGCTTCCACACCCTTTTTTTCGCAATTGGAACATGTAGTCATGTACCAAGTGAAAGGTAGAGAGAGGAAGTCACATGTTTGCCCAACACCAGATTATCTGTTGTATGGATAGGAATATATGACTTTGCATGAAAGATAGCAGTAAAAAGATTTCAAATTTGCTGAATTTGGTTGTAATTTCACATGAATCGTGTTCTATCATAAATGGCTATACTATACAACATCTTCCTTGTGTCCTGTTTGTTCCGAATAAAAAATAAAAAATTACTTTTAGCAATAGAAGTTTGAACCGGAATGCATTCTCTTCAAATACAAATCGGTATTTGCAATGATTAAAAGCCATAGCCAAAATGAGATTGGGAGTCTTGAATACCATACGTCACTGATATAGGCTCATTTCAGGAAAAGGGGTCGTGGAATTGGTGGCGGATCATCAGTATTTGAGGAAGATAAGAGATCACATGCTGTTTGTAGATGGTCTCATAGACTATTCTGCTGCCATCATTCACAAGAGGATGCCTTATGTCATAAAAGATTAGCGTATAAAGTGAAGAAATTGGATAAGAACAAGGGTGGACGATGATCCAATGGGCATGAAACACGACCCATTATGAAAAGGAGAAGTTAGGGACGAAACTAAGAATCTGACTACGCCGGAGTTATCAAGATATTCAGTTTGAATAACCTAGAATTCATGTAGAAATGAAAGGGAAATTGAACTTCCCTAGGCAGTTTTACTCTTCAACCTAAGTATGTAAGCATGGGTATTTGTTTTTCTATCGAAAACTTGGTTTAGTACGCATGCTTTTGGCCGTGTTTGTTTTGAAGTATTATTTTTAGGCAGTTTATTTGAATGCAAAAGGTCAAACATCAGACCAAACACAAAAATCCATCAAATTAGTATTTATTTTAAAGGATGTGCATAAATTATTTTTGGGGAATCCCATGAACATTTTTTAAGTCCCGATCAACCTCCCAAATTCAAATCATGGTGATGATCACTAGACTAAAATGGATTGGTCTTAAAATTCTAAGGCCATGTTTATTGGTGGGATATATCTATGCCCGGTTGATGGGTTAAATTATTTTGTTACTTACTTATTGTATATTCAACTAAACATGAGTAGAATAATGGGTAGAACATATTATTTATTTATTTATATATTTCTTCTAGAATATCTATTATTTTATCCATTATAAATTTATTTTTTTTTTTATCAATTCTTATTTTATATCTCTTATTTTGTAAAATAAAATTTTTTAACTAAGCATCAAATTTATTTTTAATAAAAAACTAAAAAAAATATATTTTTAACTAAGATTAATTTCATTTACCTCTCCTATGATTTTGATTAAATACACCTAATTCCATTAATTTGAAATTTCCCAAAATAACTCTCATATTTTGAATTAGAAGGGTAAATGATAAATAATAAATAAAAATGGTAAAATAGTAAAAGAGATATTTCAAATCAATGAGGGTTAAAGTGTATTTAGTCACAACATTAGGAAAGGTAAACCAAATTAACCCAATAATATTAAATAGAAGAAAACTTTTTTTAAATAGCAAATATTATAATACAATATAATTTTCATTTTTAGAAAATATTAAACATTAAAAAATAATATATATTTTATTTCATTTTTTATTTATTTTACATATTAAATATAAACAATACATAACACATCTCCTTAAATATAATATCTCAGTATATCATATCTGAGTGGACTATTTCAGACATACTTCATATGTGCATAGATAAATATTTGATTAGCTATATATAGTAAGAGATATTTTCAAATATGTTAGACAAATGTTTGATTGGCCAAATATAATAAGATATACAATAAGATAAAAAAAAAAAAGAAGATAATATATCCTTTCCATGTTAGAGTGGTAGTGAGATAAGATAAAATTAATGAGGATTAATTATATTTAGTCAAAACTTTATGAAATATAAACAAAATTAACTCAATAATACTAAATAAAAAAGAATTTTTTTAAATATTAAACATTGAAAAATAATGTATATTTCATTTATTTATTTTTATTCATTTTGCAAACTAATTATAAACGTAACATAGCGTATTTCATAGCATATAGTGTCTTAGAATATCATGTTTATATATATATAAACATGATATAATATTCAAGAAAAAACATATATATATATATATATATATTATTCATCCTATTTCATATTTGATTTAACATAGAATATAATAAGTGATAAGATAATTTATCATACTATCAATCAAACATAGTATAAAATATGTTATATTACTTTTTATCCCGTCATACCCTTTATCATATCTAACTAATTAAATATGTGCATAGACACATGTTTAATTAGGTAGATATAATAAGGGATACGATAAGATAAAAAATAAGAAAACATATATATATTTTTTTAATGTTTGGTGGGTAATGAAATAAAATAAGTTATCTTATCATTTATCATATTTTATGTTGAAATAGGATAAATGGTGAGATACATTATCTACCCTTTTATTTTTTATCTCTCCTATTTGATATATGTCAATCTTAAGTTAAAATATTTTTATTTTAAACAATTATCAAATATTAAAAAATAATACATGTTTAATTATTTCATTTCATTTTTTAATTAATTTTAAAACTTGAATGTAAATAACTTAATATAATCATGTTATAATATTTCTTGTTGGATATAATACCTCAAAATATTATGTTCATTATATATAATATCCAAAGATGTCATATTTAATTGAAAATGATATCTTAAGTGTGTATATTTTATGTGATGGGAAATGATATCTTAAGATATTAATATCTTATCACATTTTATATCATCGGTCAAACGAAAATTTAGTGAATGTTTAGTAAATCAATTTAATGGCTTAATTTAAATCAGTAAGTAAATTAAGTATGTTCGATAAAATAAATTAATATCATAACTTAAAGTCAAAAATAACTTTAAGTATTAAGTCAAACTAGTTAACTTTTAATCTCAAATCTTTTTTACCCTATTTAATCATATTTGATGCAAACATGATTTATAATTATAATTTTACATTCACAACTTTCTTTCTTTTTTCATAATAAATATTTTTATAGTTATCTCTTATTTCCATGATACTTCAAATATAAATTCTTAATACATAAATTTATTACTTAAAATTAATGAAGGTAAATATATCAATTTCATGATTTAGAATAAAATTTAAGTTTATTTTATCAAATAATCTTAATAGTTAAAATAAAAAAAAAAAAATAAGTTTTTAAGTTAATAACTTAAAAATAATTTATCTTAGAGTGAACTTAAGTTACTAAGTAAAAAGTATTATATATATATATTAATGATTTAAGTTAGTTTGAGATTAAACCATTTTTAAGTTGTTAACTTAAAATTTATTTTTTAATTTTTATTTCAACTATTAAGATTATTTGATAAAGTTAATCTAAAATTCATTCCAAATAATCAAATTAATATATTTACCATTATTAATATACAAATGAGGTAAAAATGATTGGAGATCGAAAATAAGAGAATATTTGATAAGTCAATATAATGACTTAATAACTTAATTTAATGATTTAGTATATATAAGTATTAATTCAAAATAGTTAACTTATTTTTAATTCAAAATCATTTTTAACTTATTTGTCTACACTATTGAAAATATATTTTAAAATTATGATTTCACCTCCATAAATCATTTTTTATAATAAATATTTTAGGATTATTTTAAATATATATGTTTCATAAAATTTATTTTTCCATTATTTGCCCACATAGTGAGAATATATTTTAGAATTATAATTTAAGTTCCATGATATATTTTTTATAATAAATATTTTATAGTTATTTTATATATCTATAATACTTTAAATATAGATGTTTTATAAATTAACTTATTACTTAAAATTAATAAAAATAAATAATGAAGATAAATATTAATTAAAATTAACGTGGATAAATATATTAATTTGATTATTTATAATAAATTTTTAGTTAATTATATAAAACAACCTTAATACTTAAAGTTAAAATTAGTAAGTTTTAAATTAATAATTTAAAATCAATTTAAATGATTAAGTAATGAGCATTAAGTTCTAATGAACAAATTATTTTAACCTAATACTTATTAAAGTTATTTTTTTTACCTTTTAACATATTAAGTTATTTTACTAAATATGATTAATCTATTTAATAACTTAAATTAAATTATTAAATCATTAAATTGATTTACTAAACATAATTAAATTGATATTTATTTTTTATTGGTAAAATCTAAGATTAATTATGTTTAGTCTATTTAATAAAGCATATTAAGATTAATTAAAAAGTAATTTTTTTCATATATTATTTGTTATTATTTAATATTACTTGATGATAATATATTTAATAAAAATTAATTAGGATTAATTAAATTTTGCAATTAAATTTTTTAATCAAATTAAACAAATGAAGGTCAGTGGAGATGAAGCTCGAAGGTATTTTAGGTATTCCATTTTAAAAATTAAGTTATGATGGCAGCAGATAAGATCGGTAGGAGAAGAGTTCAAAGCCCATTAAAGAGAATGTAGCGTAATGTCAGATGAGATAATCATTACTTATGAAATGGGTGGAGCGCTAATAAAAAGGAAAAAGTTGAAGAGAGAAAAGAAAAGGGGAATAAAAATAAAATAAAATAAATTTAAAATTAATAAATTATATTTATTTGTTATTTTAAAATTTAATTTAATTATTTTTTATAAGTTAAATAATTTAAAAATATATAAATTTTAATTAATTTTAATTATATTTTCTTTTCTTTTCCATTTTTGGGATGATTTGTACATTTTACCAATTTGTTACCTGCCGATTCTAACCCATGCAACATCTCACACTTGCAGCAGTACAACAAAACCAATTCAATGAAGTCGAACCATGAAAATATCACTGCTATAAAAGATATTCATAAGTTAACTTCGAAATCCCACACAACAGTTTTGAAGCAACCAAAAAAATTTTCAACAGTTATGTAGTTTAAAATATAAAATTAATAAATTAATAAATTATTTTTATATACTATTTTTAAAATGTTTTTAACCAATTCTAATTATATTTGATTTTTTTATATATATTTTTTATAATTCAATAAGATATTAAAAAATACAAGGATAATGAAGTAATATATGAACAAAGTACAACATTTTGTACTTAATTTCATTCATTATGTGGCATTACAAACTAAAATTGATTCAATTGCATGTAAATTGAAAATCGAACGGTTATATGAACATGTATACAAATGATATGTTCTTTTCCCAATAATATAACATTGACTAAATTTACATAGCAGCCAAAGAACTCAAAAAAATTGACAAAAAATTGAAGTTAGTAAGCCATACCTCTTTGTTGGCAGATGGGGTGCCACACAGAATACGACTGAAAGTGTTAGAAATTGTTGAGTAAAGCTCTGAGATTCTTCCTTAATTCCATCATCACGAAATCTGTAGAAGATAGGATCTCAGCTAGCTTTGAATTAGCACATTGTCTTGAGTAGCAGAACCACTAGCAGAGCCGTCCCTTGGCTTCACTCTTGGCAAAATAACAGGTCTACAGCAGATCAATGTAAACATCAATTCCATCAGGAACACTGTCATGCTGATCCATATAAACACTGTTTTCTTCCAATACCATAAAATCCTTTTAACCAGAGGAAGTTCTGACTCAAGGATTAGAGATGAAGCATAAATTTCAGGGATGCCAGCACCAGGTCGGTATTCTGCTCTTTGCTCAATTGTCACCTTTAAGCAGGCAGTAGGCTCATCTTCTTCAGTCAAACCGCTAAAATGTACATTCAAAGTTTGGGATTCTGATAAATAGCCAGCAACAAGAGGGGCCATCTTAAAGAAAGTCAACAGAAGCCGGATAGGCATGCTTTTGAACTGCAACATGCATGTCCGACTTGCACTGGCAAGGCGTCTGTATTCAGCACTCAAAAAGTCTACCCTGACCTTCCAACATGTAAAAGAAAGAGACTGATGAGTCATACAAGTCTTCAGTACATGAAAATGATATAATAAACAAATTAAAAATAAAAACTATATATGTAAAAGAAAAAAGGAAATTCAAATCATTTCATTCTAGTTGCTCTGCAGGTCTTTAGTAACCAAAGTAGAATCAAGAAATATATATATATATATATACATACCCACACAATTGGGGAGGCTTGGCCCAGAAAGAAATTGATCCTATGCAATGGGGAAGAATGGCTCAAAAAGAAACCTATGCGATAGGGAAGAATGGTGTGTGTAGAAATTGTATCGTTCCCTCCTCATATCAAATTTGTGGAACCTTGTTATTTCAAGGTCTTCACTCCAGTGGTTCCGAGACTGACAGTCCTAGCCCTAAATCATGTTGTCATTGTTATTAGTTTGGTCCATTTTTACCATTTTTTATAACAATGACACCAAGTTTTAAGTTCAAATTTTCCAACTGCAAATGCCACCATATGGGCCTGATAGACTTTCTAGTATGATCTTATTCAACCTTCTTTAGATATTTGCAGGATGCTAACTCTCTTCACTTCACAAGTTCCAGGTGATCTGATTAATTGCAGAAACTCTTTCTGCTGAATTAAGAATGATTCTATCTTTGCTGGGGTGCTCGCTCTAGCAATAATAATTATCAATTGCGACCACTTAACTCTTTTTGGGCTGGTTAGAACATAATTACGTGCAACCTGATATTGTTGCGAAACTTTTCATAATAACACATGACTGCATCTCATATTTAAGGACTTGGAACTAACTCCCTATTCATGTGAACATCCTTGTTTTAGGCAAATTGTTTCTCTTAATGGACACAAGGTGCCATTCTTACTAGGAAAGACAGAATATTCCAAGAAGGATGTAAAGTTGTTTCATGTCGTACTTTAGCACACAGTGCAGTAGATACCTTATGTGTGTCTGAAGGAAGTTTAAGAACCAGAAGCCAATTATTCTTCATGAACAAAGCAAGCAATTGGATTTCAAACATGGAAAGATTTCAATCACAAAACCAGTCTTAATTAGCATACAGAAATAACTTTCTATTAGTTCTTAATTTCTCTATGCATGAATTTTAATAATAACATTGCATGCATTAAAATTGATAAAAATATAGCACAAAACCAAGGTAATTTCAAGAACAAGTTCTATATTTTCCATACAAAGACAAGACATTGGAACCAAACTGAAAACACCAGCTTACGTGTAACCGATTTCACAATACAATTCTGATATTAATCTTTTATAAATCAAAGACATACCTGGAAAATTCCAAGATTTCTATTGTACTCTGACTCAGGCAATGTCAACATAACGGTAACCTGCAATTTGTGATTAGGCGGAATAACATGCAAACCCCTTTTTTTCCCAACTTCAATCTTTTCATAACAATTCACACAGGCAGAGCTAGGACAGGACTTAATTGGCACAAATGCAACCGGACTATTTTTGGTGTAATCAAAATTCAAGGCCTCTTCCATCCGAATTGGCTTCTCAACCAAATATCTCATCACAAAACCACTAGCTACAAATGCTGCAACCAAAAGCCCACACAAAATGGAAGCAACATAAACTGACAACAACAAACTCCATCCGAATCTGCTCAACAACTTCCACATTGATTTATGTTCCTTCAACCATTCAGAAATGAATGGATTCACACTCCCGTAAGCAACATTCCATAATCTTAACACCTTCCCCATCAAATAATCTCTGCCATGCCTCATTCCTTGAAAAGGATCAATAGCGAACACACAAAACTTATACAGTAACCATGCAGGAAATGTGAACACGCTGATAAACAAATTTATCTGAAACCCAATTGCCTTAATCACCAATTCAGCCAAAAACACAAGCGGATTCGACGAACTCGAGTCATCGACTTGTACATTCTTCCCAGTACTACTCGCGGCATGGCTATCCTCAGTATTCTGCACTGGGCTTGCTCGAACCCGACTTGACTCGGTCTTCTCGCAATCTTTTTCATTTTCCTCAAAATTACGGTGAAGATTGTACTTTCTCTCCCGAGAAATCGTCGTCTTCCCATCCTGAATCTGGGTGATTTCGGAAGTCGACAAGGTAGCCTTGGAATTGGTCCAGGACATTCTGCGGCCGAGGAGAGCCGAAGATCTGCGCCGGAGAGAGGGGGTAGTTTGAGAAATGTTGGATTCCAGCTGAGAGATCGTTGACTGTGAAACGGATGGTTCAGGTTCGAAGGCGTCTGAGGAATCGTAGAAGAGGAATTCATCGAAAGCGTCAAAGAAATGGTCGTGGTCATCTTCGTTTGGGCCTGGGTCTTCCATTGATGACTGTGACAGAGAATTCAATCTAGGGTTAGGGCAAGGAAGCTGAAACCGTGGGGAAGGAGGAAGGAAGAGTGTCTGCGGACAGTTGTCTCCACACAGTTCGTTAGTTTTCTTTGAAAATGGACAACGTGGGCCTATTCCCTCAACGGGCCAGTCCAGTTTCAAAAGGCCAGGATGATCCAGCCCAAATCTACTGGGGTCTCAACCCAATTTTGGGTTGGAAGATTTAAATGTCAACATTTCTTTTAATCAAATAACCCTAAATTATAACTTTTTTTTTTTACCCCTTTGAATGGATTAAGTCATTCGAGTTGCAGTCATGATTTAACATTTCCATTTCAGAAATTAGTTTATCAATCTTTACTTTGAAACACCAAAATTTATGAAGAAGTCTATGTAAGTATGATAAAGTGTTCTAGTATTTCATCGTAGGGGACCAAACGATCTTCTTTTGATACATTACTTTTGCAATTTGATGAATTTGAAAAGAAAATAACAAATAACATGACCATTATACATAAGTGGAATATGTAATCTCGCAAGTTCATCTTGATTTAAAGTCTTTTTAGATTTTTGAAAATACTTGAACGTGAAAAAAATTTAAAGATTACTAAAAGACATTTGTAGAATCTGACAAATCTTTTTTTTTTTTATTTTCTTCTTATCTTTTTTAGAGAAGAATTTCTCCATTAGTAAAAAATTATGGATAATTGGATAAATCTTGAATTTAAAATTCAATATTCTTCTATTGTAACAAGCGACACAAGGAATGTTTCATGTAAAGGTGCAATTGGGATGGATTAAGTGGGTCACAAATGTCATCCTAAAAATAAGTCATATCTGCCTAATACCTAATCCAACCTGATTTGTAACTTGAGAATGCTCAATCAAACCTTCTTTTTTCTCAACCTTGAGTTGAAATTGGGTTAGGCTTGAATTACAGAAAAATATATGGTTCAAATTTTGATTTGACAGGTTATCTGGGTTGGTCAAGTTAAAACTCGGGTTAGGTTGCACTAAGGAAAAAAACAAATAAAAAAAATTGTATGATATCTTAGTAAGTCAAAAGAAAACTTGTTCATGAAAGTTTATATTTCATTATGTCTAATAATAAATCATATATGTTAGCCTCATCAATATCAAATCCATTAATCTAATGCAACACCTTAGTACAAGATGAAGCCTTTATTATTAATAGATAGGAAGTGAATATATCTATTTTCATGTAAGATAATGATTTGAGTATTAATTAAATTCTTAAAGTTAATTAAAATTTAAATATAATATAAAATTTAATCATTTATGATACATAAAATATAATATAATTATCTAATTCAAATGATTTAATACTCATTTCAAATTCAAGTTGGACTCAAATTGTCTAACATTTAGACTTAAACCTAACCCAAATTGCAAAAAGGGTTACCCAAGTCCAACACAAATCTAATTAAACCCCAATTGTAAAAAGGGCTACCAAGTCTATCACAAATCAAATTGAGTTGAAGTGGGTTCGATTAAACTCATCCAAGTTGCACTACTAATTTTATAACATGATTTGGCACCTAAAAAAAGTGATGCTTACAAAAAATGTCCTCGGTTCATGGTCTAATGCAAGAGTCTCTTATGGCAAGACCTTTCAAATTTTTCAAGAGGTGATGTCTATTGAGATTTTAATGGATATGACTTCAAAATTAATCAAATGATGGATTATTTCATCCCTCATCCGGTAACTCCTAGGGCATCATTGATTAAAAATGTTTTCATCATGAGATTCTTTTCATGTGAAAATGCTAATAATCACATGTGTAGCTTATTTTGACATACGAGGGTGTGGTTTGTGTTTCACTTGATATAAAGACTTCACTTTAACAAATGGATTTCATACCAAGGAAAATAATCTAGGGAGCTATCAGTAAAGCACATCAACTATGAGATATATAAAAAACTTAGGATGGAGGAAATGTCTTCAACCAATTACCTCATCCATTTGAAATTGCCTCCTTACTCTTGTTGTTGCCACATGTCCAAGTTTAATAGTACCACCATGCATTTAGGGACTTAGTTGCTCCACATACCCATCTGGTTGAGAAGAATGCTAAGCTCAAGCTAAGTGTCTTACCTTATGCCTCAGTTCATGTTTAAGCCCAATAAGCACTAGGCTTATGGTGCAACAGGCCTTGCTTGGGTCTTGCCCTAATGCTAAGATGTTCCTCTTATATTCTACCTCAAGTCAGTTCGCTCATGCCTCAAGTTAGCCTAGTCATATTCTTGAATTACCCTACTGATTTATCCTGAATCAGCCGGCTCAAATGCTTCAAGTTAGCCTATGCATTTGATCCATTCAAGTCATGCATTTGATCAGCTTGTCGCATACGTCTCTAGGCAGACTGTGTGCCTACCTCACCCCTTCTTAGCCTATACACCTAGCAACATGCCTTGGTGCCTAACCTTCTTTTGGCTCATGGCCTATGTTGCTCCATGTTGGCATTCAGGCGTGCCAACCATGCTTATATGCATTCTCACATCTAGATCAAGTCCAAGCTACGGCAACAATCTCATGTCTATTTTATATCCATACCCATGTCGTTGTATCCACGGGCTGCACCACATATCTGGCCCAAATGCCCATGGGCGTGGACTTGGCAAGGGTCGTCACCACCTCTTGCCCATGTTTGAAGCTCTCGCATGTGCCCTTAGTTGGGCATGGCTCATGCCACATACTACTGATGTATGCTAGCAATGTGAGTTTGTGTTGCTCATGTGCGTTAGTAGTATGTGATCATCTTCAAGCCACCAAAAGATTTACACAAAGCCTTTTTTTTGCATCAATCGTTCACCTTGGCTTAGCCACAGGCCACTCATGAAGTTAAGATGTCATCCCATAAAGCTTTGGTGTTGCATACTTGAATCAAATTACTTACAAGGGTCCTCTTTGCAGTGTTTAAGCTTATATTTATTATTACATATACATTGGGTGGGACCCACTCTTGAAAATCCCTGTCAAGGGAAGATGCTCATAGTGCTTGTATTGTAACCTCAACTACTAAGTTTAAACTTACAAATGAAACCTATATTATATATATATGAAAACATTTTTTAAATTTAAAAATAATATCTCTCTCTTATTCCCCATTCCTCAATATGTTTTAAAAACATTTGAAAATAATATCTCGTCAAGACGAGCTGAGAACATCCTATTGAAAATACTATTTCAAATCAAATAAAAATTCTTTCTCATTAATATTATAACTGATGTATACGACATTTCAAACAAAAGGTTACTATCAAAAATACTATTGCAAGTCAAATAAAATATCTCTCATTAATATTATAACTTACAAATCACTGAGGGCTCTGGTCTTGAAAATTCTTCTTGAAAGATTTTTCATCAACAAAAAGACAAAATAATAATAATAATAATAAAGTTGCAACTTGGATTTCTTTCTACCTTAGGCAATATTTTTTCTTTGTACCCACCTGCCATTTCTCGGTATTGAGATCTCATTTCCATGTGGTTGTTTCATTTGTTGGTACCTAAAGTCCCGCTGGATCTGGTATGAATCAGATTTCCATTAGCGTACAAACATGTACTTTCTTAGTTAGGATGATGAGCTGTGAACGTTGACTTCATCATATGGAACCAAAAAAAAAAATGGGGACTTCTTTATTAGAAAACGATTTGCAGGACTTCGTTATGTGGGTGTGAAAATGTCTTTAAGGCAGAAGTTTATTTGTCAACTTTATTGGAATTATTCAAATTTCCAGACTTTCAGTGCCCGGGTCATACCGCCGAACCCAATTGGACCCAGAAAAGTTCAGTTCAAAGCATGCACCTGTCAACTAGTTGCCCCAGAATACAAGAAGTTTAGGATCGCATGTACTTATTATATTGTGTATTTCCCAAAAATATCATGTGATTCCATATGGGGTTAAGCCAATGGGGAGTGAATGACAATGGGTCATCTAAGCTTTAGTTGGGAGTCCTTTTCAAGTACGTTGGCTGAATGTTTGCACTTCCTGTTAAATATTTATCCGCGTTTGAAATATAAAAACCAAGACCAAAGAGCAGAGATTCTGAGTTCTGATTATTGGAACAGTTTTAGAGAGAAGGGTTGGGTGTTGAAACTCTGTTTGGTTCCTCAAGTAGAGGCTTCAGGTCTTGAAGATGATTGTCCTCAAACATGTACTCCTCCTATCAGCCTTAGTGTTGGTTTGCTCTGGGATATGGACATGTGTTGTGGAAAGCTCTGGGGTGCCTCAAGAAGAAGGTAAGAAGAGGGTCAGTTGTGGGTTTATGTTGAATTTTCTTCTACGGTTTGGTCAAATGCCTCTCTGCAATATCCTTGTTTTTGGCTTATGTTGATGACCGTGACGCAGTGGATGCCCTCAAGCAAATAGCTAAAACCATGGGGATTATTGCCTGGGAGTTTAAATTGTTTAATGCTAGTGATTGTGTTGTGGGAACTGTTGAAATAGCACCACCAGCTCAGCCTGATCAGGAAGCTGTAAGCACGGTTACTTGTGATTGCAGTTTTAGCGATGCTACCTGCCATATTGTGAGCATGTATGTATTTCACTTTTCCCTCTATTTTTCGGAATGATATCTTATCTATATGAAATGAGTAAGCAAAAAAGGAAAGGAAAATAGGTGCCTTTATGTCTTGAAAACAATTTATATTTCGAAACATTGTTCGGGGATTTTGGGATTTGGGAGAGAATGGAAAAAAAATTACTTTTAGATTTTGAGTTCCTTGTTTGGTACCATCAAAGTGGGCCTTAATTTCTGTCTTGTAAAGTTTTGGAAAAGCAACTACTTATGGGGTTGTATTGTATTGCAGAATCTTGAAACGATTGAATCTTCCAGGAACACTTCCTCCTGAACTGGCCAACCTTACTTATCTCCAAAACATGTGAGTCTTCCTTCATACTTATCATAATTTGTTGTTAGGTATTGGCATTTTCAGACTCACTGCTCTAACATTCTTTTAGTTTGTGAGAAAATGTAAGAAGGGAAATCATTTGGTAACCAAGGAAACAAGATAAAAGAACAATTGGAAGCATAAGCATTAGAAATCTATGTTTTTCTTTGCCCCCGGTTTTTATCAGTAGCCAAATAGAAGGTCCAGGTTTGTAAAGCAGAACATAATAATCTTTTACCCATGTTGCTCTAATTTGCAGTGATTTTGCCTACAACTACTTGAATGGTTCAATACCGACCCAATGGGCTTCGATGCCATTGATAAATATGTAAGCTTTGTTACTCGCTTTATGATCAAGTTTGGCAAAATAGAAAGTTAAATTTCTTATTGAATTAACTAAACAAAATATTTGATGCAGCTCTCTTCTTGCAAACCGCCTATCAGGGGAAATTCCTAAGGAAATAGGAAACTTTGCCAATCTTTCATACTTGTAGGTTTTGACCTTTGGTTTGCCTAATTTTGCTTTTGATCACTAGTATGTTGATTAATATTCCAAGAAATTGAGGTTAGTATATCAGATTGTATGATGCATGTAACATGAGGAATGAACAACCAGCCCCGCGACACCTTTAGGCATTTTCAATTCAATATTTGGGGTTTGAAAAAGCATCCTTAAAAATGGCATGGATTTTTGCAAGCATGGTGGTTTTGTTCCTTTCTGTTTTTCTTTCAAAAGGTTCCACACCTATTTGGCTAATTTTGTTCAAAGAGCTTATGGCTAAAAAAGAACTTAATATGGAAGTCAAGAAAATGTTACTTCCTGTAGAAGCTCTGTTTTCGATTATGTAAAAAATCCTTTCATGTTTAACAAAACTTTTATAATACCAACATTGCCCTTTAAAAATTGTGACTTTGGATTCAGCTTCAACTTCCAACTTAAGCAAAAAGCAGGAAGCTATCCCAAACAAGACCTAAAAGTGCTTTTCCAAATGTGTTGTCAACTAAATTTTTCCACTTGCTGGAAACAGTAAAATGTTTTCTCACAACAGAATAGAGGCACACTTAATTTTTTTTCAATCTAATTGTTTGTAGCTATCTGAAATTGAACTCACAAGTTGTCAATTTTTCCATTGCAATGCCTTATTGGACTCGAGAAGATTAAAATTCTTATGCTTACATTGTTCATTAAAACAACATGACTATATATGATGCATACATGCATGCACCTAAATAAGAATTCTTTACATGAATTTGTGGGAGATTGTATTATAGTGATTATGATCTGCCTAACAACAATTTCAATGGGCAATTTTTATTAGGAATCTTGAAGCAAATCAATTTTCAGGACCAGTCCCTTCAGAGATTGGGAAGTTAGTTAACCTGCACACATTGTATGATCTAGTGTAGCTTTTCTCTATTTGGGTTTTTCGACTTCTTCATTTTTCCTTTTAATTTGGAATTTTGTAAAAGATGAAGTAGTTTTTATCTTGCTAACTTATTCTTGGTTGCAGGATTCTGTCCTCGAATCAGTTGAGTGAAACTTTGCCTAAAGAACTTGGTGGGCTTGACTTGAGAGATTTGTAAGCTTTTCACAATATTATTTATGCTTGATACTCACATTTCAATCATACAGAAAGGTGATATATTTTTTTATGGCAAAATGCAGTAGGATCAATGACAACAACTTCAACGGAACAATACCGGATTTTATTCAGAATTGGATACAACTCACCAGACTGTAAGAACTTCATCTTTCTGAAATTTTAAATGTCTTCTTGATTTTGAGACCCAGATGACACTCTAGCTACAGGTTTCTTGATTTTTCATGATACTTTTCTTTCCATTGAACTATGCAGAGAAATGCATGCAAGTGGATTGCAGGGTCCCATTCCGTCTAACATTTCTGTTTTGAAAAATTTAAATCAGTTGTAAGTAAAAAGCTTTTCTGAATGATCTAGAGAATTTTTTATCTTGTTTATACATTATATTAATTGGTCTCAAAGGGAGATGTTCATAATGGAAACTTTATATGCAGGAGGATTAGTGACATAAATGGGACAAATCAGCCTTTTCCAGTGCTGGATAATATAAAAAGCCTTAGACGATTGTATGTGGGATGCTTATCTCTGTTCTGTTTATGAAGGCATAAAAACATTTACCTTTTTGATTGGCATTTGACTTGATCATTTTTGGATTATCAGAGTTCTGAGGAACTGTAATATTTCTGGAGAAATCCCTTCAATCATCTGGAGAATGACTAATTTGCGAGTTCTGTAAGTAAATGGCATGAGATTGTGGTAAATGAATACTACATTTGCTTCTCAATTTCCTTTTTCCCTTTGGAATATTGCATACTTGAGAAAGAAACAACTAAAATTTTTAACTGTCCCATCTGTTAATCTTAAAACTTAGTTTACTGCAAGCTTGTAGCCCTGATGCAAACAGTTAAAATGCTGGTAAAGTCACAGAGTTGAACTGCTATACGTACAAACATGTAGCCAAATATATGCTGTACTTGTAGAAGAGAGGAATCAAAATCCTAGTTAGAGTGGGATTTGGCTTCCATAATAACGAATTTTTTATTCCCATTCCCATTCTAAAAAACAATCCAAACACATTAATGAATGGGAATGGAATCTAGTGTTCCAAACCTGAGCTAACAGTTTTAACCTCCTCCTGGAATTTAGGAACATTGCTAACCAATCTTCTTCTTGACATAGCTTAGCATTGTCTTTTAAAATTTATGTTTCAAACTAACCTTTACCTTCAACACAAAGTTTATAAGAACTTATACATTCATGACTGCTGCATACACCTTATATGTCTAAAGCCTTCATATGCTTGCAGTCCTTATACTAAGTTTTGATGGAGTTCAAGTATCTTCAGGGGGGAAGTCCTCTCAATCAACAATAACCATGAATTGCTTCAGCAAAACTCTAGGACCACTTTCAGATTGAATTCTCACAAATTCACAAGATTTGAAATTGATGAACCTCAACACAGATAACAGAACTCTAGACATCCCTCAAAGCAAGCGCTCTCTCTAATCCTTTCTCTAAATTTGCCTCTTTATTCATAAATGAGATAGGTTACCTAGTCAAAACTGACTCAAAGGGATTCAATAGTGGGAAAAAAACACCACCTTCAATCTTTTTAAAATTAGGACACCAAAATAGAGCTTAAACTGCTCTTTTAGATTTGCTGTTAGTGAACTGCCAAATTCAATAGTAGCAAACTGAGAATGAGAAAGACAACTCAGAAACACCATAGTAAACATAAGTTTGCTAGTAGGAAACTGGAGTTGACATTGGTAAATATGCATTGGACAACACCCTTTCTGCCCTTAAGTTTGCCTGTTATGTGCTTTTCTCCAGAACCTACAATATACCAGCTTTAAGTTTGCTGATAGCAAACCATGCCGTGGCTAGTAGGAAACATGACATAAAGAACCTATCTTTTGAGAATTTTCCAACACATTTGACCTATAACATGGACACAAACATGAATGACAGTGCTTGAGCTACCTTGGGACACTTTAAACACACTCTCTAAGGTCTCTAAAGGTCAAACTATAGCAACGCGATACTAAGTCTTGAGACAAAATGATCTCGTATTTACCTTAGGTATCAATTAATGAGCTTGACTTCAACTGATCTTCACTGAGCTTGGTCTCCATGTGATGATATGAACATGGTTGATCTTGATGACTCATAATGGTGAAGTCCTATGCTAAAATCTTACACCAGAAATGAACATTACTGATTGTTGTCATGAAATTGCCAGGATATGATTTTTCCATTTACAGATTATGTTAAAATTCATTGGTAGAGAAGTTGAACAATTGTTTTCCAACATATTTGGTTAAGTTTTATTGGCTCGTCTAATTGATGTCCCTGATTTATTGATAATATTCTTTTCTTCACTTCATTTTTTGAGTACTGTTTGGTTCACAACTATTTTATAAGCAATAGATGGCAAGATTAACTCCTCTATAGCTGAACAAAGATTCAGTCTCTTAAACTCAAATAGTAGACAGATCTAAGGCTTGAAATATGGGCATGCCTGTTTACCTTATGATTTTGGACAGGGATCTCAGTTTCAACAAGTTAACTGGAGAACTTCCCACTGCCATAAGCTCAGACAGTTTGAAATTCATGTAAGCAATTAAATTAATGTTCTAGATGTACAATGCAACTTTCATAATGTTATATTATCCTGGAACTAATGGAGAAGCTTGTTGCTGATATGGCTTTCATTAGCTTTTTAACTGGCAACTTGCTCAGTGGAAATATATCGGGGTCATTCTTGAAGGATGGAGTTACCATGTATGTTTCTCATCTTGGATACTTAGTTTTTCTTCCATTTATTTGGAAATAGAGTACTTTCCCTTGTATTATTCAGTCCTTGGTTATCATGATCTCTAAGAATACCTGAATGTGTCAATTGACTTTAATGGTTTATTTAATTAGATTTTAAAGTGTACAAATGCTCATTACTTTTGGTATAAATAGTGATGTTGTAAAAATAGGGTTAAGGTTTTAGTTGAACCATTGCTTGAATTGGCAAAGATGTAAATTCTGTCAGGTTTCTAAAATTTCAAAAGAAAATTTGTCATACTATCAGGACAGCAAAGTCATACACAAGATTATCAAAGAATACAGAGTGAAATAAAGGATAGATAAGATGGACAATTGTAGGAGTTTCACTTGGTTCATGTTGGATGAATAAAAATGCTAGTTTTGGGGGAAGCCTTGGTGCTTGCTCTCCTCCCTTGTAAATCATCTCATCTATATGGAATGAACATTACATTGTAATAGTTTCTTAATAAGCTAGAGCAAATACAAGCTGCTCCTAATTAGTATATATGGAAATTATTCCCTTTTTGAATTTGGTTTTTGTGTCTCTTTCTTCCAAAGAAGAACAGTGGTGTTCCCTGGTCATGAGTAGTACCTTTTCTACTAAGTCTTTCTTTTTTTCTTTTTTCTTTTTTATTTTTTTATTTCTTTATTTATTTTTTATTTTTCAAAATACTCTCCGGAGGAGACAGCTGTATCACTTGCCTCTGGCTAAGACCATTTGGAAACCTAGAACTTCTTCCAAGATCAAAGCTTCAGCTTGGCTAGTTCTGCAAAAGAAGATTAAACACTAATGATATCAGTTTGGGAGGCTCTAAGAAGTATTTTCTCTGTAAATATGTGTGCAATGTGCAGGGCTATGGTTACCTCTCCATGCATTGCCCTGTTGTGTATATTTGCAGAAGAGTTTCTTCTCTTTGGCTTAAATTTGGTAGGTGGTCCCAAGGAAATAGGGTGTGGCAGGGGGGGATTTTGGTAGGAGGAAAAGGAAGTTTTGAGAAATTCTCTCATGGGCTCTTTTGTGGCTGATTTAGGTGGAAAGAATTGTTAGGGTCTTTAAACAGAGGTATAATTTTTGTTATAAGCCAATTTTGAGGTGGAGTGGTTTTCCTGGGGTTTCCTTTAGGTGCTGTTATGGGTAACTAGGCTACAGCTTGTAGGGTAGTAGCAGGAGAGAGACCATATTCTTGGATTGATTCCTTTCCCAGTTTTCAGCTGAACTTTGAATGATGCACTTTGGGCATATGGGCAAATCGGAGATTGGATGCATTCTTAGGAATCATACTGAGGCAGTACTATGTCATAAGAGTCATAACTAAGTGAAAATGGTTGAGTTATTGAGGCTGTGAACCAGCAGTTGCTTGAGGGTTTTGGAAGAAGCCTTGATATGTGGTATTATCAAATTTTATTGATTGGGATGAAATTTGATGGCGAAGTTATGTGTTTATTCTGGTTCTGTGGGATCATGGTGCTATGCTTACCTTATATGCGAAATTGATCTGTCTTTACTGGTTTAGGCTTCAGGGGTGTGCTATAGATGCATCAACAGGTTGTCCAATCAAGAAATCAAAGCTAAGAGGGGGCTGAAATCCTTACAGAGTTCTATAGGAGAATTTTAGCCACCAGAATGCTGGGTTTTGGTTTAAATTGTGGTTTTAGTTCATATTTTTCTGTTTCTTTTTTAGTTTTCCTTTCATTTTGAAGGGCCTCTTATTTTTCCTTGTAATGGTTCAGTAAAGTATGTTTCTCATATACACACAAACTGACCTTTTCTAAGAACGTTAGGTAATTATCTTTGGTTTTTATAAAATGACTAGAAAGTCTATTACTGTTGTCACGGTTTATAGTGCAAGTTTGCTTCTCCCCTTGAATCAAGATTCAAGAGTTCATAATAAGGTGAATATGTCCTCTTTCCTTTATGTTCCTTTCATGTGTTTAGGAAAGACATGTGCAATCATTCTTTGACCTCCATGTCAGGAAATGCTGCCATGCATTCTTTTTATTTGTCCCTGTTCCCATCAATGTATGTCACATACCGTTTCTTACTGTTTCTCTTTTTATTAATTGAATTACTTCATAAGGAATTTAAGTGTCACATTCTATCATTCTAATGGACTATTTTGGGACATAAGTAAGGAGGAAGAATCAAGAAAGATGGTGTGTATTTTTCAGATGCAAACTTGTCATCATACTCCTTAGGATAAGTTCTTCAATGTAGTAGCAGGAGTATGACAGTGTGGTTGATGGGATGGTGTCTATCATGTGGTCTCATTCAATATAAATGAAACCACCATCATTATTGAGAAGTTACCACTTTCAATTTCTGCATGCAGTGATCTTTCTTACAATAACTTTACATGGCAAAGCCCTGAGCAACCTGCTTGTGACAATTACAAGTATGTGTATTTCTTTCTTGGATATAACTTCCGTTTACTTTCCTGTTTTATAGCTTCAGATTGTGATTTTTTTGTAATGATAATTTAACGTTTTTGCTATTTCACTAGTGGTGCAAAGTTAAATTTGTTTCAAGCCTTCTCAAAGGATAACAGCTTGTAAGTTGTTTTTATTGCTTTCTTTAGTGTAGTTATTGGGCAATCTTTACCCTAGAGATAATCTTTTTTGCTTTGATTAATATTGACCTTAATCATTGAAATGAAAAATAAAAGACCAGTGATGGCTGAGAACTTAACTCTTTTATCAATCATGTATATGTGAAACTAACTTGTCCATGTCCTTGACCTCAATTAGAAAAGGAGTTCTTCCATGCAGAACAGATCTCGAATGTAAAAATTGTAAGTATGTTATTTTCCTGTGAATATGATCCATTACATTGACATTCATACTTTGGCTTTTAATTTTTCTTCTTTAGCATATGGAAACTCTTGGAATCATAAAACATTTGTGATCATATTACTAATTATCCTATTAATTCAATCAAAAGGCAATTTTTGTAGTCTAATTGACTGGTGGACATGTCATTGAAATAGTAAAATCTTGCAGATTATAGAGAAATGACTTTAACCAAGACTCCTTTCGTTGTAGTGAATACTACAGAAATTGGCTCAAGAATTTGTTTCCTCTATCTTAAATGATTTAAAGTGAGCTATTTATGCCAATTGCATATCTACTCTCTAATATGAAAAATGCATCTTCTTTTTTAATAATTTTACTTTACAAATAGCTAGCATTTTTAATTTCTATATTGTCTTTGTATCATGGGTAAATTGAAAATCTCTGTAATGGTTTCTGACATCAGCAAACCTTTATTTCTGACTTATCACTGACCTGCCTTGCATGGCCGCTTTGTTTGTCGTTGTGGTGCTTGTTAGTGAAGTTGAGGGGAGGTCAGTGATGGGTCAGAAGCCTTGGAGAGAGGTCTTATCAACTTAGTCTTAAATTTCCTGATCATAAATTTATTTTTTGGCAGATGGGCATTCTTTATATGTTAATTGTGGTGGAGAAAAGGTGAAAGTTAATGAAAACAAAAGAAGCATCACCTATGAAGGAGATACAGCAAGGGACAACAGTGATGCAAACTACTATTTAAGTGCTGATAACAACAACTGGGGATTTAGTAGCTCTGGAGACTTCATGGATGACAATAATGAACTAAATAAAGATTATATTATAACTTCAAAATCACAAATCTCTGAGACATTATACAACACAGCACGAATTTCTCCTCTCTCTCTCACTTATTTCAGATATTGTCTACAAAATGGGAGTTATAGTGTGCGTCTCCACTTTGCCGAGATAGAATTCACAAATGATAGTACATACGGAAGCCTTGGGAAACGCATGTTTGATATTTATGCCCAGGTAAATTGATCATGGTTCTATTATGAAAAATTTTTCCTCAGTAATCAGATATCTACCTATTCACAATGCACTTGGATTGAGTTGGTTAACATCTTCAAAAAAATAAAAGAAAACAATGAAAAAAACAGTAATCATTCATATTTCATAGTATAGCTCTTGGTATTAACAGTCGCCTAGTTGGGGAATTCCTAGAATGTAGCATGTATGGCTAAACATTTGCTACCTGTCCAGTTTGGGTGCCTGAGAGGCCATATTTTGGGTCTGAGGCTCATATCCAGGTAATCTTTCCATCAGCTTACATTAACATTCAATTACTATGCTGCAGGATGAATTGGTAAAGAAGGATTTCAATATTGAAGATCATGCCAAAGGGGCTCTTAAGCCATATGCTTTACCATTTAATGCAACTGTGACAAATAATGTGCTAGAGATCCGCTTCTATTTTGCTGGCAGAGGAACAACTAGAATTCCTCAAAGAGGAGTCTATGGCCCCCTCATATCAGCTATCTCTGTGGATCCCAGTGAGTTATTTTTTTGAACCTTCCTCTTCTCACTGCTCTACTACTGTTACTAATGCAGTGGCTATTATGATGACTACCTGTAAGCTACAATAATTATCACAATAAACAATGAGAATGATTGCAATTTAGAATGTCAAGAGTGATCATAACAAAGGATTCAGTTAATTGTCTAGTTGAATGAATTAAACAGGTAACTTGAGAGTAAAGGCTTCAAGATGGAGAAATTTTGGCCACTTAAAGTCTTATGGTACAAGGAGGACAAAGAGGACATGGATACAGTCAGTTTATGTTTAAAGGGTAGAACAGGATTTGTGTTGCCCTGCCAAATCCTTGGTAGATAGTATTGCTAATACTGTGAAGTATTAATTTCCTGAGAGCAGTAACAATGTCCATATGCATACATATATGCATATGTTGTGCTTAGTCCTAATTCTGAGTTTACAAGCTTAAAACTCTTTAATTGCTCCTGCTTTCAAAACTCATGTGCTTATCTCAAAAGCTCTCCCTTTCTTATCTCTATGAACCATGTGCCTTTTTAACATTTTGTGGGAAATTCTCTCCCTTTCCCATTTGGCCCTGACGAACCCCTTGTAGACCCTTCAACCTGCACTAACTTTCCTCCACTTCTACCAATAGCATGGCAATTTTTATAAATCATTGCAATCAATATAACATACCTACTAAAGCTTCTTTTATTTTTAATTTTTTCTTTTTGGTGGATAGAATAGAATAATAGATTCTCCATTTTAAATTAGAAAACTAAAGGATCTTTTCCTGTATTATGGTAGACATCAAGGAAAAGAAAATCTGGCTTCAAAAGAGAACCCGTTTTGAGGCCATTTATTCACATTGAAGGGACCCTTTATGTACTTTATTGTAGGCCAACTTTTTTCAGAATTTGTCTTGACAATGAGTTAGTAAACTATCGTAAATTTAAAATTAGCTTATAATTTTATTTGTTATCCTCTAATTACCTAGGAACTCTGCCTAATCAAGTTAAAATCATCCGAGCCATTTAGTTTTTCTAGGATGCTACTTAGGAAACTGCAAAATCTAGCGATCCACTTGAGGTTCAGTTATGAAAGAATTGCTGATATCATGCCAATGGATGCAAATCCTATATGTTTCCCTCTTTTGCCCTTGCCCTCCAATCGCCAGGCCGTCATCTCGCACCAACCCACTACAAACCTGATTGAGAAGCAGCAGCCCATATTAGATATTTGTACAAGAGACACAATGTGTTGTTTCTTTTTTCTTTTTTTTCTTTTTTTAATTTCTTTACCTTATTTTTTCCCCTTAAGGTCATCTAGTAAATGCATACACAAATGGACAAACAAAACAAGTTCTCAAAATTTTTGGGATCATACGCTTGGTTTAGACAAACTAGCTCACCCCCAACCCAAAAAATTAGGATAAAATCAAATAAGGGTAATTTTTTGGTCACATAAAATTAGGGTAAAGGGTAAACTAGATAGGCCCTTTTGAATATTTATGAAGGTATCTTTACTGGCCTCATGTAGTATATTAAGCTTGCTAAAATATCATACACACCTTCAGCTTACTCTGCAATATCTACTAGCTTTCTTTTGACAGTAAACGTATGAGCTTACCTAAAATGTTAGTTTAACCATATTGATGACATGACATCCTTCCTGCAAACAACAAAAATGTTAATTTTTGAACTTGGATATCGAATTGTACTTCTACCAGGTTTTGCCCATCACTAAGTTGCTAGAGGACCAAATTTTGTAGTGGAATAGCACCCTTCATCATTTAAATACTGGTACTGGTTCATTCCTGATAAAACTTGATCAGAATAATTTGTACTTGATACTATGACCACTAAGTGTATGATAGTATCTACAGGCATGTCCTCTCCAGATATAAAAGCTTAGGGATGAAAAACCTTACTGGTGCAAAGTGCAAAGAGCTGTTGGTACATTTTCTATTTCTATGTTACATGGGGTCAGAGTACTGAATTTTATTTGGTAGATTTTATTTAGATGGTGCATATGCTGTAAAGGAAAGTGCTAGTCTAGGGTATAAAATCTGAATATAAACTGGGTGATGGTAATGGTGAAATTTTGAGTCTGCAAGTCTCTATGCTTTTAGCAACTTCTTTATTTCCTTGCTCAACTGATATTATCTTTCTGTTTCAGTTGTATAACATGTCTTTACTAATCTACATTGAGTGGGGAAAATTTTTTCAGCACTGTAATTTGATGCCTCTTTGTTTCTCTCATTAATTTATCAACTTCTATTATTTCAGCACTGAGTTTTTGGTTTTAAGGCTAGACTGTTTAATGAATCCATGTGTGGTTAAAATGTCTAGCTTCATTCACCAAAAGAACTTCTGTTTTTTGTTCCTTCTTGGTTGAATTCCCGGACAGATTTCACACCCCCATCTGAAGGTGGAAAGACAAAGACTGCACCTATCATTATTGGAGTTGTAGCGGCATGTCTCATTTGCTTGGCACTGGGAATTTTTTGGTGGAGAGGCAACTTGAGAACCAAAAATGGGAGAGAAAAAGGTTTGGGATATCTCAGTCATCTACTATCATTACTTCCCAAAAAAGTTGTCATCTATTGGTTAATATTGATATAATGCACTCATTATTTATTGACACCACCTGTTGCAACTTGCATTTATACTCAACCTTTTGCCAACAGAATACAGATATTCAATTTAAGACAGACTTATAGTGAGAAAGGATATATATCCACATCGGAGATTGTTTAAATCATTGTAGTTATTCTTTAACTATTCAAATTACAATGATTCAAAGTAGAGTTTTGGGTTAGCTTGTATATAGAAAAAGGTCCAACACCCTTAATTGGTTTTGTAGATGGGGTAGGGGTTAAGGGAGGGAGCGGTTCTTTTGTGTTCTCTCTCTATGGAATAGCCTTTTTGATATCCATAGTATATATCCTGTGTACCTTAGTGTATAGTTTTTTTGCTGTTTTATCCATAAAATTTCTTGCTCACTCACCAAAAAATAAATAAGTAAAACCCTTTTAAAAATTGGTTTCAGGCTTTTATTGGTAGTTTTGTTTCAGCCAATTATGAAATAAAAATTTATTTTCTCAGTTTTTCTAGAGTATGCCTGAGAAATTGTTACGACTTCCAAGTATGAAAGATAATGCATTGAAAATACATGATTAGTTCAGATGTTTTGGCATTTTGCACCACAACCCTGAGAGTGCATGTTTAATTTATTCTCATTCACATGTTTATATGTAAAATGTGATTTTTCTGGTTTTCTAAAGCATGTTTGAAGAATTGTGATAAGTGGGGGATATAGATCATTGCAGATTCAAGGTTGAGGACTTTTCATGAGTCTAAGATCTCAGGTTTCCCATAATGAAAATTACTCGTTATGTAGCAAAGTTCCAAAATCTCAAGGTACTTCCCTTTCTTCTTGAACAGATTTTGGAGGATTAGATGTCCACATAGGATCCTTTACCTTAAAACAAATAAAAGCTGCCACCAACAATTTTGATTCTCTAAACCAGATTGGGGAAGGTGGATTTGGTCCTGTGTACAAGGTATTTAAGATAAATCTTTGTTACTTTAGTTCTTCCCATCAGAAGATGGATTTTCCTTTCCAGAATTCATCTTAAAAATTTTCACTACTGTGATGCAGGGGCTATTACCTGATGGTACTGCGATTGCCGTGAAGCAGCTTTCATCTAAATCAACTCAGGGGAATCGTGAATTTTTGAATGAGATAGGCATGATTTCTTGTTTGCAGCACCCAAATCTTGTGAAACTTCATGGATGTTGTATCGAAGGGAACCAACTCTTGCTCGTATATGAATACATGGAAAATAATAGCCTTGCCCGTGCCTTGTTAGGCAAGTACTTGGTCATTACTTGATCATGGTGTATTGACTACAAAAATTGGAAATGAAGCCTAGAATTTGCATACAAGTAGTTTGTAAGCTATTGTGCCTTAGCAGTTTTTCCTCCAATGACAATTTGCAGGCCCAGAAAACTGTCAACTGAAACTGGATTGGCCAACAAGGCAGAAGATTTGTGTTGGGATCGCCAGAGGTTTAGCTTTTCTCCATGAAGAATCAAGACTCAAGATTGTTCACAGAGATATCAAAGGTACAAATGTACTGCTTGATGGGGACCTAAATCCCAAAATTTCCGACTTTGGGCTGGCTAAACTTCATGAAGAGGAGAAAACCCACATCAGCACCCGAGTTGCTGGAACAATGTGAGTCACTATGTTTTTTTTTAGTTCAACTGACATGGATCTTGGTTGATATTCTATTTTTTCATGCTTCAATCTAAAATATATCATGATTTTGATGTGCAGAGGGTACATGGCTCCAGAATATGCACTTTGGGGTTACCTAACCTATAAAGCAGATGTTTACAGTTTCGGAGTTGTGGCTTTGGAAATTGTTAGTGGGAAGCACAATATGAGTTATCGGCCCAAGAATGATTGTGCTTGTCTTCTAGATTGGGTAGTTCACTCATTTATATCTTGAGTTTCGTGCTACTCATTCCAGTCAACACTTATTAATCTGATTCTCTTCAACTGTGCCCCTGCCTAAGATCAATCTTTTCCATAAGTACATTTTTATTAGGGTTCTTGGTCTTTAATTTTCTTAGTACTAGGACAGTTAGATAAGAGCAATAACAAAGTACCTGGGTGAAGGTGCAGGTGATGAGAATCATACCAATTTAAGTTGATTGAAAGTACAGAAGCAAATTGATCACATACTAGTTTAATTTTATGGTGATAATTGATAACCAGTTCTGGCACTGGCTGGAACTATTGTATGATCAAATTAAAATCTCTTCTTTCTTTTTATCCAGGCCTGTTTTTTGCAGCAAAGTGGAGACATAATGGAGCTAGTGGATCAAAAGCTGGGATCTGAATTCAACAAGAAAGAAGCAGAAAGGATGATCAAAGTAGCTCTCTTATGCACTAATGCTTCCCCATCACTAAGGCCAAACATGTCTGAAGCGGTTAGCATGCTGGAAGGAATAACTACCATCTCGGATGCAATACCAGAAGCAGGTAGCTACAGTGAAGATTTGAGGTTTAAGGCCATAAGAGAATATCACAATCATACAAGATCTCAGGTTTTGGAAAATAAGTAAGGTCCAAGCTGACTCAACATCAGGCAGCCAGGCATGGATTCAATCTACCTCTGCATCTGCCCATGATCTCTACGATATTAACATGGAGTCGTATTTGAGGTCTAGATCCACAAGGCAACATAATACAGAGATAGAAAGCCATCTTTCAGAAGGAACCCAGACTGAGATAACATCAAAACATCCATGGATTAGCTCTTCCTCTACATCTGGCCAGGATCTTTACAGTTTTAACCTGGAATCCCACTAGTGTTCACAGGTATATGAGAATTCTCTCCAGTCCCTCGAAAAACCTTTCAAAACCATTACTTCTTTCTTTTGCTTTAATACCTTTAAGGATGCATATAGTAACACAGGGATACTTCAAAATTCCCAGAAGATTGAGTTTCGATTTCCATAATAATGGTTTCTTATTCATATCCATATTTCTTATAAGTAATCCAAACACAATAATGGATGAAAGATTGAATGAATTTCTCATTCTTTATGCTCCATCATGGCAAAGGCACTCTTATAGTTCTTCTATTCTTTACCATCTACGTCTCACATTGTATTTATATACACTTGAATAGTTCATACTTAGTCCCACTACATAAAATACTCTTTGTAGTTTTCCATCTTTAAGGTGCAGATCTCAAAGACCGCTCCAAATGAGTAGCGGTTGGGAATCTATTGTCATCAAATCACCCCCATGATGGCTTCAGAGCTGACGGAGAAAAGGAAAATATTAACTTCAGTGTTCAACATACATTCCATTCTAGTGAATACTGGGCCATTTTTCTCTATTTACATTTTTGGTATATGTTTTGGAAAAATCATAAGATTCTACCCTATCCCTCCCAAAGCAAGGCCATCATATGACATATATCAATGGCAAAGAAGAGTTTACATTTTTAGTTCAACTGACATGGATCTTGGTTGATATTCTATTTTATCACATATATTCTATTTTCTCACTTAATTTGTAATCAATTTGCCTAGGAAAAAAATTTGGAAAAATATTATTTTTTATTTTTAAAGATAAAAAAAACACAAAACACGGATAGAGATTGAAGGGGAGGTAATGTTTTATTGATAATTTGTCCATAGCTTGTTTAGCCAAAGACCCAGCAACCACAAATTGCAACGTACATATCATCTAATTACAGAGAAAAGTGTCATTAAAAATATAATAAGGACCAGCTTCTATACTTCTATATGCCCTAAATCTTGGGAAGAAAAAAATCAAAGGAATGTAGTAGTATCGTAGTGACGTGTGATCACCAGAAACGGGGCTCATCGAAACCGAACCCAAAATCGAAACCCTGAGGAACAGCTTGGCTATGACTATGAGCAGCCAAATCACGGGCATGGAGAACAGCAGAAGAATTATACTCCTGGGGTGGCGCTGCATATTCAACCATGGTAGTGGACGAAGGACCGGCACCGCTCTCGCTTTCCATCACCATCATCAAGGTCATCTCCTCCACTCGATCCGCCACCTTCTTCCGCAGCTTCTCAAGGGAACCCTTGAACTGCTCCAGTTCATTCAACCCCATGTTCTCAATGGGCGCGTCCCACCAAAACCCATCCTCCTCCTTCTTCACTTCCGCCCTCCCCACAGGCTCCAAGTATTGCCTCTGAACCTGCCCATGCACCACTTGTTCCGCTGGAACAACCGCACGTGAGATGGTGCCGGTGTCGCTCCCGAGGAAACGATCGATGACAGCGTCCGCGGTGGGGTGACCGAAGACGAAGGCCCTCCCGCCCGGAGAGAAGACGATGACGGCGGCCTCAACACCGCACAGAACGCAGAGCTCGCCGGCCTTCTTGAAGAGACCAGTTCGACGCTTGGAGAAGGTGACCAACAAGGAGTTTTTCTTCTCAATTTTTCTTATTTCGATCTTCTGTCTCCCCATGTTCTTCCGAGAGTTTACGTTTGCAACTTCCATTATTGAACTCTACTTCCGTCCTTGATGATGAATTTATAGCTGGCATTTGTTACCATATCTTCCAAAAAAGATTTTGTAAAAACTAGTTACTATTTCTAAATATAGAAAGTTGTCAAAATCTAATTTTAAAATTTTAGAATTTTAAAATAATTAGGTTCATAATTTTTAAATAAAAGTTACTATATTTTTTTATCCAATATAGAAGTCAAAATTATTTTTTATAAAAATAAAAAATAAAATATGTATCTAAACCAACACTAATAAGTTAATTTTAGCAATAGTTTAAAAAGAAAAAACTTATTTAGATAAATAATTTCAATTGTTTTTAAAAATGATTTTTATTTTCTTTTTCTTTTTTTTTAAAAGTGTGCATTTAATTTATATTAATAATCAAAACAAATTTAATTTAAATTTTATTAAAAAAAAATAGCTTTGCAATTACAGATGAATTAAAAATAAATAATTCATTTGCATAAAGTTATTTCAAGTTTTCTTTTGTTTGTTTACCAAAAAAATTATTTTTATTTAATTTTATGAAAAAAATAACTTTTTTAAAGAATATTTTTATCTTATTGTTCAACAAAAGGTTTTTTTTATTATTATTATTAAAAAGTACTTTGCAAGTTATTTTAATTTTATAAAAAAATGATTTCAAACTTATTTAAAACTATTAGAAAAAAATCTTTGTTTAGTTTTAAAAAGGTTTTCAAATTTATAAAAGATATGATTTATATATATATTTTTTATTATTATTAAAAAGGATTTTTCAAATTTATTAAAAAAATGTTTTCCAGTTTTATTTTAAAAAGGGTTTCATGTTTTTATTAATTTTTTTTCAAAAAAATGTTTCAAATTTATTTTAAAGAAAAAAAAGGTTTCAACTTTATTTTAGAGAAAAAAGGGTTTCGGGTTTGCCCTTATTTCTCCCACCAAAAGCTTCTTCTCTTATAGGTAGAGGCTTAAGTGGTGTTTGTTTTTTTGGCTTTTTGCTAAAAGCAATTTGTTTTCAAAATTTAGATTGTTTGTTTTTCTACTTTTTTATGACTTATTATAAACTTTTTACTAAATAGAAAAAATAATATATTAATTTTTCTTTACTTTTTAATACTTAATAGAAATAAAATACTATAAAAACAAACAATCTAATATTTCACTATTATGCATTAAGGTTCTATTTAGAATTTAGTAAAAATACAAACACCACCTTAGCCTTCAAGCAAACAAATCTAGGCCTCCACGTGTGCTCCTCTCAGCAATCATACTCATACAAAATAAAGTTCTACAAGTCATGTAGTTTAATCAAATGACTAAGCCCACAGCAACATCCAAAGAAGCCCAAATCAATAGTCTATAAGGCTGAAATCACACAAATCAACAACCTAAAACGTAAACACAAAAAAAAAACAAAAACAAATAAACAAATAAACAAAATAAAAGTTGAAGCTAAACTAAAGGCCCAATAAATAAATAAATATCAAATAAACTTCAATATTTAAGTCCATTTATAAATCAAACTAAGTTAAAAAAAAAAAAAAAAAAAAAAAAAGACAAACCCATAAACATGAACTATATAGATTAAGTACATTATTACCTAGACTTTGAATATCTAAGGATGGGGAAGAACGACAACATGGTGATTTGATGGTGGTGATGGAGTGTAGCATGGAAATTGGTTTGGCAACAATAGTCATGTCTTGGAAATGGTTGAAAAGAAGAGAAAGAGAGAGAGAGAGAAAAGATAGAGAATGAAAGAAAGAGGAATAATGATAGCATGTGTGGGATCCTCCCTAAAAAATGTCACGTGGCTCTCTCCTCCTTAAGACGCGCGGCATAGCTCATTCCACCCGGATAAGAATTCTGTCCGGCCGATGTTCCACCTCATCCGGATATCTCACATCCTAATCCGGCCGACGTTCCACCTTCTCCGGATATTTCACATTCGGCGCCTGCTGTCGGATGAGAGAAAAGGGCGATTCAACTTCTCCGGTCAGGCATGTCCGGATACTCTGATAGCGCGTACCCGGAGAACATCAACAGCCGCCATTTCAGATTCCCCGGACAACTTAGCTCGTCACATACTCATGATTCGTCGGATCCATTTCCGCCCACAATCAAAAAGCAAACTCAGATAATATTGACGACCAAGTCTCCTGAACTGTCACTCATCTTCAATGCAAGATAAGCTCGACAGGATATTCCCAAATCTTATCAGAGTGCCTGACACATTCCCGATATTTAAAGAGGCAAGATATTCCTAAATCTTATCAAAGTGCCTAACATATCCCTGATATTTAATGTCATAATTGAAGTGGCAACCGCCACCTGGCACCAGAAATGTCATGATTGCTTTGCCAACTTATGAACCACAATCATGATGATGGGACCCGCTAGCACAGCGAGGCCATACTTTCTGACACTATATAAAAGGGTCTTCACACAAGGAGGAAGGTAGGTTAACTATCCCTGAAAAAGCTTGATAGCTTGATCTCTTGAGCCATGGCTAACAAAACCATCGGAGAGTGTGTCCGAACATCCTGTCAGGACATCTTTTTGCAGGAGGAATGAGGAATTACTACTATGCGTTGATCGAGATTCCGTTACTGGTGACGACTACTGTAGTAGGGGAATTTTGCCATCAATAGCATGGTGTATGGGTAGTTGTGAATGGCAACCAGTAAGAGTGGTGGCAATCAGTGTCACAATCGGGACAATAATGTAGGTAAGCAGATTGGTGATAAAGAAGAAGGAAACAAAAAAGAAGAAAGAAAGAAAAAAAGAAAAGAAGGATGAAAGGGAAAAAATATAAAAGAAAATGGAGAAAAAAAAAAGAAAAAAAAAACGAAGGGTAAGAGAGAGGTCATTAAGTGTGTGTGTGTGAGAGAAAGAGAGAGAGAGATAAAGGAAAGGAAAAATGAGGTCTTTAAGAATTTTGTTTGAAGATTTAGGATGTAGTCTTCTTAATGGGTATGAAGATGAGCTTAAAAAAAATTGAGCCAAAGTTTAAATGGAATGAGCCTGAAAAATAAGAATAAATAAAAGTGGACTTGAAATTTTAACAAAAATAGGCCTTAAGACTAATTTTAGAGTCTATAAATATATCATTTTTCGATAAAGTCCATGAGTGAAAAGAATGTAAATGCTAAAATAAGATGGAAGTGTGAGTAATGAGTGAGGTGAAATAGCCTCGTTGAAGCAAAAAAAAAAAAAACCACCAAAATTGCCCTGGTATAGCACGAACTCTTTTGGATTATGAAATATGCTCAAGGGTCACCAAAGAGAAAGATGAAATATCTGTATACTCCACTAGGTGCTAATAAAGAGGATAATGACAATGTCTATGTGAAGCACTATCATGCTATCTAAAGGGGTGAATGAGTACATAAGAAAATGAATAAGGAAAGAAATGAAACTAGTGGTTGAGAAAACAACCTAAGGCCACTAAAATAAAAGTATAAAAAGGTCAAACATTTAGGATGCTACTCTAAAAGAAACATAGAAGGAAGGTCGAACAGCTAGGACATGGCTTTAAAGAAACATAAAAAAAGTAACATAGTCAGGGCATGACACTAAAGGAAACATAAAAATGGTTGAACAATCAGGGGCAACATGAAAAAGTGTAAAAAGGCTAGACAGTTAGGGTGTGGCACTAATAGAAACATAAAAAAAGGTCGAACAAACTTAGGAACATAAAGATGTGACTCAAAGTTGAACATACTTAAAAAGATAAAGACATGGCTTGAAGTCGAACAAACTCAAAACTAAAAATAAGATACAACATGATCGATAGCATAGGTGTAGTTCAAAGAAAAAAATAATAAGACAAGATATGACATGATTGATCATATAAGTACGGTCTAAAATGAAACAAGACAAAATAAGATATAACATAACAGATTGTATAGGTGCGGCCTAAACTAAGGACAAGATATGATCGATCGTATAAGTGTGATCTGAAGAAAAAATAAGACATGACATAATTGCATAGGTGTGGTATGGACTAAAAATGAGACATGATGTGATTGATGATATAGGTGTGGTCTAAACTAAAAACTAGATGTAATGTGACTGATCATATAAGTGTGGTTTAATATTGAAGAATAGACATGATGTGGCTCATTGTATAAGTGCGATTTGAAATTAAGGACTCGACATGGCGTGAAAAATCATATGGGTGCGGTCTAAATTGAAGATAAGACACAACATGATTAGTCGTATAAGTGTGATTTAAACTCAAGACAAAACATGATGTGACCGATCATATAGGTGTGGTCTGAGATGAAACAAGATATGATGTGACCAATTGTATAGGTGTGATTTGAAATTGAAATAAGACATGATGTAATCAATCATATAGGTGTAGTTTAAAACTAAAAGAAGACATGACTGATCTAGTATGGTCTAAACTCAAAATTGGACATGATGTGATCGATCGTATAGATATGGTTTAAGATGAAATAAGACAAATCATGATTGATCATATAGGTACAATCTAAAATTGAAAACTAGACATCATGTGACCAATCGTATAGGTGCACTCTCCATTGATGTCTGTGTTGAATACCACAACCTATTATGAAAAGAGGAGTTAGAGGAAAAACAAAGCTTTGTAGAAAATATTCTATTTATTAATTTGCAAACGGAAATGACAAAAACGTCTTATAGTGACTGGAAACAATATGTTGTAAGAACCTTCTAGCTCACCAAAATAGCAAAACAACAAAAAAAGGAGAATAACACATTCTATAACAAACTCTTAATATTATTACAAAATTAAAATAACCTACTATTCTAATAAAACTATGAGGCATGGACCATGCTAGAGGAAGCCTCTTTACACAATTTTTTAATGATGTTAAATTGATGCTTGAACATTTACAAGATTCTTTTTTTATTGTTTGTTCAAGAGGAGATGTTTTTCCTTCTTTCAATTCGAAGTTAGGAAATAAGAACATGTATTGAGTTACTCCTCAATTAATACGACTATAATTAATTTACTATTAAACCACCATTGACAAGATAGAAGAGTGTCATGACTATTGATAAAAATATAATTGTATTGTGTTAATGTAATGTCCACATGTTTGTTTTAGGGTATAAGTAAAGTCAAGTTGATTCGACTGGTTTTTTTTTTTTTTGACAAAAAACCAATTATATTGATAAAGCTGATTTATATATAGTAAAAACTAAATCAACCAAAAATTCAATAGAAAAGTGAGTCAAATTGTACCATTTAAGGTTGGTTTGGTATTAGCCCAAAACAAAACTTAGTTTGGTCTTAGGCCTAATTGAAATTTAAAGTAAAATTGTTTTATTTTGAGTCCAAATATCAATTTATTCCTTTTTCCCACTTTTTCTAAGCGACTAAAGAGAGAAAAATCGGTCAATGAAACATCCATTGTTTCTTTCCTTTTGTGTTGTGTGTCAAGACCCAAGATTTTGAACTTCTTGCAAGTTTTCCCACCACTGCTCAAGACCAAAAGAGGAAAATTAGTCAGGTTCCATCATTTTATTAACAATATCTACATGAAAAAAAAAATCAAACTTTTCAAACCTTTTTAATTATAACTCATTTTTATTGGCAACCAACCTTCATGTATTTTAGAAACAAAAACTAAAGAAAGAATTAAGACACAAAAAACTTTAGGCCTATTTGGGAAGTGTTTTTACAAATGATTCTGAAAAATAGTTTTTAGTATTTTTAAAAACAAAATTGCATTTAAGAATTGAATTCTAAAAAATAGTTTTTATTCGCAGGAAAAAAAATTTTTTAAGTTAATAAAAACGGTTTTTAAAACAAGTAAAACAAAAATCTTGTTTGAAAGTTGTTGTTGTTGTTGTTGTTTTTAAATTGAGTATTTTCTTCAATTAACTTGATATTGTAAATATATAAATAATTTTTAGATTCATACTTCATTAAAATTAAAAAAATAAATTTTGAAATTTATTTGCATAAGTTTTAATTTTTTAAACAAATGATTATTTTGTAAACATGTCTAACTATATTTGATTTTAACACTTTTATTTGTACATATGGTAAACCCTTCAATCATTTTTGAAAATTTTTTTTAATCATAAATGCATTATATATACTAATACATATTTTCATTAGAAAAAATATATATAAATATTATATGTATACTAACACAATTAATATTAATACAAATAAATACTCTAAATATTATGACATCAATATCATATTTTAATATAATATATACAAGTTCAAGAGTTTATAGATGATAATTTTTTTGGATAATATATACATTCATTTAGCAATAATTAAAATAAGAAGAAAAAAGATGATAAATAATAAAAATAAATAAACAATGATGCTACACCTATAATAACCAATAAATAGAAGACTACTTTGAGGATTTGTTATAAGTATTGGACGTTGTAATCTGGTAACTATTTGTTGAGGATCATACTAATCAACCAGTACGAATCTTTCTATAATAGAAAAATGGTTAAAAATAATGAAATATGTTGTGTGTGTTTCTTTAGTATTAATTTATTTTCATTAGTTAATTAGATATGCTTATATAATATAATAGGCAATGATAAAACTAGCAATCATTATTCTTCTTGTTTTCGATATGAAAAGACGCACATGTCCAAACCCATAGTATATGAGTCTTTTGTTCATCCCACTTTTATAATTATAAATCCAATTTATAAGTAATATTTAATCATTATCAATTACAATATACATCATATAAACACTCGTGACAACCGGTTAACAAATATATATATAAATTCTAATATATAATTGATGAGCCTAGATCTACATAAAACATATACCACTAGCAAATTTGCTACTTCAAATTATTAAAAAAAAATCATAAAATTGACATGTAGCCAACATGATTCTTTCCACACACTTTGTTTGGATCTAACAATTTTTTTTTTTTTTTGTAAAAAAATCCACTTGATATGGCAAAACATCCTCATTTTACTGGATCTAATTAAAAGAACTTCAAAATATTTAAAAATAACGAAAATACATACCAAGGTGTGTCAACAAAGTTCTTTTGGAGATGTGTTAATGAAGAGAGAGCTAACCATGGAGCTAGTGGAGATACTCATAGTGCAAACCGCAAAGAAGAGGTGAGAATGCAAAGAACACTCTAGGTTGAAAATACTGAGAACATCCTATTTTTTTGTTCTCGAAATAGTGGCAAAAACAAAAAGAACATCCTTTTTTTGTTCTCTTAAAACAAAGCCTCTAAAAACACGAAGAATAAAAAATACTTCATTGTTCAACGTATTTTTTAGTATTTTTTATTCTAAAGAATTGAAAATAATTTTTAAAAATACCAACCATACGAGGCCTTTATCTTCCATTATTGCTTTAGTAGGTCAAAGAAGTGCCATGGAGAAAGAAGGAAATATGGAGAAATTGGATTTGACTGTTGGTAATTTGGACCAAACCTGCAAAATAATTCAGAACCTTATTTGTGATCATGATGGCTATATTTATATTGGTGAATATGAAATCTATAAGCAGTAAACCATGACTTACACATTCGAAGCACAAGAACTCCACGGAAACCCAGAAAGCGAAACCAAAGTACAAGCACCATGGATCCAAGACATAAGATCTCCATAAATACCTAAAATAAACTGAACCTAGAAAACAAATATACATGTGTATACATATATATTAATTTTTTTTTCTTTTTTAACACGTATGATAAATAAAATTATTTGTTATTAAAATAAATTATAAGATTCATAAATTATATTATTTTTAATGTAATTAAAATAATAATAATAAATGGGGCCGGAGTCCGGACGGGGTGGGTATCCTCCATGCCATCGACATTGCCCGCCTCGTTTAATTTTAAACGCTCCATCCCCGTCCTACCCAGGTTGTTTTTACCAAAATTTTCACTTAACCCTCGTTTCTCTACCTTAACCCCATTCTAAGGTTCTCACACGCCTTGCCATGTCACTATCAATTATCAATCATCTAAGTCCCCACATGTCGTTCTCTTGCTTCCTCTATTGGCTCAAGAAAATGTTGATGTCAACCGTCAAACTTGTTGGTGTAGGAGCCAACTGGAATTAGATTTGTTTAAGTTAATAGAGGTTAGATAGTCTTCTTTCTTACGTTGTACCTCTTAGAACTTTTGTCCAATGGTGATGAGACTGAGTGAGTTTCTTACCTACATAAAAGGATGTTCGGATATGTGATCCGAGCACGCCCCTTTGAAACTTAAGTTAGACAAAGATAGTTTCAGCTCCTCAATCAAGAGAGCAAATATGCTAGTCTATGCGCCCCCATACTTTGTTTGTACTTCAAGAAGGTTTTTATAGTACTGAAGAGAATGTCACTATAGTGTTGACTACTTTGACCTTCCTTATAATGATGATTGTCTTGCAGAGGGCAATTAGTTTTGGGCGGTTGACATGTGTCATCAGATGATGTGTCATGATGTTTAAGATCGTGCCCTCGTCTGTCCCTTCAACCTATTGATGATATGGGGTTATATGTAGTAATTAATTGACATAAACTTAAGGATTAGAAGAGATCCCATCAACCATTCTCATGTCAGACGTGAATAATTACATATGTCAGCAGGTCTTGAAATCTTGATTGTGCGATGCTATTAGTTTAGGGAGTTCGATCTCCTTATGTTGCCCAACCCTGTTGGACAAGAGCTTCTCTATGCCTGATACCGAGTGGAACTGACAATGGTCCGGATGGAATGATCGGGGTGGTTGTCATGCCCCCGATTGGAAAAGTGGGACATGAGGTGGGAGTCCTCACAAAACTTGTGTTTATGAACGTTGAATTTTCAACATACGCAAGTGGTAGGCTTTTTCCGCTTTCGGATTGAACCTGGAATGGAAGAACCCAATCACAAATCATGGATTGCCAAAGATTCTCCGAAACTACTAGTCTAATCTTGTCTTCTTTGTGACTGAATGTTAGAGAGCTGACTGGACTAGGAGTGTTTGATACGCAAGTGGTAGGCTTTTTCCGCTTTCGGATTGAACCTGGAATGGAAGAACCCAATCACAAATCATGGATTGCCAAAGATTCTCCGAAACTACTAGTCTAATCTTGTCTTCTTTGTGACTGAATGTTAGAGAGCTGACTGGACTAGGAGTGTTTGACGGCCATCTTTCAAGACCATAAGCAAATTCACTGCCCTGAGCTTGTACAAAAGTTGAATGGGTCATATTAATTTGAGCACGTGGTATCAAGAATGATTGTCTCTAAGTTACAACCAAGGTTTTATCCGGGTTCCTTGAAAAACTAATCACACCTGTAGCTCCACGACTGCATGGACGCATCACTGGTCAAAAAATATGATTCTCACGAGAAAAGAAGAGAAAGTGAATAAAAAAAAAAATAGATATAATTTCAATCAATTTTTTACATGTCATTTTAAATTTATTTTTAATTTTTTAATGTAAAAATTAAATAATTTGAAATGAATAAATTTTTAATTGTTTGAATTTTGTGATCCAAATTCTATTTAGTCTAACCTGAAAAGGCCGTGATGTGATGCAATATATGTGATGAAGAAAAAATTATGAGATTTTTTGAAGGGTTGTATGTAATAGCTGCTCGATTTTTCCTTTTTGTACAAATTTTTGATATAGTGAATTTTTCTTCTTTTATATTCGTGATTTTTCCCATTTAAGTTTTTTCAAGTAAATAGTATTCTTATTTTCTTATTATTTTTAGCATTTTTGGTTTTTTATTACCTAGAATTAAACTTAATGTTAAAATTTAAATAAAAATTAAACAATATGACTCCCCCCTCTTAATAGCAGATCATGGATTTTGAGTAATAAGTTAAAAATATTATAAAAATATCTTAGGTTTGTTTAATAGTTTTAAAAAGTAGTTTTTAACTTTTTATAATAGGTTTTAAAAACTACGAATTGAGTTTTATATATTTAAAAAATAATTTTTAATATAATATTTTATATTTAATTATTTTTTATATTTATATAATTATTTTAAAAAGAATCTCATAAAATAAATAAAAATAATTCAAAAATGTTCTATAAAAATATCATTTTTTTTTGCTATTAAGAGTAAAAAAAATAGATTTTCTGTTGTCTAGTTGTTATTATTTTTTAATTCTTTTATTTTAAAAAATAAAAAATTATTCTAAAAAATAATTACCAAAAGGTTAATTACTTTTGTCAAATTTTGTTTTATTTGAACACGTCACCCAGCTGCTTGAAGGCTGAGATTTTTAGGCGAAGGACGCTGGCTAGGAAATTGGAACCAAACTCGTAATTTCCGTTGGAAGAACTGTGCATATCAACTCAACCAATGGATTGACATTACTTTTCATTCTGTCGGCTGCGGGCTGAAGGCTGACCATTCTGCACTAACCAATTAAAGTATTCCTTGGATTATGAACTGAACTACTCCTTGGATACTTCACGCTCCAACGATAGTCTGCAGTATCAAAACATCATGGTTGGATTCCACGTTGTTCTTTACTTGATTATTCTTGCACTCACTTCCTGCTGCGGTTTTGTTCACTCCAAGCTGCCCCAAAGCGAAGGTACGCTCATTTCTGGCTTTGTTTGGTTGCCTTGAAAATGGGGCAATTGGAACAAGGAATTGTGTGTTTTGGGTGTTGTTGTGCTTTCATTGTTTGTGTTGGTTGAGGAAGCTTTTGGATTTTTTCTACTTTTGTTGCTGAGGGAACAGGGGAGGGGAAGGGGAAAGAGAAAGGGAAAGGTACTACGACTGTTGTTTTTTGTTTTCAGAAAAAGGAAAGGGAATGGTTCATTGGAAACCAAACCACGTGAAGCGATGAGAACAATTTTTTTTTCTTTTTTAAAAATTTGAATTTTCCTATCTTTTCTAGGCAACCAAACAGAGGATTAGGGCATTTTCACCTTTTAGGGGTGTCATGTTCTACCTCACACCTCATGGTTTCTTGGATTCATCTATGGTTACGGAGCAGCAGAAACTAAATTACTAGAATGCCCTCGGTCCTTGCTTTTGTGGTGGATTGAGAAGAGAACCGTGGAATCTGGAGCAAGGAGGATTGTTAGGTGGAGGAAAGTGTAGTACAAATAGTGAACTGCCTAGTGCCTACTAATCAAATAGTTTTATCTGTTGGAGTTTAAGGGTATGGAAACAAAATATTAGCCCAAAAGACACAAACAAATAACAGAATGAATAAAAAGAAAAACTTATTGGGTAAAGTGTGACAAACATTGCCCTTGAAATAGACCCACCATCCTCGAAGACGAACTCGGTGCACTAGGGTACTAGTGGTCTACCTCCAGGATTCAACAGTCAGATCTCGCCTTAGGTGCACTCTGAAAGCGAGATGTGTACAACTCAGGTTTTTGAATAAATTCTTCCAAATAGATGTATGAAAATACTCTCTGAAAAATTCCCTGAAAAACTCAAGGGACTTTTATCCACATTGGTTTTCTCAACTACATTACGAGCTGTACAAAACAGGTTGGCACAAATAGGTCATGCGCCCTGCCTGGATATTCATGAGAGCTTTAGAGAACCTGCCTAAGTTCTCATAGGAAGCGGCCCCACCTCTACTCTCATATAGGTGAATCCATCAATTATGTTCTGCATTTAAACATACCATCCATAAGGACTATGGTATTCATTAAGAGTAAACACTCAACTTTAGTCAATGTAGAATACGTTCTATCTATACCATAGGGATGGACTCTCATACAATTAGAGTTGATAAAGCACCTCAAGTCAACAAGTGATTTGTTATTACCCATATGAACCTACTTCATGGAATTTCCATTCTAATAGGTTCGGTTACCATCACTCTTGACTCTGTAATAGGCACAAGCCCCATCCCCCTCGATGTTTCTCCTACTAGTTTCTTATTTAGTGGTTTGGTCAAAGGATCGGCCAAATTCAACTCTGACCTCATAAATTTTGGGGATATAACCCTTGTTTCAAGGGGTTGCCGCACAATATTGTGCCTTAGGCGTATATGTCTGTTCTTCCCATTAAATATTTTACTCTTAGCCTTAGCAATTGCAACTTGGCTATCACAACGCATAGACACAAACGGGGTTGGTCTCGTCCATAAAGGGATATCTGCTAAGAGGTTTCGAAGTCACTTAGCCTCAGAACTTGCCTTTTCTAAGGCAATAAACTCAGCCTCCATAGTAGACCGAGTAATGCAAGTTTGCTTGACAGACTTCCAAGAAGCTGCACTCCCACCAAGGATGAAAGCATATCCACTAGTGGATTTCATCTCATCTGAACTCGAGATCCAATTTGCATCACTAAATCCTTAAAGGACACTTGAAAATCCACTAAAGCACAAACCATAGTTAATGGTGCCCCTCAAATACTTAAGAACTCTACGAAGAGCAGTCCAATGGTCCTAATTAGGACTTTGGGTGTATCGACTCAATCTACCTACTGCATAAGCAATGTTAAGTCTGGTACAATTCATTAAGTACATTAGGCTCCCTATGATCTGAGCATACTCTATTTGGGCAACACTATGTTCTCTATTTTTCTTTGGCTGTGAGCTGGGATCATAAGGAGTTGATATTGGTTTACAATCTAAGTGTTCAAACTTTCTTAGGATCTTTTCAACATAGTGCTCTTGAGAAAGTTTAAGCCCATTAGGTGTTCTAGTTATTTTAATTCCTAGAATCACCTTTGCCTCTCCTAGGTCTTTCATATCAAACTTAGAACCTAGAATTTCTCGGTCTCACACACAACCTCTTGGTTAGTTTCAAAGATTAGCATGTCATCAACATAAAGGCAGATGACTACACATGTGTTATCCTCATATTTGCTGTAGATACACTTATCAACATCATTAATGAAATATCCATTAGTTACTAACATATGATCAAACTTGTTGTGCCATTGTTTGGGAGCTTGTTTTAACCCATATAGTGATTTAACCAACTTACACACCTTTTTCTCGTAAGGTATTCTATTTTGAATATGACATGTGGATAGAATAACTTCCCCCCACAAGTTCAAGAGTGCTCCTGAACTTACTAACATTGCATCAAAGGTTTTAGGTCAGTCAAAATGTGTCCCAAGTTCACTACATCAATTGTAGAGAAAACCCTTTCCTGCCATTTCTTAAAGAATGTCCCATTGAAGGAATCAATTTTAGAGGTGTCAGGACGAGTGTAAATTAGGGAAGCTTCCATTTGGAAATATTTCAAGATTGTTGGAGTTTAAGGGTATGGAAACAAAAGACTAGCCCAAAAGACACAAACAAAGAACAAAATGAATAAAAAGAAAAACTTATCGGCTAAGGCGTGACAAACATTGTCCTTGAAATAAATCCACCCTCCTCGAAGACGAACTCGGTGCACTCTGGTACCAATGGTCTATCTCTAGGATTCAACAGCCAGATCTTGCATTGGGTGCACTCTGTAAGTGAGATGTGTACAACTCAGGTTTTTTTTAATAAATTCCTCCAAATAGATGTATGAAAATACTCCCTGAAAAACTCCTTGAAAAAACTCTCTGAAAAATTGGTATTTTAGTATAGAGAGGGGTGACCTGCTTTTATAGGTCATTAAGTCCCAATGGGAATCTATTTGTAATTAGGAGATGACACAAAGTGGAAGGGGAATCTACTTATAAAAGGAATGAGACTCCACTAGCACAATCCCAATAAGACTCTTCCCAAAAATATAACACTAATGGAATAAAATAAAATAAAATAAAAATAATAAATAATTCTCAATAGAACACTTCCCAAAAATATAACTCATAGAATAAAATAAATTAAAATTAAAAATAATTCCCAAAAATAAAAATAGAAATTATTTACACTCTTCCTACATTATCATCCTATCTTATGCAAAGATTTGCTGGTTCTACCTCATTTATCAAAAATTTCATATTTTGGTAACTGTTGTTTTCTTTCTGGTCGAGGAGTGCTTTCCACACAAGAAAGTATGGGCTTAATGAGTTATTTATCATCAGTCAATAGCAACTAACATTGCTGCTTGGTTTGTGGTATTTATTAGCATGTGATAGCCGTCTCACCAACTTAAAAAGAAAGGGATTTGAGTTTCAGTTTGGGAATGTTTTACTGTTTCAATGTGTTCTATACTTTAATTTGCTTGACAGTATTTTCTTGTCTATTTTCTTTTTTCCATGTAAGAGAAACTCTTTGAATTTGTTCCCCTTGAATACATTTTTTGAGTAAATGTGCCGAAAAATTTTCTTCGACACCAATCAAATGGCTACTTTTTGCAATGTCCATGATTTGGTTAGATGTGGATGACACAATTGGGTAGATGTAAAAATCCTAAAGAATGTTTCTAAACTACTATGGAAACAATAGGACTTAAGGGAATTAGTATAATGGTTCCAAAATTAAAAGAAAACTCATTAAAAAATTTGATTACTCTTACATTCCTTGTGGAGTATTAACATAAGTCTACACAAATTTGGGAGATTCATATATATCACCGACTATTTGTAAGTTCAAAAACTCCCTAAGTTTTCTTAATCCACATCTAAGCTATTTCTAGGATTAACATTAGGGTCATTACTTACGGTTGGTGGGCAGGGCTAAGGTTTTATGATGATCCATCCTTGTATGCTTTAAACTTCAATCAACCCTTAATTATCTTAAAACCTTTTTTTTCTTCTCTTTTTTTGATGTTAAATTTTTGTCCTTGTTAGGACTTGAACCTCAAACCTCCACCTTTTATCACTTAAGTTAGGCCTCAAGGGCAACAATTGCCCTAAAACTAGCCATCTAAGATTCACTCCAACAGTATCACTTCCATACCCACTACTCATGGCCTTGACATGCGAGAAGCCTTCCAAAAATGCTAAAATCTCTACTTCATCAACCAAATTATTTCCCATTGATTTTGAAAAGGCTCTAAATAATGGTTAAAGCTTAATTTTTTCTTACCCGTATAAGGGTTTGAAATAATTTTTATGTCTTGACATGAAATTACTTGGAGGAAGGGAGGAAGGTAGTCCAAGTGATTATCCCCTACGTTAAATTTTTTATTTCAATAGTTCAATTATGATTAATAAGTTAATAATCTCATGCACAAGATTTCCAATCATACAATAAGACACATCATTTTAATGTTGAAAAACCCCCTAGAAAACATTGAGGTGTAAAAAAACCATAGTTTGTTTCTCAACCCTTAAATAATCCACTAAATATGAGAAAATTGTCTATAGTTTTACCTAAGACCTTCTCCTAGGGTCTTATATTGTCAACACCTATACTCCTCTTCCTCGTCCTTGATGCAACACTCCCTCATGCTCCTTAGTTTATGGTTAATAGACACTTTCAAGAGCGATTTTGAAAGTTTTGAGAGATGGAGACTCAAGCTTAATGAATGACTATATTCTCTAGTGTCACAAATTTCAACAAAATAATCCTTTTTATTCTTGGAAAAAACCTAGAGCTAGTTTTGGTAACAATCAAACCTTTAATTTTACCAAATTTCCCCCAAAAACATGAAGTCATAATGAAACTACACATAAAATGAATTGACATTTTTTTTTTTTTTTTGATTGGAAACGACACAGAGATATATTGATAGATAAAAAGAAGTACAATAAGAAGGATGATAAATCCTCCCGCCAAAGAAAACTAAATTACAAGAAATTACATTGTAAAACAAGCGAACTCTCTATAATGGACCATTCCTTATGGAGTACACACCGCTAACCAATCAAGTTGTAACACATTAAGGGGAGTCCCCTTAAAAACCTTGGAATAGAAAGCCCAAAGAGAAGCAAGGAAAACAATAGAGTTCCAAAGATACTCTGAATTCCTTGCTTTATCCTCAAAAATCCTTGCGTTGCTTTCCCACTACACAACCCGAATTAGAGTGATGTTCGCAGCTTACCACAAAACTATCCCCCTCTTAGATTAACCAAAACCATTAAATTTGATGGACATCATGTCAAAAATGCTCCTCGAGGGGACCCAATCCGTCTTAGCTAATTGAAATAATCCATGCTACAACCCAATTGTCAAGGAACAATGAAGGAAAAAGCGATCTACTGATTCCCCATGCTTCATGCACAGAATACAAATGAATTGACATTCTCCTTAATCCTTTTTTGGCGCATATGGTATACATTGTGTATATTCTTATGCGGCCTTTTTCAAACACTTGTGAAGGAAGAAAAAAAAAGAACCAATATTCGAATGCCCTGTAGGGAGTGTTTGAACATTTGATGTCAATTGTCTTGTTGGACGTTTGATGTTTGACTGTCATGCTAGACATTTGAATGCTCCTTATTACCTATATAAGAAAAAACATTTGAATGCTCCTTATTGGGCATTTAAACGTTCCCACTAAAAACCAATCCAAACATTGTTTCTCATGCATTTCCTCCAAAATTTCCGCCATAATTTCTTGTTTTAGTCATTCCATAAGTTTTACCTATCTTAAATACGTAGCTATCTTGAAGGTGACGACGTTAACGTAGTCTGAAATCAAGCTAGATGAAATTCAAAGTTGTTTTGTAAGAGCTCGTTTGGCAATGCTTCTGGTCGAAGTGTTTTTACTAGAAGTGTTTTCTTCTATAACACTTTTGTGAAAAACGCTTTTTTCAAAATCTAGAAAAATGATTCTAATAGTGTTTTTAATAATATGTCGTATAAGTACAAAAACACTTTTAATAATAATAAATTACTAAAAAGGACATTTATTACAAAAAGAAAAATATTATAATAAATCAAAAACTTTTATTATAAAAAAAATATATAAACATTTATATTGTTAAAAAACTCAAAAAATTATTTTTATGATTATAAGAAAATTTTTAAAAATATTCACAAAAAATTGGATTAATAAATGAACATCAATCATCATATAACAATTTTTTTAGAATAAAACAAATTATGATTAAGGTGTTCGACAAAGTCATTTTTGACTCAATGGAGGTGTTTGGCACAAAACATTAGGAACTGAATGGATCTATTTAGATGATTTTAATTTTTCAGACCCATATTTTTTCATATCTTGTTCTCCTTTTGTTCAACGCTTGGAAAATGGAGGATAGCGAGAAAGGGTATTTTAGGAATATTTGAAATTTTTTGAAGTGTTTTTTCAAAGAAACACCTCCTAAGTGCTTCTCTAAAAAACACTTGGAAGTGTTTTTTTAAAGTTTCAAAAGTGTTTTTCAAAATATTGCCAAACACCTAATTTTTACCTTAAAAACTCTTTTAAGTGTTTTTAGGACTAGAAACACTTTTAAAAAGCATTGTCAAACAGGCTTTAACTAATAAGACACAAGGAAGTATGTCACATCCTAATCAATAAGAAAGAAAACAAAATTGTTCACCTAAACTAGTATATCAATAGGGGCTAAGCGCCTTCAAGCGTTGGGTGGCTACACCATTGGTTATGCAATGGTGGTCCTTATGAGCTAATTGTTCTACACTTTTTACTTGGTGTAGCTTGTTACATGGGATGTGAGTGGGAACTTGGTTTCCAGTTCGGTATGCGCCCTTGGATTGTTGTTGCATATTCATCTCTTGTTGTAGTTGCTACTGCTGTTTTTTTATCTTCCTAATTAATCAAGGAAGCATGGCATGCTCCTAGGAATCTATGGTACTTTCCACATTGAGCCCAACATCCTAATGCACCCATGCCACATGTTAGGTGTAGTTGGTGTGAATGCTAGTCCATATTTAGTACTATGGATGGTTCCTTGGTAACCTCTAGTTTGATTAGGGAAACCACATAGAATGAATTTGCTAATGAAGGTTACAGATTCACTAAAAGAGGAAGGAACTTAGAATGGTGTAGTTGCCTAAAAATCCTTTGTCCTTTCACTTACTCAACCAAAAAGTTCTCAAAAGAATAGAATAAATCATACTTTCATAGCTATCTTAATTGAATCATATGTAGTATAAATGCAATTTAATTCTATGTCTACACATATCAAAATCCTAGCAACAATGTAATCTATTCCATAGATATCTGGATTGGAATTGCCAACAACTAATAACAACATTAGTGTTGAATAAATATCTAAATGTGCTGTGTCCAAGTGGTAAGGCAACAGGCTTTGGTCCCACTATTCGGATGTTTCCTATAATTATATGACCATGTCATTATCCATTCATTTGTCATCATTTATATGATTAGCTTTGTCAACACGAAAATGGCTCATCTTCTTATTATATAGTTGGTGATTTTGTTTTTTAAATAGTCCTATTATTGGAAGATTTGACAAATTTTGTCCATAATTTGTTTGTAAATATTGTAATTGATTTGTATGATTGTATTTCTTTCCTTATTTCTTCCTTAGAAATCTGCTTGTAATTAGGTTCCCATATTTAGTCCTAAATTAGCTATAGTTGACTCAACCTTTTATCTATATTTTTTTGATAAGTGAAAGTAATTGTATTAAAAAAAAAAAGTATACATGATGTATACAAGGAAACAAAAAACAAAAAGGCGCAGAGACACAAAAACAACCGCACCTTACGGAGCTCCTAACCAATTTACAAAATCAAACATTGACAAGGAGCCCTCCCCAATGTACAATCTTACCCAATCCTAAAATAGATACAAAAAAAAGAAAACTTTTTAAAGAATGATCTGAACATTCACAAATTTCAAAAGCTTTCCTATTTCTTTCCCTCCAAATAGACCAAAAAAGGCATAATGGAGCAACCTTCCAAGCCTTTTTCCTTTTTCTACCAATAGGAAAGCCTTCCCAACTCAAGAGTAAACCTCTCACTGAAGAGTTCATTACCTATTGAACACCGAACAAAGCAAAAATAAGCTGCCACAATATACGAGCTTTCGGGCAATGAAGAAGAATATAAACGCTTGTTTCTTCTTCCTCTTTGCTCATGTAGCATCTATTAGGCATCTTCCACCTCCTCTTTTTGAGCTGATTTAGAGTCAATATGTTAGCCCCAGTTGCCTCCCAAGCAAATAAGCTGACTCTAACAAGACCTAGGAGTTCTAGATTATACTATGAGGGAAATGATCCACTCCCTTACTAGCCAAGGAGGAATAGAAGGACTTAACAGAAAAAATACTACTCTTTGTGTCAACCCATTCCATTGAATCATCAATATCCATAGAAATAGCATGATCATATAACCTCTCAAAGAAGATGTCTACCTCCTCCAGCTCCCAATCATTCGATTGTCTAATAAACCTAGGATTCCAACTACCACCATCCCAAGCATCAGTCACCCGAGCATCTTTAGAGAAAGCTATAGAAAAAAGGTCCGGGAAAGCATCCCTGAACGACACATCTCCACACCATCTATCCTTCCAGAACTTCACCCTGTTTCTAGAACCAACCTTGAAACGCATTCTAACTTTGAGGTCCTCCCAACCATTTCTGATTGCTTTCCAAACCCCTACTCCATACCTCTCTCTCTCCTCATTCGTGCACCAACCCTCATCTTCTTGCCCATACTTGCCAACAATTACTTGTTTCCAAAGAGGGTTTCTTTTAGTTGCAAATCTCCAAGACCACTTCCCCAAAAGGGCCTTATTAAAGGTTCCAAGACTTCTAAATCCCAACCCTCCTTTCACTTTTTCCAAACAAACAACTGACCAACTCAATAGATGGGGTTTGTTAACCAGAGCCCCCCCACCCCAAAGGAAATCCTTTTGAATCTTTTCCAATCTAGCTACGACCCTCTTAGGAATGACAAAAAGGGACATATAATAAATCGGTAAGCTAGATAAGGTGCTCTTAATCAAGGTTTGTCTTTCGCCTTTTGAGAGGTACTATCGCTTCCACCAAGCTAGCCTTTTCTGAAACCTTTCCTCCATCCCTTCCCAAACCTTAGAAAACTTAATAGGGAGCTCCAAGAGGGAGGCCAAGATAGGTGGATGGGAGGGCTCCCACTTTGCCTCCCTTGCATCCTAAAACCTCTGTAAGCTCCTCCAAATTTAGGACATTCCCTATTGGAATCATCTCACTTTTCCCCAAATTGACCTTCAACCATGAACAAGCCTCAAACCACATAAAAACCCAACTTAGATACTCAAGGTTTTCCTTACTAGCATCACACAAGATTAGAGTGTCGTTTGCGAACAACAAGTGTGACACCTCCACTCCCACACCGTTCTTCCCTCTGACTAAAAAGCCATTAATGAAACTATCTTCATTTGCCTTAGAGAGCAAACAGGAAAGAGTCTCCATTGCCAAGATGAACAAGTAAGGAGACAAGGGATCTCCTTGTCTCAACCCTCTAGAGTTATGGAAAAAACCTAAAGGGGAGCCATTTACCAAAATAGAGAAGCACGTTGTTGAAATACACCATCTGATCCATCCTATCTACATGGAGCCAAACCCCATTTTCTCCGTTATTGCCAAGATAAAATTCCAATTAACATGGTCATAAACCTTTTCGATGTCCCACTTGCATAAGACACCTCTCAAATTATTCTTAATTCTAGAGTCAATGGCCTTATTTGCAATCAACACAACATCTAGAATTTGTCTCCCTGCCATAAAGGCATGCTGAAAATCTGAAACTAAGAAACCCACCACCTTTTTAAGCCTATTTGCTAGAACCTTAGCCAAAAGCTTGTAGAGTTCTCCAACCAAACTGATAGGTCTAAAGTCCTTTAGGTCGTCTACCCTCCTTTCTTAGGCGCCAAGACTAAGAGCATAGCATTCAAATTCCTCTCAAAAGACCCCAAACCATATAATTTAGCAAAAAAAGCCCATTACCTCAGGTTTCACAAAGTCCCAATAGTGCCGCCAAAACATCAAGGTAAAACCATCCAGACTCGGGGCCTTATCACTGCCCAAATTGGATAAAGCTTCAAGGACCTCTTTTTCAAAGAAAGTAGCCTCCAAACCTTCAGAATTTGCACGCTGCAGACAGTCAAAGGCTAGACCATCTAAGCTCGGTCTCCACTCCCTTGTTTTTGCCATAATTCTTTGAAAGGCATTTGTGACTGCTTCTTTGATACTATCCTCCCCATCTAACAAAACACCATCTACCCTTAGCTTGGCCATAAAGTTCCTTCTTCTATGAGCATTGGCCATTTTGTGGAAGAAACTAGCGTTTTTATCCCCTTGTTTTAGCCATAACTCTCTAGACTTTTGCCTCCACGACATTTCCTCCATCTCTGCCCATTTCTTTAACTCTTCCACCACACCCCTTCTAACCTCAGTTTTCTCCACAATGGGGGCTCTTTCCCTTTCCTTCGCATCCCAGAACCCTAACTGAGCCAAGGCCTCCAGTTTCTTGGTGGTCACATTTCCGAGAACCTCCTTATTCCAAATTTTCAGTCCTAATAGGTTATTAGAGTCTGGATAGACTTTGAATTTCTTAGAGAAACCTATAAATATGTTAATCAATGTAAATCAAATGGATGAATTGATATGAATAATATTATATTTTCTTTCATTGCAAGGTTGCAACTCTCAATGGTGAGACTCCATTGATTTTCTTCTAGGTTAAACTCCTAGAAGGCTTTAGTGAGACTCTAAGGTTTTCCATCTTTTCTTCATTGTTTCTTTTTTCTCTCTATTTCTTATCTTATAATTTTCTCCACCATATAATTTATTCTTTGTTCCTCTCCTTATACCCCAAAAAATAAAACCCTAGTCCACCTACCTTTGAGTGTAGGCAACCATCCTAGGGTTGTCCTACATGAAAATAACCCCTCTCTACATTTTTTTAGACAATTTGGTAGGAACACAATCAACGAGTTTTTGAAGATAAGGAATAGAATGATCAAAAGATAAAGACTCTCGTTTTGTAATCTTTCAGCTTGGGTTAGTATGTACATTAGTGAAGGTTCAATGCCTTAGTTTGATTTTGTAGGGTGGGTGGGGTCTTATCGAATATCAAGGTGTTTTTTGTGTTCTATTTTCAAGGCCTTGCTTAATGTTCTCCTTGTATACATCTTGTGTACTCTAGTGTACCTTTTTCTTTTACTAATTTATACATACCTATCAAAAAATTTCTAAGAGGAAATTTAGTTCTTTAGAGAAGCAGAAAATAACATGTTATGGCTAGATCTAGTGCAAAAACTAAGTTTAGATATGATTTAGGGTATTTGTGAGCTATTATGGCTCAAAATTATATTCATAGATCTTAAGATTAAGAATGAAGAGCCAAAGATGTTATATTGTGACAACAAGGTGGTTATACATATAGCTCATAACCCAATCTATCATGATTGCACCAAACATGTTGAAGTGGATTGACACTCCATCAAAGAGAAAGTGGATTCCGAACAAATTTGTACACCATGTCTCCTCATTGTAATTAATTTGTATGGTTGTATTTCTTTCCTAATTTCTTCCTTAGAAATCTGCCTATAATTATGTTTCCTGATTTAGTCTTAAATTAGCTATATCTTAGTCAACCTTGTATCTATATAAGTTGTACTCATCCTTTTTAGAAGCAAGAGTAAAAAATTATTCATTCCTTCACATGTTATTTTTTATTAGAAACTACAATTCATTAATATAAATTTGAAAAAGTACAAGAATGAAGAACCATCCTAAAAAAAATTATATACCAAAATAAGTGGACAAAGCAAAAACTAAATATTCATATTCACACCATTATTTTTTGTGAGTTCTCATCTTACAACATTTATTTATCTTCTGATGCTTACTAATTAATGAATGTCATGTAGTGGATGCTCTTGCACGAATAGTTCGAACAATGGGAGCAACATATTGGAAGTTTGATGGAGATTCTTGCCAAATTGAAACAGTTGGGTTAACACCACAGCCACCGAGGGGATCTGAGCAAAACATTATTTGTAAAAATTTCCTTGAGAAGAACAACACTGTCCTTCATGTTGTAAGCATGTATGTCCCTCACCTTACTACATATTTTGAATCAACTTTGTAACAATCATATTAAATGTGATGCAATATACCTAGATCATGGGGATTGTTATATGAAGTCTTTATTATCGTACAAAAGGTATTGCTGTTGTGGAGCATGTTTTATATTCATTATTTTTTCTATTATGAAAATAAATATAATGAAGATATGAAAGGGGCTCCTTTCATGTTACAAGCCTATCAATTAGCTTTGTACTAGTAAAAGAGAGAAATGTTGCACTATTTCATTTTTGGAGGTCAAGGGAGCTTTTAGTTTGAGTTTTTCAGGTTGAGAGTGGATAGTAATAGTTTAAACTAGTTTCTAGTTTATATCTCTTTACAAATAGATTATTCAACCTTGTAAAAATCAGTTAAAAACTCAAACATGTGGGCAGATTATTAATCCTTGATCATATAACTGGGAGAGATCTGGAGGCATTACATGCAGGAAAACTATTCAAGCAGTCTTGATAGAAAGCAAAAGATTTCCCTACAAGAAGGACAAAGACTTTGTTTCAAGAAGCACCCAAGATTTTTGTTTAAGAAGCCTTTCATGAGTAGATTTATTTGCCTGCAGACAGATCAAGAAGAAAGTGAGTTGGATAACATGCACCCAAATTCACCATGAGGTTTGTCCAGGCCCCTAGAGCTGTATGCAAGTTCCTCCAATCTAGAGTAGACCAGATGTCCAAACTTTTCATTTTTTAAGAATGTCTCATACTTCTATTTTTTAATATTTTCATTTGTTTTTCAATCAGAAACATTTATTTCATTTCAATAATAAGAAAGAAACATGGAGGATGAAACATCCTTCCACAATTTACAATATAACTATAAAAGAAGAAAAACCCCCAGTACGATAATCAAAACAATCTGCAAACTGGACAATACAAAAAACAAATTAAAGAACCACTAAGAATAGCTCAGGCAAGCCAATCCCCTACATTTTCTTAGACTTACATTAAACAAGCTAGCGCACAACAGCTTTTCAGCCATTGGTGCTTGCTGTTTGCAGTCTCAAAAATCTCTCTTTCGCCTCTCCTTCCTGTCTCCATTCTGATTGATTCGCTTCTTCCTTTGTCCAAGCAGTTGGTTCGCCCCCAACTGTTTGATGATTTCGTTTTAAGGATTAATTCACAAACCCAATATATGCTTGATATAATAATGTAGAAGATTGTTTTTATTAATCTCATTTTTCTAGTAGCAGCTGCCTGGGTATAACATCCAAAATTTGATTTCTTATGTCTTATAGTATGCTAAAGGGGTATAATCTTCCTGGTGTGCTTCCACCTGAGCTAGTCGAGCTGCAATACCTTCAAGAGATGTAAGAGCCTTCCACACCATATTTTCATTTGATCTTTTTAAGTTTCCCTAATACTAATTTCTGACATGGTGCATGAGCATTGAATCAAATTCTGAATACTGAAGTTACTTCCATTTTTATCTTATTTGTAGCGATTTTGCTTATAATTATCTTGGTGGTACAATACCACCTGAATGGGCTTCAGCACAATTGAGTTCAATGTGAGCTTTCTATCCCCTACTTTTCCAGTAGGTTTAGCAATTAGAACTCCCTTCTTTATAACATTAACCAAGGAATTGTTGATGCAGCTCTGTACTTGCCAACCGATTATCAGGTGAAATTCCGAAGGAATTGGGAAACATTACCAGTCTCACATACCTGTAGGTCTTTAATTTTGGTTTCTCTTTTTCTTATTTTCCTTTTCCCCTTGAATAGTTTTGTGACAATCAATTCCATGTAATTGAGGTCTAGTTATGGAAAGTAACAATAGAATGGACAATTGGATCAACAGAAACTGTTATGCCATTTTATGTGTTTTAATTTGTTAACCTGAAACTGAAGTAGCTGGGGTGTGTGGTTTGCCATCCATTGTGGAATCTCTATTTGTTTTTTCCCCTTCATTCCTGATGTATCTCTTAAAGAGTGTGATTGGATATTTCTATTCTTCTCTTTTAGTAATCTCAATGAGATTTTTAATCAGGAGCCTTGAAGCAAACCAATTTTCTGGCATTGTCCCTCCTGTGCTTGGGGACTTAATCAATTTGAAAACTTTGTAAGGCATCTTATTTCTTCTTCACTTTAATTTTTTACTTCCTGAACATTTTTTCCAAATTTAGCATATATGTGAATGATAGAATATCTAATTTGTTTGTTCTTCACTGTGTTGTTGCAGGATCCTGTCTTCCAATCAGTTTTTTGGAAATTTGCCAACAACACTAGCTGGGCTAAGAAGCTTAACAGACTTGTAAGATCTATAATATTATACAAGCACAAACAACAAGTTTGTATGGTATTTTCCTTTACTTGGTACATGAGTTTCAATGCTAGCATCAGTTAAACACCATTTTTGTTGCACAATGCAGTAGGATAAATGATAACAACCTTAGTGGACCTATACCCGATTTTATTCAAAACTGGAAACAACTGACAAGAATGTAAGCTTCCCGTCTTTTCCAAAACATTTTAAGTTCCTTTGATCTCCTAGAATAGAGAAATGTAAATCTTTTCCAATAATTCTTCAAAAATTTGTGTCAATGAAGAGAAATGCATGCAAGTGGACTGGAGGGACCCATTCCATCAAACATTTCCCTTTTGGATAAGTTAATTCAGTTGTGAGTATAGTGCCCCTTCAATTCCTTAAAGTTTCCTTTTAACTTCTTATTTGTTTTTGTTTTCTTAGTATCAGTTTACTTTCAGTGGGTTTTTCTTATAGTGTCATCTTTTTATGCAGGAGGATTAGTGATATAAATGGGACAACTCAAGCTTTTCCTATGCTGATCAAAATGACGGGCATAGTAAGATTGTATGTTTAATACTTATAGCATTGGATATTTGAAGGCACACACATATATCTTCTGTCTTATTTATTTTTTATGACACAATCATGGATTCAGGATTTTGAGGAACTGCAAGATTTCTGGAGAAATCCCTGCATACATCTGGAAAATGAAGAATCTGGAAATGTTGTAAGGAATGCGTTTAAAGCTGTAGAAGATGGATTTTCTTGGTTTTCATTGTTGCATTATTGCAATGTTTACTGGGCATCCTGAATGTAGAATTATGAGGAAACACACCTATATGAGCACGCACACAAACAATATTTTCCCCTAAGGCTTGGTGGCTGACTTTCTATACCTTGAACTTACTTCAAAGATACTTAAATGTTGCATTCATAATCATGTTATTGACATTATTTTTGAGGAAAAAAAATCTGATGTGGTCTACAAGGTAGGCAAATTTATCTAGCAGAAGGCATGAACATCAATAGGGTGCCCTGCTAATTCCATCACTTTACCTATCAAGTTCAAGAAACAAAACATTAACTCTTAACATATTTTTGGTTAATTTTTTGTTGTTTTAATGCACCTATTTTTGGAGAAACTCACATAAATGCATATATTTTATGTATCTATATACTTTCATATTTATATGCATGTTTATGGTTCTGTGTATCCATATGCGAATGTATATCATGTGTGTATATTTATTCTAGTTTTCATTCTTGTTCCCAATTTTTTGTATGAATAAAAACATTGCTAGAAATTTTATGGTTAAGAGAAAATTTTATTTTTCTTTTTGAGGCTAAGAAGATGCCTAGGGGGTAATAACCCAAGTATATAGCCTGGTATAGAAATATACAACCAGGAAAGAACAGAGAAAGAAGGAAAAACCCAAAAAGAAGACAAAAAGTTCAGGAGAACAATAGGAAGACACAATCCCAGATTTGCAATCCATAGAAACATCCAAGCTGCTGATTGAGAGAGAGAGAGAGAGAGGAATGCCTGGGGTGGGTGCAAAATAACCTAAGTATTTGGCCTGGTATATGAATCTTACAATCAGGAGAAGGAAGGGAGGGGAGGAAAGAGGAAGATGGAGGGAGAGAGAGAAATGCCTGGGGGGGTGGGAAATAACCCAAGTACATGGTCTGGGTATATGAAGCTACAACCAGGAAAGAATAGGGAAAGAAGGGAAAACCAAAAAAGAAGGGAAGGGAAAAAAGTTTGGGAGAACAATCAAAGAAGCTGCAAACCAAGATTCTTAAATCCTAGAAACTTTCAAACTTCTGATTCACAGAGAGAGAGAGAGAGAGAGAGAGAGAGAGAGAGAGAGAGAGAGAGAGAGAGAGAGAGAGATGAGAGATCCAAGCTGTTAATAAAGTCAATATAGGAGCATCTAGTTCCAAAGTAGAGATGAACTTCACCATCCATACATACAAAGACAAAAAATAACACTCTTCATCTTCAATAGTACATGCTTAACCACCAAAAAAATTCTCTCGTGCTAAGAGGAGCTACCCTCTGCACCTTCTTCCTACATTTCCTTATAAATTTTGTAAACTAGCTCAACAACTTCCTAACCAAGTTGAGCAGATCCAAATGAGTCCAAAAGAGAGTAAACTCAGTGACAGAAATTATGGATCACTGAACATAGATAAACATATATGAGAATAAATGGACAGAAAAACTTAAACTTGAGACCTCTAATTGACTAGATTTCTAATACCATGTTAAACAACCAATTTGACCCAAAATCTTAAGCTTAAGTAATGGATCGACAATGTGTATTAGACCCATGGTTCAAAGTCGCGGTATCGGTCATTGACTCGGAGGGTCATGAGGCATATTGGTCTCGGTATCTCGGTTCGGTATCGGATGATACGCAAAATAAGATAATTAGAAATTTCAAAAAATTATAAAAATATTATAAAAATTTAAAAAATGAAAAATTTAAGAAAACAATTTTTTTTTTTTTTTTTCACATTTAGCTCAAAATTATTTGTGATAATATTAAAAATTGAGGATTTAATTCTCACCTTGCCATATAAACACTTTAATTTATCATTAAACCTCATCCATACCTTTCATATCATTTTACTTTAGCAAATCGGGACCCAATTCTCCTAATATGTTGCTATTAAATCATATCTCATAAATCCATAGAAAAGGCATTTTTTACTTTACTAATTTGAGCTTCTCCCACCCTTGCACGCCACCATTGCTGTCAAGAGTCAAGACCCACAACACCACCTGCAATTGCAAATTTGCAACCGTGCAAGACCCAACACGAGAAGGGGAGCAATCTGGCTGTGAGGGGTTTGTCTTGTTGATGTCGCCGGTGAAAGATTCAGTCCACTTGATGAGTCACCACCGTCGACACCAAAGCTCCACCCTCCAGTAATGCTCGATTTTGAGGAAAATTAGGTAAGGAAATCCTAAATCATGCCCTCATCCTTCGGTGGTTTCTCCGCTTATTTCCGAACGGGTCACGAGCTGGGTTTTTTCTTCTTCGTCTTCTTTGATCTTCTCATTGATGGTTTAAAATTTCAGAATAGGTGTTTGCTTTTGAATGGGTAATCTCTGGATTTTTTTTTTTTTTTTCTCTGTAACCTAACCTAGTCAACTGAGTTAACTCGGAAACTCAGACGAGTCAGTTGAGTCAGCCGAGTTTTTCTAATTCCCAGCCGAGTTCGTGCATAATACCGTAACTGGTATCGGTCTTGTCGCGGCAGGTGTCAAGGCAGATACGACTTAGCCGAGTTGTACCGGACTCGACCAATACTTTAAACCTTGATCAGACCAACATCACATCTATAGACCATGTTCTTTTTTTTCTTTAGAAGTTGCCTTTCCCCCGATTTTATGTTTTCTCTTTTCAATAAATTTCTTTATTTCGTATAGAAACAATAAGTAAATGCACTTGATTGATAAATAACCTTTAGTCTATAAGATATTTATTTTTGAAGTTTTTATATATGTCTTGTTATGATTTGGACAGGGATGTCAGTTTCAACAATTTGGTAGGTGAGATTCCAAATGACATAAGTTCAGCAAAGGCATTGAACTTCATGTGAGTATAAAATCTGAAATTTGTTTTGCATCTTTCATTGGAGATAATGGCTCATCACATGATTCTAAAAATTGAATAAAATAACCAAATATTTTTACAATAAATTTGTGAAGTCCATTAATAGCAAATCTACAGTAATCACTCAAGAGGGAAGGTGAAATGGGTAATGGTCAGTTTTTGAAATTTTTTGGTAAATTACAGGATTATCTACAATAAGGAGATCAAGCAATAAACACCAATAGTCAGAAAATAATAATAATAATAATAAAAAAACTAGGGAAAGATAATGAAAACAATTATTTTAACATCATTCGGCACAATCCCGCCTATGTCCATGGCTTCAAGCTCCAACTCAAGCCTTAAGGTGTCCAATTATACCAAGGATCCTTCAAATGTAAGAATCCTTCTATATACACTTGTTTTTTAGGTACCAAGGGACCTTACAACTCAACAAGTGTTCTTTCAACACTTAGAATCACTCTCTCATAGAGTATGATGAATTTGGAATCAAAAGAAAATAAAAATTAGCTTTGCAAGTATGAGCACAATAAAAAAGATAGTTAGTCTCAAGATGCAGTGAGTGGGGTTGCAAAATTTAGTGTAATTGCAATTAATGCATATTACAGACTTAAGGTTTGGACAATAGGATGACTTTGATATGGTGGCCTATTCATAAATGAAGTTCAAGTAGAAGAAAAAGTCTCTTATGAAATTTTACACGATATAATTGTTAGACACATTTTCCCTATGAATCGATGGACTGCCCAATTGACTACCTAACTAGCCATTGTATATTAATTGCATTGTAGATGATTGTTGAGACTTAGATTGCTCAACCGGTTGATCATCCACTAGGCACTACTAAAAATTCACTATTTGGGCAACCAACCCAAGTGAACTTGTTGACCGCTTGGTGAACCAATTGATCAACTGCTCAGCCACTTGATCAATGACTAAAGTTGGAAACATGAAAAGTACTACAAATAGTTTGGTTTGGTTCAATTTGAAAGCACAATATTGAAAAATCCCTTTTTAATGATGAAAAAACATTTCAAGTATGAGTTTTAAATCTTGTATGAATCAAACTCATTTTTTCATAAAATTAATCAATAATGCATAAATTGGTTCTTTAAAAACCTTTGTAAAAATATGATTCTTTTTCATTTAAAACAGTTTAGCTTTTAAAGGTCAATGTTAAGGCATATTTATCCTCATTGATTAACACCTTGTCCTAACCTTACAAGAGAACCTATATATATATATATATATGTATGTATGTATGTATGTATGTATGTATGTATGTATGTATATATGTATATACATAATCATGAAAAACTTATCAAAAAAAAAATTTACACAGTCATGAAAAAATTGTTCTCTTGATTTCCTCTTTAGCTCTATAGCATTAAGTTGTGTAACTTCCTTGTTAATTGATCCAATTTAATCTTCTTGCCTATCACACTTAAAACTAAACTTCAACTCCAAAAATTTATTTTTTTATCACTAAAACTTATATTTGACCAACCTTGGGCTAGCAAAATTTAATTTGAATTTGTTGTGAGCAACATTAGTTTTTCATGAGTATTGCTGTTTGTCCTTACATTGTTTCACTAGGATGCAAATAAATGCAAAATTAATAGATATAGTTCCACTGCTATGGCTTTTCCAGTATTGACCATATCTTACTAATTACACTATGTTGCTTTGATTAGCTATTTAAGCAGCAACTTGCTAAGTGGAAATGTGCCAGACTTATTCTTGAAGAAAGGAAGTAGTATGTATGTTTCTTATCTGGAATGCCCTTTGTTTTATTTTTGTTTTAGTTTATCATACAATTAGTTTTGCCTATGTTGTTTGAGTGTGTTTGATGCATGCTTACATTTGGGGGTAATTTTTCTTTTTCTTTTTTTCATTTCTATTTCTATATTATTTTTTCACTCGTTTTGTTTCAAGAATGCTTCTTGTCATATTATCCTTAAAATTTATAATGACATATGAACCCATCACATAGGGCTGACTCATGTGATGGGCTACATCTCAGTTTAAATCTACTGTTAACACCATTATTGCACATGTTTCTGCTTCCACTGACGTTATTCATCCTTTTCTTTCTTCAAATTAAATATTTTTTTTAGATTGGATTTCTTCAAATTTAAATATAATTCTATAACATCCAATATTATTGTTTGTATGCCCTGTGCAGTGATCTTTCCTACAATAACCTTTCATGGCAAGGCCCTGGGCAACCTACTTGTCAAGAGAACATGTCAGAATATTTAATTTTTTATTTTTTTATTTTATTTTCACCTTTATGCTTCCAGTTTTACATAGTGTTTTTTAAATACCGATAAATATTCTTCTTCTTCTTGTTTTCTTAGGAATCTAAACCTTAACTTGTATCGGAGCTCTTCAATGGAGAACAACCTGTAAGATGCTTTTTCTTCTCTTCTAAAGTTAGCTATTAACTGTGAAGGGAGAAGGAAGTTTCAATTTAGTAATGATTTTTTTATTTACTTATTTTGTTAATGGAATATGATGCTAATTTATTCCTATACTAATTGTGTAATAGAAGGGCAGTTCTTCCATGCTCAAGGAATGTCAATTGTCCACGATGTAAGTATCTTTTGAAGTTTGAATATTATGAAATATGTTGCAATTCAATTTATCAATGTGTGTGTTTGTGTATATATATATATATATATATATATATATATATATATATATACTTTTGTACAAAATTTTAGAACGCATTAATCTTTACTCGAATGTTAAATTTTCCAGTCTGCTAAGTAAAAGTCACTTTTAAGCGATCTCAGACTGGTATTGTAAAGAAAAAACAAGTGGATTTCACTCTAACCTTATATTAGTTTCAGTTTAGCTTAAAATGACAGAAATTATGCTATGAACTGTTAAAAGAAGCTTCTCATGCTTTTAAAGTTCTAATTTCAACCTAAGTATTGTGTCTGTTAGAGCATGATATACATTGTGCACTCATGTCCTACGGCTTAAGTTTTTCAAAATTTGAAATCAAACTGTTGTTTAAAGCATCTCGCTAAAGAACATGATAAGTACCACAATAATGAGTTGTCACATTCTATAAGATGTTTTAAATTAGTGTGAAGTTGTTATGATGTTACTTACTGCATCAATGGAAAGGTTATGAAATTTAACAAATAAAATAGAAGCAGTATCAAATAATTAGATATTAGATGAACTTGCAAAATGTCAATTTTATTTTTGTTTCTTTTATGGCAGATGCGTGTTCTTTCCATATTAATTGTGGTGGAAATGATTTAACCATCAAAGAAAGTAGAGGAAAGGTTGTATATGAAGGAGATGCAAAAATTGAAGGTGGTGCTGCAAACTATTATACTAGTAACAGTTACTGGGGATTGAGTAGCTCTGGGGACTTCATGGATGATAACAATTTCCAAAACACACGTTACATTGAAACTCTGTCATCAGGGAACATCTCTGGAGTGTATACTACAGCTCGCCTTTCCCCTCTTTCACTTACTTATTTTGGTTATTGCTTAGAAAATGGGATTTACACCCTACAGCTGCACTTCACTGAGATATATTTCACAGATGACAAGACATATAATAGCCTTGGGAAACGCCTGTTTGACATTTATATTCAGGTATATAGTCACCTTAATCAAAATATGTTGCCTTGTTAGGAGCCATGTTTTAATGATCTATTTTGTTGCAGGAAAAATTGGTTCATAAGAATTTCAACATTGAAGATGAGGCCCATGGAGCTCAAAAGCCGGTTATGAAACAATTTAATGCCAGTGTGATAAATAATATCTTAGAGATTCGATTTTATTGGGCTGGCAAAGGGACAACAAGAATTCCTTACAGAGGAGTTTATGGCCCTCTCATATCAGCTATTTCTGTGTATCCCAGTAAGTGATTAAGTTGTTTTTTATTCTTTGTTTTGTAGTTATATCCACATTATCAGAATGTAGGTGGCATGTGCATGACCCAAAGACACAGTTGCCCATTTTTGGGAATATATCTGATCCTGTGTTTTTGGAACAAGGTGGCACCATACTCCCACACAAAAGATCAAGGCTCAAGGTGCATTGGAACCTCTGTTAAGGGTGTTTAGTTCTCACGTCATTGTCACTCATTTCACATTTGCTTACCCAGTTCAAATATTAATGAAGTCTAGATGCTTGGATTAAAGATGAGGATACTCCAACAGACCTGCGTTCCATAATCCATATCCATACTACAAATGCTGCTCTTGCTGTTGCTTGAAGTAGCTTGTTTCACTATCATTATGATGAGAACAAAGTGACTTAACTTTTTTCCTTTCTCTAATGTAACCAGCATGGTGATGAGAAGATTCCTAATTTTTACTGCCTAGGAAAGGAAAGGGATAAAGACCAATGCATCCAAATTAAAACTATACAAAATAACTTTTAATTGCTAAGTAGAACATAGCTTGATCCTGAAATCAGACTTAGTGTATGCATCTGTGTCTTTGCGTGCGTTTAAATTTCATAATTTGGTTTTGTCTTATAAATATGCTTTGTTTATCTATTTATTTATTTTTATCAAAAACAATATGAATTTGTAAATACCACAGAGGATGAGAGATCTTTCTGGAATGCAAAAGCTGATCAAGAAGAAAAAGAAAGAGAAGTTCTTGAAAAAAAAGACCAAAAGAGCTAATACAATTCAAAGAGTATAACAAGAACATGTATAAGAGAACCTTTATACAACTCAAAGGAAGTAAAAATCCCCTTTGAAAGAAACCCACTCCTTGGCTCATAGCTTGCTAATTGACTTGCAACATGGTTAGCTAAACCATAACCTAATAGAAAGAGATTAACCTATGTTTCTAAGTCCCTCATTCTAATTTAGACACACAAGAAAGACTTATATCTCCTTCAATCATAGGCTCATGACCCTAGCCTACGGCAAGAGATTTGAAAGTGCCAAAATCTCTTCCTTGATGGCCAAATCCTCTCCTACCATTTTAAACAATGCTCTCAACATTGTATCATAATAATATTAGATTATACCTCCATCCTTAGCTAATACCAATCCATTTAGGTGGAGTCCTTTTGGGTTTGAAAATATGTGGGTGAGGCAAAGTTCAAAGAGAGTATAAGTCTATGGTGAAGTGTCAGGATGAGAAACTTATAAGTTCGTGCAAAAGTTGCAAGGCATTAAAAGATTGAAAATATATTATAAGTCTACTTTTGGGGATATAAAAGAGAGGAAGGATAATGAGAGATCTTTTCATTGTAGTCTTGGTAGATTCTTTTGAGGTAGAGGGACCTCTAACTAATGATTAGCATCCATAATGGCTACCAGGAAAATGTAGTTGGAATAATTGTTGTTAAGGTAAGTGGTTCATTGGAGTGGGCTAAGGAGGGTACTGCAATTCCAAGTTCTTCCACAAAATAGCTAATGAGAGGACGAAGAAGTTCATTAAATCTCTACAAGATGAGAATACAACATTGTGTGGTGATCAAGCTAGGATTTTAAAGATCTTAAGATTTTTTAGCAAATGTAGATCAAGTGAGGACTCATGAATAATAGAAGGTTTAGAGTGGACCCTTATCTGAGAGGAGAGTGCTAGTGGTTTGGATTGCTCTTTTTCAAAAGAGGAAATTTGAGAAGTAGTTTTTCTCATGGACAAGGAAAAAGCCTCAAATTCAAATGGATTCACATTAGCTTTGTATTAGGAGTGCTAGATAGAATAAAGGACTTGTTGAAAGTATTTGCTTGAATTTCATGAGAGTAGAGTCATAAATAAGAGTACTAATGCCACTTTTATTGCTTTAGTGCATAAAAGTAATCAAGTATTGATTATTTGATTTTGGATCTATTGGTTTGGTGACTAGCTTTTACAAGATCATAGTTAAAGTCTAGTCTCGACAATTGCGTGGGTGTTGCATGAGTTCATCCATCTTTCACAAGGTATCTTGAGTGAGGGTAAACAAATTTTGGATGTTGTATTAGTAGCTAATAAAGTTTTAGATGAGAAAAGATGTGTGGGAGAAATGAGGTTGGTTTAAAAAAAGCTTATACTCGCATAGATGGGAGTCTTTAAGTCATGTTTTAGAAAGAACATGCTTCAGATAGAGATGGAGATCTTTGAATTTGGTTGTTTGTTACTTGTAAGTTTTGTAATGTTAATAAATGGGTGTACTAAAGGATAGGTTAAGACTTTAAGGGGTTTAAGGTAGAGAGATATGCTTTCTCCATTGCCCTTTACTATTATGACATACATGTTAAGTAAATTGATGTTGAAAGCAAAGTAGTGTGCTATCTTTGAGGGATTCTTAGTGGGTAGAAGTAGAATGAGGGTGACTCATTGCAGTTTGGTGATGATACCATATTCTTCTTAAAAGCTTGTTCAAATGAGTTACAAAGTCTTAAGATCATTTTGTTAGTGTCTCGGTACATTTTAGGATTGAAGATAAATCTAGATCAAAATTAGGCATTGATATAAGTCAAGGCCTAATTCTTGATTTATCTACCACTTTAGAATGTAAGGCTTTTGATTAGCCTCTATCTTATCTAGGTCTTCCTTGGGATGAGGGCCTTAGAATTTGTCTTTTTCCGGGATTTAGTTATGAAAAGAATTTCTCGGTGGTTAGGTGATTAGAAGAAGGCTCATTTGTCCTTAGGTAGTAGAATAAATCTAGTCCAATCATTCTTGTCCCATATTCCCTCTTATTTTTTTGTCTCTTTTAAGCCTCTAACCAACTTGACTTATAGAATAAAGAGATTACAAAAACAATTTTGTGGTTAGATTATCTTGTGGGTTAGAATCAAGTGTGTAAGCCAAAGAGTAAAAGGGGTTTGGGTATAAGGAAGATAACTTTAAGGAATAGAGCTATCTTATGTAAGCGATCGTGGAGGTTCCCTAGGGAAAGCAATGATTTACGGCGCAAGATTATTTTGAGTATCTAATTATCTATTTTCTATACTCTAATGGATGAAATGACAATGTTGTTGTTAGATAGTCAAGTTGGTGTCCTTAGAAGGCCATTTCACAAGTTTTCCTTGTTTTCTCTTATTTCACTTGTTATTTTATGGATGATGGTTACTAAAATTCAGTCCTAGGAAGATATTTGGTGGATGACCCACTTTTTTTTGTTTAATTTCCAAATATTTATAGAGCAATGAGGTTGAGAGATTTTTGTGTTTCTTTAGTTTTGATCTCATCCCCTTTATTTTTGTCTCAGATTTTCAATTTCTTGTGTAATTTTTCCACCATGAAATTGAGGAACTTACTCTCCTTTATATCGGCTTGAGCTCATATGTATTTATCATCCACTTTCTCGGTTATCAAGTTTTAGTCTTTGACACCCTCTAGTTTATTTTCAATCAATTCATTCCTTAAAATCATCTTTGTTTCTTATAATTAATTTTACTAGGAAATCTAAAGCTCTACTCAAAGTCAACACCTTTGCATGGCTGGTGACAAATATGGAGGTTAATACTAATAACTTGCTATATAAAAGGAGACCTTACCAAGGCCATAAGCCAAAATGGTGTGTCATGTCTTAAACTAGAGATTTAAGACAAAGAGATTCTCTTTTCCTATTCCTTTTCACTATAGCATCTAATGTATTAGGTAGGATGATGTTAGGAGTAGAGGAAAACGTCTTTTAGAGGGATTCCTAGTAAGTAGGGATAGGATTAGAGTGTCTCATTTACAATTTGTAGATGATACCATCTTTTTATTTGAATCTTCCATAGAAGATCTACAAAACCTTAAACTAATCCTATTGGTTTTTGGGAATATGTTAGGGTTAAAGATCAATTTAGATAAGAGCACTCTATTTGGAACTAACACAAGTCGGGATTTGGTTATCGGGTTAGCATTGATGCTTGAATGCAAGTCTTAGGTTGGCCTTTAACTTACTTGGGTCTTCCATTAGGAGGGAATCCAATGGTAGTTGCATTTTGGGATCCAATGATTAGCAGGGTCTTGAGGAGACTAGATGGATAGGAAAAAGCCTTTTTGTCTCTAAGGAGTAGAATAACTTTAATTCAGTCATGCTTGCCCCACTTCGCGAACTATTTCTTATCTTTTTTCAAGATTCCAGTGTCATTAGTGTCTAAGATTAAGAAATTACAAAGAGATTTTTCCAGTTAGGAGTTAGGGAGGGTTAACAAAGATGATCTCATTAGTTGGGACCTCATGTGTAAGCCCAAGGAGTTTGTAAGTCTGGGATTTGGGTTGATTTCTTTGAAGAATCGTGCTCTCTTAGGGAAATGATTTTAGAGGTTCCCTAAAAAAAGTTTTGGCCTTTGGCATCATGTTATTTTGAGCATTTATGGGACACATCCTGATGGATGGGATGCCAAGATTATAGTTAGATGTTCACATTGATGTCCTTGGAAGGCCATTGCACAAGTGTTCCGGGTTTTTTCAAGTTACATTGGTTTGTGGTTTTGTGGTGGGTGATGGGGTGAGAATTCGTTTTTGGGAGGATTTGTGGTGGAGGGATCGACCTTGTGTTCACAATTTTCAAGTTTTTATAAAGTTGTCAAAATTAAAAATCTAATCATTTCAATTATTTATTTATTTTTTGATAAGACTAATCATTTCAATTATTCTTGGTTACTCATCTTATTTTTCTTGAAATTTTAATTTCCATCGCAACCTTACAGATTTGGAGATTGAGGACCTTGAAAGACTCATATTCTCTTACTCGTGGGCACTTGTCTCCATCTGCCTTAAATACGATAGCATGCCATTGACGTCTTTAGGATTATTCTCAGTTAAATCATTTTTCATGACTTTGTCTAATACGACAAATATTATTCTTTCTTCCCATGCCAAGTTCATATGGAAATCTAAAGTCTCATCTATGGTCAAGACCTTTACTTGGTTAATGATACACAAGAAGGTAAATACCAACATGTTACAATTGAGAAGACCTTTTCAAATCCCTTAAGCACGATTAGTGCATTTTATGAAAAGTGAGTGGAGAATCTATTGACCATCTCTTTCTACATTATCCGATAACTTTGGGGTTTTGGCAGTATCTATTTAGACAAGTTAGGATTGATTGGGTTTCACCTAGGACTATAAGCGATATGATGATATTTTCATATAGGGTTTTGGGGAGCTCCATAGAGGTAAGACCTTTTAGAAAATTGCTTGTCTTACTTTGCTTTAGATTGTATGGTGCGATAAAAATGCGAGAATTTTTTCAGGATAAGTGGAGGATAGCAAATGGGTTGTGGGATTTCCTTTATTTCTATTCCTCTTTCCAGGCCTCATGCACCAAGGCTTTCTCTTAGTATTATTCGACTCAATTGACATTTGGTGTGTAAATTAAATGGGTTTAGGCATCATTGAGAGGAGCTTAGTCAGAACTTAAGGAGATGGCATATTTGTATATTGTGTTGTAGTCTAAACCTTTTGTATAGAATTCTTGTATGGTGGAGGAGTTCAATCATATTATGATGTTTTTTGTAATTGTGGGGAGGACTCCTTATCTTTCTCATGTTTCGTTTAACATTAAAATATACATCTCTTGTTTCTCATAAAAAAAATAAAAAAATAAAAAAATTTGCCTAGTAGCACTGACATTATGGCATAAGTTGTATGGACTTGTGAGGATTAACTAGGTTCTAGCTAGAAGAATGGTGGAAATGTTGGCAATTGCTTATCCAAGGTTTTGGAGGTCTTCTTAGAGGAAAGTCTCTATGGGATATGGTTGCTTTTACATTAATTTGGACTATATGGAGGGAGACAAATGTAAGGATTTTTTAAAAAATAAAAATAAATAAATGGCGTATTTTAGAGGCAATATGAAATTTTATTTATTTCTCTTCCTCTCCAAGCAGCAACTAGTGCTCCATTTGTGGGCACCCTTTTAAGTATTGTACTGCTAGATTAGAATCTAGTGAGCAAATCTATAAGGTAAGTTGAGGAGATACTCCCTCCATTGAAGTCTCCTCAAATGGGCAATGTCAAGTTGAATTTTAATAGGTGCTCTTTAGTAACATAAGATAGTTGAGAATTAGAGAAACGTTTTTGGATCATCATGGAACAGTAATGAGAGCATTTTCTAAGAATGTTGGAACAAGTCTAGCCATCAAAGCAGAAATATTAGTCTTGTTGGAAGTCTTACAAATTGTAAAAGTTGAGTGTTTATTGAACCTTCTAGTATACAGTGGTTTTGTAATGGTCTTACCTTGAGTGAATGAGGAGAGAAGCTCATGGAAGTTTGATAGATGGTCACATCAGATTTTTTGTATTACTCTAGAGTTGAGGTATACATCTTGTGGGATTCCTTGGGCAACTAAGCTTTTAAGGTCATAGTGCATTTCCATTGATATCTAGAGTGGATAGTTTTTTCTCAATTTTGATATAATTTTTTTTTAATAGGAAACGATAAAGAGATATATTGATAGAAAAAAGTACAAGAGAAGGATGAGGAATCCTCCCACCAAAGAAAATCTAAACTATAAGAATACAAAATCAAGAAAATACAATGTAAAAACAAACTCTCTAGGTTAGACCAACCCATTGGAGCTACACATTGCTAGCCAATCAAGTTGTAACACATTAAGGAGAATCCCCTTAAAAACCTTGGAACAAAAAGCCCAAAGAGAAGTAAGGAAATGAATAGAATCCCAAAGATTCTTTGAATTCCTTGCTTTATCCTAAAAAATCTTCACATTTCTTTCCCGCCACACAACCCAAATTAAAGCAATGCACGCATTTTGCCACAAAACTATCCTTCTCTTAGATAAACCAAAACTCTTATAATTGATGGACATCATGTCGAAGATGCTCCTCTGGGGAACCCAATCCATCTTGGCTAACTGAAATAATCTATGCCACAACCCCATCGTCAAAGAGCAATGTAGAAAAAGATGATCTGCTGATTCTCTATACTTCATGCACAGCTTACAAATGTTAGGACTAAGAGCTTTGTAGGGTCTTCTCAATTGTAGCAAGTCATTAGTATTTACCTTCTTGTGTGCCACTAACCAGACAAAGGACTTGACTTTAAAAGGGACTTGAGAATTCCAAACAAACTTAATAGGGAAAACTAGAGAAGAACCAGAAAATTGGGACAAGGTTAGAAAGAAAGATTTGACTGTAAAAAGCCCTGAAGAAGATAAAGACCAGGATCTTGCATTTGAAACCGATGGTGATAAATGCCAACAATCAAGTGACCGCATGAGACATTCTAAATCTTCTATCTCAGAATCGGAAAAGTTACGACGGAAATTAAAGTTCCAAGAAAAGGGACGAGTAGAACCGAGAATTGAAGATATATTAGGAATATTTTTATCCATGACTACTTTAAATAGTCTTAGATATTGGGATCCTAAAGGTTGGTCTCCCCACCAATAGTCTTCCCATAATCGAATTATTTCCCCTTTCCTACCACAAACCGAGTAAACTTGGAAAAATCCTGAAAGACTTGTGCAATAGCCTTCCAAGGACAACGATGTGACTATCTGACTACAATGTTGGCATCCCAACCATTGGAATGTGTCCCATAAATGCTTAAAATAACCTGATGCCACAGAGCTGAACCCTCCCTAGGGTACCTCCCCAACCATTTCCCTAAGAAAGCGAGATTCCTTAAAGAAATCTTCCCAAATCCCAATCTCCCTTTTGCTTTCGGATTACACACTACTATCCCAACTAACAAGATGATCTCTTTTTTTAATTCTGGTATTGATCCCTAAGAAAAGTGAGACTGAGGATCTTGGAGATTTTAGACCTATCAATCTCTTGGGGGGGGCTCTATAAACTTTTGGCTAAAGTTCTAGCTAACAGGCTCAAAAAAGTGATTGGTAAGGTGGTCTCCACTACCCAGAATGCCTTTGTAATGAGAAGACAAATTCTTGATGCGTCCTTAATTGCTAATGAGGTGATAGATTCGTGGCAGAAGAGAAAAGAGAAGGGTCTTATATGCAAATTGGATATAGAAAAAGCTTATGACAGCATCAATTGGAAATTTTTAATGAAGGTCTTACAAAAAATGGGCTTTGGGGCTAAGTGGGTGGGGTGGATATAGAGTTGCTTGTCCTCAGCCAAATTCTCAGTTCTTTTTAATGGAGTGCCAGCTGGTTTTTTCCCTAGTACTAAAAGGCTTAGACAAGGAGATCCTCTATCCCCTTATCTCTTTGTTATGGGAATGGAAGTGTTGGACGTCCTCATTAGGAGAGCTGTGGAGGGGGGATACTTATCAGGATGCATCATTTGGGGTGGTAGTAGACCCTCTTTAAACATCTCCCATCTATTTTTTGTTGATGACACAATAGTGTTCTGTGAGGCAAGCAAGGAGCAATTATCTCACTTAAGCTGGATTCTTCTTTGGTTTGAAGTGGCCTCAGGCCTTAGAATTAATCTAGCCAAAAGCGAAATCATCCCAGTTGGAGAAGTGGAGGAGATTCAAGAGCTGACCGTTGAGTTAGGGTGCAGGGTGGGATCTTTGCCCTCTCAATATTTGGGACTCCCTCTAGGGGCTCCTAATAGGGCTATTTCTATGTGGGATGGAGTGGAAGAGAGAGTTAGGAGGAGACTTGCGCTTTGGAAAAGGCAATACATTTCCAAATGGGGAAGAATCACTCTTATAAAAAGCACCTTGGCTAGCATGCCAATATACTAAATGTCTATTTTTCGAATGCCCAAGTCTGTTGCTAAAAGAATAGAGAAAGTTCAAAAAGACTTTCTATGGGGGGGAGGAAACTTGGAGGGGAAAATTTATCTAGTTAAATGGGATGTGGTTTGCACAGAAAAGAACAAGGGTGGGCTAGGCTTAAGGAAAATAGCCATGCTGAACAGAGCCTTGCTTGGTAAGTGGATTTGGAGGTTTGCTTGTGAAAAAGATAATCTTTGGAAGCAAGTGATCACAACGAAGTATGGGCAAGAGGATCATGGATGGAGGTCAAAGAAGGCTAGTGGGGTGGTTGGAGTAGGGGTTTGGAAGGATATTTTGAAAGAATCTGATTGGTGCTGGGATAATCTGGTGTTCCTAGTTGGGAAGGGCACCAAAATCAAATTTTGGAAAGATACTTGGTGTACTGACACACCGCTGTCCCATTATTTCACTCACCTCTTTGTTATGGCTGTGCATAGGGACACAACAATTGAGGAGATGTGGGACCAAAATTCTGGTCAAGGAGGCTGGAACCTAATCTTTTTGAGAGACTTTAATGATTGGGAGTTGGATATGGTTGGGGATTTGCTTCATATCTTAAGGGGTCATAGGCCTTCTTTGGAGGAAGATTCAGTTATGTGAAGGCGAGGAAGAAATGATCTCTTCAGGGTCAAGGAAGCTTATAGGCTATTGGCCAATTTTTGGACGGTTTGGGAGGAGAGAAATAGGCTAACTTTTAGGAGAGAGGGAGGGGGAGGGCGTGTTGAATATCTAGAAATTAAAGAATTTTTTTGTTTGTAACTTATGGAGTTGGGCCAAAGTGTATTTAGGCGAGGAGTCTCTCTCCCTTATAGGCTTTTTGGAGTGGGTAACATCCACTTAAGGGGAGGTATTTCTTTTCTGGTCTTGTAGCTCCTTTTTGAGGCTTTAGCCGCCTTGTATACTCCTTGTATGCTCTGTGGCTTTTAGCCTTTTTCTAATGCATATCTTGTTTACTTATCAAAAAAAAAAAAGAACTGCATCCAATATTTGTTTCCCTTGAACAAAAGCTCCTTGAGTATAATGGATAGTTTCATGTAGTACTCTTAGACTCCCTGATAGCACTTTGACTATTATCTTGTAGAGACTAGTGATCAAGTTAATAGGTCTAAAGTCTGAGATTTTCTTTGTCAAGCTTTTTTTGGGCAACAGAACTATGAAACAGGCATTAGTGCTTTGATTGATAATCCCATTTCTGTGAAACTCTGCAAACACCCTCACTAACTTCTCCTTGATCATTTCCGAATAATCTTAAAACACTGCAATGGTAAAGCCATCATGCCCCGACGCCTTATCCCTATCCAATTGAAAAATGGCCTTATAAATCTCTTCTTCAGTAAAAGGGGAGTCCAACCTAGACGCACTCTCTTCAGATATAGGGGACCAATCTAAGCCTTCAACTCTTCAAGACTCTTGAGGGGGACTCGAGTAGAGCTTTTCAAAGTAAAGTAAAATCTCCTCTGTGATGCTCTCGGGCTTATTCAACACTATATCTTTTTCATTCTCCAACACCTTGATAAATTTCCTATTTCTCCTACCATTAGCCACTTTATGAAAAAACTTTGAATTGCAATCCCCTTCTTTAACCCATTTCACCATAGCTTTTTGTATCCAATGAATTTCTTCCCTCAAAATTAATTCCTCTAGCTCCCCTTTTCTTAAAGCTCTTTGAACTAAAAGTTCAGAAGTAAGAACCCCTTCTTGCTCAATGACATCAAAGTTAGCTATTTCATTTAGGATACTTCTTTTCCTTTCGTTTAGTTTTCCAAAAGAAACCTTATTCCACTCTTTCAATTTGGCCTTAAAAAACTGTAACTTCCTCATGAACTTGTGACCTTCCCACCCATTTCCTTGAAAACCTCTCCACCAACTACTAAAACACTCTTTGAAACTAGGATGTTGCAACCACATAATCTCAAACCTAAAAGGTGTTGGGCCCCACTTGAAAAGATTGGTATCCAAAACTATCGGTCAATGATTCGATGTCCATCTAAGAAGAACTTTTTGAAGGCTTTGAGGGAAAAAATGCTCCCACTTATTTGAGTAAAGAAACTGATCCAATCTCTTACATACGAGAGACTCTTGCATGTTTGACCAAGTGAATGGTGCGTTCCGTAAAGGTGGGTTAAGCAATTCACAGTCTCTTATAAAACCATCAAAGTGCTTCATGCTTGAAGTTAAACTAGAGCCTCCCAATTTTTCTGAACTTCTCCTTATGACATTAAAATCACCGCTCACACACCATAAAGGATAAGAGAGGCAAAAAATGTTTAAAAGCTCCACCCAAAAATCATTCCTAAGTAAGGGACTGTTTGGACCATAAACTGCGAATAGCCACAGAGGTCTGCATCCATCCAACACAAACTTGACTGAGACAGTAAAGGAGCCTATTACCACCTCCTTGCTGCACAGTTTTTTAGAGTCCCAAATAATCAAAATCCCACCTGAAGCCCTGCACGTCGGAAGAGCAGCCCATTCCTTATTTTTGACCGTCCAAACACTACCAACAAACCTTTTTTCACACACCACCTTTTTTGTTTCCTAAATCATTACAACATCCGAATTCTCTAGCCTCAGAAAATCTTTAACCAACCTTCGCTTTTTTCTTGACCCCAAACCATTGGTATTTCAACTAATAATTTTCATGGAAAAACCTCACAGACCCTAAACTTCCAAACCAGTTCCACCAGGTCTCAAATACCTGTGGAGCATATGCTCTTTCGCCTGGAATACACCTTAATATCCAGAGAGCTTAAAACCTCATGCACTTTAGCCATTTTCCTGGGGGACAGGCCTTCTATTTGGAACTCGCCCATTGGGGAGACCACAGCAACACCCTAGCTAATTGTAACCAAATTGGAAACCTGATTAGGCAAAATGGGTTTAGACTTAATGGGGTTAAAACCCTCGGGCATCTGGTTTAGATAAGCAAACTATGACTCCACAACATCAAGGTTAGAATTGCCAACAGACTTTTGACATGAAGTGTTTGTTTCTAATTAAAGAAAAAAAAGTTAGGTAAAGCACACCTATAATTGTCTAAGTAAACTGAACCCATTAAAGGTAGTAGAATACACATTGGATTCAACTCCTTATCTACCTTTATTTTTCTTATAAAACCACGTTCAAATCAAGTTGTAGAGCATTAAGAGGAGGACATATTAGATCTACAAAGATGGAAGTGCAAAGAGAGGAGTAGAAATAAATCAAGTCCTAAATAGTCTTTAAAAACCTCCATTTATCCTCAAGTCTTGACACTACTCTCACCAAATCATTCGGACCAAAGTTAGGCAAACCACACACCACAATATCATGCCTCTAAGATAACCCTCAAAAACCCTAATGGAGATTATCAATGTATTAGTCACACTTTTAGGAGGAATTTAATCTATTTCAGGAAGTTTGAATAATCTATATCAAAGCATCAAAGCCACCAAGCAAAAGGTTAATCAATCAATTCCCCCATCCCCATGCGCATGATACAACTTTTGGACTAAGAGCTTTGTAGGACCTCAATTGTAGCAAATCATTAGTATTGGCCACAAGCCATCTGTTGTGTCAACAAAAGCTTTTGTGTCACCTATTAATGCACTAACATATAGATAAGGTATATGAGATCTTTATGTGGTTTGGATGATCCTTTTATATAAAAAAAGAACTAGTATGCTATATAATACAAAACCCGCAAAGGGGAAAAAAAAAACACAAATACAACTCTTGAGCCTCTATTTCCCAACTCCTAGTATCTACACCCTCACTTAAGCCCTATTTCATGAGCATAGTAAATCCTCTATATAATGTGCCTTATCAATAGGAACATCTACTAAATAGGAATTTGAAACACTTTCTACCAACTTTCTAATCATGTCCATGCTCTTATAGTTTGCTAATGAGCTTCACCTTTTTATATTTTCTTTATGCAGATTTCAAATCTTGTTCAAGTAGTAGGAAAGAGGAAACAAATGCATATATTATTGGAGGAGTGGTAGGATTATTCATTATTTTCTTAATATTGGGTCTTCTTGCGTGGAAAGGTTGTTTGAGAGGCAAAAAAAAGGAAGAAAAAGGTATGGGCTATATTGATTGCAAATGCTGCTTAGTATTGATTCATTGCATTTTCTATCAAATATCTTTTATTGGCATAAGCGCATTATATTTAAGGTGGTTTCAAATTTGACCTTTTATTTATAGTTAATTGTTACAATGATTTGTTCATTCACTACGACTATGTTTGATTACTAGAAAGTTTGAAGGAAATAAAGTAGAAAGGAAGAAGAGAAGGATAAAAGTGGGTAAGGAAAAATTATAAAATTTCTCTTGGTTTTCCGTGGAAAAGTGGAGGGAAATAATTTTTTTTTTTTTTGATAAAAAAAACCCAATAGATCTTTTTTATTAGTTAAAAAGATCAAACGGGACAAAACATCCTTCCACAAAGTACAAATTTAAATCAAATCAAGGAAATGGATATTCATTTACATGGATCCATATAGTTGAACAAATGAGAGATATCATAAAAAGAAAAACAACAATTGAAACATTCAAAACAAACATTAGATAGACTCAACAAGGCATATAATCTGTAACAAAAAGATACCACTTGCTTTGCTACTCTTTTAGCTAATCCATCTACCACTTGATTAAGTGAGGAACCCATTGAATGGAGCATCCCAACTCTATAAAGAAATTAGGAATTTGGCACAACTACCTTTCAAGTTTCCATGAACCTCTTTCATTTTTAGCCATCCATAAGATAACAATAACAGAACCCCTTCTACCACAATTGGACATGCTTAAAGCTTTTGCTTGTACAATCTAGAAGTAGTACAACCTCAGTCTCAATAGCAAAACCATCCCTTGTAGGTTTGGAATATGCTTTGATTACTGAACCTCAATGATCTCTAATCACACCACCAATCCCAATTTGCCCTGGGTGCCTAAGACACATCCATCAAAATTCAATCTAACTACTCCTTCAATTGGCGCTGATCATGCATGTGGTCTTTCTAACCAACCTCCTTGACTTGCATATAAACTCTCAATCTAACAATTTAAGGCTCAAGGGGGTGCCTCTGAAGACCTTGCTAGTATAGGCAAACTGAGAGCAAAAATAGTAAAATGAATCCTAAACTACATCCATTGTCCTCTTAGTTTATTAAGAAATTCCCTCCTTCATTTCTTGCTAAATTGACCAAATCATACTAGGGCTTGCAACGCCCCATAGAACTTTTCCTTTTGCATGATGCCCAAACCTTTGAAGGAAATAGTCATCATCTCTACCACCAAACATGGTGTTACCCAATCTATTCCCTTAAGCCGAATTGTTTATGCCATAAGCCCAAAGCTATTGAACAGTGACGAAAAAGATGATTGATTAATTCTTTGCTCTCCTTGTTGAAGAAAGTGAGAATCACTCAACTATTCATTCAATTGTATATGTTTACATAATCGAGTCCCTATTTAACATATACACAGAGAGCAAAATATGGAAAAAATATAAATATGGAAAAAAATAAAATCACACAAATCACCACAATATTTGCCACAATTGGGGCCTCAATCTTTCCCACAATATCCTACAAATCATCATTCAAATCATACCAAATTTCCACACTCCCTCTCAAGTTGGATCATAGATATTAATCATGTTCAACTTGCAAATAAAATCTTCAAAACTTGATTTTTGTAACCCCTTGGTGAATATATCTACCAATTGTTCCCTTGTAGGGATATAAGTCATGCAAATAGTCCCCTTCTCAAATTTTTCCTTTATAAAGTGTCTGTCCACTTCTATATGTTTGGTCTTGTCGTGCTGAACAGGATTATGAGAAACACTAATGGCAACTTTGTTGTCACAATAAAGTTTGATGGGGAGCTCTACTGTAATGTGTAGTTCTTCCAAAAGTTTCTGCAACCATAGTCCTTCACACATACCTTGTGCAATTGCTATGAATTCAGCCTCGACATTGCTTTTGGCTACTACACTCTGCTTCTTACTTCTCCATGTTACTAGATTCTTCCAAACATATGTACAATAGCTTGTAGTAGACCTTCTGTCATCTACTGATCCTGCCCAATTTGCATCTGTATAGATCTCTACCTTCTTACTGTCACTCTTTTTAAAAAATAGTCCTCTCCCTGGAGAACCCTTTAGGTATCTGAGGATCTTATACACTGCTTCAAGATGACTTTCCTTTGGTGAATGCATGTACTGGCTAACCACGCTTACAGCGAAAGTAGTGTCTGGTCTAGTGTGAGAAAAGTAGATTAGTCTATCTACTAGTCGTTGATATCTCTCTCTATCCACGAGTTTTCTGTCGCTTTCCGTCTTTTTTCTTGCCTTGATGGGGGTATTGCTTGGCTTGCAACCAAGCATGCCAGTCTCAATCAACAAGTCAAGTACATACTTTCTTTAGGAAATACTAATTCCCTTCCTTGATTTGGCGACCTCCATTCCTAGGAAATACCGTATTTGACCCAAATCTTTTACCTCAAACTCTGTGGCTAAGACCTTCTTCAACCTCTCCACTTCTCCTGTGTTATCTTCAGTGAGAATGATGTCATCGACATACACGATTAGGATGGTCATCCTTCCATCTTTGGACTGTTCGAAGAACATAGTATGATCCAACTCTCCTTGTTGGTATCCTTGGTTCTTAATCACCTTTGCAAATCTATCAAACCATGCTCTCGGTGATTGCTTGTGACCATACAAAGATTTCTTCAATTTGCATACCCTGGTTTCTTCTTCTTCCTCCTTACAGAACCCTGGTGGTAGCATCATAAAAACTTCTTCTTCCAACTCACCATTCAAAAAGGCATTCTTGATATCAAACTGATGGAGTGGCCAGTCGAGGTTTGTTGTCAAGGATAAAAGAACTCATATAGTGTTAAGCTTTGCCACTGGTGCAAATGTCTCGGTATAGTCGATGTTGTAGGTCTGAGTGAACCCTTTTGCAACTAGGCGGGCTTTGTATCGTTCTACTATGCCATCCGTCTTATAATTCACTGTGAATACCCATTTATAGCCCACTGGTTTCTTCTCTCTTGGCAAAGTCATCACTTCCCAATTCCCATTTTTGTACAATGCCCTTATTTCTTCCATCACCGCCTCTTTCCATTCTGGAATCTCCAAGGGTTCTTGAATGTTTTTAGGAATCTGGATTCTATCAAGGTTAGTTGTAAAAACATGACACTTTGCAGAAATAGCATTATAAGACACAAATTTCGAGATAGGATGGAGAGTACATGAACGAGGTTGTTTCCTAAAAGCAATGGGTAAGTCATCTGTTACTTGATTAGGATTGGAGTCAAACTCCCGAGGGGTTGGAACTATCACTGGTTCTGACTCTTTTAGTGCTTCGGAGATGAGTGTCTCACTGGACTTCAATTTTGGCCTCCTTGAGTAGACGAGTGTTTCCCTATTTGTCTGTAATTCCGTATCTCCTCCTGAGTTCAAGTGTCCTTCTGTATTAGGCAAAGGGGTAGATATAAGGTACAGAGTGGATTCGAACACAACAACTTCGAGGTAGTCTAAGGTTAAGGGAGGTCTAGCTTCACTCACAAACTCCCCCTGAAGTGAGTAGTAGGGAGTATGCTCAAAGAATGTGATATCTAGGCTAATATATAGCTTTTGTGAAATTGGGTCATAGCATTTGTAGCCCTTTTGTGTGGAAGAATAGCCAAGAAATACACATTTAAGTGCTCTAAGATCCAATTTGTTCCGCTTAGATCCGTGAGTGTGGACAAACACAGTGGACCCAAAGACACGAAGTGGAAGATGTGCACCAATTCTAGAATGAGGAAAAAACTCTTGGAATTTCTGAAAGGGTATGACAAAAGATAGGACCCAACTAGGCATTCGGTTAATAAGGTATGTGGTTGTCAAAATGGAGCCACCCCAAAAATTTGAGGGCATGTGAGAGGTAAACAGTAAGGCACGAGCAACTTCAAGAATATGTCTATTTTTCCGTTCTACAACCCCATTTTGCTGAGGGGTGTCAACGCAAGAACTTTGATGGATAATACCATTTTCTTGTAGATTAGTGCTCAAGGAGTGATTGAAATACTTAGTACCATTATCAATACAAAGAATTTGAATTTTGGTGTGAAACTGAGTTTGTATCATAGAGCGAAAGTTCATGAAAGACTGATCGAACCTCAGTTTTATCAGTCAACAAATATACCCAATATAGGCGAGTGTGATCATCAATAAAAGTAATAAACCATTTTTTATAGGTCCTATTGGGGGTACGTGAGGGTCCCCATAGATCACTATGAATTAGAGTAAATGGTATGGATGGTCTATACTTAGATTTAGGAAAAACGCCCGATGGTGTTTGGCAAGTTCACACACTTCACACTGAAAATCCCATGAAGCTTTATTTGAACATAGTGAAGGAAATAAATGTTTTAAGTACTGAAAACTAGGATGACCCATCCTTTTGTGCCATAATAAAAGTTCACTGTCCCTAAGACGAGATGCAGAATTACAAACAGTAGGAGGACACTGTCCATGCACATTAGTTTCGTCTAAGTAATATAGACCCTCACTTTCCTTAGCATTGCCAATCATCTTCCTTGATGATAGGTCTTGAAAAACACAATGAAAGGGTAGGAATTTAGCTGAGCAATTAGATTGTTTGGTTAACTGGCTAATAGACAGCAAATTGCAAGATAAATTAGGTACATGTAAGACAAGGTTGAGAGTAATAGACTCAAAAATACGAATGCTCCATTTGCCAGCAATTGGGGATAAAGTACCATACACAATTTTTACTTTTAAATTACCGGCACAAGGAGAGTATGTAGAAAATAAATGATGAGCATCAGTCATATGATCAGATGCACCATAGTCAATAATCCAAGGAGTAATATGAGACAGGGTGCTAAGTGTTGTCAGAAAGGTACCTTTGTGGGCCAAAGAACCAGATGAAAGAGTAGTAGAAGATTGACCAAAGGCTTGGAAATTAGAAAAAAGCTCATATCATTTCGCAAGCTGGTCGGAATTAAACCCCACATTAGAAGTTGACTGACGAATTTCTGTGGGTGTTTTGTCTGTCTGGGTTTCGATGGAGGCCTAATGACTATGGGCTGTCTGGGCTTCCAATCCGCGGGTTTGCCATGTAAAGTCCAACAAGTGTCTTTAGTGTGGCCTAATTTCTTACAATGCTCACAATAAGTCCTCTTGGACTATCTTGGGCCTGATCCAAAGTGAGGCCCACCAGATCCAGCATGAGGCCACACGAGAGATGTTCCCTCAACATCACTCTCCTTCTGCTTTCCTCTTGTCGCACCTCAGAGAAAACATCTCTGATGGAGGGCAACGGCCGACGACTGAGAACTCTACTCTTGACGTCATCAAGCTCGTGGTTCAGCCCCGCTAGAAACTCGAAGGCCCTCTCGTTCTCTATCTTCTTCTTGAAGCGCACACTGTCACCCGTGCACTCCCATTCCTCTTCGCAGTTGAGATCGAGATCTTACCACAAACCCAACATCTCGATGTGGTATTCCGTGACTTCCCGATCTCCTTGCTTCATTTGCCAGAGTCGTGTCTTGAGTTCAAAGATTTGGGAAGCATTCTCGGCATCGGATTATGTTTCCCGTATCGCATCCCACACATCCTTTGCCGTCGAGAGGAACATATAAGTTTTGCTAATGGCTGGCTTCATGGAGTTAATCAAGCATGAGGTGATGAAGGAATTTTCGGACCGCCATTTCTGGGATGCTGCTACATCGGTCGGAGGTGGTCGTCGAGTCTCGCCAGTAAGAAACCATAACTTTCCCTTTCCGTCAATAACAAGCTTGATTGCCTGCGCCCACTCTCTATAATTCTTACTGTTCAATTTTTCAATGGTAAGATGGAGTGGGGAGTTGTCGAATGCACCGTCCGAGCCCATTGAGGAGTTTATCTCCGACTCTCTTTCATGGGTTGCCGATTGACTAGACTGATGGTTGTCTCCTTTTTGGTCAGCCATGGATTGGTTAGGGTTTTAGAACAAACTGTGCTCTAATATCATGAAGAAATTGAAAATCACTCAAATATTCATTCAATTGTATGTGTTTACATAATCGGGTCCCTATTTAACATATACACCGAAAACAAAATATGGAAAAAAATACAAATATGGAAAAAAAAAAAAAAAAATCACACAAATCACCACAATATTTGCCACAATTGGGGCCTCAATCTTTTCCTCAATATCCTACAAATCACCATTCAAATCATACCGGATTTCCACACTTGCACATAATACACCACTTTAGATTAAGCTCCTTGTGAGGCCTCCATTTCTAGAGCATGCTATTGTTATTAACCCTCTTACTAGCCACAAACCATGGAAACATCTTTACTTTGGAGGGGGCTTTATATTTTCAAAGAAATTTAAATTTTGAGGATGCACTTTTTCCACCTTTTTTAAAGCAAAATGGGAAGAAAAATCTTTTAGCATTTTCTTTCATCTTCCCCTCAACTTTTATTCCTTATCATTTTTCATGGTATCTTGTATCTGAATATAAGAAGTCATTTTCCTTAACAATTTTTTTTCTTTTCTTAGTACTTTATAGGAACCAAACATAGCCTATGTCTTATAATTGCATTATTGTGGGACCAAATAATGATATTTGGAATACGACAAAATCTGGCTTTCTTTAATTGTCTTGAAAGGTTATTTTTTCATCAATTAAGAAATATAATTTTTTTAAAATTTTTATTTCATGTGGAAAAATTATTATAGAAGTGATTCTGTATTTTTCCTAAGAAGGCGATATCTAATCAATCAACAATTAAAAGGTGTTTTTTTATTTTCTAATAACTGAAGGAAGGTTCTACAAGTGAAAGCAATATTGTAACCCAATTTATCTCAATTAGTTACACATCAGTTTATGAGATTGCGGTCTCATGATATAGAGGTTATCATTTAAATATATTTAGAATAGGTTAGGTTTACCACGATGCATGCTCTTTATGCATGGGATTAACTGGTATGGGTTCTCTATCTTAATCTGCAACACTCAAATCAATTTGGTGGATGCATTTTTTTTCCTTTTTGGGAAGGAGTTGAGAACTACCAAATAAATTTGTTGTTATCTTACAGCTTATGTTTCTATGTTTCCTTCCTGGATAGATCTCGAAGGACTAGATATGCAAACAGGTTCTTTTACCTTAAAACAAATAAAAGCTGCCACCAAAAATTTTGATTTTGCAAACAAGATTGGAGAAGGAGGTTTTGGTCCAGTTTATAAGGTATTCTAGCTAAACCATGACATTGTAATCTTCCTTTATAGATTCTACCTAGAATTCTAAAGAAAAATTGGGTGCAGGGTCTGTTATCCGATGGTACCATAGTTGCAGTGAAACAGCTTTCCTCTATATCAAGGCAAGGAAATCGTGAATTTTTGAATGAGATAGCCATGATTTCTTGTTTGCAACACCCAAATCTGGTGAAACTTCATGGATTTTGTGTTGAAGGAGATCAACTGCTACTGGTATATGAGTACATGGAAAACAATAGCCTAGCCGGCGCTCTGTTTGGTAAGTATCATTTACTTAATTTGAATACACTTTCTGTTAAGACAAGTAAAATATAGATAATATCAAATATTAAGTTTTGTAAGGGAATTTTTCTCAGGTCCAGAAAATGGTCAGCCGAACCTGGACTGGCCAACTAGGCTTAAAATCTGTATTGGTATTGCCAAGGGATTAGCTTTTCTCCACGAAGAATCAAGGATTAAGATTGTCCACAGAGATATTAAAGCTACTAATGTGCTTCTTGATAGGGACCTAAACCCTAAAATATCTGACTTTGGACTGGCTAGGCTTGATGAAGGGGAGAAGAGCCATATTAGCACCAGGGTTGCTGGAACCATGTGAGTTACTGTGTCCTTATCAAATTGACAGATTATTCCACATTTCATACATAGTCAAATGCTCATAATTGTTGAGAATTTTTTACTGTTGATTATTGAGTGACAAGACATCACACTATTCACTTGCAGAGGATATATGGCACCAGAATATGCACTGTGGGGTTATCTGACATACAAGGCAGATGTTTACAGTTTTGGGATTGTGGCTTTGGAAATTGTTAGTGGAAAACACAACAACAATTATATACCCAGCAATGGCTGCCTTTGTCTTTTAGATTGGGTACTCACTAACTTTCTATATATCGGTGTTAATAATCAATCAGGTTGTGTTTTTCAGTTGAAAGGATATAATGAGCATCTGCATGATGGAAGTTAAGATTGGTGATATGTTTAAATTGCAGGCCTGTCTGTTGCAGCAAAGCAGAAAGTTTCTGGAGCTGGTTGATGAGAAGTTGGGGTCTAAAGTCAATGAAGAAGAGGCAGAAAGGATGATTAAAGTGGCTCTCTTGTGCACAAATGCATCCCAATCACTTAGGCCTACCATGTCTGAAGTGGTAAGCATGCTTGAAGCCCGAATGCCTATTCCTGATGTGATCCCAGGACCAAGTACCTACACCGAAGATTTGAGGTTTAAGGCAATGAGAGACTTTCGTCAAGACGAGAGAAACCAGAGTCTGAGTGAAGGTCGTCAATCCCTAAATTTAACAGGTCATACAGAGCTAGAGCTTTGCTCTACCTCTACATCTGGCCCTGAGTTCAATGAAATCAACCCACATTCGGAATCCTGTTAATGATGAAGTGTTTTTCTTTTAAAGAATGCTGATCCTACTCCTGAAGGCTCTGAATGGATTTACTGATCTGCATGCATCTCCATCTCAATGAGCATCCTAAAGTTTTGGTTATTTAATCAAACTTCTATTCAATGGGGCTACACCCGCATCTTGTACATCAATTTTTTTATTTATTTTTATTTGGTCTATAGCTCTCTTTAAAAGTGAGAGTTTGTTGTATAAAATTTCAAGAAATTTTGTAGTACAATTAGACTTTCATATTTTAATAAATGTGCTCCTGGCAAAAGATTGATGTAAATATGTAATGCAGAAACTGACTTGGGTGTGCATGACCTGTGATCTGGTAGCTGTTTACTGAAGTAACCCACTTTTCTCATGTGAAGAAAATCACATATTTAACAGCATTCTATGGAGTGAAATTCCAGCAAACATATTCAATGTCACAAATTTAACCTCACAAGGGTTGGAGTTCAATTTTGATTCAGATTGAAGTCCATTCTGGCCTTATAAGGATACATCATGTAGCCTATACAAATTATAATCAAAATCTAAAGAAATTGCCTTATCACATGGGATCAATGAGAAACAAATCTAAAGGATAAATTTACTCTTTAATATAAGAATATATCTTTTTCTTGGATAGGGTTGCTGTCATGGATGGTGCTATGTGCATACTACTTTCACCATATAAAAAATGCTTTTCTTTCTTTGTTTTTTGTTTTAGATTCAATTATCATGTAAAACAGATGATAAATAACAGAAGGGCTTTCTTCCGTTACTTGATATCTCATGTAATGTATATCGGATGAAAACTGTCGACATCTTGACTTACATGGTAACTAGGAACTCTCATGTAAAAATAATTATGAAATAAAAATTTTCTAAAAAGTATTTAAGTTTTATACATTTACCTATCAAAGGTAGTTTCTAAATGATAAATGATAATACCTATATCATTAAAAGGTAATACCTAAAAAGTTAAAGGTAGTATCTTCGATCATAAGTGTATAAAATGTTAATTATTTTTAGTTATCTATTTAATTTTAATTTTTTATAAATTGAGTTCTTATTTTATGATTTTTTTTTTCATATGAATACATGGAAGCATACTTTTCTTTTCTTTAATACGAAAAAAAAGAAGATATAACGTGTGAGACAATTACCCCATTTTTTTCATCATAATGGTACACGTGATTGCTTTTATTATGGGAAAATGTCTCACTTTATTGTTAGAAAATATAATAACCATATAATAATTACTTTATTTTCTCTTTGATGATGACATTTATCAAAATCACTCTCATATCAAATTTGTTATGTCAAGCTCATCAGGACAAAATTTTCAAAGATCATTATGACCAAAGTTTCAAAACTCATGACAAAATTTACAAACACAAATGAAACTTTATACATGCACTCTTCCAAACAACACTTACATACGACTCCTCTTTTTCACCTTCAATTGTTGACTTTTTATATTGCATGATGTCGGTTCCCTATTCATTTCTTTTGAATTCTAGTTTGATAAACCAGTGGGCAAATATGGCACGGCACTAAAGCCATACTACAAGACTTTTGACCTTCAAGATATTCTAAGATGCATCTTACCATTTTGACAACCTATGCATTCCATAACTGGGAACCAATTTTCGTGTTGAAAAATGTATAAATAATTGAAATCAGGAGGTTTGTTAGGAATTGGATGACAGTGGCCAAGGTTGGTTCGTCCTCATGGATAACGACATTTATAATTGGCTTTGATTCCACCTGATTTTTATAATTTACGTATTTTTCCATGCTGAAAAGCTGGGTGCATGGGGAGTGGTTTCCTCGTAAATATACTTGAATATTTTAGATATTCCATGTGATGGAGAGAGTAGGTAAAGGGAACAAATGCCACCATTCAAAGTAAAATATTTTTTGAATTTTAAAACTATTTATCTTTCGTTTTTATCCCTTCTCTTTTGGTACGTATAAATCTTATAGCCTTGAAGTTAATCGTCGGATAAATCTTCTAATGGCTCTGAGGGGATTCAAACTGGTGACTATTGGAAAGTAAATCCAAGGACGAACCAACTGAGCTGCCCTTTAGAGTTTAAATCTCATAAATATTATGTACTCTGAAACCTAAAAAGATCTTCACAATTTTAAAACGAGTTTATAAGATTAAGAAGAGTTCATACATATATGCCATCAATAATTTTCTCTTCTATCCGATACGAATCATCATAATATATAAATCAAGTATAGTATTAATATGAAAATAAAATGCAATAAATGAGTCTACAAATGTATAAAATTAAGTACAAACGACAAAACCATTTATAGAGAAATGAAACTAAATTATAAAATAACGGTTTATAAAGCAATAAGTAATAACATCATATTTAAATATGTGAGATAATTTGATTTGTGATGTCTTTCAAAAAATTATTATTAAATCTAATGTTGTAATTATTTTCAAATATCCAGATCCATTTCCAATTTTCCACAACTCTTAACATTATGAAATTTCTAAGACAAAAATGATTCAACTTAAATGTGAAATGCAGTAATTGTTAAAAAAGTTCATATATATAGTTTGATTAATGGGTTTTTTTTTTTCTTTTCTAAATTGATATTATTGACGGTGTATTAATTTATAATCTTTTTCTGAAACCCAGATTAGCACTTTCTGTTGCGTGTGGCTCCGTCCAGTTGTCCAAAAACTTAAAGCCCATAGGAAATGATGGCAAAGAAACTGAGAGCTTTCAGTTGCATGCATCTTAAATCTCAATCAAGTCAGGGAAAAGTCTAAGCTGTAAGCTGTCAGCTGACCGGAATGAAAATTACTTTTAAGTAAGAAATGGGCTACTGCCTACTCCTCTCTACTTTATGCTTCTCTGCTTCACCATTTCCGCAATTTTCACAACTCTCTAGTCTCTCCCTACCGACCTCACCAGCCGGATCAGCTTAACCGGCTCCTTCACGTTCCAAGGATTTTCAACTTATGATTCCGTTCCGCTTTTTTGTTTTCTTCATTCTTTCTCTCACTTTTTGCTGTGGATTTGTCCACCCCAAGGTGCCCCAAGCCGAAGGTACCTTCATATCTCTTTGTGTTTGGTTGCCCACAAAATGCTGGAAATGCTATAATGTGACTGTTGGTTGCAAGTTTTCTTGTTTTTTTTTTCGGGGAAAGGGGAAAGGGGAAAGGATATCAGAAATTGAGCTCAAAGCACGGTTGAATATGATTTAAGATTTTGTTTTGTTTTTCGCATACATTTATAAGTTTTCTTCTTCTCTGTTCTCATGGTTTTGGATTGATCGACAGTTCGAGAACATCAGAAACTAAATTACTAGAGTGCCCTTCTTTCTTGTTTTTACTTTTTATAGCGGATTAGGAAGGGGACTCTGGAATCAGGAACGACGGTCAATGTTAAGCTGATCCACAGAGATTGGCTGGTTTGTGAGCTTTCGTGTTTTGATTATTATTATTATATTGCTGTTTGGTTGAGGAGTGTTTTCTTACTGAGAAAGTCTGGTCTCCATTGGTAGTAAGGCTCAAAAACTTCCTGAAAATGGTGTTACAGTGCCAGTTCGAATCGTTTTGTTTAATACTTTTCTAATTTCTGGTGATGAAGCATTTCCATCTATTCCTTGATTTTTTTTCCCACATTTATCATGAACATTTTGAATTTGTTTGAGTGAAGAAGGTTTCTGTAGACAGAAAATTTACTTATTCTCATATTCCTTGTGCAGTATATCATAATTCTACACGCTAGACGTGGTTACATGTATATCACCGACTACTTATAAGTTCAGAAACTCCCTAATTCTTCTTAATTGCATCTCAGATGTATTTGAAGATTTTTATTAAGATCACAACTTGGTCTCAATGGGCTGGGCAAAGGGTTTGTCAAAAGCCCACCCCACTTTGTTTGCTTTGAGCTTCAGTCATCTACTCCTTGTCCTAGAATTAGCCATCTAGACTCACTCCAATGGAGTCACATGCACATAACCACCGGTTTATCAGCATAGCTACCTCCACAATATGCTGCCTGCCTCCAACACCCAATCCAATAGGACCAATACTGCCACCATTCCTAGGACAACATACCACCATCACCACAGCTTCTAACTGTCACTGCAACCCTACGACATTGGCACTTCCAACACATCCTTTTGTACCATGGTTATCTTTAGTACTTGTACCATCTCTATGGTACCATCATCACAAGCACAAATTGATTTTTCGATTAAAGTGACTTTTATATAGGCAAAAGCACCCACTTCAATTGCACTCAATAGCACTATGGTTGAGTTCGGCAAGAAAAGATAGATAAAAGAAATGAGTACATCTGTGAGAAGATAGATGTGGTGCAAATACAGATGAAATGAGAGAGAATTTTCTAAGATATTCTGAATCTTGTGCGAAAGATCAGCTGTCACCAATACTGTATTGGTATTGAAGCACTACAGGGACAAAAGAAAAATCAAAAGTGATCATTAGTAGTGGAAAACCAAGCTGGGCTTATGGTTAAACAAACAACTTGAACCTAGATTGGGCTGAATGAAGGAAAATTATTTGTGTAACCAACTATAAGTAGTTGAACAGGCATTTGAGTTGAGTTGATTGTATTGGTGATGCACAGATTATTCATATCATGTCCAAATATTGAGGGGAATTTCAAACTTAATTTGAATATCTTCAAATGAAATTTCCTCTTCTTTCCTTGTATAACTGATATGCTTTGCACTTGCACTCAAATTCCAGTCATGAAATTCTTTTTTTGAAACCATTCCTTAAAGTGTTGATGATTTGGTATTTATCAGTAACTTTGTGGAGGAAATGAATTTGGTATAATTAGGTTCCTGCATGGAATTTTGCCAATAAATTTTTAAATTCACAGTTAATCTATGCATCAAATAATCTCTTTACCCCTGGTCTTATCACAATGCCATCATCCATTTGTCCATCATTATCTATAGAATTAGCTTTCCCAACAAGAAAATTATTTGTTTTCTTATTATATAGTTGGTAGACTTTGTTTCTAATATTCATATCCCCTTTTTATCAGAAACAAGTCCATTAATACGGATTTGAGAGTACAACTAAAATGAACTAACCTGCAAAGAAGTTACAAAAATAACCAAACGAGTGCACTAAACAACTAAATCTTCATTATTTCTCATCATTGTTTTTTTACATATTCACATCTTGCAACATTATTTTATCATCTAATTCTTGTTTGTTAATGAATGTCCACTAGTGGATGCTCTTCAACGAATAATCAGAACAATGGGAGCTACATATTGGAAGTTTAATGGGGATTCTTGCCAAATTGAAATGGTTGGGTTAACACCACAACCACCAAGGGGATCTGAGCAAAGCATTGTTTGTGAAAATTTCTCTGAGAAGAACCGCACTGCCCTTCATGTCATACGCATGTATATCTCTCTCGTCTTATTACTTAATATTTTGAATTAACTTTGTATGCTCTATATATCTGGATTATGATGCTTATTAGATATTCCATCTTGAAGCATATATTATGATATAAAAATAGATATAATGAAATTATAAAAGGAGCAGGTAGGTGCTTTTATTGCCACAAGCCTATTGCTTAGCTTTGCACTAGTAAAAAAGAAGCATTTTTTATCAGATAGGAAAAAAGAATCATTGCACTGTATTTTTTGCTGAAAGTCCTTTTGGTTTGAACTTTCCAAGTTGAATTTGGATATTAATATTTTTATACTGGTATTTAGTATATACTTTTTTTTCCTAGTATATTATCCAGCCTTGAAAAAGTCAGTTAAAAACTGAACCATGTGGGAGATTATTAATCCAACCTTAACTTGTTTGGGGTAATTATTAAGGCCAAAGTCCTTTGCTTTACCAGAGGGTAACAGAGTTGCAAAGGATTTGAGTGTCACTGATCTACTAGTGGAGGTTCTGCCTTGGTGATTAGCCTTGGAAATATAATTATTGAATGTGGAGATTGTGAATCTTGCCAGGGGGCTGGGTTGCTCTTTGATATGGACGTATAGATTGGCTTATCAGGAGCCGACAGATTGATCAAGAGAGGAGCCTTTTCTTTTGTTGATTTTGTTGAGGATCTCATATCCCCTGGAGTTTTATTACTTCATAAACTTAGGGGCAAGAAGCCAAAGGCTTTCTGCTGTGAAAATTTCGTTTTCTCTCTTTTTATGCTCTCCTAAATTTTTCATTTTTGAAAGGTTTCTCGTCATTCTCTCTTTTACATCTTACATCCATCTAATGCAATACAAATGCCCCTTCTTATTAAACACAAACTATATACACACATACACACAAACCCAACCCTTTGAATTTATAAGAAAATACATTGATTCTTTCATGACATAAATGTTTGTTAGTCTTTAGTCTGTCCATGTGTAGTGGTCTTCTTGCTCAGCCATTAGTGAGAGGCAAGCCTCTTTCAACTCAATGGACAGATAAAACAATCTTCGAAAGGTTTTTGTTGTGTGTTGTCAAGGTCACTAATACATTTCTCTCCCAAATTCGTTTGTGCCTTTTTGTGTGTGTGTGTGTGTGTGTTTTCAGGGGTACATTTGAAAATTGAGTAATATTGTCATTTAAGAATTTGGCAGAGGTATATTGCCTGTCTCTGTTGAACCTTTGGAACTTGTTAGACACTCAGTTCTCTTTGCCCTTAGTTGAAGTGGAGGGTGCCCTCATGCCACTTCAATAATTTACAAGATTTACAAGGATTCTTCACCATCTCTGGATGTATATGAACAAAAAAAAAAAGCCTAATTTTGGGTTCATCTGGTTGTATGCTTGTCTTTGGTGAATTCTGCTGGACATTCCTTTTTCTCCTCATCCATTGAGTCACTATCTTGATCACTTCTCCTCAACCTTGGAGTAGGAGAGGCACAGAGAGCAAGTTCGACATCTAGAGATTGAAAAGCAAATGAGGAAGAGCCTTAGTGAGGATGCTTCCAGTTGATTATCAAGGGAAACAAATTGAGCAACTAGAGATCGAAGGACAACATGCAGATAGTGATACTCCAGCCTGATGGGCTTCCATAGAGAAAGAAAAACAGCATTGATGGTCATGTAATGGACATTTGTGCTACAACATAAGGATGATTATAGATGATTTTCTGACATTGAAATGGTAAATGATATCCCATTAAAGCCATTGTAGCTGCTATTAAGCTGTTTTCAGCTTCTGCATTGGGGCAAGCTATAGTCTTCTGGTTCCTTACATTCCATGTGATACATAAATACAGCCACCATACCACGATTTTCTTTAGTCAGTTGTTGTTCATCTAATGGAAGCCTGACTCAATGAGTCAAGACCTGCCAAAAACATTAGCAAATGCTTAGATACCTATAAGGTGGAGAAGAAAAAGCAGAGAGTGCCACTGATATACTGAAGATTATGCTTTATGATGTAAAATTTCCATGGTTGACATTATCAGTGGATTGACCTACAGAGGCAAAGCAATAGGACAGGTGAAGGTTTGTAAAGAATTAGTCTTGGGTACTTAAATACAAGTGAGATTTGTAAATAAATGTTCTTGAGCTCCTATGATGTTCTAATGGTGAGTTGGATTTGGTTAAAGTCCATGGTCTGGTAACCATGTGACTTGTGCATATGAGATTGTAAATTTCGGCCTCTATGAGATTTAGAATCTTGTGGACACTCTAGTTTGGAATAGGACCAACTGATAGAATAGTTGAACCTTTTTTTGGATAGGAAAAAGAAGAAATAGTAGAGAAGTGTTGCTAATGCTATGATGTCATCTTTTTGACAGAAAATTTATTGCTCGGATAATCAGGAAAGTTGTGTTCTTTTACTGGGTAGAGAAATTTAGTATCATCGGCATGCAGAAGGAGAATCAGGATCCCATTTCTCGAGAAACAAAGAAAAAAAATTGATCACTAAACCTCAAAAATAACCCAATGAAAATTGTTACTGAACTATTGGGACCCAGTCAGTGGGGCCTATTTTCAACTCTTATAGGGAATGGTGAATCTAATATATGTAGTAAAATCATGCCGGTTGATTCATGAACATTAATTCTGAAAGGACATGTTTGCAGGAAGGCTGTTTCTATTTTTATTTGCCTTGTCTGCCATCTCTTGATCATTATTCACAATTTGTGTAATCTGAATGCTTATTAGACTGACACAATTAGAGTGGTTTTCTTCAAAATTTTAACTGTTACCTATTCATAGCTCTTAGTAATTAATCTGACCTTTATTCCACCATTGCTCCATTTAACCTTAGTCTTAATTAAGCCATCTATTCCAACTATGTCAATGCCAGGATGTCATGGCCATGGAGCGAGATCTGTCATGTTAATGTGAAGGAAATCAAGCACTATTCTATTGTTGAAAGTAATCTTCTGGATGGTTTTCTGAATGAATTGTCTTTGATATCTTAGAATGGAATCCGTTACATGAATATTGACATACTTGGGATTTGTCTACAAATTGCATTTCAAACATGTCCATTTCTTTGTTAAGATCACATTCACCATGTGTTTGAAGACTTCATTTCAAGTATCAGTGCACAACCCCGATTATGCTATAATAATATAGAATATTGTTTCTATTAATCTGATTTTTCTATCAGCAGCGGCCCCTGGACATAAAACTCAAACTTTGATTTCCCATGTGTTATAGTGTTCTAAAGGGGTATAGTCTTCCTGGCATGCTTCCACCTGACCTGGTCGAGCTTCAATACCTCCGAGAGATGTAAGACCATTCTCAACTGAGGCATTTGAAGTTTTACATTTTTCTAACCCTAATTTCTTACATGCTCTACCAGAAGTGAATACAACTTTAAACAACTGAAATTACTTCCATTTTGTCCCATTTGTAGAGATTTTGCTTACAATTACCTTGGTGGTACGATACCACGTGAATGGGCTTCAACACAATTGAATTCAATGTGAGCGTTTCTTTTCCCCCTACTTCTGCTGTAAGTTTAGCAATTAGAGCTCCCTTCTTCATAAAATTAACTAAGAAAATGTTAATGCAGCTCTCTACTTGCTAACCGCTTATCAGGGGAAATTCCAAAGGAATTGGGAAATATCTCCAGTCTCACATACTTGTAGGTCTCAATTTTCAAGCTTTGGTTATCATTTTTGTATTTCCCTTCCTTTCCTTGGATGGTTCTCTGGTGATCAGATTCCATGTGATAGAAGTGAAGTTGTGAAAAGTAGCAATAGAATGGGCAATTGGGCCAGCACAACTTTTTCCCATTTTGTTTTTTTTAATTTGTCACTTGAAACTGAAGTAGCAGGATGCATGTTTTTCTGCCCATCTCTTGTGGAATCACTACATTCTGTTTTTTCCCTTTCATTCAAGATATGTCTTTTAAAGAGTGTGATGGGTATTTTGTTCTTCTCTTTTAGTAATCTCAATGGAGACTTTTAACCAGGAACCTTGAAGCAAACAAATTTTCTGGCGTTCTTCCTCCTGAGCTTGGGGATTTAATTAATTTGAAAACTCTGTAAGACATCTTGTTTCTTCTTCCTTTAATTTTTTACTTTTTGAATTCCATTCCAAATTTAACATGCATATGAACAATGAAAGAACATCTAACCTGTCGGTTTTGCTCTGTGATATTATTGCAGGATGCTATCTTCTAATCAGTTCTTTGGAAATTTGCCAACTACACTAGCTGGACTTAGAAACATAACAGATTTGTAAGAATCATAATATTATGCAAACAAAAAAAAAAAATCCCCTCCACCCTCACTCCCCCACTCCCCTCCACGCGAATATTTTCCTTTTACTTGGTACATGAATTTGCATGATCATACCAATTCAGTGCCATTTTGTTGCAAAATGCAGTAGGATAAATGATAACAACTTCAGTGGACCAATACCAGATTTTATACAAAACTGGAAACAACTTACAAGAATGTAAGATTCATTTCTTTCCTAGAAAAATTTAGTTCCTTTGAATTTTGAGAGTAGAAAAATGTAAATATTTTCTAATAATAATGTGAAAATTTGTGTCAATGAAGAGAAATGCAAGCAAGCGGACTGGAGGGACCTATTCCATCAAGCATTTCTCTTTTGGATAAGTTAACTGAGTTGTGAGTATATAGCCTTCTCAAGTCCATAACTGTTCTTTGGGTGCTTGATTGCTATGTTTTCTTAGTACTGGTTTACTGTTATTGGTTTTTTTTTCTCTTTTCTTTTTCCCATAGTTGCATTTTTTTTTATGCAGGAGGATTAGTGATATGACTGGGAAAAGTCAAGGTTTTCCTTTGCTGAACAACATGACTGGCATAATAAACTTGTATGTTTGATGCCTATAGGCATTGGATATTTATGAAGGCAAACTCACATCTTCTTTATGATATTTAGTTTACATGATTGGATTATGGATTTAGGGTTTTGAGGAATTGCAACATTTCTGGAGAAATCCCTGCGTACATCTGGAAAATGAAGGAGTTGGAAATGTTGTAAGTAAAGCCTGTAAACATGTAGTAAATGACTTTTCTTGGTTTTCAATGTTGCATCGCTCACAATGTTTACTTGGCATGCTGAATGTGGAGGAAGCACACAAACACGCACAAACAAACATTTTTTCCCTTAATGCTTGGGTGCTGTGTTTCTAGATCATGAACTGGCAGATTCTTGTGTTGCACTCATGATCATGTGAGTGACATTGTTGTCAAGTAAGAATCTGAGGTGCTATACAAGGAAGTGCCATTTTATCAATGAGAAAATGTCACCACTGGACCTATCCAGCAGTAGATATAACTTTTACTTAATATATTTCTGTTATTTTTTTCATTTAATGAATCTACTTTCTGAACATAAAGATCCACACGCCAAACATGCATAAACACATGCAGTCTCTACCATATATGTATGAATGTAATATTTATGTGTGTATGCATATATACGTTTATTCTGTTCGAATCTTCTTTCTCATTGCTTGATATTTTGAATGAATAAGTCATTTAGTAATATAACTATTTCATGATTAAGTGTAAATTTTGTTTTTCTTTTTGATTGGAAAAATGAAAACATACTAAGAAGATGTCTAAGGGTGCATAATTGAGCATGATGGGTTTATGAAGTTACAGCCAGGAAAGAAGGAAAGCCAGAAAAAAAAGGACAAATGAAAAAACTAATAGAGAAGGAAAAAGACAAAAAGTGCAGGAAAAACAACAAAGGAAGCTGCAAACCCAGCTTCTCAAACCCTAGGAACATCAAAACTGCAGATAGAATAGACATCCAAACAGTCAATAATGTCAAGAAAGGAGCATCTTGTGCCTGACTAGAGATAGTGTCCATCACCAATACATACAAAGAAATCAAGATATTAGTTGTCAGATTCAACAGTAAGTGTTTCACTGCCCTGAAAATTCTTTCATTCCACTCCCTCCAGATACACCACACCATGCAAAGAGGAGCCACCCTCCATACCTTCCTATATTTCTCAATAAATTTACCATGCCATCTCAACAAGCTCTCATAATGAATTCAGTCAGACCCAAATGACTCCAGATTACAAAGTCAGTAGCTAGAGCTCCATAGTACAGACAAAGTAAATTTTGTTTTCAGAGGGAAGAAAAATACTCTTAGACTCTGGTACTTGAAAGCCTACACAGCTGAAAGAAAATGGAGTCTTTCTCTTCAGGTTCAAAAAGTCTAAAAGTAGGAAGGTAAAACATTATTCTGCAAGGCGTTAATCATCATGTGGTTAATTGGACTAACTGACACACAAATGGTCAATGGAACTATACTGGTATGCTGAAAGAAGCAATTGATCTCTCCAGAATGATGGTCCAACTATTTCATGGATTCCTGGTCCAATATTTTGGATTATACTTACTCTCGAGGATTTTATAGATATAATTTGTCACCTTAATTTTCTGGTTGTGGTTGTTGTTTTGTAATTTTATGTGCAGACTCTGTTCTTTCTTCTTTTTAGTTTTTCCTTTTGTTTCTTTTGGAATTCTTCTCCTCCATCCTTTATGTTTTCTCTCTTCAACAAGTTTCTTTTTTCTTATAGAAACAATAAGCAAACACGTTTGATTGGTAAATAGCTTGTAGAGATTTTCTAATTAACTGTCTTTTTGTGATTTGGATAGGGATGTCAGTTTCAACAAGCTAGTAGGTGAAGTTCCAAGTGACTTAAGTTTAGCCAAGGCACTGAACTATATGTAAGTATCAAACCCAGAATTTGGGTAGCATTTGGTTGTGTTTCATCACATTCATTGGAAACTTACTCTCATTATATTGTTCTGAAAAAACTTAATGAGATAGTCAAACTTTTTCCAGGAAAGAAATTTGATTCCAATTTTATTGTGAGCAACAAATAGTATTGCATGATTATTTCTGTTTGACCAATAATTGTTTCCCAAAGATGCAAAAAAATGCAACCTCAATGGATACATTATGTTGAATCTCTTACTAACATTATATTGCTTTCAATATTGAATCTCTGACTAATTACATTATGTTGCTTTCAATAGCTACTTAAGCGGCAACTTGCTAAGTGGAAATATACCAGACTTATTCTTGAAGAAAGGAAGTAGTATGTATGTTCCTTATCTGGGATGCTTTGTACTCTTTTTATTTCAGTAATGCTTCTTGTCTTATAATCCTTATCATATTCCAATGATATATGAACCTGCCAAGTAAGGCTGAGCCATGCAATGGGCTAAGTTTCTAGTTGGATCTATTGTCAATACCATCTATTTCACATGTTCCTGCTTTAAGGTTTTTTTTTTTCTTCATGATTCATCCTTTTATGGCTTCAGATTAAATATGAATTTATAACATCCAATATTATTGCTTCCATGCAGTGATCTATCCTACAATAACTTTTCATGGCAAGGCCCTGAGCAACCTGCTTGTCAAGAGAACATGTCAGAATTTTTATTTTTTATTTTTTGTTTTAATCTTCACCTCTTAGCTTTCAGTTATAAATAGTTACTTTTTAAATACTTAGAATTGTTTTGCCTTTTGTTATTTTCTTAGGAATTTGAATGTTAACTTGTATCGGAGCTCTTCAACGGAGAACAACCTGTAAGATTTTTATTCTTCTCTCTTGCTAAAATTGGGAAGTTAATTACCATGAAGGGAGGAGGAAGCTTCTATTTTAGTGTAATGGTTTTCTTATGTACTTTTTTATTGATGAAATATTCTAATTTGTTCATATACTAATTGTGTGATAGAAGGGCTGTTCTTCCATGCTCAAAGAATGACAATTGTCCACAATGTAAGTATCTTTTGAAGTTGGAATGTTGTGAATCACCTTCAAATTCAATTTAAGTTTTGTTCTTCAATGCAAAATTTTGAAACTTCCTTAATCCACCAATCAGATTATGAACTTCCTGTCTGTTAAATAAAAGTCAATTTTAGGCAATCTTAGAGCCTGTTTAGATAGGCTTTTGAAAGCCAAAAGCCCTTTTTTTTAAGCCTGATAAGTGCTTCTATCTGTTTTTAGGCGATTGTTAGCCCTGTTTATATAGGCTTTTTGAAAGCCAAATGCTCTTTTTAAGCCTAGTAAGTGCTTCTTTCTGTTTTAGGTGATTTTTAACACTGTCTAGATAAAGCTTTTTGAAAGAAAAACCTTTTTTTTTAAGCCTAATAAGTGCTTATGTCTGTTTATAGGTGATTGCAATAAAAGTGTTCCTGGCTTGAAAAAAGAGCTTAACATATGGGCAGAGACTGTTAATTCTCATAGAAGCTCTTTTATAACTACTGCAGGAAGCTTTTTTATATTGGGTGAAACTTTGATAAACAAAGATTGTACCTTTGAAATCATAATTTCAACTTCATCTATTGGCTAAGTCCAAAAGTAAAAGCTAGTCACAAATGGGGCTTCCAACTGATAAATATTGTAAACAAAGACAAGTAAATACTAGTTTCAGTTTAGGTTAAATTGGCTGAAATTATGCTATGAACTGTTGAAACAAGCTGCTCGCATCTAGGTATGGTAAAATTTGTATACTAGAGATTTGTTTTAAGGCATCTTCTTAAAGAACATAATATGTATGGTGGTTATGAGTTGTGATATTAAATAAAATGTTGTAAACAAGTAGGGTTTTATGATTTACTAATTGCATCAATGTGGGATTGATATGAAATTTCAACAAATAAAATTTCAAATCATTACGTACTAGATGAACTTGCAAAATCTCAATTTTATTTTACTTTTATATCTTTTATGGCAGATGCATGTTCTTTCCACGTTAATTGTGGTGGAGATGATTTAACCATCAAAGAAAGTAAAAGAAAAGTTTTCTATGAAGGAGATGCAGAAGTTGAAGGTGGTACTGCAAAATATTTTAGAAGTAAAAACAGTTACTGGGGATTGAGCAGCACCGGGGACTTCATGGATGATAACAATGACCAAAACATGCGTTATATTGAAACTCTCTCATCAGGGAACATATCTGGAGTGTATACTACAGCTCGCCTTTCCCCTCTTTCACTCACTTATTTTGGCTATTGCTTAGAGAATGGGGATTATACTTTACAGCTGCATTTTGCTGAGATATATTTCACAAATGACAAAACATATGATAGTCTTGGGAAACGCTTGTTTGACATTTATATTCAGGTACTCACATCAGTGGAAAATATTTCTTTGCCATGAACAATGCTTTAATAATCTACTTGGTTGCAAAAAAGTCTTGAATGGGAGAGAGTGTGAGAGAGTTTAAGAGCAAGGGGGTGAGAGAGATAGCCAGCGATGGGAGTGCGCGTCGCGCGGAAAACAGGAAGAAGAGGAAGACGAGCAAGTTCGGGGTGGAATCCAAGACTTTTGAGTTGGAAATGGTGGAAAGGGGAGGAAAAACCCTAATCATAACGGAAAGCAAGAATGGGGTATCGTCTTGGGTGCGATTGGGCCTGGACAGTGTAGGGCTTTTCATGGAAGGCCTATTGCAGTGCATTAAGGATGAGAAGGTAGGAAGTTGGGAAAAGGGATGGAAGGAGAAAGGGCGAAGCTTCTCTCTCGTGCGCGCCTATAACAGGGCGGGTTGCTTTTTGCGGTTAGGGGTCGTCGATGTGGAACTGAAGAGATACAGCATTTGTATCCCGAAGGGCAAAGGGGCCAAAGGAGGTTGGACGGCGATGGTGGAGACTATTCGCCAGATGGATATCCTTGTTGGCAAAAAGGTGCAACAGGAAGAAGAGGGGACAGTGGGAAGGCCGTGGTCGGAAATGGCGAAAGGAAGGTCATTTGCGGACACGGTGAAGGGTTGGGGGAATTTGGAGACCAATATCCTCAGAGTGGAGGTGGATCGGGAGGAGCTAAACAGAAACATCAGCAGACTGGAACATTGTTTGATTGGAAATTGGAAACCTAGCAAAACAAAAGAGGAAGACCTGGAAAATTTGGGATGGGAAATGGCAAAGGCATGGGGATTGAAAGGCAAAATGGGGATTGCGAGTATGGGAAGAGGACATGTTCTATTGGAATTCGAGTTCGAGGAAGAAGCAAGAAGGGTTCACCTCTCTGGTCAGAAGACGGTGGGAGGAGTTCAAGTGGATCTAGAGCGATGGAATCCAAGATCGGGGTGTATGGAAGAAGGAGAGGTAAGAAGGGAAGTGTGGGTGAGAATAGTGGGGCTACCAATATTGTTTTGGGTGCCGTCGGTGTTGAGAAGGGTGGGAGACGCTTGCGGCGGGTTTCTAGATGTCGACCCAAAGACGGAGAGAATGGAGGATCTGCAGTGGGCGAGGATTCTGATCAGATCGGACGGCGAGAACACCCCTGGTTCGTTGGTGTTAGGGGTTGAAGGGATGTCTTACTCCCTATCTTTATGGTGGGAGATGGTTCCGACACTAAGGATGGAAAAGGGAAGGAAGCATGAGCTGAGGGATCGATCCAGTGGTGAGGGTAGGGGTGATGAAGCCCCACGCGCCGGGCCGAGAGTGGAGGAGATGGCGTGCGCTGGGTTCGAGGCGCAGCGTCAGTCAGTGGATGGGACGGGCCGCCTGACGCAAGAAGTGGGCTTTGCAGCTGTGGGCTCTCAGCTGCATGTGGGCTTGCGGGGGTCTGGTTCGTATACTGGGCCTGCGGGCTCAAGCAAGGAGAGGGACTGGGCCTGTGGGCTCTCTTTAACATCAGGCCGTGAAGATCCAAAGGGGGATCAGAATGGGCCGCTTTCAATTAAAAGCCTGGGGCGGGGCGCTGACGTTGGACTGGGCCAACACCAAAAAGGGAAAAACTCCATATTCCAGTCTCCCTTAGTGGATGATGGGCCACTCTTAAGAACCTTCTCTTCTGGGTCCAACGGTAACAAGGACGACAATATGGACTGCGAGTTCATTAGACGCAGAGAGGAGGAAACGGTGAGAAAAAATCAGACGGACCTAATGTATCAGAGAGCAGATAAGATGTTAGAGGAAGAAGCAGAGAGGTATGTCTTAGATGTAAATATGGGGGGTCTCAGGGCTCAAGGGTCTTCTTCCTCTAACTCTTTTTGTTTTGGTCGGTCTCCGGAAAGGGAGGGTTACGACCATTCTGGGGTCCGTAGGGAGGGGGTTTTGCTTGGAAGTGGGTCACAAAGACCAAATGAAGTAGAACTGTTAGAGAGAAGGGACGGCTGTTGGGATTTGGTTGAGGTCAACAGTATTGACCCTCTGGAAAGAAGTTTGGGGTGGAAAGCAGATCAGATGGAGTTCCAAGAGGGTAGAAAGGAAGAGCACCTGAATTGGGAGGAGAACAGTCTGATCAAATTCAGTCATTTCTTAGGCTTTTCTACGGAAGGCCTGGAGAAGGAAATTTTGAGTTTCCTGGGCAAAATCAGAAAAAGGAAGGAAAAGATTGTAGGTAAAGGACTGTTGGAGTCTTCAAGGTTTGAAAGGGAGCTTAAGAGATTGGAGTGCTCTATTAACTATGAGGGGGATTCTAAGAAAAAAGGCCCTATTCAGGGTAGAGGGAACCAGTATGCAAGTATCCAATGACTGTAAAAATATTGAGTTGGAATGTGAGGGGCGTGAATGATAGTTCCAAGAGGAGAATTATCAAATCAGTTATCAGAAAACATAAGGTGGATCTATTTTGTATTCAAGAAACGAAGATGCAGGTGATGTCTGAAATGGTGGTGAGGAGCTTAGGGCCGGGGAGATTTCTTGATTGGAAGGTTTTGAATGCTACGGGGACGGCAGGAGGTGTTTTGATCTGTTGGGACAAGCGTTCGTTGGAGATGGTGGGGGTGGAAGAGGGACAATTTTCCATCTCCTGCAGATTCAGGAATGAGGGAGATGGAGCATTCTGGGTCTTCACGGGGGTTTATGGGCCTTTTTCCAGAGAAGATAGGGAATGTTTGTGGGAGGAGCTTGGGGCAATCAAAGGGATATGGGGGGAGCCGTGGTGCTTAGGAGGAGATTTCAATACAACGCTGTTCCAAGCTGAAAGAAATAGAATTGGGAGGATTAATTCAACTATGAGGAGGTTTGCCCAGATTATAGATGACCTTGGGCTTGTTGATATCCCTTTACAAGGGGGTTCTTTCACTTGGAGCGGGGGGCTTAATAATCAATCGCGGGCCAGGCTGGATAGATTTCTAGCGACTCCTAGCTGGCTAGACCAATTCAGTAGGGTTCATCAAAGAAGACTGCCCCGCCTAACATCGGATCATTTCCCGATTCTGTTAGAGGGTGGAGGGATAAGGAGAGGCCCGTCCCCCTTCAAATTCGAAAATATGTGGCTCAAAGCCGAAGGGTTCAACGAGCTGATAGAGGGGTGGTGGCAAGGGATAGAGGTTAGAGGCAAGCCGAGCTACAGATTAGCGACTAAGATGAAGGGGCTGAAACATAGGTTAAAAATATGGAATAAGGAGGCTTTTGGAAGATTAGAGAAAAACAAAGCTGAAGCTCTTCAGCAAGTGGAGAGATGGGATTCAGTGGAAGAAGAGAGAAACCTAACAGATGAGGAGCTGGGCCACAAAAAGGAAGCTAAGGAGAGTTATGCAAAGTGGGTGTCGTTGGAAGAAGTGCATTGGAGACAGCTATCAAGAGAAATATGGTTAAGGGAAGGGGATAGGAACACGGGGTTCTTTCACCGCATGGCCAATGCCCGTAGGAGAGTCAATGCCATGGCTAAAATTAAGATAAATGGGGTGAGATTCACAGAGGAACAAGATATGAGGGAAGGTATAGCAAATGCGTATCAGTAGCTACTATCGGAAAATTCGGGGTGGAAGGCGGACATAGGAGGTCTCTCACTGAAACAGATCAGTCCTTCAGAAGCAATTGGCATTGAGAATTCTTTTTCTGAGACTGAAATCCATGCAGCTTTAATGGGGATGAATGGGGATAAAGCCCCGGGCCCGGACGGATTCACAGTGGCTTTTTGGCAAAGCTGCTGGGAGGTTGTCAAGGAGGACATCTTGGGCTTTTTCAAGGAGTTCCATGATCAGAACTCATTCATTAAGAGTCTGAATCACACATTTCTGGTGCTGCTGCCGAAGAAAGGAGGGGTGGAGGATTTAAGAGACTACAGGCCAATCAGTTTGATTGGGGGCTTATACAAATTATTGGCTAAGGTGCTGGCCAATAGGCTCAAAAAAGTCATAGGAAAGGTGATCTCCCCTGATCAGAATGCATTCATCAAAGGGAGACAAATCCTTGACGGTTCCTTAATCGCAAATGAGGCTATAGATTCTTGGCAAAAAAGGGGAGAGAAAGGTATAATATGTAAATTGGACATCGAGAAGGCGTATGATAGCATCAATTGGCATTTTTTACTAAAGGTCATGCAAAAGATGGGGTTTGGACCAAAATGGATAGGATGGATGTGGAGTTGTATCTCCACTGTCAAGTACTCAGTGCTGGTGAACGGGGTTCCAGCGGGGTTCCAGCGGGGTTCTTCTCAAGTTCAAAAGGATTAAGGCAAGGGGACCCTCTTTCCCCCTACTTATTTCTCATGGGAATGGAAGTACTAAGCGTGCTTATCACAAGGGCTGCTGAAGGGGGCTTCATCCAAGGCTGCAGGATAGGGAGAGGAAGAGAGCAGGCCGTCAACATTACTCACCTCCTGTTTGCGGATGATACAATTATTTTTTGCGAGGCAAAGAAAGAGGCGTTATTGCATTTGAGCTGGATCCTCTTTTGGTTTGAAGCAGCCTCTGGTTTGAAGATTAATCTGGATAAAAGTATGGTAATTCCGGTAGGGGAGGTGGAAGGGGTTGCTGAAATGGCGGCTGAAATAGGGTGTAGGGAGGGGCAGCTGCCTACTGTTTATTTGGGGCTGCCCCTTGGGGCGCCAAATAGGGCCTCTTACGTATGGGATGGGGTGGAGGAGAGAATGAGGCGAAAGCTTGCTCTATGGAAACGTCAATATTTATCCAAAGGAGGGAGAATTACTCTTATAAAGAGTACGCTGTCCAGCATACCTTTGTACCAAATGTCAGTATTCCGTATGCCTAAGTCAGTGACAAGAAGGATGGAAAAGCTTCAAAGAGACTTTTTGTGGGGTGGAGCCAATGGGGGGAACAAGGTTCATTTAGTCCAATGGGAGATGGTGTCTGCGGATAAAGGAAAAGGTGGATTGGGTCTTAAGGAAAATCGCTGTCTTGAACAAAGCTCTCCTTGGAAAATGGATTTGGAGATATGCGCGTGCTAAGGAGGAGCTTTGGAAAAAAGTGATTGAGACCAAGTATGGGCAAGAAGAGTTTGGGTGGAGAACAAGGAAAGCAAACGGGGTGTATGGTGTTGGAGTGTGGAAGGAGATCTTGAAGGAGTCCACTTGGTGTTGGGAAAATATGGATTTCAAGGTGGGAAAAGGCAATAGAATAAGGTTTTGGACTGACCGATGGTGCGGTAACTCTGTGTTGTCCCAAGGCTTCCCAAATCTCTTCTCCATGGCTGCCCATAGAAATGTCACAGTGGAGGAATGCTGGGACCAGAATGGGGGCCAAGGAGGGTGGAATTTAAGGCTGTTAAGGGACTTTAATGACTGGGAGTTGGGCTTGGTGGACAATCTATTAATTGTGTTGAGGGATTATAGAGTAAACTCGGAAGATGATTCGGTTTATTGGAAGAAAGGCGAGGGCGGACTGTTTAAAGTTAAGAATGCTTATAATGTGTTGACAAATACCCAAGGAGTGGACTTTCCTCATAGCAATGTTTGGGTGGACAAGGTTCCAACCAAGATTGCTTTCTTTGCTTGGGAAGCTACTTGGGGGAAGGCCCTCACTTTGGACAGGCTCCAGAGAAGAGGGTGGCATTTACCTAATCGGTGTTTCTTGTGTGGGTGCGAAGAAGAAACAATCAATCATATACTAATACATTGTACAGTGGCAAAAGGGTTGTGGAACATCATTCTTGCGTTGTGTGGCGTACAGTGGGTCTTTCCAAAATCTGTAAAGGAGGTCCTTAGTAGTTGGAAAGGTTCTTTTGTGGGGAGAAAAAGGAAAAAAGTGTGGAAATCAATCCCATTATTCATTTTTTGGTCTATATGGAAGGAAAGGAATAGGCTAGCCTTTAAGGGGGGAGTTTTGGATTATCAAAAATTAAAAACTTCGTTTGTATACAATGTATGGGGGTGGGCTAAAGTGTACATGGTTATGGAGTCGAATTCCCTATTAGGTTTCTTGGAGTGGTTAGCCTCCAAATAGGGTTTGGGTCGTGTTTTTTTGTTAAGGGGGTGGTAGTCTCGTATACTTCCTGTATGCCTTGAGGCTTATTTGCCTTTTTATATATATTCAGCTTGCTTATCAAAAAAAAAAAAATAATCTACTTGGTTGCAGGAGCAATTGGTGCATAAGGATTTTAATATTGAAGATGAGGCTCGTGGAGCACGAAAGCCAGTTATGAAACAATTTAACACAAGTGTAACAAATAATGTCTTAGAGATCCGATTTTATTGGGCTGGCAAAGGAACAACACGAATCCCTAGCAGAGGAGTTTATGGCCCTCTCATATCAGCTATTTCTGTGCATCCAAGTAAGTAATTAGGATTTTTTAATTCTTTGTTTATACTTATATTGGTATTATCATAATGTAGGTTGCATGTGCATGATGTGGACATACACGTTTGCCTATTTTTTGAGAACAGAATTGACCATGTGTTTCCAGGACAAGGTAGGCCATCGTTCCTACCACACAGATCAAGGCTCAAGATGCATTAGAACCTCCTATAAGGGTATTTAGTTCTTGTCTGTCACTAACTCCATAATTTCTTAAACAGTTTAAACACCTACTTAAAGAACCATGATTCACCATCAGGCATGTGTTCCTTGATCTATGTCCCTAGTACAAGTTCTGCTTCTCTTGGTGTCTGAATATCTTGTTTCACTAGCATTAAGGATGAGAAGAAAGTGATGTAGTTTTTAGAATAAAGTGATGTAGTTTTTCCTCTTTCTCTAGTATAAGTAGCACAGTGATGAGAATGAAGAGATTCCTTAATTTGGATTGCCTAGAAGAGAAGGGATTTAGAAATACATGAAAACTAAAATTTCAGGAAATAAATTTTTAATTCCTCATTAAATAACAGTTGGATGCCAGAATGATATTTAAAAGATATTCATGGAGTTTAACCCTGAAATTGGATTGAGTGTATGGGTCTATGTCTATGTCTATGTCTGTTTAAATTTCATTATTAATATGCTGCTAACATTTATCCTTTTATATGTTTTTTATGTAGATTTTAAATCTTGTTCAAGTAGTGGAAAAAAGGGAATGACTGCTTATATCATTGGTGGAGTGGTAGGATTATGCATTATTCTATTAATATTGGGTTTCCTTCAGTGGAAAGGTTGTTTGAGAGGCAGAAAGAGGGAAGAAAAAGGTATGAGCTATACTGATTTCAAGTACTGCTTGGTTTCGATTCATTGCATCTTCCTGCAAGTATCTGCTATTGGCATGAGCACTTTATATTTAAGTTGGCTTCAAATATTCAACTTTTACCTTACAATGAACCATGCATTTGGCCTCCTTTGTCAGAGACTTTCTTCCCCCTTGAGTATGCTATGTTCTCTCCTTTATATTTCTTTCCCCTACCTGGGTTTGACACTTGGTTGCTTTTTAACCTTTCTGCACATCCTTACAAGATTGCTTGTCCTTCTTGTACTTATCCTTTTAAGAAAAATGAAGATGGTTGCTTCTTTTCAATAAATAAAAAAAATGAAAAGAAAAATGTGATCTATTCATTCACTAGATCTTTGAATCACATTAGGTGGGCCCAATTAGAAGCCATATTTTGGGATACAACAAAATCTGACTTCTTTAGTTGTCTTGAAAGGTTAGTTCTTTCATCCATTCAGAAATATGAGATTTTTTTTTTCCTTTTTAATTTTGTGAAGAAAAATTGTTGCAGAAGTGGATTCTATATTTTTCCTTAGAACGCAGTGTCTAATCAATTATCACTTAAAATGAATCTTTGTTGATTTTCTAATAATTTAAGGGTTGTACAAGTGAAAGCAATATTGTATCACCATACTCATTTAATTGGTTACACTTCAGTGATGAGGTTTTTTGTCATGGTGTTCTATAATAAATCTAGAACACCTTAAATTTATTAACTCATGCATGCCCTCTGTGTATGGAATTAACAAGTATGGGTTTGGGGGGGGGGGGTGCGTGGGGGCCGGGGGCAGGATTGGAGGAGTGGGATTGAGAACTACCAAGTAAACTCTTTGTTTTCTTACCACCTCTGTTTCTGTTTTTCCTCCTTGGATAGATCCCGAAGGTCTAGATTTGCAAACAAGTTCCTTTACCTTGAAGCAAATAAAAAATGCCACCAACAACTTTGATTCTGCAAACAAGATTGGAGAAGGTGGTTTTGGTCCGGTTTTTAAGGTATTCTAGCTAATCCATGATCTTTCCATCTTCCTTAGTTGATTCTACCTATGAAGTCTGAATGAAAATTGGTGCAGGGTCTGTTAACTGATGGTACCACAGTTGCAGTGAAACAGCTTTCGGCTGGATCAAGGCAAGGTAATCGTGAATTTTTGAATGAGATAGGCATGATTTCTTGTTTGCAACACCCAAATCTGGTGCAACTTCATGGGTGTTGTGTTGAAGGAGATCAATTGTTGCTGGTGTATGAGTACATGGAAAACAATAGCCTAGCCCGTGCTTTGTTTGGTAAGTATCATTTTCTTAATTGGAATACAACTTCTATTAAGACAAAAGATTGTACAGATGATATCTAATTTTAAGTTTGTAAGGGATGTTTTCACAGGTCCAGAAAATAGTCAGCTGATACTGGATTGGCCAACTAGGCTTAAAATCTGTATTGGGATTGCTAAAGGATTGGCTTTTCTCCATGAAGAATCGAGACTCAAGATTGTACATAGAGATATTAAAGCTACTAATGTGCTTCTTGATAGAGACCTAAACCCTAAAATATCTGACTTTGGATTGGCTAGGCTCGATGATGGAGGGAAGAGCCACATTAGCACCAGGATTGCTGGAACCATGTGAGTTAGCCTGTTCTTATTAAATTGACCAACTATTTGAGAATTAATAAGCGGTCAAATGCTTGTACTGCTGAGGAAATTACATTACTGTTGAATATGGAATGATTAGATATCACAATGTTCACTTGCAGAGGATATATGGCACCAGAGTATGCACTAAGGGGTTATCTGACCTACAAGGCTGATGTTTACAGTTTTGGTATTGTGGTTCTGGAAATTGTTAGTGGAAAAAACAACAACAATTATATGCCAAGTAACAGTTGCTTTTGTCTTTTAGATTGGGTATTCCCTTCCTTTCTATCCCTGTTCAGTTTATTGTATCTGTTGTTCATGTTCCATTCTGGTGTTTTTCATTGCTAAGGTTAAAATGCACATCTGCCATGATGGAAGTTAAGAAATCTTTCAAATCATCTATTGAATTATCTTGTAAGAAGGAGAGATATTTACATTTCAGGCCTGTCATTTGCAACAAAGTGGAAAGCTTCTGGAGCTTGTTGATGAGGCGTTGGGGTCTGAAGTCCGTGAAGAAGAAGCAGAAATGATGGTTAAAATAGCTATCTTGTGCACAAATGCATCCCCATCACTTAGGCCTACTATGTCTGAAGTGGTGAGCATGCTTGAAGGAAGGAAGCCTACTCCTGATATAATCCTGGAACCAAATTCCCACAATGAGGATGTGAGGTTTAAAGCCATAAGAGACTTTCGTCAGGAAAAGCGAAACCAGAGTTTGACTGGAATCCAAACCCAGAATTCAACAGCTCCTACAGAGCTTTACCATTCCTCTGCATCTGGCGTTGATTTCTGTGAAATCAACCCTGCTTCCTGTGAAATCAACCCTGCTTCAAAATCCGGTTAAAACTGCAGGATTTACTGATTTGCCTAACCATCTCAATGAGCGCACTGAAGTTTTGGCTTCTTATTCAACCCCACATCTTGTACATTTTTTTTATAGTGATTTCTCTTTGAAGGCGAGGATTTGTTGTATAAATTTCTAGGATTTTTTTTTTGTGGCAGAATTAAAATTTTATATTTCTCAATGTTCATACAAAACTTTATTATTTCATTGTTGAAATAGGAATCATTTCCTGGCAAAAGAATAATGTGATGAAGAAGCTAATTTGGGTCTGTATGACATCTAATCTGATTGTTATTCCCGGAAATTGCTCACTTTTCCCAGGCAGACAATTTTGAATATCATACTGCAACCTTGAAATTTAGACAGCCGATTTCAGTGGGAGCTCCTTACATCATGTAGACCCAAGACAATGAAGCGAATGGGAAATAAAAGTACAAATTAGATTATTGAGCCTGTGTGATCAGGCTAGTTAAAAACAAACAAAACTATTTTAAGAAATTTTTAATGCTGTTTGATGTTGTTTTTAGAAAACATATTTTAAAAACAAGAAATAGAAAACAACTTTTTTAAAATAAGTAGAAATTATTTTTATTAATTTTATTTTTTAAAAAATATAAGTTCATTTAATTATATTTTATAAAGCTTATTTTTAAAAACAAATTTCAGAAAACACTATCATAATTTGGACGATTAGCATTAAGATGTTTCTCACCGGTCACTGTTTTTCCACTATGACTTACGAGGAAAATGACCCTCCATTCACTAAGCCATGTGAACGAACAGGATGGCAGTCGATTTGACTATCTGCTGGACGTAGCAAAGATGAATCGAATTTCGAGATCGCAAATAGAAAAAGACCTTGTTTTTTTATTAATAAAATTTCAACGCGTCCTTTGAAGGCAGGAGTTAGAAAATTCTAGTAGTGTACCTACCAGAAACAAGTGGTCAAAAACAGGGGACGAAAATATCGATCGTGGTCCCCACAAAAGCTGTATTTGTCAGAAACGCATGGGTACATCAATCAATCCATATGGGGTATAGCCAGTCAGCAATATAGCAGTACCCACTGCCTATTGAATGAGTTCATAATCAAACCTTTGCAAACTGAGATCAAGCAAATTCAAGGAGAGAGATGGCCACAGTTGTTCATATTCCCCTGCTCATCTTGCTTCTACATACATGCTTTGGCTCAACAAGTGTTGAAGCACTAGCTGGACATCTTCCTGATGAAGAAAGTAAGAGTCCATCCATTTTATTTGCACCCAAATTGGAATTCAGTAGTTGTAAATGGCAGCATGTTATTTCTTGATCTCAGTTGAGTCATTTCTGACATGGGCTTACCTCTATTAAGAAATTCAGTTATGCAAAGGACATGCATGATAGCCTTGTTTTCAGAAATGAAGTTTTTGAGGCTTGGGCGGGCTGCAACTTTTTCCTTATGGATTTTTGAAAGAAAGCCTATATGTGAAGTTATGTTTGCATCCATCTAGCTTGATCCATAATGAGTTTTGATGTTTGCAGAGGGAGTTCTGAAAGAAATAGCTGAACAATTGGGCAAGAAGGATTGGAAATTTGAACTAAACCCTTGTGATGGGAACTCCAACTGGAACACGCTAGGCTCGAGATCAAATCCATTCTATAACAATACAATCACCTGCAATTGCTCCTTCCCTAATGGTGAATGCCATGTTGATAGCATGTATGTTTCCTTTCCTTATTGCTATTAAAAGGTATCCTTTTCCTCACTTGTTCAAACTTATATATGAAGCTGAACAGTCAAACTGCATTGGAATATTCATCCAGAAATATCCCTAAAACCTTATACAAAAGGAACACCTATTTACATGAGGAAATATTAAAATACGAACTCTCCTCTATAATGTCCTCTGTCACAAGGAATTATAGAGAAATTAAGACTGAACACAAACAAAAAATTGAGATACTTTCTAACAAGGCCTCTGCCTCAGCATCTTGCATAGAACTTTGCGTAGGGCTCAACACTGCCTAGGCTGATTCTCTTGCCTCATGCCTAAGTCCCTTTCCAATTCCTATTAACCTGTTGCTTTGAAAAAAGTGGAACTTCACTCACCCCTACAACTTCGAATATATCAGCAATAATGAACAAACTTCGAAGGATTATAGGTGATAAAATGGGTCATGTGGCTGCAGCCGCAACACCACCACAACCTATGTGGGAGCACCATAAATCACCAACACACTATGGACATCCACTGCCATACCCACTTGGAATGTCCCACAACTAATGAACTTAATGAATGACAAGTGGTAGGATATGTGTTCTAGAAGTTAAGGGGGGCTCAAGACATGGCTCCCTTATAAGTTTTGCAATTACTCAAATAGGTAATTTGCTCAAGGTCCATAAAGAAGCCTCTTCTTCCAGAGAAAAGAACAGGACAGAGCAAGAACATGCATAAATGCTGATTGGCATATTTAATTCTAGATCATCTCTTGATCTCTTGATCCTAGAAAGCAAATGGAAACAAGAAGCATCTCAGGATTGTGATGCCTAACCTAAATGAAATAGTATGGTAAAGTTGACAAGTGATGCATATTCTTTATGGTCAATTAGGACTATGTTTCTAAGTATGACGATCACCTTTTTTGGGAGAACTTAGTTGTGCATGTGTGGGGGTGAGGGTTGGAGGTTTTGATATGTATAAGAACGTATCCATAAAAGATAGAAATTAACTATGACTAATTTCTATTTTACCTCTCTAGGTTTTGAACAATAAGTCTCTAAAGTAATTGCTTGGCAAGCCATTGATACATGGAGGCACAGTTGCAAGTATGCTTATCACATTTGAGATCAAAATTTTCAAAAAATGTATAAAATGGAAATGGCAATCAAAACTTTATATCCCACCAAAATATAGGGGAACCTAGTGAAACTATTTAAGGAGTTCATATCTCTAGATTGGACTTTCACTTGTTTTTGGGTAGAAAACTAGTATAACACCTGAATTGGCCTTAGGTTAACCAATAAATCACACCTCACTTTGAAGTAGACAGCATCAGTTGAATTCATTTCTTGCAGTATAGGCAGTTCTGGAATCTGCTAATGAGTAATGACTGCATAGAGAAAATGAGATAAGTAGAAGAAGATATTTTTTTATTGGTATTTTCCAGTCCTATACTAGGTGCTACTCCTCTCTTTGTCCTGCAATTTGAAATATTTTTTAGTGGAGCACTTGAAGTTGTGTTTGGTGTGACAAAGGTCATTCGTAACCAAGGCAAAACTTCGTTCCCCTTTCATTTCACCAGAGAGCCAGATGATCTTATTCAAATTGTTCCCAAGCTGAGAGTGCATAAATGGTTTGTCATGGGGAGGGATGGGCTGCATGTATTCCATTTGAACTTTGTGCATGATACACCATTATTTTAGCTTAAAATTTGGATTGTATTATATCAATAGCAGTTGGCCACTTACCTACGCCATCACTTAGATGGTAATCCTACGTCTGTGGAGTTTTGGAACCCTGTGGTGTAAAAAGTTATTACTGCATGGGAAAAGAGTATGCTTTTTCAGGCAGAAATCCCAAGTCTAATCAACCCCTGCAACATTCCCAATTTTTCCCTTTTCATGTTTGAATTCCTACCAAGATTGAGCAGAGCTTCAAGAAAAATCAGTAGAGTCTACCGCCATCTGGGTTGGGGAAAAAAGGAAGAAATATACTCTCCCTTGGTGGGAGAAAGTGTGCCATGTTAAGATGCTGGAGACTCAGGGATTGCTACTGTTGTATCTTCACATTTTCTCATTCTTTGCATAAATGACCATTGAAATTTGTCACTTAACTTATTCCATCGATTCTCCTCTCTATAAAATATGCAGCTGGTTGAGACTCTGTTTTTAAATTTTGGAGGATCTCCACTGCTGGCACTGCGTTAAAATAAAATCACCCTCTTCTACATTAAATTATTTGAAGATATAGCTCTCCCTATCCCACCCCATATCCAGGCAACAACTTCAGTAGTTAGGTAGTATTACCAGTACATCACTTCCTTTGAGATTTTGGCATCCACATTGGTTCCCACATGTTCTCCCAAATTTGCAGAGTTGACAGAGGAAAATTTAGAAAAGTACCACACCCCCCAAGTTATTGTACTTTTTCCATTGATCTTTTTAAATCACCGACTGCTCATATGGAGGTTTTGGTCTTGTCTTCTGAGTTTTGACTGTATGCATTAGTTGATGAACCCAAAGGATATATGTTCTTTTTCCAAGATGAAGTTTTGTGGTCTTGGAGGCTCAAAGGTTGTATCTTCTGGGACAGTGCAAGATTGGCTTCATTTTGGTTTTAAAAGGGAGAAGCATCAGCTTTCAAGACAAGCATGGAAGCCAAAGTTATTGGATAGAGTTGAAACTATAACTTCCTTTAAAAGGTTTCAGTGACAGAAGAGTAATCTTTTTAGCACATCAAATACCAACGTTTTACATGGGGGTGCTTGAATGGTTTTCAAGGTCTGCACAGTAATCTTACTCTTAAGTGTGGCTCTAATCATGTTAGTTAGGTGTTTCCAAGGTACATGATTTTGGTTAATTTACTGCAAGTCTGTAAGCATTCGGAATTTTGATTATTTTTACTGTGTATTTATTTGAATAGAGATGACTCTCTTATATGCTTTCTATAACGTGGCTTAAGCATGAATAACTGGTTATTAAAAGCTCCTTTCCTTTCTCATGTCTGTATTCAAACAGATCTCTCAAAGGGCAGGATCTTGCTGGTGTGCTTCCACCTGCCCTAGCGAAACTATCCTACCTCAAAACAATGTAAAAAGTGCTTTCACACACATGTATATTTTTCAAACCTGAAATTTGTATTCCCAGCTTTCATTGGTCTAACAATCTTTTTCTCTTGTTTGAAGTGTTTTGGCTAGGAACTATCTCAGTGGTAACATACCCCCTGAATGGGAAACTACGAAGTTAGAAACTCTGTAAGATACTCACATTTCATGCTCAATCTAGCAGATAAATATTCTTTCAAGGATTGATAAAGATGACTCCATGCAGGTCCATTTCTATGAACCGATTATCAGGACGAATCCCAAACTTCTTGGGGAATATTACCACCCTTAAAAATTTGTATGTTCTGACCCACCAAATACTTCCTTCCCACTCTCTCACACCCCCTTAAATATTTATAGCCTTTTTGGTTTGCTCCTGCTTTAATCTTGACTAATTGAATTTTCAGGGGTCTTGAGGCCAACCAGTTTTCTGGAACTGTTCCCCCTGAGCTTGGCAAACTGGTCGACTTGCAGAAGCTGTTAGTCTTTCATTTCTTTTTTTTTTTTTTTTTCCATTGTTTCAATTTTAGAACATTTGTTTATTGAATTTGATGGTTTTAATAATCTCTAAAATTCATATTAATCTTACATGGACTCGATCTTCTTTTTGGTGACTGTAGCATTCTTAATTCTAACAATCTCACTGGACCATTGCCTCAAGCGCTTGCTCACCTAACTAATTTGAAAGAGCTGTATGTTCTCGTAAATCTTTGTGCTTGTGTATTTTTAAGGCTTTTTTGCATATGTGATGTTAAAAAAATTAATTCTAGTAATGTTCACACCTATTTTGGGCCAAATGCAGTAGGATTAGCAGCAACAATTTCACTGGAAAAATACCCAGTTTCATTCAAAGTTGGAAGCAACTTGAGCAATTGTAAGTTTCTTTTTGGTTTAAGTATTTTACAGTCTCTTCATTTTAAAAGTTTTTGGGTGCACTACATGTTCATTTGATTTACCTGATTATCAGAGAGATCCAAGCTAGTGGTTTGGAAGGGCCCATACCTTCTAATATTTCAGTCTTGAGTAATTTAACTGAACTGTGAGTTAAGCCTTCTTAGTTCATATCTCTTAATTTGCTTAATTTCAATAATAATTAACTTCTCAAACTAATAAAATATTACTGACAAGAGTAGCATTTTGCCATTTTTTTCTTGATGGGATTCTATGCAGAAGAATTAGTGACTTAAATGGAGAGGGTTCCACTTTTCCACCCCTAAGAAGCATGAAAAGAATGTACAAGTTGTAAGTGGTATTTATGATTAAAAAAATGCTCTAAAGCAAAGTTATTCACACTCTCTAGCACTAGTACTTACATGGACTTAGTTTATGTTGCAGGATGTTGAGGGGCTGTAATATCTCAGGACCAATCCCCCCATATATAGCAGAGATGACAGAATTGAGATTTTTGTAACTCTACTATGCATTTCTTTTCCTCTTTCTTTTTCTTTTATGGCAAATTTGTTGTCCCTAAATAGTTGGAGTAGTGGATTATGTCAAGTATTGTTAGCTTTTTACAGTAAGAACCTGTATTGTGAGCTACCATGTAAGGGGCTTCCTCTTCTTGTTCCTTCCCTTTACCCTTGACCTTTAACCATTAAGGCAAATTGCGCCTTTTTTTTCTTTTTCTACATTTTTATTTTTTCATATGAAGGTAGAAAAAGTAGGAAAGACAAATATTTTACAATATGGGCCAAAGCTATATGGGGAGACTGTATGTTGATGGAAATTACCAGCTCCTTTGGGTCTAAACTATATTTTTATCTTTTGACTCCTTAGTTGGAAGCTCTTTTTTCTCTTTCCCTTTTGTGAAGGGATCCTTTCCTCTTGTAATTCATCCCCCCCACTTATTGAATTTGTTGGGTGGTTTTTCTGTGCCAAAATACTTTTGTGAGATTAAAAATTGGCCCTCAAATGATAATATACACACCCTGACTTTATTATTAAGAAAGGGGATAAATGGCTGATCTAGGGGTCGGTAATTCTATGTCTATCAATGAGTTATGCCTCTTTTCTTTACCCCTATATCTTCATACTAATGACCTTTTATCTCTTGAGATTTATATTGCACCAAATTCAATTAAGCCATCGTTTGGATGAACTTCTATTTTAGTGCTTTATTATGACATTTGTACTGTTGTTTTCTCACAGAGATCTCAGCTTCAACAAGTTGAATAGAGAGATTCCAAATCTTGATGGCCTAACAAACGTGGAGGTCATGTAAGAAACAGAAACTTAGGACATGTGTAATTGTAATGCATAGAAGTCTTCCCTATCTATATTGTGTCTATCATAAAAATTGATAGAGGGGTTAAAACTATACACTATTAGTTCACTCTCATAATTGTTCCGGGGTCATACATTTGTCTGGTTATGAGTAGCAGGTATACTCGCTTGCCCCTAGCTATATGGATCATGGAGGTGGCCACAAGTCTGGTGCATTAGGAGACTGCATCACTTGGGGCAGGGCTTTCAATACTTGTGTGGATTACCCTCGTGAAAATTTCAATTAGAATTTTAATTTTTTCTCCATCTTCTCCTACAGAACATTTTGAGATAATAACAAAAGTTGCATTAGTGGTCTAGTGGTAAAATAGTACCCTGCCATGGTTCATAACTAGGTTTAATTCCCTGTCAGTGCATTATTATTTAATAGTTCTTTCTACATCTACATTCATTTTCTTTAATAGGTCTTTCTACATCTACATTCATTATTATTTTGTGCTCCCCATGTTCTGTTACATTGGAAAGCTCTAACAATAAACCATTTTTGCGTGCCGATTAGGTGTCTGACAGGCAACCAGCTTAATGGAAATATTCCAGATGGAATCAAGGGAAGGCAGAGCCGCACGTATGTTTTTCATCCAGCATCTTGAGTTAATTTTGCTTGAGATTTGATGTCCATCTTCTGTTATCTATTACCTTTCTTTTTATCTACCCAACCATACATAGGTAAGGTTGTACACAAACATACACATGAACTCCCCCCTACAAACGCATTCATCTCTGACCTCTTTGGAGCTTGATTACTGATTCTATTCTTGCTATTTGCATCCCTCTATCTGCAATGGGAGAAAGAAATGTTCTCATTAGAAAAGCTCCTAACTACTTGTTAGCTATTAGTTGCAAATTAGATTAAATTCCGCATACAATCTTCTTTAGCACTTATAACTTACACAATTCTTTCAAAGTGTTTTCTATATTAGCTTTCATGGAGTTATATTGTGTTTAAAGAGTCATTTGTGTTTTTGCAGTGAAATAGATCTTTCTTACAATAACTTCTCTGAGCAATCTGCACCACCCTCTTGTCGAGATAGCTTGTAAGAACTATTTCTTAGTAAACTAAACCTTGTCAAGCTTTATGCACAATATTTCTTTCATTCACTGTCTATATTAAATTATCTTCTTTTTTGTTTCATTAGGAACTTGTTCAGAAGCTTTTCTGAGGAGGGGAACTTGTAAGCTTATTACTTTATAATTTGAGTGTGAAGGGAAGCAATTTGTATATTTTTTTTCTTGCACAACATTGATTCTTTTCTTTTCTTTCTTTTTTGGACCAATGCTACATTAATTCAGAGAACTTGGTGGGTGCCTGAAAAACTATCCTTGTCAAAAAGGTGAGTACATAAAATGTGAGGTGAATTTCTCAGTTATTTTATTCGAGATGATTGGGACTTATCTTTGGTATTGAAATGAAATTACATAAAATTTAGTTTTATTTATTTATCTATTTATATATTTATATATTTATTTATGTTTAATATAACTGATCATTGTCTATAACTTTTCTGTTTTCTTAAGATCGTTATTCATTGCATATAAATTGTGGTGGAGAGAAATCTACGGTTGGAAATGTTGTTTATGAAGGGGATCAATATGAAGGAGGTTCAGCAAAATTTCATCCTATGACTGATTATTGGGGATTTAGTAGCACTGGACACTTCTGGGATCATAACAGAACCATAAATGATTACATAGCACAAAATGTATCCGTACTTGGAATGGACCACTCTGAGTTGTACACCAGAGCACGACTTTCTCCTCTGTCTTTTACTTACTATGGGCGCTGCTTAGCGGATGGGAACTATACAGTAAAAATTCACTTTGCAGAGATAATTATCAGAGGCAATAAATCCTTTCATAGCCTTGGCAGACGGATTTTTAATGTTTATATTCAGGTACTCATAATAGAAAAAATTAGATTGGTGCTTGGTTTGTTATAGAAAGTTAGTTGATTTAATTAGTTAATTGCAGGGAAAGTTGGAATTGGAGGATTTTAATATTGTACAAGCAGCACAAGGGGTTGATAAGGTAGTTGTAAAAGAATTTAAAGCAGTTGTGAAGAATAAAACTTTAGAGATCCGCTTTCATTGGGCTGGCAAGGGAACAACAGCTATACCAAGCAGAGGAACTTATGGTCCTCTCATATCAGCTATTTCTGTGAAATCTGGTGAGTTTAGGCCTTATTCATTCCTAGTGAAATTTCGTAGTCTTTCTCTTTCATAGTGAAGTTGGATGTGCCTTTTTGTTGCCCAACTTGTTCTGCTATGACAAATAACTATAAAGTTATTTTGTTAAATTATGAGATCAATAGGTTTGTAACCTCAGACAGTTATTTAACAACTTCATGAAAACCAGCTCAATTCCTTTATTTTATTTTATTTTTCTAACCAATTTTCTCCTTGATATCTGCAATTCTAAAGAAAATCTTATTATAGAAAACATCAATTGAGTGGAATTATATGCTAATCATAGCATTCAAGCTAACACTGTGGTTGTTGTTGTTGTTTTTGATAGATTTCAAGCCTCCTTCTAATGACAAAAAGAAGATACTCATTGCAGTTCTAGTTTCAGTATTGGTTTTCTTTTTCACAATTTTGGGCCTTATTTGCTGGAAATGCTACTTTGGACAGAGAACATCAAGAGAACAAGGTAATGTAAATCTATGACACAAGCTTTGGTGTGACTGTGTGAGAAGGATGATAAATAAGTACGTTTCCCAACTATTGCAGGATATAGGAAGAATTTGTGGCAACTTGAATATAATTATAAGTAGCCGATAGACTCACACTGGCCATGACCTAAATAAAAAATAATATGTTAAGCAGAAATAAAGTTGGCTCTTAAGAGAATGATTATTAGATAGCTATTAAGATGTTGCAGATATCTCAGAAAGAAATTGACCATATAAGCAGAAAATTCAGTAGAAAGATTAATTATTTCAAATGAATCCAAACATCATGATGAAATTTAGCTACAAGTGTTTTATTTTAAGTGGTAAAAAGAAAATGGACACATTACAAGAAACATTTTTTGGGGCTTATCACTTCACTTAATTGTTAATGCCTTGGTTTTCCCTTGGCAAACAGCCCTTGTGATGCTAAGTTAACCTTCAATGAGAAATGTGGAGCTGTCCACAAAGAGCACACAGCACACTCTAAAAAGAATGAAAGTGTTACTGCATAATGAAAGCCTTACCATGCTTGGAACCTCTGAATGCAAGTTCTTGGAGGTGCTTTTTCTAAATGGGGCCCTTTACCTATGTATAGGCATCTTGAAGCACTTTAGAATACTTTACCTAGAACCTTCCCCAGAATGTTTTATGCTTTTTACCATTCCTTGTTCTAGAGTTCTATAGTTTCCCACCTTTTATGTACAATTCTATGGTTTTTTAGAATGTCCCCTGTATATGAATCTCCAAGAGTCTCACCGTTCTGCATATACCGAATGCTTGATAATATTTGGTCCATCTATATATACAGCTCTCAGGGGAATCAAGATGGGCATGATGTTATGCTCAGTTAGATTCCAAGGGAACCATATAAGCGGCTTAGGTTGGAGTGGGCCTTGAGAAGTTCCATGGGTTCTCTATTTTATTACATATAACTTCTTGGCAATAAAATGGAGCACTACTGTTTTCCAGTTGCATTTACTTTGATCTTATTATTTCAAATGTATTCTAACTAATTAAGTAGCACTAAGATATAATTCAACAATCTAACCTTTTTCCTTGGACAGAGTTGAGAGGATTAGATCTGCAAACTGGTTTATTTACCTTGAGACAAATTAAAGCTGCTACAAACAGCTTTGATGCTGCAAACAAGATTGGGGAAGGAGGTTTTGGATCTGTCTACAAGGTACTCCACAGAATTAGTTCTTTTATTAATTTTTAATTTTTACTTCTTAAATTTTTTATCCATGAGATTTGGAGCTAGACCAATACTTTAAGGTATACTCAACATTTCTATATAGGGTACATTATTAGATGGAACCATAATTGCAGTGAAGCAACTTTCCACCAAGTCAAAGCAAGGAAGTCGTGAATTTGTGAATGAAATTGGAATGATTTCTGCTTTACAACACCCAAATCTTGTAAGATTATATGGATGTTGTGTTGAAGGAAATCAACTGATATTGGTATATGAATACATGGAGAACAATAGTCTCGCTCGGGCTTTATTTGGTAAGGTTAATACTTTTATATTTCATTGTGTTTGTTATGCCATTTAAAAAGATTGGTCATCAAATATTGACATTCAGTCCTTAACAAGTTTGATGAACTCTATTGTTTGGGCAACTTCTGTTAATTATAGGTAAAGTGGAATACCGATTAAATTTGGACTGGTCCACGAGGCAGAGGATTTGTGTTGGCATAGCAAGAGGTTTGGCTTTCCTGCATGAAGGATCAACACTGAAAATTGTTCATAGAGACATAAAAGCAAATAACATACTACTTGATACGAATCTTAACCCTAAGATCTCTGATTTTGGTCTGGCGAAACTTGATGAAGAAGATAACACCCATATTAGCACCAGAGTTGCTGGAACCATGTAAATTTCTCCTCCCTTCCTTTTCAATTCTTGACAATTTTAACATAGTTGCAATCTTTCAATAATATTACTATTAAACTAAAGTAGAAAGAAGGGGTTACACATTTCTCTTATCAATTTTCATTTCTTTAAATCACTGTCATGAGATATAGAAAATAGTTTATCAAAATTTCTCCATTTCTGCCCTGATTTATACTTGAACAGTCAGTGGTTAACATCTCAGCATGTAAACTAATTTTAATATGGATATTGATATGGACAAAATTCTTGTGGTATCAGTATTTTGGTATAAATCTATGAATTTCAGAAACTACATCAGCATTGAATCCCTACTTGCATAGAGGTTGTTGTTTGATGATAAATCAATATTCAGGCTTATTTGAGAACTAGTTAAAAGGAATACTGCCATCAGTTATCATCTGTGGTAGTTATTTATACTCTGATAGTCAAATTCAAGAAGTTGCTACAAGTGATGGTACATTTTGGTAGAGAGTTTATTTAACAAATAGGTCAGTCTGGACACTGCATGTGCTCTTGAAGTTCAGATGTTGTTAGCTAGTTTGCATCAGTAAGATTGCTTACATTTTAACAATCATTTTTAGCAAATGGAGTTATTGCCTGATTCTGGAACCCTTTTTAATTGCATTGATGTGTACAAATTACCAATGCAAGAAATATAATTTGCACTTGTTTACCTAAAATACAAGTGATGTTTTGGGGTTATTGTGCAGAGGATACATGGCACCAGAGTATGCATTATGGGGTTATTTAACCTATAAAGCCGATGTATACAGTTTTGGGGTTGTTGCTTTGGAACTTGTTGCAGGGAAGAACAACATGAAATATAGACCAAATGAGGATTACTTTTGTCTTCTAGATTGGGTAAGTCAGTTTTTTTTTCTTGTTCTTTGCATGTGTTAAATCAAGATAATAGTTTGAAACCAGATCACTTTTTCTGAAATTTGTCTGTTTAACTTCGTCAAGCTGCTTTCATTGTGGAGAGGGAGGGAGAGAAGGAGAGAGAGGGTGAGCAAGAGAGGGAGATGGAGAGAAAGAGAGAGAGTAGAAGTAATCAACCTAGTAGTAGTGTAACAAATGTTAGGCGGATAGACATAACATAATGACAGCATCAAGACCACTTCCATTTTCCATTTTGCTTCATTTTCTCCCCTTTCGCATTGGTCATTTCCTTGTGTCTTGGCCGTTTCCTAGATTGTGAACTATTATAATCTCTCATTGTCTGAATGGAGGTTGATATGATTTTATTTGTTTTTCTAAACATTTCCAACCTTCTCTTTTGCTTCCTTCAGGCCTTTGTTTTACAACAGAAAGGAAATTTAATGGAGCTAGTGGATCCAAACTTGGGGACTCAGTTCAAAAAGGAAGAGGCCATAAGGATGATTAAAGTTGCCCTACTATGCACCAATGCGTCTCCCGCACTTAGACCTACCATGTCTGCAGTGGTGAGCATGCTCAAAGGTCAAACTGTCGTTCAGGAATACCCTCTGAATCCTCGTATTTATGGTGATGAATTTGGGTTTGAAGCCCTCAGAGGCCAGCATGATCAGACACAATTACAGAGCTCAAGTGAAATTGAGCCCCTCACTCATTCATCACGTACAGCACGGAGTGGATCTTCCTTTACATCTTCCCAAGATCTATAAAATGTCTCTACCTTGCCTTGTATTAATTCAGTCATGGTGAGAATTTTTCTTTGGTAGCTAGTATTTTGTCAGTGCTCTACTTATTGTTGGAAGTTGTTACTTCATTTTGAGGCAAAAGTGATCCATTTTAATTCCAAATACAAAGAAAAAGTACTTTCAAATTGCTTATCAAACAGTATATTATTCAGCCTTCTTGTTATGCATTCCAAACCATAGATGTCACATGTTGGTTAACTCCATTTGTAAATAAGAAGTATTAATAAAGATCTACATTCATTATATCTTTGTCAGAGACTATTCCTATTATCATTCATCTAATCTTACATGTAAAAAAAGAAAAAATGAAAAACAAGAAATATCATAAACACTTTTTTTTAGCTAAGAATGTCACATAGTAATTATTATACAAATTCATAAGTTATTATTTAATAAGTACATCTAAGACCCAATTTTTCTCTGTGTTCTTCCTTAAATTGCCAGTCACATAAGATTATGAGGTCAAACAAATAGGCATTCTTTGTGAGACGAACAAACAAAAGCTCATATAAGGGAGATCTACTCTGATATAACAATCTGTTTTTTAGCTTATAGATTTTATGAATAAAAATTGGTTTATAATGATTCTATTATTTTTTTTTTTTGCATATAATTATATTTTTATAAATTTTCTCTTTATAAAAATGAACTTCAAATTAAGTAACACTTTGTATTGAATTTATTAATGTATTTAACAATTTTTAAAAATAAATTGGAACTAAAAAAAAAAAATTTAACGATTCAAAAAAATTCAAAACTGATAAATTATAAGTCATGACTTTATTGTTCTCCTATACACATAACTATATTTCTTGAATTTAAGTAAATAAATTATAAATTAAGTAAAACATATTTAATAATTTAAATTCTTTAATAAATTTTTAATTTTAAAAAATAATTTTAAATTCAAAAAGCTGATCTAATTAATTGCAAATTAAATAAAAACATTTTAAAATATTATGTTCCCAATTCAGTACTACATATGTACATGAAATAAAAAACTTAATTCATTATTTATTTTAAATAAAATATTATTAAAAATTATTTTAAATTATTATTATTCTTTTTGGGAGAGAGGGCCCACAATCACCCGACCTATCCCTTCTTCTTCAGTAAAGTCAACCTCTTATTCTATTTATTATTAAATTTATTTGTAATTACAAAATCATTTTTATTTTTAAGAAGACTTAAAATTTAATTTAATTTATATTATATAAATTTAATTTGCAATGTTTTTACAAAATCAAAACAAATATATATATATATATATATATATATATCAATTTTTTCTTTTCTTTTCTTAAATAATTTTCCAAACACCTTTATTTTTATAAAATATTAGAAAAATAATTTTTGTTCTTTAACTTAAAAACAGTTTTTAAATACAAGTTTTAGAAAACATGGCCAAACGGGCTCTAATGTTTACAAGTGCTCTTATTTCTTTACAATGGAGTCATATTATTCCTAATAAAATTATTCCTAAATGCATATAGTTATCAGTTTTTATTTTTTAATAGTTTATGTTTTGTTTTTAAAAAGATTAAATCTGAATATACAATATTTTCTACTGAACTTATAGTATGTTAGTTTAAAAATCTAGTAATTTTAGAATTTTGAACTAACTGTTTTTTGTAAAGAGTTACTTCTTTTACTATATTTTTCAATTTTTCTTCTACAAATTCTTTTACATTTCTCTTTGATTTATTCCTTCTATTATTTCCATGGTTTCACTCTTAAGCTTTTTGGTTAAAAAAAAATTTGCTTTTCATTATGATCTAGTTATTGGTTTTTCTCCTACATTAAAATTTCCAAATTGTTTTTGAAGGTTGTTTATATTTTGTTATTCTAAAGTACTTGTCTTTTTAACTACATATTTGATCTAAAAAATTTATCTACTTTTTGATTGACTTTTTCTAATATTTCTTTCAAGTTTTGTTGTTTAAATTTTATTTGTTCTATTTCATTTATAACAAATTTCTCTTCTTTAATTATCTTTGATATAATCTAAGTTGTTTCTTAGCAAATTATGGTTTTTAAAGTTTTCCAATTTCTTTCCTAAGTCCTAACTAGATGGTTTATGTTGTCTTTGTTTTTTTCCCGAGTTTAATTTTTGTGTTCTTTTGACACTTTATTTGTTACTTTTAACTGGTTATTCACTAAATTTTCAAGAGTTTCACACTTTTTTTTTTTTTTTTTTTTTTTTTAAGATGAAGGTTCATAAGTTTTCTAAACCACTGGTTTGTTTATATGGAGGAACTAGCATATAAATTATTCATATAAAATCTTACAATTTCTTTTTTAATCTAAGGTTTTTGTAATAAAAGGTTCATCATAAGATTCTTTTATAGCTAACTCATATTCACTCAAATATTTAAAGAGAGGTTAGTTTCTTAATATCTTTAGTTAAATCCTATACATTTTACCTTAAAAGTATGCAGTTTATCACAAGCTTGTATAAATTCTTCACATTGAGTGCATAATCTATTATTAAGTTCTTTCACATGTTAATAATCTAGAATGTAAAGACTAGGAGGATAAGAAATATAAGACATAAATTATATTAGTTTGGACTATTTTACACTCAATTTCTAAGGGTAATATCTTTTATCTTTACAAGTTCTTTTATTTTTTCTACTAGTTTAATATCTTTTTGGTTAAAATATTTATGGTCAGTATTTTTTGTTTTGCCATAAAGAGGGTCCAATTAATCCATTAAGGTTTTTAATATAAGGTCTAACATAGTTTAATCCATTTGATAGGTATTTGTTCCAACAACATCACTAGGAATGAAACTTTTTGACAAGGATTTTTGAGCCAATGATATGATCGATTTGATGGCATCAAATACCTGCATAAATAAAACTAATTGATGTGACTAAAAGCAACTTTCTAATTGTCAAGTGTGAAAGAGAATAAAGACAATATAAAAATAATTATAACCATAATAATAAGAATATGAAGAAAACAATTTCATTAGATGACCTAACCTAATTATCTATTAACTTTATGGTAACTATACGGTCAAAGAGCTTTGAACACCTCCATGAAATTTACAAGTAAAGGCTAACAACCTGATTTTCTATAACAAAATAAAAATAGAAGAAAGATAACTAAGAAATAAAATTCTCGAGGACTACCTATTTATGGAAGGTTTTTGTATTGCATCACACTACTACAAAAATCTAAAATCATGCCCTAAGCATGTTAGGGACACCACAACATGCTCCTTAAAGGTTAAATCATTAAATGACGGTAATGATAATGATGGTGATGTAGGTGATAATGAGGAGGATGATGGTGATGATCATGGTGAAGATGATGGAGATGATGATGGTGATGACAATAATAAGGACGAGGATGATGAGGAGGAAAAGATAAGAGAATCTAACTCCTTAGCTTTTAATTTCAAAATTAGGTCAAATTCCCTCCATGGTTTCTTTTGCAAACTTCTAGTTAATATAGCATTGATAATTCTTGTAAGAGTTCTTAAAATGTTTGTGTGCAACCAAACAGATATTTCTTATAACAACTTTTCTAAGCGCTCTATGCCATCTTCTTGTCGAGAAACCCTGTAAGAACTCTTTTTTTTTTCCTGATTTAAACCTCGCTCATTGAGCTTTACACAAATATTTTTCTTCATTCACTATCTATTTGGTTGAAAATAACCTTTTGTTGTTTCATCAGGAACTTGTTCCGAAGCTTTTCTGAAAGGGGAAAATTGTAAGCTTGTAATTTTTTTTCTAACTAAACTTTGAAGAGTAGTGATATGTAGGTATGTTTGTTTCCTTGTACAATACTATGCTTATCAAATCTATGCTTTAATATAGAGAATTTGATGAGTGCCTGAACGGTTTTCCATGTCTTAAAGGTAAATGCCTCAATTCTATTTTATGGACTTATTTCCATGCATGAATTTTAGTTATTTTACTTTTTCTATGTTTTAAACTTATTTGATCATCACTTATATTGTTGTTGTTTTCTGAAGATCAGTATTCACTGCATATAACTTGTGGTGGAGGAAGAACCATCATTGGAGACATAGTCTATGAAGCAGATGAAGACTTAGCAGGTCCATCCAAGTTTGTCCCCACTAGAGATAATTGGGGTTTTAGTAGCACAGGAGACTTTTGGGATCGTGACAGAACGACAAAAAATTATATAGCACAGAATGTATCCATGCTCGGGATGAATGACTCTGAATTGTACACAAGAGCACGACTTTCTCCTCTATCTTTCACTTACTATGGACGCTGTTTAGCAGATGGGACCTATACCGTGAAACTTCATTTTGTAGAGATAGTGATCAGAGATAATAAATCCTTTCATAGTCTTGGAAGACGTATTTTTGATGTTTACATCCAGGTAGTCAATCTTATTATTCTGCAACTGAATTGTCAAAGACAATAATTTAATTCAATTAGTTTATTGCAGGAAAAGCTGGAGTTGCAAGATTTTAATATTGTACAAGCAGCACAAGGGGTTGATAAGGTGGTTGTAAGAGAATTTAAAGCAGTCGTAAGGAATAAGACTTTGGAGATCCGATTTCATTGGGCTGGGAAAGGTACAACAGCTGCCCCAGAGGGAGGAACCTATGGTCCTCTCATATCAGCCATTTCTGTAAAAGCTGGTGAGTTGTATGCTCTTTATATATATGGTGATGTATTTGTATTCTTCTTGTCACTCTTATCATATTTGAGTTTGAGATTCTTAGTTTGTCCAACTTGTTCTGCACTTTGTGTGAATAAATAAATATATATGCATAGTGATACATTTAGAAAACACTCCCTTAAATTATGTGATGCAAAAATCAATACCTAAGGCAAGATTACCTTGGTATTTGACAAGAGACCGAATCAATTTGCTGTCTTATTTTCTTGCCAGCTCATTTGCTTGTCTGGGAAGTGTATTATCCAATTGATGTTTTTATATCCATATTAATGTTTGGATTGGATGAAACATTCATAATTCATCATATGCACTATGCAATCTGACATGTTCTTTTATATTTTTTGTTCTTCTTTGTGTAGATTTTGAGTCGTCTTCTGATGGAAAAAAGAAGATATTCATTGCAGTTGGGGCTGTGGCTTTCATGATATTCCTTATTTTAGGTATTCTTTGGTGGAAAGTTTGTTTTGGTGGTAGAATCTCTCGGGAACAAGGTGGTGTTAAACTACTGCACAAACTAAACTTAAGTATATTTCTTATAGGCATGCTAGCAATCATATAGAATTTTCAATAGTTTTATTTCAATTATGGTAATAGATGATGTTGAAAGAGAGAGAAAGAGAAAACCTTAATTCTCATTCATGTGATTAACTTTTTACAATAGATATATATATATATATATATATAAGGCTAGGTTGAACTAACTACCATATATGCGACCTATATTAAAAAAGGAAAGAAAGATTGTACACTATAAATACATTATATTCAATACTCCCCCTCAAGCTGGAGCATATATGTCATATGCACCAAACTTGTTGCAAATATATTTAATTCTAGGATCTCTGAGAGATTTAGTAAAGATGTCTACTAGTTGATTATTTGAATTAACAAAACTTGTAGCAACACACCCTGATGCGATCTTCTCTCCAATGAAGTGACAGTCAACTTCAATATGCTTGGTCCTTTTATGAAAGACTGGATTGGATACAATATGTAATGCGGCCTGATTGTCACAGACTAACTTTATATGTTCATCTTTTCCAAATCTCAATTCTTGAAGGAGTTGCCTCAACCATATGAGTTCACATGTTGCAAAAGTCATAGCTCGATACTCAGCTTTAGCGCTTGATCTGACCACTACATCTTGTTTCTTACTCTTCCAAGATATTAAGTTACCTCCAATAAAAGCACAATACCCTGAGGTGGAACGCCTATCTGATGGTGAACCAGCCCAGTCTGTGTCTGTGTAACCAACAATTTGGGTATAACCCTTGTCTTCATACAACATACCTTGGCCTGGTGTTCCTTTAATATATCGAAGAATGCGGATCACAACATCCTAATGGTTGTCACATGGTGACTGAAGAAATTGACTAACCACACTCATAGGAAAAGAGATGTCTGGCCGAGTGATGGTGAGGTAGTTCAATTTGCCTACAAGTCGTCGATATCTCCCATGATCTCTTAGAGGCTCCCCCTGTCCTGGTACAAGTTTGACATTTGGATCAATAGGAGTGTCAATAGGTTTACATTCTAACATACCTGTTTCTTCCAAGATGTCTAAGGCATACTTCCTTTGTGACATAACCACACGTGAATTGGATTGAGCTATTTCAAGTCATAGAAAGTACTTGAGTTTACAAGTCTTTGGTTTGAAAGTGGTTGAAAATGTGTTGCTTTAGTATTTGGAGACCCTCCTGATCACTGCTTGTAATGACAATGTCATCGACATAAACTACCAAATAGATGCACTGGCTCGAAGAGTTATGATGATTGAAAATCGAATGATCTGCTTCACTTCGAAGCATTCCAAACTCTTGAACAACTGAACTAAAACGCCCAAACCATGCCCTAGGAGACTGTTTCAAGCCATATAGAGAGCGGTGTAACTTGCACACTAAACTAGACTCCCCCTGAGCAACAAAACCAGGTGGTTGCTCCATATACACTTCCTCGATAAGTTCACCATGAAGGAAAGCATTCTTAATATCCAACTGATAAAGAGGCCAATGACACATAGTTGCCATGGAGAGAAATAAGCGAACAGAAGCAATCTTGGCAACATGAGAGAAGGTGTCACCATAGTCACAACCATAAATTTGAGTATAACCTTTAGCAACCAAGTGGGCCTTAAGGCGATCAACTTGACCATCAGGACCAACTTTAACAGTGTAGACCCAACGACATCCAACTGTAGATTTACTAGGAGGTAAAGATATAAGATCTCATGTGCCATTGGTGTGCAGAGCATTCATTTCATCAACCATTGCTACCCTAGATGAGAAAGTGCCTCATTAGTGCTCTAAGGAAGAGAAACAAAGAATAAAGTAGAGACAAAGACAGAATAGGATGAAGATAAAAGATGGTAGCTCAAAAAATTATAAATAGGATGAGGATTACGAGTAGATTGATTACCTTTCCAAAGAGCAATAGGCAAATGGTCAGTAGATGACAGGGCCGGGGTAGGAGAAATCAATGGGACATGAGATAAGTCATCAGGCACCTCAGTTGAAGAGAGAGGAGGAGCAACAACACGATGTCGAAGATGATAAACCTGAAGAGGACGAGAGTGCGCATCTGAAGGGGGAGATATATAGGGAAGTGGCAATACTTCAGAAATGGGAAAATATTCAGAGGATGAGAAGAATGGAGAGTCCTCAAAGAAGGTGACATCAACGGAGAGAAAATAACAATGAGTGTTAGGGGAATAACAACGATAACCCTTTTGAAGTCGAGAGTATCCCAAGAAGATGCATTTCATAGCCTTGACGGAGAGCTTGTCCTGTCCAGGTGTGAGAATATGAACAAAACAAGTACAACCAAAGACACGAGGAGAAAGGAAATAAAGAGGTTGGGTAGGAAAAATGAGGGAATAAGGGATTTGGTCATGTAATATAGATGAGGGCATACGATTAATCAAGTAACAGGTTGTAAGAACAACATCCCCCAAAAAATGAAAAGGAACATAACTATGGAGAAGGAGGGTACGAGCTGTCTCAACAAGATGTCGATTTTTATGTTCAGCAACCCCATTTTGTTGAGGAGTATGAGCACAACATGACTGATGGAGGATCCCATGTTGGGACATAAAAAAAGTAAAGGGTGTAGAAAAATATTCCCGAGCATTGTCACTGCGTAACACTCGAATAGAAATATTGAATTGTGTTTGGATTTCAGCATAAAATTTCTGGAAAATAGAGAATAACTCGGCTCGATTTTTCATCAAAAATAACCAAGTACATCTTGAATAGTCATCAATGAAAGTGACAAAATACTGAAATCCTAAAGTGGACGCGGTCCGACATGGACCCCAAACATCAGTGTGGACAAGTTCAAGAGACTTTGCCTGATTATTCAAACGCTTTGGGAACGAGACATGAGTATGTTTCCCAAGCTGACACGACTCACGCAAGCGACGACAAAGTGGAAAAATAAGGGACCATCTTCTGGAACTTGGAGAGATTAGGATGACCTAGACGACTGTGAATGAGAAGAAGAGCATTGGTGGAAATGCAAGCTGCATGAGATGAAGGTGATGTGAGGTGATAGAGGCCTTGAGACTCACACCCTATGCCAATCGTCTTCCCCGTACTCCGGTCCTGCAAGATCACTGATTTATCAGAAAAAGTGATAGAACAGTTAAGAGTGCGAGTTATTTTGCTAATGAAAATAAGATTAAAAGGACACTCAGGGGCATAAAGGACATAATGGAGAGGTAGAGAAGGGGGAGGATGAGCCAAACCAATACCTTTAGCCATAGTTTGGGAACCATTAGCTAAAGTAACAGTAAGTAAGGCAAAGGTAGTAGTAATAGAGGATGAAATGTGTTTATTACCAGAGATATGATCAGATACTCCAGAATCTAGAATCCATGGGCCAAGAGAAGGAGACTAAGTAAAGCAGATAAAGACATTACCGATCTGGGCAACAGAAACAACAGAAGCTGATGTGGCTGCCTGATATCGGAGATAGGCATCATAATCACTACCAATAAGGGTGATACTTTGAGATGTGGAGTCACAGCAGAGTCAAGTCGAGATAGCAGAGGATCAGATAACTGAGCAATGTGGGCAGTGCGAGGAGGCCGTCCATGTAACTAATAGCAACGATCTCGAGTATGACCAAGCTTATTACAATAGGTGCATTGAGGACGTTGTCCTCGACCCTAATTGCCACTACGTCCTCTTAGAGAGTTAGTCTGAGAGACTAACATAGATGAATCTGAAGGACCATCAGTCGACAAGGTCTGAGTAAAGGAGAGAACACATCATCCAATGATGGTACTGATGGACTAGCAAGAATCTGATCTCGGACAGACTTAAGATCTGGACGGAGGCCAATGAGGGATAACACCATAAAGAACTTGTCAGTCTGTATTTGTTGAGCTTCAGCACCATTAGTGAAGGGCATCAAAGTTAAGAACTCTTCCTTAAGAGACGTAATCCGGCCAATATAAGTAGACAAATCCATGTCCTGCTGTCTCACATGAACAATATCAAAAACCACCCTATAAAATCGTTGAATATCATTCGTGTATAATCCTTTGGCCTGAGTTCAAAATTTAAAGCAGGTTTTGTAGGCACAAAGATGATATAAAATTTTGGGATCAACAAATTGCCATAATACGCTGCATAATTGTGCATCGATTTTCTTCCATTGCACTTTGTCAATATCAGGTATAGTATCCTTAGGTGTAACAAGATGATCTTCATAACCTTGTCCCATAAACCAGAGTTCCACGGACGCTGACCAAGAGAGATAATTCTCACTACCAATCAATTTTTCTGATGTGATAGTAGGAGATCCAGAGATGATGGATGTAAAAATAGGATTTTTAGTCACCATATGCATTTCACCTGAGTTTGAATCACGTTTGGATCGAAAAGAGCGCTAAAGAGAGGTTGGATCACAACTGTGGAAGAAGAACCTGGTATGTCAGGACCCAAACAAAGGAGAAAAGTGACTGGAGATGAAGAAGAGGCCTTCCCAAGGCACACACAAGTCTCGGCCAAGGAATGGAGCTGTCGTCGGAAGCCGGAGGAGGCTGAAAGAAGACCCGTGGAGGCTGAAATGCCAAAAAAATGGAGAAGCGGGGTTCGGAGAGGACTGATGGAGGCTTAGAAGTACAAGACAATGTCGGACGAGCCTACTGGTAGAAGCGCGACACTAGAAAGTGGGCCACGCGCCCTCACGCGCCAGGGCGTGGGATTCAGGCCGCTGGAGAAAGGAGGTGTGTGAAATATATGAGAGGGTAGGAATTTAACTGAGCAATTAGACTGTTTGGTTAACTGGCTAATAGACAACAAATTGCAAGATAAATTAGGTACATGTAGGACAAGATTGAGAGTAATAGACTTAGAAATATGAACACTCCTTTTGCCAACAATTGAGGATAAAGTACCATCTGCAATTTTTACTTTTAAATTACCGGTACAGGGAGAGTATGTAGAAAATAAATGATGAGCATTAGTCATATGATCAAATGCACCAGAGTCAATAATCCAGGGAGTAATATGAGACATGGTGCTAAGTGCTGTCAGAAAGGTACCTTTGTGGGCCAAAGAACCAGAGGACAGAGTAGTAGAAGATTGACCAGAGGCTTGGAAATTAGAAAAAGCTCATATAATTTCGCAAGCTGGTTGGAATTAAATCCCACACTAGAAGTTGACTGACGAATTTCTGTGGGTGTTTTGTCTGCCTGGGTTTCGGTGGAGGCCTGATGACTATGGGCTTTATTGGGCTATCTGGGCTTCCGATTTGTGGACTTGCCATGTAAAGTCCAGCAAGTGTCTTTAGTGTGGCCCAATTTCTTACAATGCTCACTATAAGTCCTCTTGGACCGTCTTGGGCCTAATCCAGAGTGAGGCCCACCAGATCCAGCATGAGGCCCACAGGTTACAAGGGCTGAAGCCTCGGGCCCAGACGAGAGATGGTCCCTCAGCATTACTCTCCTTCTGTTTTCCTCTCGTCGTGCCTCAAAGAAAACCTCTCGGATGGAGGGCAATGGCCGGTGATTGAGAACTCTGCTCTTGATGTCGTCAAGCTTGCGGTTCAACCCCACTAGAAACTCGAAGACCCTTTCGTTCTCCATCTTCTTCTTGAAATGTACACTATCACCCGTGCACTCTCATTCTTTTTCGCAGTTGAGATCGAGATCTTGCCACAAACCCAGCATCTCGGTGTAGTATTTCGTGACTTCCTAATCTCCTTGCTTCATCTACCAGAGCCGCGTCTTGAGTTCAAAGATTTAGGAAGCATTCTCAGCATCGGAATATGATTCTCATCGCATCCCACACATAATTTGCAGTCGGGAGGAACATATAACTTTTGCCAATGGCTGGCTTCATGGATTTAATCAAGCATGAGGTGATGAAGGAGTTTTCGGACTGCCATTTCTGGGATGCTGCTACATCGGTCGGAGGTGGTCACTAAGTCTCGCCGGTAAGAAACCCTAACTTTCCTTTTCCGTCAATAACAAGCTTGATTGCCTGCACCCACTCTCTGTAATTCTTACATTTCAATTTTTCAACGGTAAGATGGAGTGGGGAGTTGTCGAATGCATTGGCCAAACCCATTGAGGAGTTTATCTTTGACTCTCTTTCATGGGTTGTCGATTGATTGGACTCATGGTTGTCTCCTTTTTGGTTAGCCATAGATTGGTTAGGGTTTTAGAGCAAACCGTGCTCTAATATCATGAAGAAACTGAGAATCACTCAAATATTCATTCAATTGTATGTGTTTACATAATCGGGTCCCTATTTAACATATACACAGAGAACAAAATATGGAAAAAAAAAATCACACAAATCACCACAACATTTGTCACAATTGGGGCCTCAATCTTTCCCACAATATCCTACAAATCACCATTCAAATCATACCGGATTTCCACACTTGCACATAATACACCACTCTAGATTAAGCTCCTTGTGAGGCCTCCATTTCTAGAGCATGCTATTGTTATTAACCCTCTTACTAGCCACAAACCATGCAAAAATCTTTACTCTCGAGGGGGCTTTATATTTTCAAAGAAATTTAAATTTTGAGGATGCACTTTTTCCACCTTTTTTAAAGCAAAATGGGAAGAAAAATCTTTTAGCATTTTCTTTCATCTTCTCCTCAACTTTTATTCCTTATCATTTTTCATGGTGTCTTGTATTTGAATATAAGAAGTCATTTTCCATAACAATTTTTTTTCTTTCCTTAGCACTTTATAGAACCAAACATAGCCTATGTCTTATAATTGCATTATTGTGGGACCAAATAATCATATTTGGAATACGACAAAATCTTGCTTTCTTTAATTGTCTTGAAAGGTTATTTTTTCATCAATTAAGAAATATAATTTTTTTAAAATTTTTATTTCATGTGGAAAAATTATTATAGAAGTGATTCTGTATTTTTCCTAAGAAGGCAATATCTAATCAATTAACAATTAAAAGGTGTTTTCTTATTTTCTAATAACTGAAGGAGGGTTCTACAAGTGAAAGCAATATTGTAACCCAATTTATCTCAATTAGTTACACATCAGTTTATGAGATTGTGGTCTCATGATATAGAGGTTATCATTTAAATATATTTAGAATAGGTTAGGTTTACCAACGATGCATGCTCTTTATGCATGGGATTAACTGGTATGGGTTCTCTATCTTAATCTGCAACACTCAAATCAATTTGGTGGATGCATTTTTTTTCCTTTTTGGGAAGGAGTTGAGAACTACCAAATAAATTTGTTGTTATCTTACAGCCTATGTTTCTATGTTTCCTTCCTGGATAGATCTCAAAGGACTAGATATGCAAACAGGTTCTTTTACCTTAAAACAAATAAAAGCTGCCACCAAAAATTTTGATTTTGCAAACAAGATTGGAGAAGGAGGTTTTGGTCCAGTTTATATGGTATTCTAGCTAAACCATGACATTGTAATCTTCCTTTATAGATTCTACCTAGAATTCTAAGAAAAATTGGGTGCAGGGTCTGTTATCCGATGGTACCATAGTTGCAGTGAAACAGCTTTCCTCTATATCAAGGCAAGGAAATCGTGAATTTTTGAATGAGATAGCCATGATTTCTTGTTTGCAACACCCAAATCTGGTGAAACTTCATGGATGTTGTGTTGAAGGAGATCAACTGCTACTGGTATACGAGTACATGGAAAACAATAGCCTAGCCAGCGCTCTGTTTGGTAAGTATCATTTACTTAATTTGAATACACTTTCTGTTAAGACAAGTAAAATATAGACAAAATCAAATATTAAGTTTTGTAAGGGAATTTTTCACAGGTCCAGAAAATGGTCAGCCGAACCTGGACTGGCCAACTAGGCTTAAAATCTGTATTGGTATTGCCAAGGGATTAGCTTTTCTCCACGAAGAATCAAGGATTAAGATTGTCCACAGAGATATTAAAGCTACTAATGTGCTTCTTGATAGAGACCTAAACCCTAAAATATCTGACTTTGGACTGGCTAGGCTTGATGAAGGGGAGAAGAGCCATATTAGCACCAGGGTTGCTGGAACCATGTGAGTTACTGTGTCCTTATCAAATTGACAGATTATTCCACATTTCATACATAGTCAAATGCTCATAATTGTTGAGAATTTTTTACTGTTGATTATTGAGTGACAAGACATCACACTATTCACTTGCAGAGGATATATGGCACCAGAATATGCACTGTGGGGTTATCTGACATACAAGGCAGATGTTTACAGTTTTGGGATTGTGGCTTTGGAAATTGTTAGTGGAAAACACAACAACAATTATATACCCAGCAATGGCTGCCTTTGTCTTTTAGATTGGGTACTCACTAACTTTCTATATATCGGTGTTAATAATCAACCAGGTTGTGTTTTTCAGTTGAAAGGATATAATGAGCATCTGCATGATGGAAGTTAAGATTGGTGATATGTTTAAATTGCAGGCCTGTCTGTTGCAGCAAAGCAGAAAGTTTCTGGAGCTGGTTGATGAGAAGTTGGGGTCTAAAGTCAATGAAGAAGAGGCAGAAAGGATGATTAAAGTGGCTCTCTTGTGCACAAATGCATCCCAATCACTTAGGCCTACCATGTCTGAAGTGGTAAGCATGCTTGAAGCCCGAATGCCTATTCCTGATATGATCCCAGGACCAAGTACCTACACCGAAGATTTGAGGTTCAAGGCAATGAGAGACTTTCGTCAAGACTAGAGAAACCAGAGTCTGAGTGAAGGTCGTCAATCCCTAAATTTAACAGGTCATACAGAGCTAGAGCTTTGCTCTACCTCTACATTTGGTCTATAGTTCTCTTTAAAAGTGAGAGTTTGTTGTATAAAATTTCAAGAAATTTTGTAGTACAATTAGATTTTCATATTTTAATAAATGTGCTACTGGCAAAAGATTTATGTAAATATGTAATGCAGAAACTGATTTGGGTGTGCATGACCTGTGATCTAGTAGCTGTTTACTGAAGTAACCCACTTTTCTCATGTGAAGAAAATCACATATTTAACAGCATTCTATGGAGTGAAATTCCAGCAAACATATTCAATGTCACAAATTTAACCTCACAAGGGTTGGAGTTCAATTTTGATTCAGATTGAAGTCCATTCTGGCCTTATAAGGATACATCATGTAGCCTATACAAATTAGAATCAAAATCTAAAGAAATTGCCTTATCACATGGGATCAATGAGAACCAAATCTAAAGGATAAATTTACTCTTTAATATAAGAATATATCTTTTTCTTGGATAGGGTTGCTGTCATGGATGGTGCTATGTGCATACTACTTTCACCATATAAAAAATGCTTTTCTTTCTTCGTTTTTTGTTTTGTTGTTTTACATTCAATTATCATGTAAAACAGATGATAAATAACAGAAGGGCTTTTTTCCATTATTTGATATCTCATGTAACATATATTGGATGAAAACTGTCAACATCTTGACTTACATGGTAACTAAGAACTCTCATGTAAAAATAATTATAAAATAAAAATTTTATAAAAATTATGTAAGTTTTATATATTTACCGATCAAAGGTAGTTTTTAAATGATAAACGATAATACCTATATCATTAAAAGGTAATACCTGAAAAGTTAAAGGTAGCATCTTCGATCATAAAGTGTATAATTTTTTTTATTATTTTTAGTTATCTATTTAATTTTTATTTTTTATAAATTGAGTTCCTATTTTATGATTTTTTTTTTTTCATATGAATACAGGAAAACATACTTTTCTTTTATTTAATACGAAAAAAAGATATAACGTGTGAGACAATTACCCCATTTTATTTCATCATAATGACTACATGTGATTGCTTTTATTATGGGAAAATGTCTCACTTTATTGTTAGAAAATATAATAACCATATAATAATTACTTTATTTTCTCTTTGATGATGACATTTATCAAAATCTCTCATATCAAATTTGTTATGTCAAGCTCATTAGGACAAAATTTTCAAAGATCATTATGACCAAAGTTTCAAAACTCATGACAAAATTTACAAAACAAATGAAACTTTATACATGCACTCTTCCAAACAACACTTACATACGACTCCTCTTTTTCACCTCCAATTGTTGACTTTTTATATTGCATGATGTCGGTTCCCTATTCATTTCTTTTAAATTATAGTTTGATAAACCAGTGGGCAAGTATGGCACGGCACCAAAGCCATACTACAAGACTTTTGACCTTCAAGATATTCTAAGACGCATCTTACCATTTTGACAACCTATGCATTCCATAACTGGGAACCAATTTTCGTGTTGAAAAATGTATAAATAATTGAAATCAGGAGGTTTGTTAGGAATTGGATGACAGTGGCCAAGGTTGGTTCGTCCTCATGGATAACGACATTTATAATTGGCTTTGATTCCACCTGATTTTTATAATTTACGTATTTTTCCATGCTGAAAAGCTGGGTGCATGGGGAGTGGTTTCCTCGTAAATATACTTGAATATTTTAGATATTCCATATGATGGAGAGAGTAGGTAAAGGGAACAAATGTCACCATTCAAAGTAAAATATTTTTTGAATTTTAAAACTATTTATCTTTCGTTTTTATCCCTTCTCTTTTGGTACGTATAAATCTTATAGCCCTGAAGTTAATCGTCGGGTAAATCCTCTAATGGCCTTGAGGGGATTCAAACTGGTGACTATTGGAGAGTAAACTCAAGAACGGACCAATTGAGCTACCCCTCAGAGTTTAAATCTCATAAATATTATATACTTTGAAACCTAAAAAGATCTTCACAATTTTAAAACGCGTTTATAAGATTAAAAGGAGTTCATACATATATGCCGTCAATAATTTTATCTTCTATCCGATACGAAACATCATAATATATGAATCAAGTATAGTATTAATATGAAAATAAAATATAATAAATGAGTCTACAAATGTATAAAATTAAGTACAAACGACAAAACCATGTATAGAGAAATGAAACTAAATTATAAAATAACGGTTTATAAAGCAATAAGTAATAACATCATATTTAGATATGTGAGATAATTTGATTTGTGATGTCTTTCAAAAAATTATTATTAAATCTAATGTTGTAATTAAAAAACATCTAAAAAGGTGGTGGTTGAGAAATATTTCTCAAATATCCAGATCCATTTCCAATTTTCCACAACTCTTAACATAATGAAATTTCTAAGACAAAAATGATTCAACTTAAATGTGAAATGCAGTAATTGTTAAAAAAGTTCATATATATAGTTTGATTAATGGGGGGGTTTTTTTTTTTTTTTCTTTTCTAAATTGATATTATTGACGGTGTATTAATTTATAATCTTTTTCTGAAACCCAGATTAGCACTTTCTGTTGCGTGTGGCTCCGTCCAGTTGTCCAAACACTTAAAGCCCATAGGAAATGATGGCAAAGAAACTAAGAGCTTTCAGTTGCATGCATCTTAAATCTCAATCAAGTCAGGGAAAAGTCTAAGATGTAAGCTGTCAGCTGACCGGAATGAAAATTACTTTAAGTAAGAAATGGGCTACTGCCTACTCCTCTCTACTTTATGCTTCTCTGCTTCACCATTTCCGCAATTTTCACAACTCTCTAGTCTCTCCCTACCGACTTCACCAGCCGGATCAGCTTAACCGGCTCCTTCACGTTCCAAGGATTCCAACTTATGATTCTGTTCCGTTTTTTTTTTTCTTCATTCTTTCTCTCACTTTTTGTTGTGGATTTGTCCACCCCAAGGTGCCCCAAGCCGAAGGTACCTTCATATCTCTTTGTGTTTGGTTGCCCACAAAATGCTGGAAATGCTATAATGTGACTGTTGGTTGCAAGTTTTCTTGTTTTTTTTTTTCGGGGAAAGGGGAAAGGATATCAGAAATTGAGCTCAAAGTACGGTTGAATATGATTTAAGATTTTATTTTGTTTTTTGCATACATTTATAAGTTTTCTTCTTCTCTGTTCTATCTCAAATGTGGTCCTTGTTGAGGCCTCGCGTCCCTGGTGATCCACGTAACTGTTAAATGGGTGGACGCACGATCTCAACCAATATAGATTCTTGATTCAATCGTCCCTGCAAAAGGCATCCGAACTGAGTGTCCGGATGCACCCTCCGATGGTTTTGTCAGCCATGGTAAGAGAGATCAATCAGTTGGCCTTTTACTAGGTATAGTAAGCTTACTTTCCTCTTTGTGCGAAGGTTCATATATGTAATACTAGAAGATCTGATTCCCTCTTTAATGGTAGGGAGATATTTTGGCTTGTCATGATGCCACTAGGTGGTGGCAGGACCATCATCACCCTACGGGCGGCTGACAAAGATCGTGGGAGGCGCCGCGACTGTTAGAGATCGAGGGAAGTGACTTGCCGTCACTTCATTCCTGTCCTTTCACTCTGCAGGTGGCGGAATGTGGGCCATGACAGGTTGTTGTGATGACGTGCAAGACTTGCTTACTCCAGTCAATGATCCAGACAAAACATATCCGGATAGGATATGTCGGTCGTTCGGATGTGATATGGCGGTTGTTCGGATGTGATGCTTGCGAGTGTCGTGTGCCTCTTCCTTAGGGGTCCGGACAGGAAGAAGCGCGCCACGTGTACTCTTGGGAAGATCCGGATGGGTTAAATCCGGATAAGAATGAGTGCCACGTGTTATCAGGGGATGTGTGCCACGTGTCATCAGGGGGGAGGGGTCCCTACAATGCCCCCCTTTTTAACTTGTCGATTTTGCCTGACCAAAATGGGCGGGTTAAAAAATAATTGCTTTTTGAAACTGAGGTCGCTTTTTGCGCTTATTGGACCACGTGGCGAGAGAGGGCGAAGAGACAAAAGAGCATTTATGATGAGTCGTCGTCTTTGGGTATTCTGAGGCAGCATGTCGTTTCAAATGATGGCGTAGCTGAGCGTTTGGGATACCGAGGGGTTATCTCCCTATAAATAGCAGACTGTGCCCTCCTCTTGCATTTTTTCTACTGCATTTTTTTTGTTATTGCTTCTTCTACCTTCTGCGTATCTTTGTTTTTGAGTGAACTTGGCGATATTCACGTCGTGACGGTGACTGCATTTGTGGTTTTCAACCCTATTTTTCCAGTTTACATTCGGTACGTGTGCTATTCTTGTCTTTCTCTTTCTTGTGTCTGCTTTGTTTGGTTGTTTTTGGCTTGCTTGGGCAAGTTGCTTACGACTGAGTGTTGATGTTGGTTTCTAGGGTTTTCCTGGGGGGTTTTTGTCTGCATCTTGGGTGTGTTTAGGGTTTCTGTTGCCCCCCTGCGCTTTTTGTGGGGCATTGAATCTTTTTTTGGGGTAGGGTTTAAGGTTATGGGTTTGGCTTGCTGTGTTTGACTATTGGCATTCTTCCATGCAGATTCCATTTCAGCCCCAAGGTAAAAAATGTCTGCAAACAAGGAAGCTGCTTTATCTAGCTTGTCCGGAGATGCTCATGCCGAGAAATCTGTGGACAAGTTGAATGTGGGAGAGTTTCGCGAACGCTTTTGTATCCCAAATGGCGTGCTCGTGGAATTTCTGGATGGAGAAGCCGTGTCGATTGAGAAGTCGGAGGATCATGCCATCGTGTTTACCAAGGAGCAGTTTAATAATGGGCTCCGGTTCTCTTTCCCATCGCTGTTCAAGGAATTCCTTCACTTTACCTAGATTCCTCCAATTTACATCCACCCCAATATGGTCTGGGTGCTGATGGGATGCAGCATCCTAAGCATGTTTTTCAACTTAGACCTTTCGTTGCTGGAGGTTCTTTTCGTCTACTCCCTTAAGAAGGGTAAAAATGACATTTTTAGCATGGTTGCCCACCTGCCCTCTCTTCAATTGGTGACTGAGCTGCCGGATTCGACAAAGGGAGGAGCGAAGGGACACGTGCTGGTCCGGGGTGCCTGGGCGGGGCTACTAGAGCATTTGGAGAGGCCATTTTCCCCCAACCATTCGTTGGTGCTTCCGGGTAAGGCAGCTTGCGGGGGTTTGCCCGGCATTCGTCTTGTTGTTCTTCTTACTGGGGTTATCAGATGACTTAATGTCTTTGGTTGTTGGTAATGCAGGTCCGGACAAGAGGGGTCGCGTAGTCGAGTGGGTAGAAAAAGCGTCATTTGCTCCACTGAACAAGTTATTTGAGATTACTGCCGTTGAGAGGCATCATGAGACGTTGCTTACTGTGCGAAACTTGTTGTCCGTTGTCCAAGAGCCCCAAGCATATATTATCAATATTCTCCCCAGGAAGTTGCCAAAGAAGATAGTGCCTGAGAAGCATTACGTTCTGAAAGACTTTCCATTCTACGCGGAGGTGCGGAAGGCAGACGCCCAATCACGCAAGGCCCGCCTCAACAAACGGGAGAAGAAAAGGCAAGAAGGCCTTTTGCGGAGGGCTCCGGGTGGCAAACAGTCCGCGTCCTCTCCACCTGCTGGTGCTCCAGCGGAAAAGAAGAGGAAATTGGTTCTGAATAAAGAAAAAGAAATAAAAGTCCTAACTCCCCCGAAGGAGTTTGTACCACCCCCAGTCACTTTTGTAAGGGAATTAATAATAAGAGAGCCAGAAAATCCCCTTCCGCCTTCCATTTCAAGCGGCTCCGGACATCTTGCGGGTCTGAACCATTCGGGGCCTTCACTGACAGTGGCTGGACGTCTGACTGTTCTGGCTGAGGAGGCTACTTCAATAAATCAGCCCGGCTCTCCCCATCCGGGACCCCTTGTGCTACAACCTTGCCTCATTCGGCACCTCCATCGGTAGAAATGGGGGCAGAAAGTCAGGGTTTGTCTTCTTGCGAGCCAAGCCCTCATGCCCTTGTACCGGTGAAGGGACCAGCTACAAGGAGGTCGCGTCCGGCGCGTGACTTGAAGTCTGGCCTCATCGGGCGGCTTCAGGATCGGTTCTTGGAAACCATCGAAGTCAACTGCTCATCCGTCCAAGAGGATCACCCGGCGGGTAGTGAGATGGAGGTGGCGGAAGAGAACCCAGCCATCCCGGTGCTGGTCCCGGATGGAGGTTCACCCGGAGAGACCCAGCCGGCCGAGGATGATGGGGCCCTAGATCTGAAGGAAGAGTCGCTTTCTAATGCCTCGTTAGGGGGAAGTCCTGTTGATGATGCAGCTTGCATCTCCACTAGTCCTTTCAGCTATGCGGAGATGGAAGAGAAGCTGAAACAGATTCCATTTGGCTCAGATGTTGATATGCCTTCAGCAAAGATGTTCGAAGCGGTGGAAATGGTATAGTCTACTTGTTTTTTATTTTTCTCACCCTACTGATGTGTTTGTCGCATGGTTTGTAACTTTGCTCTTTTTGTGTGTTTTTCTGTAGCTGGTGAGTGACATTCGCGGCATGGCTCATCAACGTGATCTTCTTTCTGACCTGATGCAGACTGCTGATTATACAAAGGTCTTCGTCTCTCAGCGTAAAAATAATGAAGAGAAGTTGCGCTTGAGACTGGAGCAGGCCGAGGCCAGTTTATCCGTTGCTGGAGAGGACAACGAGGCTCTCCGGAAAGAGCTTGCTGAGGCAAAGAGTCGGGAGGAATCTACGGACGCCCGCCTGCTTGAGGTGGAGGACGAGATGGCCCTTTTGAGGGGGGAGGTGAGGCAACTCCGGACGGAGGTATTTATTAAGAAAAAGCAGAGAGAGGATTTGCAGCTGTGTTTATCAGCGCAAAAAGAGGAGCTGGAGGGTGAGTTTGCTATGGAAAGGGAGGAACTTGAAGCGGATTACCAGAAGCAAGTTGATGAAATGTACTTCTTCGGCTATCGCTGCTGTATGAAGAAACATGGCATCAAGCGGGACATCCCTTCAATTCCCCCGGGTGAAGAGGAGAAACTGCGCGGCAAGCCTGCTCAATAGAGCTTTTCTTTTCGTTATAATTTTTCTGCTTTTTCTTTCTGTATTTTGTAGTCCGGAGAACTCTTTGTATGTAATTTTTCATAAGTATCAATAAAATATACTTATTCAAATTGCGTTTCTATCTTTTGTCTCTTCTTTCATTAGTAATACTGCTTTAGATTAGATACATTCCATGGTCGTTGCAATGGGGTTCCGTCTAGCTTTTGTAGATGATAGGCTCCACTTTCGCTTGCTTTAGACACTATATAGGGGCCTTCCCAGTTGGCTTGGAACTTTCCTACTCCTATATCAGCAGTATTTTCGAAAACTTTTCTAAGGACTAGCGTACCATCTTTGAAGCTTCTGAGCCTTACTTTGCGATTGTAGTGAGCTGATAACCTTTGTTGATAGTCTGTCATCCGGATGGATGTAGTTTCTCTTACTTCATCTGCCCAGTCCAAGTTTCTTCCTAACTCTGCATTTGCATCATCCTGCCATCCTGCCTCGGTCTGGATAGTGGGTAGCCCTATTTTTGTAGGAATGATTGCGTCCATACCATATGCGAGGGCGAAGGGAATGTTTCCTGTCGGACGTCCGGGTGTGGTTCAATAAGCCCATAGGACGTCGGGTAGCTCCTCCACCCACTTTCCTTTGGCTTGCTCGAGCCTCTTTTTTAAGGCAGTTATCAGTGTCTTGTTTGTGGCTTCCACTTGGCCATTGCTTTGAGGATAACGTGGCGTGGAGTATGAGTTCCGGATGTTTAGTTTCGAACAGAATTTTCGGAAAATTTTACTATCAAACTGTGGACCGTTGTCGGCTATGATGGTTTAGGGGATTCTGAAGCGGCAGATGATGTTTTTCCATACGAACTTGGTGACATCTTTGTCCTTGATGCTAGCATATGCTTCAACTTCCACCCATTTACTGAAGTAATCCGTGGCGACGAGCAGGAATTTCTTTTGGGCGGCTACGGTTGGGAGGGGTCCTACTATGTCCATGTGCCACTACGCGAAGGGTCAAGGGCCTGAAATTGGTTTCAATGCCCCTGATGGCATATGTGGAATGGGGGCATGTTTTTGACATTTGTCACATTTTTTGACATAAGCTGTCGCATCTTTCTTCATTGTGGGCCAGTAATATCCTTGTGAATGGGCCCTGTGTGCCAAAGACCGACCGCCGGCATGATTTCCACATACTCCCTCATGTAACTCAGCCAATACATACAACACCTCTGAGTGGTTTAGGCATTTGAGGTAGGGACCTGTAAAGGATCGCTTGTATAGGTGCCCCCCAATCAGGGTGAAGCTAGCGGCTTGCACCCGGATCTTGTGTGCTTGCTTGGGTTCTTCGGGCAGGGTGCCTATCCGGAGATATTCTATGATGACTTCCATCCAGCCTTTGTCGTCTGTTTCGTTTGCCTTAATGGTATTGCAAGTGGAGGCTTCCGTGACGGAAGGTTTGGCCTGCACATGTATAGGTAATAATATAGCTTCTTTGATGGGAAGGAAAGCAGCTATGCCTGCCAGGGCGTTGTCACGTGAGTTTTCAGTCCGCCTGATTTTTTCAATCATCCATTTGGTGAATCGCTGCAAGGTGTCTCTTACTTTGTTTAAGTATCGCGCCATGCGCTCATTCTTGGCTTCGTATTCCCTCTGGACGTGTCTTACCACGAGTTAAGAATCACTATAGATTCAGAGCTTGGAGACGGATAGAGCCAGGGCGAGGTCCAATCCGGATAGGATGGCCTCATATTCTGCTTCATTGTTAGAGGTGGGAAACCCTAGTCGGATGGCTTGCTCCAGGTGTTCTCTTGTTGGAGATTGCAGCAGGAGCCCTACCCCGGATCCTGACGATCGGGAGGCTCCATCGACTCGCAAAGTCCACCATTCTTCTTCGCTTGGTTCCTTGTGTTGGATGGGCCTTCGGGAGTATTCCAGCACGAAGTCAGCCATCACTTGGCCTTTCATGGATAATTTGGGTTGGAACTCGATTCCAAATTCGCTCAACTCTATGGCCCATTGAAGCATTCTTCCGGTTAAATCTGGCTTGTGCAGAATGTTGCGAAGAGGTTGGTCAGTTAGCACAATCACCGGGTGAGCTTGGAAGTAAGGACGGAGCTTTTGGGCGGCACTTCGAAGAGCTAAGGCCGTTAGTTCCATATTTGAATATCTGGTTTCTACGTCTGCCAACGCTCTGCTGACGTAGTAGATAGGTTTTTGCTCCTTGGGTGAGGGGTAGCGGAATAGGACGGCGCTGATGGCCCACTCCGATACAGCCAGATACATGTACAATTTTTCTTCAGGGATGGGGCTGCTCAGGATAGGTGGTTGCATAAGGTAGTGTTTAATTTTTTCAAAAGCGCTTTGACAACTGTCCGTCCATCCGTTTGCTCCATTTTTTCGTATTGCAAAGAAGAAGGGTCGTAGTTCATCAGTGAAGCGGGCTGTAAAACGTCCTAGTGCGACGAGCTTGCCTGTGAGGCGTTGCAATTCCTTCTTGCTTCTGGGGGGTGGTGTTTCTATGACTGCCTTGACTTGATCCGGGCTAACCTCTATCCCCCTTTGGCTGACCATAAATCCCAGGAATTTGCCAGCACTTACGCCAAAGGCGCATTTAGAAGGATTCAACTTCATGCCATACGTTCTTAAGAGGTGGAAAACTTCTTGCAAGTGAAGGACATGCTCCTCTCGATTTTTGCTTTTAACCACGATATCGTCAATATATACCTCTACTATGCGGCCGACTAGAGGTTTGAAGATCTTTGTCATCAGTCTCTGATAAGTGGCGCTAGCATTTTTGAGTCTGAATGGCATGACTTTGTAGCAATAGAGGTCGTGTGGCGTTATGAAGGTTGTTTTTTCTTTGTCAGCTGGGGACATGGGGATTTGGTGGTATCCGGAGAAGGCGTCCAAGAAAGAGAGCATCCCTTGCCCAACAGTGGAGTCCACAATTTGATCTATCCGCGGCAAAGGGAAACTGTCTTTTGGGCATGCATTATTGAGGTTGGTGTAGTCGACGCACACCCGCCATTTGCCTTCTTTTTTGGGCACTACCACAACATTTGCTAACCAGTTCGGGTAATCTACTTCTCTGATGAACCCGACCTCTAGTAATTTGTCCATCTCATTCCGGATAATTGCTTGTCTATCCGGGTGGAAACGTCTAACCTTCTGCTGGATGGGTCTGGCTGTTGGCAAGACGTTAAGCTTATGAGAGGTGATGGAGAGATGAATTCCCTTCATATCAGAATGCGCCCATGCAAAGACATCCCGATTTTGCCGGAGGGCTTTTTGAATGTGCTGGGTCTCTTCAGGTGTTAAGAGGGAACTGATGTGTGTAAGGTGAGTACCTTCTTCCGAAATTTGGACTATTTGCAAGGGATCCGCCATCGTGGGATCTTTCTCCGCCGGACACGGTGATTGCTATTGGTCAGGTGCATGGGTGGGCTCAGGGAGGGGTTCATTCTCCCAGCTAGTCCTTGCTTCTCGTGCTATTTGGTAGCATTGGCGAGCGGCTAACTGGCTGCCGTATAGGTCGATTTGTCCATCCTTGGTAAGGAAGCTTACCCTTTGATGATAGGTAGAGGGGATGGCTTTCATGTAGTGCAGTCATGTGAGCCCTAAGATGACGTTGAAGGGTGATAAATCTTGTACCACCGAAAATTGTACATTGAGAGTGACTGGACCGGCTTGGACCGGTAGTATAATATCTCCCAGGGAAGTAATTGATGCCCCGTTGAATCCGGACAAGATTCGCCCAGGATTTTCGAGGCCTATGAAATTGTGTCCCATGTGGCTAATGACCGATGCTTGTACAAGATTGGCCAAGCTGTCCGGGTCAACCAGGATACGTCTTACGTCAAAATTTCCAATCTCTAAGAATAGAATGAGGGCGTCGCGGTGCGGCTGCAGTATCCGGGTGGGGTCTACTGGTGGGAAAATGATTGTCCCATCTATAGGGCGAGGGTCCCCCCCCAGTTATCCCAGGCCGGATGGAATTGATACGTTCGCGCACTAATGCTTTCCGTAACAATCTCTGTTTCTTTCGCTTGGAGTCATGCTCCTCATCCGATGGACCTCCATTAATATAGCTTATGATGGCCTTGGGGGCGGCCGGAGCCGTGGGGGCTCCAGAGTTGTGATTTCGAGAAGCGTCTCTTCCTCCGGCATCTGAGCGGAGGTACTGCTTCAAATGTCCCGCCTTTATGAGCCTTTCGACCAAATAATGGAGGCATCTGCATTCCTCCGTTGTGTGACCATGCTCCTTATGGAAGGCGCATTTTTTACTATGATCACGTTTGGATGGGTCCGTTCCAAGGGCACCTGAGTCGGACATGCCTTGGATTACAGGGAGGAGCTTCTCATAGGATATGGAAAGGGGCGTGAGGGGTGGCATTTCTGGGCGACTTGGCCCTTCCTACCTTCGATCGGACGGCCTTGGCTGATCCGGAAGTTTGACACTTCTTTGGCGCCCCCTCTGGATGCCTGTCCGGCAACCAGGACTTGCTGGGTGGCTGCTTGTACGTCATCTTCGAGCATTGCGTATTTGCTTGAGCGTCGGAATAAGTCGTCCATCGTCGTAGGAGGCTTTTTAGTGAGCGATTCAAAAAATGGAGTGCCTGGACAGATGCTTCGCTTGAAGATCTGTATGACAACGTCCATGCTATAAGCCTCTACCTGTAATACGACCTGACCGAACCGTTTCACGAACTCCCTTAAGGATTTGTTATCTTGCATTTTTATGTTTTGCAAAGTGCTGATATTCTGCTTATGTCGAGCGGAGCATAAGTATTGTCCCACGAAGGCCTCCGATAGGTCTCTGAAATTATCAATAGAGTTGGGAGGTAGGCGATGGAACCATGAGAGAGCTTGCCCTTGCAGGCTGGCGGGGAATACTTTGCATAGCAGCTGATCGTTGCCTATATCGAGAGTCATGAGCTGTCGATAATGCATGATATGGTCGAAGGGGTCGTTGGACCCATCGTATGCAGAGAATTTTGGTACGAGGAATCCCCTCGGTGGCTCGTAATGAATGATATGAGGACAGAAAGGCGTGGAGAGCATGTCATCCAGTCTTTTGCTGATGGAGCCAATGGGTGGCTCGTTTGGGAGATTTCTCCCAACATGTCGTATCGCTTGGTGCGGGGGAACGTTCTGCACCATAGGGGTGACCAAGGGGTCACGGTGTGGGAAAATGTTCTGTGGCATAGGGGTGACCGTAGGATCATGATGCACACCCCATGTGGTGGGTATTGGCGGCCTTGGCCTGCCAGGCTCCTGGGGGCCCAGTCTCGCACGAATCGCGCCCGACAACTGGGATCTTCTATCACGTTGTCTCTTAGATGAGAAACGAGTGGAGTCTGACCTTTCCTCACGGGGAGCTCGAGGCATGGGTGTGTGTGGCTCGTGTGGCCCAGTGTTGCGTGTTTCAGGGATTGGTCCCGCTGTTTCGGGGTATATTGACTCTGGGTGAAGCCTTGAGTTGGCTACTTAGCCTCTTGAATGCTAACGACGGGGAGGCCCCGTCGACGATGCTTGGATACGCAATATTGCGTTTTCCTTTCTTAGTCTTGTCGTCTCCTGGAGGAGAGCTTGCAGTTGTCGCTCGCTTGCTAACTGTCTTTTTTTGATGGCTTCGCGCCATCCAAAATTATCTTCCTCTCCCTTAGCAGATGAATGGCTTTGGGAAGGTGTGGCCATCTTTGCTGGTGACTGAATCAGTGATTTTCCCACAGACGGCGCCAATGTTGAGGCCTCGCGTCCCTGGTGATCCACGTAGCTGCTAAATGGGTGGACGCACGATCTCAACCAATATAGATTCTTGATTCAATCGTCCCTGCAAAAGGCATCCGGACAGAGTGTCCGGACGAACCCTCCGATGGTTTTGTCAGCCATGGTAAGAGAGATCAATCAGTTAGCCTTTTACTAGGTATAGTAAGCTTACCTTCCTCTTTGTGCGAAGGTTCATATATGTAGTACCAGAAGCTCTGATTCCCTCTTTAATGGTAGGGAGATATTTTGGCTTGTCATGATGCCACTAGGTGGTGGCAGGACCATCATCACCCTACGGGCGGCTGACAGAGATCGTGGGAGGCGCCGCGACTGTTAGAGATCGAGGGAAGTGACTTGCCGTCACTTTATTCCTGTCCTTTCACTCTGCAGGTGGCGGAATGTGGGCCAAGCTGTTGTGATGACATGCAAGACTTGCTTACTCCAGTCAATGATCCGGACAAAACATATCCGGATAGGATATGTCGGTCGTTCGGATGTGATATGGCGGTTGTTCGGATGTGATGCTTGCGAGTGTCGTGTGCCTCTTCCTTAGGGGTCCGGACAGGGAGAAGCGCGCCACGTGTACTCTTGGGAAGATCCGGATGGGTTAAATCCGGATAAGAATGCGTGCCACGTGTTATCAGGGGATGTGTGCCACGTGTCATCATGGGGAGGAGTCCCTACAGTCCTGTTCCGTTCTCATGGTTTTGGATTGATCGACAGTTCGAGAACATCAGAAACTAGATTACTAGACTGCCATTCTTTCTTTTTTTTTTTACTTTTTATAGCGGATTAGGAAGGGGACTCTGGAATCAGGAACGTCGGTCAATGTTCAGCTGATTCACAGAGATTGGCTGGTTTGTGAGCTTTCGTGTTTTGATTATTATTATATTGCTGTTTGGTTGAGGAGTGTTTTCTTACTGAGAAAGTCTGGTCTCCATTGGTAGTAAGGCTCAAAAACTTCCTGAAAATGGTGTTACAGTGCCAGTTCGAATCGTTTTGTTTAATACTTTTCTAATTTCTGGTGATGAAGCATTTCCATCTATTCCTTGATTTTTTTTCCCACATTTATCATGAACATTTTGAATTTGTTTGAGTGAAGAAGGTTTCTGTAGACAGAAAATTTACTTATTCTCATATTCCTTGTGCAGTATATCATAATTCTACACGCTAGACGTGGTTACATGTATATCACCGACTACTTATAAGTTCAGAAACTCCCTAATTCTTCTTAATTGCATCTCAGATGTATTTGAAGATTTTTATTAAGATCACAACTTGGTCTCAATGGGCTGGGCAAAGGGTTTGTCAAAAGCCCACCCCACTTTGTTTGCTTTGAGCTTCAGTCATCTACTCCTTGTCCTAGAATTAGCCATCTAGACTCACTCCAATGGAGTCACATGCACATAACCACCGGTTTATCAGCATAGCTACCTCCACAATATGCTGCCTGCCTCCAACACCCAATCCAGTAGGACCAATACTGCCACCATTCCTAGGACAACATACCACCATCACCACAGCTTCTAACTGTCACTGCAACCCTACGACATTGGCACTTCCAACACATCCTTTTGTACCATGGTTATCTTTAGTACTTGTACCATCTCTATGGTACCATCATCACAAGCACAAATTGATTTTTCGATTAAAGTGACTTTTATATAGGCAAAAGCACCCACTTCAATTGCACTCAATAGCACTATGGTTGAGTTCGGCAAGAAAAGATAGATAAAAGAAATGAGTACGTCTGTGAGAAGATAGATGTGGTGCAAATACAGATGAAATGAGAGAGAATTTTCTAAGATATTCTGAATCTTGTGCGAAAGATCAGCTGTCACCAATACTGTATTGGTATTGAAGCACTACAGGGACAAAAGAAAAATCAAAAGTGATCATTAGTAGTGGAAAACCAAGCTGGGCTTATGGTTAAACAAACAACTTGAACCTAGATTGGGCTGAATGAAGGAAAATTATTTGTGTAACCAACTATAAGTAGTTGAACAGGCATTTGAGTTGAGTTGATTGTATTGGTGATGCACAGATTATTCATATCATGTCCAAATATTGAGGGGAATTTCAAACTTAATTTGAATATCTTCAAATGAAATTTCCTCTTCTTTCCTTGTATAACTGATATGCTTTGCACTTGCACTCAAATTCCAGTCATGAAATTCTTTTTTTGAAACCATTCCTTAAAGTGTTGATGATTTGGTACTTATCAGTAACTTTGTGGAGGAAATGAATTTGGTATAATTAGGTTCCTGCATGGAATTTTGCCAATAAATTTTTAAATTCACAGTTAATCTATGCATCAAATAATCTCTTTACCCCTGGTCTCATCACAATGCCATCATCCATTTGTCCATCATTATCTATATAATTAGCTTTCCCAACAAGAAAATCATTTGTTTTCTTATTATATAGTTGGTAGACTTTGTTTCTAATATTCATATCCCCTTTTTATCAGAAACAAGTCCATTAATACGGATTTGAGAGTACAACTAAAATGAACTAACCTGCAAAGAAGTTACAAAAATAACCAAACGAGTGCACTAAACAACTAAATCTTCATTATTTCTCATCATTGTTTTTTTACATATTCACATCTTGCAACATTATTTTATCATCTAATTCTTGTTTGTTAATGAATGTCCACTAGTGGATGCTCTTCAACGAATAATCAGAACAATGGGAGCTACATATTGGAAGTTTAATGGGGATTCTTGCCAAATTGAAATGGTTGGGTTAACACCACAACCACCAAGGGGATCTGAGCAAAGCATTGTTTGTGAAAATTTCTCTGAGAAGAACCGCACTGCCCTTCATGTCATACGCATGTATATCTCTCTCGTCTTATTACTTAATATTTTGAATTAACTTTGTATGCTCTATATATCTGGATTATGATGCTTATTAGATATTCCATCTTGAAGCATATATTATGATATAAAAATAGATATAATGAAATTATAAAAGGAGCAGGTAGGTGCTTTTATTGCCACAAGCCTATTGCTTAGCTTTGCACTAGTAAAAAAGAAGCATTTTTTATCAGATAGGAAAAAAGAATCATTGCACTATTTTTTGCTGAAAGTCCTTTTGGTTTGAACTTTCCAAGTTGAATTTGGATATTAATATTTTTATACTGGTATTTAGTATATACTTTTTTTTCCTAGTATATTATCCAGCCTTGAAAAAGTCAGTTAAAAACTGAACCATGTGGGAGATTATTAATCCAATCTTAACTTGTTTGGGGTAATTATTAAGGCCAAAATCCTTGCTTTACCAGAGGGTAACAGAGTTGCAAAGGATTTGAGTGTCACTGATCTACTAGTGGAGGTTCTGCCTTGGTGATTAGCCTTGGAAATATAATTATTGAATGTGGAGATTGTGAATCTTGCCAGGGGGCTGGGTTGCTCTTTGATATGGACGTATAGATTGGCTTATCAGGAGCCGACAGATTGATCAAGAGAGGAGCCTTTTCTTTTGTTGATTTTGTTGAGGATCTCATATCCCCTGGAGTTTTATTACTTCATAAACTTAGGGGCAAGAAGCCAAAGGCTTTCTGCTGTGAAAATTTCGTTTTCTCTCTTTTTATGCTCTCCTAAATTTTTCATTTTTGAAAGGTTTCTTGTCATTCTTTCTTTTACATCTTACATCCATCTAATGCAATACAAATGCCACTTCTTATTAAACACAAACTATATACACACATACACACAAACCCAACCCTTTGAATTTATAAGAAAATACATTGATTCTTTCATGACATAAATGTTTGTTAGTCTTTAGTCTGTCCATGTGTAGTGGTCTCCTTGCTCAGCCATTAGTGAGAGGCAAGCCTCTTTCAACTCAATGGACAGATAAAACAATCTTTGAAAGGTTTTTGCTGTGTGTTGTCAAGGTCACTAATACATTTCTCTCCCAAATTCGTTTGTGCCTTTTTGTGTGTGTGTGTTTTCAGGGGTACATTTGAAAATTCAGTAATATTGTCATTTAAGAATTTGGCAGAGGTATATTGCCTGTCACTGTTGAACTTTTGGAACTTGTTAGACACTCAGTTCTCTTTGCCCTTAGTTCAAGTGGAGGGTGCCCTCATGCCACTTCAATAATTTACAAGATTTACAAGGATTCTTCACCATCTCTGGATGTATATGAACAAAAAAAAAAATCCTAATTTTGGGTTCATCTGGTTGTATGCGTGTCTTTGGTGAATTCTGCTGGACAGTCCTTTTTCTCCTCATCCATTGAGTCACTATCTTGATCACTTCTCCTCAACCTTGGAGTAGGAGAGGCACAGAGAGCAAGTTCGACATCTAGAAATTGAAAAGCAAATGAGGAAGAGCCTTAGTGAGGATGCTTCCAGTTGATTATCAAGGGAAACAAATTGAGCAACTAGAGATCGAAGGACAACATGCAGATAGTGATACTCCAGCCTGATGGGCTTCCATAGAGAAAGAAAAACAGCATTGATGGTCATGTAATGGACATTTGTGCTACAACATAAGGATGATTATAGATGATTTTCTGACATTGAAATGGTAAATGATATCCCATTAAAGCCATTGTAGCTGCTATTAAGCTGTTTTCAGCTTCTGCATTGGGGCAAGCTATAGTCTTCTGGTTCTTTACATTCCATGTGATACATAAATACAGCCACCATACCACGATTTTCTTTGGTCAGTTGTTGTTCATCTAATGGAAGCCTGACTCAATGAGTCAGACCTGCCAAAAACATTAGCAAATGCTTAGATACCTATAACGTGGAGAAGAAAAAGCAGAGAGTGCCACTGATATACTGAAGATTATGCTTTATGATGTAAAATTTCCATGGTTGACATTATCAGTGGATTGACCTACAGAGGCATAGCAATAGGACAGGTGAAGGTTTGTAAAGAATTAGTCTTGGGTACTTAAATACAAGTAAGATTTGTAAATAAATGTTCTTGAGCTCCTATGATGTTCTAATGGTGAGTTGGATTTGGTTAAAGTCCATGGTCTGGTAACCATGTGACTTGTGCATATGAGATTGTAAATTTCGGCCTCTATGAGATTTAGAATCTTGTGGACACTCTAGTTTGGAATAGGACCAACTGATAGAATAGTTGAACCTTTTTTTGGATAGGAAAAAGAAGAAATAGTAGAGAAGTGTTGCTAATGCTATGATGTCATCTTTTTGACAGAAAATTTATTGCTCGGATAATCAGGAAAGTTGTGTTCTTTTACTGGGTAGAGAAATTTAGTATCATCAGCATGCAGAAGGAGAATCAGGATCCCATTTCTCGAGAAACAAAGAAAAAAAATTGATCACTAAACCTCAAAAATAACCCAATGAAAATTGTTACTGAACTATTGGGACCCAGCCAGTGGGGCCTATTTTCAACTCTTATAGGGAATGGTGAATCTAATATATGTAGTAAAATCATGCCGGTTGATTCATGAACATTAATTCTGAAAGGACATGTTTGCAGGAAGGCTGTTTCTATTTTTATTTGCCTTGTCTGCCATCTCTTGATCATTATTCACAATTTGTGTAATCTGAATGCTTATTAGACTGACACAATTAGAGTGGTTTTCTTCAAAATTTTAACTGTTACCTATTCATAGCTCTTAGTAATTAATCTGACCTTTATTCCACCATTGCTCCATTTAACCTTAGTCTTAATTAAGCCATCTATTCCAACTATGTCAATGCCAGGATGTCATGGACATGGAGCGAGATCTGTCATGTTAATGTGAAGGAAATCAAGCACTATTCTATTGTTGAAAGTAATCTTCTGGATGGTTTTCTGAATGAATTGTCTTTGATATCTTAGAATGGAATCCGTTACATGAATATTGACATACTTGGGATTTGTCTACAAATTGCATTTCAAACATGTCCATTTCTTTGTTAAGATTACATTGACCATGTGTTTGAAGACTTCATTTCAAGTATCAGTGCACAACCCTGATTATGCTATAATAATATAGAATATTGTTTCTATTAATCTGATTTTTCTATCAGCAGCTGCCCCTGGGCATAAAACTCAAACTTTGATTTCCCATGTGTTATAGTGTTCTAAAGGGGTATAGTCTTCCTGGCATGCTTCCACCTGACCTGGTCGAGCTTCAATACCTCCGAGAGATGTAAGACCATTCTCAACTCAGGCATTTGAAGTTTTACATTTTTCTAACCCTAATTTCTTACATGCTCTACCAGAAGTGAATACAACTTTAAACAACTGAAATTACTTCCATTTTGTCGCATTTGTAGAGATTTTGCTTACAATTACCTTGGTGGTACGATACCACGTGAATGGGCTTCAACACAATTGAATTCAATGTGAGCGTTTCTTTTCCCCCTACTTCTGCTGTAAGTTTAGCAATTAGAGCTCCCTTCTTCATAAAATTAACTAAGAAAATGTTAATGCAGCTCTCTACTTGCTAACCACTTATCAGGGGAAATTCCAAAGGAATTGGGAAATATCGCCAGTCTCACATACTTGTAGGTCTCAATTTTCAAGCTTTGGTTATCATTTTTGTATTTCCCTTCCTTTCCTTGGATGGTTCTCTGGTGATCAGATTCCATGTGATAGAGGTGAAGTTGTGAAAAGTAGCAATAGAATGGGCAATTGGGCCAGCACAACTTTTTCCCATTTTGTTTTTTTTTAATTTGTCACTTGAAACTGAAGTAGCAGGATGCATGTTTTTCTGCCCATCTCTTGTGGAATCACTACATTCTGTTTTTTCCCTTTCATTCAAGATATGTCTTTTAAAGAGTGTGATGGGTATTTTGTTCTTCTCTTTTAGTAATCTCAATGGAGACTTTTAACCAGGAACCTTGAAGCAAACAAATTTTCTGGCGTTCTTCCTCCTGAGCTTGGGGATTTAATTAATTTGAAAACTCTGTAAGACATCTTGTTTCTTCTTCCTTTAATTTTTTACTTTTTGAATTCCATTCCAAATTTAACATGCATATGAACAATGAAAGAACATCTAACCTGTTGGTTTTGCTCTGTGATGTTATTGCAGGATGCTATCTTCTAATCAGTTCTTTGGAAATTTGCCAACTACACTAGCTGGACTTAGAAACATAACAGATTTGTAAGAATCATACTATTATGCAAACAAAAAAAAATCCCCTCCACCCTCACTCCCCCATTCCCCTCCACGCGAATATTTTCCTTTTACTTGGTACATGAATTTGCATGATCATACCAATTCAGTGCCATTTTGTTGCAAAATGCAGTAGGATAAATGATAACAACTTCACTGGACCAATACCAGATTTTATACAAAACTGGAAACAACTTACAAGAATGTAAGATTCATTTCTTTCCTAGAAAAATTTAAGTTCCTTTGAATTTTGAGAGTAGAAAAATGTAAATATTTTCTAATAATTATGTGAAAATTTGTGTCAATGAAGAGAAATGCAAGCAAGCGGACTGGAGGGACCTATTTCATCAAGCATTTCTCTTTTGGATAAGTTAACTGAGTTGTGAGTATAGAGCCTTCTCAAGTCCATAACTGTTCTTTGGGTGCTTGATTGCTATGTTTTCTTAGTACTGGTTTACTGTTATTGGTTTTTTTTTTTTTTTTTTTTTTTTTTTCTCTTTTCTTTTTCCCATAGTTGCATTTTTTTTTATGCAGGAGGATTAGTGATATGACTGGGAAAAGTCAAGGTTTTCCTTTGCTGAACAACATGACTGGCATAATAAACTTGTATGTTTGATGCCTATAGGCATTGGATATTTATGAAGGCAAACTCACATCTTCTTTATGATATTTAGTTTACATGATTGGATTATGGATTTAGGGTTTTGAGGAATTGCAACATTTCTGGAGAAATCCCTGCATACATCTGGAAAATGAAGGAGTTGGAAATGTTGTAAGTAAAGCCTGTAAACATGTAGTAAATGACTTTTCTTGGTTTTCAATGTTGCATTGCTCACAATGTTTACTTGGCATGCTGAATGTGGAGGAAGCACACAAACACACACAAACAAACATTTTTTCCCTTAATGTTTGGGTGCTGTGTTTCTAGATCATGAACTGGCAGATTCTTGTGTTGCACTCATGATCATGTGAGTGACATTGTTGTCAAGTAAGAATCTGAGGTGCTCTACAAGGAAGTGCCATTTTATCAATGAGAAAATGTCACCACTGGACCTATCCAGCAGTAGATATAACTTTGACTTAATATATTTCTGTTAATTTTTTCATTTAATGAATCTACTTTCTGAACATAAAGATCCACACGCCAAACACGCATAAACACATGCAGTCTCTACCATATATGTATGAATGTAATATTTATGTGTGTATCCATATATACGTTTATTCTGTTTGAATCTTCTTTCTCATTGCTTGATATTTTGAATGAATAAGACATTTAGTAATGTAACTATTTCATGATTAAGTGTAAATTTTGTTTTTCTTTTTGATTGGAAAAATGAAAACATACTAAGAAGATGTCTAAGGGTGCATAATTGAGCATGGTGGGTTTATGAAGTTACATCCAGGAAAGAAGGAAAGCCAGAAAAAAAAGGACAAATGAAAAAACTAATAGAGAAGGAAAAAGACAAAAAGTGCAGGAAAAACAACAAAGGAAGCTGCAAACCCAGCTTCTCAAACCCTAGGAACATCAAAACTGCAGATAGAATAGACATCCAAACAGTCAATAATGTCAAGAAAGGAGCATCTTGTGCCTGACTAGAGATAGTGTCCATCACCAATACATACAAAGAAATCAAGATATTAGTCGTCAGATTCAACAGTAAGTGTTTCACTGCCCTGAAAATTCTTTCATTCCACTCCCTCCAGATACACCACACCATGCAAAGAGGAGCCACCCTCCATACCTTCCTATATTTCTCAATAAATTTACCATGACATCTCAACAAGCTCTCATAATGAATTCAGTCAGACCCAAATGACTCCAGATTACAAAGTCAGTAGCTAGAGCTCCATAGTACAGACAAAGTAAATTTTGTTTTCAGAGGGAAGAAAAATACTCTTAGACTCTGGTACTTGAAAGCCAACACAGCTGAAAGAAAATGGAGTCTTTCTCTTTAGGTTCAAAAAGTCTAAAAGTAGGAAGGTAAAACATTATTCTGCAAGGCGTTAATCATCATGTGGTTAATTGGACTAACTGACACACAAATGGTCAGTGGAACTATACTGGTATGCTGAAAGAAGCAATTGATCTCTCCAGAATGATGGTCCAACTATTTCATGGATTCCTGGTCCAATATTTTGGATTATACTTACTCTTGAGGATTTTATAGATATAATTTGTCACCTTAATTTTCTGGTTGTGGTTGTTGTTGTTTTGTAATTTTATGTGCAGACTCTGTTCTTTCTTCTTTTTAGTTTTTCCTTTTGTTTCTTTTGGAATTCTTCTCCTCCATCCTTTATGTTTTCTCTCTTCAACAAGTTTCTTTTTTCTTATAGAAACAATAAGCAAACACGTTTGATTGGTAAATAGCTTGTAGAGATTTTCTCATTAACTGTCTTTTTGTGATTTGGATAGGGATGTCAGTTTCAACAAGCTAGTAGGTGAAGTTCCAAGTGACTTAAGTTTAGCCAAGGCACTGAACTATATGTAAGTATCAAACCCAGAATTTGGGTAGCATTTGGTTGTGTTTCATCACTTTCATTGGAAACTTACTCTCATTATATTGTTCTGAAAAAACTTAATGAGATAGTCAAACTTTTTCCAGGAAAGAAATTTGATTCCAATTTTATTGTGAGCAACAAATAGTTTTGCATGATTATTTATGTTTGACCAATAATTGTTTCCCAAAGATGCAAAAAAATGCAACCTCAATGGATACATTATGTTGAATCTCTTACTAACATTATATTGCTTTCAATATTGAATCTCTGACTAATTACATTATGTTGCTTTCAATAGCTACTTAAGCGGCAACTTGCTAAGTGGAAATATACCGGACTTATTCTTGAAGAAAGGAAGTAGTATGTATGTTCCTTATCTGGGATGCTTTGGACTCTTTTTATTTCAGTAATGCTTCTTGTCTTATAATCCTTATCATATTCCAATGATATATGAACCTGCCAAGTAAGGCTGAGCCATGCAATGGGCTAAGTTTCTAGTTGGATCTACTGTCAATACCATCTATTTCACATGTTCCTGCTTTAAGGTTTTTTTTTTTCTTCATGATCCATCCTTTTATGGCTTCAGATTAAATATGAATTTATAACATCCAATATTATTGCTTCCATGCAGTGATCTATCCTACAATAACTTTTCATGGCAAGGCCCTGAGCAACCTGCTTGTCAAGAGAACATGTCAGAATTTTTATTTTTTATTTTTTGTTTTAATCTTCACCTCTTAGCTTTCAGTTATAAATAGTTACTTTTTAAATACATAGAATTGTTTTGCCTTTTGTTATTTTCTTAGGAATTTGAATGTTAACTTGTATCGGAGCTCTTCAATGGAGAACAACCTGTAAGATTTTTATTCTTCTCTCTTGCTAAAATTGGGAAGTTAATTACCATGAAGGGAGGAGGAAGCTTCTATTTTAGTGTAATGGTTCTCTTATGTACTTTTTTATTGATGAAATATTCTAATTTGTTCATATACTAATTGTGTGATAGAAGGGCTGTTCTTCCATGCTCAAAGAATGACAATTGTCCACAATGTAAGTATCTTTTGAAGTTGGAATGTTGTGAATCACCTTCAAATTCAATTTAAGTTTTGTTCTTCAATGCAAAATTTTGGAACTTCCTTAATCCACCAATCAGATTATGAGCTTCCTGTCTGTTAAATAAAAGTCAATTTTAGGCAATCTTAGATCCTGTTTAGATAGGCTTTTGAAAGCCAAAAGCCCTTTTTTTAAGCCTGATAAGTGCTTCTATCTGTTTTTAGGCGATTGTTAGCCCTGTTTATATAGGCTTTTTGAAAGCCAAATGCTCTTTTTAAGCGTAGTAAGTGCTTCTTTCTGTTTTAGGTGATTTTTAACACTGTCTAGATAAAGCTTTTTGAAAGAAAAACCTTTTTTTTTAAGCCTAATAAGTGCTTATGTCTGTTTATAGGTGATTGCAATAAAAGTGTTTCTGGCTTGAAAAAAGAGCTTAACATATGGGCAGAGACTGTGTTAATTCTCGTAGAAGGTCTTTTATAACTACTGCAGGAAGCTTTTTTATATTGGGTGAAACTTTGATAAACAAAGATTGTACCTTTGAAATCATAATTTCAACTTCATCTATTGGCTAAGTCCAAAAGTAAAAGCTAGTCACAAATGGGGCTTCCAACTGATAAATATTGTAAACAAAGACAAGTAAATACTAGTTTCAGTTTAGGTTAAATTGGCTGAAATTATGCTATGAACTGTTGAAACAAGCTGCTAGCATCTAGGTATGGTAAAATTTGTATACTAGAGATTTGTTTAAGCCATCTTCTTAAAGAACATAATATGTATGGTGGTTATGAGTTGTGATATTAAATAAAATGTTGTAAACAAGTAGGGTTTTATGATTTACTAATTGCATCAATGTGGGATTGATATGAAATTTCAACAAATAAAATTTCAAATCATTACGTACTAGATGAACTTGCAAAATCTCAATTTTATTTTACTTTATATCTTTTATGGCAGATGCATGTTCTTTCCACGTTAATTGTGGTGGAGATGATTTAACCATCAAAGAAAGTAAAAGAAAAGTTTTCTATGAAGGAGATGCAGAAGTTGAAGGTGGTACTGCAAAATATTTTAGAAGTAAAAACAGTTACTGGGGATTGAGCAGCACTGGGGACTTCATGGATGATAACAATGACCAAAACATGCGTTATATTGAAACTCTCTCATCAGGGAACATATCTGGAGTGTATACTACAGCTCGCCTTTCCCCTCTTTCACTGACTTATTTTGGCTATTGCTTAGAAAATGGGGATTATACTTTACAGCTGCATTTTGCTGAGATATATTTCACAAATGACAAAACATATGATAGTCTTGGGAAACGCTTGTTTGACATTTATATTCAGGTATGTAGTCACATCAGTGGAAAATATTTCTTTGCCATGAACAATGTTTTAATAATCTACTTGGTTGCAGGAGCAATTGGTGCATAAGGATTTTAATATTGAAGATGAGGCTCGTGGAGCACGAAAGCCAGTTATGAAACAATTTAACACAAGTGTAACAAATAATGTCTTAGAGATCCGATTTTATTGGGCTGGCAAAGGAACAACACGAATCCCTAGCAGAGGAGTTTATGGCCCTCTCATATCAGCTATTTCTGTGCATCCAAGTAAGTAATTAGGATTTTTTAATTCTTTGTTTATACTTGTATCGGTATTATCATAATGTAGGTTGCATGTGCATGATGTGGACATACATGTTTGCCTATTTTTTGAGAACAGAATTGACCATGTGTTTCCAGGACAAGGTAGGCCATCGTTCCTACCACACAGAGCAAGGCTCAAGATGCATTAGAACCTCCTATGAGGGTATTTAGTTCTTGTCTGTCACTAACTCCATAATTTCTTAAACAGTTTAAACACCTACTTAAAGAACCATGATTCACCATCAGGCATGTGTTCCTTGATCTATGTCCCTATTACAAGTTCTGCTTCTCTTGGTGTCTGAATATCTTGTTTCACTAGCATTAAGGATGAGAAGAAAGTGATGTAGTTTTTAGAATAAAGTGATGTAGTTTTTCCTCTTTCTCTAGTATAAGTAGCACAGTGATGAGAATGAAGAGATTCCTTAATTTGGATTGCCCAGAAGAGAAGGGATTTAGAAGGATACATGAAAACTAAAATTTCAGGAAATAAATTTTTAATTCCTCATTAAATAACAGTTGGATGCCAGAATGATATTTAAAAGATATTCATGGAGTTTAACGCTGAAATTGGATTGAGTGTATGGGTCTATGTCTATGTCTATGTCTGTTTAAATTTCATTATTAATATGCTGCTAACATTTATCCTTTTATATGTTTTTTATGTAGATTTTAAATCTTGTTCAAGTAGTGGAAAAAAGGGAATGACTGCTTATATCATTGGTGGAGTGGTAGGATTATGCATTATTCTATTAATATTGGGTTTCCTTCAGTGGAAAGGTTGTTTGAGAGGCAGAAAGAGGGAAGAAAAAGGTATGAGCTATACTGATTTCAAGTACTGCTTAGTTTCGATTCATTGCATCTTCCTGCAAGTATCTGCTATTGGCATGAGCACTTTATATTTAAGTTGGCTTCAAATATTCAACTTTTACCTTACAATGAACCATGCATTTGGCCTCCTTTGTCAGAGACTTTCTTCCCCCTTGAGTACGCTATGTTCTCTCCTTTATATTTCTTTCCCCTACCTGGGTTTGACACTTGGTTGCTTTTTAACCTTTCTGCACATCCTTACAAGATTGCTTGTCCTTCTTGTACTTATCCTTTTAAGAAAAATGAAGATGGTTGCTTCTTTTCAATAAAAAAAAATAAAAATGAAAAGAAAAATGTGATCTATTCATTCACTAGATCTTTGAATCACATTTGGTGGGCCCAATTAGAAGCCATATTTTGGGATACACCAAAATCTGACTTCTTTAGTTGTCTTGAAAGGTTAGTTCTTTCATCCATTCAGAAATATGAGATTTTTTTTCCTTTTTAATTTTGTGAAGAAAAATTGTTACAGAAGTGGATTCTGTATTTTTCCTTAGAACGCAGTGTCTAATCAATTATCACTTAAAATGAATCTTTGTTGATTTTCTAATAATTTTAAGGGTTGTACAAGTGAAAGCAATATTGTATCACCATACTCATTTAATTGGTTACACTTCGGTGATGAGGTTTTTAGTCATGGTGTTCTATAATAAATCTAGAACACCTTAAATTTATTAACTCATGCATGCCCTCTGTGTATGGAATTAACAAGTATGGGTTTTCAATCTTAATCTGTAGAACTTGATCAATTTGGCAATTACATTTTTTCGGAAGGAGGGGGGGGGGGGGGGGGGCGTGGGGGCCGGGGGCAGGATTGGAGGAGTGGGGGAGTGGGATTGAGAACTACCGAGTAAACTCTTTGTTTTCTTACCATCTCTGTTTCTGTCTTTCCTCCTTGGATAGATCCCGAAGGTCTAGATTTGCAAACAAGTTCCTTTACCTTGAAGCAAATAAAAAATGCCACCAACAACTTTGATTCTGCAAACAAGATTGGAGAAGGTGGTTTTGGTCCGGTTTTTAAGGTATTCTAGCTAATCCATGATCTTTCCACCTTCCTTAGTTGATTCTACCTATGAAGTCTGAATGAAAATTGGTGCAGGGTCTGTTATCTGATGGTACCACAGTTGCAGTGAAACAGCTTTCGTCTGGATCAAGGCAAGGTAATCGTGAATTTTTGAATGAGATAGGCATGATTTCTTGTTTGCAACACCCAAATCTGGTGGAACTTCATGGGTGTTGTGTTGAAGGAGATCAATTGTTGCTGGTATATGAGTACATGGAAAACAATAGCCTAGCCCGTGCTTTGTTTGGTAAGTATCATTTTCTTAATTGGAATACAACTTCTATTAAGACAAAAGATTGTACAGATGATATCTAATTTTAAGTTTGTAAGGGATTGTTTCACAGGTCCAGAAAATAGTCAGCTGATACTGGATTGGCCAACTAGGCTTAAAATCTGTATTGGGATTGCTAAAGGATTGGCTTTTCTCCATGAAGAATCGAGACTCAAGATTGTACATAGAGATATTAAAGCTACTAATGTGCTTCTTGATAGAGACCTAAACCCTAAAATATCTGACTTTGGATTGGCTAGGCTCGATGATGGAGGGAAGAGCCACATTAGCACCAGGATTGCTGGAACCATGTGAGTTAGCCTGTCCTTATTAAATTGACCAACTATTTGAGAATTAATAAGCGGTCAAATGCTTGTACTGCTGAGGAAATTACATTACTGTTGAATATGGAATGATTAGATATCACAATGTTCACTTGCAGAGGATATATGGCACCAGAGTATGCACTAAGGGGTTATCTGACGTACAAGGCTGATGTTTACAGTTTTGGTATTGTGGTTCTGGAAATTGTTAGTGGAAAAAACAACAACGATTATATGCCAAGTAACAGTTGCTTTTGTCTTTTAGACTGGGTATTCCCTTCCTTTCTATCCCTGTTCAGTTTATTGTATCTGTTGTTCATGTTCCATTCTGGTGTTTTTCATTGCTAAGGTTAAAATGCACATCTGCCATGATGGAAGTTAAGAAAATTTTCAAATCATCTATTGAATTATCTTGTAAGAAGGAGAGATATTTACATTTCAGGCCTGTCATTTGCAACAAAGTGGAAAGCTTCTGGAGCTTGTTGATGAGGCGTTGGGGTCTGAAGTCCGTGAAGAAGAAGCAGAAATGATGGTTAAAATAGCTATCTTGTGCACAAATGCATCCCCATCACTTAGGCCTACTATGTCTGAAGTGGTGAGCATGCTTGAAGGAAGGAAGCCTACTCCTGATATAATCCTGGAACCAAATTCCCACAATGAGGATGTGAGGTTTAAAGCCATAAGAGACTTTCGTCAGGAAAAGCGAAACCAGAGTTTGACTGGAATCCAAACCCAGAATTCAACAGCTCTTACAGAGCTTTACCATTCCTCTGCATCTGGCGTTGATTTCTGTGAAATCAACCCTGCTTCAAAATCCTGTTAAAACTGCAGGATTTACTGATTTGCCTAACCATCTCAATGAGCGCACTGAAGTTTTGGCTTCTTATTCAACCCCACATCTTGTACATTTTTTTTATAGTGATTTCTCTTTGAAGGCGAGGATTTGTTGTATAAATTTCTAGGATTTTTTTTTTTTTTTGTGGCAGAATTAAAATTTTATATTTCTCAATGTTCATACAAAACTTTATTATTTCATTGTTGTAATAGGAATCATTTCCTGGCAAAAGAATAATGTGATGAAGAAGCTAATCTGGGTCTGTATGACATCTATCTGATTGTTATTCCCGGAAATTGCTCACTTTTCCCAGGCAGACAATTTTGAATATTGAAATTTAGACAAAGCCTAGTAGAGTGGGAGCTCCTTACATCATGTAGACCCAAGACAATGAGGCGAATGGGAAATAAAAGTACAAATTAGATTATTGAGCCTCTGTGATCAGGCTAATTAAAGACAAACAAAACTATTTTAAGAAATTTTTAATGCTGTTTGATGTTGTTTTTAGAAAACAAATTTTAAAAACAAGAAATGGAAAACAACTTTTTTAAAATAAGTAGAAATTATTTTTATTAATTTTATTTTAAAAAAAAATATAAGTTCATTTGATTATATTTTATAAAGCTTATTTTTAAAAACAAATTTCAGAAAACACTATCATAATTTGGACGATTAGCATTCAGATTGTTTCTTACCGGTCACTGTTTTTCCACTATGACTTATGAGGAAAATGACCCCAATTATTATCGTGAAGATAGCGATAGACCCTCCATTCACTAAGCCATGTGAACGAACAGGATGGCAGTCGATTTGACTATCTGCTGGAAGTAGCAAAGATGGATCGAATTTCCCATGCGATGATTGTAATACGAGATCGCAAATAGAAAAAGACCTTGTTTTTTTATTAATAAAATTTCAACGCGTCCTTTAAAGGCAGGAGTTAGAAAATTCTAGTAGAGTACCTACCAGAAACAAGTGGTCAAAAACAGGGGACGAAAATATCGATCGTGGGCCCCACAAAAGCTGTATGTGTCAGAAACGCATGGGTACATGAATCAATCAATATGGGGTATAGCCAGTCAGCAACATAGCAGTACCCACTGCCTATTGAATGAGTTCATAATCAAACCTTTGCAAACTGAGATCAAGCAAATTCAAGGAGAGAGATGGCCACAGTTGTTCATATTCCCCTGCTCATCTTGCTTCTACATACATGCTTTGGCTCAACAAGTGTTGAAGCACTAGCTGGACATCTTCCTGATGAAGAAAGTAAGAGTCCCTCCATTTTATTTGCACCCAAATTGGAATTCAGTAGTTGTAAATGGCAGCATGCTATTTCTTGATCTCAGTTGAGTCATTTCTGACATGGGCTTACTTCTATTAAGAAATTCAATTATGCAAAGGACATGCATGATAGCCTTGTGTGCATAAATGAAGTTTTTGAGGCTTGGGCGGGCTGCAACTTTTTCCTTATGGATTTTTGAAAGATAGCCTATATGTGAAGTTATGTTCAATTTGCATCCATCTAGCTTGATCCATAATGAGTTTTGATGTTTGCAGAGGGAGTTCTGGAAGAAATAGCTGAACAATTGGGCAAGAAGGATTGGAAATTTGAACTAAACCCTTGTGATGGGAACTCCAACTGGAACACACTAGGCTCGATATCAAATCCATTCTATAACAATACAATCACCTGCAATTGCTCCTTCCCTAATGGTGAATGCCATGTTGATAGCATGTAAGTTTCCTTTCCTTATTGCTATTAAAAGGTATCCTTTTCCTCACTTGTTCAAACTTATATATGAAGCTGAACAGTCAAACTGCATTGGAATATTCATCCAGAAATATCCCTAAAACCTTATACAAAAGGAACACCTATTTACATGAGGAAATATTAAAATACGAACTCTCCTCTATAATGTCCTCTGTCACAAGGAATTATAGAGAAATTAAGACTGAACACAAACAAAAAATTGAGATACTTTCTAACAAGGCCTCTGCCTCAGCATCTTGCATAGAACTTAGCGTAGGGCTCAACACTGCCTAGGCTGATTCTCTTGCCTCATGCCTAAGTCCCTTTCCAATTCCTATTCACCTGTTGCTTTGAAAAAAGTGGAACTTCACTCACCCCTACAACTTCGAATATATTAGCAATAATGAACAAACTTCGAAGGATTATAGGTGATAAAATGGGTCATGTGGCTGCGGCCGCAACACCACCACAACCTATGTGGGAGCACCATAAATCACCAACACACTATGGACATCCACTGCCATACTCACTTGGAATGTCCCACAACTAATGAACTTAATGAATGACAAGTGGTAGGATATGTGTTCTAGAAGTTAAGGGGGGCTCAAGACATGGCTCCCTTATAAGTTTTGCAATTACTCAAATAGGTAATTTGCTCAAGGTCCATAAAGAAGCCTCTTCTTCCAGAGAAAAGAACAGGACAGAGCAAGAACATGCATAAATGCTGATTGGCATATTTAATTCTAGATCATCTCTTGATCTCTTGATCCTAGAAAGCAAATGGAAACAAGAAGCATCTCAGGATTGTGATGCCTAACCTAAATGAAATGGTATGGTAAAGTTGACAAGTGGTGCATATTCTTTATGGTCAATTAGGACTATGTTTCTAAGTATGACGATCACCTTTTTTGGGAGAACTTAGTTGTGCATGTGTGGGGGTGGGGGTTGGAGGTTTTGATATGTATAAGAACGTATCCATAAAAGATAGAAATTAACTATGACTAATTTCTATTTTACCTCTCTAGGTTTTGAACAATAAGTCTCTAAAGTAATTGCTTGGCAAGCCACCGATACATGGAGGCACAGTTGCAAGTATGCTTATCACATTTGAGATCAAAATTTTCAAAAAATGTATACAATGGAAATGGCAATCAAACCTTTATATCCCACCAAAATATAGGGGAACCTAGTGAAACTATTTAAGGAGTTCATATCTCTAGATTGGACTTTCACTTGTTTTTGGGTAGAAAACTAGTATAACACCTGAATTGGCCTTAGGTTAACCAATAAATCACACCTCACTTTGAAGTAGACAGCATCAGTTGAATTCATTTCTTGCAGTATAGGCAGTTCTGGAATCTGCTAATGAGTAATGACTGCATAGAGAAAATGACATAAGTAGAAGAAGATATTTTTGATTGGTATTTTCCAGTCCTATACTAGGTGCTACTCCTCTCTTTGTCCTGCAATTTGAAATATTTTTTAGTGGAGCACTTGAAGTTGTGTTTGGTGTGACAAAGGTCATTCGTAACCAAGGCAAAACTTCGTTCCCCTTTCATTTCACCAGAGAGCCAGATGATCTTATTCAAATTGTTCCTAAGCTGAGAGTACATAAATGGTTTGTCATGGGGAGGGATGGGCTGCATGTATTCCATTTGAACTTTGTGCATGATACACCATTATTTTAGCTTAAAATTTGGATTGTATTATAGCAATAGCAGTTGGCCACTTACCTACGCCATCACTTAGATGGTAATCCTACGTCTGTGGAGTTTTGGAACCCTGTGGTGTAAAAAGTTATTACTGCATGGGAAAAGAGTATGCTTTTTCAGGCAGAAATCCCTAGTCTAATCAACCCCTGAAACATTCCCAATTTTTCCCTTTTCATGTTTAAATTCCTACCAAGATTGAGCAGAGCTTCAAGAAAATTCAGTAGAGTCTACCCGCCATCTGGGTTGGGGAAAAAAGGAAGAAATATACTCTCCCTCGGTGGGAGAAAGTGTGCCATGTTAAGATGCTGGAGACTCAGGGATTGCTACTGTTGTATCTTCACATTTTCTCATTCTTTGCATAAATGACCATTGAAATTTGTCACTTAACTTATTCCATCGATTCTCCTCTCTATAAATTATGCAGCTGGTTGAGACTCTGTTTTTAAATTTTGGAGGATCTCCACTGCTGGCACTGCGTTAAAATAAAATCACCCTCTTCTACATTAAATTATTTGAAGATATAGCTCTCCCTATCCCACCCCATATCCAGGCAACAACTTCGGTAGTTAGGTAGTATTACCAGTACATCACTTCCTTTGGGATTTTGGCATCCACATTGGTTCCCACATGTTCTCCCAAATTTGCAGAGTTGACACAGGAAAAATTAGAAAAGTACCACCACCACCACCCCCCCCCCCCCCCCCCCCCCCCCCCCATCAAGTTATTGTACTTTTTCCATTGATCTTTTTAAATTACCGACTGCTCATATGGAGGTTTTGGTCTTGTCTTCTGAGTTTTGACTGTATGCATTAGTTGATGAACCCAAAGGATATATGTTCTTTTTCCGAAATGAAGTTTTGTGGTCTTGGAGGCTCAAAGGTTGTATCTTCTGGGACAGTGCAAGATTGGCTTCATTTTGGTTTTAAAAGGGAGAAGCATCAGCTTTCAAGACAAGCGTGGAAGCCAAAGTTATTGGATAGAGTTGAAACTATAACTTCCTTTAAAAGGTTTCAGTGACAGAAGAGTGATCTTTTTAGCACATCAAATACCAATGTTTTACATGGGGGTGCTTGAATGGTTTTCAAGGTCTGCACAGTAATCTTACTCTTAAGTGTGGCTCTAATCATGTTAGTTAGGTGTTTCCAAGGTACATGATTTTGGTTAATTTACTGCAAGTCTGTAAGCATTCGGAATTTTGATTATTTTTACTGTGTATTTATTTGAATAGAGATGACTCTCTTATATGCTTTCTATAACGTGGCTTTAAGCATGAATAACTGGTTATTAAAAGCTCCTCTTTTTTCTCATGTCTGTATTCAAACAGATCTCTCAAAGGGCAGGATCTTGCTGGTGTGCTTCCACCTGCCCTAGCGAAACTATCCTACCTCAAAACAATGTAAAAAGTGCTTTCACACACATGTATATTTTTCAAACCTGAAATTTGTATTCCCAGCTTTCATTGGTCTAACAATCTTTTTCTCTTGTTTGAAGTGATTTGGCTAGGAACTATCTCAGTGGTAACATACCCCCTGAATGGGAAACTACAAAGTTAGAAACTCTGTAAGATACTCACATTTCATGCTCAATCTAGTAGATAAATATTCTTTCAAGGATTGATAAAGCTGACTCCATGCAGGTCCATTTCTATGAACCGATTATCAGGACGAATCCCAAACTTCTTGGGGAATATTACCACCCTTAAAAATTTGTATGTTCTGACCCACCAAATACTTGCTTCCCACTCTCTCACACCCCCTTAAATATTTATAGCCTTTTTGGTTTGCTCCTGCTTTAATCTTGACTAATCGAATTTTCAGGGGTCTTGAGGCCAACCTGTTTTCTGGAACAGTTCCCCCTGAGCTTGGCAAACTGGTCGACTTGCAGAAGCTGTTAGTCTTTCATTTTTTTTTTTTTTTTCCATTGTTTCAATTTTAGAACATTTGTTTATTGAATTTGATGGTTTTAATAATCTCTAAAAATCATATTAATCTTACATTGACTCGATCTTCTTTTTGGTGACTGTAGCATTCTTAATTCTAACAATCTCACTGGACCATTGCCTCAAGCGCTTGCTCACCTAACTAATTTGAAAGAGCTGTATGTTCTCGTAAATCTTTGTGCTTGTGTATTTTTAAGGCTTTTATGCATATGTGATGTTAAAAAAATTAATTCTAGTGATGTTCATACCTATTTTGGGCCAAATGCAGTAGGATTAGCAGCAACAATTTCACTGGAAAAATACCCAGTTTCATTCAAAGTTGGAAGCAACTTGAGCAATTGTAAGTTTCTTTTTGGTTTAAGTATTTTACAGTCTCTTCATTTTAAAAGTTTTCGGGTGCACTACATGTTCATTTGATTTACCTGATTAACAGAGAGATCCAAGCTAGTGGTTTGGAAGGGCCCATACCTTCTAATATTTCAGTCTTGAGTAATTTAACTGAACTGTGAGTTAAGCCTTCTTAGTTCATATCTCTTAATTTGCTTAATTTCAATAATAATTAACTTCTCAAACTAATAAAATATTACTGACAAGAGTAGCCTTTTGCCATTTTTTTTTCTTGATGGGATTCTATGCAGAAGAATTAGTGACTTAAATGGAGAGGGTTCCACGTTTCCACCCCTAAGAAGCATGAAAAGAATGTACAAGTTGTAAGTGGTATTTATGATTAAAAAAATGCTCTAAAGCAAAGTAATTCACTCTCTAGCACTAGTACTTACATGGACTTAGTTTATGTTGCAGGATGTTGAGGGGCTGTAATATCTCAGGACCAATCCTCCCATATATAGCAGAGATGACAGAATTGAGATTTTTGTAACTCTACCATGCATTTATTTTACTCTTTTCTTTTTCTTTTATGGCAAATTTGTTGTCCCTAAATAGTTGGAGTAGTGGATTATGTCAAGTATCATTAGCTTTTTACAGTAAGAACCTGTATTGTGGGCTACCATGTAAGGGGCTTCCTCTTCTTGTTCCTTCCCTTTACCCTTGACCTTTAACCATTAAGGCAAATTGCGCCTTTTTTTTTTCTTTTTCTACATTTTTATTTTTCCATATGAAGGTAGAAAAAGTAGGAAAGACAAATATTTTACAATATGGGCCAAAGCTATATGGGGAGACTGTATGTTGATGGAAATTACCAGCTCCTTTGGGTCTAAACTATATTTTTATCTTTTGACTCCTTAGTTGGAAGCTCTTTTTTCTCTTTCCCTTTTGTGAAGGGATCCTTTCCTCTTGTAATTCATCCCCCCCACTTATTGAATTTGTTGGGCGGTTTTTTTGTGCCAAAATACTTTTGTGAGATTAAAAATTGGCCCTCAAATGATAATATACACACCCTGACTTTATTATTAAGAAAGGGGATAAATGGTTGATCTAGGGGTCGATAATTCTATGTCTATGAATGAGTTATGCCTCTTTTCTTTACCCCTGTATCTTCAGACTAATGACCTTTTATCTCTTGAGATTTATATTGCACCAAATTCAATTAAGCCATCATTTGGATGAACTTCTATTTTAGTGCTTTATTATGACATTTGTACTGTTGTTTTCTCACAGAGATCTCAGCTTTAACAAGTTGAACGGAGAGATTCCAAATCTTGATGGCCTAACAAACGTGGAGGTCATGTAAGATACAGTAACTTAGGACATGTTGTGTAATTGTAATGCATAGAAGTCTTCCCTATCTATATTGTGTCTATCATAAAAATTGATAGAGGGGTTAAAACTATACACTATTAGTTCGCTCTTATAATTGTTCCGGGGTCATACATTTGTCTGCTTATGAGTATCAGGTATACTCGCTTGCCCCCAGCTATATGGGTCATGGAGGTGACCACAAGTCTGGTGCATTAGGAGCCTGCATCACTTGGGGCAAGGGCTTTCAATACTTATGCGGATTACCCTCATGAAAATTTCAATTACAATTTCAATTTTTTCTCCATCTTCTCCTGCAGAACATTTTGAGATAATGACAAAAGTTGCATTAGTGGTCTAGTGGTAAAATAGTACCCTGCCATGGTTCATAACTAGGTTTAATTCCCTGTCAGTGCATTATTATTTAATAGTTCTTTCTACATCTACATTCATTTTCTTTAATAGGTCTTTCTACATCTACATTCATTATTATTTTGTGCTCCCCATGTTCTGTTACATTGGAAAGCTCTAACAATAAACCATTTTTGCGTGCCGATTAGGTGTCTGACAGGCAACCGGCTTAATGGAAATATTCCAGATGGAATCAAGGGAAGGCAGAGCCGCACGTATGTTTTTCATCCAGCATCTTGAGTTAATTTTGCTTGAGATTTGATGTCCATCTTCTGTTATCTATTACCTTTCTTTTTATCTACCCAACCATACATAGGTAAGGTTGTACACAAACATACACATGAACTCCCCCCTACGAACGCATTCATCTCTGACCTCTTTGGTGCTTGATTGCTGATTCTATTCTTGCTATTTGCATCCCTCTATCTGTAATGGGAGAAAGAAATGTTCTCATTAGAAAAGCTCCTAACTACTTGTTAGCTATTAGTTGCAAATTAGATTAAATTCCGCAAACAATCTTCTTTAGCACTTTTAACTTACACAATTCTTTCAAAGTGTTTTGTATATTAGCTTTCATGGAGTTATATTGTGTTTAAAGAGTCATTTGTGTTTTTGCAGTGAAATAGATCTTTCTTACAATAACTTCTCTGAGCAATCTGCACCGCCCTCTTGTCGAGATAGCTTGTAAGAACTATTTCTTAGTAAACTAAACCTTGTCAAGCTTTATGCACAGTTTTTCTTTCATTCACTGTCTATATTAAATTATCTTCTTTTTTGTTTCATTAGGAACTTGTTCAGAAGCTTTTCTGAGGAGGGGAACTTGTAAGCTTATTACTTTATAATTTGAGTGTGAAGGGAAACAATTTGTATATTTTTTTTCTTGCACAACATTGATTCTTTTCTTTTCTTTTCTTTCTTTTTTGGACCAATGCTACATTAATTCAGAGAACTTGGTGGGTGCCTGAAAAACTATCCTTGTCAAAAAGGTGAGTACATAAAATGTGAGGTGAATTTCTCAGTTATTTTATTCGAGATGATTGGGACTTATCTTTGGTATTGAAATGAAATTATATCATCTCATCAAGGACATAAAATTTAGTTTTATTTATTTATATATTTATATATTTATTTATGTTTAATATAACTGATCACTGTCTATAACTTTTCTGTTTTCTTAAGATCGTTATTCATTGCATATAAATTGTGGTGGAGGGAAATCTACGGTTGGAAATGTTGTTTATGAAGGGGATCAATATGAAGGAGGTTCAGCAAAATTTCATCCTATGACTGATTATTGGGGATTTAGTAGCACTGGACACTTCTGGGATCATAACAGAAGCATAAATGATTACATAGCACAAAATGTATCCGTACTTGGAATGAACCACTCTGAGTTGTACACCAGAGCACGACTTTCTCCTCTATCTTTTACTTACTATGGGCGCTGCTTAGCGGATGGGAACTATACAGTAAAAATTCACTTTGCAGAGATAATTATCAGAGGCAATAAATCCTTTCATAGCCTTGGCAGACGAATTTTTAATGTTTATATTCAGGTACTCAGAATAGAAAAAATTAGATTGGTGCTTGGTTTGCTATAGAAGGTTAGCTGATTTAATTAGTTAATTGCAGGGAAAGTTGGAATTGGAGGATTTTAATATTGTACAAGCAGCACAAGGGGTTGATAAGGTAGTTGTAAAAGAATTTAAAGTAGTTGTGAAGAACAAAACTTTAGAGATCCGCTTTCATTGGGCTGGCAAGGGAACAACAGCTATACCAAGCAGAGGAACTTATGGTCCTCTCATATCAGCTATTTCTGTGGAATCTGGTGAGTTTAGGCCTTATTCATTCCTAGTGAAATTTTGGTAGTCTTTCTCTTTCATAGTTAAGTTGGATGTGCCTTTTTGTTGCCCAACTTGTTCTACTATGACAAATAACTATAAAGTTATTCTGTTAAATTATGAGATCAATAGTTTTGTAACCTCATACAGTTATTTAACAACTTCATGAAAACCAGCTCAATTCCTCTATTTTATTTTATTTTTCTAACCAATTTTCTCCCTGATATCTGCAATTCTAAAGAAAATCTTATTATAGAAAACATCAATTGAATGGAATTATGTGCTAAGCATAGCATTCAAGCTAACACTGTTGTTATTTTTGATAGATTTCAAGCCTCCTTCTAATGGCAAAAAGAAGATACTCATTGCAGTTCTAGTTTCAGTATTGGTTTTCATTTTCACAATTTTGGGCCTTATTTGCTGGAAATGCTACTTTGGACTGAGAACATCAAGAGAACAAGGTAATGTAAATCTATGACACAAGCTTTGGTGTGACTGTGTGAGAAGGATAATAAATATGTTTCCCAACTATTGCAGGAAATAGGAAGAATTTGTGGCAATTTGAATATAATTATAAGTAGCCGATAGACTCACACTGGCCATGACCTAAATAAAAAATAATATGTTAAGCAGAAATAAAGTTGGCTCTTAAGAGAATGATTATTAGAGAGCTATTAAGATGTTGCAGATATCTCAGAAAGAAATTGACCATATAAGTAGAAAATTCAGTAGAAAGACTAAAGAAAGGCTAATTATTTCAAATGAATCCAAACATCATGATGAAATTGAGCTACAAGTGTTTTATTTTAAGCGGTAAGAAGAAAATGGACACATTTCAAGAAACATTTTTTGGGGCTTATCACTTCACTTAATTGTTAATGCCTTGGTTTTCCCTTGGCAAACAACCCTTGTGATTCTAAGTTAATCTTCAATGAGAAATGTGGAGCTGTCCACAAAGAGCACACAACACACTCTAAAAAGAATGAAAGTGTTACTGCATAAAGAAAGCCTTACCATGCTTGGAACCTCTGAATGCAAGTTCTTAGAGTTGCTTTTTCTAAATGGGGCCCTTTACCTATGTATAGGCATCTTGAAGCACTTTAGAATACCTTACCTAGAACCTTCCCCAGAATGTTTTATGCTGATTACCATTCCTTGTTCTAGAGTTCTATAGTCTCCCACCTTTTATGTACAATTCTATGGTTTTTTAGAATGTCCCCTGTATATGAATGATTAAATATAAATAAAAAATAAATGGAGTATCTCCAAGAGTCTCACCGTTTTGCATATACCGGATGTTTGATAATATTTGGTCCATCTATATATACAGCTCTCAGGGGAATCAAGATGGGCATGATGTTATGCTCGGTTAGATTCCAAGGGAACCATATAAGCGGCTTAGGTTGGAGTGGGCCTTGAGAAGTTCCATGGGTTCTCTATTTTATTACATATAACTTCTTGGCAATAAAATGGAGCACTAGTGTTTTCCAGTTGCATTTACTTTGATCTTATTATTTCGAATGTATTCTAACTAATTAAGTAGCACTAAGATATAATTCAACAATCTAACCTTTTTCCTTGGACAGAGTTGAGAGGATTAGATCTGCAAACTGGTTTATTTACCTTGAGACAAATTAAAGCTGCTACAAACAACTTTGATGCTGCAAACAAGATTGGGGAAGGAGGTTTTGGATCTGTCTACAAGGTACCCCACATAATTAGTTCTTTTATTAATTTTTAATTCTTAAATTTTTTATCCATGAGATTTGGAGCTAGACCAATACTTTAAGGTATACTCACAACATTTCTATATAGGGTACATTATTAGATGGTACCATAATTGCAGTGAAGCAACTTTCCACCAAGTCAAAGCAAGGAAGTCGTGAATTTGTGAATGAAATTGGAATGATTTCTGCTTTACAACACCCAAATCTTGTAAGATTATATGGATGTTGTGTTGAAGGAAATCAACTGATATTGGTATATGAATACATGGAGAACAATAGTCTCGCTCGGGCTTTATTTGGTAAGGTTAATACTTTTATATTTCATTGTGTTTGTTATGCCATTTAAAAAGATTGGTCATCAAATATTGACATTCAGTCCTTAACAAGTTTGATGAACTCTATTGTTTGGGCAACTTCTGTTAATTATAGGTCAAGTGGAATACCGATTAAATTTGGACTGGTCCACGAGGCAGAGGATTTGTGTTGGCATAGCAAGAGGTTTGGCTTTCCTGCATGAAGGATCAACACTGAAAATTGTTCATAGAGACATAAAAGCAAATAATATACTACTTGATAAGAATCTTAACCCTAAGATCTCTGATTTTGGTCTGGCGAAACTTGATGAAGAAGAGAACACCCATATTAGCACCAGAGTTGCTGGAACCATGTAAATTTCTCCTCCCTTCCTTTTCAATTCATGACAATTTTAACATAGTTGCAATCTTTCAATAATATTCCTATTAAACTAAAGTAGAAAGAAGGGGTTACACATTTTTCTTACCAATTTTCATTTCTTTAAATCACTGTCATGAGATATAGAAAATAGTTTATCAAAATTTCTCCATTTCTGCCCTGATTTATACTTGAACAGTCAGTGGTTAACATCCCAGCACATAAACTAATTTTAATATGGATATTGATATGGATAAAATTCTTGTGGTATCAGTATTTTGGTATAAATCTATGTATTTCAGAAACTACATCAGCATTGAATCCCTACTTGCATAGAGGTTGTTGTTTGATGATAAATCAATATTCAGGCTTATTTGAGAACTAGTTAAAAGGAATACTGCCATCAGTTATCATCTATGGTAGTTATTTATACTCTGATAGTCAAATTCAAGAAGTTGCTACAGGTGATGGTATATTGTGGTAGCGAGTTTGTTTACCTAAAATACCAGTGATGTTTTGGGGTTATTGTGCAGAGGATACATGGCACCAGAGTATGCATTATGGGGTTATTTAACCTATAAAGCTGATGTATACAGTTTTGGGGTTGTTGCTTTGGAACTTGTTGCGGGGAAGAACAACATGAAATATAGACCAAATGAGGATTACGTTTGTCTTCTAGATCGGGTAAGTCAGCTTTTTTTCTTGTTTTTTGCATGTGTTAAATCAAGATAATAGTTTGAAACCAGATCACTTTTTCTGAAACTTGTCTGTTTAACTTGGTCAACCTGCTTCCATTGTGGAGAGGGAGGGAGAGAAGGAGAGAGATGGAGAGCGAGAGAGAGAGAGAGAGAGAGAGAGAGAGAGAGAGAGTAGAAGTAATCAACCTAGTAGTAGTGTAACAAATGTTAGGCGGATAGACATAACATAATGACAGCATCAATACCACTTCCATTTTCCATTTTGCTTCATTTTCTCCCCTTTCGCATTGGTCATTTCCTTGTGTCTTGGCCATTTCCTAGATTGTGAACTATTATTTAATCTCTCATGATTGTCTGAATGGAGGTTGATATGATTTTATTTGTTTTTCTAAACATTTCCAACCTTCTCTTTTGCTTCCTTCAGGCCTTTGTTTTACAACAGAAGGGAAATTTAATGGAGCTAGTGGATCCAAACTTGGGGACTCAGTTCAAAAAGGAAGAGGCCATAAGGATGATTAAAGTTGCCCTACTATGCACCAATGCATCTCCCGCACTTAGACCTACCATGTCTGCAGTGGTGAGCATGCTCAAAGGTCAAACTGTCGTTCAGGAATACCCTCTGAATCCTCGTATTTATGGTGATGAATTTGGGTTTGAAGCCCTCAGAGGCCAGCATGATCAGACACAATTACAGAGCTCAAGTGAAATTGAGCCCCTCACTCATTCATCACGTACAGCACGGAGTGGATCTTCCTTTACATCTTCCCAAGATCTATAAAATGTCTCTACCTTGCCTTGTATTAATTCAGTCATGGTGAGAATTTTTCTTTGGTAGCTAGTATTTTGTCAGTGTTCTACTTATTGTTGGAAGTTGTTACTTCATTTTGAGGCAAAAGTGATCCATTTTAATTCCAAATACAAAGAAAAAGTACTTTCAAATTGCTTATCAAACAGTATATTATTCAGCCTTCTTGTTATGCATTCCAAACCATAGATGTCACATGTTGGTTAACTCCATTTGTAAATAAGAAGTATTAATAAAGATCTACATTCATTATATCTTTGTTAGAGACTATTCTTATTATCATTCATCTAATCTTACATGTAAAAAGAAAAACAAGAAATATCATAAATACTTTTTTTAGCTAAGAATGTCACATAGTAATTATTATGCAAATTCATAAGTTATTATTTAATAAGTACATCTAAGACCCATTTTTTCTCTGTATTCTTCCTTAAATTGCCAGTCACATAAGATTATGAGATCAAACAAATAGGCTTTCTTTGTGAGACGAACAAACAAAAGCTCATATAAGGGAGCTTAACTCCGATACCATTTATAACAATCTATTTTTAAGTTTATAGATTTTATGGATAAAAATTGGTTTATAATGATTTTTTTTTCTGCACATAATTATATTTTTATAAATTTTCTCTTTATAAAAATGAACTTCAAATTAAGTAACACTTTGTATTGAATTTATTAATGTATTTAACAATTTTTAAAAATAAGTTGGAACTAAAAAAAAAAAAAGGATTTAACCGTTCAAAAAAATTCAAAACTGATAAATTATAAGTCATGACTTTATCGTTCTCCTATACACATAACTATATTTTTTGAATTTAAGTAAATAAATTATAAATTAAGTAAAACATATTTAATAATTTAAATTCTTTAATAAATTTTTAATTTTAAAAAATAATTTTAAATTCAAAAAGCTAATCTAATTAATTGCAAATTAAATAAAAACATTTTAAAATATTATGTTCGCAATTTAGTAGTACATATGTACATGAAATAAAAAACTTAATTCATTATTTATTTTAAATAAAATATTATTAAAAATTATTTTAAATTATTATTATTCTTTTCGGAGGTGGGACCCACAAGCACCCGACCTATCCTTTCTTCTTCAGTAAAGTCAACCTCTTATTCTATTTATTATTAAATTTATTTGTAATTACAAAATCATTTTCATTTTTAAGAAGACTTAAAATTTAATTTAATTTATATTATATAAATTTAATTTGCAATGTTTTTACAAAATCAAAACAAATATATATTTAAAAACAACTTGTGCAAACAATTTTTTCTTTTCTTTTTTTAAATAATTTGCCAAACACCCTTATTTTTATAAAATATTAGAAAAATATTTTTCGTTCTTTAACTTAAAAATAGTTTTTAAATACAAGTTTTAGAAAACATGGCCAAACGGGCTCTATTGTTTACAAGTGCTCTTATTTCTTTACGATGAAGTCATATTATTCCTAATAAAATTATTCCTAAATGCATATAGTTATCAATTTTTATTTTTTAATAGTTTATGTTTTATTTCTAAAAAGACTAAATCTAAATATACAATATTTCCTACTGAACTTATAGTATGTTAGTTTAAAAATTTAGTAATTTTAGAATTTTGAACTAACTATTTTTTTGTAAAGAGTTACTTCTTTTACTATCTTTTTCAATTTTTCTTCTACAAATTCTTTTACATTTCTCTTCAATTTATTCCTTCTATTATTTCCATGGTTTCACTCTTAAGCTTTTTGGTTAAAAAAAATTTGCTTTTCATTATGATCTAGTTATTGGTTTTTCTCCTAAATTAAAATTTTCAAATTGTTTTTAAAGGTTGCTTATATTTTGTTCTTCTAGAGTACTTGTCTTTTTAACTATATATTTGATCTAAAAAATTTATCTACTTTTTGATTGACTTTTTCTAATATTTCTTTCAAGTTTTGTTGTTCTAGTTTTATTTGTTCTATTTCCTTTCTAACAAATTTCTTTTCTTTAATTATCTTTGATATAATCTAAGTTGTTTCTTATCAAATTATGGTTTTTAAAGTTTTCCAATTTCTTTCCTAAGTCCTAACTAGATGGTTTATGTTATCTTTGTTTTTTTCCTGAGTTAAAATTTTGTGTTCTTTTGACACTTTATTTGTTACTTTTAACTTGTTATTCACTAAATATTTCAAGTGTTTCACCTTTTTTTTTTTTAGATGAAGGTTCATAAGTTTTCTAAACCAGTGGTTTGTTTATATGGAGGAACTAGCATATAAATTATTAATATAAAATCTTACAATTTCTTTTTTAATATAAGGTTTTTGTAATAAAAAGTTCATCATAAGATTCTTTTATAGCTAACTCATATTCACTCAAATATTTAAGAGAAGTTAGTTTCTTAATATCTTTAGTTAAATCCTATACATTTTGCCTTAAAGTATGCAATTTATCACAAGCTTGTATAAATTCTTCACATTGAGTGCATAATCTATTATTAAGTTCTTTCACATGTTAATAATCTAGAATGTAAATACTAGGAGGATAAGAAATATAAGACATAAATTATATTAGTTTGGACTATTTTACACTCAATTTCTAAGGGTAATATCTTTTATCTTTACAAGTTCTTTTATTTTTTCTACTAGTTTAATATCTTTTTGGTTAAAATATTTATGGTCAGTATTTTTTGTTTTGCCATAAAGAGGGTCCAATTAATCCATTAAGGTTTTTAATATAAGGTCTAACATAGTTTAATCCATTTGATAGGTATTTGTTCCAACAACATCACTAGGAATGAAACTTTTTGACAAGGATTTTTGAGCCAATGATATGATCGATTTGATGGCATCAAATACCTGCATAAATAAAACTAATTGATGTGACTAAAAGCAACTTTCTAATTGTCAAGTATGAAAGAGAATAAAGACAATATAAAAATAATTATAACCATAATAATAAGAATATGAAGAAAACAATTTCATTAGATGACCTAACCTAATTATCTATTAACTTTATGGTAACTATATGGTAAAAGAGCTTTGAACACCTCCATGAAATTTACAAGTAAAGGCTAACAACCTGATTTTCTATAACAAAATAAAAATAGAAGAAAGATAACTAAGAAATAAAATTCTCGAGGACTACCTATTTATGGAAAGTTTTTGTATTGCATCACACTACTACAAAAATCTAAAATCATGCCCTAAGCATGTTAGGGACACCACAACATGCTCCTGTTCTTGTTGTTCTTATTGTTATTATTATTGCTGTTGTTGTTGTTGTTGTTATTGTTATGCTTTTCTTATTATTATTATTATTATTATTATTATTATTATTATTATTATTATTATTATTATTGTTGTTGTTGTTGTTGTTGTTGTTGTTGTTGTTGTTGTTATTGTTCTTGTTCTTCTTGCTTTTGTTGTTGTTGTTGTTATTATTATTATTGTTATTGTTGTTGTTGTTGTTGTTTTTTTTCTTCTTCTTCTTTTCAATTGACTTTTTTTAACTTCTTGTTGTTCTTAATTGACTTTTTTCATTTTCTCAATTGACTATAAGATCTTCTTCTCAATTGACTTTTTTCATTTGTTGTTGTTCTCAATTTACTTTTTTCATTTTCTCAATTGACCATAAAATAATGTGTGCATTTATTCTTCTTCGTCTTCTTTTTTCATTTCCTCAATTGACCATAAGAATCTTCTTCTTATTCTTTTTCTTCTTTTTAACTTTTTTCATTTTCTCATTTGACCATAAAAATGTGTGTTTTTTTTTCTTCTTCTTCATTCTCTCAATTGACTTTTTTCATTATCGGGACGAATCCCAAACTTCTTGGGGAATATTACCACCCTTAAATATTTGTATGTTCTGACCCACCAAATACTTGCTTCCCACTCTCTCACACCCCCTTAAATATTTATATCTTTTTTGGTTTGCTCATGCTTTAATCTTGACTAATTGAATTTTGAGGGGTCTTGAGGCCAACCTGTTTTCTGGAACTGTTCCCCTTGAGCTTGGCAAACTGGTCCATTTGCAAAAGCTGTTAGTCTTTCATTATTATTATTATTATTATTATTTGTCCATTGCTTCAATTTTAGAACATTTGTTTATTGAATTTGATGATTTTAATAATCTCTAAAAATCATAGTAATCTTACATTGACTTGATCTTCTTTTTGGTGACTAGCATTCTTAATTCTAACAATCTCACTGGACCATTGCCTTAAGTGCTTGCTCAGCTAACTATTTTGAAAGAGCTGTATGTTCTCGTAAATCTTTGTGCTTGTGTATTTTTAAGGCTTTTATGCATATGTGATGTTAAAAAAATTAATTCTAGTGATGTTCATACCTATTTTGGGCCAAATGCAATAGGATTAGCATCAATAATTTCACTAGAAAAATACCCAGTTTCATTCAAAGTTGGAAGCAACTTGAGCAATTGTAAGTTTCTTTTTGGTTTAAGTATTTTATTGTCTCTTCATTTTAAAAGTGGTCGGGTGCGCTACATGTTCATTTGATTTACCTGATTAATAGAGAGATTCAAGCTAGAGGTTTGGAAATGCCCATACCTTCTAATAATTCAGTCTTGAGTAATTTAACTGAACTGTGAGTTAAGCCTTCTTAGTTCATATCTCTTAATTTGCTTAATTTAAATAATAACTAACTTCTCAAACTAATAAAATATTATGGACAAGAGTAGCATTTTGTCATTTTTTTCTTGATGGGATTCTATGCAGAAGAATTAGTGACTTAAATAGAGAGGGTTCCACTTTTCCACCCCTAAGAAGCATGAAGTATTTATGATTAAAAAAATGCTCTAAAGCAAAGTAATTCACACTCTCTAGCACTAGTACTTGCATGGACTTAAGTTTATGTTGCAGGATGTTGAGGGGTTGTAATATCTCGGGACTAATCCCCACATATATAGTAGAGATGATAGAATTGAGATTTTTGTAAATCTACCATGCATTTCTTTTCCTCTTTCCTTTTCTTTTATGGCAAATTTGTTGTCCCTAAATAATTGGAGTAGTGGATTATGTCAAGTATCATTAGCTTTCTACAGTAAGAACCTGTATAGTGGGCTACCATGTAAGGGGCTTCCTCTTCTTGTTCCTTCCTTTTACCCTTGACCTTTAACCACTAAGGCAAATTGTGCCTTTTTTTTTTTCTACATTTTTATTTTTCCATATGAAGGTAGAAAAAGTAGGAAAGACAAATATTTTACAATATGGGCCAAAGCTATATTGAGAGACTGTATGTTGATGGAAATTACCAGCTCCTTTGGGTCTAAACTATATTTTTATCTTTTGACTCCTTAGTTGGAAGCTCTTTTTTCTTTTTCCCTTTTGTGAAGGTATCATTTCCTCTTGTAATTCATCACCCCTCCTCTCTTATTGAATTTGTTGGGTGGTTTTTCTATGCCAAAATACTTTTGTGAGATTAAATTGGCCCTCAAATGATAATATACACACCTTGACTTTATTATTAAGAATGAGGATAAATGGATAATCTGGGGGTCTGTAATTCTATGTCTATCAATGAGTTATGTCTCTTTTCTTTACCCCTGTATCTTCAAACTAATGACCTTTTATCTCTTGAGATTTATATTGCACCAAATTCAATTAAGCCATCATTTGGCTGAACTTCTATTTTGGTGCTTTATTATGACATTTGTACTGTTATTTTCTCACAGAGATCTCAGCTTCAACAAGTTGAATGGAGAGATTCCAAATCTTGATGGCCTAACAAACGTGGAGGTCATGTAAGAAACAGAAACTTAAGACGTGTAATTGTAATGAATAGAAGTCTTCCCTATCTATATTGTGTCTATCATAAAAATTGATAGAGGGTTTAACACTATACACTATTAGTTCATTCTTATAATTGTTCCTGGGTCATACATTTTCCTCGTTATGAGTAACAGGTATATTCACTTGCCCTCAGCTATATGGGTTTTGGAGGTGGCCACAAGTCTGGTGCATTAGGAGACTCATCACTTAGGGCAAGGGCTTTCAATACTTATGCAGATTACCCTCGTGAAAATTTCAATTTCAATTTTTTCTCCATCTTCTCCTGCAGAACATTTTGAGATAATACCAAAAGTTGCATTAGTGGTCTAGTGGTAAAATAGTACCCTGCCATGGTTCCTAACTAGGTTTAATTCCCTGTCAGTGCATTATTATTTAATAGTTCTTTCTACATCTACATTCATTTTCTTTAATAAGTCTTTCTACATCTACATTCATTATTATTTTGTGCTCCCCATGTTCTGTTACATTGGAAAGCTCTAACAATAAACCATTTTTGCGTGCCGATTAGGTGTCTGACAGGCAATTGGCTTAATGAAAATATTCCAGATGGAATCAAGGGAAGACAGAGCTGCACGTATGTTTTTCATCCAGCATCTTGAGTTAATTTTGCTTGAGATTTGATGTCCATATTTTGTTATCTATTACCTTTCTTTTTATCTACCCAACCATACATAGGTAAGGTTGTACACATACATACACATGAACTCCCCCATACGAACACATTCATCTCTGACCTCTTTGGAGCTTGATTACTGATTCTATTCTTGCTATTTGCATCCCTCTATCTGCAATGGGTGAAAGAAATGTTCTCATTAGAAAAGCTCCTAACTACTTGTTAGCTATCAACTGCAAATTAGATTAAATTCCACATACAATCTTCTTTAGCACTTATAACTTACACAATTCTTTCATAGTGTTTTGTATATTAGCTTTCATGGAGTTATATTGTGTTTAACAAGTCATTTGTGTTTTTGCAGTGAAATAGATCTTTCTTACAATAACTTCTTTGAGCAATCTGCACTATCTTCTTATCGAGATAGCTTGCAATAACTATTTCTTAGTAAACTAAACCTTGTCAAGCTTCATGCACAGTTTTTCTTTCATTCACTGTCTACATTAAATTATCTTCTTTGGAGCTTGATTGCTGATTCTATTCTTGCTATTTGCATCACTCTATCTGCAATGGGTGAAAGAAATGCTCTCATTAGAAAATCTCCTAACTACTTGTTAGCTATCAGTTGCAAATTAGATTAAATTCCGCATACAATCTTCTTTAGCACTTATAACTTACACAATTCTTTCATAGTGTTTTGTATATTAGCTTTCATGGAGTTATATTGTGTTTAAAGAGTCATTTGTGTTTTTGCAGTGAAAAAGATCTTTCTTATAATAACTTCTCTGACTAATCTGCACTACCTTCTTGTCGAGATAGCTTTTAAGAACTATTTCTTAGTAGACTAAACCTTGTCAAGCTTTATGCACAGTTTTTAGCTTTTCTGAGGAGGGGAACTTGTAAGCTTATTACTTTATAATTTGAGTGTGAAGAGAAGCAATTTGTATATTTTTATCTTGCACAACATTGATTCTTTTCTTTTCTTTTCTTTCTTTTTTGGACCAATGCTACATTAATTCAGAGAACTTGGTGGGTGCCTGGAAAACTATCCTTGTCAAAAAGGTGAGTACATAAAATGTGAGGTGAATTTCTCTGTTATTTTATTCTAGATGATTGGGACTTATCTTTGGTATTGAAATGAAATTATATCATCTCATCAAGGACATAAAATTTAGTTTTATTTATTTATATATTTATATATTTATTTATGTTTAATATAACTGATCACTGTCTATAACTTTTCTGTTTCCGTAAGATTTTTATTCATTGCATATAAATTGTGGTGGAGAGAAATCTATGGTTGGAAATGTTGTTTATGAAGGGGATCAATATGAAGGAGGTACAACAAAATTTCATCTTATGACTGATTATTAGGGATTTAGTAGCACTGGACACTTCTGGGATCATAACAGAACCATAAATGATTACTTGGAATGAACCACTCTGAGTTGTATGCTAGAGCACAACTTTCTCCTCTATTTTTTACTTACTATGGGCGTTGCTTAGCGGATGGGAACTATACAGTAAAAATTCACTTTGCAGAGATAATTATCATAGGCAATAAATCCTTTCATAGCCTTGGCATACGGTTTTTTAATGTTTATATTCAGGTACTCATAATAGGAAAAATTAGATTGGTGCTTGGTTTGTAATAGAAGGTTAGTTGATTTAATTAGTTAATTGCAGGGAAAGTTGGAATCGGAGGATTTTGATATTGTACAAGCAGCACCAGGGGTTGATAAGGTAGTTGTAAAAGAATTTAAAGCAGTTGTGAAGAATAAAACTTTAGAGATCCGCTTCCATTGGGCTGGCAAGGAGACAAGAGCTATACCAAGTAGAGGAACTTATGGTCCTCTCATATCAGCTATTTCTGTGGAATCTGGTGAGTTTAGGCCTTATTCATTCCTAGTGAAATATCGTAGTCTTTTTCTTTCATAGTTAAGTTGGATGTGCCTTTTTGTTGCCCAACTTGTTTTGCTATGACAAATAACTATAAAGTTATTCTGTTAAATTATGAGATCAATAGTTTTGTAACGTCAGACAGTTATTTAACAACTTTATGAAAACCAGCTCAATTCCTCTATTTTATTTTATTTTTCTAACCAATTTACTGCTTGATATCTGCAATGTTGAAGAAAATCTTATTATAGAAAACATCAATTGAGTGGAATTATGTGCTATGCATAGCATTCAAGCTAATAATGTTGTTATTTTTGATAGATTTCAAACCTCCTTCTAATGGCAAAAAGAAGATACTCATTGCAGTTCTAGTTTCAGTATTGGTTTTCATTTTCACAATTTTGGGCCTTATTTTCTTGAAATGCTACTTTGGACAGAGAACATCAAGTGAACAAGGTAATGTAAATCTATGACACAAGCTTTGGTGCGACCAGGTGAGAAGGATAATAAAGAAGTATGTTTCCCAACTATTGTAGGAAGTAAGAAGAATTTGTGGCGACTTGAATATAATTATAAGTAGCCGATATACTCACACTGGCCATGACCTAAATAAAAAAATAATATGATAAGCAAAAATAAAGTTGGCTCTTCAGAGAATGATTATTAGAGAGCTATTAAGATGTTGTAGATATCTCTGAAAGAAATTGACCATATAAGCAGAAAATTCAGTAGAAAGACTAAAGAAAGACTAATTATTTCAAATGAATCCAAACATCATAATGGAATTGAGCTACAAGTGTTTTATTTTAAGTGGTAAGAAGAAAATGGACACATTTCAAGAAACATTTTTTGTGGTTTATCACTTCACTTGATTGTTAATGCCTTGGTTTTCCCTTGGCAAACAACCCTTGTGATGCTAAGTTAACCTTCAATGAGAAATGTGGAGCGGTCCACAAAGAGCACACAACACACACTAAAAAGAATGAAAGTGTTATTGCATAAAGAAAGCCTTACCATGATTGGAAACTCTGAATGCAAGTTCTTGGAGGTGCTTTTTCTAAATGGGGCCCTTTACCTATGTATAGGCATCTTGAAGCACTTTAGAATACCTTACCTAGAACCTTCCCCAGAATGTTTTATGTTGTTTACCATTCCTTATTCTTGAGTTCTATAATTTCCCACCTTTTATGTACAATTCTATGGTTTTTTAGAATGTCCCTTGTATATGAATGTCCAAGAGTCTCACGGTTCCGCATATACCAGATGTTTGATAATATTTGGTCCATCTATATATACAGTTCTCAAGGGAATCAAGATGGGCATGATGTTATGCTCGGTTTGATTCCAAGGGAACCATATAGGCGGCTTAGGTTGGAGTGGGCCTTGAGAAGTTCCATGGGTTCTCTATTTTATTACATGTAACTTCTTGGCAATAAAATTGAGCACTACTGTTTTCCAGTTGCATTTACTTTGATCATATTATTTCGAATGTATTCTAACTAATTAAGTAGCACTAAGATATAATTCAACAATCTAACATTTTTCCTTGGACAGAGTTGAGAGGATTAGATCTACAAACTGGTTTATTTACCTTGAGACAAATTAAAACCGCTACAAACAACTTTGATGCTGCAAACAAGATTGAGGAAGGAGGTTACTGATCTTTTTAGAAGGTACTCCACAGAATCAGTTCTTTCATTAATTATAAATTTGTAATTCTAAAATTTTTGGTTCATGAGATTTGGAGCTAGACCAATACTTTAAGGTATACTCACAACATTTCTGTATAGGGTACATTATTAGATGGTATCATAATTGCAGTGAAGCAACTTTCCACCAAGTCAAAGCAAGGAAATTGTGAATTTGTGAATGAAATTGGAATGATTACTACTTTACAACACCCAAATCTTGTAAGATTATATGGATGTTGTGTTGAAGGAAATCAACTGATATTGGTATATGAATTCATGGAGAACAATAGTCTCACTTGGGCTTTATTTGGTAAGGTTAATACTTTTATATTTCATTGTGTTTGTTATGCCATTTAAAAAGATTGGTCATCAAATATTGACATTTAGTTTTTAACAAGTTTGATGAACTCTATTGTTTGGGCAACTTCTATTAACTTAATGGAGATGAATGGGGATAAAACCCCAGGATTGGACGGGTTCATGGTGGCTTTTTGGCAAAGCTACTGGGAGTTCGTTAAGGAGGAAGTTTTGGACATGTTCAAGGAGTTCTATGAGCAGAACTCCTTCTTTAAGAGCCTAAATAATACATTTATGGTATTGTTACCAAAGAAATGGGGGGTTGAGGACTTGGGTGACTATAGACCCATTAGCTTGTTGGGGGGGAGGGGGTGGGTTGTATAAATTGTTGGCTAAGGTGCTGGCCAACAGGCTTAAAAAGATGATAGGAAATGTGGTGTCATCCGATCAGACTGTGTTTATTATAGAGAGACAGATTCTTGTCACCTTCTTAATTGCAAATGAGGTGATAGATTCATGGCAAAAAATGGGAGAGAAAGGCCTAATTTGTAAATTGGACATTGAGAAGGCATACGACAACATTAATTGGCAATTTTTGCTGAAGGTTCTGCAAAAAATGGGGTTTGGGCCAAAGTGGTTGGGATGGATGCGGAGTTGTATATCTACTGCTAAATTCTTAGTTTTGGTGAACGTTGTGCCAGCTGGCTATTTCGCAAGTTCTAAAGGGTTGCGTCAAGAAGACGCTCTTTCCCTCTACTTGGTCATCATGGGAATGGAAGTGCTAAGTGTGCTAATCACAAGGGCTGTTGAAGGGGGTTTTATCTCTGAGTGTAGCATTTGGCGAGGTAGATGGCAGACTGTCAATATTTCTCATTTACTTTTTGCGGATGACACAGTAGTTTTTTGTGAGACAAAGAAAGAGTACTTGACGCATTTGAGCTGGATACTTTTTTGGTTTGAAGCGGCTTCAGGGTTAAAGATTAATTTGGACAAAAATGAGGTTATTCCGGTAGGGGAGGTGGAAGAGGTGAACGAGATGGCTGTTGAACTAGGGTGTAGAGTGGGACAGCTGCCTACCGTTTACTTGGGGTTGCCTTTAGGAGCGCCTAATAAGGCCATTCCCATGTAGGATGGGGTGGAAGAGAAGGTGAGGAGGAGACTTGCCCTTTGGAAACGCCAATATATTTTCAAAGGTGGGAGAATCACTCTTATAAAGAGCACGATGGCCAGCATGCCCTTGTATCAAATGTCTTTGTTCCGCATGCCAAAATCAGTGGCAAGGAGGTTAGAAAAGTTGCAAAGAGGCTTTTTGTGGGGAGGGGGCAATCTGGAAAAAAAAACCCACTTAGTCAATTGGGAGGTGGTGTGTGTGGATAAAGAAAATGGAAGGCTGGGATTAAGGAAGCTTGCTCGTTTGAATAAAGCCTTGCTAGGCAAATGGATTTGGAGGTTTGTTTGTGCTAAGGAGGAACTCTGGAAGAAGGTGCTTGAGGCAAAGTATGGGCAAGAGGACTTTGGATGGAAGACAAGGAAGACAAATGGGGTGTTTGGAGTAGGGGTTTGGAAGGAGATTTTGAAGGAATTTGATTGGTGTTGGGAAAATATGGCATTCAAGGTGAGAAAAGGCAACAAAATCAGATTTTGGACAGATCCTTGGTGCGGGAGTTATGTACTGCCCCAAAGTTTCCCGAATCTTTTTGCCATGGCTGCCCATAGGAATGCCACGGTGGAAGAGATGTGGGACCAGAATTTTGGCTAAGGTGGGTGGAATTTAAGGTTTCTAAGGGACTTTAATGATTAGGACTTGGATATGGTGGGCAACTTGCTGGATGCGTTGAAGGAACATAGAGTCACGTTGGAGGAAGACTCGGTGTTTTGGAAGAAAGGAAGAGACGGGTTGTTTAGTGTCAAGAAAGCGTACAGCTTGTTGGCAAACCCCATTGTCGTCGTTTTCACGAAAAGTAATATCTAGGTGGATAGAGTTCCAACCAAAATTGCTTTCTTCGCGTGGGAAGCCGCTTGGGGGAAGGTGCTCACTCTTGATAGGCTTCAGAGAAGAGGGTGGTAGTTTCCTAATTGTTGTTTCTTGTGCGGTTGCGAAGAGGAAATAATAAATCATATTTTAATTCATTGTACAATTGTCAGAGTGTTGTGGGATATCATTCTTGGTTTGTTTGGTGCTCAGTGGGCCTTTCCAGAATCTGTAAATGAGGTTTTATTTAGTTGGAAGGGCTCTTTTGTGGGGAAAAAAAAGGAAAAAACTGTGGAAGTCCATCCCGCTGTACATTTTTTGGATGATTTGGAATGAGAGAAATAGACTAGCTTTTGAGGAGGGGGTGTGCTAGCAATTCAAAGTTAAAAACTTCATTTGTGCGTAATTTATGGGGTTGGGCTAAATTGTATATTGGAGAGGAACCGCTCTCTCTTATAGACTTTTTGGAGTGGTTAGCCTCCAATTAGGGGTTGGTGAGTTTTGTTCTTTTTTGGTTGTGAGGCCTTAGCCGCCTTGTATACTCCCTGTATGCTTTACGGCTCTTTTGCCTCATGTTTATATATTCTGCGTTTACTTATCAAAAAAAAAAAAATTAACTATAGGTCAAGTGGAACACCGATTAAATTTGGACTGGTCCACGAGACAAAGGATTTGTGTTGGTATAGGAAGAGGTTTGGCTTTACTGCATGAAGGATCAACACTGAAAAATTGTTCATAAAAGCAAATAATATACTACTTGATAAGAATCTTAACCCTAAGATCTCTGATTTTGGTTTGGTGAAACTTGATGAAGAAGATAACACCCATATTAGCACCAGAGTTGTTGGAACCATGTAAATTTCTCATCCCTTCCTTTTCAATTCATGACAGTTTTAACATATATAGTTGCAATCTTTCAATAATATTCCTATTAAACTAAAGTAGAAAGAAGGGGGGTTACGCATTTTTCTTATCAATTTTCATTTCTTTAAATCACTATCATGAGATATAGAAAATAGTTTATCAAAATTTCTCCATTTCTGCCCTGATTTATACTTGAACAGTCAGTGGTTAACTTCTCAGCACATAAACTAATTTTAATATGGATATTGATATGGATAAAATTCTTGTGGTATCAGTATTTTGGTATAAATCTATGTATTTCAGAAACTACATCAGCATTGAATCCCTACTTGCATAGAGGTTGTTGTTTGATGATAAATCAATATTCAGGCTTATTTGAGAACTAGTTAAAAGGAATATTGCCATCAGTTATCATCTGTGGCAGTTATTTATACTCTGATAATCAAATTCAAGAAGTTGCTACAAGTGATGGTATATTGTGGTAGCGAGTTTATTTAACTAATAGGTCAATCTGGACACTTCATGGGTTCTTGAAGTTCAGATGTTATTAGCTAGTTTGCATCAATAATATTGCTTACATTTTAACAATCATCTTTAGCAAATGGAGTTATTGCCAGAGTCTGGCACCCTTTTTAATTACATTGATGTGTACAAATTACTAATGTAAGAAATATAATTTGCACTTTTTTACCTAAAATACCGGTGATGTTTTGGGGTTATTGTGCAGAGGATACATGGCCCTAGAGTGTGCATTATGGGGTTATTTAACCTATAAAGCCGATTGTTGAAAGAGAGAGAGAGAAAGAAAACCTTAATTCTCATTCATATGTTTAACTTCTTACAATAGAGAAATATATATACAAGGCTAGGTTGAACTAACTACCATATATGTGACCTATATTAAGAAAGGAAAAAAAGATTGTACACTATAAATACATTATATTCAACACTCCCCCTCAAGCTGGAGCATATATGTCATATGCACCAAGTTTGTTACAAATGTTTTTAATCCCAGGACCTCTGAAAGATTTAGTGAAGATGTCTGCTAGTTGATCATTTGAATTAACAAAACTTGTAGCAACACACCCTGATGCGATATTCTCTCTAATGAAGTGATAGTCAACTTCAATATGCTTGGTCCTTTCATGAAAGACTGGATTGGATGCAATATGTAATGCGGCCTGATTGTCACAGACTAGCTTTATCTGTTCATCTTTTCAAAATCTCAATTCCTGAAGGAGTTGCCTCAACCATATAAGTTCACATGTTGTCAAAGCCATAGCTCGATACTCAGCTTCAGCGCTTGATTCGGCCACTACATCTTGTTTCTTACTCTTCCAGGATATTAAGTTACCTCCAATAAAAACACAATACCCTGAGATGGAATGCCTATCTGAGGGTGAACCAGCCCAGTTTGCATCGGTGTAACCAACAATTTGGGTATGGCCCCTGTTTTCATACAACATACCTTGGCCTGGTGTTCCTTTAATATATCGAAGAATGCGGATCACAACATCCTAATGGTTGTCACATGGTGACTGTAGAAATTGACTAACCACACTCATAGGAAAAGAGATGTCTGGTCGAGTAATGGTGAGGTAGTTCAGTTTGCCTACAAGTCGGCGATATCTCCCAGGATCTCTTAGAGGCTCCCCTTGTCCTGGTACAAGTTTGACATTTGGATCCATAGGAGTGTCAACGGGTTTTCATTCTAACATACCTGTTTCTTCCAAGATGTCTAAGGCATACTTCCTTTGTGATATAACCACACCTGAACTGGATTGAACTATTTCAAGTCCTAGAAAGTACTTGAGTTTGCCTAAGTCTTTGGTTTGAAAGTGGTTGAAAAGGTGTTGCTTTAGTCTTTGGATACCCTCCTGATCATTGCCTATAATGACAATGTCATCCACATAAACTGCCAAATAGATGCACTGGCTCGAAGAGTTATGATGATAGAAACTGAATGATTTGCTTCACTCCGAAGCATTCCAAACTCTTGAACAACTGAACTAAAACGCCCAAACCATGCCCGAGGAGACTATTTCAAGCCATATAGAGAGCGGCGTAACTTGCACATTAAACCAGACTCCTTTTGAGCAACAAAACCAAGTGGTTGCTCCATATACACTTTCTCAAGAAGTTCACCATGAAGGAAAACATTCTTAATATCCAACTGATAAAGAGGCCAATGACACATAGCTGCCATGAAGAGAAACAAACGAATAGAAGCAATCTTGGCAACAAGAGAGAAGGTGTCACCATAGTCACAACCATAAATTTGAGTATAACCTTTAGCAACCAAGCGGGCCTTAAGGCGATCAACCTGACCACCAGCAAGAATGAAAATATCGGTAATCACGTATATATCGGTCACTTGATTTTACAGATATATCGAATATATCGGAGAAATATCGGCGGATATTTTGGAAAAAAATTTTTGTATGCCAAAATTTGTTCAAAACTCATGGAAATGTAAGAAAAACCTCATAGCAGTGTAATTAGAAATATAATAGACAATTTAAAGTTGTTTTGTTGAAAAAATTGATATATGTATGATATAATTTGCGATATTAAATGTAATTATATCATGTCAGTGGATAAGAAATGTGAATTTTGTAATTGTACACTCATTATGAAGCTTCATGAAAGACTTGATTTCATTACATATCAATAATTTGTACATATTACATTGCAATGACCCTTTAATACCAAAATGAGGATCGATGTGGTTCAATGGAATTGGTAGATGAAGGAACCCCGTCTTGCTGTTGGAGATAATATTGGTACCAACTCATTGAGCCTCGATAATATTGGTTAAAAATTCTAACATGCCATGCATATATCTCTTAAGTCTTACCCACTGTCTCTACATGGATATGATACTCGAGATTGACCCATGTGTTCATGTCAAATCCTCTTTGCATTTGATATGGAACTTGGTAAGACATTTGTGCAGCATAGGGGTAGGTCGGCATACCATACTCTTCATCAGTTGAACTTGAAGGTTGACCATAACCCATCACATAAGGAGGGTAAACGTTAGCCTCATTTGAGGAGTCACTAAATTGAGTTTCTATACTCATAGATTCAAAACTCCCTGAAAGTAACTCCTCGTTATATGGAGTCATCGTCCGTTCTCTTCCTTTGTATGGCTGCCCAATAGCTCCTATACCTGGACCAGCTCTTCTAGAGCCATGGTCTTCATCTTGTATGCAATGTGTGAAATCATTTTCACAAGTGAATTGACTCATTGGATATTGACTTTGTTGGCGTTCCCCAATATCTTCTCCTGCGTGATCACTTCCATCATCAGTTCCACTTTTTGAACCATCGTAACCAAAAGCAGAAGTACCAGCAGCACTAGATCTACTACTTTGGCCAATACTTGTGGAGTCAACCTCTTGGTGGGAATTCAATGCCCCTTGAAATGAATCCTCAGTATTTTTGCTAAAACTTTCACTGTGAACTTTTTCGGACAACACACATTCAACATCAACTCCAAATTCTCGAGCATGAGCAGCAATTCGTGGATCAAGATTACCAACTTCATCATCTAAGTGTATAGGCCTGACCCATTGGAATAATTGATTCTCTTCTTCTTCACCCACCTCGGCTGAAATGTCAAGAAGATCAAGGTAATCTTTCTCAGCAACTCGTTCATTTTCTGCCTCCATATCGCGTAACTTTAGCTTCATATTGTAGTAACAGAAAACTAATTGCTGTAGTCTGGAGTAAGCCAAACGATTGTGTTGCTTTGTGTGGATTAAAGCAAATGTGCTCCAATTTCTCTCACAAGCAGAAGATGACACAGTTTGTGAGAGAACTTTAATGGCCAAATTTCTTAATGTAGGTGTTTGGTTCCCATACATGAACCACCATTCAGCTGCAAGGGAATTCATAATTATATAAATACTTATGTGATGAATTTACAATAATGATAATCAATTTTTTTTCTCTATTAAGAAATAGTACTTACTGGGCACCGTGGTTGACCTTGATGCAACCGTTGCTCGATCACTGAATCCTCTCTTTGCATCTTGAAAAAGCACAAGCTATGTATTCATAATTTAAATTGTTAATAATATTTGTTAGTAAATGTTCAAATAAAATGATGAATGAAATAAGATATTTTAGTAAAATAAGAGTTTCTTATTTACTTCATTTCCAAATTGACCAACCGATTCAGTATTTGGGTCTAATTTAGCAAATACTTCATGGACTGATTGAATTAAATATGGATCACTACCAACTCCACACCTATATTGAAACCTTGGATTCAAGAAATATGCTACAATAAAATTATGTAGATTTAGTATTGTGTAAGAGAAAATGAAATAAAATCAAAGTAACAATTGATGAAAATTAAGTACCTGCTACATGAAGTGGATGTTTTAGTTTTTTCTCCCAACGATCTTTAAGTATTTTGAAGATCCAATCGCCAACTTGTTGACGGTTGAGATTTTATTTCATCACTTGCATAAGCTCGTACACAAACGGTATTGTTGGAAAAACTTCTGAATCAATGATTCGAAGCACCACATATAGTGGCTCAAAGTATGAAACAACATGTTTCATTCTATCCCAATATGGATGATCAAACATTAGTTTCTCTATATCTCGTCCGATGTTTGTCCGACTAAGCTTGTGTAGTGCCCATTCATCACTCATAAACAATTTATTCAAATCGACCATTTTTTTAAGAAGGCTTTCAAGAGCAATATAGTTTGTAGCAAACCTTGTAGCTCCTAGTCGAACAATGTCTCCACCATAGTACTTTCTCATTTTTGCAAGTAACCAACAATGATTGTAAATGAAGTTAGTTATCTTGCGAGCATTGCATATTACCTCAGCAGTACTAGGTCTTTTCCCAATGTCTTCAAACATTAAGTTGATGCAGTGTGCCGCACATGGGGTCCAATATAAGTTAAACTTTTTCATCAACAACTTCCCTGCTTTTATGAACGCTGACTTGTTATCTATGACAATTTGGACCACATTATCTACCCTGACTTCTTTAATAACATTCTTCAATAGCTTGTATATGTATTTGTGGTCTTTGATATTGTTGGATGCATCAACTGACTTGAGGAACACCATACTTCCTTTTGAATAAACCATGAAATTAATTATGCTTAATCTTGTGGGCCATGTCCATCCATCTGACATTATGGTGCAACCATATGTCTTCCATTTTTCTCTTTGCTGGTTCACATAAGCTTCCCTATCTTTGTATTCCATTTCCAAGTACTTATTCTTTATTTCATATGGAGATGGAGGTTCGATTCCCATTCCTACAAATCATATGTAAGAAATATTTAAAACATGACACAAAAGACTACACCTACTGAAGGTATAAAACAATATAAAATTTGATAACTTAAAAATTACCTGCTTGTTGTGCACCAATAATCATATTCTTGAAGTGGTGAGAGTTTGCTTTATTGGGTGCGACGCTATCATAAATGAAGAATTTACTTATTAAGCGTCCCATCATTTCTTTAATTGAACCACCCTTTAACATATCTTTAATATTTTTTTGCTTTGCCTTAGAAGACTTGTAGAGTGAGGGTGCAATAGGTAGTGATGGGTCTGAATGTCGCATACTTTGAGATTTCCGCATTATCGGTTCACCACTACGTCGTGACGACTCCCCTGTTTTACCCTTGCTTTCTATAAGATTTTCATGTTGTTGTCGCTCCCATTCTGTTGCCTTCGATGCACAAACCGCTTCTCGATAAGCATCCCGCTCATCCAGGTCCATATTTGCTGGATACATGTACACTTCATCATCATCATCATCATCATCATCATCATCATCATCATCATCATCATCATCATTCTCGTCCATGTCATGTGTATGCCTAGCCCCCATAGTGCCATGTAATTGATCTCTGATCTCTTCAATATCTATAGCTTTCTTTTCTTTTGCTTTACTTTTTTCATGTAACATCTCTCGTATCTCTTCTTTCACTTTGGGTGGCACTGAAAGACACTTTTTGGTATTGTTATTCGTGTCTCTATGCGCTAAATGATACTTGAATCGACTAATGCCTCCACTCTTCATCACCAGCCCACAAAAATTACAAATTGTCCTATTTCGGTTTCTCTCTAATGGTGAACAATACTTCCAAACTAAATCTCGGCCGAATGTACCACTCCCACCACTTCCATCTCCACCTCTACCTCTACCTCCACCTCCAATTCCACTTCCACTTCCACTAGCCATTGCAACTCTATTAAACATATACTATTTCATTAGAATTGAATAAAAATTTAAATTAAACAAGTAATTAAAAAATAAACTTATTGCAAATATAGTAATCATGTTAATCAAACTTATTGCAAATGTACTAATTAATTACAATTGAAAAGAAAAAAATTGAAAATATACAAAAAAAATTTGAAAAAATTGGGAAGCTCCTAATATTGTTAATTAAGTTAATAAATTAACTAAACTAAATTAATTCTATGAAAATTTACTAATTCATTCAAGATTTAAAAAATGTACTAATTAATTACGAATGAAAATATAAAAAAAAAATTGAAAAATTTGGCAAGCTACTAATATTGTTAATTAAGTTAATAAATTAACTAAACTAAATTAATTCTATGAAAATCTACTAATTCATTCAAGATTTAAAAAATGTACTAATTAATTACGAATGAAAATATAAAAAAAAAAATGAAAAATTAGGAAGTTCCTAATATTGTTAATTAAGTTAATAAATTAACTAAACTAAATTAATTCTATGAAAATCTATTAGTTCATTCAAGATTTTAAAAATGTACTAATTAATTCAAATGTACTAATTAATTACGAATGAAAATATAAAAAAAAAAATTAAAAATTGGGAAGCTACTAATATTGTTAATTAAGTTAATAAATTAACTAAACTAAATAATTCTATGAAAATCTACTATTCATTCAAGATTTTAAAAATGTACTAATTAATTCAATAATTACAAATGAAAAGAGAAAAACATTGATGTACTAATTCATGACAATTAAAAAGAAAATAAATAAAATTGAAGATTTAAATAATATACTAATTAATTACACTTCAATACAAAATAATAAAAATTTTAAACAAACATACCTTAAAAACAAAATGAGTAACCTTGGGAGCAATGAGAGATCAAATATGAAACGTGGATGAAATTGGTGAAAAATAAGCTATTTATAGAAAAAAAAAATTGGGCCAAAAAAGCTGTTGGAATCTTATTTTACCGTTGGAAAACAAAATTGGCTGTTGGATCGAAATCTGGGCGAAATCTAACCATTGGATCATCACATAGCCGTTGGGGTTCAATTCTGGCCGTTGGATCGCATCCAGCTTCAATTTGGACCATCAGATGTACATAAAATTGACCGTTGGAACTCAGACCAAATTTGAACCGTTAAATCAACGCGGGGAAACTAGGAGTCGTTGGATGAGCAGCAGGTGCAAGGCGCCCCTCACAAAATTACATGTGCTGCCACTTCTGTCTCGACCTCGCCAAAGCGGCTCCGAGCCTCCAACATCATCGCCGTTGCTCGTCGAACCCATCGCCGCTGCTCGCCAGACCCATCGCCTTGCTCGTCGGACCCATCGCCTCAACTCTCTCTCTCTCTCTGCCACGAAATCAACCACTCTTCAAGCCCTAACACCACCATCTGAGCCGTGGCTGTGTAACTTGACCACACCGCCGATGGTCCCGCCATTAACACCTCCGTTCAGCATCGACGCTAGTGTTACATGATTGCGTGCCTAGCTGGTGTACCTTGAGTTTGGTCCTCAGACAGGAGTAATCAACAAAATTTATAACCTATATCACCATGCACTAGGATAGCCTTAGCTAATATAGCATAGTGGCTCTAGGATCGTTCACTGGGAAGGGTTTTCAACTTACAACTGATACCAATTCAAAGTTGAATTGGTGCTTTTTCATTTCAAGGTTAGCTCAAGAAGAAAACATAAACTTTGGTTGAAAAATGATTTGTTTCAAGCTAACTAAAAAGAAAGTAATGGGAATTACTTATGAAGAAAAACGTTCCTTGGAGTTTTAGGATCACTGGGGTCAGGTTCCTCATGCAAAAACAGAGCTCCGGTCACTTGAATCTTTTTCTCGCATTAGAGAATTAACATATAGTTAGTTCTCTAACCGGTGTTGTACAGATGCTTCCCTTTTATAGATTTCAACACTAATTCCCTCTCACTGATGCATCTTGCAATAGCTCGTGCCTCTCACCTAGCATTTGCCATTCAAGGTGATCATTAACCTTGGACTTCCCTTTTCAAGCTCGCAAGAGATAACTAATGGATGTCTTCTTAGAGTCCAAAAGCTTACCAAGTGTTAACAATTCTAGAAAATCCTACCTTCAAGTCACCTCCCAAAGGCTCGCAAGAGATAAACTAGTGCATCTTCATGGACGGAGATCACTTGCCTTACCAAGTGTTGGCCCAGGTGAATTGAAGGCGTTTTAAGTTAACTAAAAACATAGAAACCATAAACGGGTCACACTTTCTTTTCATTAACAGTTGAAACAACAAAACTTCCAATTCTTGCATTCGGAACCTTACCCGGCTACCTTAGCTCCAAGGAACTAAAAGTCTAGCCAACCATTCTCTGAGGAAACATCCTTAGAGCTTGTTTGACTAATAAGAAAAAATAAATACAATACAATCAAATTGAGTAGGTAAAGCAGAGCAAAACTCTGTATTTTACTTCCTTCAAAACTATACAAAAATTGTCTCTGAGAACAAGCTCCCGAGATGATGCGTGTAATGAAAATTACAAAACAATATATATAAGGTTATTCACCCTTTTGTTCTTGCTTAATAACTAAGGAATCTTATAATTAGTGGGTTACAAGGAGAAAATGAGGATTTAAACATCAAATATCTGAAGCAAAAAATCTAAAAATGTCGGTCGCAAATATCTGGAAGTACTCAGGAGAATTTCGCAGGCACACAAGATGGCTGCGAAATTTCGCAAGTTGAAAGACACCATTTCGCAGCCTGCGAAATTGGTCTTCAGCTTGGTGTGATCGGCTTCCAATGGCTCTAACTTCTTCATTTCAACTCCAAATCGCGTACTATTTAAAGCATTGGATTGCTGGCTTCTCGAGCTTCGAAACGACATATAGCATGCATAAATTGAGCTCTAGAAAGTGCACCAAAAGTGTTTAATAATTGCTGTCCTCTTGAACTCTTCTGTTAGATTTCTTTCTTTACTTTCCCTCCTTGCATTCATGATTTGCTTTTGGCAAAGGATTATAAAGCTTCAAAGCTTTGGTTCTTCATGTTAATGAGCTTCCAATTGCTTTGCCATGGATTCCATAGAACTCTCCTCAATTTTGGATTTCATTGGTGATCAAATTACTATCAAAAGCACCAAAACTTACACAATTTGATTAGAAATGATTGCAAAGGTACTTAATATGCTAATTGAGTTAAAAGGTAATAACTACTACTCAAAAGTGTTTAAAAGAGTTAATTACAAGCTACAAAATAGCACTTTTTGAGTAGTAATCATTACAGGTACATTTTTTTTTCACAAAATCGAAGAAAAATCTCCAAAATAAACAGAAACAAAACGATATTTCTCAGAAATTTTCCAACTAGAGGCGATTTTTTGAAAAAATCGCCGAAATTTCAGAGATGTTAATCCAATTTTTGGCTAAATTTTTGGATATTTCTGCCGTTGACATTTCACCTCCCTTTTTCATTTTGTCGCCGACCGAAACATGAAATATCTCCAAAATTTCGGCCAAAAAAACAGAAATTTTCATCCTTGACCATCAGGACCAACTTTAACAATGTAGACCCAATGACATCCAACTATAGATTTACCAGGAGGTAAAGAAACAAGATCCCATGTGCCATTGGAGTGTAGAGCAGCCATTTCATCAACCATTGCATGTCGCCACCTAGGATGAGAAAGTGCCTTACTAGTGCTCTTAGGAAGAGAAACAGAGGATAAAGTAGAAACAAAGGCAGAATAGGATGAAGATAATCGATGGTAGCTCAAAAAATTATAAATAGGGTGAGGATTACGAGTAAATCGATTACCTTTCTAAAGAGCAATATGCAAATGGTTAGTAGATGACAGGATCGGGGTAGGAGAAATCGGTGGGACAGGAGGTGAGTCATCAGGTACCTCAATTGAAGAGAGAGGAGGAGCAACGACACAATGTCGACGATGATAAACCTGAAGAGGATGAGAGAGCACATCTGAAGGAGAGGATATATAAGAAAGTGGCAATACTTCAGAAATGGGGAGAGATTCAGAGGATGAGAAGAATGGAGAGTCCTTAAAGAAGGTGACATCAGCGGAGAGAAAATAATGATGAGTGTTAGAGGAATAACAACGATAGCCCTTCTGAAGTCGAGAGTATCCTAAGAAGATGCATTTCGTAGCCTTGGCGGAGAGCTTGTCCTGTCCAGGTGTGAGAGTATGAACAAAACAAGTACAACCAAAGACACGAGGAGGAAGGAAATAAAGAGGTTGGGTAGGAAAAAGGTGGGAATGAGGGATTTGGTCATGTAATATAGATGAGGGCATATGATTAATCAAGTAACAGGTTGTAAGAACAACATCCTCCCAAAAACGAAAAGAAACATGACTATGGAGAAGAAGGGTACAAGCTGTCTCAACAAGATGTCGATTTTTACGTTCAACAACCCTATTTTGTTGAGGAGTATGAGCACAAGATGACTAATGAAGGATCCCATGTTAGGACATAAAAGAAGTAAAGGGTGTTGAAAAATATTCCCGAGCATTGTCATTGCGTAACACTCGAATAGAAACATTGAATTGGGTTTGGATTTCAACATAAAATTTCTGGAATATAGAGAATAACTCAGCTCGATTTTTCATAAAAAATAACCAAGTACATCTTGAATAGTCATCAATGAAAGTGACAAAATACTGAAATCCTAAAGTAGACGCAGTCCGACATGGACCCTAAACATCAGTGTGGACAAGTTCAAAAGGAGACTTTGCTCGATTATTCAAACGCTTTGGGAATGAGACATGAGTATGTTTCCCAAGCTGACACGACTCACACGCAAGCGACGACAAAGTGGAAAAATGAGGGACCATCTTTTGGAACTTGGAGAGACTAGAATGACCCAGACGATTGTGAATGAGAAGAAGAGCATCGGCAGAAATGCAAGCTGCAGGAGATGAAGGTGATGTGAGGTGATAGAGGCCTTGAGACTCACACCCTATGTCAATCGTCTTCCCCGTACTCCAGTCCTGCAAGATCACAGATTTATTAGAAAAAGTGATAGAACAGTTAAGAGTGCGAGTTATTTTGCTGATGGAAATAAGATTAAAAGGACACTTAGGGCATAAAGGACAGAATGGAGAGGTAGAGAAGGGAGAGGATGAGCCAAACCAATACCTTTAGCCATAGTTTGGGAACCATTAGCTAAAGTAATAGTAGGTAAGGCAGAGGTAGTAGTAATAGAGGAGAAAAAGTGTTTATTACCAGAGATATGATCAGATGCTCCAGAATCTAGAATCCATGGGCCAAGAGAAGGAGACTGAGTAAAGTAGACAGAGACATTACCAGTCTGGGCAATAGAAGCTGATGTGGCTGCCTGATATCGGAGATAGGCATCATAATCACTACCAGTAAGGGTGATACTCTGAGATGTGGAGCTCGTAGCGGAGTCAGGTCGAGATAGCAGATGATCAAATGACTGAGCAATGTGGGCAGTGCGAGGAGGCCGTCCATGTAACTGATAGTAACGATCTCGAGTGTGACCAAGCTTATTACAATAGGTGCATGAGGACGTTGTCTTCGACCCCGATTGCCACTACGTTCTCCTCAAGAGTTAGTCTGAGAGGCTAACATAGATGAATATGAAGGACCATCAGTCGACAAGGTCTGAGTAGAGGAGAGGCGTAAGAGACGAGCGAACACATCATTCAATGATGGTACTGATGGATTAGCAAGAATCTGATCTCGGATAGACTCAAGATCTGGACGGAGGCCAATGAGGGTTAACACCATAAAGAACTTGTCAGTTTGTATTTGTTGAGCTTCAGCACCATTAGTGAAAGACATCAAAGTTAAGAACTCCTCCTTAAGAGATGCAATCCGGCCAATATAAGTTGATAGATCCATGTCCTGCTGTCTCACATGAACAATATCAGAAACCATCTTATAAAATCGTTGAATATCATTTGTGTATGATCCTTTAGCCTGAGTCCAAAATTTAAAGTAGGTTTTGTAGGCACGAATATGATGTAAAATTTTGGGATCAACATATTGCCATAATACGTTGCATAATTGTGCTTCGATTTTCTTCCATTGCACTTTATCATCATCAGGTATAACATCATCAGGTGTAACAAGATGATCCTCATAACCTTGTCCCATAAACCAGAGTTCCACGGACGCTGACCAGGAGAGATAATTCTCACTACCAATCAATTTTTCTGATGTGATAGTAGGAGATCCAGAGATGACGGATGTAAAAATAGGATTGTTAGTCACAATATCCACTTCACCTGAGATTGAATCACATTTGGATCGAAGAGAGCCCTAAAGGGAGGTCGGACCATAGTTGTGGAAGAAGAACCTAGTATGTCGGGACTCAAACAAAGGAAAAAAGTGACTGGAGATGAAGAAGAGGCCTTCCCAAGGCACACACAGGTCTTGGCCAAGGAATGGAGCTGCCGTCGGAGGTTGAAAGAAGACCTGTGGAGGCTGAAATGCCAAAAAAATAGAGAAGTAGGGTTCGGAGAAGACTGACGGAGGCTTAGAAGTGCAAGATGGCGCTAGACGAGCCTGCTGGTAGAAGCTCGGCACCAGAAAGTGGGCCATGTGCCCTCACGCGCAGGCACATGAGATTCAGGCCGTCAGAGAAAAACGGCGCGTGGGAGGCGCGTGGATCAGTTTTTGGCTCCAGTGCTTTGAGAAAGGTTGCAGATCTACTATTTGCACTCTTGATGATGTGGTCAGTGTCGAAAAAAAGTAGTCGGAAAAAAAAGTCGCCGAAAAAATGTTGACGGTGATGAGGGTTTTCTAACCACAATATGGCTGATCGAAAAACTTTGGGAGATGGAAAAGGTGACCGAAATGAAATACGGCCACTGGACGGATTCCCAGAATTAATTACACGGGTAAACCAGAAAGAATAAAGTTTTCTCCCTTGGCTCTGATACCATGTTGAAAGAGAAAGAAAGAAAAAAACCTCAATTCTCATTCATATGTTTAACTTCTTACAATAGAGAAATATATATACAAGGCTAGGTTGAACTAACTACCATATATGTGCCTATATTAAAAAAGAAAAGAAAGATTGTACACTATAAATACATTATATTCAACACTGATGTATACAGTTTTGGGGTTGTTGCTTTGGAACTTGTTATGGAGAAGAACAACATGAAATATAGACCAAATGAGGATTATGTTTGTCTTCTAGATTGGGTAAGTCAACTTTTTTTCTTGTTCATTGCATGTGTTAAATCAAGATAATAGTTTGAAACCAGATCACTATTTTTGAAACTTATATGTTTAACGTGGTCAACCTGCTTCCATTGTAGAGAGGGAGTAAGAGAATGAGAGAGAGGGATAGAGAGAGATGGAAAAAAAGAGAGAGAGTAGAAGTAATCAACCTAGTTGTAGTGTAACAAATGTTAGGTGGATAGACATAACATAATGATAGCATCAAAACCCCTTACATTTTCCATTTTGCTTCATTTTCTCCCCTTTCGCATTGGTCATTTCCTAGTGTCTTGGCCATTTCCTAGATTGTGAACTCTTATTTAATCTCTCATTGTCTGAATGGAGGTTGATATGATTTTGTTTGTTTTTCTAAACATTTCCAACCTTCTCTTTTGCTTCATTTAGGCCTTTGTTTTACAACAAAAAAGAAATTTAATGGAGCTAGTGGATCCAAACTTGGGAACTCAGTTCAAAAAGGAAGAGACCATAAGGATGATTAAAGTTGCCCTATTATGCACCAATCCATCTCCTGCACTTAGACCTACCATGTCTACAATGGTGAGCATGCTCAAAGGTCAAATTGTCGTTCAGGAATACCCTTTAAATCCTAGTATTTATGGTGATGAATTTGGGTTTGAAGCCCTCAGAGGCCAGTATGATCAGACACAATTACAGAGCTCAAGTGAAATTGAGCCCCTCAATCATTCATCACATTCTCTTGGAATTCGGTTATGGGAAGACTTGTGGTGGGGGGACCAACCTTTGGGGGTCCAATATCCAAGACTACTTAGTGTAGTCACGGATAAAAATATTCCTATTTCTTCAATTCTTGGATCTACTCGCCCATTCTCTTAGAATTTCAACTTTCGTCGAAATCTTTCCGATTCTGAGATAGAAGATTTAGAAGGCCTCATGCGGTCTCTTGATCGTCTACATATATCACATTCAGTTCCAGATATGAGATCTTAGTCTTTATCTTCTTCAGGACTTTTCACAATCAAATATTTTTTTCTTGCCTTATCTCAATTTTCTGATTCGCCTCCAGTTTTCGCTACTAAGTTTGTCTGGAATTCTCAAGTCTCCTTCAAAGTCAAGTCCTTTGTCTGGTTGGTGGCTCACAAGAAGGTTAATACTAATGACTTGCTACAGTTGAGAAGACCCTACAAAGCACTTAGTCTTGACATTTGTAAGTTGTGCATGAAGCATGGAAAAACAGTAGATCACCTTTTTCTCCATTGCTCTTTGACAATGGCATTGTGGCACAGATTATTTCAATTAGCAAAGACAGATTGGGTCTCTCCAAGGAGCATCTCTATCATGTTATCTACTAATTTTAATGGTTTTGGATCTTCTAAGAGATGGATTATTTTATGGCAAGACGCGTGCATCACTTTAATGTGGGTGGTGTGGTGGGAAAGAAATGCAAGGATTTTTTAGGATAAAGCAAGAAATTCAGAGTATCTTTGGGATTCTATTTGTTTCCTATCTTCTCTTTGGGCTTTTTGTTCTAAGGTTTTTAAGGGGATACCTCTTAACATGTTACAACTTGATTGGTTAGTGGTGTGTAATCCCAATGAGTTGGTCTAACTAGAGTGTTCGCTTGTTTTTTCTTTGTATTTTCTTATATTTGATTACTTGTAGTCTTGTTTTTCTCTGGTGGGGGGATTCCTCATCCTTCTCTTGTACTTCATTTTTATCAATATATTCCTTTGCCGTTTCCTATCAAAAAAAAAAAAAAAAAAAATCATTCATCGCATACAGCACAGAGTGGATCTTTCTTTACCTCTTCCCAAGATCCATAAAATGTCTCTACCTTGCCTCGTATTAATTCAATCATGGCGAGAATTTTTCTTTGGTAGCTAGTATTTTGTCATGGTGAAAGTCCATGGTATTATCTTTCAACTACTACAATCAAAGGTAAAATTTTATTAGCCTATGTATATTCTTATTGATGGTCTATAGTAACATATCAACTATGGATTATTACCTTTTTTATTGTCTTCCTTCCTGGTTATTCTATGATCTTTGATTGCAGCAGACGAAAGCCCACAATTCCTTGCTCTCAGTTCTCCACTGATGTTTATGTCAAGGCAGATTCCCACTGCTTGTCATGTCAGATTTGAGAAAATTTCTTCCAAGAGAAGTTTCTTCCTGCAGAATCCCAGCAAATGCAAAACACACTATAGCAAAGGTTCAATCAGCTAGAAACTACAATTCTTTGGAGTTTCCCTCAAAAATATCAGGCTATTATGTAGACATGGACCATGTTGCCCCCCTTAGTTTTTTTTTTGATCAATAAATATAAGATTGTATTGCAAAGAGGCGCTAAAATAACAACCCACAGAATTTCTGTATAAAGGGACTCACCCTCTTAGAAAAGGGCACAAACAATAAGGAAAAAACAAAAAACTTCTCCTTTATCGCAAACACACCCAATCTATAAAATCTATTAAGGTCGAAGGACCATCTTTTATCCACAAATTGGTTTCCTATCACAGTAAATACACAAAAGAAGCTTTCAGCCTTTGAATGGATAGCACGCAATCCTCAAAAGCAATTGAATTTCTAGCATTCCAAATGACCTAAAACAAACATAACGGTCTCACTTGCCACGCCACTTTCCTCTTCTTACCCACAAAAGAGCCCCTTCATCCTAAAAGGGTTTCCTTCACTGAAAGAGGAAAAACCCAAGAAACTCCAAAAAAAGAAAAGAGTAACATCCACACTACCCTTGTTTTTTCACAATGAATGAGGAGGTGGTCAATTGACTCCTCACAAGAATGGCACAAAAAACATATATTTTCCAAAGCCCAATCTCTTTTTTGCAAACGATCCAAGGTTAGAACTCTTCCCCATGAAGCCTCCCACGCAACGAAACTTAATTTGGGCTGCATACAAAAGTCCGAAATAATCTTTGAAGGGAAAGAAACAAGAGACACCAGCTGCATAGTCCTATACAAAGATTTTACCGAGAAAGCCCCATCATTTGAGTCCATCCACCTCACCCTATCCTCCTTATCCACCCTAACCTTCTTCCCATCTAAACAACAAAACAACCTTTCCACTTCTTCCAACTCCCAATCATTGAAAGGTCTATTGAAATAAGGATTCTAACTTTCCTCATTTCCTCCTCGGCTGTCCAAACTTCATTTACCCAAGCCTCTTTGTTAGATGCTAAAGCATATAATAAAGGAAAAGTCTCGCACAAAGGGATGGTTCCACACCACTTGTCTTTCCAAAACCTCACATTCTTACCATCACCCACCACAAAGCCAAAAAAAGGGATTACAACTTCGATTGTTGTTGCAAGCATGATTGCAAACACTAGTACCTAACCATGCCAGCTTCATCCATGTGACTTCATTTCTTTAGGGTTCCTTATTATATAGTCTATTTTGATCTTCGGAGTTTATAAGTGACAAATTATGAATCTAAAAAAAGCTTAATTTTCCAAATCCATACAATGACATGATGGTTCTAGAATTATATGTTTTAGAGTTGAAAACTTTGTGGTTAGATACTTTTTTTTTCAAAAAGATAGTTGTTATATTTATTTAATAAAGCAGTAAAAAAAAAAACTAAAGAACACATTGAGATGGCAAAAATTGGAGCAAGCATAGGTTCCTTGGTTATGATTTGGCTCCTGTTCTACAAATAAGTTCTTATGAGTTAAATTTCACCAAGAAATGAATGTCATTTTGTATCTAAACAGAAGATGAGTAGTATAGTTTCTGGTAATCATTCCATGTTTGATCATCATCATATCTCCTAATGAAATATTGCATGATGATTTTGATCTTATCTGATAGTTTACCTATATAATTGCTAGTTTGCCTATATAATTGCAGGTTAACCAGATTGTTATGGTGACTGAACCCATTTGTGCTGCACTAGACTCTAAAGCTGCAGGATTGTGTATGATAGTCAGCCATTGGAGTGGTGAATCAGAACTTCATAGATGATCTTTCTATTGGCTTGGCAAATGGATAGGTTCTATCAGTTGAACTCCTTAAGCTCTGTTATGTGTTTTGCCTTGTTGCTACTAGAAAAAAACTATTGTATATCACATCATATAGACCAAAATGGTGAATATTGTTGAAGTAAGTGGTTTGCCAAGTATAATCAAGCATAAATGGAATCTTTTCTTATCTCTAATGCTTGTGTTACCGAAGATGTGGAATTTTATTTGTGATTTCATTTTCTATGAATGCAAAAATTTGGCATGCAACAAATTTAGTCAAAATGTTCCCCACTCCCTTACTTTAATGAAAAATCTTTGACAACTATTAATTGTTTGTCCTGGTATTGCCTATTTTACTGGTTACTATGGTTGGTTTATATGAATGACTCATAAATAACAATTATATTCTTACAGGATTCTAAACCACAATTCATCATCTGGACCCATTGGCAATGTGTTTATTGGCCAGTGGTAAGGGGGTTTTCTTGAAGATTATGGCACAATGATAAGCCTTCTTTATATGGATGTCTTATGTGTATTTCTATTGTGGATGGAGTCAAAACTAATTGATAGTTGCTTGTATAGTTTTATTATTCATTCAGAAATCATAATGTTTACATATTATTTAACTTCTTCTATTGGTCTGTTCTATAATCAAAATTTATATGCCTTGGAAATCATTCCATATTTGGATCCGTTGTCCCAATGATTTATCATACAATCACTTTTTTGGGTCTGTGATCTTCTTAGCCCGTCTGTAGGTCCCTTCATAGCAATCTTTCTATCAATTGGTGTTATATATTTCTCTTATCAAAAGACTTGTTTCTTTCTTACTAGGAGCATCCATGGTAAACATTTTATTGGCATCATACCAAGACAGTTTCAGTCAATAGCAAATTTATGGTTAGTGATAATAGCCTGAGTAAAGTTGTTGCTTTTAATCTGTGTACATTGCCATATTGAATTGTGCTTTGATAATTTTTTATCTTTATCTCTTATATATTAGGATTTGGGGAAATAGGTTCCATCCTGGAAGCAACTTATTCACCATGGGATTTCCCTTTGGAAACTGAGCAGAATATTAATAGCCCACCAACAGTTGAATCAAGTGTTGTTCAGAACTACCTTTTTAGGAAAGTACATGGACACAAGAAGAAAAGGCTGGGTCATGGAGCAATAGCTCTTCTGGTTGGTGGAGGAATTCTATTGGTAAGTTGTGCAGTGCTTCTACTTGTTGTCCGCATTAATTAAGCTCATGCACAAAATCACAAAAGCCTGGAGAGCTATGAAAGTCCATGGTACTATCTTCCAACCATTACAATCGAAGGTGAAATTTAGTTAGCTTATGTATATACTTATGATGATTTATGGTACTATTATATATCTGCTGTGAATTATTATGACGATTTATACTTATGATTGCTCTCAAATTATTCTTCACTTGTTTTTTTTTTTTTTTTTTTTTTCATTTTCAAAATTTACCATAAAAATGAGCGCATTATTAATCCTCTCCCTGGTTTTCTACAGCTAGTCAACAATCTCAAGCAATATAGTAGACATAAAGTCCTTAAGTTAACCTTTAAGGGGCATGCTTTGGTTCCTTTAACATACTTTGTGCAGGATTTTGGATTTCTCTAATGGTAGATGCAACACCAAAACCTTCCACAAATAGGTTAAGTTCTCATATTTATGAATTTCATTTCTTATTTATCTTTCTTCTATTTTTGACATTGTCATGGAAAATTAGGTTGTTTGTCTTTTCTTGTTCATCTTGTGGAGGTGTTCAAAGCTTTTCGGTGGTATAGTTATCACAAAGTTAATGGATAAATAGGATGTTTGTTATCTTCTTATTCCTATTATTATGGTTATTATTATTCTTATTTTCTCTTTTTTGTCTTCATTCTCTTCCAAACTTAACTATTAGACAACTTGCTTTTGGTGCAAACATCTCAATGCTTTACATGGGTTTTCAAAACTCTTTAATGGTACTATTGTCACAAACACTATGGGTAAAAAGTTTTGGTTCCAAGGTATGACTTTTTTGCTTTATAATTGAAGAGCCTATTGATAATGCATTAATTGACTTCCTTGATATAGGTGCGATACATTAACAAATGATGTTGACACAAGAGCCCTTATTGAACCATTTGATTTTAAATGATGCAATTGGTAGAGAAGTCCTTGTTAAGCAGGTTTTATTTCCATATCTAGGAATCTTTTATTATTTATTTCTCCTATGCTTTTTCTTCATTTTTTTTCTAAAATCAACCACTTAATAGATTGAACCATTTGATTTTAAATGATGCAGTTGGTAGAGAAGTCCTTGTTGAGCAAGTTTTATTTCCATATCTAGGAATCTTTTATTATTTACTTCTCTTTTCCTTTTTCTTCATTTGTTTTCTAAATTAACCACTTAATAGATTGCACTAATGCCTCTTCCAGTGTGTTTTATGCAACTGTTCAACTATTTTAAGAAGTGTGGTAGGCAAAAAATCCCCAAAAGGTGAGTTTGGTTTATATATCCAAGGCTTTTATTCTTAGTTATTTTCTATTTCGTTCAGTTTTTTTGCTAAATTAATAATAATAAAAAAAACTCATATTAATACCTCTACTAGTGAGTCTTGTTCAATTTTTTATGATCTTATGAAGTATGATTTGAAGAGAGTACTTAAAGATCTAAGTTTGGTATACATATCCAATCTTACTCTTTTTCTCATACTTCTTCGTTATCTTCATAATTATCACCATAATTATTATCATTATATATAATTATTGTCATCAACATATTTGTCATAATCATTATCTTTATTATTGATATAATTATCATAATCTTTATCTTTATCATTGTTAGCACTTTTAATTGTCTTTTTATCTATTTTCTTCATTCATTTTCTCTAATTTAATATTTGAGAGGTATTTTATGGTGCTTTGATAGAATGATTTGTGTAGGTTTTATGAGCTTGGTGTCATTGGTAGCTTTTTTTTTTTTTTTTATACATTTCTAAATTTAAAGTAGGAAAGTTTGATCATATGTTTTTTCTAATTTTCCTCGTGGGGGTGTTTGAAGCGCTTGTGCCTCCTCTACTAGCATGCTTTGTGCAGAATTTTAAAGCTTTTTGATAGTATGGTGGGAATAAAGCCTTTGAGAGATAAGTTCAGTTCTTGAATCTAAGAATGACATTTCATTTTCATTTTCTTTTGTTTTTAACTATATAATAGGAAATTTGGGTGCTATAACTCTGCTATGTGCCTTATATAGGGTGTTTAAAGTTATAAGGAGGTATAGTGAATGCAAAGTTTATATATAAGTTAAAGACCTTTTGAATTATAATATTTTAGTTAGCTTATGTATATACTTATAATGATCTATAGTACTATTATATGTCAGCTATGGATTACCTTCCTTCCTGGTCATTCAATGTTGTTCAACTGCAGGAGAAGAGAACCTACAATCCCTCTCTTACTCTCTATAAGTTTTTCTCTTTTAAAGCTACCTCAAAGGTTAGTTCAAAACCCTTGTTCTCTAGAGTTTCAATTACTTTCCTTTGTTTTCTCAATGAAACGAAATCTCTTTGAAAAACTGATTATGAATTCTTGAAAACCTTATTTTTATTTGTTTTTTTCCTAAATAAAATATTTTTTTCATATACGTTGTCATTTTTTCAAGATTTTCCTTGTTTTTTATTTTCATGAGTTTTCTGGGCATCCAAACAGATAATGTTTAGATTTGATTGCTTTTTCATATACGTTATTTTTTTTCTTGAGATTTTCCTTTCTCTTTCTTTTCATGAGTTTTCTCGGCATCCAAACAGATGTTATATGTTTCCCTTGTGACATCTCTATTTTCTTTAGATTCTCCAAGGAAAAAAACATGCTTATGTTACTCTGCTTTTTTGAAATGATGAAACGATATCTACGGTTATTTCTCATTGTAATAATGTTCTCGACATTCATCACTATGCAAGCTTCGGCTATCGCATATCTACGAGATTGCATCTCCACTTTTTGGTTCTTGATTTTCTTATATCCTCTGATTTTTTTTCCTTTTTATTTTTATTGTTGGGAGATTGAATCTTGACTATTAAAAAATAATTTAACCAGTTTCAACTTTTGCAGATCACAAAAATGGTACTAGTTCTTGTTTTCTTGATTTTTTCCTTGTCATTTTTTTTTTAAAAAAAATTCTCTAGAAAATTGAGATAATTTGCACTACATGGCGATTACTAGTTATTGTAATGCTTCATTCCAATTGTTTGGTCTCCAAGAAAATTTCTAGAATCTTAGAAAGCGAAACCTCCACATAATTGGACCTAACGTTTGGTGGAATTTAGTTTTTGATTTATCCAACACATGAGTAGCATAGATAAGATGGTTCTAAATTGAATTTTTTTCCACTTCAAGAGTAACATAGATAACATGTTTCTTATTTGAATTTTTTTTTCACTCTTTCCTTTCCTTAGTTTTCTTTGTCAGCAAAGATCCCTATGTTCTTTGTTTGGTTTTTTGAGGGAAAATAACATAATGGTTTTCTCTCCAAATTAGGTACTGCTGAGATCTTTTATGTAGCTACAGTATGAATGGGGCTTACATAATATTGTGGGCAATTATAGTGGGGTCCACCAAATGGATGGGCATTCGAGTGCTACATTGGATCAAAAATAAAAATGACTAATTAATGGGCTGATAATCCGAAAAAACTTAAGTGATTCCCTTCTTTTCACTTTCTATAGTGGCAACTCTTCAAAACTTGTACAAGGAAAGGAAGTTATTAAACTACCTACCACAGTTGGAGAAGTGGAGATCATATGCTGGGGTCCATGTGATGAATCATGGAAGAGAGTCCCATGTTCTGAGTCTGCTAATGTAACATAGGTCCTGTTTAACTATATGCCTAATTTAGATGATATGTGGAAACCACATGGTCTCTCATCTCTACAGTTAGCTTCCAGGACTAAACCTTGGTGGACATATTATTGGAGGCTAGCTCCATAATTATTATTATTAATTTTTTTTATAGGTATAGGAGGCCAGCTCCATTATCTCTATGATTTGAAGCAACTGTAAGAGATTATGCCAATTTAAATTTAGATTTATGTAAAATTATGTGGGTTTTATTCACTAACTGTTTTTTCAATTTGTGCTTTCTATTAGGATATTGACTTCAATAATATTCAGGGTAAAATTCCATACAGGTTACTCCCTAATGTCATTGATATATCAAATTCTTGATTATAAGTTTCTATTAGAATTCCTAATGATTTATTTAATTTATTTGTGATTTCATTTTCCATGAATGCAAAACTTTGGCATGCAAAAAATTTAGTCAAAATATTCCTCACTCCCTCATTTTACTGAAAAATCTGACATATGTTAATTGTTTGTCCTAGTACTGTCTATTTTAGACGTTACTATAGTTGGTTTACACTAATGACTCATAAATGACAATTATATATTTACTGGCCTATAGAATCTAAAAGGAAGCAAGTCAGTTATATTATTGGGTGTTATATGGTAGTAGTGGGTTTTCTTGAAGATTATGACACAATAATAGCCTTCTTTATATGGATGTCTTGTGTGTTAATATTCCGTTGTGAATGAAGTTGAAATTATTTGGCAATTCCTTGTATAATTTTATTACTTGTTAAGAAATCATAACGTTTAGGTATAATTTAGCCTCTTCTATTGGTATGTTCTATCAACAAAACTTATATGCCTTGGAAATTGCACCATATTTGGATCTGTTGTACCACTATCATACAATCACTTTACTGGGTCTGATCTTCTTGCTAGTCTGTAGGGTCCTTCATTGCAATCTTTCTCATCACTTGGTATTATATATTTCTTTTATCAAAAGACTTGTTTCTTTCTTACCAAGAACATCCATGGTAGCCATTCTAGTGGCATCATCCCAAGACAATTTCAGTCAACACCAAATTTATGATTAGTGATCATAGCTTGAGTAAGGTTGTTGCTTTTAATCTGCATACACTACCATATCAGATTATGCTTTGATAATTTTTTGTGTTTATCTCTTATTAGGTTTTGGGGGAATAGGTTCCATCCATGAGGCAACTTATTCACCTTAGGATTTCCCTTTGGAAACTGATTAGAATATTAATAGCCCACTAACAATTGAATCAAGTGTTGTTAAGAACTACCCTTTTAGGAAAGTTCATGAGCACGAGAAAAAAAAAAAACTAGGGTGGTGTTTGTCTTTTTGGCTTTTTGCTTAAAGCAATTTGTTTTCAGAATTTAGGTTGTTTGTTTTTCTACTTTTTCATGACTTATTATAAACTTTTTCCTAAATGGAAAAAGCTAAAATGTGTAACTTTTTCTAAATAGAAAAAATAACATATTGGTTTTTCTATACTTTTAATACTTAATAAAAATAAAATACTACAAAAACAAACAACATAATATCTAATACTATTAAACATTAATGTTCTATTTAGAATTAAGTAAAAAAACAAACACCACCTAGGTCCGGGAGGAATAGCCCTCATAATTGATGGAAGAATTCTGATGGCAAGCTGTGCTGTGCTCCTACTTGCTGCCTGTATTATTAAGCTCATGCACAAAATCAGAAAAGCTTAAGCTTGGAGGACAGTGGAAGTCCATGGTGTTATCTTCCTACTACTACAATCAAAGGTAGAATTTTATTCGCCTGTGTATATGCTTATTGATGATCAATAGTACTGTTATATATCAGTTATGGATTATTACCTTCTTGATTACCTTCCTTCCTAGTTATTCAGTAGTCTTTGACAACAACAGAGTAGAGCCCACAATTCCTTGCTCTCAGTCCTCCACTGATGTTTATGTCAAGGCAGATTCCCACTCTTTGCCATAGCAGATTTGAGAAAATTTCTTCCAGGAGAAGTTTCCCTAAGAAACCCAGAATCCGACCAAATGCAAAACTTACTATGGCAAAGGTTCAATTAGCTAGAAACAACAATTCTTTGGAGTTTCCCTTAAAACTATCAAGCTATTCTGTAGACATGGACCATGTTGTCCTTAGTTTACAACTTTGATTGTTGTTACAAGCATGATTGCAAACACTAGTACCTATCCATGCCAGCTTTGTTTATATGACTTCAGTTCTTTGGGGTTCCTTGTTATATAGTCTATTTTGATCTTTAGAGTTTGAGTGACGAATTATGAATTTGAAAAAGCTTCATTATACTTTTTTTTTATCAAGAAGACAAAGTAGTTATATTTATTTAATCAAAGCAATAAAAAAAAATCTGAAGAACACATTCAGATGGCAAAAATTGGAGCAAGCATGGTTTCCTTGGTTATGATTTGGGTCCCGTACTACAAATAACTTCTTGAGTTAAACTTCACCTAGAAATGTGTCATTTTCTAAACATGAGATGAGTAGTACAACAATAGTACCTGGTAATCGTCCTATGTTTGATCATCATCATATCTCCTAATGAAATATTGCATGTTGATTCTGATCTTATCTAATATTTACCTGTATAATTGCAGGTTACCAGATTGGCACAGTGATTGAATCCATTTGAGCCACACTAGACTCTAAAGCTTCAGGATTGTGTGTGTTAGTCAGCCATTGGAGTGGTGAATTAGAGGTTAACTTCATAGATGATCTTTCTGTTGGCTTGGCAAGTGGACAGGTTCTATAAGCTGAACTTCTTAACCTCTGTTATGTGTTTTGCTTTTTTTGTTGCTGTTAGAAAGAAACTGTTTTATATCATGTCATATAGACGAAAATGATGCCTCTTGTTGAAGCGAGTGGTTTGCCAAGTATAATCAGGTATAAATGGAATTTTTGTTTCTCTCTAATGCTTGTATTACCGAACATGTGGAATTTTATTTGTGATTTCATTTTCTAAGAATGCAGAAATTTGGCATGCAACAAATTTAGTCTAGATGTTTCCCATTCTCTCACTTTAATGAAAAATCTTCGACATCTATTAATTATTTATCTTGGTGCTGCCTATTTTATTGGTTACTGTGGTTAGTTTATATTAGTGACTCATAAATGATAATTATATTCTTGCAGGAATCTGAGCCACAATTCATTTTCTGGGCCCATTGGCAATGTTTTTATTGGCCTACAAAATCTAAAAGAAATATGTATTTGTCGGCTTATAGAATCTAAAAGGAAGCAAGGAACCATGATAAGCCTTGGGTGTTACCTAGTGGTAGTGGGACTTTACAGGGTTGTGATCTTCTTGGCTAGTTTGTAAGTCCCTTCATAGCAACCTTTCTATCACCTGGTGTTATATATATATTTCTCTTATCAAAGGACTTTCTTCTTTCTTACTAGGGACATCCATGGTAACCAATTTATTTGCATCATTGCAAGATAATTTCAGTCAATACCAAATTTATGGTTAGTCATAATAGCCAGAGTAAAGTTGTTGCTTTTCATTTGTCTACACTCTCATATTGAGTTGTGTTTTGATCATTTTTTATCTTTATCTCTTATTAGGATTTTGGGGAATAGGTTCCATCCTGGAAACAACTTATTCACCTTAGGATTTCCCCTTGGAAACTGAGCAGAATATTAATAGCCCACCAACAATTGAATCAAGCGTTGTTGAGAACTACCCCTTTAGGAAAGTACATGAACACAAGAAGAAAAGTCTGGGTTCTGGAGAAATAACTCTTATGGTTGGTGGAGGAATTCTGTTGGTAAGCTGTGTGGTGCTCCTACTTGCTGTCCGCATTAATTGAGCTCATGCACAAAATCACAAAAGCTTGGAGAGCTATGAAAGTCCATGGTATTATCTTTTAACTACTATAATTGAAGGTGAAATTTAATTTTCTTATGTACATACTTATGATGATCTATAGTACTGTTATATATCAGCTATGGATTATTACCTTCCTTCCTAGTCATTCAACGGTCTTCGATTGCAGCAGAAGAGAGGCCACAATCCCTTGCTCTCAATCCTACATTGAGGTTTATGTCAAGTCGGATTCCCACTGCTTGCCATGTCAGATTTAAGAAAATTTATTTAAAAGATGTTCCTCCACCAGAATCCCAACAAATGCAAAATTTACACTATGTAGAGGTTCAATTGGCTAGAAACAACAATCATCTTCTTTGGAGGTTCCTTTAAACAATCATGCTATTCTGTCAACATGGACGATGTTGTCCTTAGTTTACAACATTGATAGGTGTTGTAAGAAGATTGCAAAAACTAGTACCTAACCATGCTAGCTTCGTCCATGCGACTTCAATTCTTTAGGGTTCTTTATTATATTACCTATTTTGATCTTCATAGTTTATGAGTGAATGAATTATGAATCTAAAAAAAAAACTTCATTTGGGCAAATCCATACAATGACGTGGTGGTTCTAGAATTATATCTTCTAGAGTTGAAGATTTTTGTAGTTACATTTTTTTTTATGAGAAAGATTGTTAATAGTAATATTTATTTTATCAAAGCAATAAAAAAGCTAAAGAACACATTGAGATGGCAAAAATTAGAGGAAGTACAGGTTATTTGGTTGTGATTTGGGTCCTGTACAACAAATACCTTCCTATGAGTTAAATCACCAAGAAATCAGTGTGTCATTTATGTCTAAAGAGGAGATGAGGTATATAACAATAGTTATTGGCAATTGTTCTATGGTTGATCGTCATCATAGTTCATTAGGAAATATTGCATGTTGATTATGATCTTATCTACTATTTACCCATATAATTGCAGGTTAACCATATTGGCACAGTGATTGAATCCATTTGTGCTGCCTCTAAAACTGCAGGATTAGGTATGATATCAACCACCAAAGTGGTGAATTAGAAGAGAGTCAACCACCAGAGTGGTAAATTAGAAGATAACCTCATAGCTGATCTTTCTGTTTACTTGGTAAGTGGACGTGTTCTATCATGTGAGCTCCTTAACCTCTCTTATGTGTTCTGCATTTTTTTGTTGTTGCTTGAAAAAAACCATTGTAAATCATGTCGTATAGACCAAAATGGTGCCCCTTGCTGAAGCGAGCAGTTTGCCAAGCATAATCAGGTATAAATGGAATATTATCTTTCCGTGATGCTTGCATTGCCTAACATATGGAATTTTTTTTTTTTTTTCATTATAAGATAAAATATACATATTTCAAGGACCATTTTTGCCATAGCCAACTTAGTAGCTAGGGTTAGTTTGATGTTGTTGTATACACTTGGAAAATGCCATACTTTAATCATCAGTCTAGTATGCCTAGATAATTCAGCCAAGCTATTTAGAGCCCTAATTCATAAGTTGACCTGGTTAGGTATTCCTAAACATCTTGTTTAGTTATTTGAGTGAGTAGGATAATTTGATCGGACAGTATCTAGCTCGAGATTGCAACTCTCAGCTTGATGTTTTGGTTTTTCAAACATGTTTAGTTACTGTAGGATTCATGGTAGAGAAGCTAATGGACATTTATTAATAAAAAAATAATGAAAGTGCAAGAAAAATCTTTCAGAATTTCCAGTATTTTGTCTTTCAATCAATTTTGATTTGTTGCATATTGGCCATTTTGCTTTTTGTTTTTATAATCATCCTTGGTTATGATTAGATACCTCACTATTGTTTTCCATTCAATTTGCTACAACAGCTGCAGTGAAGAGGACCTTCTTGGAGAAGGATTCCTTGGTTCTGTCTACAAAGCAGAGTTTTCGAATGACCAAGTACTACCTGAACTGAATATGCATTTGCAAGCTTCTTCTATTTCAAACATTATTATAACTTACTATCGTTTTCCATTAAATTTGCTAAAACAGCTACAGTGAAGAGAACCTTCTTGGAGAAGGATTCCTTGGTTCTGTTTACATAGCAAAGTTTCCTAATGGCCAAGTACTACCTGAACTGCATAGGCATTTGCAAGCTTCTTCTACCAGAACTGAATATGCATTTGCAAGCTTCTTCTATTTCAAACATTATTATTATTATTCATTATCATTTATCATCATCATCATCATTATTGTTTTATGACCTAATCTTTGGAAAACATACTCTTGTGCCTCTAGTGGCATGGTTTGTGTAGATTTTTTAAGCTTTTTGATGGTATGGTTAGTTCACTTCTTGAATCTAAAAATGACATTTATTTTCTTTTTCTTTTGTTTTAAATTGTGCAATAGGAAATTCGGGTATTATGCCTCCGCTATGTGCCAACCATCTTAAGAAGTGTATAGTAAGCAAAAAAAATCCCTAAAAAGATAAGTTCGATCTATGTATTCAATGTTGTTCTTATATATTTTTTTTCTCATATAATCAATGATTATGATCATCTCCATAATCATTACCATCATCCTTCTTGTCATTGTTGTCATTTAAGCTGTCTTTTTTCATTTTCTCCATTCATTTTCTAAATTATCATTGGAATGATAGGTTTTGAAACCCTTATATGGTGAATAGTCTTAATTCTCAAATCTAAAAATTACATTTCTAAATTATTTTTTTTCTTTTTCTATTTCTAATGTTTTTTCTTTATAATCTAAAAGCCTACTCTAGTGTACTTATTGACTTCCTTTGTGGTATTAGATGCTATGAAATGATGTCGTTAACATAAAGACTTATTGAATTGGTTCAATCTTAACTCATGGAATTGGTACTACATCATTGCAAAACAAGTGTTCTTTACATATCCAAGGATTTTATTCTTAGTTATTTTCATTTTCTCATTATATATAATTATTATTATCAACATAATTATCATAATCATTATCTTTATCATTGTTAGCACTTCTAGTAGTCTTTTTATCTACTTTCTTCATTCATTTTCTCCAATTTAATATTTGAGAGGTATTTGTGGGTATTTCGATAGGAACCATTTGTGTAGGTTTTAGGAGCTTTGTGTTGTTGGGACAAAAACCTCGAACAAATAAGTTTAGTTATTAAATCAAAGAATTGTATTTCTTAAATTTCTTCTTTTTTATGTTTCTGACTTTAAGGTAGGAAAGTCTTGTCATGTGCCTTTACTAATATTCCTCATGGGAGTGTTTGAAGCTCGAATGTGGTCTAGCAAACAGAAAGTTCATGTATATAAAGGTAAGTCCCCCAATTAAACTATTTTATTCTTATTCTTGTTTTCTTTTAACTATCAATATTATAATCATTAGTTATCATCTTCGTTCCTGTTTTGCATGCTCCTTCTATTTTAAAATTATTATTATTACTATTAGGGGGTGTTTGGTACATAGGAATAGGGAGTGGGAATAGACATCTCATTCATTTTCTCCCTTATTCCTATGTTTAGATAAATGTTAAGAAGGTAGAAATGGAATAAAAAATTATTTAGGCAGAAATCAAATCCAACTTATAAGTTGGATTTGAATTCATCAAAAGTAGGTGGTATTCTGATTCATTAAACCCATTTGATAATATAAATAATATAAATTTACTATTTTACCCTCTCATCTCATTCTTCAAGCCCGATGTTTATCTTTTTTGCAAAGCTAGAGATCCATTCATCATCCACTTCTATGCAACAAAGTGATTCTCTCAAACTGAATCAATCAAACCTTCCATCACATTTGCTAGCTTTGAGAATTTAAATATTATAATAAATACATTTTTTTTCTTTTTCTTTTTTGGTAAAATATAATTTTAGAACCACTTAAGTATGACAAATTATTCAAATTTGTAATAAAAATAATAATTAAATATTTGTACATTAGGATTATATGATTTTTTATGGTTAATTTTTTATTTATTGAGTATATATATTTTTTTAGTCTTATCATTTAATAACAAAAAAACTCTCAAATTTTATTTTTTTTTAAATAAAAAAATTATATGGAAGGATATTATTGTAAATTTATTTCTTTTTTATTTCCATTCTATTATTATCAAACATTGGAATGGAAACAAATAATCATTCTAATATTGCATTCCTAAGTTCATCCAAATGCTAGAAATTGAATTATCAAATTCATTTCTATCCACTAAGAAATAGGAATGAAAACAAAATATTCATTTCCATTCCCTATTCCAACATACTAAACACCCCCTTATTGTTTTCTTGCTTAATCTTTGGAAAGCATGCCCTTGTGCCTCTACGGTATGCTTTATGCAGATTCTTAAAACTTTTTGATAGTATGGTAGGAATAAAGCCTTGAAGAGATAAGTTCAATTCTTGAATCTAATAATGACATTTCATTTTCTTTTTCTTTTGTTTTTAACTATATAAATAGGAAATTTGAGTGTTGTAACTCCACTATGTGCCTTATATAGGTGTTTAAAGTTATAAGAAGGTTTTTGGGAATGTAAAGTTTATATATAAGTTAAAGACCTTTTGAATTATAATATTTTATTTTTATTATTATTGTTCTTATTCTTGTTCTTGTTCTTATTATTATTATTATTATTATTATTATTATTATTATTATTATTATTATTATTTGTTTTTGTTCTTCTTGTTCTTGTTGTTATATATATATATATATATATATATATATATATATATATATATATATATATATATTGATAAGTAAAGGAATTGTATTAAAAACCACCAAAGTAGTGGCTTAAAGATTATAAGAAATAAACCACCCCCCACACCCTGAGCCAAGGGCAAAGGAGCAACTTGACCCACACCCTCAGTGGGTTCCCACCAAACCAAAAAAATCAACTAAAGTTGAGAGACCATATTTTATAGACAATTTCGTCACCGACCAAAGAAAATATGCAAAATAATTCTTAAGCCTTTAAATTGACAGCTCTTCTTCCTCAAAATCAACTTTGTTTCTTGCTTTCCAAACCATAAATAAAAAAAAATAAAAAAAAAAGACACAAAGGACTTGGTCTCCAAACACCTTTCCTATTTTTTACCACAAAAGACCCTTTCCACCCTAAAAGCGTTTCCTTAATAGTGGCTGACAACACCCACTGCACCCCGAACATAGAGCAAAGTAGCGCCCAAAGAGTCCTTACCTTTTCACAATGGAGAAGAATGTGATCTATTGATTCTTCATACCTTTGACAAAGGTAACATCTGTTTGCTAGAGTCCATCATCTCTTTTGAAGTTGATCTAAGGTAAGAGCCTTCCCCTAAGTTGCTTCCCACCTAAAAAAACTCACTCTAGGCTGCACATAGACTTTCTATATGGCCGACGAAGGGAAAGATGTTGGAGGGCCTAATACTAATGATTTGTATAGAGGCTTAATAGAGAACTCACAACATTTAGTTTCTCTTCAAATCACCCTATCATCAACTACTTCCTGAACACTCTTCTCATTTAAGGCCAAAAAGAATCTACATACCTCATCCACCTCCTAATCATTAAATGGTCTAGAAAAAAGCGAGCTCCAACTCCCCCTACCCTCATTGCAACACTACACATCTTTGACCCAAGCATCCTTGAAAACAACATAAGCAAATAATGAAGGAAAAGAAACACAAAGAGATTCATCCCCACACCATCTATCTTTCCAGAATTTTACCCTTTGCCTATTCCCTACTACAAAAATAACCTACTTCTTACAACATTCCAATCATTCCTAAGAGTTTTCCACAACCTCACACCATACCTCCCATTGCTTCCTTAGAACACCAACCCTCTTGCTTCTCCTCATACTTTTCCTTAATCACTTGATCCCAAAAGGTCTCTCTCTCAATAGTAGATCTCCAACTCCATTTACACAAAAGTGCCTTATTGAGGAAAAGAAGACACTTTACCCCCAACCCCTCATTTCTCTTCTCAAGGCAAACCAAACCTCATCAAACAAGATGAGTTTTCCGCTCAAGGGCCCCATCTCCCCACAAAAAATCCCTCTGAATCTACTCCAACCTCAATCTGACCTTTCTGGGCATAGAGAGCATAGACATATAGTAAATGGGCATGCTCGCCAAAGTAGACCGAATCAAAGTGATCCTACATCATTTGGAAATGTATCGGCTCTTCCATCTAGCCAATTTCTTCCTCATTCTTTCCTCCACTCCATCTCAAACAGCCACCGATCTATGAGGCACACCTAATGGCAATCCCAAATAAATGGTCGAAAAACTTCCAACATTATACCCAAGAGTTGCAGCCAAATCCTCCGCATTTTCCACACTACCCATCGAAATTAGCTCACTTTTTTCCAAATTAATTCTCAATCTCGACATGACCTCAAACCACATTAAAATCCAAATTAAATACAACAATTTCTCCTTAGAAGCCCCACAAAAAACCAAAGTGTCATCAACAAACAGTAGGTGAGACACCTAAACCCCCTCACCACCTCTAGTCCTCACCTTACAAGCTAACACAAAACCTTCATTTACTGCACTCCTTAAGAGACTACTAAAAGCTTCCATAATCATCACAAATAGGTACGGAGAGAGGAGATCCTCTTGCCTCAAACCCCTAGAGCTTTGAAAGAATCCTGAAAAAGACCCATTAACCAAAATAAAAAAGCTGACTGTGGAAATACACCACTGTACCCACCTGATCCATTTTTCCCTAAAACCCATCATGCTCATGACTGAAAACGAGAAGGACCATTCTACATGATCGTATGCCTTTTCTATATCAAATTTACACATCACCGCCCCTTCATTGCTTTTTAAAATCGAGTCTATAACTTCATTAGCAATAAGAACAGTATCCAGAATATTTCCTTGCATAAAAACATTTTGAGCCTTAGAGACCACCATCTTTGACCTATTGGCTAGGACTTTAGCCAACCACTTATACAACCCTCCCATCAAACTAATAGGCTTAAAATCCCTTAATTTTTCTACCTCTCCCCTCCCTCCTCTTATTTGGGATCAAAACAATGAAAGTTGCATTCAGACTTCTAACAAATCGACCATGGTTATGAAATTCCCAAAAAAAACCCATGACTTTCTCCTTTACAAAATCCCAAGAAGATTGCCAAAAAGTCATAGTAAATCCATTAGGCCCAAACACTTTATCCCCACAAAAACAATTAAGAGCTTCCAACACCTCCTACTTTGAAAATGGCTCATCCAGTCTAGCTGCTTCCACAACCTCCAACTTCTCAAAAGACATCTCCCTTTAGTTGGGTCTCCAGCCTCCAACAACAAACAACAATAATTTAAACTCATTCACCACCCCATCTCTAACTTTATTCTCTTATGTTAACCAAGATCCATTTATTTTGACATGGGATAACATGTTCCTCCTCCTGTGAGCATTAGCCATCTTATAGAAGAAACTAGTGTTTTTGTCCCCCTCTCTCAACCAAACTTCCCTTGATTTCTGTCTCCATGAATTTTCTTCCAAAAAGGCCCACTTTTTAAAATCCTCATTTGCTCATCTCCTTGCATCCACCTCCTGAACAGAAAGAGGCCGAGTTAATTCTATTTTATCCCAGAAATCCACCTAATTCAAGGCCATAGCCTTATTGACTTCCACATTACCAAATTCCAATATATTCCAGTCTCTTAATAGCAGCTTCAGAGCTTTCAGTTTAGCTGCCAACACAAAGCTAGCAAACCCACTAAAATTGAGCCATTCCCACCACACCGACATCTTTTCCTTGAAACCCTCTTCCTTCAACAACATACTTTCGAACCTAAACGACATTGGGCCTCTCCTCACTCCTCACCTATCTAAAAGAATTGGGAAATGGTCCAAAACAGGTTTAAGGAGAATACTTTGCACAGCCCTAGAAAAGTGACCTTCCTACTTATTCGAGACTAGAAACTGATCAATCCTTTAATGAGATTGATTATTCAACCCACCCTTCCAAGTGAAAGAGCCTTTGTGTAAAGGCAGATCCCTCAACTCTAAATCCTCGATAATCTCTGAAAATCTCCTCATTAAATAAGTTAATCTACATCCCCTACTATTTTTCATAGGGAACCTCACCACATTAAAATCCCCTGCCATGCACCAAGGTCCACCCCATAACCCTCTCACCGCACCTAATTCAGCCCAAAAATCTTCCCTCTCTTTCTTCAACGTAAGCCCATAGACCCTAGAGAAATTCCAACAAAAGTCATCCTCAGTGCAAGACTGAGAAGGTCCTCATTTTCGCTTCCAATAATTGTAACACCTTCTTATCCCAGAACACCAACACTCCACCAGAAGCTCCCCTCGAATTGAGGACCTTCAAATCTAGACATCTTCCCACACCGAGACTCCTGACTATCATCATTAACATCTCCAACATCTTAGTATTCTGTAAGCATACCAAATCCACCTTTTGACCCTTAATCAACGCCTTAATCATTTTTTTTCCTCACAATCGTTAGCCTCTCTAACATTCCATGATAAAATTCTTAATTTCATATCACCAACCTCGAAAACCCCCTTTCACCTCACAAAACCACCAAATCCTTAACTTCAGTTAGCAATCTAAAGTACCACCGCACTCTTTCCAGCCCCACAATAATTCATTGAGCTCTCAAGTTTTTTCAATTCTCTCTCTGATTTAGAAACCTTTTGAAACTCTCTTCTTTTTCCTACTCAACGCCCTTAAGATTTTTCCTCTCTTCCATTATTCTCAACAACATCAAAATTTTCCCATCAAACCCTTCAGTAGGCATACCCAGACAACGACAAAGTTTCACAAAATTATCGTTCATCCACGAATCCAAAATGCTCATTTTTTTTCCTCCTTCATAACTCTTTCCACATCTTTTGTCTGCACCATTCCCCCCTCATACTCTTTAACTCCCTCCTCCAAAACAATCAAAGCTTCCCTCTCCCTCTCATTTGCCCAAATAACCCTCAACAATCGAAAAACTCACTCTCTCTTTCAAATTCCATAGCTGCATCCTCCATGTCTTTAAACAATCTAAATTCGGACATTGAACTACCTTTACTTCCCATTTTCCCACAAGACAATGCCCTAATTGCTTCTTCTTGCTCCTTAAAACTCTGCCCTTAAGTTGAAGCCACATTGTATCCCCTATTTTTCCCACCTTTGCCTTTGCTACTTCAACAAAAGACCAATTTTTCTCTTTTTCTTCCTCCTGTACTTCACTCTTCTTTCCTTTTTTGGCACCTACAATTCCTAAGTCCACCTTGTCTTCAAAATGTAGAGTAATACCTAGAGATCGAAGCTTGTCTGCTAGCAGAACATACCCCCCTAATATCCTTCTACCTTATGGAAAAACCAAACTGAACCTTTTCGCTTCCAGATCACAAACAGAGTAGAGAATGAACCTCTCCGCCTCGTTAGCACACATTTCCAGTCTATATCTCATTCCCTCCTCTTCTCAACTTTTAACAACTTTCTTGAGCTTCTCCTCCTTGCAGCAAGCTTCCACTTCTTCCAACAAACACCTTAAACTAGAATCTTCAAACCTAATCCAATTTGAAAAACCCCTACTTCTCTCCAAAATGGTCTCATGAAGCTTCCCCCCAACTGTGCTGATCAAAATCTCGAAAGATTTCGATTCTATACCGAACCATTTCCTACTACCTTCTCTCACCATCCCTATGCGATACACCTTCTTGTTGTTGTTATTTTTATTTTTATTTTTTCTTTCTGTTATTATTGTTGTTGTTGTTGTTGTTGTTGTTCTTGTTCTTGTACTTATTATTATTGTTGTTGTTGTTGTTGTTGTTGTTGTTGTTGTTATTGTTTTTCTTGCTTTTGTTGTTGTTGTTTTCCTATTGTTATTGTTGTTTTTTTTTTTTCTTTTCCTTTTTTTCTTCTTGACAATTGACTTTTTTTGACTTATTCTTGTTGTTCTTAATTGACTTTTTTCATTTTCTCAATTGACCATAAGATAATGTGTACATTAATCTTCTTATGATTTTTTTTCATTTTCTCAATTGATCATAAGATCTTCTTCTTCTTCTTCTTCTTCTTTTTCTTCTTCTTTTTCTTCTTCTTTTGACTTTTTTCATTTTCTCAATTAATCATAAGATACATTTTTTTTTTTCATTTTCTCAATCGACTATAAAATCTTCTTCTCAATTAACTTTTTTCATTTGTTGTTGTTCTCAATTTACTTTTTTCATTTTCTCAATTGACCATAAAATAATGTGTGCATTTTATTTTCTTCTTCTTATTCTTTTTTTTCTTTTTAACTTTTTTCATTTTCTCAATTGACCATAAGATGATCTTCTTCTTCTTCTTCTTCTTGTTTTGACTTTTTTCATTTTCTCAATTAACCATAAGATAAATTTTTTCATTATCTCAATTGACTATAAGATCTTTTTCTTCTTCTCAATTGACTTTTTTTTTTTCATTTGTTGTTATTATTGTTGTTCTCAATTTACATTTTTCATTTTCTCAACTGACCATAAAATAATGTGTGCATATTTTATTTTTTTTCATTTCCTCAATTAACCATAAGAATCTTCTTATTCTTATTCTTTTTCTTATTTTAAACTTTTTTTCATCTTCTCAATTGACCATAAAAGTGTGTGTGTGTGTGTGTGTGTGTGTGTTTCTTCTTTTTCTTCATTTTCTCAATTGATTTTTTTTCATTTTTCTCAATCGACTTTTTTCATTTTCTCAATTGACTTTTTCTTCTTCTCAAATGATTTTTTTCATTTTTCTCAATTGACTATAAGAATGTGTGCATTAATTTTTTTTCTTTTTTTTCTAAATTAACCTTTTTCATTTTTATTTTTTGCAGCTAATCAACAATCTTAAGCAATATGGTAAGAAAATTCGATATCCATGTCAAATCTTATTTTTACTGTACTCTCTCAACTTTTCCTCATCACCATTGTCGTCATCCTCTTTATAATCAACATCACCACCATTTAATGACTTAACATTTAAGGATCATGTTGTGATGCCCCTAACATGGTTTGTACAGGATTTTGGATTTTTGTAATGGTATGATGCAAAACAAATGCCTTTAACAAATAGATAGTCCTCATATTTAATAATTTTATTTCTTATTTATCTTTCTTCTATTTTTTACTGTCTTAAAAAAATCAGGTTGTTTGCCTTATACAAGTACAGGTGTTTAAAGCTTTTCGGCGACATAGTTATCATAACGTTAATGAATAAATAGGTTTCGTCCTTTAATCAATATATTATCGTCTTATTCTTATTATTATGGTTATAATTATTTTTATGTTCTTTTCATTCTCTTTCATGCTTGACTATTAGAAAACTTGTTTTCAGTGCAAACATTTGAATGTTATACATGGGTTTTGAAAACTCTCCAATGGTACTTACACAAATAGATCCATTACATCCATTAAATTTATTTATGTGGGTATTTGATGCTATCAAATTATATTGTTAGCTTAAAAATCCTTGTCAGATAGTTTTGGTCTCAAATGATGTTGTTTGAAAAAATACCTTGTTAAATAGGTTCAATTTTCATATCTATATATTTCATTCTTTTATATTTTTCATCTTTTTCTTCTTTCATTTTCTAAATTAACCATAAGAATGTGGGCATTAATCCTCTTTTTTGTTTTTGCTGCTAGTCAACAATATTAAGCAACATAGTAGACATAAAGTCCTTAAATGGGCAAGTATGGTATCTATATCCAATCTTATTTTCACTATACTTGCTCATGTTTTTTCCTCATCATCCTTGTCCTTATCCTTATCCTTATCCTCATCCTCCTCCTCTTCCTCCTCCTCCTCCTCATCATCATCATCACCACGACCATTACCATCATTTTCATCATTATGATTTTCATTGTCATCATTATCATTATCAAGATCTTCCTCATCATCATCAATATCGTCTCCAATATACTTTGTGCATGATTTTGAATTTTTGTAATGATGTGATGCAAATAAAAAACCTTAACAAATAGGTGGTTCTCATATTTAAAAATGTTATTTCTTATTTATCTTTTTTCTATTTTTGACTTCATTATAGAAAATTAATTTGTTTGTCTTTACTCATACATTTTGTGAAGGTGTTTAAAGCTCTTTGACGATATAGTTACAATATAGTAAGTGGATAAATAGGTTACATCCTTTAATTAAACTATTATCTTTTTATTCTTATTATTATAATTATTTTTATGTTTTTTTTTTTTCTTGTCTTCATTCTCTTTCATACTTGACTAATAGAAAGCTTACTTTTAGTGTAAAAATTTGAATGCTATATATGAGTTTTGAAAACTCTCTAATGGTATTGACACTAGGGATGGTAGTTTTACGGGCTATCCGGGTAACCCACCCCACCCCTATTGGGACGGGTATGAGTAGGTGATAATCGGGGATGGGACAGGTTTGGAAAAATTTTCAAAACCCAAATTGGGTTCAAGGCAGGAATGGGTTTTGTACCAACTTGCCTCGGCCCACCTAGTTAAGTTACAAATTTAACCTTCAAATTTTATAAAATACAAAACAACTCCCTATAAATAGTTTCTTTTTTCATTGCCCTAAATTAACTGTTGCTCTCTTCTCATCGTTCTTATCTCATATATGCATATTACTCATTTCTACTTCAACCTTCAAAAATCCACCTTCAAGGATGAATCCAAGAAGAGCAACAAAATCAAGAAACGTTCGTGGAGAAACCCTTTTCTTTTTTTCAAATAAAAGTGGAATCATAATGATGATTGGCTCCATGTGATAGTGACAACTTTGACATTCATCAAGTGTTAAAGCCTTTGGCCTCCATTTTAAGCCTTCTCATTTTCTGAAGATGTTTTGATTTGGTTTTCAACTCTAGTTATATTTTAGGGTTTTGTCATGTTGGATTGTGTAAAAATATTTGATTTTTTTTTATAAAAAAAATGGATATTTTTTTCTTTCTAATTTGAGTTTTGGTTCTATAATCAACTTGCATCCCATATTGCTCTAAGTGTGAATCTATCTATCTCAAACACATTCATTTTTATTTTTTTTCAATATTTTCTTTCTGAAAGCCATTGCGATCTCTAAAATTTTTGTTACTTTTTTACTTTTTTCAAAAAAATGTAGGCATGAAAATTATGAATTTGTTCATTGGAGATTTGGTGGATTGATGTAATGTTGTTGGTTTTGAGAAAATTATCATCCCTATCAAAACAAAAAAAACATATTCGGGTTGAGACATGCGGGGACGAGTTTATCCTTTTTCCCGTAAACAGAGATGGGTATTCATCAACATGCCCTGACTCGGATTTTGGGAAGGGGATGGGGAATGATTATATAATTGGGATGAGAATAGGATAGGGGTGCCATGTCCCAAACCCACCATGTTGTCATCCCTAATTGACACAAATACATCCATTAATTTTATTTATGCAGATATTCAATGCTACCAAATTATATCATTGGCTTGAAAATATTTGTCAAATAGTTTTGGTCTCAAATGATGTTGTTGGAACAATTACCTTATCAAACGAGTTTAATTTTAATATCTAAAGATTTCTTTATTTGTTATTCTTTATTTATTTTTTTTCATTTTATAAATTAATCATAAGAATGAGTGCATTAATCATCTCCTTTGTTTTCTGCAACCAATCGACAATCTAAAGCAACATTGTAAGCCTAAAGTCCTTAAATGGGTAAGTTCGATATCCATAACCAATCTTTATTTTTATTGTACTCTCTCATTTTTTTCCTCCTCATCATCCTCGTCCTCATCATAATCATCATCATCTTTCTCATCCTCATCATCATCATTACTGTTAGGACATTAAGTTTTGTTTGTATGCTGATAATTTTGTTTCTTTTATTTCTTGTCAAAAATTTTTTTAGGTATAGTGTCTTGCTCTCCATTAAAGATCAAGGGTTACTGTCGACCAACCCATAAGTCACAAGTATGTATAAAAAGGTTTGACTTGTGACATATTAAAAGAAATTATTTTTTTTTCTCAAGTTAAAATGTTTTTATTGATTTTTTTTAAAGAGAAAATGACCACTTAAGTAGTTAGTATCGCTTAAACAGTATAACCACTCGAGCGATCAAGATCGCTCAAGCGATGTTAGTTAGCTAGAGCAGTTATACTTATTATGTCGAGAATTTTTCACACAAATTGAATTTAGAACTCTTTCAAAATTGAAACTCTTTGCACTTTTTGCCTATATATACTTCATTATAATCCCTTGAAGGTAAGAAATCATATAATTTTTTAGAGGATTTCATTAAAAAGAAAAGTCTAAAGTGCCATACCATTCCCGATCTCTGATATAAAGGATTCAAGTGTTCAATATTGGGTTGAAGGTTGTCATCCCTTCAATAAGGCTAAAGTGATCCACTAGAACAATCGAAGGTTGTTGCATCATAAACATGAATCAAATTATAGGTACTAGAGAGTGGGTCTTTAAGGTAAAACGGTAAGATAAAAATTTGTGTAATTTGACTTTGCGTAGTGGATTTAGATTAGTAGGTTTCAAACCTTGTGGTTTTTTTATCTCTATAGTTAGCGTGAGGATTTTCCACCTAGAAATCTGGTGTCCATTGCTATGATTAATTATCATTGTTATCCTTAACATCTCCTAGGTTTTCCTTAGAGGATAGAAATTATAATTTTCATACTTAAAAGATTTCAAGTAGAGCCCATTTGGTTATATACGATACCCCTGGTATCTCACAGGATAAAAAAAATTAGGGACAATACATATAAATCTTTATTTTAAAATTTAAATCACCCATTCACCCCTTCTGTGGGTGTTCCCTATTAGATTTTCAGTTTTCAGTTACCAAACATCACAATTACTATCATCATCATCCTTATTCTCATCATCATCATCATCAACATCACCACCATCATCATTGCCATCATTTAATGACTTAACCTTTAAAGGAACATGATATGGTGCCTCTAACATGCTTTGTGTGGGATTTTGTATTTCTGTAATAATGTGATGCAATACAAAAACCATTCATAAATTAGTCATTATATTTAAAAAGTTTATTTCTTATTTATCTTTCTTTTATTGTACATTTCGTAGAGGTGTTCAAAGCTCTTTGATAGTGTAATTATCATAAATTTAATGAATATATAGTTTATGTCCCTTAATCAAACTATTATCTTCTAATTTTTATTATTATGGTTATAATTATTTTTATGTTATTTTCTTTGTTTTCATTCTCTTTCATACTTAATTATTAGAAAGCTTGTTTTTAGTGCAAACATTTGAATTATGTAGATGAGTTTTGAAAATTCTATAATAGTACTAACATAAATACATCAATTGCATCTATTAACTTTATTTACGCAGGCATTCAATGCTATCAAATTATATTGTTTGCTCGGAATCCTTGTTAAGTAGTTTCAGTTTTGAATGATGTTGGAACAAATACCTTATCAAGCAGATTCAATTTTCATACCTGAATATTTCTTTCTTTGTTAATTAATTAAAGTTAGAAATATGGAATGAGATTAAGATAAAGGAATAATAGAGAAGTGAGTTGCGATAGTATTAAAGTGTAATGTTTGGACCAATATCATAATGCATAAAAAGTGAGCTCATGCCATACTAGTTGGAATAAAATTAGGGATGCACAACCACAATTATAATATTGATATTTCAAATAAATGTTGATAGTATGAGATTCTTAGGTCATAGACTTTAGTTAGCGATCGATAAGAGATTCAACAAATGTCTTTGATGACAGTAGTACTTATGATGCTTTAATTTGATCCATGGATTCTCTAGATGGAAGTTGGGTCATAAACACTTGTGCATCTTTCCATGCTAATTCTAATAAGAGAAATTCCCATAACTATATGCAATATGATTTCTACAAACATTAGCTAAAGCGATGATGAACCATGCAATATTATTGGAAAAGGTGGTGAGAAATGTTATGATTTTTAACAAATCTATCACGCATAATTTAAAGAAACTAGAAAAGAAAATTAAAGTTCCTAAATATGTAGAGCTCGAGGAGATAACAAGGATGCTATGAAACCTCAAACTAAAAACTTAAGGGTTGAACCTAAAACTACTCTATCTCCATTAAGAAGATCATCCAAAACTATTTAAGTCTATAAATCATTATTCTCGATCTTTGCATTATTAGTTATCAATCTGATGATGAATCTAAGTCTTATAAAGAAGTTCTACAAGTAGATACTAGGAGAAATTGGGAGCAAGTTATGGATGCCGAGATGAAGTCTCTTTCATCAAATCAAACTTAGGATTTGATTAAATAACCCATAGATAAGAAAACTTTACACAATAAAGGTGCCTATGAATAGATTGAAGAAGGAAATTTCCAGCTCTAAGAGATACAAAGCTAGAAGGTATTAATCACATTGAAATTTTATTTCTTATTGTCAAACTTTCAACTATTAGATTACTTTTGAATATTATGGCAATAAAAGACTTACATTTGGAATAGTTGGATGTGAATATTGCATTCCTTTATGAGGATCTAGAATAAGAGATTACATGCATCAACAACAAGATTATGTTGCGAGTGGAAAAGAAAATATGGTTTTGTAAGCTTAAAAAAAGCTTGTACGAACTTAAGCAAGCATTGAAGTAATGGTATGAAAAGTTCAATGGTTTTACGTCAAAAAAACAAGGTTTAATAGATGTAATACATATCATTACTATTTCTTTGAGAAACTTTACTATTCTTATTTAATTCTCCTTCTATATGCAAATGATATGCTTATTGTAGGCTCAAGCACGAATAAGATCTTCAAACTAAAAGAGTAATTGTTAAGCAATTTTCAATGATGAATTTAAGAGTTCTTAATCAAATCCTTGGTATGAGAATCAATAGAGACCGTGTGAATAAGAAACTAAAATTATCATAAGCTAAATGCATTGTCATGGTGCATAAGAGGTTTAATAGGGGACAATCTAACTAGTCAACACTTCTTTAGCAAGTCATTTTAAGCTTTCAAAGGGACAATGTGTAGAGACACAAGTTGATCATGACTACATGGCAAAGTTTCATATGCCTCAACTATTGATAAACCTAATGTATGCCATGGTCTATATACAAGCACATTGCTCAAAGTGTAGATGATAGTACATTCATAAGTACTCCTGGAAAGGAACATTGAGAAGCAATTAAATGAATATTTTGATATATCTTAAAGATAACACTAATCTTTTTCTATCTATGGAGAATATCTTAAAGATAGCACTAATTTTGTTTATAAGGTTATTTTTATACAAATTTATTAGGAGATATTAATACTAGAATAAACGCTATGAGCTATGTGTTGACTTTTAAGTAATGCAACAATAAATTGGGTATCTCAATTAAAAAAAATTGTAGTTATTTCCATGATAGAAGATAAATATATTGCTACCATAAAAGTATGCAAGGAGATACTTTGGCTAACAAAATCTTATGAAAAAGTTGGACAAGTCAATGTTAATGATGGTGTTTACAGTTAAAAGGTTGAAGCTTTGTTCAATTTCGTTTTATCTTTAGATGCAAAGATAAAAATTACATCAAGTTCTTTATACATATTTTAGTGTCTAAGCTACTTTTGAATCTCCATCCAAATGGAAGATTGTTACATGTGGGGTGGGACTATTTGGGTTCCTTGACATATTTAGGCTATGTTTGATTCCCAAAAAGTATTAAGGAAAGAAAAAAAAAATGTTAAGAAAGATGATTTTCTTATATTTGGTTTTACTATAGAATATATATATATATATATATATATATATATAAGTCAAATATAATTAAAATTATTAAGAAATTTATATATTTTTAAATTATTTAATACTTATATAGAATAGTTAAATAAGTGAAAAAATTTTGAAATAATATATAAAAACAATTTATTGGCTTTAATCTATTTTTTATTTTCCTTCATTTTTTCTTTTCTTCTATTTTTCTTCTTTATTTTATTTCCTTAGCATTTTCCTTCAAACTTTCCAAGACCCGAACATAACCTTATTTGATAAGTCTATATATTCAATTTAATTACAAGCATAGTGAATATGCGGAATTAGTGACATGCTAACTAATGATATTCATAATCATTTAAGAAGTCCTAAGTGAGTGCATGAATTTGGTGTGACCCAACATCGATGTAGCTCGGCAACTTCATAGATGTTACCCAACATGGATGTTGCTAGGTAACTTCATAGATTTCTTCTTTGATGTTTAATTTTAATTTTTTATTAAATATAAACAAAGAAATCAAAGAATGTTGGTCCCACATAACGCTATCAGTGGCTGTCGCGGACCATTCACCCGACCGTCACAACGACCTTTATTGACCATGATCGATGATTGATCCATGCAACTCATTACTTGTCTACGTTCGCCTAGTCAAAGATGGTAAACTGCCATGTGGGCCTCGCCCACGAGCTTTCACATGGAAAAAAATTACACTAGCCCACTGCAATCTTTCTTCCATCTTAACATCTTTGAAGTTTGAAGCATCTTCCCGGAAAAAAGGTGTGTGGTTATGTTTAGTTGATTTTTTTAATAAAACATTATTTTATAAAAAGATTAATAACATAAATAAAATTAATTATATATACAAATATACTCTAAAAGCATCTTATTCAAAATGCAAAAGTCCTCAAAAGTCTTTCATATTTTTCATGTTTTTCAACTCTCAAATTTGTTTGTTTGTTTTTTTTTTAATATAATTCTCAAAAATTGTTTTCAATTAAAATTTTATTAAATATAATTTCAAAAGTAAAAATAATTTTCTAGAATAAGAGATTAAAACTTTATTTAAAAAAAAAAAAAAAGTGTCCTCAAAATCAGTTTTGAAAAACAATTTTTGAAAACTGTATTATAAGTTTTTATAAAACAAAAAATTGTTAGGAAATTTAAATATTTTTTAAATTTTTTGTATGTTTTTAAATATATTTTAAAAATATTTTTTGTATATAATATTTTGTTTTTAACCATTTTGTATATTTTTTATTTGGTTTTAAAAAAGAAGAAAAATTGTTGTATAATTTTGTTTTACAATCATCATAAGTGAGTTACCTATTCAAATGACCATATACAAGTTAGATAAAGTGCATGAGATGAATGTATACTTAACCAATGTGTATAAGGAATGTCATTTATCCTCGATTAGGGGAAATAAACAAACAAGTTTTTCAGAATCACTTAAAATCCTTCACAAATAATAGTTTAGTACACTCTTGTACAGTTAGTATATTTGTCATGTATACTTAATGTAAATACCTTGTACAGTGACTCAAATTCCATATACCCCCTACTCAATGTGTAACCATAGGTAGGTTAACCATATTTTCATTGGTTTGTTTCAAAAAATAGTGAAAGATGGAAAAACAAAATTTTCTCTCAAACATCATTAATGGGATATGTATTCAAATTATCATGTGCGAGTTAAATAAAGTGTCTAAGATGAGTGTGTAATAGAGGAATGTGTACCTTAAAAGTGTGCAATCTTTAGATGGCAAGACAAAAAAAAAAGTTGTCCAAAATTGATTAAAATCTTTCACAAATAATAGCCTTGTATACCCTTTGTATAGTTAAAACATTTGTCTTGTAAAGTTAAAACATTTGCTTTGTCCAATTGAACATTTACCTTGTACAGTTAGTATAACACCCTTGTACAATGGTGCAAATTTCATCCATATACATACATTATATGCCACATATGATGTGTGAACCATGTTTCCAATGGTTTGATTTAAAAAATGATATAAAACGTAAAAACAAAATTTTTCCCTAAACATCATTATTAAGGTAAATAGTTGAATTGTTATATGCAAGTTAAATAAAGTACATGAAATAAAAGAATTTATGGTAGAAGAACGTATAATCCTTAAATGACAAGAAAAAAAAAGTTGTTCAAAATATATAGTTTTGTACACCATTTGTACAATTAGTGTAACAGCCTTGTATAATGGTATAAATTTCAAATATATGTATAAATTATATCCACATGAGTGTGTAAACTATGTTCCCAATAGTTTGACATTTAAAATAATTAAAACAAATAAACGTTATTTTATTTTATTTTCAATGCAAAATGTAATTAAAAATAAGACAAAGAAATTACTTAAAAACTATTATTTAAGCCAAGTTTATTTATTTATTTCCTTTTATTTTTGGAAATAAAGAAAAAAGAATAAAAAATTTGTTTAACCATAAGAAATATGAATATAAGATCAGTTAGAAAATACCAAATTTATTTATTTATTTCATTTTATTTTTGGAATTAAAGAAAAAAAATTATTTAACCATAAAAAATATTAATATAAGATATGTTAAAAAATAGAAATAACCCCAAATTTATTTACTTATTTCATTTTATTTATTTAAATTAGAAAGTAATTTATTTTAATAGATTAAAATATGCACAATTGATTTATTACTTTGTTAATTATGGATATATTAAAATTTTCTATTAGACAAAAAATAAATAAAGAAAATAAAATTAAAAAGAGTAATAAATATATATAATTTAGTTATTTAATTATTTTTCATGTAAAAGATAGTCCCACAAAAAACACATAATTGATCAATTTCTTTGTTTAATTGTAAACATACTATATTTTTTTTATTATTAAAATAACTAATGGAAAAAAAATGGATAATCAATTTAATTCTTTTTATTATTTTCATATAAAAAAATAGTACTAAACAAGGTTTTCAATTTTTATTTTTAAAAATAGTTTTCATTTTTTAATTAAATATTTTTTCAAAAAGAAAATATAAAAAATATTACCATTTTTTTAGAAAGTATTTTTTAAAATAGTTTTTGAACATAATTTTTCTTTATTTATAATTTAAAATAGAAAATAATGTTGATTTTCAATTATTTATATAAAAAAATTAAAAACAATGGAAAATCCAAATTGTTAAAATAGAATTATTATGGTTGCATGAATAGTGGAGCAATAAAGACAAAAAAAAAAAAGCTTATGTGAAAGGTCATTGAGTATTTTAGTCCATCACTATTTTATATCTTAAAAAGGTAATATATAGAAACTTGAAGGATATATTGGTCTTTTAACATCTTATATCCTTTCTATCAATTATGGAAGTTATATGGACCAAATGTTAATTTTTAGGCCCAACTATCTCCCTATATAAAATGGGTTTCAATTCAATTATAGAAGAAACAACTCAGACTTGAATCTTTTAATAATCGAAAAATAATTCTAAAAAATAGTTTTTTAAAATAATTTTTAAAAATTATTTTCTAATTTTTATAAGATAAAAGTCTATTTAAAAATTTAAAAACTTGGTCCTGAGTGAGTGCATTAATTTGGTGTGACCCAACATCGATGTAGCTCGGCAACTTGATAAATGTGACCCAACATGGATGTTGCTACGTAACTTCATAGATTTCTTTGATATTTAATTTTAATTTTTTAAGTATTGAAGACAATTCACAAAGGATAATACAAAAAAAAAAATAATTAAAAAACAAGTGACTTATTTTCAATTGTATATATAATAACACTTTCTCCTACTCGAATATTATGTCTCTAGTTGGTTTTCGGAATATATGAGGGAAAATATAAGAAAAATAATAAATTATTTTTATGTACTACTTCAAATTTATTTAATCTTTTTAAATAAAAATTAAATAATTTATAAATTTATAAACTTTTTTATTAGTTTTAATAATATTTAATTTTTTTATGTTTTTCATCGCATAATCAGATATGAAAAACTTTAATTATATTTTCTTCAAATTTTATGGAACCAAGATATAATCTATAAATATTATTATTTATAGAAAAAACAGAAGTTAGGAAATACATTATTATTATTATTATTATTCCAAATTTTGAATGAAATTAGCTAGCATGCTCCTTTCTAAGTCTTGGTAGATCCAAAGAGACATAAAAATTATGGACCCTATAAACAAAGAAATCAAAGAGTGTTGGTCCCACATAATGCTATCAGTGGCTGCTGCGGACCACTCACACGACTGTCGCAACGACCTTGACTGATGATTGATCCATGCACCTCATTACTTGTCTACGTTCGCCTGGTCAAAGATGATGGAAATCTGCCATGTGGGCCTCGCCCACGAGCTTTCACATGGAAAAAAAATTACACTAGCCCACTGCAATCTTTCTTCCATCTTAACATCTTTGAAGTTTGAAGCATCTTCCCGGAAAAAGGGTGTGGTTATGTTTAGTAGATTTTTTAAATAAAGCATTATTTTATAAAAAGATTAATAAGATAAATAAAATTAATTATATGTACAAATATACTCTAAAAGCATCTTATTCAAAATGCAAAAGTCCTCAAAAATTCTTTTATATTTTTCATGTTTTTCAACTCTCAAATTTGTTTGTTTGTTTTTTTTTAATATAATTCTCAAAAATTGTTTTCAATTAAAATTTTATTAAATATAATTTCAAAATTAAAAATAATTATCTAGAATAAGAGATTAAAACTTTATTTAAAAAAAAAAAAAGTGTCCTCAAAAACAATTTTGAAAATTGTTTTATAATGTTTTATAAAACAAAAAATTGTTAGGAAATTTAAATATTTTTAACTTTTTTCTATATTTTTAAATATATTTTAAAAATATTTTCATATATAATGTTTTTTTTTTAACCATTTTGTATATTTCTATAATTATTTTTTAAAATAATTATCTAAAAACAAGTTAAAACATTTAAAATATGTTCAAGAAGAGAAAGTTGTTTTAAAAAACAATTATCAAATAAGTCATTGAGTTTTAGTAGGATATATTTTTAAAAATGGTATTTTATAATAAAAATCTATGTGGGACTTAACATTCTTAACTTATTTTTTATGTTTTCAAATATTTTTAATGTTCATATTTATATAAAATAAATAAATAAAAATAATAATAATGTATTTTCTAAAAACACTTTGTTTTCAAAACAATTTCCCCTGTTAAAGGAAATAGCCCACAACCAAACATGCATACTCATAACTTTTTTTTTTTTTTCTCAAAACAAAGTTTCTTGAGAATTGTCTTATCATTAATTTCAACAAGAATTTTCAACCACGACTTAGATTTTTGTTTTAAGTTTTCTTCTCGTTGGTGATCTCATAAAGTTGAATATATTGTAGGACTAGCCTTTACCCCAGTGAAGTACTACTTGTCGGTGTGGCAATTTGAATGGATAGAAGGTTGTTGTCATTGTGATTAAAGTCAAGATTCATTCCTTTTAGGGGGTGTTTGATACATGGAAATAGGGAGAGAGAATAGACATCTCATTCCTTTTCTCCCTTATTCTTATGTGTGGATAAATGTTAAGAAGGTAGAAATGGAATTAAAAATTATTCATGCAGAAATCAAAATCCAACTTATAACTTGAATTTGAATTCATCAAAAGTATGTGATATTCTGATTCATTAAAACCATTTGATAATATAAAATAATCTGAATTTACTATTTTACCCTCTTATCTCATTCTTCAAGCCCGATGCTTATCTTCTTTGTAAAGCTAGGTATTCATTCATCATCCATTTCTCTACAACAAGTGATTCCCCCAAACTGAATCAATCAAATCTTACACTGACATTTAGAAGAAAAAAAAATCAATTTTTAATTTCCAGGGTTTTGGATGTTCATTTTGATTGATAATTTAAATATTATAATATATATATATATATATATATATATATTTGGTAAAATATAATTTTATAACTACGAAAAATTATTCAAATTTTTAATAAAAATAATAATAATAATTGAATATTTGTACATTAGGGTTATATGATTTTTTATGGTTAATTTTTTATTTATTGAGTATATATATTTTTTAGTCTTATTATTTAATAACAAAAAAACTCTCAAAATTTATTTTTTTAAAATAAAAATAAAAATAAATTATTTTAAATTATATGTAAGGATATTATTGTAAATTTATTTCTTTTTTATTTTCATTCCTATTATTATCAAACATTGGAATGGAAACAAATAATCATTCCAATCTTGCATTCCTAAGTTCATCCAAATGCTATAAATGGAATCATCAAATTCATTTCTATCCACTAAGAAATAGAAATAGAAACAAAATATTCATTTTCACTCCCTATTCCGACGTACCAAACACCCCCTTAATGTACATGTTATGGTTGCAATATCTTTGTTATGATGGGAGACGTACTTTTGAGCCGAACAATAATACCTATTCATTGAGTATAAGGGTCTCCAAAAAGCTCGCGGCCCGCGGCCCGAGCCCATTTTTGGATGGGCCGGGCCACGGGCCCCAATTTAGGCCCTGCCCGGCCTTGCGGGCTGGCCCGCCCGTAGGCCTGCCACTTAAAAATATATATATATATAAAAAAATATATTCAAGAAATAGAAAATGCTACATTAATAAAAATATTCATTGCTAACTATTTTATTCATTGAATATATACATTACATTTGAAAATGTGGGAAAAGTTTACATCACTACAAAATAAATACATCCCAACTAGGTTGGCACCTATTTATTTGTCAATCATTTGTACTTTTCAACCACAAAAATAAAAATTAAAATATGACATACATTTAGTAAAATATTTTAATCATTATCTCTTGGCGGTGATGGCGAACTATCGCAAATCCATGAAGATCTTGATGATTTTAGTTTTTCCATATCGACAAACATATTTTCTTCTTGAATAAAATCAAATATCCTTTTATCTGCTATTGCCCAGTCTTTCACACATATATTTGCTTCAATAGAATCCGGCGCTAAGCTACATCGTTTATCACTAACTACTCTTCCACCTGCATTAAAAGCAGCTTCTGATGCAACTGTACTCACAGGAACTGTTAGTACATCACGAGCAATGATAGAAAGCACAGGATATTTGTGTTGTTGTGATTTCCACCATGTTAAAATATCAAAATCTTCATCATCTTTAAATGAAATTAAATCAATATTAAGATATCTATCTAAATCAGTTGTGTTGTTTGAAAAACTATTTGTTGTCTTCTTTCGACTTTTTAACATTGCTAGAGCTCCTTTATAAAAAGATGAAGAACTTGTAAATGTAGGTGGTAATTTAATAGAACTAATATCATCACCATATTTTTCTTTATAATAGTTATATAAATTATATAATAATGAATTTATTTCATTTTTAATTTCTTCAATTTTTATTTGATCATTAAAATAAATAATTGTTAACCATTCATCCAAAGCTTCAAATTTCAATCTAGGGTCCACAATTAAACCAAGATAAAAAATTAAAGGTATTTCTCCCCAATATTTTCTAAATTTTTCTATCATTGCAAATATTGCATCATTAAATGTATCCAAATTTAAATATTTTTGAAGTACAATAAAAATATTAGTTATTTGCATGACAACTCGGTTTGAAGATGGATAATATACACCACAAAATTTTTTGTTGAAGTATCAAATACTTCAAAAAGATCTCTTAAAAGATCTGCAATATGCCAATCATAATCATTTAATCCATCAATATATGCTTCACAATCATTGCTAATTAATTGTATTTCATATAGTTCTACTGCTTTTCTATATTTTATAATAGTTTGTAAAAGTTTATAAGTGGAATTCCATCTAGTGGGCATATCCAAATTTATATTTCTTTTTTTCATATTTAACATTTTGCAACAATCAAAAAATAATTCATGTTTTGCTTGAGAACTATTAAGACCCGCAGCAATGCCTCTAATTTTTTATAATGTATCATCAACGTGTTTTAATCCATTTTTTACAATTAAATTTAAAATATGTGCACAACAACGCACATGAAATATTTTACATTGATCTTCTTTTATTTGCCAATATTGTTTTAATCTAGATACTACTGCATCATTATTAGAAGCATTATCTAATGTTATTGTAAATATTTTATCACGAATGCCAAAATCTATAATTTCATCATTTATTAAAGATGCTATATTTTTACCATTATATGGAGCATTTATTATGTTAAATGAAATAATTCTTTTATTTAATTTCCATTCATTATCAATATAATGAGCAGTTATACATAAAAAACCAATGTGAGTTAAAGATGTCCAAATATCAGATGTTAAACAAATTATTCCTTCAAAATTTGCAAAAAAAAAAATTTAATTTTCTTTTTGTGTTTCAAAATTTTTTATAAGAGTTCTTTTAACTGTATTTCCAGAGCAACCTTGAAACTAAGGATTAACAGCTTGCTGCATTGTTCCCATAAAATCATGAGTTTCCATGAAATTGAAAGGTTGTTCTGCTGTTATTATATAACCAATCATTTCTTCACGATAATAAGATTCATCATAAGAAAATGTTTTTAAATTTCTACTTTCATCTTTACCTAATTGCATATAATTTCTAATATCTATATTATTTTTAGTTTTACAATTTTCATGATGCCTTTTTAAATGACTTGTACCTGCATTTGAGCCACCACTAAGAAGTTTGTTACAAATTTTACATTTTTGATTTTATTTCTTTTTTATTATTTTCTAAATTTATTTCTATTCTATTAAAAAAATTCCATATATTTGAAGTAAATTTTTTGCTATCACATGCATTAGATGAAGAACAAGAACCACTTGTCATAATTATAATTATTGATAAAATATTATGCTAAAAATAATAAATGTAAAATTAAAATGTAACAAATAAATAAAAGTAAAGGTGAAATATGTTACTAAATTGGAGAACCGAAGCAGAAATTTCTTCAAATTTGAACTTTTTGAACCACCAATGCTTGTTTTTTACCACCAATAATATTGAATAATTTGAGACAAAATGCAATAATCGGAAATATTGTGGAATGGGAGAGAGCTTAAGAGTTGAGAGAATAGAAAAAAAATTGAGGGTATTTAATATTTATAGGGATTTAAATATTATGATTTAATTTTTTTTTTTTTTAATTTCAAGACCGTTCAACGGTCATAATATTGAATTATGAGTGGCAGGCATGTTCAACGGTCATGTTCAACGGTCACATGACCATTGAACAGCCAGTTCACTTTTATTTTTTTTTTTCAAAAATCATACAATATTTCTAATATATATATAACTAATGCAAAATACTTACACAAAAGAGGGCTAGCTCAGTTGGTGGCTAGCTCCCTTATGGATTCATAAGGCAAGGGGTTCGAATCCTCTTCCCTTCAAAATTGAAAACTATTTTAATTTTTACCCAAGCCCGCCCAGCCGGCCCGCTAGGTAGCCCTCCATCCGGCCCGGCCCGTTGGAGACCCTTTGAGTATCAGTGATGTACATATATAAAATCGGTCTAAATTCAATTATAGAAGAAACAACTCAAACTTGAATCTTTTAATAATTGTTTTTGGAAAACAATTCTAAAAAATAGTTTTTAAAAATTTATTTTCTTATTTTTATAAAATAAAAGTCTATTTAAAAATCTAAAATGTTTTTAACTTATTTTTAATATTTTTAAATATATTTTAAAATTAACTTTTATATCCGATATTTTATTTTTAATTATTCTATATATTTGTATAATTATTTCTTAAAACAATCATTAAAAAATAAGTGAAAATGATAAAAAATAATTAAAAGATGTTTTTTGAAAAAATTAATTTTATTTCATTGTTGTAATAGTAATCATTTCCTGGCAAAAGAATAATGTGATGAAGAAGCTAATTTGGGTCTGTATGACATCTAATCTGATTGTTATTCCCGGAAATTGCTCACTTTTCCCAGGCAGACAATTTTGAATATCATACTGCAACCTTGAAATTTAGACAAAGCCGAGTAGAGTGGGAGCTCCTTACATCATGTAGACCCAAGACAAAGAGGCGAATGGGAAATAAAAGTACAAATTAGATTATTGAGCCTGTGTGATCAGGCTAGTTAAAAACAAACAAAACTATTTTAAGAAAATTTTAATGCTGTTTGATGTTGTTTTTAGAAAACATATTTTAAAAACAAGAAATAGAAAACAACTTTTTAAAAATAAGTAGAAATTATTTTTATTAATTTTATTTTAAAAAAAATATAAGTTCATTTAATTATATTTTATAAAGCTTATTTTTAAAAATAATTTTTAAAAACAAATTTCAGAAAACACCATCATAATTTGGACGATTAGCATTAAGATGTTTCTTACCAGTCACTGTTTTTCCACTATGACTTACGAGGAAAATGACCCCAATTATTATCGTGAAGATAACGATAGACCCTCCATTCACTAAGCCATGTGAACGAACAGGATGGCAGTCGATTTGACTATCTGCTGGACGTAGCAAAGATGAATCGAATTTCGAGATCGCAAATAGAAAAAGACCTTGTTTTTTTATTAATAAAATTTCAACGCGTCCTTTAAAGGCAGGAGTTAGAAAATTATAGTAGTGTACCTACCAGAAACAAGTGGTCAAAAACAGGGGACGAAAATATCGATCGTGGGCCCCACAAAAGCTGTATTTGTCAGAAACGCATGGGTACATCAATCAATCCATATGGGGTATGGCCAGTCAGCAATATAGCAGTACCCACTGCCTATTGAATGAGTTCATAATCAAACCTTTGCAAACTGAGATCTAGCAAATTCAAGGAGAGAGATGGCCACAGTTGTTCATATTCCCCTGCTCATCTTGCTTCTACATACATGCTTTGGCTCAACAAGTGTTGAAGCACTAGCTGGACATCTTCCTGATGAAGAAAGTAAGAGTCCCTCCATTTTATTTGCACCCAAATTGGAATTCAGTAGTTGTAAATGGCAGCATGCTATTTCTTGATCTCAGTTGAGTCATTTCTGACATGGGCTTACCTCTATTAAGAAATTCAGTTATGCAAAGGACATGCATGATAGCCTTGTTTTCAGAAATGAAGTTTTTGAGGCTTGGGCGGGCTGCAACTTTTTCCTTATGGATTTTTGAAAGAAAGCCTATATGTGAAGTTATGTTCAATTTGCATCCATCTAGCTTGATCCATAATGAGTTTTGATGTTTGCAGAGGGAGTTCTGAAAGAAATAGCTGAACAATTGGGCAAGAAGGATTGGAAATTTGAACTAAACCCTTGTGATGGGAACTCCAACTGGAACACGCTAGGCTCGAGATCAAATCCATTCTATAACAATACAATCACCTGCAATTGCTCCTTCCCTAATGGTGAATGCCATGTTGATAGCATGTATGTTTCCTTTCCTTATTGCTATTAAAAGGTATCCTTTTCCTCACTTGTTCAAACTTATATATGAAGCTGAACGGTCAAACTGCATTGGAATATTCATCCAGAAATATCCCTAAAACCTTATACAAAAGGAACACCTATTTACATGAGGAAATATTAAAATACGAACTCTCCTCTATAATGTCCTCTGTCACAAGGAATTATAGAGAAATTAAGACTGACCACAAACAAAAAATTGAGATACTTTCTAACAAGGCCTCTGCCTCAGCCTCTTGCATAGACCTTTGCGTAGGGCTCAGCACTGCCTAGGCTGATTCTCTTGCCTCATGCCTAAGTCCCTTTCCAATTCCTATTCACCTGCTGCTTTGAAAAAAGTGGAACTTCACTCACCCCTACAACTTCGAATATATCAGCAATAATGAACAAACTTCGAAGGACTATAGGTGATAAAATGGGTCATGTGGCTGCGGCCGCAACACCACCACAACCTATGTGGGAGCACCATAAATCACCAACACACTATGGACATCCACTGCCATACCCACTTGGAATGTCCCACAACTAATGAACTTAATGAATGACAAGTGGTAGGATGTGTTCTAGAAGTTAAGGGGGGCTCAAGACATGGCTCCCTTATAAGTTTTGCAATTACTCAAATAGGTAATTTGCTCAAGGTCCATAAAGAAGCCTCTTCTTCCAGAGAAAAGAACAGGACAGAGCAAGAACATGCATAAATGCTGATTGGCATATTTAATTCTAGATCATATCTTGATCTCTTGATCCTAGAAAGCAAATGGAAACAAGAAGCATCTCAGGATTGTGATGCCCAACCTAAATGAAATGGTATGGTAAAGTTGACAAGTGATGCATATTCTTTATGGTCAATTAGGACTATGTTTCTAAGTATGACGATCACCTTTTTTGGGAGAACTTAGTTGTGCATGTGTGGGGGTGGGGGTTGGAGGTTTTGATATGTATAAGAACGTATCCATAAAAGATAGAAATTAACTATGACTAATTTCTATTTTACCTCTCTAGGTTTTGAACAATAAGTCTCTAAAGTAATTGCTTGGCAAGCCATTGATACATGGAGGCACAGTTGCAAGTATGCTTATCACATTTGAGATCAAAATTTTCAAAAAATGTATAAAATGGAAATGGCAATCAAAACTTTATATCCCACCAAAATATAGGGGAACCTAGTGAAACTATTTAAGGAGTTCATATCTCTAGATTGGACTTTCACTTGTTTTTGGGTAGAAAACTAGTATAACACCTGAATTGGCCTTAGGTTAACCAATAAATCACACCTCACTTTGAAGTAGACAGCATCAATTGAATTCATTTCTTGCAGTATAGGCAGTTCTGGAATCTGCTAATGAGTAATGACTGCATAGAGAAAATGAGATAAGTAGAAGAAGATATTTTTTTATTGGTATTTTCCAGTCCTATACTAGGTGCTACTCCTCTCTTTGTCCTGCAATTTGAAATATTTTTTAGCGGAGCACTTGAAGTTGTGTTTGGTGTGACAAAGGTCATTCGTAACCAAGGCAAAACTTCGTTCCCCTTTCATTTCACCAGAGAGCCAGATGATCTTATTCAAATTGTTCCCAAGCTGAGAGTGCATAAATGGTTTGTCATGGGGAGGGATGGGCTGCATGTATTCCATTTGAACTTTGTGCATGATACACCATTATTTTAGCTTAAAATTTGGATTGTATTATATCAATAGCAGTTGGCCACTTACCTACGCCATCACTTAGATGGTAATCCTACGTCTGTGGAGTTTTGGAACCCTGTGGTGTAAAAAGTTATTACTGCATGGGAAAAGAGTATGCTTTTTCAGGCAGAAATCCCTAGTCTAATCAACCCCTGCAACATTCCCAATTTTTCCCTTTTCATGTTTAAATTCCTACCAAGATTGAGCAGAGCTTCAAGAAAAATCAGTAGAGTCTACCGCCATCTGGGTTGGGGAAAAAAGGAAGAAATATACCCTCCCTCGGTGGGAGAAAGTGTGCCATGTTAAGATGCTGGAGACTCGGGGATTGCTAATGTTGTATCTTCACATTTTCTCATTCTTTGCATAAATGACCATTGAAATTTGTCACTTAACTGTAGGCAGTAAAATCTTTTTACAGTTTATACTTTAAGTAAACATAAAATAAATGAAATTACAGAACTTACTTTAATTCTATGAATCCGAGCCCAGTGACAACACTGTTTCTTTAAGACAACTTTATTCCCTCTCTGGTGCTCAAGGTAGTGAATAAATGTCTCCTAAGATAGAACGGATTTTCAGTTCTACAGAAGCAGCACTTCAATCTATAGAACACCACGAACACAACTTGTGTTTTGTACTCAAACTGACAAAGGATGCAAAGAAGAGAGAGAGAAATATTCGAAAAAATCGATTTTAATGCCGGGGTAGAAAGTCTATTTATAGTCTTCCTGGTGTCTGTTTAGAATAGGTATAAACCTATTCGAAATAGACACGTACCTGTTTGGAATAGTCATGAACCTGTTCGGAATAGGTATACAATGAATCTTAATTATGAAAAGCCAACTGATAACCCAGTTACAAAACGGGTTGGGTCTAACCCGACCCAGAAACTTAAATGATTTTTGCCCAAAAATTATATATAGCCCAAGCCCACGGGTCGGGGCGGGCGGGCGCGCGTGTGGGTTTAACCATAAACATAAAATAAATGAAATTACAGAACTTACTTTAATTCTATGAATTCGAGCCCAGTGACAACACTATTTCTTTAAGACAACTTTATTCCCTCTCTGGTGCTCAAGGTAGTGAATAAATGTCTCCCAAGATAGAACGGATTTTCAATTCTACAGAAGTAGCACTTCAATCTGTAGAACACCACGAACACAACTTGTGTTTTGTACTCGAACTGACAAAGGATGCAAAGAAGAGAGAGAGAAATATTCGAAAAAATCGATTTTAATGCCGGGGTAGAAAGTCTATTTATAGTCTTCCTGGTGTCTGTTTAGAATAGGTATAAACCTATTTGGAATAGACACGTACCTGTTTGGAATAGTCATGAACCTATTCGGAATAGGTATACAATGAATCTTAATTATGAAAAGCCAACTGATAACCCAGTTACAAAACGGGTTGGGTCTAACCCGACCTAGAAACTTAAATGATTTTTGTCTAAAAATTATATATAGCCCAAGCCCACGGGTCGGGGCGGGTGGGTTTAACCCACAAGCCTACACCCATGTAGGTCCTCCCCCCTTTACAAACTTGGGGTGCCCCTTGGGGCCCTTCCCATAGTGCAAAAATTCAATATATAAACTCTTCACATTCCCCTCACACTTCCTATGTGGGACAAAGTGTTTATGGTAAGTTTATACCAAGTTTCCTCAAATATACCATTTCAAGTGGGTGACTTTGGAGTCAATTTTCTCATTCAATACTTAATGGATTTGAACAAATAAATATACCACGTTATACTCCTCGCGGAGGAGAACGCGTTGGTGCATGGTCCCAACATTTTCAGAGTGTGGGTCACACTTTTAATTAAGCCCCAAGTTGCTCAATTATTATTTTTTTTTTCAAACTCATTTCCAACATTAACTTATTCCATCGATTCTCCTCTCTATAAAATATGCAGCTGGTTGAGACTCTGTTTTTAAATTTTGGAGGATCTCCACTGCTGGCACTGCGTTAAAATAAAATCACCCTCTTCTACATTAAATTATTTGAAGATATAGCTCTCCCTATCCCACCCCATATCCAGGCAACAACTTCAGTAGTTAGGTAGTATTGCCAGTACATCACTTCCTTTGAGATTTTGGCATCCATATTGGTTCCCACATGTTCTCCCAAATTTGCAGAGTTGACAGAGGAAAATTTAGAAAAGTACCACACCCCCCAAGTTATTGTACTTTTTCCATTGATCTTTTTAAATCACCGACTGCTCATATGGAGGTTTTGGTCTTGTCTTCTGAGTTTTGACTGTATGCATTAGTTGATGAACCCAAAGGATATATGTTCTTTTTCCAAGATGAAGTTTTGTGGTCTTGGAGGCTCAAAGGTTGTATCTTCTGGGACAGTGCAAGATTGGCTTCATTTTGGTTTTAAAAGGGAGAAGCATCAGCTTTCAAGACAAGCATGGAAGCCAAAGTTATTGGATAGAGTTGAAACTATAACTTCCTTTAAAAGGTTTCAGTGACAGAAGAACTCTTGGGAAGAGGCCCGAATGGAGTTAAAGAGTTAATTTAATTGAACTGTAAAGGGAAGTGAGTGACTCTTGGGAAGAGGCACGAACGGAGTTAAAGAGTTATTTATTTAGATAGACGAGTTAAAGAGTTAGATAGAAAAACTATATTTATTGAGTGTGAGCGCTTCCACTTACAGAGTTATCACTCTCTAGACTATAGAGTCTGTAAACAGTAATGTATAAACAAAGGAGTAAGAAGCAAGTCCGCTATTCCTGACTATGAGGAATACCAACGTTTTACATGGGGGTGCTTGAATGGTTTTCAAGGTCTGCACAGTAATCTTACTCTTAAGTGTGGCTCTAATCATGTTAGTTAGGTGTTTCCAAGGTACATGATTTTGGTTAATTTACTGCAAGTCTGTAAGCATTCGGAATTTTGATTATTTTTACTGTGTATTTATTTGAATAGAGATGACTCTCTTATATGCTTTCTATAACGTGGCTTAAGCATGAATAACTGGTTATTAAAAGCTCCTCTCCTTTCTCATGTCTGTATTCAAACAGATCTCTCAAAGGGCAGGATCTTGCTGGTGTGCTTCCACCTGCCCTAGCGAAACTATCCTACCTCAAAACAATGTAAAAAGTGCTTTCACACACATGTATATTTTTCAAACCTGAAATTTGTATTCCCAGCTTTCATTGGTCTAACAATCTTTTTCTCTTGTTTGAAGTCATTTGACTAGGAACTATCTCAGTGGTAACATACCCCCTGAATGGGAAACTACAAAGTTAGAAACTCTGTAAGATACTCACATTTCATGCTCAATCTAGCAGATAAATATTCTTTCAAGGATTGATAAAGATGACTCCATGCAGGTCCATTTCTATGAACCGATTATCAGGACGAATCCCAAACTTCTTGGGGAATATTACCACCCTTAAAAATTTGTATGTTCTGACCCACCAAATACTTGCTTCCCACTCTCTCACACCCCCTTAAATATTTATAGCCTTTTTGGTTTGCTCCTGCTTTAATCTTGACTAATTGAATTTTCAGGGGTCTTGATGCCAACCAGTTTTCTGGAACTGTTCCCCCTGAGCTTGGCAAACTGGTCGACTTGCAGAAGCTGTTAGTCTTTCATTTTCTATTTTTTTTTCCATTGTTTCAATTTTAGAACATTTGTTTATTGAATTTGATGGTTTTAATAATCTCTAAAATTCATATTAATCTTACATGGACTCGATCTTCTTTTGGTGACTGTAGCATTCTTAATTCTAACAATCTCACTGGACCATTGCCTCAAGCGCTTGCTCACCTAACTAATTTGAAAGAGCTGTATGTTCTCGTAAATCTTTGTGCTTGTGTATTTTTAAGGCTTTTTTGCATATGTGATGTTAAAAAAATTAATTCTAGTAATGTTCACACCTATTTTGGGCCAAATGCAGTAGGATTAGTAGCAACAATTTCACTGGAAAAATACCCAGTTTCATTCAAAGTTGGAAGCAACTTGAGCAATTGTAAGTTTCTTTTTGGTTTAAGTATTTTACAGTCTCTTCATTTTAAAAGTTTTCGGGTGCACTACATGTTCATTTGATTTACCTGATTATCAGAGAGATCCAAGCTAGTGGTTTGGAAGGGCCCATACCTTCTAATATTTCAATCTTGAGTAATTTAATTGAACTGTGAGTTAAGCCTTCTTAGTTCATATCTCTTAATTTGCTTAATTTCAATAATAATTAATTCTCAAACTAATAAAATATTACTGACAAGAGTAGCATTTTGCCATTTTTTTCTTGATGGGATTCTATGCAGAAGAATTAGTGACTTAAATGGAGAGGGTTCCACTTTTCCACCCCTAAGAAGCATGAAAAGAATGTACAAGTTGTAAGTGGTATTTATGATTAAAAAAATGCTCTAAAGCAAAGTTATTCACACTCTCTAGCACTACTACTTACATGGACTTAGTTTATGTTGCAGGATGTTGAGGGGCTGTAATATCTCAGGACCAATCCCCCCATATATAGCAGAGATGACAGCATTGAGATTTTTGTAACTCTACCATGCATTTCTTTTCCTTTTTCTTTTTCTTTTATGGCAAATTTGTTGTCCCTAAATAGTTGGAGTAGTGGATTATGTCAAGTATCGTTAGCTTTTTACAGTAAGAACCTATATTGTGGGCTACCATGTAAGGGGCTTCCTCTTCTTGTTCCTTCCCTTTACCCTTGACCTTTAACCATTAAGGCAAATTGCGCCTTTTTTTTTTCTTTTTCTACATTTTTATTTTTCCATATGAAGGTAGAAAAAGTAGGAAAGACAAATATTTTACAATATGGGCCAAAGCTATATGAGGAGACTGTATGTTGATGGAAATTACTAGCTCATTTGGGTCTAAACTATATTTTTATCTTTTGACTCCTTAGTTGAAAGCTTTTTTTTCTCTTTCCCTTTTGTGAAGGGATCCTTTCCTCTTGTAATTCATCCCTCCCACTTATTGAATTTGTTGGGTGGTTTTTCTGTGCCAAAATACTTTTGTGAGATTAAAAATTGGCCCTCAAATGATAATATACACACCCTGACTTTATTATTAAGAAATGGGATAAATGGCTGATCTAGGGGTTGGTAATTCTATGTCTATCAATGAGTTATGCCTCTTTTCTTTACCCCTGTATCTTCAGACTAATGACCTTTTATCTCTTGAGATTTATATTGCACCAAATTCAATTAAGCCATCATTTGGATGAACTTCTATTTTAGTGCTTTATTATGACATTTGTACTGTTGTTTTCTCACAGAGATCTCAGCTTCAACAAGTTGAACGGAGAGATTCCAAATCTTGATGGCCTAACAAACATGGAGGTCATGTAAGAAACAGAAACTTAGGACATGTGTAATTGTAATGCATAGAAGTCTTCCCTATCTATATTGTGTCTATCATAAAAATTGATAGAGGGGTTAAAACTATACACTATTAGTTCACTCTTATAATTGTTCCAGGGTCATACATTTGTCTGGTTATGAGTAGCAGGTATACTCGCTTGCCCCCAGCTATATGGATCATGGAGGTGGCCACAAGTCTGGTGCATTAGGAGACTGCATCACTTGGGGCAAGGGCTTTCAATACTTGTGTGGATTACCCTCGTGACAATTTCAATTACAATTTTAATTTTTTCTCCATCTTCTCCTGCAGAACATTTTGAGATAATAACAAAAGTTGCATTAGTGGTCTAGTGGTAAAATAGTAGTACCCTGCCATGGTTCATAACTAGGTTTAATTCCCTGTCAGTGCATTATTATTTAATAGTTCTTTCTACATCTACATTCATTTTCTTTAATAGGTCTTTCTACATCTACATTCATTATTATTTTGTGCTCCCCACGTTCTGTTACATTGGAAAGCTCTAACAATAAACCATTTTTGCGTGCCGATTAGGTGTCTGACAGGCAACCGACTTAATGGAAATATTCCAGATGGAATCAAGGGAAGGCAGAGCCGCACGTATGTTTTTCATCCAGCATCTTGAGTTAATTTTGCTTGAGATTTGATGTCCATCTTCTGTTATCTATTACCTTTCTTTTTATCTACCCAACCATACATAGGTAAGGTTGTACACAAACATACACATGAACTCTCCCCTACGAACGCATTCATCTCTGACCTCTTTGGAGCTTGATTGCTGATTCTATTCTTGCTATTTGCATCCCTCTATCTGCAATGGGAGAAAGAAATGTTCTCATTAGAAAAACTCCTAACTACTTGTTAGCTATTAGTTGCAAATTAGATTAAATTCCACATACAATCTTCTTTAGCACTTATAACTTACACAATTCTTTCAAAGTGTTTTGTATATTAGCTTTCATGGAGTTATATTGTGTTTAAAGAGTCATTTGTGTTTTTGCAGTGAAATAGATCTTTCTTACAATAACTTCTCTGAGCAATCTGCACCACCCTCTTGTCGAGATAGCTTGTAAGAACTATTTCTTAGTAAACTAAACCTTGTCAAGCTTTATGCACAGTATTTCTTTCATTCACTGTCTATATTAAATTATCTTCTTTTTTGTTTCATTAGGAACTTGTTCAGAAGCTTTTCTGAGGAGGGGAACTTGTAAGCTTATTACTTTATAATTTGAGTGTGAAGGGAAGCAATTTGTTTTTTTTTTTTTCTTGCACAACATTGATTCTTTTCTTTTCTTTCTTTTTTGGACCAATGCTACATTAATTCAGAGAACTTGGTGGGTGCCTGAAAAACTATCCTTGTCAAAAAGGTGAGTACATAAAATGTGAGGTGAATTTCTTAGTTATATTATTCGAGATGATTGGGACTTATCTTTGGTATTGAAATGAAATTACATAAAATTTAGTTTTATTTATTTATATATTTATATATTTATTTATGTTTAATATAACTGATCATTGTCTATAACTTTTCTGTTTTCTTAAGATCGTTATTCATTGCATATAAATTGTGGTGGAGAGAAATCTACGATTGGAAATGTTGTTTATGAAGGGGATCAATATGAAGGAGGCTCAGCAAAATTTCATCCTATGACTGATTATTGGGGATTTAGTAGCACTGGACACTTCTGGGATCATAACAGAACCATAAATGATTACATAGCACAAAATGTATCCGTACTTGGAATGGACCACTCTGAGTTGTACACCAGAGCACGACTTTCTCCTCTGTCTTTTACTTACTATGGGCGCTGCTTAGCGGATGGGAACTATACAGTAAAAATTCACTTTGCAGAGATAATTATCAGAGGCAATAAATCCTTTCATAGCCTTGGCAGACGGATTTTTAATGTTTATATTCAGGTACTCATAATAGAAAAAATTAGATTGGTGCTTGGTTTGTTATAGAAGGTTAGTTGATTTAATTAGTTAATTGCAGGGAAAGTTGGAATTGGAGGATTTTAATATTGTACAAGCAGCACAAGGGGTTGATAAGGTAGTTGTAAAAGAATTTAAAGCAGTTGTGAAGAATAAAACTTTAGAGATCCGCTTTCATTGGGCTGGCAAGGGAACAACAGCTATACCAAGGAGAGGAATCTATGGTCCTCTCATATCAGCTATTTCTGTGGAATCTGGTGAGTTTAGGCCTTATTCATTCCTAGTGAAATTTCGTAGTCTTTCTCTTTCATAGTTAAGTTGGATGTGCCTTTTTGTTGCCCAACTTGTTCTGCTATGACAAATAACTATAAAGTTATTCTGTTAAATTATGAGATCAATAGTTTTGTAACCTCAGACAGTTATTTAACAACTTCATGAAAACCAGCTCAATTCCTCTATTTTATTTTATTTTTCTAACCAATTTTCTCCCTGATATCTGCAATTCTAAAGAAAATCTTATTATAGAAAACATCAATTGAATGGAATTATGTGCTAATCATAGCATTCAAGCTAACACTGTGGTTGTTGTTATTGTTTTTGATAGATTTCAAGCCTCCTTCTAATGGCAAAAAGAAGATACTCATTGCAGTTCTAGTTTCAGTATTGGTTTTCATTTTCACAATTTTGGGCCTTATTTGCTGGAAATGCTACTTTGGACAGAGAACATCAAGAGAACAAGGTAATGTAAATCTATGACACAAGCTTTGGTGTGACTGTGTGAGAAGGATGATAAATAAGTATATTTCCCAACTATTGCAGGATATAGGAAGAATTTGTGGCAACTTGAATATAATTATAAGTAGCCGATAGACTCACACTGGCCATGACCTAAATAAAAAATAATATGTTAAGCAGAAATAAAGTTGGCTCTCAAGAGAATGATTATTAGATAGCTATTAAGATGTTGCAGATATCTCAGAAAGAAATTGACCATATAAGCAGAAAACTCAGTAGAAAGACTAATTATTTCAAATGAATCCAAACATCATGATGAAATTGAGCTACAAGTGTTTTATTTTAAGTGGTAAGAAGAAAATGGACACATTACAAGAAACATTTTTTGGGGCTTATCACTTCACTTAATTGTTAATGCCTTGGTTTTCCCTTGGCAAACAGCCTTGTGATGCTAAGTTAACCTTCAATGAGAAATGTGGAGCTGTCCACAAAGAGCACACAACACACTCTAAAAAGAATGAAAGTGTTACTGCATAATGAAAGCCTTACCATGCTTGGAACCTCTGAATGCAAGTTCTTGGAGGTGCTTTTTCTAAATGGGGCCCTTTACCTATGTATAGGCATCTTGAAGCACTTTAGAATACTTTACCTAGAACCTTCCCCAGAATGTTTTATGCTGTTTACCATTCCTTGTTCTAGAGTTCTATAGTTTCCCACCTTTTATGTACAATTCTATGGTTTTTTAGAATGTCCCCTGTATATGAATCTCCAAGAGTCTCACCGTTCTGCATATACCGGATGTTTGATAATATTTGGTCCATCTATATATACAGCTCTCAGGGGAATCAAGATGGGCATGATGTTATGCTCAGTTAGATTCCAAGGGAACCATATAAGCGGCTTAGGTTGGAGTGGGCCTTGAGAAGTTCCATGGGTTCTCTATTTTATTACATATAACTTCTTGGCAATAAAATTGAGCACTACTGTTTTCCAGTTGCATTTACTTTGATCTTATTATTTCGAATGTATTCTAACTAATTAAGTAGCACTAAGATATAATTCAACAATCTAACCTTTTTCCTTGGACAGAGTTGAGAGGATTAGATCTGCAAACTGGTTCATTTACCTTGAGACAAATTAAAGCTGCTACAAATAGCTTTGATGCTGCAAACAAGATTGGAGAAGGAGGTTTTGGATTTGTCTACAAGGTACTCCATAGAATTAGTTCTTTTATTAATTTTTAATTTTTAAGTCTTAAATTTTTGATCCATGAGATTTGGAGCTAGTCCAATACTTTAAGGTATACTCACAACATTTCTATATAGGGTACATTATTAGATGGTACCATAATTGCAGTGAAGCAACTTTCCACCAAGTCAAAGCAAGGAAGTCGTGAATTTGTGAATGAAATTGGAATGATTTCTGCTTTACAACACCCAAATCTTGTAAGATTATATGGATGTTGTGTTGAAGGAAATCAACTGATATTGGTATATGAATACATGGAGAACAATAGTCTCGCTCGGGCTTTATTTGGTAAGGTTAATACTTTTATATTTCATTGTGTTTGTTATGCCATTTAAAAAGATTGGTCATCAAATATTGACATTCAGTCCTTAACAAGTTTGATGAACTCTATTGTTTGGGCAACTTCTGTTAATTATAGGTCAAGTGGAATACCGATTAAATTTGGACTGGTCCACGAGGCAGAGGATTTGTGTTGGCATAGCAAGAGGTTTGGCTTTCCTGCATGAAGGATCAACACTGAAAATTGTTCATAGAGACATAAAAGCAAATAACATACTACTGGATAAGAATCTTAATCCTAAGATCTCTGATTTTGGTCTGGCGAAACTTGATGAAGAAGAGAACACCCATATTAGCACCAGAGTTGCTGGAACCATGTAAATTTCTCCTCCCTTCCTTTTCAATTCATGACAATTTTAACATAGTTGCAATCTTTCAATAATATTCCTATTAAACTAAAGTAGAAAGAAGGGGTTACACATTTTTCTTATCAATTTTCATTTCTTTAAATCACTGTCATGAGATATAGAAAATAGTTTATCAAAATTTCTCCATTTCTGCCCTGATTTATACTTGAACAGTCAGTGGTTAACATCCCAGCACATAAACTAATTTTAATATGGATATTGATATGGATAAAACTCTTGTGGTATCAGTATTTTGGTATAAATCTATGTATTTCAGAAACTACATCAGCATTGAATCCCTACTTGCATAGAGGTTGTTGTTTGATGATAAATCAATATTCAGGCTTATTTGAGAACTAGTTAAAAGGAATACTGCCATCAGTTATCATCTATGGTAGTTATTTATACTCTGATAGTCAAATTCAAGAAGTTGCTACAAGTGATGGTATATTGTGGTAGCGAGTTTGTTTAACTAATAGGTCAATCTGGACACTTCATGGGTTCTTGAAGTTCAGATGTTATTAGCACTTGCATCAATAAGATTGCTTACATTTTAACAATCATTTTTAGCAAATGGAGTTACTGCCTGATTCTGGCACCCTTTTTAATTGCATTGATGTGTACAAATTACTAATGCAAGAAATATAATTTGCACTTGTTTACCTAAAATACCAGTGATGTTTTGGGGTTATTGTGCAGAGGATACATGGCACCAGAGTATGCATTATGGGGTTATTTAACCTATAAAGCTGATGTATACAGTTTTGGGGTTGTTGCTTTGGAACTTGTTGCGGGGAAGAACAACATGAAATATAGACCAAATGAGGATTACGTTTGTCTTCTAGATCGGGTAAGTCAGCTTTTTTTCTTGTTTTTTGCATGTGTTAAATCAAGATAATAGTTTGAAACCAGATCACTTTTTCTGAAACTTGTCTGTTTAACTTGGTCAACCTGCTTCCATTGTGGAGAGGGAGGGAGAGAAGGAGAGAGATGGAGAGCGAGAGAGAGAGAGAGAGAGAGAGAGAGAGAGAGAGAGAGAGAGAGAGAGAGAGAGAGAGAGAGAGAGAGAGAGAGAGAGTAGAAGTAATCAACCTAGTAGTAGTGTAACAAATGTTAGGCGGATAGACATAACATAATGACAGCATCAATACCACTTCCATTTTCCATTTTGCTTCATTTTCTCCCCTTTCGCATTGGTCATTTCCTTGTGTCTTGGCCATTTCCTAGATTGTGAACTATTATTTAATCTCTCATGATTGTCTGAATGGAGGTTGATACGATTTTATTTGTTTTTCTAAACATTTCCAACCTTCTCTTTTGCTTCCTTCAGGCCTTTGTTTTACAACAGAAGGGAAATTTAATGGAGCTAGTGGATCCAAACTTGGGGACTCAGTTCAAAAAGGAAGAGGCCATAAGGATGATTAAAGTTGCCCTACTATGCACCAATGCATCTCCCGCACTTAGACCTACCATGTCTGCAGTGGTGAGCATGCTCAAAGGTCAAACTGTCGTTCAGGAATACCCTCTGAATCCTCGTATTTATGGTGATGAATTTGGGTTTGAAGCCCTCAGAGGCCAGCATGATCAGACACAATTACAGAGCTCAAGTGAAATTGAGCCCCTCACTCATTCATCACGTACAGCACGGAGTGGATCTTCCTTTACATCTTCCCAAGATCTATAAAATGTCTCTACCTTGCCTTGTATTAATTCAGTCATGGTGAGAATTTTTCTTTGGTAGCTAGTATTTTGTCAGTGCTCTACTTATTGTTGGAAGTTGTTACTTCATTTTGAGGCAAAAGTGATCCATTTTAATTCCAAATACAAAGAAAAAGTACTTTCAAATTGCTTATCAAACAGTATATTATTCAGCCTTCTTGTTATGCATTCCAAACCATAGATGTCACATGTTGGTTAACTCCATTTGTAAATAAGAAGTATTAATAAAGATCTACATTCATTATATCTTTGTTAGAGACTATTCTTATTATCATTCATCTAATCTTACATGTAAAAAAAAAAAAAAAAAAAAACAAGAAATATCATAAACACTTTTTTTAGCTAAGAATGTCATATAGTAATTATTATGCAAATTCATAGGTTTTTATTTAATAAGTACATCTAGGACTCATTTTTTCTCTGTGTTCTTCGTTAAATTGTTAGTCACATAAGATTATGAGGTCAAATAAATAGGTTTTTTTTGTGAGACGAACAAACAAAAGCTCATATAAGAGAGATCAACTCTAATACCATTTATAACAATCTATTTTTAAGTTTATAGTTTTTATGGATAAAAATTGGTTTATAATAAATTTTTTTTTCTGCACATAATTATATTTTTATAAATTTTCTCTTTATAAAAATGAATTTCAAATTAAGTAAGACTTTGTATTGAATTTATTAATGCATTTAACAAATTTTAAAAATAAATTGGAACTAAAAAAAAAAAAAAGATTTAACCATTCAAAAAAATTCAAAACTGATAAATTATAAGTCATGACTTTATCATTCTCCTATACACATAACTATATTTCTTGAATTTAAGTAAATAAATTATAAATTAAGTAAAACATATTTAATAATATAAATTCTTTAATAAATTTTTAATTTTAAAAAATAATTTTAAATTCAAAAAGCCAATCTAATTAATTGCAAATTAAATAAAAACATTTTAAAATATTATGTTCACAATTCAGTACTACATATGTACATGAAATAAAAAACTTAATTCATTATTTATTTTAAATAAAATATTATTAAAAATTATTTTAAATTATTATTATTCTTTTCGGGGGTGGGGGCCCACAAGCACCCGACCTATCCCTTCTTCTTCAGTAAAGTCAACCTCATATTCTATTTATTATTAAATTTATTTGTAATTACAAAATCATTTTCATTTTTAAGAAGACTTAAAATTTAATTTAATTTATATTATATAAATTTAATTTGCAATGTTTTTACAAAATCAAAACAAATATATATATATATATATATATATATATATATATATAAACAACTTGTGCAAACAATTTTTTCTTTTCTTTTTTTAAATAATTTGCCAAACACCCTTATTTTTGTAAAATATTAGAAAAATATTTTTTGTTCTTTAACTTAAAAACAGTTTTTAAATACAAGTTTTAGAAAACATGGCCAAACGGGCTATAATGTTTACAAGTGCTCTTATTTCTTTACAATGAAGTCATATTATTCCTAATAAAATTATTCCTAAATGCATATAATTATCAATTTTTATTTTTTAATAGTTTATGTTTTGTTTCTAAAAAGACTAAATCTGAATATACAATATTTCATACTGAACTTATGGTATGTTAGTTTAAAAATCTAGTAATTTTAGAATTTTGAACTAATTGTTTTTTTGTAAAGAGTTACTTCTTTTACTATCTTTTTCAATTTTTCTTCTACAAATTCTTTTACATTTCTCTTCGATTTATTCCTTCTATTATTTCCATGGTTTCACTCTTAAGCTTTTTGGTTAAAAAAAAATTTGCTTTTCATTATATCTAGTTATTGGTTTTTCTCCTAAATTAAAATTTCCAAATTGTTTTTAAAGGTTGTTTATATTTTGTTCTTCTAGAGTACTTGTCTTTTTAACTATATATTTGATCTAAAAAATTTATCTACTTTTTGATTGACTTTTTCTAATATTTCTTTCAAGTTTTGTTGTTCTAGTTTTATTTGTTCTATTTCATTTCTAACAAATTTCTCTTCTTTAATTATCTTTGATATAATCTAAGTTGTTTCTCAGCAAATTATGGTTTTTAAAGTTTTCCAATTTCTTTCCTAAGTCCTAACTAGATGGTTTATGTTGTCTTTGTTTTTTTCCTGAGTTTAATTTTTGTGTTCTTTTGACACTTTATTTGTTACTTTTAACTGGTTATTCACTAAATTTTCAAGCATTTCACCTTTTTTTTTTCTTTTTTAGATGAAGGTTCATAAGTTTTCTAAACCAGTGGTTTGTTTATATGGAGGAACTAGCATATAAATTATTAATATAAAATCTTACAATTTCTTTTTTAATCTAAGGTTTTTGTAATAAAAAGTTCATCATAAGATTCTTTTATAGCTAACTCATATTCACTCAAATATTTAAGAGAGGTTAGTTTCTTAATATCTTTAGTTAAATCCTATACATTTTGCCTTAAAGTATGCAGTTTATCACAAGCTTGTATAAATTCTTCACATTGAGTGCATAATCTATTATTAAGTTCTTTCACATGTTAATAATCTAGAATGTAAATACTAGGAGGATAAGAAATAAAAGACATAAATTATATTAGTTTGGACTATTTTACACTCAAATTCTAAGGGTAATATCTTTTATCTTTACAAGTTCTTTTATTTTTTCTACTAGTTTAATATTTTTTTGGTTAAAATATTTATGGTCAATATTTTTTGTTTTGCCATAAAGAGGGTCCAATTAATCCATTAAGGTTTTTAATATAAGGTCTAACATAGTTTAATTCATTTGATAGGTATTTGTTCCAACAACATCACTGGGAATGAAACTTTTTGACAAGGATTTTTGAGCCAATGATATGATTTGATGGCATCAAATACCTACATAAATAAAACTAATTGATGTGACTAAAAGCAGCTTTCTAATTGTCAAGTATGAAAGAGAATAAAGACAATATAAAAATAATTATAACCATAATAATAAGAATATAAAGAAAACAATTTCATTAGATGACCTAACCTAATTATCTATTAACTTTATGGTAACTATACGGTCAAAGAGCTTTGAACACCTCCATGAAATTTACAAGTAAAGGCTAACAACCTGATTTTCTATAACAAAATAAAAATAGAAGAAAGATAACTAAGAAATAAAATTATTGAGGACTACCTATTTATGGAAGGTTTTTGTATTGCATCACACTACTACAAAAATCTAAAATCATGCCCTAAGCATGTTAGGGACACCACAACATGCTCCTTAAAGGTTAAATCATTAAATGATGGTAATGAAAATGATGGTGATGTTGGTGATAATGAGGAGGAGGATGGCGATGATCATGATGAAGATCATGAAGATGATGATGATGATGATGACAATAATGAGGATGAGGATGAGGATGAGGATGATGAGGAGGAAAAGATAAGAGAGTACAATAAAAATAAAATAGGATATATATATATATATATATATATATATATATATATATATATATAACTTGCCCATTTAAGGACTTTACACCTATTATGTTGTTTAAGATTGTTAACTAGCTATAGAAAACAAAGGAGAGGATTGATGCACACATTCTTATGATTAATTTAGAAAATGTAAAAAGAAAAAAAAATGAAGAATAATAAACAAAGAAATATTTAGATATGAAAATTGAACTTGTTTGATAAGGTATTTGTTCCAACAACATCATTTGAGACTAAAACTATTTGACAAGGATTTTCGAGCCAATAATATATTTTGATAGCATCAAATACATGCATAAATAAAGTTAATGAATGTAATAGACATATTTGTGTCAGTACCATTGGAGAATTTTCAAAACCCATGCTTACACTAAAAGTAAGCTTTCTATGACCATAATAATAAGACAAAGAAGATAATATAAAAATAATTATAACCATAACAATAAGAATAAGAAGACAATAGTTTAATTAAAGGACATAATCTATTTATCCATTAACTTTATGATGACTATACCATCGAAGAGCTTTAAACACCTCCATGAAATTTACAAGTAAAGTTAAACAACTTGATTTTTTATGACAAAGTAAAAAATAAAAGAAAAATAAATAAGAAATTAAATTCTTAAATTTACAACAACAACAGCAACAACAACAATAACAATAAGAAGAAGAAGAACAACAACAATAATAACAATAAGAAGAAGAAGAAGAAGAAGAAGAACAAGAACACTAACAATAACAATAACAACAAGAACAACAACAATAATAATAATAATAATAAGAAGAAGAAGAAGAAGAAGAAAAAAAAGAATAACAACAGTAATTAATAACAACAACAACAAGAACAAAAACAACAGCAACAATAAGAATAATAACAATAATAATAAGAACAAGAAGAACAAGAATAATAACAATAATAATAATAATAATAATAATAATAATAATAATATCAACAACAGTAACAACAACAACAACAATAATAATAATAATAACACTAAGAAAAATAGAAATAAGAATAAAATATTATAATTCAAAAGGTCTTTAACTTATATATAAACTTTATATTCCCAAAAACCTTCTTATAACTTTAAACACCTATATAAGGCACATAGTGGAGTTACAACACCCGAATTTACTATTTTTACCGTTAAAAACAAAAAAAATAAAATAAAATGAAATGTCATTATTAGATTCAAGAATTGAACTTATCTCTTCACGGCTTTATTCCTACCATACTATTAAAAAGTTTTAAAAATCTGCATAAAGCATACCATAGAGGCACAAGGGCATGCTTTCCAAAGATTAAGTAAGAAAAAAATAATAGTAATAATAATAATTTTGAAATAGAAGGAGCTTGCAAAACGGGAATGAAGATGATAACTAATGATTATAATAATGATAGTTAAAAGAAAACAAGAATAAGAATAAAATAGTTTAATTGGGGGACTTACCTTTATATACATGAACTTTGTGTTTGCTAGACTACATTAGAGCTTCAAACACCCCCCCTCCCCCATGAGGAATATTAGTAAAGGCACATGACAAGACTTTCCTATTTTAAAGTCAGAAACGTAAAAAATAAGAAATTTAAGAAATACAATTCTTTGATTTAATAACTAAACTTATTTGTTCAAGGTTTTTGTCCCAACAACACAAAGCTCCCAAAACCTACACAAATGGTTCCTATCAAAGTACCCACAAATACCTCTCAAATATTCAATTGGAGAAAATGAATGAAGAAAATAGATAAAAAAAAAAAAAAAAAAAAAAAAAAAACCTACTAGAAGTGCTAACAATGATAAAGATAATGATTATGATAATTATGTTGATGATAATAATTATATATAATGATAATAATGATGGTAAGGAAGAAGTATGAGAAAAAGAATAAGATTGGATATGTATACTGAACTTAGCTCTTTAAGCACTCTCTTCAAATCATACTTCATAAGATCGTCAAAATTTTGGATAAGACTCGTTGGTAAAGGTACTGATGTGAGTTTTTTTATTATTAATTTAGAAAATAAATGAAAGAAAATGAAAATGACTAAGAATAAAATCCTTGGATATGTAAAGCAAACTTGTTTTGCAATGATGTAGTACCAATTCCATGAGTTAAGATTGAACCCATAGAGCATTAGAAATAGAAAAAAAGAAGAACTATAATTAAGAAATGTAATTTTTAGATTTGAGAATTAAGACTATTCACCATATAAGGGTTTCAAAACCCATCATTCGAATGATAATTTAGAAAAATGAATGAAGAAAATGAAAAAAGACAACTTAAATGACAACAATGACAAGAAGGATGATGGTAATGATTATGAAGATGATAATAACCATTGATTAAATGAGAAAAAAATATATAAGAACAACATTGAATATATAGATCGAACATACCTTTTTGGGGATTTTTTGCTTACTACACTTCTTAAGATGGTTGGCACATGGCGGAGGCATAATACCCGAATTTCCTATTGCACAATTTAAAACAAAAGAAAAAGGAAATAAATGTCATTCTTAGATTCAAGAAGTGAATTAACCATACTATCAAAAAGCTTAAAAAATCTACACAAACCATGCCACTAAAGGCACAAGAGTATGTTTTCCAAAGATTAGGTCATAAAACAATAATAATGATGATGATGATCATAATGATGAATAATAATAATAATAATAATGTTTGAAATACAAGAAGCTTGCAAATGCATATTCAGTTCAGGTAGAAGAAGCTTGCAAATGCATATGCGGTTCAGGTAATACTTGGCCATTAGGAAAGTTTGCTTCGTAAACAGAACCAAGGAATCCTTCTCCAAGAAGGTCCTCTTCACTGCAACTGTTGTAGCAAATTGAATGGAAAACAATAGTGAGGTATAATAATGTTTGAAATAGAAGAAGCTTGCAAATGCATGTTCAGTTGAGGTAGTACTTGGCCATTAGGAAACTCTGCTTTGTAGACAGAACCAAGGAATACTTCTCCAAGAAGGTCCTCTTCACTGCAATTGTAGCAAATTGAATGGAAAACAATAGTGAGGTATCTAATCATAACCAAGGATGATTATAAAAAAAAAAATGACCAATATGCAACAAATCAAAATTGATTGAAAGACAAAATACTGGAAATTCTGAAAGATTTTTCTTGCACTTTCATTATTTTTTTATTAATAAATATCCATTAGCTTCTCTACCATGAATCCTACAGTAACTAAACATGTTTGAAAAACCAAAACATCAAGCTGAGAGTTGCAATCTCGAACTAGATACTGTCCGATCAGATTATCCTAGTCACTCAAATAACTAAACAACAGGATGTTCAGGAATACCCAACCACGTCAACTTCTGAATTAGGGCTCTAAATAGCTTGGCTGAATTATCTAGACATACTAGACTGATGATTAAAGTATGGCATTTTCCAAATGCATACAACAACATCAAACTAACCCTAGCTACTAAGTTGGCTATGGCAAAAAAGGTCCTTGAAATATGTATCTTTTATCCTATAATGATAAAAAAAATTCCATATGTTAGGCAATGCAGGTATCAGAGAGAGATAATATTCCATTTATACCTGATTATGCTATGAAGAACACATAACAGAGATTAAGGAGCTCATATGATAGAACACGTCCACTTACCAAGTCAACAGAAAGATCAGCTATGAAGTTATCTTTTAATTCACCACTCTGGTGGTTGACTCTCTTCTAATTCACCACTTTGGTGGTTGATATCATACCCAATCCTGCAGTTTTAGAGGCAGCTCAAATGGATTCAATCACTGTGCCAATATGGTTAACCTGCAATTATATGGGTAAATATTAGATAAGATCATAATCAACATGCAATATTTCCTAATGAAATATGATGATGATCAACCATAGAACAATTGCCAACAACTATTGCCAACAACCATAGACCTAACGAAAGAAGATGAAGAAGATGATCACAGCTGCTTTTCCAGTCTTCCTTTCCTTTTGTGGACGTATATAGGCGCGCTTTTGAAGAAGGTTTGAATACATAGGCGCGCTTTTGAAGAAGATTTAAACAAACATTACAACGGCTCTTTTTTGCATTTGGTTTCTTAGCTATATTTTGCCGTTAAAGTCGTCGTGTGTCAATACAAGAGAGCGGGTGTAGTGCTGGCAATGCATTGACATGTTTCTTTTACAGTTTTTTCACTACTTGCTTCTTCTCTGCCATACTTCGTTGCAGTTGCCTACGCCATCGACCTTTGACATGGTGATCTCTGCAAATGCAGTGGGCAAATTTATGGGCAAACACTAGGAAGGTGGGTCATCTTTTCCTTGATTTTTAGTCATTTTTTAGTTGTTAATTACTATTGAAGCACCCTAGTTTTCAATCGAGAGGGAGGACAAATTGTTTGTTTAGCTGTCTGTAACGAATCACTAATGACTCATTGATTCAAACTGTAATATATGGGTTTTAGTTTATTCAGGGCATAGAAATTATAGAAAAATCCATTACAGGGGCTGTTACTTCTGGCTGCATTCTTCCATGTAAACAGTTTAGGGATGTCAACATACATATTTTTGTTCCCTTGTGATGGTGTGATTAAAGTGTTTTTATGTTTATGATGCTGCTAGCTTGCAGGCTGTATGAATTTAAAATTTATTGATTTAAAATCATAGGCTGTATGAAAAATCATGAAAGCTTATGGAAAATAAATAATAAAAATAAAAATAATAAATGAAAAAGAGAAATAATGTTTTAATTATTGTAAAATTATTGATTTAAAATTTATTACTTATTTTTTACTTTAAGTATTATAATTGTTTGATATAATTAATTTTAAATTTATTTTATATTATAAAATTGACATATTTACCCTTTATTTTAATTTATATTTATATTTTCATCAATATTAAAAGTATTGTAGACACAAAAATATTTACAATAAAATATTAAAAGTACTGATCATGGATCCGAGTACTTAAAGAGTGATGACTTGAAGTTCAATGCTCTCAGAGGCCAGTATGATCAGATACAACTTGAGAGCTATAGTACCAGTGAGCCACTCAACCGGTCATTGGACTCAACAATGAATGAATCTTCCTCCACATCTTCTCAGGGTCTATATCAAATCAATCTTCACTCGTATTAATTTCTTCATGGTGTGAAAGCTTTCTTGGTAAGTACCATTTCATAAGAGCTTTTATCTCTTGGAAACTTTAGCTTCATTCTGGAAGTAAAAGTAATCATGCTTTCAATTCCATGTGCTTTGAACTTGTTGCTGACAGAGCAGTGCATTAGTTATGCAGCATTCGGTTTCACTTCTTGCATATTTCCAACAGTACTTATCAGATTTTCAAACTCCATTCTGATGAACATCTGCTTTGGTGGTTGTTCTTTCCAGATTGTTCTTGATGCTCAGTTTGGTTGTGAGAAGATGGAGGAAAAGCAAACAAAGTTCAGATGTTGCCCTGTTTTCTTTCATTACTTTCCTCCTATATTCTTGGCAACTTAACAGACAAAAGAAAGGGTCTATATCAGTGCTTTGTACAAAAAGAAGGCAGGATTTAGACTTTTATGAAAGCTTGTCTAGAACTTTAGGAGTTGGACTTGACCAGTAAACCATGCATTAGCTTTCCATATGACAGAAAATATGAAGCTGAAGATATGACATGGAAATGTAGTGATTTTCTTTCAATGATTGGAATTGTGGCATTGAGTTTATGTTGGAGCTCAATGTTAATAGCCTAGGCTGTGTGTTGCAGATGCGTTTGTCTCTGCATCTATTACTAAAAAGTAGATGAACACTCCTGGAATGGACGAATTCAGACTATTTTGATAATGCAGTAGTTGTTTAGACATGTAAATTCTCATTTTCTTGTGACTGGAATGATCAGAGGAATGGTAAATAAACTAAATCATAGATCTTAATTTAAAAATGAATTTTAAAATTAAAACATATAAAAATTTTGCAATAATTTAAAAGATGAATTTTTTTTTCCTAGATTTTTTCTTAATAAAAAAAGATGAACCATTATTAATTTTAAGAAATAGTGTTAGAGTGAAATCAACATATTAGGAAAGATATGTTTGTTTCTTAGAAAGGAAAAAAAAATATTAAGACCATGAAAAAATGCGAAGAAAAAAAATTTAAAGGAATATAAGAGGAAAAAAAATTCTTATCCTTTTCTTTTCTTATATTTTTCCTTTCTATTTACTTTACTTCAAATTTTCGGAACCAAACATTCTTAAATTACCTTCACAAATTTTACAATTTTAAAAGGAATTTAAAAAAAAAAAAAGAATTTCTATTTTAAAAATAAAAAATAAAAAGTGTATCCCTATCTATGAACCTTAAACAAATGAATCATAGGAAAGATATTACTTCTGAGTTGTGAGATTTTTGTGAAATGGAAGCTACATGCAGTACTAGTAATGGACACCTGAGGGTGCTTATCTTGAAGAGTTAAGGCCCAAGCCCCCCACCCCCATGGTTCCTCAGAGGCTTTGGATCACAACCCCATATCCACTGGGCCCAAGCCCCATTACATATTGGTTCAAGGGTCAACCACAACCTGTATATTTATAAGATCACTATCATTTAGACTAGAATACATACAAGGAAAGATAGAAAATGATCGAGATTGAGATTTCAGAGATTTCTTAAGATTATTAAGAATTTCATATGGTAGAATTTCAACAATGCCCCTAACAAAAAATGCAAATATATTTTGCATGTCAAACTTGTCCAAATATTGATGGAATATTAGGGCCCGTTTGGTTCATGTTTTCAAGAACTGTTTTTTATTTTTGAAAACAAAAAATACAAAAAACTTGTTCGGGAAAGGGGGTGTGTTTTTGTTTTTTATGTTTTCTGTGAAATAAACCAAAACTATTCTGGAAAAAACTTCCCAGATACAGAGTATATACGTATATTTATAATGGAGTAATTACATTCGGATCAGATCAAACCTCAGAAAATCTAAGGTTGTTACAAGAGATAAACATCTAAATATATATAAGGTTGTTACAAGAGATAAACATCTAAATATAGATTACAAACATTCAAATATAGGATAGAGCTGTTGGAGATAAACTCGGAAACGTAGCTCACTGACTTGAGTTTTCTTGAATATTTGAATGATCATTATCATTATCGTTATCACTAACATTCCCCCGCAAACTGGCAGGAAGATCATAGATAGCTAGTTTGTCACGAAGGAAACAAAATCTATCAATCGTGTGTCCTTTGGTGAAAATATCTGCAGGCTGAATAGAAGTAGAAATGTGCTCCAAAATGATGTCTCGATGTGCTACTTTCTCACGCACAAAATGATAGTCCACTTCGATATGCTTAGAACAGGCATGCAAAATAGGATTAGAGGCAAGTGCAAGAGCACTAATGTTATCACACTAGATAAGAGGAGGAGAATTAAGAGAATTTTTCAGTTCACATAACAGCATACGCAACCAATATACTTCAGCGGTTACTAGAGCCAGACATCTATATTCGGCCTCAGTGCTTGATTTAGAGATCACTGGTTGTTTCTTTGCCAACTAAGAGATAAGATTGGGACCAACAAACACGCCATAGCCACACGTTGAACGTCTGTCATCAGGGTCACCAGCCCAATCCAAGTCACAGTATGCGTAGGACACGCTTGGCTGCTGTCCAATGAGCTGTAGTTGGGGCTTGCATATGTTGACAAAGTTAATTCACGGAGTAAGCGATATCTGGGCAAGTGAGAGTGATATATTGTAAGACACCGACTGTGTGATGATATTCGGAAGGATCAAGCAAGGGATCTCCATCAAATTTGGATAGCTTAGTACCCGAAACACATGAGGCACGATAAGGACGTATGCCAATGAGGTTGACAAAATCTAAGAGATCAATAATGTATCATGTTTGCCGAAGATGTAGATCGGAAGAATCACAGGTAGCTTCAATACCCAGGAAAAATGATAACTGCCCAAGGTCCTTCATAGCAAAATCCAGCTGAAGATTAGAGATCAACTCATTAATAAACGATTGAACATTAGATGTCACGAGAATGTCGTCTACGTAAACTAGTAGGAACGCATGATTAGAGTCATGATGATGGGTGAACAAAAAGGGATCAACCTGAGAGCTTACAAATCCGAGAAATAAAAGGGTAGTGGATAAAAGATTAAACCAAGCCCGAGGGGCTTGTTTTAATCCGTAAATAGATTTATGCAACTTACACACAAACTATGGATTGGTAGGATCTTCAAAACCTTTAGGTTGAGCCATATAAACTTCCTCATCCAAAATTCCATGAATGAAGGCATTAGACACATCTAGTTGCCGAATGTCCCAATTAAATGAGACAGCAAGGGTGAGGACCATACGAACTGTGGATGGTTTAATAACTGGGTTGAATGTGTCAAAGAAATCAATACCACTACATTGGAGATAACCAACTGCAACTAGTCGTGCTTTAAGTCTTTCAATACTCCCATCTGGTCGGCGTTTGGATTTAAAAACCCATTTACTCGGAACAACATTTTTGCCCGGTGGACGAGGACATAAAGTCTAGGTTTCATTTTTCAACAAAGCTTGGAATTCACACTCCATAGCTAAATGTCATTCAGCTATAGCAGCAGCTTGAGCATAGGAACGAGGCTAGGAAATAATAACACCTGCATTCAAAGCTCAAAGGGGATGATGTGTTGAGTAATAGAAATGAAAATCAGGGTATGTGCAAGGCCTAAGATGACCAGTTTGTGATCTAATGACAGCGTGATAGGAAGAGGTTGAACTGGTCAGAGTAGAAGATGAGGGCTCAAGGATGTTGCTAGGAGAAGAGGAAACAGAAGAGTTGATGTCTGATGGAGTGTCTGGTGGAATAGAGAAATCATGGTCAGTGGGAATTATGGGAGTAGTGTGAGGTAGTGAAACTGAAGAGGAAAGAGAAGATGAAGGGAAAATGTGTGAAGGATGAGAAAGAAGGAAGGGTAGAGAATTACCTGTCGAGGGAACGCTGCTGCCAGAATCCATGAGAGGAGATTGTACACGAGCAAGGAACACAACCTCATCAAATATCACATTTATGGAGATATACACACGTCGGGAGGAAGGATCATAGCAATGAAACCCTTTCTGATTAGAACAATAACCAATGAAAATGCATGGTGTTCTACGGTAAGAGAGTTTATTAGGCATGTAAGGTCGAAGACACAGAAAGCATTGACACCCAAAGGAACGAAAATAGCTAAAAACTGGAGGAAGATGAAATAGACATTCAAAGGCTGAAGAAAAATTGAGAACTTTTGTGGGCAACCAATTAATGATAAATATGGATGTTAAGAAAGCATTGACCCAAAATTTCTTAGGTAATCCGGATTGTGCAAGGAGAGTGAGTCCCATTTTGACTATATGAAGATATTTCCTCTCGACAAGGCTGTTTTGTTGAGAGGTATGCGGATAAGAGAGCCAATGAAAAATCCCATTATCACTCAGAAACTATTTAAAAATGGTGGAGCAGTATTCACCACCATTGTCACTTTGTAATTGCTTAATGGGATGATTAAATTGCTTTTCTACTACAATTTTAAATTTGACAAACGTAGCATAAACATCAGATTTATTAGAAATGGGATATAGCCAACAAAAGCGAGTAAAGTCATCAATAAAAATAACATAGTAGAGACAACCACTCAAAGATGGAGTGGAAGTGGACCATACATCAGAATGAATTAACTCTAGAGGAGCAGTTGATTCTCTTAAGGAAGTAGAAAATGGTAACTGCTTAGACTTACCTAGTTGACACGACACACAAATAGACTTTTTATTGAAAGAATCACTAACTGGTAGAGAATAATTATGAAGAACATTATGTAAAGTAGACGACGAAGAATGTCCCAAACGAGAATGCCAAATAGCGGTAGAGGCCTTAACCCCAACAGTCATGGAGAAAGCATGAAATTTAGATGATGATAGCTGTTGTAGGTTGATTGGGTACAATCCCCTATCACTGGGCCTTGTCATGAGCGTGTCCCTCGTCTTGAGGTCCTTCACAGAAAAATTGGAACCAGTAAGTTCAAATAACACATTATTGTCCTTAAAAAATTTATTAATGGAAAGAAAATGGGCAGAGGCTTGAGGGCAATAAGCAACATCATTTAAAGCAAGAGTAGAGGAAGAAGTTTTAATAGTAGCATTGCCAGTACATGAGATTATCAAACCTGCCCCATTACCTATGCCCACGGTATCAGTGCCTTCATAAGGCTGAGAAATTGCCAAATTAGCCGCATCAGAAGTAACATGAATATTCGCACCACTATTAGCATACCATTGATGCTGATTCAGATAGGTGGTATTGGCCTCAGCAACCATAGCAGCCAACTCTGTTGGGGGATGCCTCCCTTGAAATGCATAGTTCATTCGGTTGTAACAATCTAATGCCTGGTGATTTTCTCTTTTGCAAATTTGACAAGGTGATCAAGACCGAGAATCATGGGACACAGGTGGAGAAGATGAAGATGGCAAGTGGGGTAGAGGCTGCCGAAATGGTAAAGAAGATGGAACTAAGCCAGGAAATTTGGACATACCTGAAGAGCAAGACCGATTGATATTGTTACTACATGCTCCTGGTTTAGAACTATTTTTATAGGAGTAAAGAGCATAAGAGCCAGTCTCAGGTTGAATGGTGTGATTGTGAAATTTCTGCATGAGATCATAGTTGAGCAGCTCAACATTAAAGTCAGAAAAAAAACATGGAGTTTTCCTTTGCAAGTAGCATGTATGTTGTGTCAAATGAATGAAAGAAGGAGTTGAGTCCATTGAGCACAGATAAAATCAAGTCAGAATCCTCAACAGGTTTGCCAACTGCTGATAATTCATCTGAGAGAGATTTGACTTCATCCAGAAAACTTTGGCACGACATGGAGCCTTGCTGAAGAGATTGAAGTTTTCTCTTGATGAGAGAAATTCGAGAAGTGGAAGGTGCAGCAAAACGCGAATTGAGGGCCTGCCAAGCAAACTGAGATGTTTCCAGACCATACATAGTGGAAACAATTGAAGGAGAAATGGGTGAGACAATCCAACCAAGCACGGTTTGATCCTTATACTACCAAACTACATATGCAGAGTTAAGAACACCTTGATCACAGAGCTCATCACTAGAATATTGGGGAAGGTAGGGATTGGAACCATCAACAATCTCCATCAAGCCATAGCTCCGAAAAAGTGGAATTAATTGGGCACTCCAGGCAAGAAAGTTAGTACCATCAAGCTTGATGGAAATAACTTGTACTAGAAGGTTAAAGGTAGCGGAAGCATTAGATGAAACAACCATAGGATCGAGTAAAGCGTGAGCTTATAGTGGCTCTGATACCATGAAAGAAACCAAAATTGTTCTGGAAAAAACTTCCTAGATACAAAGTATATACGTATATTTATAATAGAGTAATTACATTGGGATCAGATCAAACCTTAGAAAATCTAAGGTTGTTACAAGAGATAAACATCTAAATATATCTAAGGTTGTTACAAGAGATAAACATCTAAATATAGATTACAAACATTCAAATATAGGATAGAGCTGTTGGAGATAAACTCAGAAACGCAGCTCACTGACTTGAGTTTTCTTGAATATTAGAAAGATCATTATCATTATCGTTATCACTAATATTCTGTGGTCTGAAAAACCACTTTTTTTATAACAATAAAAAGATGTTTTCATTGTTTTTTCACTGTTCAAAAAATAGATTATTTTTCGTGTTTTCTCTATTTTTTTGTGTTTTCTTAATTGTTTTTTGTGTTTCCACAAAGGTAAGTTTCACCCAACCAACACACTCTCACCTGCAAACCTTTTCTTCTTCTTTAAATTATTGAAATTAAGATACTTACACATAGTGACAAAGTCATCATTTGTTTAAGAAAATTATAACTAGTGTAAAATTTTCAAAATGAAATAATTTTTTTAAATTTAAATGAATTGTGCATATGAAAATTATTTATATATTTATAATATCAAGTTAATTGAAGAAAACACTTTATTAATTAAAAAAAAACTTTCAAATATGTTTTTTGTTTTACTTATTCTAAAAACTTTTTTATTAACTCAACCAAACATGTTTTTTTTAAAAAAAAAAAAAAAATTGTTTTCCAGAATTTAGTTCCTAAACATAATTTTTTTTTTTAAAACACAAAAAACTATTCTTAAAAATTGTTCTCAAAAATTATTTTCCATAATAATTTTCAAAAACAGCACAGACCGTAAACTTGTCCAAAAAATGCAAATATATTTTTTTAGATAAAATATTAAAAATCTTCTTAGTCATGTGTATTGTGGGTAGAATTTGGTGTCATCAACGTATTTGGTTTTGAGAACAATTAAGGGAACACGAGGAAAAGAAAATAGAAAAAAAATGTAATAGAGAAAAAAATAAAGAAAAATAAAAAATAAATTTAAATTTAATAATTTTTTTATATAATATTTCAAACCTATTTAAGTTATTTTAAATTTTTATATAAAAATTGAATAATTTTTATAATAATTTTTATTGATTTTTATTTAACTTATTTAACTAACATAGGTTTCTTAGTGATTTTAATAATATTTGATTTTTTTTTTTATATATTTTTTTCATTAAAAAAATCATTTTATTTATTTCCTTTCCTTCAAATTTTATAAGAAACAAGTTAATGTATATTATTATAGAAAGCCAAAAAATTAGAAAATACATCATCATGATGTTCTCCTCCTAGATCTTTCTAGACCCAAACAAACAGAAAAGTTATCCAGAAGGAAGAAATCAAACTTATACTGAATTTTGGGTCAAAGTCCTGAAGGAAGAAATCAAATCATCATCATCTAGTTTAGAACTCTGTAGATCCAAACAAACAGAAAAGTTATCCTTAAGGAAGAAATCAAATAATGTCGGTCCCACAGAACAGGAAATATCAGTGGTTTGTGAGGACCATTCACATTTCACCCCGACCACCCACTTGCACGCCACCTTTATAAACCATGATTAAATGATTAATGATTGATTCGTGCACCTCATGACTTGTCTACCTTCTGCAAGTCAAATATGGAAACCTAGTGGGACTCGCCCCACGCCCTTTCACACGAAAAAACATTATTTTATTTTCAAAAACCTGTTCAGACAACCAAACATGCTTTCATATATATATATATATATATATATATAGCTGTCTTGAGAATTGTCTGCCAATATAACTTATTAATTTCAAGAACAATTTTCAACCACAATTTTGAAGTTTTTTCTGATTGGTGATCTCATAAAGTCTAATTTTCAAGAACATATATAAAATGGGTCACAATTTAATTATCAATTATAGAAGAAACAGTTAGCTTTACTCCGCCATTCAGCCTTCTCCAGTATGCCATTTTTTTTTCCATCCGTCAACTACTGGACAAATTAGTGTACCCAAATTACAAGTAAAAGTCAAAAAATAATAGGCAGAGAAAGTCGTAGTCAAGGTTGGCTACACCGGGAAATTTCCCCACCAAAAATAAAATCTTACACACCTCTACAAATGAACTGATCAGCTCAAGGACTTTGAGGAGGAGAAGATATATCATATATGGCTACTTTTCCAGATATTCATGGGAAGACTCTCTTCTTCGCTTTTATTCTCACGCTGCTCATACTGATGTGCTTCGGTTCCAGCAGCGTTGAAGCCCAAGGTGGTCAGCTTCCTCGAGATGAAGGTAAGAGATCAGACTTGATCCTTTTTTTTTTTTTTTTTTTCTGTTTTTATATACAAATTGAGTCAGAAGGGATAAAATCATAAAATAGAATGTATATATAGAGTGTAGGGCGTCTCACCAAACAAATTTGAAGTATGGTGATTGGAGGCTAACAGGCGGCCATGCAGGCATGGACTGCCTTCCACCTCACATTAATTTCCTTTCCCACAATAGCCTAACTATGAACCTTAATCAAATGAATTATATGCAACATATTAAATCTGAGTTGTGCGATTTTTGTGCACTGGAAGCTACGTGCAATACAAGAACGAATACTTGAGGTTGAGGTTGAGGTTGAGGTTGAGGTTGAGGGTGCTCTTCTTGAAGAGTTCAGGCCTAAGCCCAACCTAATAGTTGCTCGGAGGGTTTAGATCACAGCCCCATATCCACTGGCCCCAAGGCCCCAAGACATCAAGACAAAGCCCATGCTCCTTAGGATTGGCCCAAATTATATCCTTATACTAGGGGCTTAAAAATACCAACAATCACCGATGATAACAAGGCTAAGTGCCAACTAGGCCCAAAGACCTAGAGGAAGCCAATGTGCGGAAAGGTTTTCACATTTGGTACCTGTATACGAGGGATGTAAAGAGCTATGAAATTGAATTGATATAGTTGATAGATGCTTGAATCAAAATTGAATTGATCCTTTTAGTGATTGAAATTCAAATTTCTTTCAGCCTGATTTGATTTGATTTAGATGATTGGCTAGAGACAAGTAAACTTAGACATTATTCAAATCTAAGTTTGAAGTTGTATCTAAGAAGTAATTTGGTTATAGTCTAATAATAATAAATTATTCTAATAGTGTGGACAAAATATATATAATAATAAATATAAAAAAACTAATAAAATATTGAATAATTACAAATCATAAGAGATTAAAATCTTAAAATATTGACTTGGTTTGTGTTTTTTTATCGTTTATAAGACAAAAAAAATTTGAAAATAGAATTGATAAAATTTCTCGGTCTTTACACAAGCATATATGCATATGGGCAAAATATATAGAAATATTTGGTTAAAAGAGATGAAATAATCATCAAATCGAAAATCTAACCCTTTCCATGTTTTTTTCTAGAAAAGTAATCAATTTTTGACATAAATGTCATTTTCTATTTTAATTATTTATATGTAGGTTTTAAAAGAAATTGTTATTTTTACAAGAAGATAATGAAGATATTTTTGTCCAAATGATGTTAAAAAAGGGTAAGAGGTTGAATTTCAAATTTTGGGTATATATATATATGTGTGTGTGTGTGTGTATGTATGTATGTATTTGGGATTAACGACCAACTCATGTGTGCAGAGGAGGCTCTAGAAGAAATAGCAGAACAAGTTTATAGAAAAGTAATCAATTTTTGACATAAATGTCATTTTCTATTTTAAGTATTTACATGTAAGTTTTAAAAGAAAATATTATTTTTATAAGAAAATAATGAAGATATTTTTGTCCAAATGATGTCAAAAAAAGGGTAAGAGGTTGAATTTCAAATTTTGGGCATATACATATGTGTGTGTATTTGGGATTAACGACCAACTCCTATATACTGATGTGTGCAGAGGAGGCTCTAGAAGAAATAGCAGAACAAGTGGGGAAAAAGGATTGGAACTTCAGCCTAAACCCTTGTGATGGCAACTCCAACTGGTCCACACCTAACAGGAAGGAAATGCCATTGTATAACAATACTCTCACCTGCAATTGCTCCTATCCCAACGGTCAATGCCACGTCGTTCAGATGTATGCTTCCTTCCCAAATTTTATACATAGATCCATCCACATGTTGAAGTTTTAACAGTTACCATTCTGATTTCTTGCAACTATATTCAATGGTGCTATGGTTCTAACTGTGTGCATGTCATTTTATTTTTGTGGGGTGGGCGTGGGGATGGGGATGGTTGGTTATGAGAACATACCAAAAACACAGTATTAAATCAATCATGATTAAACCCCATTTTGCCTCGGTGTGTTGTTTGAACTCCCAACTCTTTTAACTGAGATATTGACAAGCCCTTTTGTAGCCAGTCATTTGCTTATACAAAATATACAGTTATTTTTGTGACTTTTGTCTATGTAGTCAGTTTGGTCCTGCCACTTGAAAGAGGAGAAACAGATCATTTTCCATTCATAAAAAAATCCAAGTACTAGATTTTTCCCCCCAATGCTGGTATCTTTTCAGTTAGTCATTGCTTACATATGGGAGTTTGGTCTCACCCACTACCTATTTGAGAGCTTTGTCATTGGAATGCCTCTGAGGATATATATTCTCCTCTCCTTACTTTAAGCTCGGTCAATCTACAAAATCTATCATAGTCATTGCATCTCAATTAACAAGGAGTTTGACAATCTTTCTTAGTCATTACTGTGCCATTTAGAATTTTGGGGGTGCTTCAATGGTTTAGAAGGTCTATGGAGATATGTTCACTTCCTAAGCAACATCCATGATCTTCTATTAGTTGATCCGAGACGATTAGAAAATTCTCTTGAAGAAAAACAGGGTCATTATGTTTTTCTTTTAATGCAAATTAAAATGACTTTTGGAGTTAGATGTGGGGTTCTTGCATGCATATACATATACATATTGCTTAGATATACATGTATATAAGCATGTATTCAGTGGGAGACAAATAAAGAATCTCAGGCCATCAACTACTAAAATACAATCCTCCTCATTACATAAACACTTGTGATATGGTATACATATATACTTAATCTATAATGTACAGATATAGCGCTTTCATAGTGCCATGGACCACAAAGTATACTGAAGTTCTCAATCTAACTTTGGACTACATTCTCATGGTTTATGTGCTTCTAAGGCTTGTGATTTTGATGTTCCTCTATTTTATGAGCTACTGAATTATGGATTTCTCATTGTTTCTTAATTTGTATTCACACTCGCATAACTCTATTACATGTTTTTATATAAAGCAATTCACACATGAATAGTTGTTTACCAAGTGTTTTTCTTCACTTTATTCTCATCTACTAGCAGAACATTACATTTGAGAATTTACCAAACCAAAACTCGAATCTTGTGGACCTGTATTACCTTGTTTCTTTGTCAAATAGATTTCTCAAAGGGCAAGATCTTGCTGGTGTGCTTCCGTCCTCTTTGGCAAAATTGCCTTACCTTAAGATAATGTAAGAAGTGCTTCTATAAATATGTATGTTTCTCAAAACATAAATTCCGATTTCAAAGTTTCATTGTTTTGACAATTTTTTTTTTCTCTTGTCTATAGTGATTTCACTAGGAACTATCTTAGTGGTAACATACCGCGTGAATGGGCTTCTTTGCAATTAGAATATATGTGAGATATTTCTGCACTTCATCTTTAAGGTTGGTCTATAGATGATCTTTATAGGATTGACAGAGTGAACTATTCCCTACAGGTCACTCACTGTGAACAGGTTATCAGGACCAATACCAAGCTTCTTGGGAAACATTTCTACTCTGAGATATATGTATGTAGTGACATTCACTCTATCTTACCAGCCCCATTTTCTTTTCTGGGAAGTGCTTCTTAGTTTGTTTAGGTTTTCTCTCACTATCATCTTAAAGAAACTGAATTGAATTTCAGGAGTATGGAGAGCAACATGTTCTCTGGAACTGTTCCTCCTCAGCTTGGGCAACTGATCAACTTGGAAAATCTGTTGGTCCTTCTCCTCTTATCACTATTCTTGGCAATTAATTTCTTAATTATTTGTAATCCTTCAAAAGTATAGCAATTTATTTTGGTTTGATCTTCTCTTTGATGACTAGCATTCTTAACACTAACAATCTCACTGGGGAGTTGCCTCTAGCACTTGCTAATCTAACCAAATTAATAGAATTGTAAGATTTCAATGCCCTTTAGAATACTGTAAATCTAAATATCTCATATATGTGATGGATAAAAGGATTAGCTTTTATACGGTTACATTTTTGTCTTTGTGTTGGATCCAATGCAGTCGGATTAGTAGCAACAATTTCAGTGGAAAAATTCCCAATTTTATTCATAGTTGGAAACAACTTCAGAAATTGTAAGTTCCTTCTCGTGTTTTGAAAATTTTTTTATATTAGAAGTTTTCAAGTGCAATCTTAGTAAATTGGAAATGTGTGGTTAACAGAGAGATCCAAGCAAGTGGTCTTAAAGGGCCCATACCTTCTAGCATTTCTGTCTTGAAGAATTTAACTGAATTGTGAGTTAAACCTTCTTAGTCAATATTTTGTTGAGTTGCTTAATTTTTGCAGCAATTTGCCTTTCACATCATATTATCAAAATAGACTAGGATTTTAATTTTTCTTGGTGGGATTCCATGCAGAAGGATTAGTGATTTACCTGGGGAAGGCTCAAATTTTCCGCCTCTAGGAAACATGAAAGGCCTGAAAAAGCTGTAAGTTGTAGTTATGGTTTAAAAATTCTTTAGGTGCATAATCGTTCTCATACTCCTGTAATAGTGCTTATATGGATCGGGTTTACCTTGTAGGATGTTGAGAGGTTGTATTATCTCCGGATCAATCCCCAAATATTTAGCAGAGATGACAGAACTGCAAATTTTGTAATTCTACAACTAATTCTTTTTTTTTTTCCCCATTGCCTTTCATTTTTGGCAATGCTAGTGAGTGCGCTGGAGTAATGCACTACTAATATTACAAACCTAATATTACTATGAACTTGTGTGTATATGCATGGAAGCAAGATGTCAAATACTGTATTTATTTGATTTTCAAAAGAATATAAATATAAGTGGACATGTCTAAAGTAGTTTCAACAAACAACTATGTAAGGGTTTTTTCTTCTTTCATATTTTGTATCATGGTAACTCAAATTAGACTAAGAAATTATAAGTTTATCCAGACCTAAATTTTAGCCTTGACCTTTTACTATTTGTGAGTCTTCTTTCACATGGAGAGAAGGTAATTATTTTCCTGCTCAACTGAGGGAAAAAATTGGAAAAGTAAACCATTTTTTTTTTTTTTTTTGCTATACTAGGAAGGATTCATGGGCCAGAACTTGCCATGTGGAGATGCTGACTAAGGGTGTTGGGAAATTTCGATCAAAACTGTGTTTTGTTTTCCACTTTTTAGTTGAGAACATTGTTTGTTGTCCTTTTTTGCTTTGAAAACAAATCCTTCCCTCTTGTGCATTTTTTTCCCTAAATAAAATTTTTCTCTGTGATGAAAAGAACAAGAGGGGAAAAAAATAGAAAAAGAGAGCTTTTGATTGTATTGAAACCTTTTTATTAGATTAAAATGGCTATTTAAGTAAGATACTAGCAATAGGGACCCTCAATTCACCTTTTTTTTTTTTTTCTTTTGACAAAAAAGAGGCAAGGTTGATTAGTGATATGAACATATGGTTGACCTGTTTGTAAGTAATTCCATCATTGAATTATGTCTCTCCTTTTTCTACTTAGTTTTTATACTGGTGCAATTTTTTGTTTTCAAATTTGTATTGCACTAAATTCATTAGAAGGATCATTTGACTAAACCTTTATTTTGTTTGTTTAATTATGACATCTATATTGTTATTTTCTCACAGAGACCTTAGCTTCAACAAGCTGGAAGGAATTGTTCCAAACTTGGAAGGTTTAACACAAATAGAATTCATGTAAGCAATTGAAAATCAAGAAAGCATGCCAATTTTTGTTGCATAGGAAGCCTTCCTGTAGATTGATACATTAAAATATATGTATGATTGGTCCATTCTTGGTAGTTTACCTAGATCATAGAGTTGCTAAACTATGACTAAACTCACACTCGAAGGATGTAGGTTTACCAAGAAGGTTATTGTATAGAATGATATAAGAAACCGAGTTGAATGTAGGGAAGATTTCCTATATATTTCACCTATGGTTTATGCTTTACCCTCACCAAAATTCAAACTACAATTTTCTTCAATATGACTCTGCATAAAATTTTGAGACATAGTAACTACTTACATCTCTTAACAATTATGAAACTTTGTTATTTTCTGTTTAGGTATTTGACAAGCAACATGCTAACTGGGTCTATTCCGGATTGGATCGAGAGCAGAAATAATCGCTAGTATGCTTTTAATCCTACATTTTCAATTAATTTTACATGAAATTACTTATTTTTGTGCCTCAATCTCCTATTTTTATATGCCTAAGCTATACATGGATATATATATATATATATATATATATATATATATATATATATATATATATATATATATGAATTCCTCTAGAAAGTGATGCTTCTCTAACCCTTTTGGAGATTTGTATGTAGCAGACTTGTCTTAGTCATTTTCATCTCACCATGTGCAACATCTGAAATCCTCCCTGCGTATTCATAGGTGTAGCAAGGCATTGCAGAAATTGAAAAAAAAAAAAGTGCATTTTTTTATTCTCTCCATTATCTATGCTTTTTTATTATTTTCACAACAATCTGATTTTGGCTGGGCCAGCCCCTGAACGGTCAGTAGTTGAGTGTACAACATCTAAAAAGTGCAATAGGGACATGGTAGATATATTGTAATGCTGATTTAGATGGTGAGGTAGAAGTTCTCAATTCATAAACTTTTTGTCCTTATTTTCTCAATTCGTAAAATTTTTGTCATTATTGCTGCATATTAGCCAAATCAGTTCATACTGTAGCTACTGAAGGGAAGAAATCATAGAGAAGTTACTCATATGTGTGCTTCAAAAGCTTCTCATTCTAAAAGAATCTAACTCCTTAGCTCTTAATTTCAAAATTAGGTCAAATTCCCTCCATGGTTTCTTCTGCAAAATTCTAGTTAATATAGCATTGATAATTCTTGTAAGAGTTCTTAAATGTTTGTGTGCAGCCAAACAGATATTTCTTATAATTACTTTTCCAAGCGCTCTATGCCATCTTCTTGTCGAGAAACCCTGTAAGAACTCTTTTTTTTTTCCTGATTTAAACCTTGCTTATTGAGCTTTACACAAATATTTTTCTTCATTCACTATCTATTTGGTTGAAAATAACTTTCTGTTGTTTCATCAGGAACTTGTTCCGAAGCTTTTCTGAAAGGGGAAAATTGTAAGCTTGTAATTTTTTTTCTAACTAAACTTTGAAGAGTAGTGATATGTAGGTTTGTTAGTTTCCCTGTACAATACTGATGCTTATCAAATCTATGCTTTAATATAGAGAATTTGATGAGTGCCTGAACAGTTTTCCATGTCTCAAAGGTAAATGCCTCAATTCTGTTTTATGGACTTATTTCCATGCATGAATTTTAGTTATTTTACTTTTTCTATGTTTTAAACTTATTTGATCATCACTTATATTGTTGTTGTTTTCTGAAGATCAGTATTCACTGCATATAAATTGTGGTGGAGGAAGAACCATCATTGGAGACATAGTCTATGAAGCGGATGAAGACTTAGCAGGTCCATCCAAGTTTGTCCCCACTAGAGATAATTGGGGTTTTAGTAGCACAGGAGACTTTTGGGATCGTGACAGAACCACAAAAAATTATATAGCACAGAATGTATCCATGCTTGGGATGAATGACTCTGAATTGTACACAAGAGCACGACTTTCTCCTCTATCTTTCACTTACTATGGACGCTGCTTAGCAGATGGGACCTATACTGTGAAACTTCATTTTGCAGAGATAGTGATCAGAGACAATAAATCCTTTCATAGTCTTGGAAGACGTATTTTTGATGTTTACATCCAGGTAGTCAATCTTAATATTCTGCAACTGAATTGTCAAAGACAATAATTTAATTCAATTAGTTTATTGCAGGAAAAGCTGGAGTTGCAAGATTTTAATATTGTACAAGCAGCACAAGGGGTTGATAAGGTAGTTGTAAGAGAATTTAAAGCAGTCGTAAGGAATAAGACTTTGGAGATCCGATTTCATTGGGCTGGGAAAGGTACAACAGCTGCCCCAGAGGGAGGAACCTATGGTCCTCTCATATCAGCCATTTCTGTAAAAGCTGGTGAGTTGTATGCTCTTTATATATATGGTGATGTATTTGTATTCTTCTTGTCACTCTTATCATATTTGAGTTTGAGATTCTTAGTTTGTCCAACTTGTTCTGCACTTTGTGTGAATAAATAAATATATATGCATAGTGATACATTTAGAAAACACTCCCTTAAATTATGTGATGCAAAAATCAATACCTAAGGCAAGATTACATTGGTATTTGACAAGAGACCAAATCAATTTGCTGTCTTATTTTCTTGCCAGCTCATTTGCTTGTCTGGGAAGTGTATTATCCAATTGATGTTTTTATATCCATATTAATGTTTGGATTGGATGAAACATTCATAATTCATCATATGCACTATGCAATCTGACATGTTCTTTTATATTTTTTGTTCTTCTTTGTGTAGATTTTGAGTCGTCTTCTCATGGAAAAAAGAAGATATTCATTGCAGTTGGGGCTGTGGCTTTCATGATATTCCTTATTTTAGGTATTCTTTGGTGGAAAGTTTGCTTTGGTGGCAGAATCTCCCAGGAACAAGGTGGTGTTAAACTACTACACAAACTAAACTTAATTATATTTCTTACAGGCATGCTAGCAATCATATAGAATTTTCAATAGTTTTATTTCAATTATGGTAATAGATGATGTTGAAAGAGAGAGAAAGAGAAAACCTTAATTCTCATTCATGTGATTAACTTCTTACAATAGAGAAATATATATATAAGGCTAGGTTGAATTAACTACCATATATGCGACCTATATTAAGAAAGGAAAGAAAGATTGTACACTATAAATACATTATATTCAACACTCCCCCTCAAGCTAGAGCATATATGTCATATGCACCAAGCTTGTTACAAATATATTTATTCCTAGGACCTCTGAGAGATTTAGTGAAGATGTCTGCTAGTTGATCATTTGAATTAACAAAACTTGTAGCAACACACCCTGATGCGATCTTCTCTCTAATGAAGTGACAGTCAACTTCAATATGCTTAGTCCTTTCATGAAAGACTGGATTGGATGCAATATGTAATGCGGCCTAATTGTCACAGACTTACTTTATCTGTTCATCTTTTCCAAATCTCAATTCCTGAAGGAGTTGCCTCAACCATATGAGTTCACATGTTGCCAAAGTCATAGCTCGATACTTAGCTTCAGCGCTTAATCTGGCCACTACATCTTGTTTCTTACTCTTCCAGGATATTAAGTTACCTCCAATAAAAACACAATACCTTGAGGTGGAACGCCTATCTGATGGTGAACCAGCCCAGTCTGCGTCTGTGTAACCAACAATTTAGGTATGACCCCTGTCTTCATACAACATACCTTAGCCTGGTGTTCCTTTAATATATCGAAAAATGCAGATCACAACATCCCAATGGTTGTCACATGGTGACTGTAGAAATTGACTAACCACACTCACAGAAAAAAAGATGTCTGACCGAGTGATTGTGAGGTAGTTCAGTTTGCCTACAAGTCGTCGATATCTCTCATGATCTCTTAGAGGCTCCCCCTGTCCTGGTACAAGTTTGACATTTGGATCCATAGGAGTGTCAATAGGTTTACATTCTAACATACCTGTTTCTTCCAAGATGTTTAAGGCATACTTCCTTTGTGACATAACCACACCTAAACTGGATTGAGCTATTTCAAGTCCTAGAAAGTGCTTGAGTTTACCCAAGTCTTTGGTTTGAAAGTGGTTGAAAATGTGTTGCTTTAGTCTTTGGATACCCTCCTGATCACTGCCTGTAATGACAATGTCATCGACATAAACTACCAAATAGATGCACTGGCTCGAAGAGTTATGATGATAGAAAACCGAATGATCTGCTTCACTCCGAAGCATTCCAAACTCTTGAACAACTGAACTAAAACGCCCAAACCATGCCCTAGGAGACTGTTTCAAGCCATATAGAGAGCGGCGTAACTTGCACACTAAACCAGACTCCCCCTGAACAACAAAACCAGGCGGTTGCTCCATATACACTTCCTCGATAAGTTCACCATGAAGGAAAGCATTCTTAATATCCAACTGATAAAGAGGCCAATGACACATAGCTGCCATGGAGAGAAATAAGCGAACAGAAGCAATCTTGGCAACAGGAGAGAAGGTGTCACCATAGTCACAACCATAAATCTAAGTATAACCTTTAGCAACCAAGTGGCTCTTAAGGCGATCAACCTGACCATCAGGACTAACTTTAATAGTGTAGACCCAACGACATTCAACTGTAGATTTACTAGGAGTTAAAGAAATAAGATCCCATGTGCCATTGGAGTGCAGAGCAGTCATTTCATCAACCATTGTCTGTCGCCACCCAATATGAGAAAATGCCTCACTAATGCTCTAAGGAAGAGAAACAGAGAATAAAGTAGAGACAAAGGCAGAATACGATGAAGATAATCGATGGTAGCTCAAAAAATTATAAATAGGATGAGGATTACGAGTAGATCAATTACCTTTCCGAAGAGCAATAGGCAAATGGTCAGTAGATGATAGGGTCGGGGTAGGAGAAATCGGTGGGACAAGAGGTGAGTCATCAGGTACCTCAGCTGAAGAGAGAGGAGGAGCAACAACACGATGTCGAAGATGATAAACCTGAAGAGGACGAGAGTGCTCATCTGAAGGGGGGATATATAGGGAAGTGGCAATACTTCAGAAATAGGAAAATATTCAAAGGATGAGAAGAATGGAGAGTCCTCAAAGAAGGTGACATCAACGGAGAGAAAATAACAATGAGTGTCAGGGGAATAACAATGATAACCCTTCTGAAGTCGAGAGTATCCCAAGAAGATGCATTTCATAGCCTTGGCGGAGAGCTTGTCCTGTCCAAGTGTGAGAGTATGAACAAAACAAGTACAACCAAAGACACGAGGAGAAAAAAAATAAAGAGGTTGGGTAGGAAAAGTGAGGGAATGAGGGATTTGGTCATGTAATATAGATGAGGGCATACGATTAATCAAGTAACAGGCTGTAAGAACAGCGTCCCCCCAAAAATGAAAAGGAACATGACTATGGAGAAGGAGGGTACGAGCTATCTCAACAAGATGTCGATTTTTACATTCAGCAACCCCATTTTGTTGAGGAGTATGAGCACAAGATGACTGATGGAGGATCTCATGTTGGGACATAAAAGAAGTAAAGGGTGTAGAAAAATATTCCCGAGCATTGTCACCGCGTAACACTAGAATAGAAATATTGAATTGTGTTTGGATTTCAGCATAAAATTTCTGGAAAATAGAGAATAACTCAGCTCGATTTTTCATCAAAAATAACCAAGTACATCTTGAATAGTCATCAATGAAAGTGACAAAATACTGAAATCCTAAAGTGGACGCGGTCCGACACGGACCCCAAACATCAGTGTGGACAAGTTCAAAAGAAGACTTTGCCTGATTATTCAAATGCTTTAGGAACGAGACACGAGTATGTTTCCCAAGCTGATACGACTCACACGCAAGCAACGACAAAGTGGAAAAATGAGGGACCATCTTCTGGAACTTGGAGAGACTAGGATGACCCAGACGACTGTGAATGAGAAAATGAGCATCGGTGGAAATGCAAGCTGCATGAGATCAAGGTGATGTGAGGTGATAGAGGCCTTGAGACTCACGCCCTATGCCAATCGTCTTCCCCGTACTCCGGTCCTGCAAGATCACTGATTTATCAGAAAAAATGATAGAACAGTTAAGAGTGCGAGTTATTTTGCTGATGGAAATAAGATTAAAAGGACACTCAGGGGCATAAAGGATATAATGGAGAGGTAGGGAAGAGAGAGGATGAGCCAAACCAATACCTTTAGCCATAGTTTGGGAACCATTAGTTAAAGTAACAATAGGTAAGGCAGAGGTAGTAGTAATAGAGGAGGAAAAGTGTTTATTACCAGAGATATGATCAGATGCTCCAGAATCTAGAATCCATGGGCCAAGAGAAGGAGACTGAGTAAAGCAGATAGAGACATTACCGGTCTGGGCAACAGAAGCAACATAAGCTGATGTGGCTGCCTGATATCAGAGATAGGCATCATAATCACTACCAGTAAGGGTGACACTCTGAGATGTGGAGCTCGCAGCAGAGTCAGGTCGAGATAGCAGATGGTCAGATAACTGAGCAATGTTGGCAGTGTGAGGAGGCCGTCCATGTAACTGATAGCAACGATCTCGAGTGTGACCAAGCTTATTACAATAGGTGCACTGAGGACGTTGTCCTCGACCCCGATTGCCACTACGTCCTCCTCGAGAGTTAGTCTGAGAGGCTAACACAAATGAATCTGAAGGACCATCAGTCGACAAGGTCTGAGTAAAGGAGATAACACATCATCCAATGATGGTTCTGATGGACTAGCAAGAATCTGATCTCGGACAGACTTAAGATCTGAACGGAGGCCAATGAGGGTTAACACCATAAAGAACTTGTCAGTCTGTATTTGTTGAGCTTCAGCACCATTAGTGAAGGGCATCAAAGTTAAGAACTCTTTCTTAAGAGACGCAATCCGGCCAATATAAGTAGACAGATCCATGTCTTGCTGTCTCACATGAACAATATCAGAAACCACCTTATAAAATCGTTGAATATCATTCGTGTATAATCCTTAGGCTTGAGTCCAAAATTTAAAGCAGGTTTTTTAGGCATGAAGATGATGTAAAATTTTGGGATCAACAAATTGCCACAATACGTTGCATAATTGTGCATCGATTTTCTTCCATTGCACTTTGTCAACATCAGGTATAGCATCCTCAGGTATAACAAGATGATCTTCATAACCTTGTCCCATAAACCAGAGTTCCACGGACGCTAACCAGGAGAGATAATTCTCACTACCAATCAATTTTTCCGATGTGATAGTAGGAGATCCAGAGATGATGGATGTAAAAATAGGATTTTTAGTCGCCATATGCACTTCACCTGAGTTTGAATCACGTTTGGATCGAAAAGAGCCTTAAAGGGAGGTCGGATCACAACTGTGGAAGAAGAACCTAGTATGTCAGGACCTAAACAAAGGAGAAAAATGACTGGAGATGAAGAAGAGGCCTTCCCAAGGCACACACAGGTCTCGGCCAAGGAATGGAGTTGCCGTCGGAGGCTGAAAGAAGACCCGTGGAGGTTGAAATGCCAAAAAATGGAGAAGCAGGGTTCAAAGAGGACTAACGGAGGCTTAGAAGTGCAAGACGGTGCCGGATGAGCCTGCTGGTAGAAGCGCGGCACCAGAAAGTGGGCCACGCGCCCTCACGCGCCAGCGCGTGGGATTCAGGCCGTTGGAGAAAGGAGGTGTGTGGGACATATGAGAGGGTAGGAATTTAGCTGAGCAATTAGACTGTTTGGTTAACTGGCTAATAGACAACAAATTGCAAGATAAATTAGGTACATGTAGGACAGGATTGAGAGTAATAGACTCAGAAATATGAACACTCCCTTTGCCAGCAACTAGGGATAAAGTATCATCTGCAATTTTTACTTTTAAATTACTGGTGCAACTAGGGAGTAATATGAGACATGGTGCTAAGTGCTGTCAGAAAGGTACCTTTGTGGGCCAAAGAACCAGAGGACAGAGTAGTAGAAGACTAACCAGAGGCTTGGAAATTAGAAAAAGCTCATATAATTTCGCAAGCTGGTTGGAATTAAACCCCACACTAGAAATTGACTGACGAATTTCTATGGGTGTTTTGTCTGCCTAGGTTTCGGCGGAGGCTTGATGACTATGGGCTTTATTGGGCTATCTGGGCTTCCGATCCGCGGGCTTGCCATGTAAAGTCCAGCAAGTGTCTTTAGTGTGGCCCAATTTTTTACAATGCTCACAATAAGTCCTCTTGGACTGTCTTGGGCCTGATCCAGAGTGAGGCCCATGGGTTACAAGGGCTGAAGCCTCGGGTCCAGACGAGAGATGTTCCCTCAGCATCACTCTCCTTCTGTTTTCCTCTCGTCGCGCCTCAGAGAAAACCTCTCGGATGGAGGGCAATGGCCGACGACTGAGAACTCTGCTCTTAACGTCGTCAAGCTCACGGTTCAACCCCGCTAGAAACTCGAAGACCCTCTCGTTCTCCATCTTCTTCTTGAAGCGCACACTATCACCCGTGCACTCTCATTCTTCTTCGTAGTTGAGATTGAGATCTTGCCACAAACCCAACATCTCGGTGTAGTATTTCGTGACTTCCCGATCTCCTTGCTTTATCTGCCAGAGCCGCGTCTTGAGTTCAAAGATTTGGGAAGCATTCTCGGCATCGAAATATGATTCCCATATCGCATCCCACACATAATTTGTCGTCGGGAGGAACATATAAGTTTTGCCAATGGCTGGCTTCATGGAGTTAATCAAGCATGAGGTGATGAAGGAGTTTTCGGACCGCCATTTTTGGGATGCTGCTACATCAGTCGGAGGTGGTCGCCAAGTCTCGCCAGTAAGAAACCCGACTTTCCATTTTCGTCAATAACAAGCTTGATTGCCTACGCCTACTCTCTGTAATTCTTACCTTTCAATTTTTCAACGGTAAGATGGAGTGGAGAGTTGTCGAATGCATTGGCCGAGCCCATTGAGGAGTTTATCTCCGACTCTCTTTCATGGGTTGCTGATTGATTGGACTCATGGTTGTCTCCTTTTTGGTCAGCCATGGATTGGTTAGGGTTTTAGAGCAAACCGTGCTCTGATATCATGAAGAAACTGAGAATCACTCAAATATTCATTCAATTGTATGTGTTTACATAATCGGGTCCCTATTTAACATATACACAGAGAGTAAAATATGGAAAAAATAAAAATATGGAAAAAAAAAAAATCACACAAATCACCACAAAATTTGTCACAATTGGGGCCTCAATATTTCCCACAATATCCTACAAATCACCATTCAAATCATACCGGATTTCCACACTTGCACATAATACACCACTCTAGATTAAGCTTCTTGTGAGGCCTCCATTTCTAGAGCATGCTATTGTTATTAACCCTCTTACTAGCCACAAACCATGCAAACATCTTTACTTTGGAGGGGGCTTTATATTTTCAAAGAAATTTAAATTTTGAGGATGCACTTTTTCCACCTTTTTTAAAGCAAAATGGGAAGAAAAATCTTTTAGCATTTTCTTTCATCTTCTCCTCAACTTTTATTCCTTATCATTTTTCATGGTATCTTGTATCTGAATATAAGAAGTCATTTTCCATAACAATTTTTTTTCTTTTTTTAGCACTTTATAGGAACCAAACATAGTCTGTCTTATAATTGCATTATTGTGGGACCAAATAATCATATTTGGAATACGACAAAATCTAGCTTTCTTTAATTGTCTTGAAAGGTTATTTTTTCATCCATTAAGAAATATAATTTTTTTAAAATTTTTATTTCATGTGGAAAAATTATTATAGAAGTGATTCTGTATTTTTCCTAAGAAGGCAATATCTAATCAATTAACAATTAAAAGGTGTTTTTTTATTTTCTAATAACTGAAGGAAGGTTCTACAAGTGAAAGCAACATTGCAACCCAATTTATCTCAATTAGTTACACATCAGGTTATGAGATTGTGGTCTCGTGATATAGAGGTTATCATTTAAATATATTTAGAATAGGTTAGGTTTACCAACGATGCATGCTCTTTATGCATGGGATTAACTGGTATGGGTTCTCTATCTTAATCTGCAACACTCAAATCAATTTGGTGGATGCATTTTTTTTCCTTTTTGGGAAGGAGTTGAGAACTACCAAATAAATTTGTTGTTATCTTACAGCCTATGTTTCTATGTTTCCTTCCTGGATAGATCTCGAAGGACTAGATATGCAAACAGGTTCTTTTACCTTAAAACAAATAAAAGCTGCCACCAAAAATTTTGATTTTGCAAACAAGATTGGAGAAGGAGGTTTTGGTCCAGTTTATAAGGTATTCTAGCTAAACCATGACATTGTAATCTTCCTTTATAGATTCTACCTAGAATTCTAAGAAAAATTGGGTGCAGGGTCTGTTATCCGATGGTACCATAGTTGCAGTGAAACAGCTTTCCTCTATATCAAGGCAAGGAAATCGTGAATTTTTGAATGAGATAGCCATGATTTCTTGTTTGCAACACCCAAATCTGGTGAAACTTCATGGATGTTGTGTTGAAGGAGATCAACTGTTACTGGTATATGAGTACATGGAAAACAATAGCCTAGCTGGCGCTCTGTTTGGTAAGTATCATTTACTTAATTTGAATACACTTTCTGCTAAGACAAGTAAAATATAGATAATATCAAATATTAAGTTTTGAAAGGGAATTTTTCACAGGTCCAGAAAATGGTCTGCCGAACCTGGACTGGCCAACTAGGCTTAAAATCTGTATTGGTATTGCCAAGGGATTAGCTTTTCTCCACGAAGAATCAAGGATTAAGATTGTCCACAGAGATATTAAAGCTACTAATGTGCTTCTTGATAGAGACCTAAACCCTAAAATATCTGACTTTGGACTGGCTAGGCTTGATGAAGGGGAGAAGAGCCATATTAGCACCAGGGTTGCTGGAACCATGTGAGTTACTGTGTCCTTATCAAATTGACAGATTATTCCACACTTCATACATAGTCAAATGCTCATAATTGTTGAGAATTTTTTACTGTTGATTATTGAGTGACAAGACATCACACTATTCACTTGCAGAGGATATATGGCACCAGAATATGCACTGTGGGGTTATCTGACATACAAGGCAGATGTTTACAGTTTTGGGATTGTGGCTTTGGAAATTGTTAGTGGAAAACACAACAACAATTATATACCCAGCAATGGCTGCCTTTGTCTTTTAGATTGGGTACTCACTAACTTTCTATATATCGGTGTTAATAATCAATCAGGTTGTGTTTTTCAGTTGAAAGGATATAATGAGCATCTGCATGATGGAAGTTAAGATTGGTGATATGTTTAAATTGCAGGCCTGTCTGTTGCAGCAAAGCAGAAAGTTTCTGGAGCTGGTTGATGAGAAGTTGGAGTCTAAAGTCAATGAAGAAGAGGCAGAAAGGATGATTAAAGTGGCTCTTTTGTGCACAAATGCATCCCAATCACTTAGGCCTACCATGTCTGAAGTGGTAAGCATGCTTGAAGCCCGAATGCCTATTCCTGATATAATCCCAGGACCAAGTACCTACACCGAAGATTTGAGGTTTAAGGCAATGAGAGACTTTCGTCAAGACAAGAGAAACCAGAGTCTGAGTGAAGGTAATCAATCCCTAAATTTAACAGGTCATACAGAGCTAGAGCTTTGCTCTACCTCTACATCTGGCCCTGATTTCCATGAAATCAACCCAGATTCGGAATCCTGTTAATGATGAAGTGTTTTTCTTTTAAAGAATGCTGATCCTACTCCTGAAGGCTCTGAATGGATTTACTGATCTGCATCTCCATCTCAATGAGCATCCTAAAGTTTTGGTTATTTAATCAAACTTCTATTCAATGGGGCTACACCCGCATCTTGTACATCAATTTTTTTTTTTTATTTGGTCTATAGTTCTCTTTAATAGTGAGAGTTTGTTGTATAAAATTTCAAGAAATTTTGTGGTACAATTAGATTCTCATATTTTAATAAATGTGCTCCTGGCAAAAGATTGATGTAAATATGTAATGCAGAAACTGGCAAAAGATCTGGTAGCTGTTTACTGAAGTAACCCACTTTTCTCATGTGAAGAAAATCACATATTTAACAGCATTCTATGGAGTGAAATTCCAGCAAACATATTCAATGTCACAAATTTAACCTCACAAGGGTTGGAGTTCAATTTTGATTCAGATTGAAGTCCATTCTGGCCTTATAAGGATACATCATGTAGCCTATACAAATTAGAATCAAAATCTAAAGAAATTGCCTTATCACATGGGATCAATGAGAAACAGATCTAAAGGATAAATTTACTCTTTAATATAAGAATATATCTTTTTCTTGGATAGGGTTGCTGTCATGGATGGTGCTATGTGCATACTACTTTCACCATATAAAAAATGCTGTTCTTTCTTTGTTTTTTGTTTTTTGTTTTAGATTCAATTATCATGTAAAACAGATGATAAATAACAGAAGGGCTTTCTTCCATTATTTGATATCTCATGTAATATATATCGGATGAAAACTGTCAACATCTTGACTTACGTGGTAACTAGGAACTCTCATGTAAAAATAATTATAAAATAAAATTTTTCTAAAAATTATTTAAGTTTTATATATTTACCGATCAAAGGTAGTTTCTAAATGATAAACGATAATACTTATATCATTAAAAGGTAATACCTGAATAATTAAAGGTAGTATCTTCGATCAAAAAGTGTATAAAATGCTAATTATTTTTAGTTATCATTTAATTTTTATTTTTTATAAATTGAGTTCCTATTTTATAAATTGAGTGAAATTCCAGCAAACATATTCAATGTCACAAATTTAACCTCACAAGGGTTGGAGTTCAATTTTGATTCAGATTGAAGTCCATTCTGGCCTTATAAGGATACATTATGTAGCCTATACAAATTAGAATCAAAATCTAAAGAAATTGCCTTATCACATGGGACCAATGAGAAACAAATCTAAAGGATAAATTACTCTTTAATATGAGGATATATCTTGTTCTTGGATAAGGTTGCTGTAATGGATGGAGCTATGTGCATAATACTTTCACCATATAAAAAATGTTTTTCTTTTTTTCTTTTTTGTTTTAGATTCAATTATCATGTAAAATAGATGATAAATAAAGGGCTTTCTTCCATTATTTGATATCTCATGTAATATATATCGGATCAAAACTATCAACATCTTGACTTATGTAGTAATTAGGAATCCTCATGTAAAAATAATTATAAAATAAAAATCATTTAAAAATAATTCAAGTTTTATACATCTATCGATCAAAGGTAATTTCTAGATGAAAAAATAATGGTACCTATATCATTAAAAGGTAATACCTGAATGGTTAAAGGTAGTACCTTCGATCAAAAAGTGTATGAAATGCTAATTATTTTTAGTTATCTATTTAATTTTATTTTTTTTATAAATTTGAGTTCCTATTTTACGATTTTTTTCATATGAATACATGAAAACATACTTTTCTTTTCTTTAATACGAAAAAAAGATATACCCCCCGCTTAAAGTTATTTTTAAGTTATGATATTAAGTTAAATTACCAAATATACTTAAGCTATTTAATGACTTAAATTAGGTTTATCAAACACCCTTTAAATAACATTCTATTCAATGGCCTATACAAATGATATATTATTTTAATTATGATTAACCGCGGAAATAATATATGACTTCATTTTTTATACCAAGTAATTAGTTATTTAATTTCTTCGTAATTGCAAATTAACTTTTCTACAGTAAAATTACAGTATATGACTTGAAAATACATTGAGAATCCATTACCCATGAAGTTATTTTGAAGCATCCTACATCACTATATTGAATTTAAACTTGATTATTAAGAATACATTTTATAGTGATTTTAATAAATATTTCTAATTTTTATAACATTTCAATATAAAAATTTTCAAGTGTAAAAAAAATTAGAAACACTTTCTAAAATCATTATTAAATGGGTTCTAGTGTATTCATATTAAATTTTAAAAAAAATAATAACTCGAGATCTTATAATTTCTTACCACTTTATGACTATAATTACTAATCCATGTTCATAAAAATTTTGCTATTCATATATCAAAATTGTGAATATATAGTAGTGTTTTTTATATTCAGTTTGACAAGGACAACCATATATATATGCATGTAGTTTAGATATACATGTATAGAAGCATGTATACAGTGGGTGAGAAATAAAGACTTTAAGGCCATCAACTACCAAAATACAATCCTCCTCATTATATAAACACCTGTGATTTGGTTTACATATATAAATGTATTAGCGATTATGGTTAGCCTTGATTGGCAAGCTAATTATGGTAAGCCTTGATTAGCAAGTTTTTTGTAAGCCTTGAATGGCATGGTAGGCAAATATTGTGTTTGTAATTTGTACATATTTTCTTCCTTGTTTAGTTTTACCTTGTTTAGGAGTCTTGATGTATCTCTTCTCTGTGTATATATATTGGCAACCGATGAGAATAAAAGCATAGAAGAAAATTGATCCAAAATCACCTAGAATTTTTTCATGGTATCATAGCCATTGTGAGCTAAACATACATCATCATGGTTGGTGATGGGAAGAAATGAGATGATGAAGGGTTCAACTCTGACAGAAAAATGCTGACCCCCTATGCATTGGCTTTCAACGATAATCCAGGTAATATAATTACCCAAGTTCAACTGAAATGTGAGAACTATGGTGAATGGGCGCGTGTTGTGTGTACTGCTTTGCGAGCCAAAAAGAAATATGGATTTGTGGATGGATCAATCAAACAACCGGACAACGATTCACCAGAACTTGAAGATTGGTGGACCATCAATTCAATGCTTGTCTCATGGGTGTTTAACACCATTGAACCCACACTTCGATCAACCATATCTTACATGGAAAACGTAAAGGAACTTTGGGAAGAAATCAAGCAACGATTTTCTATTGGGAATGGTCCATGTGTACAACAATTGAAATCAAATCTTGTGAATTGCAAGCAGGAAGGGCAAGGCATAGTTGTCTATTATGGTCGACTCAAGTCTCTTTGGGATGAACTGAACAATTATGACTCAATTCCAGTATGTACTTGTACTGGGTGTAAATGTAACATTACCACTCAGTTGGAGAAGAAGCGGGAATAAGAAAGAGTTCATCAATTCTTGATGGGATTAGATGAAGATGGATATGGGACAGTACGTTCCAATATCCTGAGCACCGAACATTTGCCGAATCTAAATCGAGTTTATGCTATGATCGTACAACAAGAACGAGTACGGACCATGACTCGGACAAAGGAAGAAAGAGGCAACCCCATGAGTTTTGCAGTGCAGGCTGGTGGTCGAAACCCAGGGGAGGATGGAAAAGACAAGACCGTGATTTGCTCAAATTGCAAGCGGAAGGGACATGAAGTTGATAGTTGCTTTCAACGGATTGGTTATCTAGAATGGTGGGGTGACAGGTCACGCACAACCACAGGTGGGCGTAGTGGTGGGCGTGGACATGGTGTTCAGTAGGGTATAGGTGGAGGACGAGGACGAGGACATGGAGGGACTATTAGAGCCAATGCAATTCAAACGTCACGAACTGATGGTGGGAGAAGTGTTGTGATTTATTCTGATAGAACAAAAATTAGTGGGTTGAGTGACGAACAATGGCTCACACTTCTTACCATGTTAAACTCACACAAAGGTGGTGCTAATGAGAGATTGACAGGTAAGCAAAATATTTTGCCTTGGATTATTGACATAGGGGCTTCGCATCACATGATTGGCACATATGAATGTTGGAATGACTTGCGTGATATTATGCCTTGTCCGGTTGGGTTGCCAAATGGAGTAGAGACCTAAGCTTTGAAAGAAGGAATTGTGACTCTTGGAGAAAAATTGAAACTACGACATGTTTTGTTTGTGCCTAAATTGAAATGCAATTTGATTTCTATGTCGCAGCTTCTTGATGATTCCAATCTTATTGTTCAATTCACTAATAAAATTTGTGCTATACAAGACCGCAATTCGAGGATACTGATTGGAGCGGGTGAACAACACGAGGGACTTTATTTTCTCAAGGGAGTGGCTCCTATCCGTGCTTACAAGACAACTAATATTGCGTTTTATGAGCTCTGGCATAGAAGAATGGGTCATCCCTCTTCTAGGGTAGTAGATTTAATTTATGAAGTTGATAGTGTTGGTAGAAATGATGGTGTGAAGAATAAGTTTTGTGATATTTGTTTTAGAGCTCAACAAACTAGAGAAGTGTTCTTTTCTAGTGATAATAAAGCTAAAGAATGTTTTGACCTGATTCATTGTGATTTATGGGGAGCTTATAGGGTTCCTACTTCTTGTGGAGATATTTATTTCTTGACAATCGTTGATGACTGTTCACATGCAGTGTGGATATATTTGTCGAATAGAAAATATGAGGTTGCTTGTGTTCTTAAAATTTTCATGGTAATGATGAGACGACAATTTGAAAAAAATGTGAAAATTATTAGGAGTGATAATGGTACTGAGTTTATGTGTTTGACAAAATATTTTGCTGAACATGGAATTTTACATCAAACTTCGTGTGTCGGGCCGCCACAATAGAATGGCATGTAGAAAGAAAGCATCGTCATATTCTCAATGTAGCGAGAGCCCTGCGATTTTAGGCACATTTACCTATTGAGTTTTGGGGTGAATGTGTTCTTACAGTTGGATATTTGATTAACAGGACACCATCTGTTTTATTGGATGGTAAGACACCATATGAGATCTTATACGAACAAGCCCCCTCCTATAAGCACATTCGAACTTTTGGGTGTTTGTGCTATGCCCATGACCAGAATATAAATAAAGACAAATTTGCTAGTCGGAGCCAAAAATGTATTTTTGTTGGGTATCCGTTTGGAAAGAAAGGTTGGCGGTTATATGACTTGGAAAGTGGCGAATATTTTGTTTCAAGGGATGTAATCTTTGTTGAAGCAGAATTTCCGTACTTCAACAATGTTGTTAACTCTTCCTTGACCGAGAATAGAGTTGTGGATTTCTCTGCAGATGATGAGGACCCGTATATGCAGAATGACATGGATGAGCAACAGGCTTCTGTCTCGGATGTAGAGCACGAGATTGATGTTGAGATGGGTCATAATATGGAGATGGCTACTAATGGGAATACTGAAGTAGGAGACAGACAGGCACCAACGTGTCAAGACCTATGGTGTCTGAGGAACAGTTTGGCAAGGGAAAAGGGTTAAGCAACCTTCTATTCGGTTAAAAGACTATGTAACACATACCATTCAAGTAAGCCCCTCAGCGAGTTCATCGTTCCAGTCAAAATCCTCAGGTACACCCTATCCTTTAGCACATTATGTGAATTGTGATAAATTTTCTGCACAACATCGGTTCTTTCTAGCAGCTATTACCACAGGGTGTGAACCAAGCACTTATGCTGAGGCAATAAAAGATGAATGTTGGAGAGAGGCGATGAGAAAGGAGATACAGGCTCTTAAAGACAATGAAACATGGACAGTAGAAGACTTGCCTCCCAGAAAGAAAGCAATCGAGAGCAAATAGGTCTACAAGATTAAATATAATTCTGATGAAAGCATCGAAAGATGCAAGGCACGCTTAGTGATTCTTGGAAACAAACAAGTCAAAGACATAGATTACAATGAGACTTTTACCCCGACAGCAAAGTTGGTCACAATGCGAACGTTTCTTGTCGTTGCAGCTGCGAAGGGTTAGGAACTGCATCAAATGGATGTACATAATGCCTTCCTGCACAGTGAGTTAGATGAAGAGGTATATATGCAGATGCCACCTGGTTTTGCGTCTCTAACACCAAGTAAAATTTGTAGACTTTGAAAGTCATTATATGGTCTGCGACAGGCACCCAGGTGCTGGTTTGCCAAGTTAGCAGCGGTGCTGACAAGTTATGCATTTAAGCAGTCATATTCTGATTACTCATTATTTACTTATGAAGCTCAACACATTCAACTCAATGTTCTTGTCTATGTTGATGATCTAATTATATCTAAAAATAATGGAACGATTGTGCAACAGTTCAAAGATTATTTGATTCGGTGTTTTCATATGAAGGATCTAGGAAAACTAAAATATTTTTTGGGGATTGAAGTTGCGAGAAACTCAAATGGTATCTTCTTATGTCAACGCAAGTATACACTGGACATCATCTCTAAGGCGGGGTTGTTGGGAGCCAAGCCTGTTGGGACTCCTCTTGAACAAAACCATAAATTAGCACTTGTTGCGAATTCTGATTTACGTGATCCTGGACAATACAAATGCCTGGTGGGTCGACTCATCTACCTAACGATTACCCGACCAGAACTATCTTATTGTGTACATATGCTTGCTCAGTTCATGCAACAACTGAATGATGAACATTGGGAAGTAGCTTTGAGAGTTGTTCGATATTTGAAAGGCAATCCGGGACATGGTATCCTTTTGCATTCTGATTGCGACCTGAAACTGTATGCTTATTGTGACTCAGATTGGGCCAGTTGTCCTTTAACACGACGATCTTTGACTGGTTATTTTATTTTTTTGGGTAATTCGCCAATCTCTTGGAAGACCAAGAAGCAACATACGGTGTCTCGCTTTCGGTTGAAGTGGAATATAGGTCCATGGCAACCACAACTTGTGAATTGAAATGGTTGAAAGGATTGTTGTCTACCCTTGGTGTGATGCATTCTGAGCCTATGCATTTGTACTGTGATAGTCAAGCGACTTTACACATAGCATCTAATCCCTTTTTTCACGAACGAACAAAGCATATTGAAGTTGGTTGCCACTTTGTACATGATGAGATACAAAATGGTGCTATTCACACTAAGTATGTTCATACTTCCATGCAGCTCGCAGACATTTTTACGAAAGCTTTGGGAAAACGACAATTTGACTTTCTTTTTATCAAGTTGGGTGTTCGGAATCCTCATGCACCAACTTGAGGGGGGGTATTAGTGATTATGGTAAACCTTGACTGGCCAGCCGATTATGGTAAGCCTTGATTGGAAAATTTTTGGTAAGCCTTGATTGGCATGGTAGGCAAATATTGTGTTTGTAATTTGTACATATTTTCTTCCTTGTTTAGGAGTTTTCCTTGTTTAGGAGTCTTGATGTATCTCTTCTCTGTGTATATATATTGACAACCGATGATAATAAAAGCACAGAAGAAAATTGATCCAAAATCACCTAGAGTTTTTTCAAAATGCATCTATAATGTACATGTATAGTACTTTCATAGTGCCATGGACCATAAAGTATATTGAAGTTATCAATCTAGCTTTGGACTACATTCTTGTGGTTTACGTACTTCTAGGGCTTGTGATTTTGATGTTCCTCTGTTTTATGAGCTACTAAATTATGGATTTCTCACTATTTCTTAATTTATATTTGCACTTACATGCCCCTGTTACACATTTTTATATAAAGCAGTTCATACGTAAATAGTTGCTTATTAAGAGTTTTTCTTCACTATACTCGTGTCTACTAATAGAATATTACGTTTGGGAATTTCCCAAACCAAAACTTGAATCCTATGAACCTATATTACCTTGTTTATTTATCAAACAGATCTCTCAAAGGGCAAGATCTTGCCAGTGTGCTTCCAACCTCTTTAGCGAAATTACCTTACCTTAAGACGATGTAAGAAGTATTTATGTAAATATGCATGTTTCTCAAAACTTAAATTCAGATTTCAAACTTTCATTGTTGTAACATTTTTTTTTCCTTGTCTACAATGATTTCAGTAGGAACTATCTTAGTGGTAACATACCACATGAATGGGCTTCTATGCAGTTAGAATTTTTGTGAGATACTTCTGCACTTCATCCTTAAGGTTAGTCTGTAGATGATCTTTATAGGATTGACAAAGTGAACTATTCCTTGCAGGGCACTTACTGTGAACAGGTTATCAAGATCAATACCAAGCTTCTTGGGAAACATTACTACTCTGAGATATATGTATATAGCGACATTCACTCTACCTCACCAACCCCATTTTCTTTTTTGGGAAGTGCTTCTTAATTTGTTTAAGTTTGCTCTTGCTCTTATCTTGAAGAAACTGAATTGAATTTTCAGGCGGATGGAAAGCAACCTGTTCTCTAGAACTGTTCCTCCCCAACTTGGGCAACTCGTTAACTTGGAGCTTTTGTTGGTCCTTTTCCTCTTATCACTATTCATTTTTGGCTATTCATATTTTGATTATATGTAATCCTTCAAAATTATAGCAATTTACATTGGTTTGATCTTCCCTTTGGTGACTAGCATTTTTAGCGCTAACAATCTCATTAGGGAGTTGCCTCCATCACTTGCTAATCTAACCAAATTAATAGAATTGTAAGACTTCAAAGCCCTTTAGAACATTGTAATTGTAAATATTTCAGATATGTGATAAAAAAAATTAGCTTTTATACGGTTAAATTTTTGTCTTTCTGTTGGATTAAATGCAATCGGATTAGTGGCAGCAATTTCACTGGAAAAATACCCAATTTTATTCATAATTGGAAACAACTGCAAAAATTGTAAGTTCCTTCTCTTGTTATGAAATTCCTTGATATTAAAAGTTTCCAGGTGCAATCTTAGTGAATTAGGATTGTGTGGTTAACAGAGAGATTCAAGCAAGTGGTCTTCAAGGGCCCATACCTTCTAGCATATCTGTCTTGAAGGATTTAACTGAATTGTGAGTTAAACCTTTTTAGTCAATATTTTGTTAAGTAGCTTAATTTTTGCAGCAACTGGCCTTTCACATCATATTACCGAAAAAGACTAGGATTTTAATTTTTCCTGATGGGATTCCATGCAGAAGGATTAGTGATTTACTTGGGAAGGGCTCAAATTTTCCACCTCTAAGAAACATGAAAGGCTTGAAAAAATTGTAAATAGTAGTTATGGTTTAAAAATTCTTTGGGTGCATAATAATTCTCATACTCCTGTAATGGTGCTTATATAGATCAGTTTTACCTTATAAGATGTTGAGGGGTTGTAATATCTCTGGATCAATCCCCAAATATTTAGCAGTGATGACAACACTGCAAAATTTGTAACTCTACAACTAACTCTCTTTTTCCCCCATTTCCTTTCATTTTTGACAATGCTAGTGAGCGTTGGCCCTAACTAGTTGGAGTAATGCATTGCTAATATTACAAACTTAGTATTACTAGGAACTTTTGTGTGTGTATGCATGGGAGCAAGATGTCAAAAGCTATATTTATTTGATTTTTAAAAGAATATTAATATACGTGGACATGTTTAAGGTAGTTTGAGCTAACAACTGTGTAAGAGTTTTTCTTCTTTCATATTTTCTATCATGGTAACAGAAATTAGACTGAGAAATTATATGTTTATCATATCCAGACCTAACTTTTAGACCTGACCTTTTACCATTTGTGAGTCTTGGAAATTTTTTCTTGCACATGGAGAGAAGGTAATTATTTTCCTGCTCAACTTAGTAGGAAAACAATTGGAAAAGTAAACCACTTTTTTTTTTTGCTATACTAGGAAGGATTCATGGGCCAGAACTTGCTATGTGGAGATGTTGACCAGGGGTGCTGGCAATTTTGGACCAAAACTATGTGTTTTGCTTTCTAATTTTTAGTTGACAACATTGTTTGTTATCCTTTTTCGCTTTGAAAAATAAATCCTTCCCTCTTGTGCATTTTTCCCCTAAATAAACTTTGTTCTCTGTGATGAAAAGAAACAGAGGGGGGGGGGGGGGGGGGAAGGAAGAAAAGAAGGCTTTTGATTGTGTAGAAACCTTTTTATTATATTAAAATTACTATTTAGGTCAGTATGATCAGATGCAACTTGAGAGCTATAGTACCAGTGAGCCACTCAACAGGTCATTGGATTCAACTATGAATGAATCTTCCTCCACATCTTCTCAGGGTCTATATCAAATCAATCTCCACTCGTATTAATTTCTTCATGGTGTGAAAGCTTTCTTGGTAATTACCATTTCATAAGAGCTTTTATATCTCTTGGAAACTTTAGCTTCATTCTGGAAGTAAAAGTAATCAAGCTGTTGCTTTCAATTCCAAGTGCTTTGAACTTGTTGCTGACAGAGCAGTGCATTAGTTATGCAGCATTCGGTTTCACTACTTGCATATTTCCAACAGTACTTATCAGATTTTCAAACTCCATTCTGATGAACATCTGCTTTGGTGGTTGTTCTTTCAATGTAGTGATTTTCCAACAGTACAGAAAATATGAAGCTGAAGATATGACATGGAAATGTAGTGATTTTCTTTCAATGATTGGAATTGTGGCATTGAGTTTATGTTGGAGCTCAATGTTAATAGCCTAGGCTGTGTGTTGCAGATGCGTTTGTCTCTGCATCTATTACTAAAAGTAGATGAACACTCCTGGAATGGATGAATTCAGACTATTTTGATAATGCAGTAGTTGTTTAGACATGTAAATTCTCATTTTCTTGTGACTGGGATGATCAGAGGAATGGTAAATAAACTAAATCATAGATCTTTAATTTAAAAATGAATTTTTATATTAAAACTTATAAAAATTTTGCAATAATTTAAAAGATGAATTTTTATTTTATTTTATTTTATTTTATTTTTTCTTAATAAAAAAAGATGATCCATTATTAATTTTAAGAAATAGTGTTAGAGTGAAATCAACATATTAGGAAAGATATGTTTGTTTCTTAGAAAGGAAAAAAAAAATATTAAGACCATGAAAAAATGTGAAGAAAAAAAAAATTTTAAGGAATATAAGAGGAAAAAAAAATTCTTATCCTTTTCTTTTCTTATATTTTTTCTTTTTATTTACTTTACTTCAAATTTTCGGAACCAAACATTCTTAAATTACCTTCACAAATTTTACAATTTTAAAAGGAATTTAAAAAAAAAAAAAAGAATTTCTATTTTAAAAATAAAAAATAAAAAGTGTATCCCTATCTATGAACCTTAAACAAATGAATCATAGGAAAGATATTACTTCGTGAGATTTTTGTGAAATGGGCTACATGCAGTACTAGAAATGGACATCTGAGGGTGCGCATCTTGAAGAGTTAAGGCCCAAGCGGGTTCCTCAGAGGCTTTGGATCACAACCCCATATCCACTGGGCCCAAGCCCCATTACATATTCTGACTAGGCATGGTTCAAGGGTCAACCACAACCTGTATATTTATAAGATCACTATCATTTAGACTAGAATACATGCAAGGAAAGATAGAAAATGATCGAGATTGAGATTTCCTAAGATTGGAGAGATTTCTTAAGATTATTAAGAATTTCATATGGTAGAATTTCAACAATGCCCCTAACAAAAAATGTAAATATATTTCGCATGTCAAACTTGTCCAGAAATTGATGGAATACTAAGGGCCTGTTTGGTTTACGTTTTCAAAAACTATTTTTTGTTCTTATAAACAAAAAATACAAAAAAACTTGTTGGGGAAAAGGAGGGTGTTTTTGTTTTTTATGTTTTCTGTGTTCTCAAAAGCCACTTTTTTTTTTTATAACAATAAAAAAAAATGTTTTCATTATTTTTTTACTATTCAAATAATATATTGTTTTTCATATTTTTTTCTTCTTTATTTTTGTGTTTTCTTAGCTGTTTTTTTGTATTTCCACAAAGGTGAGCTTTACTCAACCACCACACCCTTACTCCTTTTTTTCTTCTTTAAATTATTGAAATTAATATACTTACGCATTATGACAAAGTCATCATTTTTTTAAGAAAATTATAACTAATGTAAAAATTGAATAATTTAAATGAATTGTGCATATAAAAATTATTTATATATTTATAATATCAAGTTAATGGAAGAAAACACTTATTAATTAAAAAAATAACTTTCCGTAGACCCCTCCCAGAGACTGATAGGTGGCCTTTTTTTTTTCCATTATTAATATTTACTGACCATCCGGGAAAGAGGCTGTTTGGGCGGCCATGAGATGTGATCGGGCTAGCTGGGTGGCGGCGAGATGGGACGCAAGACAGAGAGTAGGTGGTGGCTTGCTCAGGAGGAAAAGAGGGGCAACTGAGACGAAAAGACGGGAGGAAGAACAAGGGGGGGAACTGGCTTGAGTGGTCCGAGTTGCAAACAAGCCGTGGGATGTCTGGCTTGCTGGTTCTGGTGAGTTTTTTTTTTTTTTGTTAAAGAAAAAGCTTGCTGGTAAAGAAGGAGAAGCTAAAGGAGGTTGCTTTGTGAATCCCCAGACAGCCCTCGGGTTAGGTACGTCCTTGTTTCTCAATATACTGTCCCATTCTCTACTGATTCATGAGCATGGTTTTGGTTATTTGCCGTGGACGTCAAGGGCCATGGGATTGCTTTGATTGAACATGTTTATTCATATATGATGTTCTGCTTTGTCTCTCTCATACTTTTGATCTTTTCTTCTGTAAATGGTTGGATTCCCCTTGAGCTTGGTTTGGTTTTGATTTGTTATATTGAGGGTCTCCCGATCATCCTCTCTTGTATTAGTTCTTAGCTATCATATGGAAGGTGAGGCTATTGGTTATTTTGTTATAATGGTTCCGTTATGCTTCCTGTATCTATACCCTGTTTATTTGTTGTGTTTTCTTCCTTTTTCCCCTGCTTTGATGCCCATCCATGGAGAGTTAAATATGATGAATATTTAACAGAGCATCGGGAGGTCTTGGTTGTTTGAGGGACTGTCGAGTCAACTAGCACCAAGCAGTAGCCGCGTGTCTTCCATGCCCACCTCTAATCCGTTTCTCTCTCTACAAATATCTCCACACCCTGCACTTGTACCCTGTATACCCGTTAAACCCACATATATGTCACCACATTTTCTCTCTCTTCATACCTATTCACACACATAACTCCACATCCACCATATTTCTCATGTATTCCCATTAATCCATACCCACAACTTCTCTTAGTTTCATCATTAGTCCATTTCTGATGCCCCCTCATGCCCATCATCACCCATCACACCTCTTTGTATCTATGTCTTATACCCCCATGCACATACCCGTTTATTTTGTCTCCACCACCTTTCTCTCTCTAAGCCACACCGGGTACCCATTTTCTTTAATGCCAATGCATGCCACCACCCCCCTCATGCCCACTTACCCATTTTCGTTTCTTTGCTTGATTCCTACGTGCCTAAGGTTCCATGTATGTATCCACTTTCAAGCCCTCATCCTCTCATCTTTCATGCTCATGCCCACCATACTTCATTCATCTCATGCATACCCACTTCATCCCACCACCTTTTCTCTCTCTACACCACATACCCATTTTTTTTCACTACCCACCCCACTCATTCATCTCCCTATACCATATGTTCTTCATACCCATCTTTCTCTTCAAGCCTATCAAACATACTCACCCCATGCATGGCCATGATAATTTCCATACCTATCCTTCATGCTTCATGCATACCCACTCTTCACTCATACCCCCTAAACCCATTCCTCTCTCTAAGCCTTCATATTTTTCTCATCACCTTTTCTCTCTCTACACCACATGCTCTTCATGCATACCAACCCCTCACTAACCTCTACTATCTACCCACTTTCCTCTCTCTAAGTTTCCCCCTACCCATCACCCACACGCTCATCACCCAAACACGGCCTTATATTGAAGAGAAGCAAAGGCTATGCCTTCAAGGTTGTGGGCTTCAAGGGCTGCTCTATGCTTCAAACCGGCGGCGATGAGATGGATGACGGGACGGCATTGTCGTTGGGCACCATGGCTTGAAGCCTCTCTTGGCGGTCTTTGGGGGAGAGGCCATGGGTGGTAAAGCCTACACAGGAGGTGTCTCTTGCTGCCAATGGGATTGAGGACTTTGGGTTGCTATGCTAGTGGACGTGGGCTTAAGTTGGAGTCCAGCCCGTATGTGAAGGTAAAAAGCTCCAAGTTGTTTTGCTCACCCATCTTAAGTTGGCCTAGTTGGAGATGTGGGCTTAAGTTGGAGCCCAGGCCCGTATGCGTTGATGAAAGGCCCTTTGTTTGGTTCTCTCATTTTAAGTTGGCCCATGTCCATTCCAAGCCCATGCTCACTTCAAGTTGTTTTGTTCTCTCATTTTAAGTTGGTCCATGTCCATTCCAAGCCCATGCTCACTTCAAGTTGATTTGTTCACCCACCTTAAGTTAGTCCATGCCCATTCCAAGCCCATACCCACCTCAAATTAGCCCTTTTGTTTTCAATTTGAATGATTTATCTCCCTAAAAACATCAATTCCTCAATAAATTTTAATTCCAATTTTTGAAATTTTAATTCTCACATCAATTTACTTGATCATCATTATTTTATTTATTTATTTATTTGTTTATCTTTAAAATTCTACCTTTAAATAATCTTTCAAAATTTCGATTTCTAAAATTAAATTCCAATTTCTGAAATTTTAATTCTCACATCAATTTATTTAATCATCATTATTTTATTTATTTATTTATTTATTTGTTTATCTTTAAAATTCAACCTTTAAATAATCTTTCAAAATTCCAATTTCTAAATTTAAATTCCAATTTCTAAAATTTTAATTCTCACATCAATTTACTTAATCATCATTATTTTATTTATTTATTTATTTATTTGTTTATCTTTAAAATTCAACCTTTAAATAATCTTTCAAAATTCCAATTTCCGAAATTTAAATTCTCACATCAATCTGTTTAATTTTCATCATTTTATTTATTTATTTATTTTTATTCTTTTAAAATTCAACATTTAAATAATCTTTCAAAATTCCGACTTCTAAAATTAAATTCCAATTTCCGAAATTTTAATTCTCACATCAATTTACTTAATCATCATTATTTTATTTATTTATTTATTTATTTGTTTATCTTTAAAATTCAACCTTCAAATAACCTTTCAAAATTCCAATTTCTAAATTTAAATTTCAATTTCCAAAATTTTAATTCTCACATCAATTTACTTAATCATCATTATTTTATTTATTTATTTATTTGTTTATCTTTAAAATTCAACATTTAAATAATCTTTCAAAATTCCGACTTCTAAAATCAAATTCCAATTTCCGAGATTTTAATTCTCACATCAATTTATTTAAATCCTCATTATTTTATTTATTTATTTATTTTTAAAATTCAATCTTCAAACAATTCCTCAAAATCCCGATTTCTAAATTTAATTTCCGATTTCCGAAAATTTTAAATTCCCATATCGATTTATTTAATCATTATTATTTTATCTATTTGTTTATTTTTGAAACTCAATCTTTAGATAATTCTTCAGGATTCCAACTTTCGAAACTTAACTTCCAAAATACCCATTCTTAAATTCAATTCCCAAGGCTCCAATTTTCAAATAATTTTCGAGTTTCCAATTTTCAAAAAAACTTCAAAAATCCAGTTTTCTCTTGAGCAGTTTTAATTCCACTCTGATTTTCAAATAACATTTGGTTCCTCTTGTCTTTAATAAGCAAGAACGAATTTTCATAATTCCGAAATAATGGGTTTCGCGAGATTAATTCAGGCAAGATCAATCGGGCTTTGGTGGGGGCCCCACATATGTAATTTTATGACTGATTGATTGATTGATTGATTGATTTACCATGCTTATTTGATTTATTCTATTCCTTGACATGTGCATAATTTTATCTATTCGTGATTCACTAATCCTGTTTCATGATAGCGCATTCGTGACTGGAGAACCAGGTACTTATCCACTCATATTTTGTTCATTCTTTATACACGTTTTGATTCTCATATGCGCATGATCGCTTCGAGTATTCATTGATTTTCTCACTGATTGCCATGTCAGCTTCATTTTATTAGTAGAGACCCGACTTTAGGGACTTAGAGGGGTGCTACGGTCGTTACCGTACCTTCCCGATAAGTAACCTGACCCCCGAACCCGATCCGGTTTTTCACAGACCACCTTTTCCAAAGTAAGGAGTCACACTTAGGGTTTTTCTTTCTTATTTTGTTTACCCTTTAAAAATAAAACAAAAATAAGTGGCGACTCCGAGTCAGTTTTCTTAATCAAATAAAATCTATTTTTCAAAAATAAAAAGCGAGTTTCGCCATCGAGTGAGAAACGCATTGAGCCGAAATGCGGGGTCCACACTTTCAAACATATTTTTTGTTTTACTTATTCTAAAAAACCTTTTTATTAACTCAATCAAACATGTTTTTTTTTAGAACAAAAACTGTTTTCCAGAATTCAGTTCCCAAACATAATTTTTTTTTTTTTCTTTGAAAACACAAAAAACTATTCTTTAAAATTATTCTCAAAAATTATTTTCTATAACAGTTTTCAAAAATAGCATCCAAATATATCCTTAACTTGTCCAAAAAATGCAAATATACTTTTTTAGATAAAATGAATATTAAAAATCTTCTTAGTCATGTGTATTGTGGGTAGAATTTGGTGTCACGTATTTGGTTTTGAGAACAATTAAGGAACAAGAGGAAAAGAAAATAGGAAGAAAATGTAAAAGAGAAAAAAACAAATAAATAAAATAAAATTCAATTCAATAATTTTTTTATTTAATATTTCAAATTTATTTAAGTTGTTTTAAATTTTTATATAAAAATTGAATAATTTTTATAATAATTTTTATTTAACTTATTTAACATAGGTTTCTTAGTGATTTTAATAATATTTGATTTTTTTATATTTTTCATTAAAAAAATCATTTTATTTATTTCCTTTCCTTCAAATTTGATAAGAAACAAGTTAATGTATATTATTATTTATAGAAAGACAAAAAATTAGAAAATACATCACCATGATGTTCTCCTTCTAGATCTTTCTAGATCCAAACAAACAGAAAAGTTATCCATAAGAAAGAAATCAAATCTTCATCTAGTTATCCTGAATTTTCGGTCAAAGTCCTGAAGGAAGAAATCAAATCAGGAAGAAATCAAATCATCATCATCTAGTTTTGAACTTTGTAGATCCAAACAAACAGAAAAGTCATCCTGAAGGACGAAATCAAATACTGTCGGTCCCACAGAGCAGGAAATATCAGTGGTTTGTGAGGACCATTCACATTTCACCCCGACCACCCACTTGCACAGCCACCTTTACAAACCATTCTTAATGGTTGATCCATGCACCTCATGACTTGTCTACCTTCTGCAAGTCAGATATGGAAACCTGGTGGGCCTAGCCCACTCCCTTTCATACCAAAAAAACATTATTTTATTTTCAAAACAATTTTCAAAAACCTGTTCAGACAACCAAACATGCTTTCATATCTATTTTTTTGTTCTCGAAATATATATATATATATATCGCTAGCTGTCTTGAGAATTGTCTTCCAATATAACTTATTAATTTCAAGAACAATTTTCAACCACAACTTTGAAATTTTTTTCTGATTGGTGATCTCATGAAGTCTAATTTTCAACCAAAATGGGTCTCAATTTAATTATCAATTATAGAAGAAACAGTTAGCTTTACTCCTCCATTCAGCCTTCTCCAGTATGCCATTTTTTTTTTCCATCCGTCAACTACTGGACAAATTAGTGTACCCAAATTACAAGTAAAAGTTCAAAAATAATAGGAAGAGAAAGTCGTAGTCTAGGTTGGCTACACCGGAAAATTTCCCCACCAAAATTAAAACGGGGTCTTACACACCTCTACAAATGAACTGATCAGCTCAAGGACTTTGAGGAGGAGAAGATATATCATATATGGCTACTTTTCCAGATATTCATGGGAAGACTCTCTTCTTCGCTTTTATTCTCACGCTGCTCATACTGATGTGCTTCGGTTCCAGCAGCGTTGAAGCCCAAGGTGGTCAGCTTCCTCGCGATGAAGGTAAGAGATCAGACTTGATCCTTTTTTTTTTCTCTTTTTATATAAAAATTGAGTCAGAAGGGATAAAATCATAAAATAGAATGTATATATAGGGTGTAGGGCGTCTCACCAAACAAATTTGAAGTATGGTGACTGGAGGCTAACTGAGCGGCCATGCAGGCATGGACTGCCTTCCACCTCACATTAATTTCCTTTCCCACAATAGCCTAACTATGAACCTTACTCAAATGAATTATATGCAACATATTAAATCTGAGTTGCGCGATTTTTGTGCACTGGAAGCTACGTGTAATACAAGAACGAATACTTGAGGTTGAGGTTGAGGGTGCTCTTCTTGAAGAGTTCAGGCCTAAGCCCAACCTAATAGTTGCTCGGAGGGTTTAGATCACAGCCCCACTGGCCCCAAGGCCCCAAGACATCAAGACAAAGCCCATGCTCCTTAGGATTGGCCCAAATTATGTCCTTATCCTAGGGGCCTCAAAATACCAACAATCACCGATGATAACAAGGCTAAGTGCCCACTAGGCCCAAAGACCTAGAGGAAGCCAGTGTTCGGAAAGGTTTTCACATTTGGTACCTGTATACGAGGGATGTAAAGAGCTATGAAGTTGAATTGATATATTTGATAAATGCGTGAATCAAAATGGAATTGATCCCTTTAGTGATTGAAATTCAAATTTCTTTCAGCCTGATTTGATTTGATTTGATTTAGATGATTGGCTAGAGACAAGTAAACTTAGATATTACACAAATCTAAGTTTGAAGTTGTATCTAAGAAGTAATTTGGTTATAGTCTAATAATAATAAATTATTATAATAGTGTGGACAAAATATATATAATAATAAATATAGAAAAACTAATAAAATATTGAATAATTACAAATCATAATAGATTAAAATCTTAAAATATTGATTTGGTTTGTTCTTTTTTTTTTTATCACTTACGAGACAAAAAAATTTGAAAATAGAATTGATAAAATTTCTCGGTCTTTATACAATCATATATGTATATGGGCAAAATATATAAAAATATTTGGCTAAAAAAGATTAAATAATCATCAAATAAAAAATCTAACCATTTCCAATTTTTTTTTAGAAAAGTAATCAATTTTTGACATAAAATATCATTTTTTATTTTAAGTATTTACATGTAGGTTTTAAAAGAAATTGTTATTTTTACAAGAAAATAATGAAGATATTTTTGTCGAAATATGTCAAAAAATGGTGAGAGATTAAATTTCTAATTTTGGTTTTGAGAGGTGCTTTTAATCAAATAACCCAAATATATGTATGTATGTATTTGGGATTAACGACCAACTCCTGTATACTCCTGTATACTGATGTGTGCAGAGGAGGCTCTAGAAGAAATAGCAGAACAAGTGGGGAAAAAGGATTGGAACTTCAGCCTAAACCCTTGTGATGGCAACTCCAACTGGTCCACACCTAACAGGAAGGAAATGCCATTGTATAACAATACTCTCACCTGCAATTGCTCCTATCCCAACGGTCAATGCCACGTCGTTCAGATGTATATATGCTTCCTTCCCTGATTTTATACATATATCCATCCACATGTTGAAGTTTTAACAGTTACCATTCTGATTTCTTGCAACTATATTCAATGGTGCTATGTTTCTAACTGGTGGGGATGGGGATGGGGATGGTTGGTTATGAGAACATACCAAAAACACAGTATTAAATCAATCATGATTAAACCCCATTTTGCCTCGGTGTGTTGTTTGAACTCCCAACTCTTTTAACTGAGATATTGACAAGCCCTTTTGTAGCCAGTCATTTGCTTATACAAAATATACAGTTATTTTTGTGACTTTTGTCTATGTAGTCAGTTTGGTCCTGCCACTTGAAAGAGGAGAAACAGATCATTTTCCATTCATAAAAAAATCCAAGTACTAGATTTTTCCCCCCAATGCTGGTATCTTTTCAGTTGGTCATTGCTTACATATGGGAGTTTGGTCTCACCCACTACCTATTTGAGAGCTTTGTCATTGGAATGCCTCTGAGGATATATATTCTCCTCTCCTTACTTTAAGCTCGGTCAATCTACAAAATCTATCATAGTCATTGCATCTCAATTAACAAGGAGTTTGACAATCTTTCTTAGTCATTACTGTGCCATTTAGAATTTTGGGGGTGCTTCAATGGTTTAGAAGGTCTATGGAGATATGTTCACTTCCTAAGCAACATCCATGATCTTCTATTAGTTGATCCGAGACGATTAGAAAATTCTCTTGAAGAAAAACAGGGTCATTATGTTTTTCTTTTAATGCAAATTAAAATGACTTTTGGAGTTAGATGTGGGGTTCTTGCATGCATATACATATACATATTGCTTAGATATACATGTATATAAGCATGTATTCAGTGGGAGACAAATAAAGAATCTCAGGCCATCAACTACTAAAATACAATCTTCCTCATTACATAAACACTTGTGATATGGTATACATATATACTTAATCTATAATGTACATATATAGCGCTTTCATAGTGCCATGGACCACAAAGTATACTGAAGTTCTCAATCTAACTTTGGACTACATTCTCATGGTTTACGTGCTTCTAAGGCTTGTGATTTTGATGTTCCTCTATTTTATGAGCTACTGAATTATGGATTTCTCATTGTTTCTTAATTTGTATTCACACTCGCATAACTCTATTACATGTTTTTATATAAAGCAATTCACACATGAATAGTTGTTTACCAAGTGTTTTTCTTCACTTTACTCGCATCTACTAGCAGAACATTACATTTGAGAATTTACCAAACCAAAACTCGAATCTTGTGGGCCTGTATTACCTTGTTTCTTTGTCAAATAGATTTCTCAAAGGGCAAGATCTTGCTGGTTTGCTTCCGTCCTCTCTGGCAAAACTTCCTTACCTTAAGATAATGTAAGAAGTGCTTCTATAAATATGTATGTTTCTCAAAACATAAATTCTGATTTTAAAGTTTCATTGTTTTGACAATTTTTTTTTCTCTTGTCTATAGTGATTTCACTAGGAACTATCTTAGTGGTAACATACCGCGTGAATGGGCTTCTTTGCAATTAGAATATATGTGAGATATTTCTGCACTTCATCTTTAAGGTTGGTCTATAGATAATCTTTATAGGATTGACAGAGTGAACTATTCCCTACAGGTCACTCACTGTGAACAGGTTATCAGGATCAATACCAAGCTTCTTGGGAAACATTTCTACTCTGAGATATATGTATGTAGTGACATTCACTCTATCTTACCGGCCCCATTTTCTTTTATGGGAAGTGCTTCTTAGTTTGTTTAGGTTTGCTCTCACTATCATCTTAAAGAAACTGAATTGACTTTTCAGGAGTATGGAGAGCAACATGTTCTCTGGAATTGTTCCTCCTCAGCTTGGGCAACTGATCAACTTGGAAAATCTGTTGGTCCTTCTCCTCTTATCACTATTCTTGGCTATTAATTTCTTAATTATCTGTAATCCTTCAAAAGTATAGCAATTTATTTTGGTTTGATCTTCTCTTTGATGACTAGCATTCTTAACACTAACAATCTCACTGGGGAGTTGCCTCCAGCACTTGCTAATCTAACCAAATTAACAGAATTGTAAGATTTCAATGCCCTTTAGAATATTGTAAATCTAAATATCTCATATATGTGATGGATAAAAGGATTAGCTTTTATACGGTTACATTTTTGTCTTTGTGTTGGATCCAATGCAGTCGGATTAGTAGCAACAATTTCAGTGGAAAAATTCCTAATTTTATTCATAGTTGGAAACAACTTCAGAAATTGTAAGTTCCTTCTCGTGTTCTGAAATTTTTTTATATTTGAAGTTTTCAAGTGCAATCTTAGTGAATTGGAAATGTGTGGTTAACAGAGAGATCCAAGCAAGTGGTCTTAATGGGCCCATACCTTCTAGCATTTCTGTCTTGAAGAATTTAACTGAATTGTGAGTTAAACCTTCTTAGTCAATATTTTGTTGAGTTGCTTAATTTTTACAGCAATTTGCCTTTCACATCATATTATCAAAATAGACTAGGATTTTAATTTTTCTTGGTGGGATTCCATGCAGAAGGATTAGTGATTTACCCGGGGAAGGCTCAAATTTTCCGCCTCTAGGAAACATGAAAGGCCTGAAAAAGCTGTAAGTTGTAGTTATGGTTTAAAAATTCTTTAGGTGCATAATCATTCTCATACTCCTGTAATAGTGCTTATATGAATCGGGTTTACCTTGTAGGATGTTGAGAGGTTGTAATATCTCCGGATCAATCCCCAAATATTTAGCAGAGATGACAGAACTGCAAATTTTGTAATTCTACAACTAACTCTTTTTTTTTCCCCATTACCTTTCATTTTTGGCAATGCTAGTGAGTGCGCTGGAGTAATGCACTGCTAATATTACAAACCTAATATTACTATGAACTTGTGTGTATATGCATGGAAGCAAGATGTCAAATACTGTATTTATTTGATTTTCAAAAGAATATAAATATGAGTGGACATGTCTAAAGTAGTTTCAGCAAATAACTATGTAAGGGTTTTTCTTCTTTCATCTTTTCTATCATGGTAACTCAAATTAGACTGAGAAATTATAAGTTTATCCAGACCTAACTTTTAGCCTTGACCTTTTACTATCTGCGAGTCTTTTTTCACATGGAGAGAAGGTAATTATTTTCCTACTCAACTAAGGAGGAAAAAAATTGGAAAAGTAAACCATTTTTTTTTTTTTTTTGCTATACTAGGAAGGATTCATGGGCCAGAACTTGCCATGTGGAGATGCTGACTAAGGGTGTTGGGAAATTTGGATCAAAACTGTGTTTTGTTTTCCACTTTTTAGTTGGGAACATTGTTTGTTGTCCTTTTTTGCTTTGAAAAACAAATCCTTCCCTCTTGTGCATTTTTTCCCTAAATAAAATTTTTCTCTATGATGAAAAGAACAAGAGGGGAAAAAAAATAGAAAAAGAGAGCTTTTGATTGTATTGAAACCTTTTTATTAGATTAAAATGGCTATTTAAGTAAGATACTGGCAATAGGGAACCTCAATTCACCTTCTTTTTTTCTTTTGACAAAAAAGAGGCAAGGTTGATCAGTGATATGAACATATGGTTAACCTGTTTGTAAGTAATTCCATAATTGAATTATGTCTCTCCTTTTTCTACTTAGTTTTTATACTGGTGGCATTTTTTGTTTTCAAATTTGTATTGCGCTAAATTCAGTAGAAGGATCATTTGATTAAACCTTTATTTTGTTTGCTTAATTATGACATCTATATTGTTATTTTCTCACAGAGACCTTAGCTTCAACAAGCTGGAAGGAATTGTTCCAAACCTGGAAGGTTTAACACAAATAGAATTCATGTAAGCAATTGAAAATCAAGAAAGCAAGCCTATTTTTGTTGCATAGGAAGCCTTCCTGTAGATTGATACACTAAAATATATGTATGATTGGTCCATTCTTGGTAGTTTACCTAGATCATAGAGTTGCTAAACTATGACTAAACTCACACTCGAAGGATGTAGGTTTACCAAGAAGGTTATAGTATAGAATGATATAAGAAACCGAGTTGAATGTAGGGAAGGTTTCCTATATATTTCACCTATGGTTTATGCTTTACCCTCACCAAAATTCAAACTACAATTTTCTTCAATATGACTCTACATAAAATTTTGAGACATAGTAACTACTTACATCTCTTAACAATTATGAAACTTTGTTATTTTCTGTTTAGGTATTTAACTAGCAACATGCTAACTGGGTCTATTCCGGACTGGATCGAGAGCAGAAATAATCGCTAGTATGCTTTTAATCCTACATTTTCAATTAATTTTACATGAAATTACTTATTTTTGTGCCTCAATCTCCTATTTTTATATGCCTAAGCTATACATGGATATATATATATATATATATATATATATATATATATATATATATATATATATGAATTCCTCCTCTAGAAAGTGATTCTTCTCTAACCCTTTTGGAGATTTGTATGTAGCAGACTTGTCTTAGTCATTTTCATCTCACCATGTGCAACATCAGAAATCATCCCTGCGTATTCATAGGTGTAGCAAGGCATTGCAGAAATTGAAAAAAAAAAAAAAAGTGCATTTTTTAATTCTCTCCATTGTCTATGCTTTTTGATTATTTTTCACAACAATCTGATTTTGGCTGGGCCAGCCCCTCAACGGTCATTAGTTGAGTGTACAACATCTAAAAAGTGCAACAGGGACATGGTAGATATATTGTAATGCTGATTTAGATGGTGAGGTAGAAGTTCTCAATTTATAAACTTTTTGTCATTATTTTCTCAATTCGTAAAATTTTTGTCATTATTGCTGCATATCAGCCAAATCAGTTCATACTGTAGCTACCGAAGGGAAGAAATCATAGAGAAGTTACTCATATGTGTGCTCCAAAAGCTTCTCATTCTAAAAGAATCTAACTCCTTAACTCTTAATTTCAAAATTAGGTCAAATTCCCTCCATGGTTTCTTCTGCAAAATTCTAGTTAATATAGCACTGATAATTCTTGTAAGAGTTCTTAAATGTTTGTGTGCAGCCAAACAGATATTTCTTATAATTACTTTTCCAAGAGCTCTATGCCATCTTCTTGTCGAGAAACCCTGTAAGAACTCTTTTTTTTTCCTGATTTAAACCTCGCTTATTGAGCTTTACACAAATATTTTTCTTCATTCACTATCTATTTGGTTGAAAATAACTTTCTGTTGTTTCATCAGGAATTTGTTCCGAAGCTTTTCTGAAAGGGGAAAATTGTAAGCTTGTAATTTTTTTTCTAACTAAACTTTGAAGAGTAGTGATATGTAGGTTTGTTAGTTTCCCTGTACAATACTGATGCTTATCAAATCTATGCTTTAATATAGAGAATTTGATGAGTGCCTGGACAGTTTTCCATGTCTCAAAGGTAAATGCCTCAATTCTGTTTTATGGACTTATTTCCATGCATGAATTTTAGTTATTTTACTTTTTCTATGTTTTAAACTTATTTGATCATCACTTATATTGTTGTTGTTTTCTGAAGATCAGTATTCACTGCATATAAATTGTGGTGGAGGAAGAACCATCATTGGAGACATAGTCTATGAAGCGGATGAAGACTTAGCAGGTCCATCCAAGTTTGTCCCCACTAGAGATAATTGGGGTTTTAGTAGCACAGGAAACTTTTGGGATCGTGACAGAACCACAAAAAATTATATAGCACATAATGTATCCATGCTCGGGATGAATGACTCTGAATTGTACACAAGAGCACGACTTTCTCCTCTATCTTACACTTACTATGGACGCTGCTTAGCAGATGGGACCTATACTGTGAAACTTCATTTTGCAGAGATAGTGATCAGAGACAATAAATCCTTTCATAGTCTTGGAAGACGCATTTTTGATGTTTACATCCAGGTAGTCAATCTTATTATTCTGCAACTGAATTGTCAAAGACAATAATTTAATTCAATTAGTTTATTGCAGGAAAAGCTGGAGTTGCAAGATTTTAATATTGTACAAGCAGCACAAGGGGTTGATAAGGTAGTTGTAAGAGAATTTAAAGCAGTCGTAAGGAATAAGACTTTGGAGATCCGATTTCATTGGGCTGGGAAAGGTACAACAGCTGCCCCAGAGGGAGGAACTTATGGTCCTCTCATATCAGCCATTTCTGTAAAAGCTGGTGAGTTGTATGCTCTGTATATATATGGTGATGTATTTGTATTCTTCTTGTCACTCTTATCATATTTGAGTTTGAGATTCTTAGTTTGTCCAACTTGTTCTGCACTTCGTGTGAATAAATAAATATATATGCATAGTGATGCATTTAGAAAACACTCCCTTAAATTATGTGAAGCAAAAATCAATACCTAAGGCAAGATTACATTGGTATTTGACAAGAGACCGAATCAATTTGCTGTCTTATTTTCTTGCCAGCTCATTTGCTTGTCTGGGAAGTGTATTATCCAATTGATGTTTTTATATCCATATTAATGTTTGGATTGGATGAAACATTCATAATTCATCATATGCACTATGCAATCTGACATGTTCTTTTATATTTTTTGTTCTTCTTTGTGTAGATTTTGAGTCACCTTCTGATGGAAAAAAGAAGATATTCATTGCAGTTGGGGCTGTGGCTTTGGTGTTATTCCTTATTTTAGGTATTCTTTGGTGGAAAGTTTGTTTTGGTGGCAGAATCTCTCGGGAACAAGGTGGTGTTAAACTACTGCACAAACTAAAACTTAAGTATATTTCTTAGTCATGCTAGCAATCATATAGAATCTTCAATAGTTTTATTTCAATTATGATAATAGATGAATCACCCTTGTTATCGTGTTCTAACATATATCTTAGAAAGATGTGGAAATAAACAAAAGAGGACGAATGGACAATTGATTTCAAAAAAATTCCTTGTTCTAGAGTTCTATACTTTCCCGCCTTTTAAGTACAATTCTATGGTTCTTTAGAATGTCCCCTGTATATGAATTTCCAAGAGTCTCACCGTTCCACATATACCGGATGTTTGATAATATTTGGTCCATCCATATATACACCTCTCAGGGGAATCAAGATGGGCATGATGTTATGCTCGTTTAGATTCCAAGGGAACCATATAAGCAGCTTAGGTTGGAGTGGGCCTTGACAAGTTCCATGGGTTCTCTATTTTATTACATATTACTTCTTGGCAATAAAATGGAGCACTACTGTTTTCTAGTTGCATTTACTTTGATCTTATTATTTCGAATGTATTCTAACTAATTAAGTAGCACTAAGATATAATTCAACAATCTAACCTTTTTCCTTGGACAGAGTTGAGAGGATTAGATCTGCAAACTGGTTTATTTACCTTGAGACAAATTAAAGCTGCTACAAACAGCTTTGATGCTGCAAACAAGATTGGGGAAGGAGGTTTTGGATCTGTCTACAAGGTACTCTACAGAATCAGTTCTTTTATTAAATATTAATTTTTAATTCTTAAATTTTTGGTCCATGAGATTTGGAGCTAGACCAATACTTTAAGGTATACTCACCACATTTCTATACAGGGTACATTATTAGATGGTACCATAATTGCAGTGAAGCAACTTTCCACCAAGTCAAAGCAAGGAAATCGTGAATTTGTGAATGAAATTGGAATGATTTCTGCTTTACAACACCCAAATCTTGTAAGATTATATGGATGTTGTGTTGAAGGAAATCAACTGATATTGGTATATGAATACATGGAGAACAATAGTCTTGCTCGGGCTTTATTTGGTAAGGTTAATACCTTTATATTTCATTGTGTTTGTTATGCCATTTAAAAAGACTGGTCATCAAATATTGACATTCAGTCATTAACGTTTGATGAACTCTATCGTTTGGGCAAATTCTGTTAATTATAGGTCAAGTGGAATACCAATTAAATTTGGACTGGTCCACGAGGCAGAGGATTTGTGTTGGCATAGCAAGAGGTTTGGCTTTCCTGCATGAAGGATCAACACTGAAAATTGTTCATAGAGACATAAAAGCAAATAACATACTACTTGATACGAATCTTAACCCTAAGATCTCTGATTTTGGTCTGGCAAAACTTGATGAAGAAGACAACACCCATATTAGCACCAGAGTTGCTGGAACCATGTAAATTTCTCCTCCCCTCCTTTTCAATTCATGACAATTTTAACATAGTTGCAATCTTTCAATAATATTCCTATTAAACTAAAGTAGAAAGAAGGGGTTACACATTTCTCTTATCAATTTTCATTTCTTTAAATCACTGTCATGAGATATAGAAAATAGTTTATCAAAATTTCTCCATTTCTGCCCTGATTTATTCTTGAACAGTCAGTGGTTAACATCTCAGCACATAATCTATGCATTTCAGAAACTACATCAGCATTGAATCCCTACTTGCATAGAGGTTGTTGTTTGATGATAAATCAATATTCAGGCTCATTTGAGAACTAGTTAAAAGGAATACTGCCATCAGTTATCATCTGTGGTAGTTATTTATACTCTGATAGTCAAACTCAAGAAGTTGCTACAAGTGATGGTACATTTTGGTAGAGTTTATTTAACAAATAGGTCAATCTGGACACTGCATGTGCTCTTGAAGTTCAGATGTTGTTAGCTAGTTTGCATCAGTAAGATTGCTTACATTTAACAATCATTTTTGGCAAATGGAGTTATTGCCTGATTCTGGCACCCTTTTTAATTGCATTGATGTGTACAAATTACCAATGCAAGAAATATAATTTGCAATTTTGTTCCTGAAATACAAGTGATGTTTTGGGGTTATTGTGCAGAGGATACATGGCACCAGAGTATGCATTATGGGGTTATTTAACCTATAAAGCCGATGTATACAGTTTTGGGGTTGTTGCTTTGGAACTTGTTGCAGGGAAGAACAACATGAAATATAGACCAAATGAGGATTACTTTTGTCTTCTAGATTGGGTAAGTCAGTTTTTTTTTCTTCTTGTTCTTTGCATGTGTTAAATCAAGATAATAGTTTGAAACCAGATCACTTTTTCTGAAATTTGTCTGTTTAACTTGGTCAAGCTGCTTTTATTGTGGAGAGGGAGGGCGAGAAGGAGAGAGAGGGTGAGCAAGAGTGAGAGATACAGATAGATAGATAGATAGATAGATAGATAGATAGAGATAGAGAGAGAGAGAGAGAGAGAGAAAGAGAGAGTAGAAGTAATCAACTTAGTAGTAGTGTAACAAATGTTAGGTGGATAAACATAACATAATGACAGCATCAAGACCACTTCCCTTTTCCATTTTGCTTCATTTTCTCCCCTTTTGCATTGGTCATTTCCGAGTGTCTTGGCCATTTCCTAGATTGTGAACTATTATTTAATCTCTCATGATTGTCTGAATAGTGGTTGATATGATTTTATTTGTTTTTCCAAACATTTCCGACCTTCTCTTTTGCTTCCTTCAGGCCTTTGTTTTACAACAAAAAGGAAATTTAATGGAGCTAGTGGATCCAAAGTTGGGGACTGAGTTCAAAAAGGACGAAGCCATAAGGATGATTAAAGTTGCCCTATTATGCACCAATCCATCTCCAGCACTTAGACCTACCATGTCTGCAGTGGTGAGCATGCTCAAAGGTCAAACTGTCGTTCAGGAATACCCCCTGAATCCTAGTATTTATGGTGATGAGTTTGGGTTTGAAGCCCTCAGAGGGCAGTATGACCAGATGCAATTACAGAGCTCAAGCGACATTGAGCCCCTCAATCATTCATCACATACAACACGGAGTGGATCTTCCTTTACATCTTCCCAGAATCCATAGCTTGTCTCTGCCTTGTCTCATATTAATTCAGTCATGGTGAGAATTTTTCTTTGGTAGCTAGTATTTTGTCAGTGCTCTACTTATTGTTGGAAGTTGTTACTTCATTTTGATGATCCATTTTAATTCGAAATACAAAGAAAAGTACTTCCAAATTGCTTATCAAACATTATATTATTCAGCCTTCTTGTTATGCATTCCAAGTTTTTACTTCATTTTGTCATCAAGTGACATTTTGTATTGAATTTATTAATGAATTTAACAAATTTTAAAAGTAATTTGGAACTAAAAAAAATCTAATCATTAAAAAAATAATATATCAAAATTGATATATTATGAGTTATGATTTTACTGTTTTTTTATATGCATAAATATATTTTTTGAATTTAAGTCAATAAATTATAAATTAGATAAGATATAATTAATAATTTAAATTATTTAATGAATTTTTAATTTTAAAGGATAATTTAGAATTAAAAAAAAATTATCTAATTAATTATTTTTAAATATTATGTTTGTAATTCACTAAATGCTTGCATGCATTTACATATTACAAAAGTGAAACTTTATTTATTATTCATTATGAATAAAATATTGTTAAAAAATATTATTTTAAATTATTATTATTATTATTATTATTATTATTATTCTTCGTTTTTAACAAGAAAAAAATGCTAATAACTTTATGTTTATGATCTAGAACAATATTTTTGTATAAAAAAAATATAATTTATGATTTTAATAATATTATTATTCATATTTTACTAAAAACTATTTATTTTTTAATTTATTTGTAATTACAAAACTATCTTCATTTTTTTTAATAATATTTGAATTAAATTAAATTTATATTATATAAATTGAATTTATAATGATTTTATAAAATCAAAATAATAAAAAATATTTTTAAAAACAATTTATTCAATCAAGTTTCTTAATTTTTATAGATTACTATCAAATTATTTTTTATTCTTTAATTTAAAAACAGTTTTAAAAAATATAAACAAATAAACTTAAATTAGTGGCATAAAAGGCTTGTTTTTAAGATTAAAAGATAGATTTCTATTTTAGAAAATAAAAAAGTTGTTTTTGAGAAAGTATTTTATTCAAACTTTTGTTTTTTATTTGATTGTGGAGGGTAAAATAGATAGTTGAAAGAAAAATATTTTTATAATTATTACATGTTCGAATTATTAAAATGTTTTTCTAAATAATAAGTGTTTTCATTTTTTTTTTTCTCTGTAAGGCTGTTGTACGTATTCAAATAATTCAATAAAATTCACGACACATCTTGGCTTAACAGTTGAACTGACAATATTAACGTATAAAACCAGTTCAAGAATACGGTTGGCTTCAAAAGTGAGAAAATGTTAGAGCTGGCAATATCAACGGGTGAAACCAGTTCAAGAACACAGGTCTCTTAGCTCTCACGATACGTGTGAGCTTAACGGCATCTTAAGTGAGGTATACTGAGCTGGCAATATCAACGGGTGAAACACAGGTCCCTCAGCTCTCACGATACGTGTGAGCTTAACGGCATCTAAAGTGCGGTATGCTGAGCTGGCAATGTCAACAGTAAAACAGCAATTCAAGAACACAGCTCGCTTCACAAGTGAGAGAATGCTGAGCTGGCAATATCAATGTATAAAAGCTGTTCAAGGACACAACACTCCACTCAGAGTTCTCGTTCTCAACCCCTCTCTCTTTCTCTCTATAAGCTTCTCTCTTAAAGCTTCCTCAGAGGTAAGTTCAAAACCCTCGTTCTCTAGAGTTTCAATTACTTTCCTTACTCTGTTTTTTCAACGAACTAAATCTCTCTGAAAAACTGATTATTGATTCTTGAAAACCTTTTTTTCTATTGTTTTTTTTTTCCTAAATAAAAGATTTTTTCGTATACGTTGTTCTTTTTTTCAAGATTTTCCTTGCTTTTATTTTCACGAGTTTTCTGGGCATCGAAACAGATGTTTTTTTAGATTTGATTGCTTTTTCATATACGTTGTTATTTTTTTTTTTTCGAGATTTTCCATTCTCTTTCTTTTCATGAGTTTTCTCGGCATTCAAACAGATGTTGTTATATGTTTCCTTTGTGATATCTCTATTTTCTTTAGATTCTCCTAGGGAAAAGATATGCTTATGTTACTCTGCTTCTTGAAATGATGAAAGGACATCTACGGTTATTTCTCATTGTAATTATGTTCTCGACATTCATCACTTTGCAAGCTTCGGCTATCACATATCCACGAGATTGCATCTCAACTTTTTGGTTCTTGATTTTTTTGTCATCTTTTGATTTTTTTTCTTTTTCTTTTTATTGTTGGGAGATTGATTCTTGATTGTTAAAAAAATAATTTAACCAGTTTCAGCTTTTACGGATCACAAAAAGGGTATTAGTTCTTGTACTCTTGATTTTTTCCTTGTCATTTTTTTTTAAAATTTCTCTAGAAAATTGAGATAATTTGCACTACATGGTGATTACTAGTTATTGTAATGCTTCATTCCAATTCTTTGGTCTCCAAGAAAATTTCTTAGAAAGCCAAACCTCCACCTAATTGGACCCAACGTTTGGTTGAGTTTAGTTTTTGATTTCTCCAAAACAAGAGTATCATAGATAACATGGTTTTGAATTGATTTTTTTTTCCACTCCAAGAGTAACATAGATAATATGGTTCTTAATTGAATTTTTTTTGGCTTTTTCTTTTCCTTAGTTTTCTTTGCTAGCAAAGATCTCCATGTTCTTTTCTTAAGGGAAAATAACAGAATGGTTTTCTCTCCAAATGAGGTAATGCTGAGATCTTCTATGTAGGAATGGGGCTTACATAATATTGTGGGCAATCATAGTGGGGTCCACCAAAATGGATGAATGCCCAAAAGTGATCAAGTGCTACATTGGATCAAAAATAAAAAAGACTAATCAATAGGCTAATAATCCGAAAAAACTTAAGTGATTCCCTTCTTTTCACTTTCTGCAGTGGCAACTCTTCAAGACTTGTACAAGGAACTGAAGTTATTGAACTACCCACTATAGTTGGAGAAGTGGAGATCATATGCTGGGGTCCATGTGATGAATCATGGAAGGGAGTCTCATGTTCTAAGTCCATTATTATTTTCATGTAATGTAACATAGGTCATTTTTAACTATGTGCCCAATTTAGATGATATGTGGAAACCACATGTTCTCTCATCTCTACAGTCAACTTCCAAGATTAAACCGGAATGAGACACGGTCACTGAAAGGTTTCCCATAATTGATTCACGAATAAATTGGAAATAATTAGGTTTTTTTTTCTCCCTAGGCTCTGATACCATGTGGAAAGAGAGAAAACGGAGAATCCCTAATTTTTGTTATTAAAAACTATTAATAATACACATTGGACTTGAGTATATATATACATGCTAGTGGGACCCACAATACAATAAGAAAAAAAAGAAAAGTAAATAACTGAAATAACTGTACACTATCTAATAAGTCTTAATTCTCAAATCTAAAAATTACATTTCTTAATTATTTTTCTTCTTTTTCTATTTCTAATGTTGTTTCTTTCTAATCTAAAAGCCTACTCTAGTGTACCTATTGACGTCCTTTGTGGTCTTAGATGCTATGAAATGATGTCGTTAACATAAAGACTTATTGAATTGGTTCAATCTTAACTCATGGAATTGGTACTACATCATTGCAAAACAGGTTTGCTTTACATATCCAAGGATTTTATTCTTAGTTATTTTCATTTTGTTTCATTTATTTTCTGAATTAATAATAAAAAACTCACATCAATACCTTTACCAGCGAGTCTTATCCAAATATTTGACGATCTTATGAAGTATGATTTGAAGAGAGTGCTTAAAGAGCTAAGTTCGGTATACATATCCAATCTTATTCTTTTTCTCATACTTCTTCCTTACCGTCATGATTATCACTATCATTAGTATCATTATATATAATTATTATCATCAAAATAATTATCATAATCATTATCTTTGTCATTGTTAGCACTTCTAGTAGTCTTTTTATCCATTTTCTTCATTCATTTTCTCCAATTTAATATTTGAGAGGTATTTGTGGGTACTTTGATAGGAACTATTTGTGTAGGTTTTGGGAGCTTTGTGTTGTTGGGACAAAAACCTTGAACAAATAAGTTTAGTTATTAAATCAAAGAATTGTATTTCTCAAATTTCTTCTTTTTTACATTTCTGACTTTAAAGTATGAAAGTCTTGTCATGTGCCTTTACTAATTTTCCTCATGGGGGTGTTTGAAGCTCTAATGTGGTCTAGCAAACACAAAGTTCATGTATATAAAGGTAAGTCCCCCAATTAAACTATTTTATTCTGATTCTTGTTTTCTTTTAACTATAATTATTATAATCATTAGTTATCATCTTCATTCCCGTTTTGCAAGCTCCTTCTATTTCAAAATTATTATTATTACTATTATTGTTTTCTTACTTAATCTTTGGAAAGCATGCCCTTGTGCCTCTATGGTATGCTTTATGCAGATTCTGAAAACTTTTTGATAGTATGGTAGGAATAAAGCCTTGAAGAGATAAGTTCAATTCTTGAATCTAATAATGACATTTCATTTTCTTTTTCTTTTGTTTTTAACTGTATAAATAGGAAATTCGGGTGTTGTAACTCCACTATGTGCCTTATATAGGTGTTTAAAGCTATAAGAAGGTTTTTGAGAATGTAAAGTTTATATGTAAGTTAAAGACCTTTTGAATTATAATATTTTATTCTTATTTCTATTTTTATCACTGTTATTATTATTATGATTATTCTTGTTGTTGTTGTTGTTATTACTATTATTATTATTATTGTTGTTGTTGTTGTTGTTGTTGTTATTATTATTGTTGTTGTTGTATTTGTTTTTGTTTTTGTTTTTGTTATTGTTATTGTTGTTGTTGTTGTTCTTCTTCTTATTCTTGTTTTTCTTGCTTTTGTGTTGTTGTTGTTGTTATTGTTGTTTTTTTTTTCTTCATGTCAATTGACTTTTTTTAACTTCTTGTTGTTCTTAATTGACTTTTTTCATTTTCTCAATTGATCATAATATAACTTTTTTCATTTTCTCAATTGACCATAAAATAATGTGTGCATTTTTTTCTTCTTTTTCTTTTTTCATTTCCTCAATTGACCATAAGAATCTTCTTCTTCTTATTATTTTTCTTCTTTATAACTTTTTTCATTTTCTCAATTGACCATAAGATAATGTGTACATTAATCTTATTCTTCTAATTTTTTTTCATTTTCTCAATTGACCATAAAATAACTTTTTTCATTTTCTCAATTGACCATAAGATCTTCTTCTTTTTCTTCTTTACTTTTTTTTTTTTTTCATTTTCTCAATTAACCATACGATGACTTTTTTCACTTTCTCAATTGACTATAAGATCTCCTTCTTTTTCTTCTCAATTGACTTTTTTTCATTTATTGTTGATATTGTTGTTCTCAATTTACTTTTTTCATTTTCTCAATTAACCATAAAATAATGTGTGTGTTTTTTTTTCTTTTTTTCATTTCCTCAATTGACCATAGGAATCTTCTTATTCTTATTCTTTTCCTTCTTTTTAACTTTTTTCATTTTCTCAATTGACCATAAAAATGTGTTGTGTGTGTGTGTGTTTTTTTTTTCTTCTTCATTTTCTCAATCAACTTTTTTCATTTTCTCGATTGACTTTTTCTTCTTCTCAATTGATTTTTTTTTTCATTTTCTTAATTGACCATAAGAATGTGTGCATTAGTTTTTTTTTCTTCTTCTTTATTTTCTCAATTGACTTTTTTCATTTTTTATTTTTTCTAGCTAGTTAACAATCTTTAGCAACATGGTAAGCAAATTTGATATCCATGTCAAATCTTATATTTTTTGTACTCTCTCAACTTTTCCTCATCACCATTGTCCTCATCCTCTTTATCATCAACATCACCACCATTTAATGACTTAACATTTAAGGAGAATGTTGTGATGCCCCCCTAACATGCTTTGTACAGGATTTTGGATATTTTTAATGGTATGATACAAAACAAATACCTTCAACAAATAGATAGTCCTCATATTTAATAATTTTATTTCTTATTTATCTTTCTTCTATTTTTAACTGTCTTAAAAAAATCAGGTTGTTTGCCTTATACAAGTACAGGTGTTTAAAGCTCTTCGACGACATAGTTATCATAACGTTAATGAATAAATAGGTTTCGTCCTTTAATCAATATGTTATCATCTTATTCTTATTATTATGGTTATAATTATTTTTATGTTCTCTTCATTATCTTTCATGCTTGACTATTAGAAAACTTGTTTTTAGTGCAAACATTTGAATGTTATACATGGGTTTTGAAAACTCTCCAATGGTACTTACTCAAATACATCCATTAAATTTATTTATGTGGGTATTTGATGCTATCAAATTATATTGTTAGCTTAAAAATCCTTGTCAGATAGTTTTGGTCTCAAATGATGTTGTTCGAAAAAATACCTTGTTAAACATGTTCAACTTTCATATCTATATATTTCATTCTTTTATATTTTTCATCTTTTTCTTCTTTCATTTTCTAAATTAACCACAAGAATATGGGCATTAATCCTCTTTTATGTTTTTGCAGCTAGTCAAAATATCAAGCAACATAGTAGACGTAAAGTCCTTAAATGGGCAAGTATGCTATCTATATCCAATCTTTTTTTCACTATACTTTCTCATTTTTTTTTCCCATCATTCTTGTCCATATCCTCATCCTCATCCCCCTTCTCCTCCTCTTTCTCATCATCATCATCATTCTCATCCTCATTATCATCACGACTATCACCATCATTTTCATCATTATGATTTTCACTATCATCATTATCATCATCAAGATCCTTCTCATCATCATCAATATTGTCTCCAATATACTTTGTGCATGATTTTGAATTTTGTAATGATGTGATGCAAATAAAAAACCTTCAATAAATAGGTGGTCCTTGTATTTAAGAATGTTATTTCTTATTTATCTTTTTTCTATTTTTGACTTCAGTATAAAAAATTAAGTTGTTTGTCTTTACTCATACATTTTATGAAAGTGTTTAAAGCTCTTCGATGATATAGTTACAATATAGTAAATGGATAAAAAGGTTACATCCTTTAATTAAACGATTATATTTTTATTCTTATTATTATAATTATTTTTATGTTTTTTTCTTATCTTCATTCTCTTTCATACTTGACTAATAGAAAGCTTATTTTTAGTGCAAAAATCTGAATGCTATATATGAGTTTTGAAAACTCTCTAATGGTATTGACATTAAGGATGGCAGTTTTGCAGGCTATCCGGGTAACCCACCCCGCCCCACCCCTATTGGGACTGGTATGAGTAGGTGATAATCGGGGATGGGACGGGTTTGGAAAAATTTTCAAAACCCAAATCGAGTTCAAGGCAGGGATGGGTTTTGTACCAACTAGCCTCGGCCCGCCTAGCTAAGTTACAAATTTAACCTTCAAAATTTATAAAATACCAAACAACTCCCTATAAATAGTTTCTTTTTTCATTGCCCTAGATCAACCGTTGCTCTCTTCTTATCATTCTTGTCTCATATCTGCATATTGCCCATTTCTACTTCAACCTTCAAAAATCCATCTTCAATGATGAATCCAAGAAGAACAACAAAATCAAGAAATGTTCTTGGAGAAACCCTTTTCTTCTTTTCAAATAAAAGTGGAATCATAATGATGATTGCCTCCATGTGATGGTGACAAGCCTTTGGCCTCCATTTTAAGTCTTCTCCTCTTCTAAAGGTGTTTTGATTTGGTTTGACTCTAGTTATATTTTAGGTTTTGTCATGTTGGATTGTGTAAAAATATTTGATTTTTTTTATAAAAAAAAATTGGATATTTTTTCCTTTCTAATTTGAGTTTTGGTTCGATAATCAACTTGCATCCCATATTGCTCCAAGTGTGAATCTATATGTCTCAGACGCATTCATTTTTATTTTTATTTTTAATATTTTCTTTCTAAAAGCCATTGCGATCTCTAGAAATTTTTGTGATTTTTTTTTCTTTTTTCAAAAAAGTGTATAGGCATGAAAATTATGAATTTGTTCGTTGGAGATTTTGTGGATTGATGTAATGTTGTTGGTTTTGAGAAAATCATCATCCCCATCAAAACAAAAATACATATTTGGGGTTGAGACATGCGGGGACGGGTTTATCCTTTTTCCTGTAAACGAAGATGGGTATTCATCAACATGCCTCGACTCGGGTTTTGGGACGAGAATGGGATAGGGGTGCCCCATACCAAACCCACCTTGTTGTCATCCCTGATTGACACAAATGCATCCATTACATCCATTAATTTTATTTATGCAAATATTTGATGCTACCAAATTATATTGTCGACTTGAAAATATTTGTCAAATAGTTTTGGTCTCAAATGATGTTGTTGGAACAAATACCCTATCAAACGAGTTTAATTTTAATATCTAAATATTTCTTTATTTGTTATTCTTCATTTTTTTTCATTTTATAGATTAATCATAAGAATGAGTGCATTAATCATTTCATTTGTTTCCTGCAACCAATCAACAATCTTAAGCAACATTGTAGGCTTAAAGTCCCTAAATGGGTAAGTTCGATATCCATAACCAATCTTTATTTTTATTGTACTCTCTCATTTTTTTCCTCCTCGTCATCATAATCATCATCATCATTACTGTTAGGATGTTAAGTTTTGTTTGTATGCTGATAATTTTGTTCCTTTTATTTTTTGTCAAAAGTTTTTTTAGGTATGATGTCTTGCTCTCCATTAAAGATCAAGGGTTACTATTCAACCAACCCAGAAGTCACAAGTATATATAAAAAGGTTTGACTTGTGACATATTAGGCTTTTTTGAGGTAAAAAAAAAAATGATATTTTTTTTTTCTCAAGTTAAAATGTTTTTATTGATTTTTTTTAAAGAGAAAATGACCACTTAAGTAGTTAGTATCACTTAAACAGTCAAACCACTCGAGCGGTTAGGATCGCTCAAGCGATGTTAGTTTGCTAGAGCGGTTATACTTTTTATGCCGAGAATTTTTCACACAAATTGAATTTAGAATTCTTTCAAAATCGAAACTCTTCTAACTTTTTGGCTATATATGCTTCATTATAACCCCTCGAGGGTAAGAAATCATATAATTTTTTAGAGGGTTTCATTAAAGAGAAAAGTTTAAAGTGTCATACCATTCCTTATCTCTGATATAAAGGATTCAAGTGTTGAATATTGGGTTGAAGGTTGTCATCCCTTCAATGAGGCTAAAGTGATTCACTAGAGAAATCGAAGGTTGCTGCGTTGCGAACATGAATCAAATTATAGGTACTAGAGAGTGGGTCTTTAGGGTAAAGCAGTCAGGTAAATCTATGTAATTTGATTTCATGTAGTGGATTTAGATTAGTAGGTTTTAAACCTCGTGGTTTTTTTATCTCTATAGTTAGTGTGCGGATTTTCCACCTAGAAATCTTGTGCTCATTGATATGATTAATTATCATTCTTATCCTTAACATCTCCCAGGTTTTCCTTAGAGAATAAAAATTGTAATTTTTATACTTAAAAGATTTCAAGTAGAGCCCATTTGGTTATATACGGTACCCCTGGTATCTCATAGGATAAAAAAAATTAGGGATGATACATATAAATCTTTATTTTAAAATTTAAATCACCCATTCACCCCTTCCGTGGGTGTTCCCTATTAGACTTTCAGTTTTCAGTTACCAAACATCACAATTACTATCATCATCATCCTTATTCTCATCATCAACATCACCACCATCATCATTGCCATCATTTAATGACTTAACCTTTAAATGAACATAATATGGTGCCTCTAACATGCTTTGTGGGATTTTGTATTTCTGTAATAATGTGATGTAATACAAAAACCATTCAAAAATTAGTCATTATATTTAAAAGGTTTATTTCTTATTTATCTTTCTTTTATTGTACATTTCGTAGAGGTGTTCAAAGCTCTTTGACAATGTGATTATCATAAAGTTAATGAATATATAGTTTATGTCCCTTAATCAAATTGTTATCTTCTAATTTTTATTATTATGGTTATAATTATTTTTATGTTCTTTTCTTTGTTTTCATTCTCTTTCATACTTAATTATTAGAAAGTTTGTTTTTAGTGCAAACATTTGAATTATGTAGATGAGTTTTGAAAACTCTATAATGGTACTAACATAAATACATCAATTGCATCCATTAACTTTACTTACGTAGACATTCAATGTTATCAAATTATATCGTTTGCTCGGAATCCTTGTTAAATAGTTTCAATTTTGAAAGATGTTGTTGGAACAAATACCTCATCAAGCGGATTCAATTTTCATACCTAAATATTTCTTTCTTTGTTAATTAATTAAAGTCAGAAATATGGAATGAGATTAAGATAAAGGAATAATAGAGAAGTGATGTTGCGATAGTATTAAAGTGTAATGTTTGGACCAATATCATAATGCATAAAAAGTGAGCTCATGCCATACTAGTTGGAATAAAATTAGGGATGCATGACGACAATTATAATATTGCTATTTCAAATGAATGTTGATAGTATGAGATTCTTAGGTCATAGACTTTAGTTAGCAATCGATAAGAAATTCAACAAATGTCTTTGATGATGGTAGTAATTATGATGCTTTAATTTGATCCATGGATTCTCTAGATGGAAGTTGGGTCATAAACACTTGTGCATCTTTCCATGCTACTTCTAATAAGAAACTATATGCAATATGATTTCTACAAACATTAGCTAAAGCGATGATGATGTAATATTATTGGAAAAGGTGGTGTGAAATGTTATGATTTGTAACAAATCTATCATGCATAATTTAAAGAAACTAGCAAAGAAAATTAAAGTTCCTAAATATGTAGAGCTCGAGGAGATAACAAGGATGCCTTGAAATTTTATTTCCTATTGTCAAACTTTCAACTATTAGATTACTTTTGAATATTATGGAAATAAAAGACTTACATTTGGAATAGTTGGATGTGAATGTTGCATTCCTTTACGAGGATCTAGAACAAGAGATTACATGCATCAACAACAAGATTATGTTGTGAGTGGAAAAGAAAATATGGTTTTGTAAGCTTAAAAAAAGCTTGTACAAACTTAAGCAAGCGTCAAAGTAATGGTATGAAAAGTTCAATGGTTTTACGTCAAAAAAACAAGGTTTAATAGATGTAATGCATATCATTACTGTTTCTTTGAGAAACTTTACTCTTCTTATTTAATTCTCTTTCTATATGCAAATGATATGCTTATTGTAGGCTCAAGCACGAATAAGATCTTCAAACTAAAAGAGTAATTGTTAAGCAATTTTCAGTGATGAATTTGAGAGTTGTTAATCAAATCCTTGGTATGAGAATCAATAGAGACCATGTGAATAAGAAACTAAAATTATCATAAGCTAAATGCATTGTCATGGTCCATAAAAGGTTTAATAGGGGACAATCTAACTAGTCAACACTTCTTTAGCAAGTCATTTTAAGCTTTCAAAGGGACAGTGTGTAGAGACACAAGTTGATCATGACTACATGGCAAAGTTTCATATGCCTCAACTATTGATAAACCTAATGTATGCCATGGTCTATATAAAAGCACATTGCTCAAAGTGTAGATGATAGTATTCATAAGTACTCCAGGAAAGGAACATTGAGAAGCAATTAAATGAATATTTTGATATATCTTAAAGATAACACTAATCTTTTTCTATCTATGGAGAATATCTTAAAGATAGCACTAATCTTGTTTATAAGGTTATGTTTATACAAATTTATTAGGAGATATTAATACTAGAATAAACGCTATGAGCTATGTCTTGACTTTTAAGTAATGCAACAATGAATTGGATATCTCAATAACAAAAAAATTGTAGTTATTTCCATGATAGAAGAAAAGTATATTGCTACCATAAAGGTATGCAAGGAGATGATTTGGCTAACAAAATCTTATGAAAAAGTTCGACATGTCAATGTTAATGATGGTGTTTACAATTAAAAGGTTGAAGCTTTGTTCAATTTCATTTTATCTTTAGATGCAAAGATAAAAATTACATCAAGTTCTTTGTACATATTTTAGTGTTTGAACTACTTTTGAATCTCCATCCAAATGGAAGATTGTTGCATGTGGGGTAGGATTATTTAGGTTTCTTGACATATTTAGACTATGTTTGATTCCCAAAAAGTATTAAGGAAAGAAAAAAAAAGTTAAGAAAGATGATTTTCTTATATTTGGTCTTACTATAGAAAATATATATAAAAAAAAAAGTCAAATATAATTAAAATTATTAAGAAATTTATATATTTTTAAATTATTTAATACTTATATAGAAGAGTTAAATAAGTGAAAAAAGTTTAAAGTAATATATAAAAATAATTTATTGGCTTTAATCTATTTTTTCTTTTCTTCTTTATTTTCTTTTTTTTTATCATTTTCCTTCAAACTTTCCAATATCCAAACATAACCTTATTCGATAAGTCTATATATTCAATTTAATTACAAGCATAGTGACTATGCGAAATTAGTGACATGCTAACTAATGATATTCATAATCATTTAAGAGGTCCTGAGTGAGTGCATTAATTTGGTGTGACCCAACATCGATGTAGCTCAACAACTTCATAGATGTGACCCAACATGGATGTTGCTACGTAACTTCATAGATTCCTTCTTTGATGCTTAATTTTAATTTTTTAAGTATTGAAGACAATGACAAAGGATAATACAAAAAAATAATTAAATAACAAGTAACTTATTTTCAATTGTATAAATAATAACACTTCCTCCTACTCAAATATTATGCCTCTGGTTGGTTTTGAGAATATGCGAGGGAAAATATGATAAAAATAATAAATTATTTGTATATAGTATTTCAAATTTATTTAATCTTTTTAATATTTTTTAAATAAAAGTTAAATAATTTATAAATTTTTTATTAATTTTAATAATATTTATTTTTATATATATATTTTTCATCGTACAATCAAATATGAAAAACTTTAATTATATTTTCTTAAAATTTTATGGAACCAAAATATAATCTATAAATGTTATTATTTATAGAAAAACAGAAGTTAGGATATACATTATTATTATTATTATTATTCCAATTTTTGAATGAAATTAGCTAGCATGATCCTTTTAGGTCTTGGTAGATCCAAAGAGACAAAAATTAGGGACCCTATAAACAAAGAAATCAAAGAATGTTGGTCCCACATAATGCTATCAGTGGCGGCTGCGGACCATTCACCCGACCGTCACAACGACCTTTATTAACCATGATTGATGATTGATCCATGCACCTCATTACTTGTCTACGTTCACCTAGTCAAAGATGGAAATCTGCCATGTGGGCGCCCACGCGCTTTCACACGGAAAAAAATTACACAAGCCCACTGCAACCTTTCTTCCATCTTAAAATCTTTGAAGTTTGAAGCATCTTCCCGGAAAAAGGGTGTGGTTATGTTTAGTAGATTTTTTTAATAAAAAAATATTTTATAAAAAGATTAATAAGATAAATAAAATTAATTATATGTACAAATATACTCTAAAAGCATCTTATTCAAAATGCAAAAGTCCTCAAAAGTCTTTCATATTTTTCATGTTTTTCAACTCTCAAATTTGTTTTTTTTTTAATATAATTCTCAAAAATTGTTCTCAATTAAAAATTTATTAAATATAATTTCAAAATTAAAAATAATTTTCTAGAATAAGAGATTAAAACTTTATTTAAAAAAAAAAAAAAGTGTCCTCAAAGCCAGTTTTGAAAAACAATTTTTGAAAACAATTTTATAATATTTTATAAAACAAAAAATTGTTAGGAAATTTAAATATTTTTAACTTTTTTCTATGTTTTTAAAAATCTTTTTGTGTACATAATGTTTTGTTTTTAACCATTTTGTATATTTCTATAATTATTTTTTAAAATAATTATCTAAAAACAAGTTAAAACATTTAAAATATGTTCAAGAAGAGAAAACTATTTTAAAAAAATAATTACCAAATAAGCCATTAAGGTTTAATAGGATATATTTTCAGAACTGGTTTTTTATAATAAAAATCTACGTGGGACTTAACATTCTTAACCTATTTTTTATGTTTTCAAATATTTTTAATGTTCATATTGATATAAATAATAATAATAATAATGTATTTTTTAAAAACACTTTGTTTTGAAAACAATTTTCCCTCTTAATAAATGAAATAGGCCACAACCAAACATGCATACTTTCATAACTTTTTTTCTTTTTGTTCTCAAAATAAAGTTTCTTGAGAATTGTCTTCTCATTAATTTCAAGAAGAATTTTCAACCACAACTTAGATTTTTGTTTTAAGTTTTCTTCTGATTGGTGATCTCATAAAGTTGAATTTATTGCAGGACTGACCTTTAACCCAATGAAGTACTACTTGTCGATGTGTCGACAATTGGATTTTTGGCTTTTTTTTTTTTTTTTTGCTTGTGACGCCTTAGCTGCCTTGTATACCCCCTGTATGCTGTGTGGCTTTTGGCCTCTGGTTTAATAAATTCCTGGCTTACTTATAAAAAAAAAATCATCATCATCCTTCCCATCCTCATCATCATCATTACTGTTAGGACGTTAAGTTTTGTTTGTATGCTGATAATTTTGTTCCTTTTATTTTTTGTCAAAAGTTTTTTTAGGTATAGTGTCTTGCTCTCCATTAAAGATCAAGGGTTACTGTTCGACCAACCCAGAAGTCACAAGTATGTATAAAAATGTTTGACTTGTGACATATTACGCTTTTTTGAGGTAAAAAAGAAATAATATTTTTTTTCTCAAGTTAAAATGTTTTTATTGATTTTTTTTTATAGAGAAAATGACCACTTAAGTAGTTAGTATCGCTTAAACAGTCAAACCACTCGAGCGGTTAGGATCACTCAAGCGATGTTAGTTTGCTAGAGCGGTTATACTTTTTATGTCGATAATTTTTCACAAAAATTGAATTTAGAACTCTTTCAAAATCAAAACTCTTCGGACTTTTTGCCTATATATACTTCATTATAACCCCTTGAGGGTAAGAAATCATATAATTTTTTAGAGGGTTTCATTAAAGAGAAAAGTCTAAAGTGTCATACCATTCCCGATCTTTGATATAAAGGATTCAAGTGTTGAATATTGGGTTGAAGGTTGTCATCCCTTCAATGAGGCTAAAGTGATCCACCAGAGCAATTGAAGGTTGTTGCGTCGTGAATATGAATCAAATTATAGGTACTAGAGAGTGGATCTTTAGGGTAAAGCGGTCAAGTAAATCTTTTGATTTCGTGTAGTGGATTTAGATTAGTAGGTTTTAAACCTCGTGGTTTTTTATCTCTATAGTTAGTATGAAGATTTTCCACCTAGAAATCTTGTGCTCATTGCTATGATTAATTATCATTGTTATCCTTAACAACTCCCAAGTTTTCCTTAGAGGATAAAAATTATAATTTTTATACTTAAAAGATTTCAAGTAGAGTCCATTTGGTTATATATAGTACCTCTAGTATCTCACAGGATAAAAAAATTAGGGATAATACATATAAATCTTTATTTTAAAATTTAAATCACCCATTCACCCCTTCCGTGGGTGTTCCCTATTAGACTTTTAGTTTTCCGTTACCAAACATCACAATTACTATCATCATCATCCTTATTCTCATCATCATCATCATCATCATTGCCATCATTTAATGACTTAACCTTTAAAGGAACATGATATGGTGCCTCTAACATGCTTTGTGGGATTTTGTATTTCTGTAATAATGTGATGTAATGCAAAAACCATTCATAAATTAGTAATTATATTTAAAAAGTTAATTTCTTATTTATCTTTCTTTTATTGTACATTTCGTAGAGGTGTTCAAAGCTCTTTAACAGTGTGATTATCATAAAGTTAATGAATATATAGTTTATGTCCCTTAATCAAACTGTTATCTTCTAATTTTTATTATTATGGTTATAATTATTTTTATGTTCTTTTCTTTGTTTTCTTTCTCTTTCATACTTAATTATTAGAAAGCTTGTTTTTAGTGCAAACATTTGAATTATGTAGATGAGTTTTGAAAACTCTATAATGGTACTAACATAAATACATCAATTGCATCCATTAACTTTATTTACGCAAGCATTCAATGCTATCAAATTATATCATTTGCTGGGATAAATAGTTTCAGTTTTGAATGATGTTGTTGGAACAAATACCTTATCAAGCGGATTCAATTTTCATACCTAAATATTTCTTTCTTTGTTAATTAATTAAAGTCAGAAATATGGAATGAGATTAAGATAAAGGAGTAATAGAAAAGTGATGTTGCGATAGTATTAAAGTGTAATGTTTGGACCAATATCATAATGCATAAAAAGTGAGCTCATGCCATACTAGTTGGAATAAAATTAGGGATGCATGACGACAATTATAATATTGCTATTTCAAATGAATGTTGATAGTATGAGATTCTTAGGTCATAGGCTTTAGTTAGTAATCGATAAGAGATTCAACAAATGTCTTTGATGGTAGTAATTATGATGCTTTAATTTGATCCATGTATTCTCTAGATGGAAGTTGGGTCATAAACACTTGTGCATCTTTCCATGCTACTTCTAATAAGAAACTATATGCAATATGATTTCTACAAACATTAGCTAAAGCGATGATGAACCATGCAATATTATTGGAAAAGGTGGTGTGAAATGTTATGATTTTTAACAAATCTATCACGCATAATTTAAAGAAACTAGCAAATAAAATTAAAGTTCCTAAATATGTAGAGCTTGAGGAGATAACAAGGATGCCATGAAACCTCAAACTAAAACCTTAAGGGTTGAACCTAAAACTACTCTATCTCCATTAAGAAGATCATCCAAGACTATTCAAGTCTATAAATCATTATTCTCGATCTTTGCATTATTAGTTATCAATCTAATGATGAATCTAAGTCTTATAAAGAAGTTCTACAAGTAGATGCTAGGAGAAATTAGGAGCAAGTTATGGATGCCGAGATGAAGTCTCTTTCATCAAATCAAACTTAGGATTTTATTAAATTACCCATAGGTAAGAAAACTTTACACAATAAAGGTGCCTATGAATAGATTGAAGAAGGAAATTGCTAGCTCTAAGAGATACAAAGCTAGAAGGTATTGATCACATTGAAATTTTGTTTCCTATTATCAAACTTTCAACTATTAGATTACTTTTGAATATTATGGCAATAAAAGACTTACATTTGGAATAGTTGGATGTGAATATTGCATTCCTTTATGAGGATCTAGAAGAAGAGATTACATGCACCAACAACAAGATTATGTTGCAAGTGGAAAAGAAAATATGGTTTTGTAAGCTTAAAAAAAGCTTGTACAAACTTAAGCAAGTGTCAAACAAATGGTATGAAAAGTTTAATGGTTTTACGTCAAAAAAACAAGGTTTAATAGATGTAATGCATATCATTACTGTTTCTTTGAGAAACTTTACTCTTCTTATTTAATTCTCCTTCTATATGCAAATGATATGCTTATTGTAGGCTCAAGCACGAATAAGATCTTTAAACTAAAAGAGTAATTGTTAAGCAATTTTCAATGATGAATTTGAGAGTTGTTAATCAAATCCTTGGTATGAGAATCAATAGAGACCGTGTGAATAAGAAACTAAAATTATCATAAGCTAAATGCATTGTCATGGTGCATAAAAGGTTTAATAGGGGACAATCTATAGTCAACACTTCTTTAGCAAGTCATTTTAAGCTTTCAAAGGTACAATGTGTAGAGACACAAGTTGATCATGACTACATGGAAAAGTTTCATATGCCTCAACTATTGATAAACCTAATGTATGCCATGGTCCGTATAAAAGCACATTGCTCAAAGTGTAGATGATAGTGCATTCATAAGTACTCCAAGAAAGGAACATTGAGAAGCAATTAAATGAATATTTTGATATATCTTAAAGATAACACTAATCTTTTTCTATCTATGGAGAATATCTTAAAGATAGCACTAATCTTGTTTATAAGGTTATGTTTATACAAATTTATTAGGAGATATTAATACTAGAATAAACGCTATGAGCTATGTGTTGACTTTTAAGTACTGCAACAATGAATTGGTTATCTCAATAACAAAAAATTGTAGTTATTTCCATGATAGAAGAAAAATATATTGCTACCATAAAGGTATGCAAGGAGATGATTTGGCTAACAAAATCTTATGAAAAAGTTGGACAAGTCAATGTTAATGATGGTGTTTACAATTAAAAGGTTGAAGCTTTGTTCAATTTCGTTTTATCTTTAGATGCAAAGATAAAAATTACATCAAGTTCTTTGTACATATTTTAGTGTTTGAGCTACTTTTGAATCTCCATCCAAATGGAAGATTGTTACATGTTGGGTGGGATTATTTAGGTTTCTTGATATATTTAGGCTATGTTTGATTCCCATAAAGTATTAAGGAAAGAAAAAAAAATGTTAAGAAAGATGATTTTCTTATATTTGGTTTTACTATAGAAAATAAATAAAAAATAAAAAAAAGTCAAATATAATTAAAATTATTAAGAAATTTATATATTTTTAAATTATTTAATACTTATATAGAAGAGTTAAATAAGTGGAAAAAGTTTGAAGTAATATATAAAAATAATTTATTGACTTTAATCTATTTTTTATTTTCTTTCAATTTTTTTTCTTTTACTTTTCTTCTTTATTTTATTTCCTTAGCATTTTTCTTCAAACTCTCCAAGATCCAAACATAACCTCATTCGATAAGTCTATATATTCAATTTAATTACAATCATAGTGACTATGCGGAATTAGTGACATGCTAACTAATGATATTCATAATACTTCATAGATGTGACCCAACATGGATGTTGCCACGTAACTTCATGGATTTCTTCTTTGATGTTTAATTTTAATTTTTTAAGTATTGAAGAATTTGACAAAGGATAATACAAAAAAAATAATTAAATAACAAGTAACTTATTTTCAATTGTATATATAATAACACTTTCTCCTACTAAAATATTATGCCTCTGGTTGGTTTTGAGAATATGTGAGGGAAAATATGAGAAAAATAATAAATTATTATTATATATTACTTTAAATTTATTTAATCTTTTTTAAAAAATTTAAATAAAAGTGAAATAATTTATAAATTTATAAATTTTTTATTAATTTTAATAATATTTAATTTTTTTATATTTTTCACCTACAATCAAATATGAAAAACTTTAATTATATTTTCTTAAAATTTTATGGAACCAAGATATAATCTATAAATATTATTATTTATAGAAAAACAGAAGTTAGGAAATACATTATTATTATTATTATTATTATTATTATGATTCCAAATTTTGAATGAAATTAGTTAGCATGATCCTTTTAAGTCTTGGTAGATCCAAAGAGACATAAAAATTATGGACCCTATAAACAAAGAAATCAAAGAATGTTGGTCCCATATAATGCTATCAGTGGCTGCTGGGGACCATTCACCCGACCGTCAACGACCTTTATTAACCATGATTGATGATTGATCCATGCACCTCATTACTTGTCTACGTTCGCCTAGTCAAAGATGGAAATCTGCCATGTGGGCCTGGCCCACGCGCTTTCACGGAAAAAAATTACACAAGCCCACTGCAATCTTTCTTCCATCTTAAAATCTTTGAAGTTTGAAGCATCTTCCCGGAAAAAGGGTGTGGTTATGTTTAGTAGATTTTTTTAATAAAAAAATCTTTTATAAAAAGATTAATAAGATAAATAAAATTAATTATATGTACAAATATACTCTAAAAGCATCTTATTCAAAATGCAAAAGTCCTCAAAAGTCTTTCATATTTTTCATGTTTTTCAACTCTCAAATTTGTTTTTTTTTTTAATATAATTCTCAAAAATTGTTTTATTTAAAAAAAAAATTCAAAACTAGTTTTGTTTTAAAAAAAAATAATTACTAAATAAGCCATTAAGGTTTAATAGGATATATTTTCAAAAATGGTTTTTTATAATAAAAATCTACGTGAGACTTAACATTCTTAACCTATTTTTTATGTTTTCAAATATTTTTAATGTTCATATTTATATAAATAATAATAATAATAATGTATTTTCTAAAAACACTTTGTTTTCAAAACAATTTTCCCTCTTATTAAATGAAATAGCCCACGACCAAACATGCATACTTTCATAACTTTTCTTTTTTTTTTTTTTTTGTTCTCAAAGCAAAGTTTCTGAGAATTGTCTTCTCATTAATTTCAAGAAGAATTTTCAACCACAACTTAGATTTTTGTTTTAAGTTTTCTTCTTATTGGTGATCTCATAAAGTTGAATTTATTGCAAGACTGGCCTTTAACCCAGTGGAGTACTACTTGTCGGTGTGCCGATTTAAAGGGAGAATTACCCAAAAGGGTAGGCTGAAAAAAATAATGACTATGAAGACTCACTTTTTTAAAGGATAATTTTACCCTTGAATATGTTTTTTATATTATTTATAAATAAATTGAGATTATCAATGATGTAGGGCTCATACATGATGATAAGTACAAGTTGATAGGTAATCAACGGTACATTTCTCAGCTTGAAAAAATTGTTGTCACTTTTGAATAATCAAATGACTATTTAAAAATTTGTTATTTTTTTTTTCAAAAAAATTGAGATTTTTTAAAGAACCTTGTAAAAAAAATAATTTTTAATATCTCATAAATAAAGACCATATCCTAAAGTTATTATATCGTTTTATATATAAAACATACAATTAAAAACTTTGTTATCATATAATGAATAATTATTTTTTACTAACACTCATCAATTGAATAATATATAAATATTCAATTGATTAACACACACCTATTAAATGGAATAACTCACAATTATTCATTGGGTAATATAGCACGTGAAAAAATTAAATAAAAATAAATTAAATTATGTTGTAATATATTGTAATGATAGTGTATTTATATTGCAAGTATAATGCATTTATGTCGTATCTATATTTCATTACAAAAGTAATAATTCTAAAAATGTTTATTCATACCCTATTGGTATTAACACATCGTATTAATATATTAACAACATTTATTTAGTGTTTTGAAATTATTTAATAATTTTTGTATATATATATATATATAAACTACATGAATTCAAATTAGTATTTCATTTGGTTTCAAAAATTATTTATGATATAGGTATGTTGTGAAATATGGTATGATCATACGAAATTACCATTTTTATAAAAAATTTCATAAATTTCTTAATTAGGTTTTATTGTAATGTAAGTGTATTTATATTGTAATTATAACATATTTTTGTTGTGTTGGTATTTTATAATAAAAGTAATAATATTGAGGATCACCTTTTATACCTTATTAATATTCAACATATCAAATATATTAACATCATCCACTCGATGCATTGAGAAAAAAAATTTATATGAAAATTAAAAAAAAAAAAAAACATTATGAAAGGGAAAAAAAATCATATAAATTTTTTTAAATTATTTTATTATAAAAATAAAAAATGATTAAACCTTCTCTATCATTTTCTTATTCTTTTTAAAGAATCTAAATGAAAAATTAAACATTTTATCTTCCTTAAATTTAATACAAAAACATAATTTATCAATTTAAAATTATAATATATATATATATATATATATATATATATATATATGAAAAAATAATCATTTTTATTATATAATTATAAAACTTATTTTTTTCTTCATAAAATTAAAAATTAAAATAAAAATATAAAAAGGTAAAAAAAAACAATAAATGATATTTTGAAAATATTTTTTAAAAGTATTTTTGTTTTGGTTTAAATGGGTAGGAGGTTGTTGTCATTGCTATTAAAGTTAAGATTCCATTGCTTTTAATGTGCATGTTATGGTTGCAATATCTTTGGGAGACGTACTTTTGAGCCAAACAGTAATACATATATAAAATGGGTCTCAATTCAAGTATAAAAGAAACAATTCAAACTTAATCTTTTAATTACTGTTTTTGAAAAACAATTCTAAAAAATAATCTTTTTAAAATAATTTTAAAAAATAATTTTAAAATTTTTATAAAATAAAAATCTGTTTAAAAATCTAAAATATTTTTAACTTATTTTTTAATATTTTTAAATATATTTTAAAATTAACTTTTATAACTAATATTTTATTTTTAATTATTCTATATATTTATATAATTATTTCTTAAAACAGTTATTAGAAAATAAATGAAAATAAAAAATAATAATTAAAAGGTATTTTTTGAAAAAATAAAAAATAAAAAATAATTTTTAATTATTAAATGTGTTTTCAGTATTTTTACTTTTGGAGAAGTGAAAACTGTTTCTAAAAACAATTCCAAAGATACCTTTACTACTCCACTCAACTTTCTCCGCCATCGGTCTGACTACTGGACAAATTAGAAAGTCTTAGTCAAGGTTGGCTACACTGGGACATAATTTCCCCACGATATTAAATTGGTCTCCAGTGCCAGGATTTATTGTTTTCATTTTCTCATTAGTTTCTTACACACCTCTGCAAACGAAGTGAGCTAGCTCAAGGAGTTTGAGGAGGAGGAGGAGATCATATATCATATATGGCTACTTTTCCAGATATTCAGAAGCCTCTCTTCTTCGCTTTCATTCTCATATGGCTCATACTGATGTGCTTTGGCTCCAAAGCCCAAGGTGGTCGGCTTCCTGAGGATGAAGGTAAGAGATCAAACTTGGTCGATCCTCTTTTTTCCGACTGTCTTCCACCTCACATTATTTTCTTTATATAGTTGCATGGCTGCTCCCCCATGTTTGCCTCTTAGAAATTATCAAGAAAAGAACAATATTTTAAGACCATAAAAAAAAAAATTATGTGAAGAAGAAAATATTAAGGTTTACTCAAATTTTTTTGTGAACAACCCTATAAAAGAAAAATATTAAGGTTCCTCCCTGTTTTCTTTACCTCAAATTTTAGAAACCAAACATACCTAAATCTATTATTCTATTCTTTGAACTATTTTTCCCAAAACAAGAGAAAGAAATAATCACAAAAAATGTCATCAAATCCACCTGACAAATAATTTAAATGTTATTTTATATATACATATATAAGGATTACAATAGGTTGAGTTTTTTTTAGTACCCGCTCATAGTGGGAAGAGTTTAGGATAAAGATAAACGGATTTATGATGAGTTTGGAAAGTTTAAAAATAGTGGGATGGGTTTCGAGAAAGTTCATGTATGACTTTGTTCTACCTGATTATATGTAATTTTAAATAAAAAAATTATTTTAATTGATTTTTTTTCTATTTTTCAACTTTTTAAATATAAATAAAATATTAATTTTTATAAAAATAAATTTAAATATTTATAATATTTTTTATTTATAAATTATATTTATTTTTAATAAAATTTTACATAGGACAGGGTAAGTAGGATATGATAATTTTCTATATTTATCTCTTCCGCTTATTATTATTATTATTATTTATGGGAATGAAAATAAATATAAATAAACAGGATATGATTGGGATGAGGTGACTTGTCCCAAACCTACACTGTTACCATCCTTATACCCATAACTAAGATGCTATGAAATAAATTACTATAAAAAAATTAATATTAAATTTGGATATATATATATATATATATATATATATATATATATATATATATATATATATTTGTTTTTAAAAATAGAAAGTCTTACACAAAATATAGGAATTCTTAAAACACTTTTTAAAATTTAGAGAAGTAAAAATTTTCACCGTAATAAATTTTTGAAATTTTGAAAAGATTTTCTAAAGGTAGAAAGTAAATTTCTTTCTTTCATTTTTTTTTTTAATATTTTATAAGAGTTCTTTATTTTGTATAGAATTTTTTATTTTAGAAATAAAAAATAAGAAGTACATCCAAACGCCACCACACCCTAATTATGAACCTTAATCAAATGAATTATATATGCGACATATTAAATCTGAGTTGTGAGATTTTTGTGCAATGGAAGCTACATGTACTACAAGAACGAATACATGAGGTTGAGGTTGAGGGTGCTCTTCTTGTAGAGTTCAGGCCCAAGCCCAACCTAATAGTTTGTCAGAGGCTTTAGATCACAGCCCCATATCCACTGGCCCCAAGGGCCCAAGACCCCAAGACAAAGCGCATGCCCTTAGGATTGGCCCAAATGATATCCATATCCTAGGAGCTTAAAAATACCAACAATCTCCGAAGATAAGAAGGCTAAGTGCCCACTAGGCCCAAAGACCTAGAGGAAGCCATTTTTCACTATAATGATGCTAACTTCTTTTTTAATTCTTTTTTTAAAGTATATGCCCTTCAAAAAAATCACCAAAACATATACCTAGTGTTAATTGAGTTTAAAATAAAGTCTTTTAACTTTTAAAAGTCACTCTATACGAATGGTGTAAAATATTGAAATTGAACCAATATAGTTAATTGATGTTAGAATCAAAATTGAATCAATCCTTTAGTGATAGTAGATTTTTTTAAGCTTAATTTCCTTCGATTTATATCATTAACTTGATGCAAGTAAATATAAAAATTATACAAATTTGAGTTTGAAGTTCAATATATTTAAATTTTCTAACTTAAAATATAGTGATTGTATTTAAAAAATAATTTGGTTACAGTTTAATAATAAGAAATTATTCTAATAGAATGTAAAACAAAATCTAATCAAATATTAAATAAAGAGATTAAAATCTTAAAACATCGGTTTGGTTCTTGTTTTTATCGATTATGAGACAAAAAAAAAACTGAAAATGGAATTGATAAATTCGGTTTTTGAGACTTTTATAGTTATTAAAAATCAAATAAATTTAATCGGTTTTGATTGTATTGGCTCGATATTATCAATTTTCGGTCTTTACTCAAGCGTATATGCATGAGGGAAATATAAGTATATATATATATAGCTTTGGGATTAACGACCAACTCCTACTATATATTGATGTGTGCAGTGAAGGCTCTCCATGAAATAGCAGAACAAGTGGGGAAAAATGATTGGGACTTCAGCCTAAACCCTTGTGATGGCAACGCCAACTGGTCAACACCTCAAAGGAAGGAAATGCCATGGTATAACAATACTCTCACCTGCAATTGCTCCTATCCCAACGGTCAATGCCACGTCGTTCAGATGTATGCTACCTTCCCTGATTTATACATATGTCTATCTACATATTTGAAGTTTAACAGTCACCATTATGATTTCTGCAAGTATATTCAATGGTGCCATGTTTCTAATTATCTGTATATCATTTTATTTTTGTGGGGTGGGGGTGGGGATGGGGATGGGGATGGTTGGTTATGAGAACATACCAAAAACAGTATTAAATCAAGCATGATTAAACCCCGTCTAGCCTTGTGGATTATTTGAACTCTCAACCCTTTTAACTGAGATATTCACAAGCCCTTTTGTAGTCAGTCATTCACTTGTACAAAATATAGAGTTAGTTTTGTGACTTTTGTCTATGTAGCCAGTTTGGTCTTGCCACTTGAAAGAGGAGAAACAAATCATTTTCCATCCATAAAAAAAATCCAAGTACTAGATTTTTTTCCCCCAATGCTTGTATCTTTCCAGTTGCTCATTGCTTACATACGGTACCTATTACCTATTTGAGAGCTTTGTCATTGGTATGCCTTAGAGGATATATATTCTCCTCTCCTTACTTTAAGGTCAGTCAATCTACAAAATCTATCATAGTCATTATATCCCAATTGACAAGAAGTTTGACAATCTTTATTATTCATTACTGTGCCATTTAGGATTTTGGGGGTGCTTCAATGGTTTAGAAGGTCTATGGAGATATGTCCACTTCCTGAGCAACATCCATGATCTTCTATTAGTTGATCTAAAATGATTAGAAAATTCTCTTGAAGAAAAACAGGGTCATTATGTTTTTCTTTTAATGCAAAATGACTTTTTGAGTTAGATGTGGGGTGCTTGCATACACATACATATAGTTTAGATATACATGTATATAAGCATGTATACAGTGGGTGACAAATAAAGAATCTCAAGCCATCAACTACTAAAATATAATCCTCTTCATTACTTAAACACTTTTGGTATGGTATACATATATACATAAATCTATTATGTACATGTATAGTGTTTTCATAGTGCCATGGACCACAAAGTATACTGAAGTTCTCAATCTAACTTTGGACTACATTCTCATGGTTTACATGCTTCAGGGCTTCTGATTTTGATGTTCCTCTGTTTTATGAGCTACTGAATTATGGTTTTCTTTCCGTTTCTTAATTTGTATTTGCACTTACATAACTCTATTACATGTTTTAATATAAAGCAGTTCACACATGAATGGTTGCTTATTAAGTGTTTTTCTTCACTTTACTCGTGTCTACTAACAAAACATGATATTTGGGAATTTACCAAACCAAAACTCGAATCCTATGGACATGTATTACCCTGTTTCTTTGTCAAACAGATTTCTCAAAGGGCAGGATCTTGCTGGTGTGCTTCCCCCCTCTCTGGCGAAATTGCATTACCTTAAGATGATGTAAGAAATGCTTCTATAAATATATATGTTTTTCAAAACTTAAATTTAAATTTCAAACTTTGTGACATTTTTTTTCTCTTGTCTATAGTGATTTCACTAAGAACTATCTTAGTGGTAACATACCTCAGGAATGGGCTTCTATGCAATTAGAATATATGTGAGACACTTCTGCACTTCATCTTTAAGGTTAACCTGTAGATGATCTTTATAGGATTGACAGAGTGAACTATTCCCTGCAGGTCACTTACTGTGAACAGGTTATCAGGACTAATACCTAGCTTCCTGGGAAATATTACTACTCTGAGATATATGTATGTAGTGACATTCACTTTATCTCAACAACCCCATTTTCTTTTTTGGAAAGTGCTTCTTAGTTTGTTTAGGTTTGCTTTTACTGTTATCTTGAAGAAATTGAATTGAATTTTCAGGAGTTTGGAAAACAACCTATTCTCTGGAACTGTTCCTCCCCAGCTTTGGCAACTAGTCAACTTGGAGAATCTGTTGGTCCTTCTCCTCTTATCACTATTCATATTTGGCTATTCATTTCTTGATTATCTGTAATCTTTCAAAATTATTGCAATTTATTTTGGTTTGATCTTCCCTTTGGTGACTAGCATTCTTAGCACTAACAATCTCACTGGGGAGTTGCCTCCAGCACTTGCTAATCTAACCAAATTAACAGAATTGTAAGATTTCAAAGCCCTTTAGAATAATGTAAATGTAAATATTTCATATATGTGATGGAAAAAAGATTAGCTTTTATACAATTACGTTTTTGTCTTTGTGTTGGATCCAATGCAGTCGGATTAGTAGCAACAATTTCACTGGAAAAATACCCAATTTTATTCATAGTTGGAAACAACTTCAGAAATTGTAAGTTTCTTCTCATGTTCTGAAATTTCATGATATTAGAAGTTTTTAGGTGCAATCTTAGTGAATTGGAAATGTGTGGTTAACAGAGAGATCCAAGCAAGTGGTCTTGAAGGGCCCATACCTTCTAGCATTTCTGTCTTGAAGAATTTAACTGAATTGTGAGTTAAACCTTCTTAGTCAATATATTTGTTGAGTTGCTTAATTTTTGCAGCCATTTGCCTTTCACATCATATCATCAAAATAGACTAGGATTTTAATTTTTCTTGATGGGATTCCATGCAGAAGGATTAGTGATTCACCTGGGGAAGGCTCAAATTTTCCGCCTCTACAAAACATGATAGGCTTGAAAAGGCTGTAAGTTGTAGTTGCGGTTTTAAAATTCTTTAGGTGCATGTAAGTTGTAGTTGCGGTTTTAAAATTCTTTAGGTGCATAATCATTCTCATACTCCTGTAATAGTGCTTATATGGATCAGGTTTACCTTGTAGGATGTTGAGAGGCTGTAATATCTCCGGATCAATCCCCAAATATTTAGCAGAGATGACGGAACTGCAAATTTTGTAATTCTACAACTAACTTTTTTTTTCCCATTGCCTTTCATTTTTGGCAATGCTAGTGAGTGCGCTAGAGTAATGCATTGCTAATATTACAAACTTAATATTACTATGAACTTGTGTGTATATGCATGGAAGCAAGATGTCAAATACTGTATTTATTTGATTTTCAAAAGAATATAAATATGAGTGGACATGTCTAAAGTAATTTGAGCAAACAACCATGTAAGGGTTTTTCTTCTTTCATCTTTTCTATCATGGTAACTGAAATTGGACACTGAAAAATTATATGTTTATCCAGACCTAACTTTTAACTTTGACCTTTTACTATTTGTGAGTCTTCTTTCACATGGAGAGAAGGTAATTATTTTCTTGCTCAACCAAAGAGGAAAACAACTGAAAAGGTAAACCACTTTTTTTTTTTTTTTTTTGGCTATATTGGGAAGGATTCATAGGCTAGAACTTGCCATATGGAGATGTTGACTAAGGGTGCTGGGAAATTTGGACCAAATTTGTGTTTTGGTTTCTACTTTTTAGTTGGGAACATCCTTTGCTGTCATTTTTTGCTTTGAAAAACAATCCCTTCCCTCTTGTGCATTTTTCCCCTAAATAAACTTCATTCTCTATGATGAAAAGAACGGTTGGGGAAAAAAGAAGAAAAAGAAAGCTTTGGATTGTGTAGAAACCTTTTTATAAGATTAAAATGGCTATTTAAGTAAGATACTGGCACTAGGGACCCTCAGTTCACCTTTTTTTTTTTCTTTTGAAAAAAAAGAGGTGAGGTTGATTAGTTCTATAATCTTATGGTTGACCTGTTTGTAAGTAATTCCATCATTGAATTATGTCTCTCCTTTTCCTACTTATTTGTCATACTTGTGGCATTTTTTGTTTTCAAATTTATAATGCACTAAATTCAGTAGAAAGATCATTTGACTAAACCTTTATTTTGTTTGCTTAATTATGACATCTGTATTGTTATTTTCTCATAGAGACCTCAGCTTCAACAAGCTGGAAGGAACTGTTCCAAACCTAGAAGATTTAACAAAAATGGAGCTCATGTAAGCAATTGAAAATCAGGAAAGCATGCCTTTTTTTAAATTTTTCATAGGAGGCCTTCTTGTGGATTGATACATTAAAATATCTATATCATTGGTCCATTCTTGGTAGTTTACCTAGATCATAGAGTTACTAAACTATGACTAAGCTCACACCCGAAAGATGTAGGTTTACCAAGAAGGTTATATTATAGAATGGTATAAGAAACTGAGTTATATGTAGGGAAGGCTTCCTATATATTCATCCTATGGTTTATGCTTTACCCTTACCAAAATTCATACTACAATTTTCTTCAATATGACTCTGCATAACATTTTAAGATAGTAACGACTTACATCTCTTAACAATTAAGACACTTTGTCATTTGCTATTTAGGTATTTGACAAGCAACTTGCTTAATGGGCCTATTCCGGACTGGATCAAGAGCAGAGATAATCGCTAGTATGCTTTTAATCCTACATTTTCAATTAATTTTATATGAAATTACTTATTTTTGTGCTTCAATCTCCTATTTATATATGCCTAAGCTGTACATGGGAATATATATGAATTCCTCCTCTAGAAAGTGATCCTTCTCTAACCCTTTTGGAGATTAGTATGCAGTAGACCTATTTTAGTCATTTTCATCCCACCATGTGCAACATCTGAAATCATCCCATGTATTCATAGGTGTAGCAAGGAATTGCAGAAATTGAAAAAAAAAATGTGCATTTTTTCATTCTCTCCATTGTCTATGCTTTACACCTGAATGGTCATTAGTTCAGTGTACAGCATCTAAAATGTGCAACAGGGACATGGTAGATATATTATAATGCTGATTTAGATGGTGAGGTAGAAGTTCTCAATTCATAAACTTTTTGTCATTATTTTCTCAATTCATAAATTTTTTTTCATTATTGCTGCATATTAGCCAAATCAGTTCATACTGTAGCTATTGAAGAGAAGAACTCATAAAGAAGTTACTCATATGGGTGCTCCAAAAGCTTCTCATTCTAAAAGAATCTAACTCCTTAGCTCTTAATTTCAGAATTAGGCCAGATTCCCTTCAAGGTTTCATCTGCAAACTTCTAGTTAATCTAGCACTGATAATTCTTATAAGAGTTCCTAAAATTTTTGTATGCAGCCAAATTGATATTTCTTATAATAACTTTTCTGAGCGCTCTGTGCCATCTACTTGTGAAGAGAGCTTGTAAGAACTCTTTGTATTCCTGATTTAAACCTTATTGAGCTTGACACAAATATTTTTCTTCATTCACTATCTATTTGGTTGAAAATAACTTTCTGTTATTTTATCAGGAACTTGTTCCAAAGCTTTTCTGAGAGGGGAAAATCGTAAGCTTGTAATTTTTTTTCAAATTAAACTTTGAAGAGTAGTGATATGCAGGTTTGTTAGTTTCCTTGTACAATACTGATGTTTTTTCAAATGTATCCTTCTATATAGAGAACTTGGTAAGTGCCTGAATAGTATTCCATGTTCCAAAGGTAAATGCCTTAATTATGTTTTATGAATTTATTTCCATGCATGAATTTTAGTTATTTTACTTCTTCTATGTTTTAAACCTATTTGATCATCATTTATATTGTTGTTGTTTTATGAAGATCGGTATTCACTGCATATAAATTGTGGTGGAGAAGGAACCACCATTGGAGATGTAGTCTATGAAGCGGATGATTATTTAGCAGGTCCATCCGAGTTTAAACCCATCAGAGATAATTGGGGTTTTAGTAGCACAGGACACTTTTGGGATCAAAACAGAACCTCAAACGATTATAGAGCACAGAATGTATCCATGCTCAGGATGAATGACTCTGAATTGTACAAAAGAGCACGACTTTCTCCTCTATCTTTCACTTACTATGGACGCTGCTTAGCAGATGGCAACTATACTGTGAAACTCCATTTTGCAGAGATAGTGATAAGAGACAATAAATCCTTTCACAGTCTTGGAAGACGTATTTTTGATGTTTACATCCAGGTTGTCAATCTTATTATTCCTGCAACTGGAATGTCAAAGAAGACGATTTAATTTCAATTAGTTTATTGCAGGAAAAGCTGGAGTTGAAAGATTTTAACATTGTACAAGCAGCACAAGGGGTTGATAAGGCATTTGTAAAAGAATTTAAAGCAATTGTAAAGAACAAAACTTTAGAGATCCGATTTCATTGGGCTGGGAAAGGTACAACAGCTGCCCCAAAGAGAGGAACTTATGGTCCTCTCATATCAGCCATTTCTGTAAAAGCTGGTGAGTTGTATGCTCTGTATATATATGGTGAAGTATTTGTATTCTTCTTGTCACTCTTATCATATTTGAGTTTGAGATTCTTTGTTGTCCAACTTGTTCTGCACTTTGTGTAAATAAATAAATATATAAGCATAGTAATACATTACAAGAAACTCCCTTAAATTATGGGAATCAAGGCAAGATTACATTGATATTTGACAAGAGGCCGAATCAATTTGCTGTCTTATTTTCTGCCAGCTAATTTGCTTGTTTGGGATGTGTATTATCCAATTGATGTTTTTTATATTCATATTAACGTTTGAATTAGATGAAATTTTCCGTAATTCATGATATGCACTATGCAATCTGATATGTTCTTTTATTTTTTTTGTTATTCTTTGTGTAGATTTTGAGCCTCCTTCTGACGTAAAAAAGAAGATATGCATTGTGGTTGGGGCTGTGGCTGTGGCTTTGGTATTATTCCTTGTTTTAGGTATTCTTTGGTGGAAAGTTTGTTTTGGAGGCAGAATCTCCCGGGAACAAGGTGGTGTAAAACTACTGCACAAACTAAAACTTAAGTATATTTGTTACAGGCATGCTAGCAACCACATAGAAATTTCAATATTTTTATTTCAATTATGGTAATAGATGAATCACCCTTGTTATCGTGTTCTAACATATATCTTAGAGAGATGTGGAAATAGACAAAAGAGGACGAATGGACAACTGATTTCAAAACAATCCAGTTTTGACATTTCTTTAGCTCTGAAGAGGTTTTAGCTCATCACCTGAAGATTTAAATGCCAAAATAATCAGGTTTTGAATAAGTTATATGGAATGCATATCAAATTCAAGAAAAATGATAATTGGAAATTTCATTGTATGGTGTTCCCTAATTTCACCTAATGCTCAATTAAATTGCTGAGCAAGAAGAATTCCAAATTGTATATGAGACTTTAGGTGGAGCAGCTTTTAAGGATTTCTCTGACCTCTCTCTTTTATTTCTGAAAGCATATCTGCGAGAAAATGAAGTATTACATTTGTGTTTCCTTTGTCTCATTCTTTCAAATGTATTCTAACTAATTATGAGGCATTCAAAGTACTAAAAGAAGCAATGTTAGTACTTTGTGAGACACAAGTTACCATTTTAACTTTTTCCATTGGACAGAATTGAGAGGATTAGATCTGCAAACTGGTTTATTTACCTTGAGACAAATTAAAGCTGCTACCAACAACTTTGATGCTGCAAACAAGATTGGAGAAGGAGGTTTTGGATCAGTCTACAAGGTATTCTACAGGCCCATCAGTTCTTTGTTTAATTCTTAATTTTTAGTGTTGGTCCATGACATATGGACCTAGACCTATGATTCAAGGATCACTTGCACCATGCCAATTCAGGGTACCCTATTAGATGGAACCATAATTGCAGTGAAGCAACTTTCTTCGAAATCAAATCAAGGAAATCGTGAATTTGTAAATGAAATAGGAATGATATCTGGTTTACAACATCCGAATCTTGTAAGATTATATGGATGTTGCATTGAAGGGAATCAACTACTGTTGGTATATGAATACATGGAGAACAATTGCCTTGCCCGTGCTTTATTTGGTAATAAGCTCTATCTTTGAAATTCATGTTAATTATTATTTCATTTAAATATATCAATAGTGACAAAAAAAACTGACTCATTCATTAATAGCTTTGATGAATTCCATTGATTCCGTAATTCTGTTGATTATAGGTCGAGAAGAAATCCAATTGCAATTAGATTGGCCTACCAGGCAAAGGATTTGTATTGGCATAGCAAAAGGTTTGGCTTTCCTGCATGAGGAATCGACACTGAAAATTGTTCATAGAGACATCAAGGCAACCAATGTACTTCTGGATAGGGACCTTAACCCCAAGATCTCTGACTTTGGTCTGGCCAAGCTTGATGATGAAGAAAACACCCACATTAGCACTAGAATTGCTGGAACTATGTGAGCTACTGATCTTGTCTTTTTTTCTTTCAGTCCTTTATTAATATGGCTATTTAACTATAGTACAGAGAAGGGATGATGAACATATTACATTTGAATTTTTCCTTTCTCCAAATCAATGGCATGAGATAATAGCCAGTAGTTGTTGATCAACTCTGAAATTAGATTGCTTCTCCAATTTAGGCTAGAAGATGTCAATTGATTGAAACCTCTGCAACCAAAAAAGTTTTCATGTATGGAATTTTTGGCATCAATATCTGGTAGAAACTTGTATACATTAGGTGCTATAATTCAAATGCAAACCTTACTTGCATAGAGGTTATTAGCTAGTCTTTGTGAACAATGTTCATGCTTTGCCAGCTAGTTAAATATAATGATAATGTAATTTAGGATCCTTGAAGGGTGTTTTACAAACTATTATTATTTACTAAATATATAAGATTTTGTTGGACATTTCCTACATAAATCTTATTATTGAAGTGGAGCCATAAAACAATGTTTACTGTGCAGAGGATACATGGCACCAGAGTATGCATTATGGGGTTATTTAACCTTTAAAGCAGATGTATACAGTTTTGGAGTTGTTGCTTTGGAAATTGTTGCTGGGAAGAACAACATGAAATATAAGCCAAATGAAGATTATGTGTGTCTTCTGGACTGGGTAAGAGAGATCGCTATATGTTTTTTGCATGCATCATATGAAAACAACAATACAAAACTAGGTTACTTGCTTTGGAACTTGTCCATGTAACCTGCTCAGCAAGCTGTGAGTCATGAGAGACTCAAGTAGGAAGTAGACTGAACTCTGCAAAAGCATCCAAATTGGTTGCTTGAGGCAAGTTCAGAGATCATTTGCCAAACTTTGTTTGCAAGGCTCTAAATTTTTTGGACACTGAGTACTCTCCTTCGTAAAAGGTATTGACCCTTTCTTCCTCAATGTTTATTAAAAGAAAAGCCTCTAAAAGATATGAAGTCACACATGAAAAGGCAGATGTTTTTAATTTGGCAATCCGTGAGGCGCTAAATAACCTGAGGTTCCACTCTCAGCTGCTCTCATCTCATTTTGTGTGTGAATAAATACCATTACCTGTTAGTAATAGATGTTTGTGTGTGGTGTATGTGGAAAGATTCAAACTGGTGAAGTGCTTGCAATTTATCTGTGGCACAGAAAGAAAAATATTTAACAGAAAATAGCTAAATTGCAAACCGTTGTATGGACACTACTCACTGTTGGACCCAGTACTCTGTGGAAGACAATGGTGCAGTGACCGGTTGCATGTAGTTCACTTCCATTTTTCTTTCATTCTTCTTTTGGTCTTGTTTGTCTTGGGCATTTCCTGGTTTATGAACTTTTAAATTTGAATCTGAGTGCATGAATGGAGGTTGATATTGTTTTATCCAAGTTTCATATTTCTTTTGCCGACCTGTTCCTTCACATTTCCACTACCCTCTTTCTGCATCTTGAAGGCATTTGTTTTACAACAAAAAGGAAATTTAATGGAGCTTGTGGATCCAAAGTTAGGGGCTGATCTCAACAAGGAAGAGGCAAAAAGAATGATTAAAGTAGCTTTACTCTGCACCAATCCATCCCCGGCACTCAGGCCTACCATGTCTGCTGTAGTGAGCATGCTGAAAGGACAAACTGTTGTTCCAGAAGTACTGATCATGGATCCGAGTTCTTATAGTGATGACTTGAAGTTCAATGCTCTCAGAGGTCAGTATGATCAGATGCAACTTGAGAGCCATAGTGTCAGTGGGCTACTCAACAAGTCATTGGATTCAACAACGAAGGGATCTTCCTCCACATCTTCTCAGGATCTATATCAAATCAATGTTCACTCGCATTAATTTCCTCATGGTGAGAAAGTTTGCTTGGTAATTACCATTTCATAAGAACTATATTATTCTTGGAAATTCTAGCTTCATTCTGGAAGTAAAAAGTAATCCAGCTGTAGCTTTCAATTTCAAGTGCTTTGAAATTGCCGGTTGAGCAGTGCATTAGTTATGCAGCATTAGGTTTCGCTACTTGCATATTTCCAACAGTACTTTAGAGCTTCATTCTGTGAAGCTGAACATATGAAATGGAAATGTAGTAATTTCTTTCAATTTTTGGAATTGTGGCATTGATTTTATGTTCAAGCACAATATTATTAGCCTTGGCTGTGTGCTCCAGATGAGTTTGGCTGTGCATCTATTACTAAAAGGTAGATGAGCACTCCTTGAATTGAAGAATTCAGACTATTTTGATAATGCAGTAGTTGTTCAGACATGTAAATTCTCATTTTCTTGTGACTGAGATGATCAGGGGAATGGTAAATAAACTAAATCATAGATCTTAATTTGAATCTATCGTATTAGAGTCAACACTAGAAACTGAGATATTTACATGCTATTTGAAACATCTGAGAATTCTGGTTGGTGAATTATACTGGATCAAAAGTTGGAAAGGTTTTACAGAGTTGAACATATATATATATATATAAGTCCATCACATGTAACAACCCCATATAACAGCCACTTCACATCTAATCAATCCATGCATTAACTGACCTACCCTCTAGCTTCCTCTCATTAAGCCAACACAGTTAAATACATGGCATCATCGACTTTGGCTCATGAGTGAAAAAGGAATGAAGGTATTGAAGGAAATTGATAGAATGTCTGAATTCAGATTTGTAGAGTGAAAAGGGAACGAAGGTATTGATGAAGATTTGTTGATCATCCAAGACTGTTAAGCCTACAAGTCATTATTCTCCTTTGCATTATTTGTTATCAACTGCTGAAGGTGAACCTAGGTCTTATGAAGAAGCTTTACAAGTACATACTAGAGAAAAGTGGGAGCAAGCTATGGATGCCGAGATGCAGTCTCTTTTATCAAATCAAACCTAAGGATTTGATTGAATTACCCACTGATAAGTGTCTATAGATTGAAGAAGGAACATGATAGCTCCAAGAAATACAAAGTTGGACTAGTGGTGAAAGGTTTCTAGCCAAGAGAAGGTATTGATTACTATGAATTTTTCTCTTCTATTGTCAAACTTCTAACCATTTCATCAGTTTTTTTAGTATCATGGAAACAAAGAATTTACATTTGGAATGGTTGGATGTGAAAACTGCATTTCTTTACGGGGATCTGCATGAACCAAAAGATTATGTTTTGAGTGGAAAAGAAAATATGGTTTTGTAAGCTTAAGAAAAGCTCGTACAGGTTGAAGCAAGGTCCGAAGCAATGGTACAAGGAGTCCCATGGCTTTTATCAAGAAATGGGTTTAGCAGATGTCATGCAAATCATTATTGCTACTTCAAGAAACTTTACTCTTCTTATTTGATTCTGCTACTATGTGCGGATGACACGCTTGTTGCAAGCTCAAGCATGAATGAGATCTTCATACTCAAGGAGTAATTATTAAGGAGTTTCTAATGAAGGATTTAAGGGCTGCTAATCAAATCCTTGGTATGAGAACCAACAGACACCATGTGAACAAGAAATGGAAATTATCACTAGCTGAATACATTGTCATGATGCATAAGAAATTTAATATGAGAGGATCTAAACTAGTCAACATTCCTTTAGCAAGTCATTTTTAGCTTTCAAAGGGATAATGTGCAGAAACACAAGCTGATCGTGACTACATGGCAGAGTCCTCTATGCCTCAACTATTGATAGCTTAATGAATGTCGTGATCTATACAAGACTACATTGCTCGAGGTGTAGGTGTTGTTAATAGATTCATGAGCAGTCCTGAAAGGGAGCAAGAAGAAGTGATTAAATGAATATTTCAAGATCCTAAAGAAAATACTAATCTTGTTCTGTTTGTAGAGAATCATACATTCATTTATATGGTTATGTTGATGCAAATTTAGTATGAGATATTGATACTAGAAAAAACAACATAAGACAAACAATCAATTGGGATCTCAATTACAAAAGCTTGTTACTATTTCTACAATGGAAACATAATATATGGTTGCAACAAAGGCATGCATGCAAGAAGATGATTTGCTACAAAATCTAATAAAAGAGTTGGGAAAGTGACAAAAAGATTACAAGTCATGTAAATGACAAACCCCAATTAAAACCATGCAAATACCTTGACAAATTAAAGTGGTACCTACCATTGAAAAGTAGAGTTTTGTTCAACTTCTCTTTATCTTTAGATGTAGAAGGTGGAGCTAAAATTCAAGTTCTTTGCACATGTCTTAGTTTTCAAGCTACTTTGAATCTTCTTTGAAATGAGAGATTGTTAAATGTGGAATGTGATTAGTTGGGTGTCTTAACAAATTTACTCAATAAAACCATGTCTTATTTTTATTTAACTATAAGTATAGGCGTGGTTGTATGGAGCAGTGACACGTTACTTTGACTAACGATGTTTGTCATCATTTATAAAGCCTTGTACCTAACTTCATAGATTTAAAAATTGCACAAGACAAGAAGAAAGGATAATTAATTGAAATGAATAATTAAAGAAAATTAACTTATTTTCAAAATATATATATATATAGATCAGACTTAATCCTCTCCATTTTTTTTTGGGTGAAATTAATTGGATAGTGAGATGATGGATCTTGAGGCTTGTGAGGTTGATGATGGAGATAAAAATTTTGAGTAAGAGGGATAAAATATCATGATGTATGGGGGTGTGGAATTGCTTCTCACCCCTTAGAAACATTGATGTATGGTGATGTAATTGGGGGCCATGCATGCATGGAGTGCCTTCCACCTCACATTAATTTCCTTTCCCTTTACTAAGCAAGTTTAAAAATATAATTTGTCACTTTTTTGAGAGTCGATTTTATAAACCAATTTTCTTTCTTTCTTCTTTTTCTTAGACATCGTCTTTTGGAAGATAATTTTTTCATTTTTATTTTCAAATTTTAACAAAAATCGTCTATTTGATAAATGAATTTAGACTAATTTAATTTATAATCCAAAATTTTGTCTTTTAAAGGCATATTCTTAAGCCAATTTTCTTATCAATTTTTTTTTTGAAGAAAAGAAAATATCGTTTGAATGGGCAATTTCTCCGCACATGCAAAAAAAAAAAAAAGAAAGTAAAAGCACTCTTCAAAATTTTTTTGCAAAAATCATCTCTTACACAAACAATTTTTCCAAAGGTCATATTGCAAAGTGAAGTGCAAGAAAATAAGTCATGCCATGAAAGAAGTGATTTTCTCCAAAATTGTTTCTTAAAAAAAAAAAAAACGATTTTCTTTTTTATTCCAACGATTTTCTAAATTTAAAAATTATCACAGTAATTTTTAAAATAAAAATTTTAAATTATTAAAAAAATATTTTTTTTTATTTCCCTCTATTTTTATTAATAAAAATGGATTTTTAAATTAATATATATATAATTTTGAAATAATTTTTAAAATGAAATATTTTATTTCCCTCAATGTTTTTTTCGTAATAAAAAAGGATGAATCATTATTTTAAGAAGTAATGTTAGAGCCAAATGAGCATTTTAGAAAAGTTAAGACCATGAAAAAAATGTGAAGTAAAAATATTACGAAAATACGAGAGAAAAAAACTCTTTTCTTTCCTTATATTTTTCCTTTTTATTTTTTTATCTTAAATTTCCGAAACCAAATGTACTTAAATTTATTAATCTTGGAACTATTTATTCCATATAAAAAATAATAATAATATTGGACAATGCCATCAATGGAACAAAAATATTATTTTATATACATATCAATATGAAGAAATTAAATGCATATTAGGATATATTTCTTTTTTATTGTTTTTGAAAATAGAAAGTGCCTTATATAAAAAGTAGGAACATATTTTGTGTACTTGAAAACAGTCTTTAAAGTTTTTAAAAAATCTAAGGAAATAAAAAAAATTACATTCACAAATTTTTAACAGTTTAAAAGGAATTTTAAGAAACACAAAATAAATTTCTGAAAGTTTTTAGTTATGTTTGGTTCCCAAGTCCCACCCCAATGGTTGTTCAGAGGCTGTGGATCACAACCCCATATCCACTGGCCCCAAAGCCCATGTCCCTTAGGTTGAAGTTGAGCCCATCAGAGTCCAAGAGAGGCCCAAACTGAATCCATGTCATAAGGGCTTAAAAATACCAACAATCTCCAAAGACAACAAGGCTGATTGTCCACTAGGCCCAAACACCTAGAGGCTAGAGGAAGCCATTGTTTGGAAAGGTTTTCACATTTGGTACATGAAGCAAAGTTGAAAGGCATAATTTTAAAGCGAAAATCTTATTATCAATGTTGAGAAACATTTTTTTTTAATATAAAAAAACTTCTGAAAATGAATATAAAAATAATTTTCACTGTAAAGCTATAAGGGCAACCTGTCACAAAGTAAAACACCACTTCCAATAATTTCGCAAAAACTGGGTATGGCATGTATTATAGTTTTGGGATTCACGACCAAATCCGGCTCTATATATTGATGGGTGCAGTGGAGGCTCTCCATGAAATAGCAGAACAAGTGGGGAAAAAGGATTGGAACTTCACCCTAAACCCTTGTGATGGCAACTCCAACAGGTCAACACCTTACAGGAAGGAGATGCCATTGCAGAACAATACTCTCTCCTGCAATTCCTATCCCAACGGTCAATGCCACGTCGTTGAGATGTATGATTCCTTCCCTGGTTATATATATATATATGTCTATATATTTGAAGTTTAGCAGTTACCATTCTGATTTTTTGCAAGTATATTCAATGCTGCCATGTTTCTAACTATGTGTATATCATTTTATTTTTGTGGGGTGGGGATGGTTGGTTATGAGAACATAACAAAAATGCAGTATTAAATCAAGCATGATGAAACCCCATTTTACCTTGGTGGGTTGTTTGAACTCCCAACCCTTTTAATGAGACATTGACAAGCCCCTTTGTAGCCAGTTATTCACTGTGAAAAATATGCATTTAGTTTTGTGACTTTTGTCTATGTAGCCGGTTTGGTCTTGCCACTTGGAAGAGCTTTACTAATTAGACAGTATGGTACTACTGATATCACTATCTCTGAGATTAAGCTCCTCTTGTTAATAAGATGAAAGTATATGAATTTCCTTGATTTGAACAAGATTATTTGACATATGCTGTACAAAAACAAACTCGAGAAACAAATATTTCCATCCCATAAAAAAAATCCAAGTACTAGATTTTCCCCCCAATGATGTAATCTTTCCAATTGTTTATTTTCTTTTATAAGGTAGTTTGGCCTCGCCTACTTTGAGTACTACTTTTATGGTGAAAATTGACTTTCATTGATGATGAATAATTGAGATTACATAGGGATATATGCACAGTTGGTAGTATATTTTAGGAAACCACATATTCTGTCTAGGCAACTTTAAGGTCGATGACAACCTATATATTTACAAGATCACTACCATTTAGGATAGAATACATACCAGAAAACATGGAAAATTATAGAGAATGAAATTTTCTAAGATTAAGTAGCATTTCAACACTTCCCCTCAAACAAATGCAAAGATATTTCGCATACCAAGCTTGTCCAATGCTTGATAGACCCTTAGTGAAAAGGTCAGTCAGTTTCTTAGTTGAAGCAACATAAGGAGTATAGATTTGCCCTCTGTCCATTTTTTCTTTGATTAAGTGTTTGTCAATTTCTACGTGTTTGGTTTTATCATGATGCACGGGATTATGTGCTATGTTTATGGCAGTTTTATTGCCACAATATACCAGCATAGGCACCTAAGTCTTGACATTAATATCTGTAAGCACTATCTTAATCCAAATTAAATCACAAATCCCTTAGGCCATTTCCTTGAATTCAACCTTTGCACTCAGCCAAGCCACCACTAACTACTTCTTACTCCTGCAAGTGACAAGACTACCTCCAAGTAGAGTACAATACCCTGTAGTTAAGGATCTTGACTGGTTTACATCAATATAGGCCTCTAAACAAAGATTTCCATTATTCTAGTACAAAATTCTCTTACCCAAAGAAGAATTGAGATATTTGAGAATTCTATACACAACTTCCAAGTGAGATTTTAATGGAGAATGGATGAATTGGCTCACCACACTAAATGCATATGCAATTCATATTTGGTGTGTGAGAGATAAATGAGCTTCCCCACCATTCTCTAAAAGTTTCCTCGGTTAAATCCTCATTTATGTCCCTAATGTTACGATTGGCCTTAATTGGTGTTTCTACTGACTTACACCCTAGTAATCCTATTTTTTTTAGTAAATCAATCACACATTTTTGTTGGGATATAAAAATACCCTCTTTTGAACTTGTTACCTTCCTAGGAAGTATCTAAGACTTCCTAGATCTTTAATTTTAAATTTAGTTGCCAAATAAGATTTCAGTTTTCCAATCTCAATTAAATCATTTCCAAGAACCACATTATCATCTATGTATACAATTAAGGCAAATACCTTTCCATGAGTAGAATGTTTGATAAATAATGTGTGATCACCTTGACTTTGTTTGGAGCCTTTTCTCACCATGGACATGGTAATCCTTCCAAACTAGGCACTTGATGATTGTTTGAGCCCATATAGAGATCCTTTAACCTGCTCATTTTATTACCCTATCTTCTTGGAGAAAAACCAAGGGTAACATCCATATTTAAGTGATGTTGGAATTTTGAATAAATTCATTGGAAGAGAAAAGAATTATGTAAGAAAATGGGCCTTTGGAATCATTTTGATTTAACATAGAGGAGTCAAAGGAAGGTTCAAGTTCAAGATCCCACCACCTATCTTCCATATCATCTTTCTCCCCTTGAAGATAGATGTTTTCATAAAAGAATTGGTTTTCCACAAAAGTTACATCCCTTGTAACATATATAAATATTTTGTGGTTGGATGGTAATGTTTGTAACCTTCTTGTGTGGATGAGTAGCCTTAAAAAATGCAACGAACTACTCAAGAGTCAAGTGTCAAGTTTCCCTCTTTAATGGTCATGAAAATAGACATAGGAGACATTTGACTATCTTTGGAGGCAATTTACCAAATCCCTAAAAATTAGGAAACAAAAAGTGGAGTTTTTCTATGGGGATTTGAAATTGAGGGTCCTAGTAGGCATCCTATTTATCAAGTAGGTGGCTATCAAAATGACTTCTCCCCAATGTGTTTTTGGTTTATTTCAAAAAGTAGAGTACGGGCAACTTCTAATAAATGTTTATTTTTCCCTTTGTTAACCCCATTTTGTTGGGATGTGTCAACACATGATGAGTGGTGATTATACCCTCATTTTGAAGATAATCAATCAATTTTTGGTTCAAATACTCCCTCCCATTATCTATATTGAGAGTATGGTTTTTAACTCCAAATTGGTTCTAGATAAAATTATGAAAAGATGCAAAAAAACAGATGATATTTCAGATTTTGATTTCATAAGATATACCCTAGTAGAATGATCACAATCATTATAAATGTAACAAACCATTGTGACCCAAAAATATTGATGAGATGAGATGGACCATAGAAATCAGAATGTATCAAAAAAATGAGGAAAATTATTTGAAGCATTTATTTGAAAAGGTATGCAACGATGTTTCGCAAGTTCACAACTTTCACAATGCAAATCCTTGACATCAATATTGCAAAGGAAAGAGTTTTTTTTTTTAACTAAAAAGGAGGAATGACCTATGCATCTAAGGATTGAGAACATGTAAGATAGGTTGGGAACATGTAAGACAGGTTTCAAAACTAAGGATTGAGTTATTTGGATTGTTCCTTTAACAACAATGGGGGAAAAAGACCCATTTGCAACTTTAATTTTTTTTTTTTTAGAACAAGTGGTATATACAAAAAACAAATTAGAGAAACTGGTTATATGATCAGAGGCACCTAAATCAATGATCCAGGTGTAGACCCTCTATTTTGTCCTACTAGCACATGTTCTATTATGTGTCCATTTGATACTTTGCAATAATTCTCTGATGACCCATTGGGCAGCATCTTAGGCCCACTTTTGCACCCTAGGCCCATTTAGATGCACTTGGCCCATTAGGTACACTCCTAGGTCACTTAGCACATTTTTTTTTCAATCACTTAGACACCTCCTTAATTTAATTTCAACCTAATTCACCTTGACACTTTCCACTTAGGTTACCTGGGTCACTTAAATGTTTTCTTTAGGCTTAATTCTTTAAGACTAATTTCTTGATTGATTTATTTTTAAGATTAGGCGAGTGTTTGGCTTGATTTTTATTTTTTATATTTTTTGGATTGCTTGAGATGAATTTTCAATTATTTTGATTGTGTCAATTTGATATCTTGTCTATTTTTATTTATATTTTTATTTATATTTTTTATTTTTATCTGTGTTAAAGTTTGATGTTTAGATTATTGTTACGTGCATTGGGCACTTATTTATTTTTCTTGCTTTATTCACTTATCCATTTACTTATTTATTCTAAAAATAAATAAATAAAATTGCAGGTGATTGGGGATCTTATATTATTATTATTATTATTATTACTAGTATTATTAGTATTATTATTGTTATTATTAGTATTATTATTATTGTTAATATCATTATCATTATTATTATTATTATTATTAGTATTCATTTATTGTATGTTCTTTTTATCATTATGTTATTCATCTTATTTTAGCTTCATTTTTTTTTATATTTATTTATCTTTATCTTTATTTTTATTTTCTTATTTTATTAACTAAAAAAGAAAGAAATAATAATAATAATAATAATAATAAGCAAAGGGAAAGGTATGGGAGTTGGGCAGCCGCATAAATAAAATAAACTAAAATGGTGGAGTAGGGTTTGAAAAGAAAATGGAAGGGTCAGCAGGCTGCATGGAATGAAGAGGAGCTTGGAAAAAAGGTTAGGGGGAGTTTCGAAGAGTTTGGGCACGGGAAAATGCAGAGAAGGGAAGTCTTGAAGAGGAAGAAAAGGATTGGCTGCAAAAGGAGGTTCTCGAGGGGTTTTTCTCGGGATTAGGAAGGGGTTTGGAACAAAAGGCATTCAGATTTAAAGAAGAAGAGGCAGAAAGAAAAAGAGAAAGGAAGTGGGAGAGGTTTGGAGAAAAACAGAGAGAACAGAAAAAGAAAAAAAAAAAAAAAGGGAAGCTGACTGTTGTGCAGAAGAAGGATTTTTTTTCCGATCACCGGATTAAGAGAGATTTTTTTTTTTTCTGATCACCGGATTAAGGAAGGTGCAGCCGCATCATTCTGGGGTCCGAAAGTCGCAGCCACACCTGCAAGTGAACGCATACACAGGCTGTACCCTCTACCATATAATCCAAGGGAAATTCGCGTCTTTAAGAGAAGAACCATTAACGTGTAGTGTTTTGGGGGACTATGCAAAGCATTTGAAGCCATCATTCCATGCATCCTTGGCACCATTATTGAAAATCCTACTGCCACTTCTGGTTGAAGGTGGCCCACGCGTGTGTGAAAAAGGTAAGTTAATTCTTTTTTTATTTAAGTTTTGATTCATGAATATCAATTTCAATTCATAGTTGTTTATAATTTTAGTTATTTAATTTAATTTATTCCAATGTCAATATATTCATGTTGTCAAGTTGTTAAGTTTAGTTTTAAATTATTCCCATTTAGCTTATATGCTTTAAAATTTTTAATTTTTTTAGTTTAATATTAATCCTATGAGGTTATATTCGTATTTTCCAGTTATTAAATTTATTTTTGATTGATTTTATTTGGTTCAAAAGTTTTGAGGTTTCTTTTTTTTTTTTAGTTTATTAGGTTATTTGTTCCCTCGTGAATAAGTTGATGGATTTCTATGTGAACGTTAAGAATGCAATTACATTATATGAAATGTTACGTGTTATAAGATATAGTGGTTTGAATTTAAAACAAAAACAAAAAAAAATAATAATAAGTGAGCATAATTGTTGTTATATTTTAACTTAGTGGTTTGAATAAAATAATAATAATAATAATAAATAAATAATAAATAAATAAATAAATAAAACCTGGAATTGAAACAATGCGTGTGGCCCTTGATAGATTGATGTTGGAGGTTTAGTTTGATTGAATAAAGAATAAAAATCTATAAACTAAAATAATGTTGTTACCCATGTAAAGAAATGCTGGATGTATGCTTGAATAAAATAAAGTTAATGGGAATGAATAGGTGCAACCACCTAACGAGTATTCTATGTTGACATTTGAAAAATAAAAAATAAAAATATTAAGCACATTGAGAAGAGCTAATGGTCATTTTTTCTTTATTTTTATATTCAGTTAATAATTTAATTCCTTTAAAAAAAAATACATATATTTCTTATTAATTTCGAATACCCATGTTAAATTATTTTGTTCTTTAAATTATTAGTTTTTTTTTTTTTTTTTTTTTGGTCTTGATTGATCCATAACTATCACAATGCGTCATAGAATTGACTTTTCTTTTAAAAAAATAAAAATAAAAAAAATAAAAAAAATCATACTGTCACTTTTGTTGGAGAGTAGCCCACGGCGTCTTTGAGAAAGATAAATTAATTCTTCTTGTTTGAATTTTGATTCATGACTATTCAATGCCATTCATAATTATTTCAGAATTTTATATATTTAGGTACTCATTCCCAATGTTAATGTATTCATGTTTTTAATTTGTTAAAGTTAGTTTTGTATTATTCCCATTCGGCTTATGCATTTTAAAATTATATTTTATTGTAAATTCATATTTAGCTTAGATGTTAATTTTTAATTTTTCTTAACTAACTAAATTAATTATTAGTGATTTATCATTCTTGCTTGAAAATTATGATTTATGTTTAATGTAGTTACAATTTATTTTCTTAGTTCAACAAATTAGATTTTTATTTATTTATTTACTTATTATTATTTCCAAGTATTGGTTTGGGCAATTTTGTTGATAATGGAAAAGTTAGAATTTTTTAGAGTTTGGATAATTTGTGATAGTGGTTAAAAATTTAGAATTTTGATTGGCACTATTTTGGTTCTCAATTAGGAAATTCATAATTTTTTTTAGTTTAGTTTTAATTTATCTTTTAGTTTAGATGTTATTAAAATTCAGTTTATTAGTTCAATTGTTTCCATGTCACATCTGTTCATATCTAAAAGTTGTTAAATTTAATCCATGATTCATTCTTTTAGTTTATTAATTTTAGAATTTAAGTTGGTTAATTTATTCCATTTCACATTGATATATTCATGTTTTAAAATAAATAAAGAAAAAAAAAATTATTTTAGTTTGATTGATCCTGCTTGAGTTGATATTCTTTAGGGTTTTAATTAATTCGATTGGTTTCATATTGTTTAGTTTATGTTAAGATTTTTTTAATTCCATTTTTCTATTAATTCTATGCTTTCAAATTGTAGGCTATTAGTTTAATCTATCCCCATGTTGTCATTTTGTGCTTAAAAAATAGTTCATTTTAGTTTTTGATTAATTTTATTTATTTTATGTGTTTGTTGTTTTATTATTCATTTGTTTAGTTAGTTGACTAAATTCATGACTCCAAATCGTCAATATTAGTTGATACGTATCGTTTGTACTATTTTAAAGGTCACATAATATTTAGTGCTTGATTAAGTTTATCTTAAGATTAAATGTTGTTAAAGTTTCAGTGCTTGTAAGATCTAAGGTTTCGGTTTATCACTTTGGTCATCCTTTGTCAAATTCAATTTTCGGAGGCTATCGGAAAATAGTAAAGATTGGCCCCCATTCCCACCAACTACGTACCATCTGTTTATTTTTTATTTTTATTTTTATTTTCATACATCAAAAAAATATAATTTTCAAAACTCTGATCTTCACGTTTCGATTTTCAAATATTCCAATTTTCCAAAAATTTCTATTTTCGAAATAATTTTCCAAAATTTCATTTTTTTTAGTTTAATTTTCCGAAATTCCATTCTCGAAGTCCCAATTTTCCAAATTTACAATTTTTAAAATTTAATTTTCCGAAATTTCATTTTTCAAAAATAATCCTTCCAAATTTTCAATTTTTTAATTTAATTTTTCAAAATTCCATTCTCAAAATTCCCATTTTCCAAAATTCAAAATTTATTTATTTATTTGTTTTTTTTTATTATTTTAAATTATTGTTTTTATTTATTTATTTTGAAATACCATTCTCAAAGAGATTTCCAAAATTTTCAAACTCATTTTTTTAAAAATAAAATTCCATACTTCCGAAATTTTAAATTTAATTTTCCAAATTCCTCTTTTCAAATTTTTTTTTTATAAAAGTGAATAAGCTTTCATAATTCCAAAGTGATGGAATTTATGAGAATTAATTCATAGCAAAAATTAATTGGGCTTTGGTGGGGGCCCGACATTCATAACATTTTTTCGAAAATAATTCAAGTAAGTTGTGCTCTCCATTTTGTTTGATTTTGATTTGGTTTTGAATGAAATTTTTTTTTACACTTGTCATTGTACACTAACCTTATTTTCATGATAGCGCTTTATTACCTACTACTAAGGTACACTCTCACTCCCACTTTGTGTATCATTTCGTCATCATGACTTAATTTTGAATTATGATCATTTTGGTATGCAGTAATCTTCTAGTTAATTGTCATGTCTGGTTCACCTTATTTAGTAGAGACCCATTTTTTAGGGGCTTAGAGGGGTGCTACGGTTTTTACCGTACCTTCCCAATAAGTAACCTGATCCCCGAACCCAGACTCAGGTTTTTTCGCAGACAGCTTTTCCAAAAAAATCAGGAGTCCATTTAGGGGTTTTATTCTTACTTGTTTTCCCCTTTAAAAATAAATAAAAGTAAGTGGCGACTCCAAGTCTTTTCTAAAAATCATATTTTTCACCCAAATAAACGAAAAGGGAGTCTCGCCGATCGAGTGAGAATGCATCATTAAAAATGCGGGTCCACACCAGGTATGAGAACAATTCATTTCAGAGGCATTTAAGGCAAAGATACTACTTGTTTGGGCCAAGAACAAGAACCCATGGTTATGTTCTGATTCTCAAACTGCATTAAAAAGTTTCTTGAGTCTATCAATGTCATTTTTGTTAAATAAGGCCTTTTGGGATTCCTGAATGAAATTCGTTTGATGAGCCTACCCTGTTTTGGCCCCAGTTTTGTTTCCAGTTCCTTGCTAAGCAAATTTGGCTTTAGGTTGAGGTCGTCCATGAAGTTTCTAGCACATTTCCCTAATATGTTGAGGCTTGTTGCAATAGTCACACTAAAGCTTGTCATTGTCTCCATGTTTCCTCCATATGGAGTTGGTTTTGGAAACTGCCAATATAGAATTCTCAAAGGTTGAAATCAAATTTTCTGGTTTCTTGAGCACAACTCCCTTTTGACCTTTTTCTTCTTGAACATAAGCAAAAGCCTCACTTATGGATGTAAGAGGATCCTTGCCCAAAATTCTAGGGTCATTTTTTAGATAAGTGAGCGCATATATATAAAATTAGGCAAAAAGCCACAAAGCATACAGGAAGTATACATAGTAGCCTACGCAAAAACAAAAACAACACTCACCATCCCTTAGGGAACGGCAAGCCATTCCAAAAAACCTAAAAGCGAAGAGGACTCCTCTCCCATATACACCCTAGCCCAACTCCACAAATTACAAACAAACGAATTCTTTAGCTTCTGAATAGTTAGAGAGCCCCCCCTAAAGGCTAATTTATTTCTCTCCTTCCAAACCGTCCAAAAAATACACAACGGAATGGAAGTCCAAATCCTTTTCCTCTTTTTCCCCACAAAAGGGCCCCTCCAACTTTCTAACATCTCTTTGACTTTCTCTGGGAACACCCAATTAGCCCCAAACAAGGCCAAGACAATCTCCCAAAGAGCCCTTACAACTGTACAGTGTAAAAGAATATGATTTACAGTTTCCTCTTCACAACCACACAAAAAACACCGGTTTGGAAGCTGCCAGCCCCGTCTTTGAAGTTTGTCCAACGTTAGAACCTTCTCCCAAGAAGCCTCCCAAGCAAAAAAAGCAACTTTGGTTGGGACCTTGTCCACCCAAATGCTATTTTTCGGGAAGGTAATGGCATTAGACCCTGTCAACAACTTGTAAGCATCTCTAATCCGAAAGCGGCCGTGTCCCTCTCCTTTCCATATCACTGCATCCTCTTCAATAGAGATCCTCAAATCCCTCAACATATGCAACAGCTCTCCCAAGGCGTCCAACTCCCAATCATTAGAGTTTCTAGAGAGTCTTATATTCCAACCTCCTTGACCGAGGCTCGAGTCCACATCTCGTCTACCGATGCATACCTTTGGACCGCCAAAGCAAACAACTGGGGAAAAGCTTGGGACAACGCCTCATTTCCGCACCACAGGTCAGTCCAGAACCTTACCTTAGTCCCCTTGCCCACTTTGAATTCTATATTCTCCCAACACCAAGACGACTCCTTCAGAATATCCCTCCAAACCCCCACCCCAAACGTTCCGCGGGCCTCCTTTGTTCTCCAACCAAAACCCAACTGGCCATATTTCACCCCAACCACCTTCCTCCAAAAGATATCTTCCTCAAAGGCAAACCGCCAAATCCATTTCCCCAACAGGGCCTTATTCAAGAGATCAATTCTCCGAATACCTAGACCCCCACTCTCCTTTTGGGTGCACACCACCTCCCAATTGATTAGATGGATTTTTCTTTCCGTACTTCCCCCTCCCTAAAGAAAATCCCTCTGAAGTTTTTCGAGTCTTTTTACAACTAGCTTAGGCATGCGAAAAAGAGACAATTGGTAAATAGGCATGCTGGCCAAAGTGCTTTTGATAAGGGTAATCCTCCCGCCCTTTGACAAATATTGTCTTTTCCACAAGGCAAGCCTTCTTCTCATTCTTGCTTCTAGGGTCATTGACAACCTATGTTTACAAGATCACTACCATTTAGGATAGAATACATACAAGGAGGGACAAAAAGTCATAGAGAATGAGATTTCCTGAGATTAGGAAAATTTATTAAGATTTTTAGGAATTTCATATGGTAGAATTTCAGCATTTCATTGGTATGCCTCAGAGGATGTACTCTAGAAAACTACATCTTCTGTCTAGGCATAATTCTATGAGTCAATGACAACCTATATATTTACAAGATCACTACCATTTAGGATAGAATACATACAAGAAAAAATCGAAAATCATAGAGAATGAGATTCCCTAAGATTAGGAAGATTTCCTAAGATTGTCAGCTAGTTAAATAGAATGATAGTGTAATTTAAGATCCTTGAAGGGTGTTTTACTGCAATAGTCAACTCATAAAGTTATAATTGGTGATGTTACAATTGTGGTAGAGAATTAACTCTTAACATTTTAATCATTTTTATCTGCCTTGCAACAAGAAGGTCGCTTATATTTTACAAACTAGTTTCATTTTTATAAAGTAAAAAGAATTTTAGCTATATTAATTGCATATATGCAATCCAAATTTTCAATAGAATAGGCTTGATTGGCAATTTGTAGTTAAAATATGATTGATGCTGGGCCTTTTGGACATAAATCTTACTATTTACTAAATATATAAGATTTTTGTTGGACTTTTTGTACATAAAGTTTATTAGCAAGGTGGAGCCATAAGACAGTTTTTATTGTGCAGAGGATACATGGCACCAGAGTATGCATTACAGGGTTATTTAACCTATAAAGCAGATGTCTACAGTTTCGGAGTTGCTGCAATGGAAATTGTTGCTGGGAAGAACAACACGAAGTTTAGGCCAAATGAAGAATGTATTTGTCTTCTAGACTGGGTAAGACGCTAAATGTCTTTTGCATGCATCATATGAAAACAACAGTGCAAAACTAGGTTACTTGCTTTGGAACTTGTCCATTTAACGTGCTCAACGAGCTGTGACCCAAGAGAGACTGAAGTGGGAAGTAAACTGGACTCTAAAAAAAGCATCTGACATGGTTTGTGTTACGCAAGTCTGATGATCATTTACCAAACTTTGTTCGCAAGGTTCTAAATTTTTAGCTGGACACGGCATAGCAGTCATTAGAATAAGATCATCTAGAATTTGAAAGTTGCTAAAATTTGTTGAGAGACTAGTCTACACCAATGTACGAAAAGAGAACTGGTTCCCAATTCTTTGGAGCTCCCCCTTTCGCCTTCAATATTTGTTGAAAGAAAACCCCCCAAAAGATATGAAGTCACATAAGAAAAGGCAGATGTAATTTGGCAATCCATGAGATGCTAAATAACCTGAGGTCTCATTGTCTGCTGCTGCTCTAATCTTATTTTTATGTGTGTGAAAATAAAAAAGATCGAATTATTATCTATGTGCATTAAAATTATCATCAGTTAGTTATTTCTGTGTGTTTGTGTATTTGTCCGTGTGTGGTGTATGTGGAAAGATTCAAACTGGTGAAGTTTTTGCAATTTAGCCATGGCACAGAAAGAAAAACATTTAACAGAAAATTGTCAAATTGCAAACCATTGTTTAGAAGGTACTCACTGTTAGACCCAATACTCTATGGAAGACATGGTGCAGTGACTGGTTCCATGTAGACCACTTCCATTTTTCTTTCTTGTCTTGTTTGTCTTGAGCATGTCCTGGTTTATGAACTTTTGAATTTTGATCTGAGTGTCTGAATGGAGTTTGATATGGTTTTATCCGAGTCTCATATTCTTTTGCTGACCTGCATCTCTACATTTCCACTATCCTCTTTATGCTCTTTAAGGCATTTGTTTTACCACAAAAAGGAAATTTAATGGAGCTTGTGGATCCAAAGTTGGGAACTGAGTTCAACAAGGAAGAGGCAATAAGGATGATTAAAGTAGCTTTACTCTGCACCAATCCATCCCCGGCACTTGGGCCCACCATGTCCGCCGTAGTGAGTATGCTGAAAGGACAAACCGTTGCACCAGAACTGACCATGGATCCAGGTATTTATAGTGATGACATGAAGTTCAATGCTCTCAGAGGCCAGTATGATCAGATGCAACTTGAGAGCTATAGTACCAGTGAGCCACTCAACAATGAATGGATCTTTCTCACATCCCCTCTCAGGATCTATATCACATCAATCTTAACTCACATTGATTTAGTCATGGTGAGAAAATTTTCTTGGTGATCTGTTGAAAACTTTAACTTCATTCTGGAAATAAAAAGTAATCCTGCTATAGTCATGCAGCATTCGGTTTTTGGAACTCCATTCTGATAAACTTTTGCTTTGCTGGCTGTTATTCTTTCCAGAGCCTGGCATCTACAAGGATGATTTGAGATTCAGGTCCCTAAGAGACCTTCATCAGCAGAAGCAAAAGCAGAGTTTTAATGGTGGTACAAATATTTATTTAAGAATTATTATCTTTTTTGTTAGGAGTAGGGTTTATTAATCTTTTTCTTTGTATTCTTTTGATTGTAGAGCTTTTAAACTCGTGTTGTGGGTACTTTTCAAGTGCTTAATTAATTTAAACTAATTAGAATTTTATAGATTTTTAGAGCATTTAATGTTGCATTAAAAAAGGAAAAAGTGAAATGAGTGTATAAAATTAATTAATTAATTTTAAATACATTTTTATTTTTAATTTTCTCTTTCCTCATTTTTTTTCCCCTTCCTTCATATTTTCCCTCAAATTTTTTAACAGTGATGGGATAAGACTTAGGTTTTTTAGTAAGTTGCTTTAAGACTTAAAAAATATTTTCATACTTATTTGTTTTAACTTATCACTTTTTTAGAATAAAAAAAGTGAAAATTTTTAACTTCGTTTTATTTTGTTGTATAAAATAAAATAAGCCCAAATTTATTTTTAAAAATCTTGAATAACTCTTGTTTTCAAAACAAATTAAAGAAGGTCAAGTGCAATTTGAACGATAAATGAATTTAATATATAAATTAATAAAGTTACATAAAAAAATTCATATATGACTAAAATATATGTATATTTTGTCCATTTTTTTGCTACAATTCGTTCTCAAACGTGTTGGAATCGATTTTGATACTATTTGTAATAACCCATATCTAATTATATAAATATTATTTATTTTGAGTCTCTCATAGTTTAAAAATATGTTTATATAATTAAAAAAAGTTTATATTTATAAAATATTATAAACTTTCTCTCCCTGTGATATCATTTTTTTTCTCTTCTTCCTTCACCATATATCGGAATAATATTTAGGTGAATTGCACATCATTTGACAACAGTATATGAAATAATATTCAATGAAATGATTTTGATTAGGAGAAGAAGAGGCTCTCTTTGCTCTTCAAAATGGAGGCTATGCTGGATAATGATTTGGCCCACTGGTTGGTGGGCAAGAATTTGTGGGTCCATTGGAGCTTTGGGAAAAGGAAATTGAATGGAATGTTGAAATAAACCCAAATTGATGGGTGCATAAAGCTGGCCAATGGGTCACCCACCATTCACATCACAAATCCTTTTCTTAACACAAGCCAAGTAGACTTGTACAGTTGTATAACTAAAAATTGACCAAAAACAAAAAAAGACAAAAAAAAAAAACTCAGGTTTGCTGTAGGGCTATGAATAGTCTTTTTCACTTTTGGTATATGGACCTTCACTAAATAGGCCTAAAAGCAAATTGATTTTGAAAGCAACCATAATTTTGAAAGCATATTGATTTTTCAAAATAAAAGATATTTTTTACTTTTAAAATAATTTTTTTTAATCTAAAAATAGAACATCTTGTATAAAAAATATGAATTTATTTTATATTTTCAAAAGTTTTGAAATTTGAGATATTAAAAATATTTTAATACTTCAAATTTTTAAATAAAATTTAAAATTATAATTTTTTTTTTAAATATAAGCTGATAATAGCTTTTATATCTTATATAAAATTTATTACTCTTTTTTATTTTAAAAACGAAAAATAAAATGTATGTTCGATCAAGCACCTATCCACACTGTTTATTTCTGTGGCAGCTGGCATTCATGGAAAAACTTCGAATTGATGGGTGCATAAAGCTGGCCAATGGGTCACCCACCAGCCTGTAGGGCTATGAATAGTCTTTTTCACTTTTGGTATATGGACCTTCACTAAATAGGCCTAAAAGCAAATTGATTTTGAAAGCAACCATAATTTTGAAAGCATATTGATTTTTCAAAATAAAAGATATTTTTTACTTTTAAAATAATTTTTTTTTAATCTAAAAATAGAACATCTTGTATAAAAAATATGAATTTATTTTATATTTTCAAAAGTTTTGAAATTTGAGATATTCAAATATTTTAATACTTCAAATTTTTAAATAAAATTTAAAATTATAATTTCTTTTTTTAAATATAAGCTGATAATAGCTTTTATATCTTATATAAAATTTATTACTGTTTTTTATTTTAAAAACGAAAAATAAAATGTATGTTCGATCAAGCACCTATCCACACTGTTTATTTCTGTGGCAGCTGGCATTCATGGAAAAACTTCGAAAGGCCTGCTTTAAAATGGAAGCATTCTTGTTATCCAACACATGGGAGCATGCATATGTTTGATTTGATCCCAGGAAAAGTTTAGAGAGAAAGTCAAGTCATAGGTATGGGTTGAGTGAGAGAAACGGCAAAGCAGCTTGGGTAGTCACATGATGGATCTTTCTCGTTTGGCCCTTTCATAGTTGGACCCTGAAAAAACATGGTTCCTCATTTGATGCACTCAATAAAGAAGCTGCAAATTGTGGGGCACCATGTGCCTCACAGTTGTCGTTTCCATTATCCATAGATCCCTCTTGCAGCTGACGTTCAGAAAAAAAAGTTGGGTAAAATAGAATCCATGAATTTCCCCTTCAAACTTGACTTACCAGTTACCCCTTCAACTTCAAACAACCAATGGTGAAGAGCCAGAGCCAGCGCAGGAGCTTAAGCTTGAATGATTATTGAAGGATACGGATGCTTAATCTAAACATCCTCAGGTTCTTCTTCAACAAGTGCCTTCTTCTTCTTTTCTCTGTCTTTGTGTTGAGTTGCTTTAGGCCAGCAACATGTGCTCAGCTGCCTGCCTATGAATGTAAGCAAGAGGCTTCTGCATGCCTCTATACATATTCCATTGATACTCCATCTTTGTGGAACCAATACATATATGTATGTATGTATGTATTTCAATTCTTATTAGGACATACGCTTTTCCACTGGAGCTAATACTTTTGTAGGGTCACATGTAAGAGAGCTTTTGGCATAGAAATGTTTTTTGGTATATATCTGCTTTTATGATTGTCGTGAAGGAAAAGGTGGGATCTTTGTGTGATTGGACCAGTTTTTTCATGAATTTGACTTGCCATGAAGGTGCCGTGAGGAGAATGAAAGTTCAGCCCCCTGCTCGGTCCCACATAATTCAAGAAATTTTAACAGTTTGCGAGGAGTGAGAACCATTCACCCGACCACCTCCTTTTCTTTCATAGTCATCAGTGGCAATGTTCTTTTCTTTGTTTTCATTCTCTTTCATACTTAATTATTAGAAAGCTTGTTTTTAGTGCAAACATTTGAATTATGTAGATGAGTTTTGAAAACTCTATAATGGTACTAACATGAATGCATCAATTGCATCCATTAACTTCATTTACGCAAGCATTCAATGCTATCAAATTATATCGTTTGCTTGAAATCCTTGTTTTGAATGATGTTGTTGGAACAAATACCTTGTCAAGCAGATTCAATTTTCATACCTAAATATTTCTTTCTTTGTTAATTAATTAAAGTCAAAAATATGGAATGAGATTAAGATAAAGGAATAATAGAGAAGTGATGTTGCGATAGTATTAAAGTGTAATGTTTGGACCAATATCATAATGCATAAAAAGTGAGCTCATGCCATACTAGTTGGAATAAAATTAGGGATGCATGACCACAATTATAATATTGCTATTTCAAATGAATGTTGATAGTATGAGATTCTTAGGTCATAGACTTTAGTTAGTAATCAATAAGAGATTCAACAAATGTCTTTGATGATGGTAGTAATTATGATGCTTTAATTTGATCCATGGATTCTCTAGATGGAAGTTGGGTCATAAACACTTGTGCATCTTTCCATGCTACTTCTAATAAGAGAAATTTCCATAACTATATGCAATATGATTTCTACAAACATTAGCTAAAGCAATGATGAACCATGCAATATTATTGGAAAAGGTGGTGTGAAATGTTATGATTTTTAACAAATCTATCACGCATAATTTAAAGAAACTAGCAAAGAAAATTAAAGTTCCTAAATATGTAGAGCTCGAGGAGATAACAAGGATGCCATGAAACCTCAAACTAAAAACTTAAGGGTTGAACCTAAAACTACTTTATCTCCATTAAGAAGATCATCCAAGACTATTTAAGTCTATAAATCATTATTCTCGATCTTTGCATTATTAGTTATCAATCTGATGATGAATCTAAGTCTTATAAAGAAGTTCTACAAGTAGATACTAGGAGAAATTGGGAGCAAGTTATGGATGCCGAGATGAAGTCTCTTTCATCAAATCAAACTTAGAATTTGATTAAATTACCCATCGGTAAGAAAACTTTACACAATAAAGGTGCCTATGAATAGATTGAAGAAGGAAATTGCTAGCTCTAAGAGATACAAAGCTAGAAGGTATTGATCACATTGAAATTTTATTTCCTATTATCAAACTTTCAACTGTTAGATTACTTTTGAATATTATGGCAATAAAAGACTTACATTTGGAATAGTTGGATGTGAATATTGCATTCCTTTATGAGGGTCTAGAAAAAAGAGATTACATGCACCAACAACAAGATTATGTTGTGAGTGGAAAAGAAAATATGGTTTTGTAAGCTTAATAAAAAGCTTGTACAAACTTAAGCAAGCGTCAAACAAATGGTATGAAAAGTTTAATGGTTTTACGTAAAAAAAAACAAGGTTTAATAGATGTAATGCATATTATTACTGTTTCTTTGAGAAACTTTACTCTTCTTATTTAATTCTCCTTCTATATGCAAATGATATGCTTATTGTAGGCTCAAGCACGAATAAGATCTTCAAACTAAAAGAGTAATTGTTAAGCAATTTTCAATGATGAATTTGAGAGTTGTTAATCAAATCCTTGGTATGAGAATCAATAGAGACCGTGTGAATAAGAAACTAAAATTATCATAAGCTAAATGCATTGTCATGGTGCATAAGAGGTTTAATAGGGGACAATCTAACAAGTCAACACTTCTTTAGCAAGTCATTTTAAGCTTTCAAAGGGACAGTGTGTAGAGACACAAGTTGATCATGACTACATGGCAAAGTTTCATATGCCTCAACTATTGATAAACCTAATGTATGCCATGGTCTATATAAAAGCACATTGCTCAAAGTGTAGATGATAGTACATTCATAAGTACTCCTAGAAAGGAACATTGAGAAGCAATTAAATGAATATTTTGATAAATCTTAAAGATAACACTAATCTTTTTCTATCTATGGAGAATATCTTAAAGATAGCACTAATCTTGTTTATAAGGTTATGTTTATACAAATTTATTAGGAGATATTAATACTAGAATAAACGCTATGAGCTATGTATTGACTTCTAAGTAATGCAACAATGAATTGGATATCTTAATAACAAAAAATTGTAGTCATTTCCATGATAGAAGAAAAATATATTGCTACCATAAAGGTATGCAAGGAGATGATTTGGCTAACAAAATCTTATGAAAAAGTTGGACAAGTCAATGTTAATGATGGTGTTTACAATTAAAAGGTTGAAGCTTTGTTCAATTTCGTTTTATCTTTAGATGCAAAGATAAAAATTACATCAAGTTCTTTGTACATATTTTAGTGTTTGAGCTACTTTTGAATCTCCATCCAAATGGAAGATTGTTACATGTGGGGTAGGATTATTTAGGTTTCTTGACATATTTAGACTATGTTTGATTCCCAAAAAGTATTAAGGAAAGAAAAAAAAAAGTTAAGAAAAATGATTTTCTTATATTTGGTTTTACTATAGAAAACATAAAAAATAAAAATAAAAAAAAAATAAAAAAGTCAAATATAATTAAAATTATTAATAAATTTATATATTTTTAAATTATTTAATACTTATATAGAAAAGTTAAATAAATGAAAAAAGTTTAAAGTAATATATAAAAATAATTTATTGGCTTTAATCTATTTTTTATTTTCCTTCATTTTTTCTTTTCTTTTTTATTTTCTTTCCTTAGCATTTTCCTTCAAACTTTCCAAGATCCAAACATAACCTAATTCGATAAGTCTATATATTCAATTTAATTACAATCATAGTGACTATGCGGAATTAGTGACATGCTAACTAATGATATTCATAATCATTTAAGAGGTCCTGAGTGAGTGCATTAATTTGGTGTGACCCAACATCAATATAGCTCGGCAACTTCATAGATGTGACCCAACATGGATGTTGCTACGTAACTTCATAGATTTCTTATTTGATGTTTAATTTTAATTTTTTAAGTATTGAAGAATTTGACAAAGGATAATACAAAAAAAAATAATTAAATAACAAGTAACTTATTTTCAATTGTATATATAATTACACTTTCTCCTACTTAAATATTATGCCTCTGGTTGGTTTTGAGAATATGTGAGGGAAAATATGAGAAAAATAATAAATTATTTGTATATACTATTTCAAATTTATTTAATCTTTTTTATATTTTTTAAATAAAAGTTAAATAATTTATAATTTTTTTATTAATTTTAATAATATTTAATTTTTTTTATATTTTTCACCTATAATCAAATATGAAAAACTTTAATTATATTTTCTTAAAATTTTATGGAACCAAGATATAATTTTATTTATAGAAAAACAGAAGTTAGGAAATACATTATTATTATTATTATGATTCCAAATTTTGAATGAAATTAGCTAGCATGATCCTTTTAGGTCTTGGTAGATCCAAAGAGACATAAAAATTATGGACCCTATAAACAAAGAAATCAAAGAATGTTGGTCCTACATAATGCTATCAGTGGCGGCTGCGGACCATTCACCCGACCGTCACAACGACCTTTATTAACCATGATTGATGATTGATCCATGCACCTCAGTACTTGTCTACGTTCGCCTAGTCAAAGATGGAAATTTGCCATGTGGGCCTCACCCACGCGCTCTCACATGGAAAAAAATTAGTAAATTACACAAGCCCACTGCAATCTTTCTTTCATTTTAAAATCTTTGAAGTTTGAAGCATCTTCCCGGAAAAAGGGTGTGGTTATGTTTAGTAGATTTTTTTAATAAAAAAATATTTTATAAAAAGATTAATAAGATAAATAAAATTAATTATATGTACAAATATACTCTAAAAGCATCTTATTCAAAATGCAAAAGTCCTCAAAAGTCTTTCATATTTTCATGTTTTTCAACTCTCAAATTTGTTTTTTTTTTTAATATAATTCTGAAAAATTGTTTTCAATTAAAAATTTATTAAATATAATTTGAAAATTAAAAATAACTTTATAGAACAAGAGATTAAAACTTTATTTTAAAAAAAGTGTCCTCAAAACCATTTTTGAAAAAACAATTTTTGAAAACTGTTTTATAATGTTTTATAAAACAAAAAATTGTTAGAAAATGTAAATATTTTTAACTTTTTTCTATGTTTTTAAAAATATTTTTGTGTATATAATGTTTTGTTTTTAATCATTTTGTATATTTCTATAATTATTTTTTAAAATAATTATCTAAAAACAAGTTAAAACATTTAAAATATGTTCAAAAAGAGAAAATTGTTTAAAAATAATAATTACCAAATAAGCCATTAAGGTTTAATAGGATATATTTTCAAAAATGGTTTTTTATAATAAAAATCTACGACTTAACATTCTTAACCTATGTTTTCAAATATTTTTAATGTTCATATTTATATAAAAGATAAATAAATAAATAAAATAATAATAATGTATTTTCTAAAAACACTTTGTTTTCAAAACAATTTTCTCACTTATTAAATGAAATAGCCCACAACCAAACATGCATACTTTCATGACTTTTCTTTTTTTTTTAATTGTCTTCTCATTAATTTCAAGAAGAATTTTCAACCTCAACTTACATTTTTGTTTTAAGTTTTCTTCTGATTGGTGATCTCACAAAGTTGAATGTATTGCAGGACTGGCCTTTAACCCAGTGAAGTACTATTTGTCGGTGTGCCGATTTAAAGAGTTATTAGAAAATAAATAAAAATAATATAAAATAATTAAAAGATATTTTATGAAAAGAATTAAAAATAAAAAATAATTTTTAATTATTCAAGTGAGTGTACCCAAATTACAAGTCAAAAAGAGTAGGCAAAGCAAGTCTTAGTCAAGGTTGGCTACACTAGGACATAATTTCCCCACGATATTAAATTGGTCTCCAGCGCCAGGATTTATTGTTTTCATTTTCTCATTAGGATCTTACACACCTCTGCAAACGAAGTGAGCTAACTCAAGGAGTTTGAGGAGGAGGAGGAGATCATATATCATATATGGCTACTTTTCCAGATATTCAGAAGCCTCTCTTCTTCGCTTTCATTCTCATATGGCTCATACTGATGTGCTTGGGTTCCAAAGCCCAAGGTGGTCGGCTTCCTGACGATGAAGGTAAGAGATCAAACTTGGTCGATCCTCTTTTTTCCGACTGTCTTCCACCTCACATTATTTTCTTTATATAGTTGCATGGCTGCTCCCCCATGTTTGCCTCTTAGAAATTATCAAGAAAAGAACAATATTTTAAGACCATAAAAAAAAAAATTATGTGAAGAAGAAAATATTAAGGTTTCCTCAAATTTTTTTGTGAACAACCCTATAAAAGAAAAATATTAAGGTTCCTCCCTGTTTTCTTTACCTCAAATTTTAGAAACCAAACATACCTAAATCTATTATTCTATTCTTTGAACTATTTTTCCCAAAACAAGAGAAATAATTAATCACAAAAAAAATGTCATCAAATCCACCGGACAAATAATTTATATGTTATTTTATATACATATATAAGGATTACAATGGGTTGGGTTTGTTTTAGTACCTGCTCATAATGGGAAGAGTTTGGGCTAACGATAAACGGATTCAGGATGAGTTTGGAAAGTTTAAAAATGGCGGGATGGGTTCCGAAAAAGTTCATGTATAATATATTGTTATTATTATTTTTTTATTATGGAAATGAAAATAAATATAAATAAATTGGGATAAGATGACTTGTCTCAAACCCGCACTGTTACCATCCTTATACATAAACATAACTAAGATGCTATGAAATAAATCACTACAAAAAAAATTAATATTAAATTTGGATATATTTTTATTTTTTTGTTTTTAAAAATAGAAAGTCTTACACAAAATATTGGAATTCTTAAAACACTTTTTAAAATTTAGAGAAGTAAAAATTTTCACCGTAATAAATTTTTTAAAATTTGAAAAGATTTTCTAAAGGTAGAAAGTAAATTTCTTTCTTTCTTTTCTTTTTTTTTTAATATTTTATGAGAGTTCTTTATTTTGTATAGAAGTTTTTATTTTAGAAATAAAAAATAAGAAGTACATCCAAATGCCACCACAGTCTAATTATGAACCTTAATCAAATGAATTATATATGCAACATATTAAATCTGAGTTGTGAGATTTTTGGGCAAGAGAAGCTACATGTACTACGAGAACGAATACGTGAGGTAGAGGTTGAGGGTGCTCTTCTTGAAGAGTTCAGGCCCAAGCCCAACCTTATAGTTTATCAGAGGCTTTAGATCACAGCCCCATATCCACTGGCCCCAAGGGCCCAAGACCCCAAGACAAAGCGCATGGCCTTAGGATTGGCCCAAATGATATCCATATCCTAGGAGATTAAAAATACCAACAATCTCCGAAGATAAGAAGGCTAAGTGCCCACTAGGCCCAAAGACCTAGAGGAAGCCATTTTTCACTATAACGATGCTAACTTCTTTTTGAATACTTTTTTAAAGTATATACCCTTCAAAAAAATCACCAAAACATATACCTAGTGTTAATTGAGTTTAAAATAAAGTCTTTTAACTTTTGAAAGTCACTCTGGTGTAAAATATTGAAATTGAACCGATATAATTGATTGATGTTAAAATCAAAATTGAAGCAATGTAGATTTTTTTTAAGCCTAATTTCCTTCAATTTATATCATTAGCTCGATGCAAGTAAATATAAAAATTATACAAATTTGAGTTTGAAGTTCAATATATTTAAATTTTCTAACTTAAAATATAATGATTGTATATAAAAAATAAATTGGTTACAGTTTAATAATAATAAATTATTTTAATAAAGTGTAAAACAAAATCTAATAAAATGTTGAATAAAGAGATTAAAATCTTAAAATATACGTTTGGTTATTGTTTTTATCGATTATGAGACAAAAAAAACTGAAAATGGAATTGATAAATTCGGTTTTCAAAATTCCTAACAAACTTTTATAGTTATTAAAAATCAAATAAATTTAATCGGTTTTGATTGTATTGGCTCGGTATTATCAATTTTCGGTCTTTACTCAAGCGTATATGCATGTGGGAAATGTAAGTATATATATATATAGCTTTGGGATTAACGACCAACTCCTCCTACTATATATTAATGTGTGCAGTGGAGGCTCTCCGTGAAATAGCAGAACAAGTGGGGAAAAAAGATTGGAACTTCAGCCTAAACCCTTGTGATGGCAACGCCAGCTGGTCAACACCTAAAAGGAAGGAAATGCCCTTGTATAACAATACTCTCACCTGCAATTGCTCCTATCCCAACGGTCAATGCCACGTCGTTCAGATGTATGTACCTTCCCTGATTTATACATATGTCTATCTACATATTTGAAGTTTAACAGTCACCATTATGATTTCTGCAAGTATATTCAATGGTGCCATGTTTCTAATTATCTGTATATCATTTTATTTTTGTGGGTTGGGGGTGGGGATGGGGATGGTTGGTTATGAGAACATACCAAAAACAGTATTAAATCAAGCATGATTAAACCCCGTCTAGCCTTGTGGATTATTTGAACTCTCAACCCTTTTAACTGAGATTATTCACAAGACCTTTTGTAGTCAGTCATTCACTTATACAAAATATACAGTTAGTTTTGTGACTTTTGTCTATGTAGCCAGTTTGGTCTTGCCACTTGAAAGAGGAGAAACAAATCATTTTCCATCCATAAAAAAAATCCAAGTACTAGATTTTTTTCCCCCAATGCTTGTATCTTTCCAGTTGCTCATTGCTTACATACGGTACCTACTACCTATTTGAGAGCTTTGTCATTGGTATGCCTTAGAGGATATATATTCTCCTCTCCTTACTTTAAGGTCAGTTAATCTACAAAATCTATCGTAGTCATTATATCCCAATTGACAAGAAGTTTGACAATCTTTATTATTCATTACTGTGCCATTTAGGATTTTGGGGGTGCTTCAATGGTTTAGGTCTATGGAGATATGTCCACTTCCTGAGCAACATCCATGATCTTCTATTAGTTGATCTAAAATGATTAGAAAATTATCTTGAAGAAAAACAGGGTCATTATGTTTTTCTTTTAATGCAAAATGACTTTTTGAGTTAGATGTGGGGTGCTTGCATACACATACATATAGTTTAGATATACATGTATATAAGCATGTATACAGTGGGTGACAAATAAAGAATCTCAAGCCATCAACTACTAAAATATAATCCTCTTCATTACTTAAACACTTTTGGTATGGTATACATATATACATAAATCTATTATGTACATGTATAGTGTTTTCATAGTGCCATGGACCATAAAGTATACTGAAGTTCTCAATCTAACTTTGCACTACATTCTCATGGTTTACATGCTTCAGGGCTTCTGATTTTGATGTTCCTCTGTTTTATGAGCTACTGAATTATGGTTTTCTTACCGTTTCTTAATTTGTATTTGCACTTACATAACTCTATTACATGTTTTAATATAAAGCAGTTTGCACATGAATGGTTGCTTATTAAGAGTTTTTCTTCACTTTACTCGTGTCTACTAACAAAACATGACATTTGGGAATTTACCAAACCAAAACTCGAATCCTATGGACATGTATTACCTTGTTTCTTTGTCAAACAGATTTCTCAGAGGGCAGGATCTTGCTGGTGTGCTTCCCCCCTCTCTGGCGAAATTGCCTTACCTTAAGATGATGTAAGAAATGCTTCTATAAATATATATGTTTTTCAAAACTTAAATTTAAATTTCAAACTTTCATTGTTGTGACATTTTTTTTCTCTTGTCTATAGTGATTTCACTAGGAACTATCTTAGTGGTAACATACCTCAGGAATGGGCTTCTATGCAATTAGAATATCTGTGAGACACTTCTGCACTTCATCTTTAAGGTTAACCTGTAGATGATCTTTATAGGATTGACAGAGTGAACTATTCCGTGCAGGCAACTTACTGTGAACAGGTTATCGGGACTAATACCTAGCTTCTTGGGAAATATTACTACTCTGAGATATATGTATGTAGTGGCATTCACTTTATCTCAACAACCCCATTTTCTTTTCTGGAAAGTGCTTCTTAGTTTGTTTAGGTTTGCTTTTACTATTATCTTGAAGAAATTGAATTGAATTTTCAGGAGTTTGGAGAGCAACCTATTCTCTGGAACTGTTCCTTCCCAGCTTTGGCAACTAGTCAACTTGGAGAATCTGTTGGTCCTTCTCCTCTTATCACTATTCATATTTGGCTCTTCATTTCTTGATTAATTGTAATCTTTCAAAATTATTGCAATTTATTTTGGTTTGATCTTCCCTTTGGTGACTAGCATTCTTAACACTAACAATCTCATTGGGGAGTTGCCTCCAACACTTGCTAATCTAACCAAATTAACAGAATTGTAAGATTTCAAAGCCCTTTAGAATAATGTAAATGTAAATATTTCATATATGTGATGGAAAAAAGATTAGCTTTTATACAATTACGTTTTTGTCTTTGTGTTGGATCCAATGCAGTCGGATTAGTAGCAACAATTTCACTGGAAAAATACCCAATTTTATTCATAGTTGGAAACAACTTCAGAAATTGTAAGTTTCTTCTCATGTTCTGAAATTTCATGATATTAGAAGTTTTTAGGTGCAATCTTAGTGAATTGGAAATGTGTGGTTAACAGAGAGATCCAAGCAAGTGGTCTTGAAGGGCCCATACCTTCTAGCATATCTGTCTTGAAGAATTTAACTGAATTGTGAGTTAAACCTTCTTAGTCAATATTTTGTTGAGTTGCTTAATTTTTGCAGCCATTTGCCTTTCACATCATATCATCAAAATAGACTAGGATTTTAATTTTTCTTGATGGGATTCCATGCAGAAGGATTAGTGATTTACCTGGGGAAGGCTCAAATTTTCCGCCTCTACAAAACATGATAGGCTTGAAAAGGCTGTAAGTTGTAGTTGCGGTTTAAAAATTCTTTAGGTGCATAATCATTCTCATACTGTTGTCATAGTGCTTATATGGATCAAGTTTACCTTGTAGGATGTTGAGAGGCTGTAATATCTCCGGATCAATCCCCAAATATTTAGCAAAGATGATGAATCTGCAAATTTTGTAATTCTACAACTAACTTTTTTTTTCCCATTGCCTTTCATTTTTGGCAATGCTAGTGAGTGCACTAGAGTAATGCATTGTTAATATTACAAACTTAATATTACTATGAACTTGTGTGTATATGCATGGAAGCAAGATGTCAAATACTGTATTTATTTGATTTTCAAAAGAATATAAATATGAGTGGACATGTCTAAAGTAATTTGAGCAAACAACCATGTAAGGGTTTTTCTTCTTTTATCTTTTCTATCATGGTAACTGAAATTGGACACTGAGAAATTATATGTTTATCCAGACCTAACTTTTAACTTTGACCTTTTACTACTTGTGAGTCTTCTTTCACATGGAGAGAAGGTAATTATTTTCTTGCTCGACCAAAGAGGAAAACAATTGAAAAAGTAAACCACTTTTTTTGGCTATATTGGGAAGGATTCATAGGCTAGAACTTGCCATATGGAGATGTTGACAAAGGGTGCTGGGAAATTTGGACCAAAATTGTGTTTTGGTTTCTACTTTTTAGTTGGGAACATCCTTTGCTGTCATTTTTTGCTTTGAAAAACAATTCCTTCCCTCTTGTGCATTTTTCCCCTAAATAAACTTCATTCTCTATGATGAAAAGAACAGGAGGGGAAAAAAGAAGAAAAAGAAAGCTTTGGATTGTGTAGAAACCTTTTTATAAGATTAAAATGGCTATTTAAGTAAGATACTGGCACTAGGGACCCTCAGTTCACCTTTTTTTTTTTCTTTTGAAAAAAAAGAGGTGAGGTTGATTAGTTCTATAATCTTATGGTTAACCTGTTTGTAAGTAATTCCATCATTGAATTATGTCTCTCCTTTTCCTACTTATTTGTCATACTTGTGGCATTTTTTGTTTTCAAATTTATATTGCACTAAATTCAGTAGAAAGGTCATTTGACTAAACCTTTATTTTGTTTGCTTAATTATGACATCTGTATTGTTATTTTCTCATAGAGACCTCAGCTTCAACAAGCTGGAAGGAACTGTTCCAAACCTAGAAGATTTAACAAAAATGGAGCTCATGTAAGCAATTGAAAATCAGGAAAGCATGCCTTTTTTTTTTCTTTTTTTTTTTTCATAGGAGGCCTTCTTGTGGATTGATACACTAAAATATCTGTATGATTGGTCCATTCTTGGTAGTTTACCTAGATCATAGATTACTAAACTATGACTAAGCTCACACCCGAAAGATGTAGGTTTACCAAGAAGGTTATAATATAGAATGGTATAAGAAACTGAGTTATATGTAGGGAAGGCTTCCTATATATTCATCCTATGGTTTATGCTTTACCCTTACCAAAATTCAAACTACAATTTTCTTCAATATGACTCTGCATACCGTTTTAAGATAGTAACGACTTACATCTCTTAACAATTAAGATACTTTGTCATTTGCTGTTTAGGTATTTGACAAGCAACTTGCTTAATGGGCCTATTCCGGACTGGATCAAGAGCAGAGATAATCGCTAGTATGCTTTTAATCCTACATTTTCAATTAATTTTATATGAAATTACTTATTTTTGTGCTTCAATCTCCTATTTATATATGCCTAAGCTGTACATGGGTATATATATATATGAATTCCTCCTCTAGAAAGTGATCCTTCTCTAACCCTTTTGGAGATTAGTATGCAGTAGACCTGTTTTAGTCATTTTCATCCCACCATGTGCAACATCTGAAATCATCCCATGTATTCATAGGTGTAGCAAGGAATTGCAGAAATTGAAAAAAAAATGTGCATTTTTTCATTCTCTCCATTGTCTATGCTTTTTTATTGTTTTCACAACACTCTGATTTAGGCTAGGCCAACACCTGAATGGTCATTAGTTCAGTGTACAGCATCTAAAATGTGCAACAGGGACATGGTAGATATATTATAATGCTGATTTAGATGGTGAGGTAGAAGTTCTCAATTCATAAACTTTTTGTCATTATTTTCTCAATTCATAAATTTTTTTTCATTATTGCTGCATATTAGCCAAATCGGTTCATACTGTAGCTATTGAAGAGAAGAACTCATAAAGAAGTTACTCATATGGGTGCTCCAAAAGCTTCTCATTCTAAAAGAATCTAACTCCTTAGCTCTTAATTTCAGAATTAGGTCAGATTCCCTTCAAGGTTTCATCTGCAAACTTCTAGTTAATCTAGCACTGATAATTCTTGATAAGAGTTCTTAAAATTTTTGTATGCAGCCAAATTGATGTTTCTTATAATAACTTTTCTGAGCGCTCTGTGCCATCTACTTGTGGAGAGAGCTTGTAAGAACTCTTTTTATTCCTGATTTAAACCTTATTGAGCTTGACACAAATATTTTTCTTCATTCACTATCTATTTGGTTGAAAATAACTTTCTGTTATTTTATCAGGAACTTGTTCCAAAGCTTTTCTGAGAGGGGAAAATCGTAAGCTTGTAATTTTTTTTCAAATTAAACTTTGAAGAGTAGTGATATGCAGGTTTGTTAGTTTCCTTGTACAATACTGATGTTTTTTCAAATCTATCCTTCTATATAGAGAACTTGGTAAGTGCCTGAATAGTTTTCCATGTTCCAAAGGTAAATGCCTTAATTATGTTTTATGAATTTATTTCCATGCATGAATTTTAGTTATTTTACTTCTTCTATGTTTTAAACCTATTTGATCATCATTTATATTGTTGTTGTTTTATGAAGATCGGTATTCACTGCATATAAATTGTGGTGGAGAAGGAACCACCATTGGAGATGTAGTCTATGAAGCGGATGCTGATTTAGCAGGTCCATCCGAGTTTAACCCCATCAGAGATAATTGGGGTTTTAGTAGCACAGGACACTTTTGGGATCAAAACAGAACCTCAAACGATTATATAGCACAGAATGTATCCATGCTCAGGATGAATGACTCTGAATTGTACAAAAGAGCACGACTTTCTCCTCTATCTTTCACTTACTATGGACGCTGCTTAGCAGATGGGAACTATACTGTGAAACTCCATTTTGCAGAGATAGTGATAAGAGACAATAAATCCTTTCACAGTCTTGGAAGACGTATTTTTGATGTTTACATCCAGGTTGTCAATCTTATTATTCCTGCAACTGGAATGTCAAAGAAGACGATTTAATTTCAATTAGTTTATTGCAGGAAAAGCTGGAGTTGAAAGATTTTAACATTGTACAAGCAGCACAAGGGGTTGATAAGGCATTTGTAAAAGAATTTAAAGCAGTTGTAAAGAACAAAACTTTAGAGATCCGATTTCATTGGGCTGGGAAAGGTACAACAGCTGCCCCAACGAGACGAACTTATGGTCCTCTCATATCAGCCATTTCTGTAAAAGCTGGTGAGTTGTATGCTCTGTATATATATGGTGAAGTATTTGTATTCTTCTTGTCACTCTTATCATATTTGAGTTTGAGATTCTTTGTTGCACAACTTGTTCTGCACTTTGTGTAAATAAATAAATATATAAGCATAGTAATACATTACAAGAAACTCCCTTAAATTATGGGAAGCAAGGCAAGATTACATTGATATTTGACAAGAGGCCGAATCAATTTGCTGTCTTATTTTCTGCCAGCTAATTTGCTTGTTTGGGATGTGTATTATCCAATTGATGTTTTTTATATTCATATTAACGTTTGAATTAGATGAAATTTTCCGTAATTCATGATATGCACTATGCAATCTGACATGTTCTTTTATTTTTTTGGTTATTCTTTGTGTAGATTTTGAGCCTCCTTCTGGTGTAAAAAAGAAGATATACATTGTGGTTGGGGCTGTGGCTGTGGCTTTGGTATTATTCCTTGTTTTAGGTATTCTTTGGTGGAAAGTTTGTTTTGGAGGCAGAATCTCCCGGGAACAAGGTGGTGTAAAACTACTGCACAAACTAAAACTTAAGTATATTTGTTACAGGCATGCTAGCAACCACATAGAATTTTCAATATTTTTATTTCAATTATGGTAATAGATCAATCACCCTTGTTATCGTGTTCTAACATATATCTTAGAGAGATGTGGAAATAGACAAAAGAGGACGAATGGACAACTGATTTCAAAACAATCCAGTTTTGACATTTCTTTAGCTCTGAAGAGGTTTTAGCTCATCACCTGAAGATTTAAATGCCAAAATAATCAGGTTTTGAATAAGTTATATGGAATGCATATCAAATTCAAGAAAAATGATAATTGGAAATTTCATTGTATGGTGTTCCCTAATTTCACCTAATGCTCAATTAAATTGCTGAGCAAGAAGAATTCCAAATTGTATATGAGACTTTAGGTGGAGCAGCTTTTAAGGATTTCTCTGACCTCTCTCTTTTATTTCTGAAAGCATATCTGCGAGAAAATGAAGTATTACATTTGTGTTTCCTTTGTCTCATTCTTTCAAATGTATTCTAACTAATTATGAGGCATTCAAAGTACTAAAAGAAGCAATGTTAGTACTTTTGTGAGACACAAGTTAACATTTTAACTTTTTCCATTGGACAGAATTGAGAGGATTAGATCTGCAAACTGGTTTATTTACCTTGAGACAAATTAAAGCTGCTACCAACAACTTTGATGCTGCAAACAAGATTGGAGAAGGAGGTTTTGGATCAGTCTACAAGGTATTCTACAGGCCCATCAGTTCTTTGGTTAATTCTTAATTTTTAGTTTTGGTCCATGACATATGGACCTAGACCTATGATTCAAGGATCACTTGCACCATGCCAATTCAGGGTACGCTATTAGATGGAACCATAATTGCAGTGAAGCAACTTTCTTCGAAATCAAATCAAGGAAATCGTGAATTTGTAAATGAAATAGGAATGATATCCGGTTTACAACATCCGAATCTTGTAAGATTATATGGATGTTGCATTGAAGGGAATCAACTACTGTTGGTATATGAATACATGGAGAACAATTGCCTTGCCCGTGCTTTATTTGGTAATAAGCTCTATCTTTGAAATTCATGTTAATTATTATTTCATTTAAATATATCAATAGCGACAAAAAAAACTGACTCATTCATTAATAGCTTTGATGAATTCCATTGATTCCGTAATTCTGTTGATTATAGGTCGAGAAGAAATCCAATTGCAATTAGATTGGCCTACCAGGCAAAGGATTTGTATTGGCATAGCAAAAGGTTTGGCTTTCCTGCATGAGGAATCGACACTGAAAATTGTTCATAGAGACATCAAGGCAACCAATGTACTTCTGGATAGGGACCTTAACCCCAAGATCTCTGACTTTGGTCTGGCCAAGCTTGATGATGAAGGAAACACCCACATTAGCACTAGAATTGCTGGAACTATGTGAGCTACTGATCTTGTCTTTTTTTCTTTCAGTCCTTTATTAATATGGCTATTTAACTATAGTACAGAGAAGGGATGATGAACATATTACATTTGAATTTTTCCATTCTCCAAATCAATGGCATGAGATATTAGCCAGTAGTTGTTGATCAACTCTGAAATTAGACTGCTGCTCCAATTTAGGCTTAGAAGATGTCAATTGATTAAAACCTCTGCAACCAAAAAAGTTTTCATGTATGGAATTTTTGGCATCAATATCTGGTAGAAACTTGTATACATTAGGTGCTATAATTCAAATGCAAACCTTACTTGCATAGAGGTTATTAGCTAGTCTTTGTGAACAATGTTCAGCTTTGCCAGCTAGTTAAATATAATGATAATGTAATTTAGGATCCTTGAAGGGTGTTTTACAAACTATTATTATTTACTAAATATATAAGATTTTGTTGGACATTTCCTACATAAAGCTTATTATTGAAGTGGAGCCATGAAACAATGTTTACTTTGCAGAGGATACATGGCACCAGAGTATGCATTATGGGGTTATTTAACCTATAAAGCAGATGTATACAGTTTTGGAGTTGTTGCTTTGGAAATTGTTGCTGGGAAGAACAACATGAAATATAAGCCAAATGAAGATTATGTGTGTCTTCTGGACTGGGTAAGAGAGATCGCTATATGTTTTTTGCATGCATCATATGAAAACAACAGTACAAAACTAGGTTACTTGCTTTGAAACTTGTCCATGTAACCTGCTCAGCAAGCTGTGAGTCATGAGAGACTCAAGTAGGAAGTAGACTGAACTCTGCAAAAGCATCCAACTTGGTTGCTTGAGGCAAGTTCAGAGATCATTTGCCAAACTTTGTTTGCAAGGCTCTAAATTTTTTGGACACTGAGTACTCTCGTCCGTAAAATGTATTGACCCTTTCTTCCTCAATGTTTATTAAAAGAAAAGCCTCTAAAAGATATGAAGTCACACATGAAAAGGCAGATGTTTTTAATTTGGCAATCCGTGAGATGCTAAATAACCTGAGGTTTCACTCTCAGCTGCTCTCATCTCATTTTATGTGTGAATAAATACCATTACCTGTTAATAATAGATATTTGTGTGTGTTGTATGTGGAAAGATTCAAACTGGTGAAGTGCTTGCAATTTATCTGTGGCACAGAAAGAAAAATATTTAACGGAAAATAGCTAAATTGCAAACCGTTGTATGGACACTACTCACTGTTGGACCCAGTACTCTGTGGAAGACAATGGGGCAGTGACCGGTTGCATGTAGTTCACTTCCATTTTTCTTTCATTCTTCTTTTGGTCTTGTTTGTCTTGGGCATTTCCTGGTTTATGAACTTTTAAATTTGAATCTGAGTGCATGAATGGAGGTTGATATTGTTTTATCCAAGTTTCATATTTCTTTTGCTGACCTGTTCCTTCACATTTCCACTACCCTCTTTCTGCATCTTGAAGGCATTTGTTTTACAACAAAAAGGAAATTTAATGGAGCTTGTGGATCCAAAGTTAGGGGCTGATCTCAACAAGGAAGAGGCAAAAAGAATGATTAAAGTAGCTTTACTCTGCACCAATCCATCCCCGGCACTCAGGCCTACCATGTCTGCTGTAGTGAGCATGCTGAAAGGACAAACTGTTGTTCCAGAAGTACTGATCATGGATCCGAGTTCTTATAGTGATGACTTGAAGTTCAATGCTCTCAGAGGTCAGTATGATCAGATGCAACTTGAGAGCCTTAGTGTCAGTGGGCCACTCAACAAGTCATTGGATTCAACAACGAAGGGATCTTCCTCCACATCTTCTCAGGATCTATATCAAATCAATCTTCACTCGCATTAATTTCCTCATGGTGAGAAAGTTTGCTTGGTAATTACCATTTCATAAGAACTATATTATTCTTGGAAATTCTAGCTTCATTCTGGAAGTAAAGAGTAATCCAGCTGTAGCTTTCAATTTCAAGTGCTTTGAAATTGCCGGTTGAGCAGTGCATTAGTTATGCAGCATTAGGTTTCACTACTTGCATATTTCCAACAGTACTTTAGAGCTTCATTCTGTGAAGCTGAACATATGAAATGGAAATGTAGTAATTTCTTTCAATTTTTGGAATTGTGGCATTGATTTTATGTTCAAGCACAATATTATTAGCCTTGGCTGTGTGCTCCAGATGAGTTTGGCTGTGCATCTATTACTAAAAGGTAGATGAGCACTCCTTGAATTGAAGAATTCAGACTATTTTGATAATGCAGTAGTTGTTCAGGCACGTAAATTCTCATTTTCTTGTGACTGAGATGATCAGAGGAATGGTAAATAAACCAAATCATAGATCTTAATTTGAATCTATCGTATTAGAGTCAACACTAGAAACTGAGATATTTACATGCTATTTGAATAGTATAGGTGAAACATCTGAGAATTCTGGTTGGTGAATTATACTGGATCAAAAGTTGGAAAGGTTTTACAGAGTTGAACATATATATATATATAAGTCCATCACATGTAACAACCCCATATAACAGCCACTTCACATCTAATCAATCCATGCATTAACTGACCTACCCTCTAGCTTCCTCTCATTAAACCAACACAGTTAAATACATGGCATCATCGACTTTGGCTCATGAGTGAAAAAGGAATGAAGGTATTGAAGGAAATTGGAAGAATGTCTGAATTCAGATTTGTAGAGTGAAAAGAGAATGGAGGTATTGATGAAGATTTGTTGATCATCCAAGACTGTTAAGCCTACAAGTCATTATTCTCCTCTGCATTATTTGTTATCAACTGCTAATGGTGAACCTAGGTCTTATAAAGAAGCTTTACAAGTACATACTAGAGAAAAGTGGGAGCAAGCTATGGATGCCGAGATGCAGTCTCTTTTATCAAATCAAACTTAAGGATTTGATTGAATTACCCACTGATAAGTGTCTATAGATTGAAGAAGGAACATGATAGCTCCAAGAAATACAAAGTCGGACTAGTGGTGAAAGGTTTCTAACCAAGAGAAGGTATTGATTACAATGATTTTTTCTCTTCTACTGTTGAACTTTTAACCATTTCATCAGTTTTTTTAGTATCATGGATACAAAGAATTTACATTTGGAATGGTTGGATGTAAAAACTGCATTTATTTATGGGGATCTGCATGAACCAAAAGATTATGCTTTGAGTGGTAAAGAGTTGAAGCAAGGTCCGAAGCAATGGTATAAGGAGTCCCATGGCTTTTATCAAGAAATGGGTTTAGTAGATGTCATGCAAATCATTATTGCTACTTCAAGAAACTTTGTTCTTCTTATTTGATTATGCTACTACGTGCGGATGACACGCTTGTTGCAAGCTCAAGCATGAATGAGATCTTCATACTCCAAGAATAATTATTGAGTTTCTAATGAAGGATTTAAGGGTTGCTAATCAAATCCTTGGTATGAGAACCAATAGACACCATGTGAACAAGAAATTGAAATTATCACTAGCTGAATACATTGTCATGATGCATAAGAAATTTAATATGAGAGGATCTAAACTAGTCAACATTCCTTTAGCAAGTCATTTTTAGCTTTCAAAGGGATAATGTGCAGAAACACAAGCTGTCGTGACTACATGGCAAAGTTCTCTATGCCTCAACTATTGATAGCTTAATGAATGTCGTGATGTATACAAGACTACATTGCTCGAGGTGTAGGTGTTGTTAGTAGATTCATGAGCAGTTCTAAAAGAGAATAAGAAGAAGTGATTAAATGAATATTTCAAGATCCTAAAGATAATACTAATCTTGTTCTGTTTGTGGAGAATCATACGTTTGTTTATATGGTTATGTTGATGCAAATTTAATATGAGATATTGATACTAGAAAAAACAATATAAGATATGAATTCACTCTGTAGGTACGACAAACAATCAATTGGGATCTCAATTACAAAAGCTTGTTACTATTTCTACAATGGAAACATAATATATGGTTGCAACAAAGGCATGCATGCAAGAAGATGATTTGCTACAAAATCTAATAAAAGAGTTGGAAAAGTGACAAAAAGATTATAAGTTATGTAAATGACAAACCCCAATCAAAACCATGCAAATACCTTGGCAAATTAAAGTGGTACCTACCATTGAAAAGTTGGAGCTTGTTTCAACTTCTTTATCTTTAGATGTAGAGGGTGGAGCTAAAATTCAAGTCAAGTTCTTTGCACAATTCTTAGTTTTCAAGCTACTTTGAATCTTCTTTGAAATGAGAGATTGTTAAATGTGGAATGTGATTAGTTGGGTATCTTAACAAATTTACTCAATAAAACCATGTCTTATTTTTATTTAACTATAAGTATAGGCGTGATTGTATGGAGCAGTGACACGCTACTTTGACTAACGATGTTTGTCATCATTTATAAAGCCTTGTACCTAACTTCACATATTTAAAAATTGCATAAGACAAAAAGAAAGGATAATTAATTGAAATAAATAATTAAAGAAAATTAACTTATTTTCAAAATATATATATATATATATATCAGACTTGATCCTCTCCTCTTTTTTTTTTTCTTTTTTGGGTGAAATTAAATGGATAGTGAGATGATGGATCTTGAGGCTTGTGAGGTTGATGATGAAGATAAAAATTTTGAGTAAAAGGGATAAAATATCATGATGTATGGGGGTGTAGAACTGCTTCTCATCCCTTAGAAACATTGATGTATGGTGATGTAATTGGGGGCCATGCATGCATGGAGTGCCTTCCACCTCACATAAATTTCCTTTCCCTTTATAGTAAGCAAGTTTAAAAATATAATTTGTCACGTGTTTTGGAAAAACGTTTTTTGAGAGTCGATTTTATAAACCAAATTTCTTTCTTTCTTCTTTTTCTAGGACATCGTCTTTTGGAAAGACAATTTTTTCATTTTTATTGTCATATTTTAACAAAAATCATCTATTAGATAAATGATTTTAGACTAATTTAATTGCTAATCCAAAATTGTGTCTTTTAAAGGCATATTCTTAAGCCAATTTTCTTATCAAATTTTTTTGAAGAAAACATCTCTAGACAATTTCGCACATGCAAAAAAAAAAAAAAAAAAAAAGTAAAAGCACTCTTCAAAAGTTTTTTTGCAAAAATCATCTCTTACACAAACAATTTTTCCAAAGGTCATATTGCAAAGTGAAGTGCAATAAAATAAGTCATGAAGTGATTTTCTCCAAAATTGTTTCTTAGAAAAAAAAAACGATTTTCTTTTTTATTCCAACGATTTTCTAAATTTGAAAATTATCACAGTAATTAAAATTATTTTAAAAAAAATTATTTCCCTCTATTTTTATTAATAAAAATGAAATTTTAAATTTAAATATATATAATTTTGAAAATGAAATATTTTATTTCCCTCAATGGTTTTTTCGTAATAAAAAAGGATGAACCATTATTTTAAGAAGTAATGTTGGAGCCAAATGAGCATTTTAGAGAAGTTAAGACCGTGAAAAAAATGTGAAGTAAAAAATATTACGAAAATATGAGAGAAAAAAACTCTTTTCTTTATATTTTTCCTTTTTATTTTTTTATCTTAAATTTCCGAAACCAAACATACTTAAATTTATTAATCTTGGAACTATTTATTCCATACAAAAACTAATAATACTATTGGACATCGATGGAACAAAAATATTATTTTATATACATATCAATATGAAAAAATTAAGTGCATATTCGGATATATTTCTTTTTTATTGTTTTTGAAAATAGAAAGTGTCTTATATAAAAAGCAGGAACATATTTTGTGTACTTGAAAACAGTCTTTAAAGTTTTAAAAAAAATCTAAGGAAATAAAAAAAATTACATTCACAAAATTTTAACAGTTTGAAAGCAATTTGAAGAAACACAAAATAAATTTCTGAAAGTTTTTAGTCATGTTTGGTTCCCAAGTCCCACCCCAATGGTTGTTCAGAGGCTTTGGATCAGAACCTCATATCCACTGGCCCCAAAGCCCCTAACAACAATTTCGCAACAGGACAAAGCCCATGTCCCTTAGGTTGAAGTTGAGCCCATCAGAGTCCAAGAGAGGCCCAAACTGAATCCATGTCTTAAGGGCTTAAAAATACCAACAATCTCCAAAGACAACAAGGCTGATTGTCCACTAGGCCCAAACACCTAGAGGCTAGAGGAAGCCATTGTTTGGAAAGGTTTTCACATTTGGTACATGAAGCAAAGTTGAAAGGCATAATTTTAAAGCGAAATCTTATTATCAATGTTGAGAAACATTTTTTTTTAAATATAAAATAACTTCTGAAAATGAATAAAAAAATATTTTTCACTGTAAAGCTATAAGTGCAACCTGTCACAAAGTAAAACACCACTTCCAATAATTTGGCAAAAACTGGGTGTGGCATGTATTACAGTTTTGGGATTCACGACCAAATCCGGCTCTATATATTGATGGGTGCAGTGGAGGCTCTCCATGAAATAGCAGAACAAGTGGGGAAAAAGGATTGGAACTTCGCCCTCAACCCTTGTGATGGCAACTCCAACAGGTCAACACCTTACAGGAAGGAGATACCATTGCAGAACAATACTCTCTCCTGCAATTGCTCCTATCCCAACGGTCAATGAGATGTATGATTCTTTCCCTGGTTATATATATGTCTATATATTTGAAGTTTAACAGTTACCATTCTGATTTTTTGCAAGTATATTCAATGCTGCCATGTTTCTAACTATGTGTATATCATTTTATTTTTGTGGGGTGGGGATGGTTGGTTATGAGAACATAACAAAAATGCAGTATTAAATCAAGCATGATGAAACCCCATTTTACCTTGGTGGGTTGTTTGAACTCCCAACCCTTTTAATGAGACATTGACAAGCCCCTTTGTAGCCAGTTATTCACTGTGAAAAATATGCATTTAGTTTTGTGACTTTTGTCTATGTAGCCGGTTTGGTCTTGCCACTTGGAAGAGCTTTACTAATTAGACAGTATGGTACTACTGATATCACTATCTCTGAGATTAAGCTCCTCTTGTTAATAAGATGAAAGTATATGAATTTCCTTGATTTGAACAAGATTATTTGACATATGCTGTACAAAAACAAACTCGAGAAACAAATTATTTCCATCCCATAAAAAAAATCCAAGTACTGGATTTTCCCCCCAATGATGTTATCTTTCCAATTGTTTATTTTCTTTTATAAGGTAGTTTGGCCTCGCCTACTTTGAGTACTACTTTTATGGTGAAAAATGACTTTCATTGATGATGAATAATTGAGATTACATAGGGATATATGCACAGTTGGTAGTATATTTTAGGAAACCACATATTCTGTCTAGGCAACTTTAAGGTCGATGACAACCTATATATTTACAAGATCACTACCATTTAGGATAGAATACATACCAGAAAACATGGAAAATTATAGAGAATGAAATTTTCTAAGATTAAGTAGCATTTCAACACTTCATCTCAAAAAAATGCAAAGATATTTCGCATACCAAGCTTGTACAGTGCTTGATAGACCCTTAGTGAAAAGGTCAGTCAGTTTCTTAGTTGAAGCAACATAAGGAGTATAGATTTGCCCTCTGTCCATTTTTTATTTGATTAAGTGTTAGTCAATTTCTACGTGTTTGGTTTTATCATGATGCACGGGATTATGTGCTATGTTTATGGCAGTTTTGTTGCCACAATATACCATCATAGGCACCTAAGTCGTGACATTAATATCTGTAAGCACTATCTTAATCCAAATTAAATCACAAATCCCTTAGGCCATTTCCTTGAATTCAACCTTTGCACTCAGCCAAGCCACCACTAACTACTTCTTACTCCTGCAAGTGACAAGACTACCTCTAAGTAGAGTGCAATACCCTGTAGTTGAGGATCCTGACTGGTTTACATCAATATAGGCCTCTAAACAAAGATTTCCATTATTCTAGTACAAAATTCTCTTACCCAGAGAAGAATTGAGATATTTGAGAATTCTATACACAACTTCCAAGTGAGATTTTAGTGGAGAATGGGTGAATTGGCTCACCACACTAAATGCATATGCAATCCATATTTGGTGTGTGAGAGATAAATGAGCTTCCCCACCATCCTCTAAAAGTTTCCTCGGTTAAATCCTCATTTATGTCCTTAATGTTACGGTTGGCCTTAATTGGTGTTTCTACTAACTTACACCCTAGTAATCCTATTTTTTTTAGTAAATCAATCACACATTTTTGTTGGGATATGAAAATACCCTCTTTTGAACTTGTTACCTTCCTAGAAGTATCTAAGACTTCCTAGATCTTTAATTTTAAATTTAGTTGCCAAATAAGATTTCAGTTTTCCAATCTCAATTAAATCATTTCCAATAACCACATTATCATCTATATATACAATTAAGGCAAATACCTTTCCATGAGTAGAATGCTTGATAAATAATGTGTGATCACCTTAACTTTGTTTGGAGCCTTTTCTCATCATGGACATGATAATCCTTCCAAACTAGGCACTTGATGATTGTTTAAGCCCATATAGAGATCCTTTAACCTGCTCATTTTATTACCCTATTTTCTAGGAGAAAAACCAAGGGTAACATCCATATATAAGTGATGTTGAAATTTTGAATAAATTCATTGGAAGAGAAAAGAATTATGTAAGAAAAAGGGGCCTTTGGAATCATTTGATTTAACATAGAGGAGTCAAAGGAAGGTTCAAGTTCAAGTAGGCATCCTATTTATCAAGTAGGTGGCTATCAAAATAACTTCTCCCCAATGTGTTTTTGGTTTATTTCAAAAAGTAGACTACGGGCAACTTCTAATAAATGTATATTTTTCCCTTTGGTAACCCCATTTTGTTGGGATGTGTCAACACATAATGAGTGGTGATTATACCCTCATTTTGAAGATAATCAATCAATTTTTGGTTCAAATACTCCCTCCCATTATCTATCTTGAGAGTATGGTTTTTAACTCCAAATTGGTTCTAGATAAAATTATGAAAAGATGAAAAAAAAATAGACTATATTTCAGATTTTGATTTCATAAGATATACCCTAGTAGAATGAGTACAATCACCATAAATGTAATAAACCATTGTGACCCAAAAATATTGATGAGATAAGATGGACCATAGACATCAGAATGTATCAGAAAAATGAGGAAAATTATTTGAAGCATTTATTTGAAAAGGTATGCAACGATGTTTCGCAAGTTCACAACTTTCACAATGCAAATCCTTGACATCAATATTGCAAAGGAAAGAGTTTTTTTAGAACTAAAAAGGAGGAATGACCTATGCATCTAAGGATTGAAAACATGTAAGACAGGTTTCAAAACTAAGGATTGAGTTATTTGGACTGTTCCTTTAACAACAATGGGGGGAAAAGACCCATTTGCAACTTTAATTTTTTGCTTTTTAGAACAAGTGGTATATACAAAAAACAAATTAGAGAAACTGGTTATATGATCGGAGGCACCTAAATCAATGATCCAGGTATGAGAACAATTCATTTCAGAGGCATTTAAGGCAAAGATGCTACTTGTTTGGGCCAAGAACAAGAACCCATGGTTATGTTCTGATTCTCAAACTGCATCAAAAAGTTTCTTGAGTTTATCAATGTCATTTTTGTTAAATAAGGCCTTTTGGGATTCCTGAATGAAATTTCAATTGTGGTAACAGATAAAGCATGCTTGTTATTGTGTTCCTATAGATATCCTAGATGTGAAAATAGAAAAAAGAGGACAAATAGACAACTGATCTCAAAACAATCCAGTTTTGACAGTTTTTTAGCTCACAAGAAGTTTTAGATCACCAGAAATTTTAAATCCCCAAATAATCTTGTTTTGACAAGTTATAAGGAATGCATATCAAATTCAAGAAAGAAGATAATTGAAAATTTCATTGTATGGTGTTCCCTACTTTCACTTTAAGCCCAATTAAATTGCCAAGCAAGGAGAACTCAGAGTTGTATAAGAGACTTTAGCTGGAGTGAATTTTAAGAATTTCAAGGACTTCTCTTTTTATTTCTTGTAATTTGTCTTCAATAAAATGAAGTATTACATTTGCATTTCCTTTTATCTCATTCTTTCAAATGTATTCTAACTAATAACTAGGCACTCAAAGTACAAAAAGAAAAACAATGTTAGTACTTTGTGAGACACAATTTAACATCCTATCTTTTACCATTGGACAGAATTGGGGGGATTGGATCTGCAAATTGGTTTGTTTACCTTGAGACAAATTAAAGCCGCTACCAACAACTTTAATTCTGCAAACAAGATTGGTGAAGGAGGTTTTGGATCAGTCTACAAGGTATTCTACAGGTCCATTAGTTCTTTGGTTAATTCTTAATTTTCAGTTTGGTCCATGACATATGGACGTAGACCTATGATTGAAGGATCACTTGCACCATGCCAATTCTGGGTATGCTATTAGATGGAACCATAATTGCGGTGAAGCAACTTTCTTCAAAATCAAATCAAGGAAATCGTGAATTTGTAAATGAAATATGAATGATATCCGTTTTACAACATCCAAATCTAGTAAGATTATATGGATGTTGCATTGAAGGGAATCAATTGCTGTTGGTATATGAATACATGGAGAACAATTGCCTTGCCTGTGCTTTATTTGGTAGGTTTGTTCTTTGAAATGCATCATAATTGCTATTTCATTTAGATAGATCAATATTGACAAAACACTAACTCCTATTCATTAATAGCTTTGATGAATTCTATTGATTGGGCTATTCTGTTGATCATAGGTCATGAAGAAATCCAATTGAAATTAGATTGGCCTACCAGGCAAAGGATTTGTGTTGGCATAGCAAGAGGTTTGGCTTTCCTGCATGAGGAATCAACACTGAAAATCATTCATAGAGACATCAAGGCAACCAATGTGCTTCTAGATAGGGACCTTAACCCCAAGATCTCTGACTTTGGCCTGGCCAAGCTTGATGGAGAAGGGAACACCTGCATTAGCACTAGAATTGCTGGAACTATGTGAGCAACTGATCTCGTCTTTTTTCCTTTCAGTCCTTTATTAATATGCCTATTTAACTATAGTACAGAGAAGGGTTGATAAATATATGACATTTGATTTTTCCTTTCTTCAAATCAATGGCATGAGATAATAGCGAGTAGTTAATCAACTCTGAAATTAGACTGCTGCTCCAATTTAGGCCAGAAGAGGTAAATGATTGAAACCTCTGCAACCAAACAAGTTTCATGTGTAAAATTGTTGGCATCATTATCTGGTGGAAACCTGTGTACATTATGTAATTCAAATGCAAACCTTACTTGATTTGAAGTTATTAGCAAGTCTCGGTGAACAATGGTCATGCTTTGTCAGCTAGTTAAATGGAATGATAATGTAATTTAGGATCCTTGAAGGGTGTTTTACTGCAATAGTCAACTCATAAAGTTATAATTGGTGATGTTACAATTGTGGTAGAGAATTAACTCTTAACATTGTAAAATGCAATCTTTTCGCTTTTAATCATTTTTATCTGCCTTGCAACAAGAAGGTCGCTTATATTTTACAAACTAGTTCATTTTTAACAAGTATAAAGAATTTTAGCTATATTAATTGCATATATGCAATCCAAATTTTCAATAGAATAGGCTTGCTTGGCAATTTGTAGTTAAAATATGATTCATGCTGGGCCTTTTGGACTTAAATCTTACTATTTAGCAAATATATAAGATTTTTGTTGGACTTTTTGTACATAAAGTTTATTAGCAAGGTGGAGCCATAAGACAATGTTTATTGTGCAGAGGATACATGGCACCAGAGTATGCATTACAGGGTTATTTAACCTATAAAGCAGATGTCTACAGTTTCGGAGCTGTTGCATTGGAAATTATTGCTGGGAAGAACAACACGAAGTTTAGGCCAAATGAAGAATGTATTTGTCTTCTAGACTGGGTAAGACGCTAAATGTCTTTTGCATGCATCATATGAAAACAACAGTGCAAAACTAGGTTACTTGCTTTGGAACTTGTCCATTTAACATGCTCAACGAGCTGTGACCCAAGAGAGACTGAAGTGGGAAGTAAACTGAACTCTAAAAAAAGCATCTGACATGGTTTGTGTTAGGCAAGTCTGATGATCATTTACCAAACTTTGTTTGCAAGGTTCTAAATTTTTAGCTGGACACGGCATACCAGTCATTAGAATAAGATCATCTAGAATTTCAAAGTTGCTAAAATTTGTTGAGAGACTAGTCTACACCAATGTATGAAAAGAGAACTGGTTCCCAATCCTTTGGAGCTCCCCCTTTCGCCTTCAATATTTGTTGAAAGAAAACCCCCCAAAAGATATGAAGTCACATAAGAAAAGGCTGATGTAATTTGGCAATCCATGAGATGCTAAATAACCTGAGGTCTCACTGTCTGCTGCTGCTCTAATCTTATTTTTATGTGTGTGAAAATAAAAAAGATCGAATTATTATCTATGTGCATTAAAATTATCATCAGTTAGTTATTTCTGTGTGTTTGTGTATTTGTCCGTGTGTGGTGTATGTGGAAAGATTCAAACTGGTGAAGTTTTTGCAATTTAGCCATGGCACAGAAAGAAAAACATTTAACAGAAAATTGTCAAATTGCAAACCATTGTTTAGAAGGTACTCACTGTTAGACCCAATACTCTATGGAAGACATGGTGCAGTGACTGGTTCCATGTAGACCACTTCCATTTTTCTTTCTTGTCTTGTTTGTCTTAAGCATGTCCTGGTTTATGAACTTTTAAATTTTGATCTGAGTGTCTGAATGGAGTTTGATATGGTTTTATCCGAGTCTCATATTCTTTTGCTGACCTGCATCTCTACATTTCCACTATCCTCTTTATGCTCTTTAAGGCATTTGTTTTACCACAAAAAGGAAATTTAATGGAGCTTGTGGATCCAAAGTTGGGAACTGAGTTCAAACAAGGAAGAGGCAATAAGGATGATTAAAGTAGCTTTACTCTGCACCAATCCATCCCCGGCACTTGGGCCCACCATGTCCGCCGTAGTGAGTATGCTGAAAGGACAAGCCGTTGCACCAGAACTGACCATGGATCCAGGTATTTATAGTGATGACATGAAGTTCAATGCTCTCAGAGGCCAGTATGATCAGATGCAACTTGAGAGCTATAGTACCAGTGAGCCACTCAACAATGAATGGATCTTTCTCACATCTCCTCTCAGGATCTATATCACATAATCTTAACTCACATTGATTTAGTCATGGTGAGAAAATTTTCTTAGTGATCTGTTGAAAACTTTAGCTTCATTCTGGAAATAAAAAGTAATCCTGCTATAGTCATGCATGCAGCATTCGGTTTTTGGAACTCCATTCTGATAAACTTTTGCTTTGCTGGCTGTTATTCTTTCCAGAGCCTGGCATCTACAAGGATGATTTGAGATTCAGGTCCCTATGAGACCTTCATCAGCAGAAGCAAAAGCAGAGTTTTAATGGTGGTACAAATATTTATTTAAGAATTATTATCTTTTTTGTTAGGAGTAGGGTTTATTAATCTTTTTCTTTGTATTCTTTTGATTGTAGAGCTTTTAAACTCTTGTGTTGTGGGTACTTTTCAAGTGCTTAATTAATTTAAAGTAATTAGAATTTTATGGATTTTTAGAGCATTTAATGTTGTATTAAAAAAGGAAAAAGTGAAATGAGTGTATAAAATTAATTAATTAATTTTAAATACATTTTTGTTTTTTTATTTTCTCTTTCTTCATTTTTTTCCTCTTCCTTCATATTTTCCCACAAAATTTTTAAGAGTGATGGGATAAGACTTGGGTTTTTTAGTAAGTTGCTTTAAGACTTAAAAAATATTTTCAGACTTATTTGTTTTAACTTATCACTTTTTTAGAATTAAAAAAATGAAAATTTTTAACTTCATTTTATTTTGTTGTATAAAATAAAATAAACCCAAATTTATTTTTAAAAATCTTGAATAACTCTTGTTTTCAAAACAAATTAAAGAAGGTCAAGTGCAATTTGAACTATAAATGAATTTATCATATAAATTAATAAAGTTACATAAAAAATTCATCTATGACTAAAATATATGTATATTTTGTCCATTTTTTGTAATAATTCGTTCTCAAACTTGTTGGAATCGACCTGTATCTAATTGTATAAATATAATTTATTTTGGGTCTCTCATAGTTTAAAAACATGTTTATATAATTAAAAAGAGTTTATATTTATAAAATATTATAAACTTTCTCCTTATTTAATGTGATATCATTTTTTTTTTCTTCTCCCATCACCATATATCAGAATAATATTTAGGTGAATTGCACATCATTTGACAACGGTATATGAAATAATATTCAATGAAATGATTTTGATTAGGAGAAGGAGAGGCTCTCTTTGCTCTTCAAAATGGAGGCTATGCTGGGTAATGATTTGGCCCACTGGTTGGTGGGCAAGAATTTGTGGGTCCATTGGAGCTTTGGGAAAAGGAAATTGAATGCAATGTTGAAATAAACCCAAATTGATGGGTGCATAAAGCTGGCCAATGGGTCACCCACCAGCCTGTAGGGCTATGAATAGTCTTTTTCACTTTTGGTATATGGACCTTCACTAAATAGGCCTAAAAGCAAATTGATTTTGAAAGCAACCATAATTTTGAAAGCATATTGATTTTTCAAAATAAAAGATATTTTTTACTTTTAAAATAATTTTTTTTTAATCTAAAAATAGAACATCTTGTATAAAAAATATGAATTTATTTTATATTTTCAAAAGTTTTGAAATTTGAGATATTCAAAATATTTTAATACTTCAAATTTTTAAATAAAATTTAAAATTATAATTTCTTTTTTTAAATATAAGCTGATAATAGCTTTTATATCTTATATAAAATTTATTACTGTTTTTTATTTTAAAAACGAAAAATAAAAAGTATGTTCAATCAATCACCTGTCAACACTGTTTACTTCTGTGGTAGCTGGAATTCATGGAAAAACTTCGAAAGGCCTGCTTTAAAATGGAAGCATTCTTGTTATCCAACACATGGGAGCATGCATATGTTTGATTTGATCCCAGGAAAAGTTTAGAGAGAAAGTCAAGTCATAGGTATGGGTTGAGTGAGAGAAACGGCAAAGCAGCTTGGGTAGTCACATGATGGATCTTTCTCGTTTGGCCCTTTCATAGTTGGACCCTGAAAAAACATGGTTCCTCATTTGATGCACTCAATAAAGAAGCTGCAAATTGTGGGGCACCATGTGCCTCACAGTTGTCGTTTCCATTATCCATAGATCCCTCTTGCAGCTGACGTTCAGAAAAAAAAGTTGGGTAAAATAGAATCCATGAATTTCCCCTTCAAACTTGACTTACCAGTTACCCCTTCAACTTCAAACAACCAATGGTGAAGAGCCAGAGCCAGCGCAGGAGCTTAAGCTTGAATGATTATTGAAGGATACGGATGCTTAATCTAAACATCCTCAGGTTCTTCTTCAACAAGTGCCTTCTTCTTCTTTTCTCTGTCTTTGTGTTGAGTTGCTTTAGGCCAGCAACATGTGCTCAGCTGCCTGCCTATGAATGTAAGCAAGAGGCTTCTGCATGCCTATACATATTCCATTGATACTCCATCTTTGTGGAACCAATACATATATGTATGTATGTATGTATTTCAATTCTTATTAGGACATACGCTTTTCCACTGGAGCTAATACTTTTGTAGGGTCACATGTAAGAGAGCTTTTGGCATAGAAATGTTTTTTGGTATATATCTGCTTTTATGATTGTCGTGAAGGAAAAGGTGGGATCTTTGTGTGATTGGACCAGTCTTTTCATGAATTTGACTTGCCATGAAGGTGCCGTGAGGAGAATGAAAGTTCAGCCCCCTGCTCGGTCCCACATAATTCAAGAAATTTTAACAGTTTGCGAGGAGTGAGAACCATTCACCCGACCACCTCCTTTTCTTTCATAGTCATCAGTGGCAAAGTTAGCTAATGACGTGTGGGGTCACCATCTCAATCTATATCTCAAGAGACAAAAAATAAATTAAGGGCATTTATAATCTAGTTGTAAGAATGAAATTCTTTGTTCATTCGTGACTAATGGTTCAAATCCTGGGGCACCTCCTGGGCATGCATCGTCCACCTTCTCCGAGTTCAGGATGTAAATATTATTATTAATTTATAGAAAAACAAAAAGTTAGAAATTACATTATTATTATTATTAAAAAATTTGAATGAAATAGCCAACATCACCTTTTCTAAGTCTTTGTAGATCTAAACAAACATAAAAGTCACCACGTAAACAAAGAAATCAAACAATATCAATCCCACATAATTCAAGAAATTTTAGTGGTTTGCGAGAAGTGAGGACCATTCACCTAATCACTTCCTTTCTTTTCACAGTCATCGGTGATAAAACTAGTTAACGGTGTGAGATGACAATATCTCAATCTATATCTCAAGAGATAAAAATGAATTAATGACATTTATAATTTAGTTGTAAGAATGGAATTCTTCGTGTATTCTTGAGGCCCACGCGCTTTTTATATAGAGAAAAAAATATGTTTTTTCGTTTTATAAACGCGGTATATATGATACACTAGGCAGTGTTTGTTTTTTTTGTTTTTTGTTGAAAACAATTTATTTTCAAAATTTAAGTTGTTTGTTTTTCTACTTTTTCATGACTTATTATAAACTTTTTACTAAATTGAAAAAATCAAAATATGTAATTTTTTTAAATAGAAAAAATAATATGTTCGTTTTTCTTTACTTTTTAATACTTAATAAAAATAAAATATTACAAAAACAAATAACTTTATATTTAACACTATTAAATATTACGGTTCTATTTAGAATTAAGTGAAAAAACAAACACCACCTTACTCTTTTTCTTTTCTTTTAATGAAGTTTTTTCTGATGGGTGATCTCATAAAGTTTAATTTATTGCAGGACCGACCTTTAACCCAAGAATTACGGCTTGTAAGTGTTGCAAAGTAAATGGACAAAGGGTCGTTGCCATGGTGATTAAAGTCAAGATTCAATGGTCTTAATATACATGTTCTGATTGCAATATCTTTGTTAAGATGGGAGGCGAAACTTCAGCGAAACAGTGATACTTGTCCTGTATATAAAATGCATGGCTCTCAATTCAATTATAGAAGGAACAGTTCAAACTTTAATATCCCGGGCTTACTCCTCCATTCATTCATTCATTCATCAGTCAAATACAGGACAAAGTGTACCCAAAATACAAATAAAAGTAAGAAATAATAGGCAGAGTAGACTAGTCTTAGTCCAGGTTGGCTACACTGGGACATAATCTCCCCACCATATTAAATTGAAGTCTCCCTCAATTCTTGCACACCTCTCTGCAAGTGAAGTGAGCCCAAGGAGCTTCAGGAGGAGGGTCATATGTCGTATATGGCTACTTTTCTAGATATTCAGAAGCCTCTCTTCTTCGCTTTTATTCTCACGCTGCTCATACTGATGTGCTTTGGTTCCAAAGCCCAAGGTGCTAAGCTTCCTCGTGATGAAGGTAAGATGATCCTTTTCTTCTTTTTTTCTTCTTCCTTTTTTTCTCTCTCTCTCTTTCTTTTTTTAAAAAAAAAAAAATTAAAGGTGAAAATGCATAATGAAATGATGAGTCTTGAGGATTGTGAGGTTGATGGTGGAAATAAAAACTGAGTCAGAAGGGATAGAATAGAACGCAGGTTGCTCTAAGACTTAGGTTTTTTAGTAAGTTGCCCTAAGACTTGCAAAATATTTTTACACTCCTTTGTTTTAACTTATCACTTTTTAAAAATTGAAAAAAAAAATTCAACTAAACTTCAACTAATGTCGGAATCGATTCGTGTAGTCCATTGGACTTCTTATTATTTTAAAACATGTATACATGATTAAAATGAATCTATACTTATATATAATGAACCATATATCGAAATAATATCGAGGTGAATTGCACATCTTTTGACAAAAGTATATGAAATAATATTCAAGGAAATGATTTTGATCATAAAATGGAGAGGCTCTCTTTGCTTTTCAAAATGATTTAGGCTAAAGGTGTCTGTTCAAGATACACCTTTCATAATTTCATAAAATCCAATATATGCTACAAGTGTCTCTTAAATTTGATTTTATATAGGTACTTTTACAATTAAAAAAAAATGGACTTGTACTAAATGTGTCTGACGTGTTCCATAATTCCACAAAATCCAATATATGATTTAAGTGTCTTTTGAATTTGGTTTTATATCGAAAGTGTCTCTTGAAGAAACACTTTTTATAATTGATTAATTTCAAAAAAATTAGATTTATATTAAAGGTATCTCTTGAAAAGACGTCTTTAATATAAAATTAAATTTAAGAGATACTTATAGTATAAATTAAAATTTGTAAAATTATAAAAGATGTCTCTTGAAAGAGACTTTCATTATAAAATCAAATTTAAGAGACTTGTAATACAAATTAAATTTTATGAAACTGTGAAAGATGTTTCTTGGAGAGACGTTTTTAGTATATATTGGATTTTGTGAAATTGTAGAAGGTGTTTTTTGAAGAGACATGTTTAGTATAAATCCATTTTTTTTAATTATAGAAAATGTCTCTTAAAAAGACACTTTTAACATAATATTGATTTTAAGAGATACTTGTAATATAAATTAAAATTTATGAAATTATGGAAGATGAGAGACACTTTGAGTATATATTGGATTTTGTGGAAAATATTTTTTTAAAAGACATATTTAGCATAAATCCAATTTTATGGAATTGTAAAAGATGTCTCTTTAAGAGACACGTTTAATTTAAATTCAATTGTTTTAAACATATATCATAAATTTGAAAATTGTGAAAGATGTCTCTTCAATAAACACCTTCCATATGAAAATATTGTAATTTTATCAATATTTTTCAATTATTATTTTTTATTTTTTAAATTCATGATTCATTTGATAGAATTATTCATTCTTCTTCTCTTCTACAAGCCAAGATTCGTATCTCTTCAATTTGAAGTGGACTTGTATGACTAAAAATTGACAAAACCAAAATATATATATATATATATATATATATATATATATATATATATATATATATATATATATTTCAGGGTAGCTGCAGGGCCTTTGAATATAGGACGTAATATGTCATTGAATACACTTTTTATTTTTTACTTTTCAAATAATTTTTTTATATATAAAAATAGAACATCTCGAGCATAAAAAATATAAATTTATTTTATGTTTTCAAAAGTTTTGAAATTTGAGATTTAAAAAATATTTTAATACCTCAGTTTTTTAAATAAAATTTAAAATTATTATTTTTAAAATATAAGCTGATAATAGCTTTTATATCTTATATAAAATTTATTACTATTTTTTATTTTAAAAACGAAAAATAAAAAGTATGTTCAATCAATCACCTGTCAACACTGTTTACTTCTGTGGTAGCTGGAATTCATGGAAAAACTTCGAAAGACCTGCTTCAGAATGGAAGCATTCATGTATTCCAACACATGGGAGCCGTGGGATGCATATGTTTGATTGATCCCTGCAAAGGTTTATGAAAAAAAGTCGAGTCATAGGTATGGGGACCATGTGAGAGAAACGGAGTAAAGCAGGTTGGGTAGTCACATGATGGATCATTCCCATTTGGCCCTTTCATAGTTGGACCCTGAAAAGCATGGTTCCTCATTTGATGCGCTGAATAAATAAGCTGCAAATTGTTGGGAACGTGCCTTGCAGTTGTCTTCTTTTCATTATCCATACACCCCTCTTTCAGCCGACGTTCAGAAAAAGTATGGGTAATATAGAATCCATGAATTTCCCATTTAAATTTAACTTGACAGTGGTGAAGAGCCAGAGCCAGAGCCAGGGTCAGGAGCTTAAGCTTGAATGAATAGTGAAGGATGCAGATGCTTAATCTAACATCCTCAGGTTCTTCTTCAAGAAGTGCCTTCTTCTTCTTCTCCTCCTCCTTCTTCTCTCTGTCGCTGTGTTGAGTTGCTTTAGGCCAGCAACATGTGCTCAGCTGCCTGCCTATGAATGTAATCAAGAAGCTTCTGCATGCCGCTATACATATTCCATCGATACTCTGTCTTTGTGGAACCAATATGTATGTATGTATGTATTTTAATTCTTATAAGGGCATACACTTTTCCATTGGAGCTAATACTTTTGTAGGGTTACAAGTAGGAGAGCTATTGGCGTAGAAATGTTTTTTTGTAGGGTTAATACCTTTGAGTGATTAGACCATACTTTGTTTTTTCATGAATTTGGGTTGCTATAAAGGTGCCATGAGGAAAGTGAAAGTTCAGCCCCCTGCTCAGTCACACACACAGAGCAGAATTGGACTCCAGGAAAATTGTTGTTTGGATTTGGATGAATGTGATTCAGATCAATTCATTTAGCCGAATTGAGCATAAACTAGAGTACCCCTTCAAGTCATCTTTGTCAAGAAGCCCTTGAATTTGAAAGTTTGGGGAGAGGAGTTGGATGAATTTACTTGAAACTTCAATGGTTAGTAAGTGTAAAATTTGATATTGTTTCTGGTAAAAGAACTAGGGCTCTTGATATTTTGGCTTTTTGTTTCTGGGATACTGCATAAGTTTCAAAATAAGTTCCATATGTGGAAAATAGTTCCCTAAAAGCATGCACGTATTTTCCACCCTTAGCTCCTTTTTTTTTTTTTAAGCCTTTGTCATTTTCTTTCAAAATTAAAAATAAAGAATAAACTGCCGGTGGATAAAAATTTTAAAAAAGGAGCTCAGCGAAGCTTCAGTTTTGGTACCACAGACCTTGGCCACCCATCTCAGCTATCTTCATTCAGATGTCGGACTCTCTAGTTTACACGAACACTTGGGTTGGGTTGGCTTTCCAGAAAGGGGAAAGGAAAGATGATGAGGTAACTAGGGTTTTAGGATGAAAAGAAAGTTAGGGAAGAGAAGAACGGTGGGAGGGGAAGAGGGCATTTTAGTAATTTCCATCTTACCATTAAAGTTCCAACGACCACCACCAAAATCTCCCATTCAATTTCTGCCCAGCTCAACTCAATGTTGAGTAACATATTTCTTACATGAAAAATGCTACTTTCCCTGATAAGGATTAAGATTAAGAGCATTTGTACATTATGTCTTCATGGACAATTTAGTTGGGACGAGTATAACTTGACCTTTAAGATTCAGGTTATAAATTTCTTGCCATGTTGGACCAACTATATCTATCTATCCATCTATATATATATATATATATATATATGCGGTTTAATTAAATTTACCCATGTACCTTAAAGACCCCTATGATGTTTGATGTTCGTAGTGGATGCTCTCAGTGAAATTGCTTCACAATTGGGCAAAAAGGATTGGAATTTCAGTCTCAACCCTTGTGATGAACTCCAACTGGTCAACACCAAAAATACGAGATATATATGCAGTTTAATTAAATTTATCCATTTACCTTAAAGATCACTATGTTGTTTGATGTTTGCAGTGGATGCTCTTAGTGAAATTGCTTCACAATTGGGAAAAAAGGATTGGAATTTCAGTCTCGACCCTTGTGATGGGAACTCCAACTGGTCAACACCAAAAATAACAGAGATGCCATCATATGTCAATAATGTCAGCTGCAATTGCTCCTATCCTAATGGTGAATGCCATGTGGTTAACATGTATGTTTCCTTTTCTTACTATCATTACAAGTTATTGTATATCTCTATTTCATGAACTTACATATGATGTTTCAGCAGTCAACGACTAAACATTATTCCATTTCAGTATGATATGGTTGACAAGTCATGCATGATATCTATGGACAATTGTCTATATTTCTTTCACTGTTTGCATGATGTAAGCCTTGCTATACGTCCAAAGTTCAAACTCTTAACATTTAATGCGACCTTCTGGTTCCACAGAGACACAGCTTACTAGTATGCATATCACATTTGAGTTTCCACAAAGCACAAAATGGAAATAGGAAGCAACTCATATGACACAACAATATCAAGGAACCTACAAAAACTATTAACTGGTTCCTATCTAATATTAGGTTGCACTTTAACATGTTTCCGCTATAAAAATATTATAGTGACCTGCCTTGACTTGGATTAACAAATAAGGCATGACCCACTATGATAGACAACACCATCTCAAAACATCTCTTGCAAATTGCTAAATTATGCAATGACTTGTAAGAAACATAAGGCTAGTTTGATGGGCATTTTCCAATCCTCCAGTACTAGCTGTCACTCCCCTTGATCCTCAAATTTGCAATATTGATTGATGGAGCTGGCTGGGGTTGGATTTAGAGTGCAAGGGTTATTCTTTCATCAAGGAAACAAGCTTTATCTCCCTTTTCACTTCAATCTAGTGCCAAATGGCCTTAAATTGTTCACAAAGATGAGAGCTGAGTGTGGGTGTGAGAGATAGATTAAGTTTGCATATGATACAATCATTCTTCATTAAGGTCGTGGAAAAAAAAGTGAAGTATTATCTTGACCTTATTCCCTGGATTGTTGAAATGATCTAGCTGAAGAATCAACTTTGACAGAAGTACTATTGCTTGCATCAATTGAATTGTGTTCTTGAGAAACTTTTTGGGTTGCATCAGTAAAAATTTGCCTCTTAGAGGTATCCATTCCCCTTAGATGGCGACCCTAATTCTGTGGAGTTCTTGAACCAATTGTTGAGAAAGTTAATATTGCATGTAAATTAAGTACTTTGGAAGATAGAGTAACTCTTGTCCATCTAACCCGGTCACCATCCTTTATCTATTTTGTTTTATGTTTGAAATTATTGTCAATATTGTGGAGAGATAAGAGAAAATCACTCCATTAGTGTTAGGAGTGTAATCTAGACTTACTCTAAGCAATCGGGTGGGAGAAAATGTGCTGTACTAAGATGCTTGCAGTTTAGAAGTAGACAAGTCACCACACTTTGCACTTATTATCTCATAGCATAATCAGAAAATATCTTCATTGTTGTGAAATGTATTCTACATATAGGGACTATCATAAATGGCCATTAAAATTCATTAATTATCTTATTCCATTATTTCTTTATGATATAGGATATGCATCTGGATGGGGCATTGCTGCTAAATTGTGGAGGATATTTAGTGGTGGCACTACATTAAGATAAAATGACTCTTCCTTGTTTCTATTTCTTTTAAACAGAGTGCCTGCATGACCTAATTGTGTGCCAACTCCCCCTCCCACCCAATAGAAAGGACCTTCAGTAGTTAAGGAACATCATCAGTGTATCGCTACCTTTCTGATTTCAACATTAGCATCTATGTAGCATTGCCTTTGGGATTTGAACATTTAAAATGGGTCCTATGCAGACCCCACAGACAATGATACCACAAGGACATGGTAGAAAAGTACTATACTGCCCAAGTTACTGGACCTTTTTCCCTCCTATCCAGCTGTGTATATATATTCATTGATGCACTGAAAAAGGATGTATGTTCTTTTTTTTGAGATGAAATTGTGGGACTGGTGGCAAAAAATCTGTGTCCTTTGGGAAAATGCAAGAGTAGCCTCAATTTGCTGTCTATTGGAGGAGAAGCAACTTCCAACGCAAGAACAGAAGCAAGAGTTGCTGGACACAATTGAAGTTAATCCTTCATTCTGGATTTTGGTGACAAAGGAGACTTAATTGTTCAAACATCTTAGATATTGGGTTTTATTTGATGGTGCTTGAATGATTTAGGTCTTTGGAGGTATATCCACCTTCCAAAGGCAGCTCACATTCTTCTCTTGGTTTCTCTCTTCACTAGTCCATATAGATTTCATAATCTTCTATTGATTGCTCTATTCACTTGTCCACAGAGATTTGTCCATAAATTTGCTGGTTTTTTTAACAGACAGAGGAGTGTCCACTTTAGGGAGCTCTTGTGTGGATTTTTTCTTCATCTTTTCCTTTGTTTAGTTACTCATAACCCTTTTTATGATTAAAGCATACCTCTTTCCCCCAGTTAGTTACCTGTTTTTTTTCAATAAGGGTTCCTTCTTAAATAATATTAAACTTACACATATTGGAAGTTGAAGGTTGTCATAACTAGACATTTTACGCTGCATATTGTTAGAACACAATCATTCACTGTATTATGTTTTGCTTTTATTTATCTGACAAAAAAGGTTTTGACTTTATTTATGCTGAATGATTGTTTTTTATTAGAAGTGCACTTAGCCATTTGCATGTGCAAGTCATAGATACACGCATGCATCTAACAGGTAATGCGTAATGAGAGTTTGGTTCATGAGGTGCTAAATAACAATCATTTTCTGCTTTACATGCACGTTCTGTATGGTACCAATATAAATATATAGCACTACGGAGGTCAAGGTATTCTGAAATTGTCACTCCATCTCTGCATATAAATTCTTGTTACTTGGGTACGAGTTTTGTGACTCTGATTACTTCATTACTCTGTTTTATGAGCTTTTGGAATACCAATTTTTCTCTCTGTTTGTTTTGTTTATTTGCATGGAGATGACCCTATTATGTGTTTACATATAATGCGGTTCAATCATGAATGATTTGGTTATTTACAGTTTTTCTTCTCTCTTTATTCATGTTGCAGATTAGAAATATTACATTTGGGATTTTAACCAAACCTAAATTTGAATCTAATGGGCCCCTGTTTCCTTGTCAAACAGATCTCTCAAAGGGCAGGATCTTGCTGGTGTCCTTCCACCATCCCTGGTGAAACTACCTTACCTTGAGATGATGTAGGATGGGCTCCTAGAGTACAGTTTAATCTTCAAATCAAAAATTCAAATTCCAAGCTTCTATTGATAAGACATCCTGTTCTCTTGTTTACAGTGATCTGACTAGGAACTACCTTAGTGGTGACATACCTCCTCAATGGGCTTCTACAAAGTTAGAAATTCTGTAAGTTACTTTTGCACTCCATGCTCAAAGTTGGACTGTGTTCTTCACAGAATTGACAGACAGACTTTACTGCAGATCCATTTCTATGAACCGATTCTCAGGACCAATCCCAAAATTCTTTGGGAACATTACCACTCTTAAGTACTTGTATGTTCTGACCTCTCTCTCTCTCTCACTCTCTCACATACACACATGCACTCCTTTGTAGAAGTGCTGAAGTATCTTTTTTCCTGCCCCCTGTTTTAACCTTAATGAAAACTAAATTTTCAGGGGTTTTGAGGGCAATCTTTTTTCTGGAACTGTACCCCCGAGCTTGGGAAACTTGTCAACTTGGAGCATCTGTTGGTTCTTTCATTAAACTTTCATTACCCATAATTTAGATATATTAATTTCTAGATTTTATGAGTTGCAACTTTTAATTTGCTCCTTCCTTTGGTGATTGTAGCATTCTTAATTCTAACAATCTCACTGGAGAGTTGCCTCCAACCCTCGCTAACCTGACTAATTTAAAAGAACTGTAAGACCTGTAGCCCTTTGTGACATTGTACTTGTTAAGCTTCAGGTGTGTGTTGAGAAAAAAAATTATATTTATTTTTTTCATACTTATCTTCATTTTGTGCCAAATGCAGTAGGATTAGCAGCAACAATTTCACAGGAAAAATACCTAGTTTCATTCAAAATTGGAAGCAACTTCAGTACTTGTATGTTCCTTCTTGATTTGGTATTTTAAAATCTCTCCATGTTAAGAGTTTTCAGGTGCATTACTTTTCTCTTGGATTTTGTGATTAACAGGGAAATCCAAGCCAGTGGTTTTGAAGGCCCCATACCTTCTAGTATTTCTGCCTTGACTGATTTAATTGTACTGTGAGTTAGGCCCTCTTAGTTCATGGCTTTTTGCCTGATTTAAAAAATAATGGTTTTTTTTCATATTAAGATATATCTGTATATATTTCATTGAAAAGAGTGGCATTTGGCTATTTTTCTTGATGGGATTCAATGCAGAAGGATCAGTGACTTGACTGGAGAGGGCTCCAAATTTCCACCAATAAGAAACATGAAAAGCTTGGATAAGCTGTGAGTTTGTTTCACAATTTTAGAAATAAATTAATTCACACTCTCTTGCAGTAGTACTTACATGGATCTTGTTTGTGTTTCAGGATGTTGAGGAGCTGTAATATCTCTGGACCCATCCCACCATATCTAGCAGATATGACAGAATTGAGATTTCTGTAACTACCACCACATCTTTCTTTTCCCTCTTTGATTGTCTTTCAATGAGAAGGCTGGTAAAAAGCTGGATCTAAGTAGTTGAATAAATGAACTATGTTACTATTATGAATCTTCTATTGTAGGAATATATGTTGTGCATGTGTTGAAGTGAGATGATTAGAATCTAAATTTCTATTGTTTTTCAGAACGAGAAACTTACTAGCAACATAGATTCTATTACCTGAAATTCTGATCACACTGAAAAATACTTTCTCAATGTAGTTCATTACGCCAAAGCTTTGAAGTACTATTAAATACGATTATATAATTCTAGTGCAGATTTAATTTTCAGAAAATTTTGGGTCTGATTAGGTATAGTATTAGTTGAGATAATCGGTTTTGCTTGGTCTTTTGATTAGTCATTGTAATTATTCATATGCTCTATATTCTACAAAATTTAGCCTAATATCTTCATCCACGTTGGACACTCCTATGCTAACTCTTTTTTCTATGTGGGCCCAATAACCAGCCAAGGATTTTGGCACCAGTGAGTTGGCTTGTTCAAGTTGCATAGGCAAGAGCATTTTAGCTTGGTCAACCTTATCGAAAGTTTACCGTAAACTTGACGAAACGTGAGAACTAAGCTAGTGGTTGATTGATGACCCTCTGAATGGTCTATTTATACAGTTCGAGTCTTGACTTTTAACATTGGGTAAATTGTGCCATTTTGTTGCATATGAGAAAAAATAATCTTTTTGCTTTCAAAAACCTAAGGGTGCAGAGTATGTAATATAAACAGGCAACTTTTGCTATACTAGAAGGGCCTCATGTACCAAACTATATCTTTAGCTTTTAAATATGGGAGATACATTTGTTCTTTCCTTCTTTATTTTTGAATGATGGCCTATCTGTAAAGGACTTTTATTAGATTAAAAGTAGGTCTTTAGATAATAGCATGACACCATGGATCCTCATTTTATTATTAAGAACAGGATTGATCAATCACCCGAGCATTGTGGTTGCACTCCTTGTCAGTAGTTCTGTCATTAATTACACCTTTCTCTCATTTATACTACTATATTCTTCATTCCTTGGTTTCTTGTCATCATATATTTATATTGCACTAAATTCAATTAAACTGTCATTTGGCTAAACCTTTAATTTTTGTGCTTTATTATGATGTCTGTACTGTTATTTTCTTGCAGAGACCTCAGCTTCAACAAGTTGGAAGGACAAATTCCAAATCTTGACAGTCTACAAATGTTGAAGCCATGTAAGCAGTGAAACTCAGGAGGACATGTTGGGTCTTTGATTCACAGGAAGTCTATCCTGTCAATTATCCATTCACTACAAAAATATATAGATCAATTAGTTTAACCATGCATTAATTAATCCATTCTTGTCACTTTCCCTTGATTGTTAATATACCAAACTATGAGTAGCAGATTCGTCACTCACCCTGGGAATGTAGGTCTCCCAAGATGATAAGCCTGGCGCATTAGAAAGCCAGGAGATGTGTAGAGTTGGCTTCCTGCACTTGTATGTGGATTGCATTCACCAAAAGTCAAACTACAAGATTTTCAACATTTTATTCTGCATGCCACTTTAAGATAGCAATAACTTAATAATTTTTAACCACAATGAGACTGTTGCATGCTGATTAGGTGTCTGACAGGCAACTTGCTTAATGGAAATATTCCAAACGGGATCAAGAGCAGAGAAAGTCGCTCGTATGTTTCTATCCTACCTTTTAGATTAACTTTGCATGAGATTATGATCCATTCTTGTTTATTACTTCGCCTTTTATATACCCAAACCACGAATTATATCTATTTATACAAATTCATACACATGTGCCTCCCTTGTTCCTACCATTTGCATCGTGCCATGTGTCATGGATGAAATAATGCAAATATGCTTGCAGACCCAGTTTGTGGCCTTCCATGAGCCATTATAGGAGGGAGGGAGGGAGGTTATGGTCACCCATGAGGCATTATGGGAGGGAGGATCATGCAAATATACTTGCAGATCCAGTTCACAGTCACAGAACCAGTTTGCGGGAGGGAGGATAATGCAAATGTGCTTGCAGACCCAGTTTGTGTTCTTCCATTGAGGCATTATGGGAGGGAGGGAGAGAGATGTATATATTTTTTATCAGCATGACATGGACTAGGCAAATTAGTTCACTTTGTGACAAGGGAAGGGCAAAAAACTCAATATAAATAAATTACAAGAAGATCCACAAAATTCTCAATATAAAAGGTTGTTATGCATATTAGCTGTTTGTTCAAAATTAGATCAAATTACTCTTGCAGCCTTATCTTTGAAGCTGCAATTACTACAATATTAGTGATTCTTATGTGTGTGTATATATATATATATTCTTTTTTTTCCCCAAATGTCTGATATGTTAGTTTCCATGGAATTGTATGGAGTTATGAAGACTTACATGTCTTTATGCAGCCAAATAGATCTTTCTTACAATAACTTCTCTGAGAAATCTGCACCACCTGCTTGTCGAGATAGCTTGTAAGAACTATTTTTCTTGAATTATACTTCCTTGGCGTCTGCACACATTTTTTCCTTCATCCGCTGCTTACAATTTTTTATTTTTTATTTTTTATTTTCTTCCTTTTTTTTTTTGGTTAGGAACTTGTTTAGAAGCTTTTCTGGGGGGAAAAACTTGTAAGCTTATTATCTTTTCTAATTTGACACTGAAGAGAAGCTATCGTACTTTATTTTTTATTTTCTTGTCCTGATGCCTATTTTTTTCCCCTACCTTTACTTGAACCTTGCTACATTAATTTAGAGAACTTGGTGGGTGCCTGAAAAGCTATCCTTGTTCAAAAGGTTAGTGTATAAGATGTGAGGTAAATGCCTCGATTTTTTTATTCTGGATACTTAGGGCCTTTTTCTTTGATTTGCAACTATGCAACGATGATGGTAGATTAACCTTTCATGTGGTCAATAGCATAAAATCTAGTTATCTTTCCTTCTTTTACTTTGATTGCATCTGATCAGCATTAATAATTTTATGTTGTCTTGAGATCAATATTCATTGCATATAAATTGTGGGGGAGCGGAAACAACCATCGGAAACATTGTTTATCAAGGGGATGAATATGAAGGAGGTGCTGCAAAGTTTCATCCCATGAGTGATAATTGGGGGTTTAGTAGCACTGGACACTTCTGGGACCATAACATCTCCATAAACGATTATATAGCACAAAATGTATCTGTACTCAGAATGAACAACTCTGGGTTATACACCAGAGCATGCCTTTCTCCTCTATCTCTCACTTATTATGGACACTGCTTAGCGAATGGGAACTATACAGTGAAGCTTCACTTTGCAGAAATAATTTTTAGAAGCAATAGATCATTCTATAGTCTGGGAAGACGGATTTTTGATGTTTATATACAGGTAGGCAATATTATTATTCTTTACTGGTATATTGTAGAAGATAATTTGATTAAAAGAGTTTGTTGTAGGACAAGCTGGAATTGAAGGATTTTGATATTGAACATGCAGCAAGAGGAGTCGATAAGACAATTGTAAAAGAATTTAAAGCAGTTGTTAGAAATAAAACTTTAGAAATCCGTTTTTATTGGGCTGGGAAGGGGACAACAGCTTTGCCATCAAGAGGAACTTATGGTCCTCTCATATCAGCTATTTCTGTAGAATCCGGTGAGTTAGTGCTCCCTTCATTCCTTGTCCAGGTGAAGCACTAGTTGTCATTCTCTCTCATATTTGACTTGGAGAGGCTTTTTTTTTTTTTCTCTGTCCTGTTCTGTTCTGTTCTGAATGAACAAATATGGATCCGTCCCTTAAATTATGATATTATAATTTTGGTAACCTATGAGCTTACTTTGCAATTTGACCAAAAACAAAGTCCAATTTCTTGTTTTCTTTGTCCCTACCAATTAGACAAGTTCAATTGCCTTTTTTTTTTTTCCCTTTTTTCCTACTAGTTAATTTGCTCCTTTCACATGTGCATTGTTCAAGGTAATATTGTTGTAAGAATGTCAGTTGGGGGAATTTTGTGCAAGTCATAATACACAATCTTACACTTACCTTGGTTGGATGTTCTTCTTTTGTATAGACTTCAAGCCTCCTTCTCATGGCAACAAGAAGACACTCATTGGAGCTCTAGGTTTGCTGTTGGTCCTCATTTTCACAGTTTTAGGCATTATTTGGTGGAAATGCTACTTCAAAGGCAAATCCCCAATCGAAGGTGACATAAATTTTTTTCATATATGTGTCCAAAATAATAGCAAATAATTATATATTCCCAACTATTGCAGGAACCAGGAAGAATATGTACATTTTAAGTGTAACTCTTATGTCAAGATTAGAAGATTTTGCAAATGTGTTACAAATTTTTTTTCAATCATATTACAAAACTGGTGTAAATGAAGATACTAGAGGAGAGGAGAGAAAGGATTAAGGGTCAAACCAATGTTTGACATTTCCTAAGCTCACAGGAACTTGAGATCCTCCATCAGTGGTTAATTTAAATCCTAGAGTAACCTTGATTTAATTTAAATTTAATAAAAAAACGTAATTTTTGCGAACCTCATCCTATTGCAAGTCTTAGTCTTTTCCAAACTAATCATGTGCCATTGAGTTAATCATAGACACCTTGTGATGTTGAGCTAGTTTTTCCTCCAACAAGAGATGGAAAAGAACTAGAAAAATGCACTAAGAGGAAGAAGACAATGAGACTCAGTTGGAGTGGCCTCTGGGAAAGTCAATTCTTGTCTATATTTGTTCTTATAAGTTCTCATCAAGAAAATGAAAAGTTGCATTTCCTTTTATCTCATTCTTTCAAATGTACTCTTAACTAATTAGAAGGCATTCAAATGCAAAGTAAAATGCAAATTTATTACTTTATTGAACACAATTTAAGATCTTAACCTTTTTCTTGGACAGAGTTGAGAGGATTAGATCTGCAGACTGGCTTTTTTACTTTGCGACAAATTAAAGCTGCTACTAACAACTTTGATGCTGCAAACAAGCTTGGGGAAGGAGGTTTTGGATCTGTATACAAGGTATTTCACAGGTGCATCAGCTCTATTATTAATTTTAAATTTTTGGTCCATGACATTTGAAGCTAGACTTCGGATTTAAAGCATGCTCGAAATTTTCCGATTCAGGGTACATTGTTAGATGGTACCATAATTGCAGTGAAGCAACTTTCTTCCAAATCGAAGCAAGGAAATCGTGAATTTGTGAATGAGATAGGAATGATATCTGGTTTACAACACCCGAATCTTGTGAGATTATATGGATGCTGTATTGAAGCAAATCAACTATTGTTGGTATATGAATACATGGAGAACAATAGCCTTGCCCGTGCTTTATTTGGTGAGCTTTGCTTTAATACTTTTAAATTCGTTGTATTTGCTATTTCATTAAATGTTGTAGCAAACCAAGACCAACTGTTAACTATTAACAAGGTTGAACTTTATTGATTGGGCAGTTTCTGTTAATTATAGGTAGAGAGGAATTCCAATTGAAATTGGATTGGCCCACCAGACAGAGGATTTGTGTTGGCATAGCAAGAGGTTTGGCTTTCCTGCATGAGGAATCAGCATTGAAAATTGTTCATAGGGACATCAAAGCAAACAATGTACTTCTTGATAGGCACCTTAACCCTAAGATATCTGACTTTGGTTTGGCCAAGCTTGATGAAGAAGAGAACACCCACATTAGCACCAGAGTTGCTGGAACTATGTGAGCTACTGATTTTATATTTTATCTTTTTCTTCGCTTCAAGTGTATGACATAGTTATCGTCTGTCAATATTATGTGCATCTATGGTACATTGAATGATATAGGTGACAATGAATATTTTTCTTCTCAGTTTTTCCTTTCTCCAAATCAATATGAGATTATAGTGATTAGATACTGATCAAAATTCCTTAGAGATTGAGTTGCTGCCCTGATTTATACCATTACCTGTCAGCTGTTTACTAGTTTCACCATGGAGGTGAATATGGATAAAATGACATTAGTATTATTATTTGGTAGAAACTTGTTTATGTTATGCACTTCATTTACAATGAGGCTTTACTTGCTTGGAGGCTGTTAGCCATGATTCATGCTCAGTGATAAAACAATTTTCATGCTTCGTTACCTAATTAATGACAGTAGCACTCATCATTTGCGAAGCTTGTTTGCTGAGATTATCAACTTTAGAAGTTGCAAAACTAATGTTAGCAGGTGGTAAAGAGTTTATTCATCAATTAGGTGAATCTTGCTCTTTTATTTGTTCTTGGAGTTCCAACTCTTCAGGCATGTTCTGCACTTTGCATTATAAGTTGCTTGTTTTTTAAGAAACCTAAACTCATTTTATCAAGTCTAATGAAGTTATCTCCTAGAATGTATGCCTGATTGCCAGTATAATAAATACAATTGACGATGTGGTACTTAAAATATGAGTAATATTAGACTTTTTGGATATGAATATTACTATTTCACAAAAGTGGCGCTTGTACATGATAAAAGGATCTTTATTGTGCAGAGGATATATGGCACCAGAGTATGCGCAATGGGGTTATTTAACCCATAAAGCAGATGTTTACAGCTTTGGAGTTGTTGCATTGGAAATTGTTGCTGGGAAGAACAACAGGAAATATAGACCAAACGAGGACTATTTTTCTCTTTTAGATTGGGTAAGAAAGATCCTTATTCTTTGCATTTGTTAAATCAAATGAACAATATGGAAAACCTAATTATTTGGTTTGGGTCTTGTCTATTTAAATTGTTTAACATCTCTTTGTCATCCTACACTCAAACTGAAATATAAACTGAATGTTGCCCAAGTGTTTGAAAGGCTTTCTATACAAGTGGTGCCATGTAGGTAGAACTTGCCACTGTTCAAGTTCTCATACATGAAAATGTTGAACACCAACAGAGTCCATGGTAGGCATGAAAGGTGACTGGTTGGACCAGGATCCTCACTTCCATTTGTTTGGTTTTATTTTGTTTCTGTTTTTCTTTGTCATGATCAATCCCAGTTATTATGAACTATTATTTGCTGAGTTATGAATGGAAATCAGTATGATCTTAAATGTGATTAACATTTCAATCTTCAATTTTCAAGGCCTTTTTTCTACAACAAAAAGGAAATCTGATGGAGTTGGTGGATCCAAAGTTGGAGTGTGATTTCAACAAGGAAGAGGTCTTAAGAATGATTAAAATAGCTCTATTATGCACCAATCCATCCCCGGCACTTAGGCCTACCATGTCTGCAGCGGTGAATATGCTCGAAGGTCGGACTCCTGTTCATGAATCCCCCTTGAATCCAATTATTTTTGGTGATGAAGTGACGTATGAAGCCCTCAGAGACCAGTATAGTCAGATGCATTTCCACAGATCAAGTGAAACTGAGCCCATCAAGCATTCATCTGATTCAACAGGCATTGGATCTCCCTCTACGTCAACGCGTGATCTCCATCAAATCAATCCTGACTCATTAATGTAGCCACGGTAAGAATGTTAATTGGGCACATTTCGAAAGCACTTTTCTTGCCGTTGAAAGTTGAAAGCTTTTACTTGTATTTAGAAACAAAACCGATCCAATATTTGCTTTCAAATAGGTAACAAATAAATACATAAGTTGTTTAGTCCTAAGGCTTACTATTTATAACTTCAAACAGCAGATTCCACACAGGAAGTGTCTTTTGGTGATTGTTTTTCTATACGGCTTTTCCTTAACACTCCATTCTGTGGCCAAGAAAATTGAGGAAAAGGAAAGAAAAGAAACCCCGGCCCCAGCTGCCATTCTCTTTGTTTTCTCTATATTTTCCCAGCAACCAAACAAACAAAGGAAAAATAGCAGCTGCCATTTGTGGATACCATCAAATGCATGTCTCAGTGCTTGGTTAGGTTCCTGAAATTCAATTTGCATATGGTTGATCAAAGATTCTACCATTGCCAAACATCAGCTCTGAAGAAAATATTTCAGAATCTGGATTTAATATAATCTGATATTCTTCATGATGCTGTAGTTTTCCATACATATTCAGTGGGTCAATTTCTTAAGGACTGATAATCAATGTCCATACATATTCAGGATTTAATACTCTTTGAGAATTTGGAATTAAGTGGAAAGATATAAAGAAAAAAGATGTTAATATAAAAAATAAATAAATAATTGAAATAATTTTTTCTTAAATCTTTTAAATTATTTAAATGCAAAATAATAAAACATAAATATGAAAAAAAAAATGAAATTAATTAATAAAATCCCATCCATCCTAGTCCCAGAAAGGAAATTGAATGGGATGTTGAAATAAAATGGAGGAAACAAATCCCATCACAATACAAAATGATGGGTACATAAATCTGGCCATGGGCCCAATGTGATGGGTCACCCACCATTCACATGAAAAATCCTTTTCTTAATACATTCACCATTGACGATTCATTCTTCATTTGATGGAATGATGGCTAAGATTCGTGTCTCTTCAATTAGAAGTGGACTCGTATGACTAAAAATCAAATTGATTTTGAAAGCAACCATAATTTTCAGCTCATATGAGACATCCCTTTCAACCTGCTCCATGACTCCAAACTTTGAGTATTAAAAATTTACTTTAGGTGTTGTTGGTATATGTTTTTTGTTTTTTAAAAACAAAAGATAATGGTAACTTCTGTATAAAATAATACCAACAATAGTAATGTTTATATGAAATGCAAGAAGGTTTTGGCTCTTATCTTAAAATTACAAATAATTTTAAAAAATTAAGATATTAAAAAAAATTTCTTACTCTAAATTTTAAAAATAACTTTTAAAGACATAAATTAATGCTTATTTTTAATATAAGATTACTATTTTTTATTTTTCAAAATAAAAGATATGGAATGTAATATGCGCTTGGATACACTTTTTATTTTTTTATATAAAAATAGAACATCTCCTACAAAAAAATATAAATTTATTTTATGTTTTGAAAAATTAATTCAAAAATTTTTAAATGATTTTTTTTTCAATATAATTTTTTGTTATTATTTATTTATTTATTTATTTTTAAATAGAAGTATATTCAATCAAACACCTATCCACACTGTTTATTTTGTTGTAGATGGAAAAACTTCAAAAGGGCTGCTTCAAAATGGAAGCATTCATGAATTTCAAATTTTCAACACATGGGACCCCGTGAGATGCATATGTTTGAGTCAGTTTGACTGATCCCAAGAAAAGTTTATGAAAAAATTATAGTCATAGGTATGGTAGTCACACGATGAATCATTCCCCTTGGGCCCTGCCATAGTTGGACCCTGATAAACATGGTTCCTCACTGGATGCAGTGAATAAATAAGCTGCAGATTGCAGGGCACCATGTGCCTTACAGTTGTCTTTTTCATTATCCTTATAACCCTCTTCCAGCTGATGTTCAGAAAAAGTATGGGTAAAGTAGAATCCATGAATTTCCTCCTTCAACTTCAAACAGCCAATGGTGAAGAGTCAAAGCCAGAGTCAGGAGCTTAAGCTTGAATGATTATTGAAGGATGCAGATGCTTAATCTAAACATCCTCAGGTTCTTCTTCAACAAGTGCCTTCTTCTTGTTCTTCTTCTTCTCTCTGTCGCTGTGTTGAGTTGCTTTAGACCAGCAACAGGTGCTCAGCTGCCTGCCTATGAATGTAAGCAAGAAGCTTCTGCATGCCTCTATACATATTCCATCGATACTGTGTCTTTGTGGAACCAATATGTATGGATGTATGTATTTTAATTCTTATTAGGGCATGCACTTGTCCATTGGAGCTTTTGTACGGTTACAAGTAGGAGAGCTTTTGGCGTAGAAATGTTTTTTTGGTATATATCTGCTTTTACGATTGTCATGAAGGAAAAGGTGGGATCTTTGTGTGATTAGACCATACTTAGTTTTTTCATGAATTTGGGTTGCTATGAAGGTGCCATGAGGAAAATGAAAGTTCAGCCCCCTGCTCAGTCACACATACACAACTGAATTGGACTCCAAGAAAATTGTTGCTTGGATTTGGATGAATGTGATTCAGATCAATTCTTTTAGCAGAATTGAGTATAAATTAGGGTACCCCGTTAAGTCGTCTTTGTCAAGAGGCCCTTGAATTTGAAATTTTAGGGAGAGGCGTTGGATGAATTTACTTGAAGCTTCAATGGTTAATAAGTGTAAAATTTGATATTGTCTCCGGTAAAAGAACTAGGGCTCTTGATATTTTGGCTTTTTGTTCCTGGGATATTGCATAAATTTCAAAATAAGTTCCATATGTGGAAAAAATTTCCCCTAAATATATTCCATCCTTAGCATTTTTTTTTTTTTAGCCTTTGTCATTTTCTTTCAAAATTAAAAATAAAGAATAAACTGCCAGTGGATAAAAATTTTAAAAATGGAGCTCAGCGAAGCTTCAGTTTTGGTACCACAGACCTTGGCCACCATCTCAGCTATCTTCATTCAGATGTTGGACTCTCTAGTATACACGAACACTTGGGTTGGGTTGGCTTTCCAGAAAGGGGAAAGGAAAGATGATGAGGTAACTAGGGTTTTAGGATGAAGAAAGTTAGGGAAGAGAAGGACGGTGGGAGGGGAAGAGGGCATTTTAGTAATTTCCATCTTACCATTAAAGTTCCAACGACACCACCAAAATCTCCCATTCAATTTCTGCCCAGCTCAACTCAATGTTGAGTAACATATTTCTTACATGAAAAATGCTACTTTCCCTGATAGGGATTAAGATTAAGAGTATTTGTGCATTATGTCTTCTTGGAAAACTTAGTTGGGACAAGTATAACTGGACCTTTAAGATTCAGGTTATAAATTTCTTGCGATGTTGGACCAACTATATCTATGTATCTATCCATCTATCCATCTATATATATATATATATAAATATATACATGCGGTTTAATTAAATTTACCCATGTACCTTAAAGACCCCTATGTTGTTTGATGTTCGTAGTGGATGCTCTAAGTGAAATTGCTTCACAATTGGGCAAAAAGGATTGGAATTTCAGTTTCAACCCTTGTGATGAACTCCAACTGGTCAACACCAAAAATACGAGATATATATGCGGTTTAATTAAATTTACCCATTTACCTTAAAGATCACTATGTTGTTTGATGTTTGCAGTGGATGCTCTAAGTGAAATTGCTTCACAATTGGGAAAAAAGGATTGGAATTTCAGTCTCAACCCTTGTGATGGGAACTCCAACTGGTCAACACCAATAATAACAGAGATGCCATTATATGTCAATAATGTCAGCTGCAATTGCTCCTATCCTAATGGTGAATGCCACGTGGTTAACATGTATGTTTCCTTCTCTTACTATCATTACAAGTTATTGTATATCTCTATTTCATGGACTTACATATGAAGTTTCAGCAGTCAATGACTCAACATTATTCCATTTCAGTATGATAGCGTTGACAAGTCATGCACGATATCTATGGTCAATTCTCTATATTTCTTTCACTGTTTGCATGATGTAAGCCTTGCTTTATGTCCAAAGTTCAAACTCTTAACATCTAATGCGACCTTCTGGTTCCACAGAGACACAGCTTACTAGTATGTATATCACATTTGAGTTTCCGCAAAGCACAAAATGGAAATAGGAAGCAACTCATATGACACAACAATATCAAGGAACCTACAAAAACTATTAACTGGTTCCTATCTAATATTAGGTTGCACTTTAACATGTTTCCGCTATAAAAATATTATAGTGACCTGCCTTGACTTGGATTAACAAATAAGGCATGACCCACTATGATAGACAACACCATCTCAAAACATCTCTTGCAAATTGCTAAATTATGCAATGACTTGTAAGAAACATAAGACTAGTTTGATGGGCATTTTCCAATCCTCCAGTACTAGGTGTCACTCCCCTTGATCCTCAAATTTGCAATATTGATTGATGGAGCTGGCTGAGGTTGGTTTTAGAGTGCAAGAGTTATTCTTTCATCAAGGAAACAAGCTTTATCTCCCTTTTCACTTCAATCTAGTGTCAAATGGCCTTAAATTGTTCACAAAGATGAGAGCTGAATGTGGGTGTGAGAGATAGATTAAGTTTGCATATGATACAATCATTCTTCATTAAGGTCATGGAAAAAAAAGTGAAGTATTATCTTGGCCTTATTCCCTGGATTGTTGAAATGATCTAGCTGAAGAATCAACTTTGACAAAAGTACAGTTGCTTGCATCAATTGAATTGTGTTCTTGAGAAACTTTTTGGGTTGTATCAGTAAAAAATTGCCTTTTAGAGGTATCCATTCCCCTTAGATGGCGACCCTAATTCTGTGGAGTTCTTGAACCAATTGTTGAGAAAGTTAATATTGCATGTAAATTAAGTACTTTGGAAGATAGAGTAACTCTTGTCCATCTAACCTGGTCACCATCCTTTATCTATTTTGTTTTATGTTTGAAATTATTGTCAATATTGTGGAGAGATAAGAGAAAATCACTCCATTAGTGTTAGGAGTGTAATCTAGACTTACTCTAAGCAATCAGGTGGGAGAAAATGTGCTGTACTAAGATGCTTGCAGCTTAGAAGTAGAGAAGTCACCACACTTTGCACTTATTATCTCAATAGCATAATCAGAAAATATTGTCATTGTTGTGAAATGTATTCTACATATAGGGACTATCATAAATGGCCATTAAAATTCATTAATTATCTTATTCCACTATTTCTTTATGATATAGGATATGCATCTGGATGGGGCAGCGCTGCTAAATTGTGGAGGATATTTAGTGATGGCACTACATTAAGATAAAATGACTCTTAGTTGTTTTTACTTCTTTTAAACAGAGTGCCTGCATGACCTAATTGAGTGCCAACTCCCCCTCCCACCCAATAGAAAGGACCTTCAGTAGTTAAGGAACATCATCAGTGTATCGCTACCTTTCTGATTTCATCATTAGCATCTATGTAGCATTGCCTTTGGGATTTGAACATTTAAAATGGGTCCTATGCATACCCCACAGACAATGATACCACAAGGACACGGTAGAAAAGTACTATACTGCCAAGTTACTGTACCTTTTTCCCTCCTATCCAACTGTGTATATATATTCATTGATGCACTGAAAAAGGATGTATGTTCTTTATTTTTGAGATGAAATTGTGGGACTGGTAGCAAAAAAGCTGTGTCCTTTGGGAAAATGCAAGAGTAGCCTCAATTTGCTGTCTATTGGAGGAGAAGCAACTTCCAACACAAGAACAGAAGCAAGAGTTGCTGGACACAATTGAAGTTAATCCTTCATTCTTGATTTTGGTGACAAAGGAGACTTAATTGTTCAATCATCTTAGATATTGGGTTTTATTTGATGGTGCTTGAATGATTTAGGTCTTTGGAGGTATATCCACCTTCCAAAGGCAGCTCACATTCTTCTCTTGGTTTCTCTCTTCACTAGTCCATATAGATTTCATAATCTTCTATTGATTGCTCTATTCACTTGTCCACAGAGATTTGTCCATAAATTTGCTGGTTTTTTAACAGAGAGAGTGTCCACTTTAGGGAGCTCTCATGTGGATTTTTTCTTCATCTTTTCCTTTGTTTAGTTACTCATAACCCTTTTTATGATTAAAGCATACCTCTTTCCCCCAGTTAGTAACCTGTATTTTTTCAATAAGGGTTCCTTAAATAATATTAAACTTACACATATTGGAAGTTGAAGGTTGTCATAACAAGACATTTTACGCTGCATATTGTTAGAACACAATCATTGGCTGTATTATGTTTTGCTTTTATTTATCTGATAAAAAAGGTTTTGACTTAATCTATGCTGAATGATTGTTTTTTATTAGAAGTGCACTTAGCCATTTGCATGTGCAAGTCATAGATACACGCATGCATCTAACAGGTAATGCGTAATGAGAGTTTGGTTCATGAGGTGCTAAATAACAATCATTTTCTGCTTTACATGCACGTTCTGTATGGTACCAATATAAATATATAGCACTACGGAGGTCAAGGTATTCTGAAATTGTCACTCCATCTCTGCATATAAATTCTTGTTACTTGGGTACGAGTTTTGTGACTCTGATTACTTCATTACTCTGTTTTATGAGCTTTTGGAATACCAATTTTTCTCTCTGTTTGTTTTGTTTATTTGCATGGAGATGACCCTATTATGTGTTTACATATAATGCGGTTCAATCATGAATGATTTGGTTATTTACAGTCTTTCTTCTCTCTTTATTCATGTTGCAGATTAGAAATATTACATTTGGGACTTTAACCAAACCTAAATTTGAATCTAATGGGCCCCTGTTTCCTTGTCAAACAGATCTCTCAAAGGGCAGGATCTTTCTGGTGTCCTTCCACCATCCCTGGTGAAACTACCTTACCTTGAGATGATGTAGGATGGGCTCCTAGAGTACAGTTTAATCTTCAAATCAAAAATTCAAATTCCAAGCTTTTATTGATAAGACATCCTGTTCTCTTGTTTACAGTGATCTGACTAGGAACTACCTTAGTGGTGACATACCTCCTCAATGGGCTTCTACAAAGTTAGAAATTCTGTAAGTTACTTTTGCACTCCATGCTCAAAGTTGGACTGTGTTCTTCACAGAATTGATAGACAGACTTTACTGCAGATCCATTTCTATGAACCGATTCTCAGGACCAATCCCAAAATTCTTTGGGAACATTACCACTCTTAAGTACTTGTATGTTCTGACCTCTCTCTCTCTCTCTCTCACTCTCTCACATACACACATGCACTCCTTTGTAGAAGTGCTGAAGTATCTTTTTTCCTGCCCCCTGTTTTAACCTTAATGAAAACTAAATTTTCAGGGGTTTTGAGGGCAATCTTTTTTCTGGAACTGTACCCCCCGAGCTTGGGAAACTTGTCAACTTGGAGCATCTGTTGGTTCTTTCATTAAACTTTCATTACCCATAATTTAGATATATTAATTTCTAGATTTTATGAGTTGCAACTTTTAATTTGCTCCTTCCTTTGGTGATTGTAGCATTCTTAATTCTAACAATCTCACTGGAGAGTTGCCTCCAACCCTCGCTAACCTGACTAATTTAAAAGAACTGTAAGACCTGTAGCCCTTTGTGACATTGTACTTGTTAAGCTTCAGGTGTGTGTTGAGAAAAAAAATTATATTTATTTTTTTCATACTTATCTTCATTTTGTGCCAAATGCAGTAGGATTAGCAGCAACAATTTCACAGGAAAAATACCTAGTTTCATTCAAAATTGGAAGCAACTTCAGTACTTGTATGTTCCTTCTTGATTTGGTATTTTAAAATCTCTCCATGTTAAGAGTTTTCAGGTGCATTACTTTTGTCTTGGATTTTGTGATTAACAGGGAAATCCAAGCCAGTGGTTTTGAAGGCCCCATACCTTCTAGTATTTCTGTCTTGACTGATTTAATTGAACTGTGAGTTAGGCCCTCTTAGTTCATGCCTTTTTGCCTGATTTAAAAAATAATGGTTTTTTTTCATATTAAGATATATCTGTATATCTTTCATTGAAAAGAGTGGCATTTGGTTATTTTTCTTGATGGGATTCAATGCAGAAGGATCAGTGACTTGACTGGAGAGGGCTCCAAATTTCCACCAATAAGAAACATGAAAAGCTTGGATAAGTTGTGAGTTTATTTCACAATTTTAGAAATAAATTAATTCACACTCTCTTGCAGTAGTACTTATGTGGATCTTGTTTGTGTTTCAGGATGTTGAGGAGCTGTAATATCTCTGGACCCATCCCAACATATCTAGCAGATATGACAGAATTGAGATTTCTGTAACTACCACCACAATCTTTCTTTTGCCTCTTTGATTGTCTTTCAATGAGAAGGCTGGTAAAAAGCTGGATCTAAGTAGTTGAATAAATGAACTATGTTACTATTATGAATCTTCTATTGTAGGAATATATGTTGTGCATGTGTTGAAGTGAGATGATTAGAATCTAAATTTCTATTGTTTTTCAGAACGAGAAACTTACTAGGAACATAGATTCTATTACCTGAAATTCTGGTCACACTGAAAAATACTTTCTCAATGTAGTTCATTATGCCAAAGCTTTGAAGTACTATTAAATACGATTATATAATTCTAGTGCAGATTTAATTTTCAGAAAATTTTGGGTCTGATTAGGTATAGTATAAGTTGAGATAATCGGTTTTGCTTGGTCTTTTGATTAGTCATTGTAATTATTCATATGCTCTATATTCTACAAAATTTAGCCTAATATCTTCATCCACGTTGGACACTCCTATGCTAACTCTTTTTTCTATGTGGGCCCAATAACCAGCCAAGGATTTTGGCACCAGTGAGTTGGCTTGTTCAAGCTGCATAGGCAAGAGCATTTTAGCTTGGTCAACCTTATGAAAAGTTTACCGTAAACTTGACGAAACGTGAGAACTAAGCTAGCAATTAATTGATGACCCTCTGAATGATCTATTTATACAGTTCGAGTCTTGACTTTTAACGTTGGGTAAATCGTGCCATTTTGTTGCATATGAGAAAAAATAATCTTTTTGCTTTCAAAAACCTAAGGGTGCAGAGTATGTAATATAAACAGGCAACTTTTGCTATACTAGAAGGGCCTCATGTACCAAACTATATCTTTCGCTTTTAAATATGGAAGATACATTTGTTCTTTCCTTCTTTATTTTTGAATGATGGCCTATCTGTAAAGGACTTTTATTAGATTAAAGTAGGTCTTTAGATAATAGCATGACACCAGGGATCCTCATTTTATTATTAAGAACAGGATTGATCAATCACCTGAGCATTGTGGTTGCACTCCTTGTCAGTAGTTCTGTCAGTAATTACACCTTTCTCTCATTTATACTACTATATTCTTCATTCCTTGGTTTCTTGTCATCATATATTTATATTGCACTAAATTCAATTAAACTGTCATTTGGCTAAACCTTTAATTTTTGTGCTTTATTATGATGTCTGTACTGTTATTTTCTTGCAGAGACCTCAGCTTCAACAAGTTGGAAGGACAAATTCCAAATCTTGACAGTCTAACAAATGTTGAAGCCATGTAAGCAGTGAAACTCAGGAGGACATGTTGGGTCTTTGATTCACAGGAAGTCTATCCTGTCAATTATCCATTCACTACAAAAATATATAGATCAATTAGTTTAACCATGCATTAATTAATCCATTCTTGTCATTTTCCCTTGATTGTAAATATACCAAACTTTGAGTAGCAGATTCGTCACTCACCCTGGGAATGTAGGTCTCCTAAGATGATAAGCCTGGTGCATTAGAAAGCCAGGAGATGTGTAGAGTTGGCTTCCTGCACTTGTATGTGGATTGCATTCACCAAAAGTCAAACTACAAGATTTTCAACATTTTATTCTGCATGTCACTTTAAGATAGCAATAACTTAATAATTTTTAACCACAATGAGACTGTTGCATGCTGATTAGGTGTCTGACAGGCAACTTGCTTAATGGAAATATTCCAAACGGGATCAAGAGCAGAGAAAGTCGCTCGTATGTTTTCTATCCTACCTTTTAAATTAACTTTGCATGAGATTATGATCCATTCTTGTTTATTACTTCACCTTTTATATACCCAAACCACGAATTATATCTATTTATACAAATTCATACACATATGCCTCCCTTGTTCCTACCATTTGCATCGTGCCATGTGTCATGGATGAAAGAATGCAAATATGCTTGCAGACCCAGTTTGTGGCCTTCCATGAGCCATTATAGGAGGGAGGGAGGGAGGTTATGGTCACCCACGAGGCATTATGGGAGGGAGGATCATGCAAATATACTTGCAGATCCAGTTCACAGTCACAGAACCAGTGTACGGGAGGGAGGATAATGCAAATGTGCTTGCAGACCCATTTTGTGTTCTTCCATTGAGGCATTATGGGAGGGAGGGAGGGAGGGAGGGAGGGAGAGAGATGTATATATTTTTTATCAGCATGACATGGACTAGGCAAATTAGTTCACTTTGTGACAAGGGAAGGGCAAAAAACTCAATATAAATAATTTACAAGAAGATCCACAAAATTCTCATTATAAAAGGTCGTTATGCATATTAGCTGTTTGTTCAAAATTAGATCAAATTCCTCTTGCAGCCTTATCTTTGAAGCTGCAATTACTACAGTATTAGTGATTCTTATGTATATATATATATATATATATATATATATATATATATATATATTCTTTTTTTTCCCCGAATGTCTGATATGTGATAGTTTCCATGGAATTGTATGGAGTTATGAAGACTTACATGTCTTTATGCAGCCAAATAGATCTTTCTTACAATAACTTCTCTGAGAAATCTGCACCACCTGCTTGTCGAGATAGCTTGTAAGAACTACTTTTCTTGAATTATACTTCCTTGGCGTCTGCACACATTTTTTCCTTCATCCGCTGATTACAATTTTTTATTTTTTATTTTCTTCCTTTATTTTTTTGGTTAGGAACTTGTTTAGAAGCTTTTCTGGGGGGAAAAACTTGTAAGCTTATTATCTTTTCTAATTTGACACTGAAGAGAAGCTATCGTACTTTATTTTTTATTTTCTTGTCCTGATGCCTATTTTTTTCCCCTACCTTTACTTGAACCTTGCTACATTAATTTAGAGAACTTGGTGGGTGCCTGAAAAGCTATCCTTGTTCAAAAGGTTAGTGTATAAGATGTGAGGTAAATGCCTCAATTTTTTTAATTCTGGATACTTAGGGCTTTTTTCTTTGATTTGCAACTATGCAATGATGATGGTAGATTAACCTTTCATGTGGTCAATAGCATAAAATCTAGTTATCTTTCCTTCTTTTACTTTGATTGCATCTGATCAGCATTAATAATTTTATGTTGTCTTGAGATCGATATTCATTGCATATAAATTGTGGGGGAGCGGAAACAACCATCGGAAACATTGTTTATCAAGGGGATGAATATGAAGGAGGTGCTGCAAAGTTTCATCCCATGAGTGATAATTGGGGGTTTAGTAGCACTGGACACTTCTGGGACCATAGCATCTCCATAAACGATTATATAGCACAAAATGTATCTGTACTCAGAATGAACAACTCTGGGTTATACACCAGAGCACGCCTTTCTCCTCTATCTCTCACTTATTATGGACGCTGCTTAGCGAATGGGAACTATACAGTGAAGCTTCACTTTGCAGAAATAATTTTTAGAAGCAATAGATCTTTCTATAGTCTGGGAAGACGGATTTTTGATGTTTATATACAGGTTGGCAATATTATTATTCTTTACTGTTATATTGTAGAAGATAATTTGATTAAAAGAGTTTGTTGCAGGACAAGCTGGAATTGAAGGATTTTGATATTGAACATGCTGCAAGAGGAGTCGATAAGACAATTGTAAAAGAATTTAAAGCAGTTGTTAGAAATAAAACTTTAGAAATCCATTTTTATTGGGCTGGGAAGGGGACAACAGCTTTGCCATCAAGAGGAACTTATGGTCCTCTCATATCAGCTATTTCTGTAGAATCCGGTGAGTTAGTGCTCCCTTCATTCCTTGTCCAGGTGAAGCACTAGTAGTCATTCTCTCTCATATTTGACTTGGAGAGGCTTTTTTTTTTTTTCTGGCCTGTTCTGCTCTGTTCTGAATGAACAAATATGGATCCATCTCTTAAATTATGATATTATAATTTTGGTAACCTACGAGCTTACTTTGCAATTTGACCAAAAACAAAATCCAATTTCTTGTTTTCTTTGTCCCTACCAATTAGACAAGTTCAATTGCCTTTTTTTTTTTTCCCCTTTTTTCCTACTAATTTGCTCCTTTCACATGTGCATTGTTCAAGGTAATATTGTTGTAAGAATATCAGTTCGGGGGAATTTTGTGCAAGTCATAATACACAATCTTACACTTACCTTGGTTGGATGTTCTTTTGTATAGACTTCAAGCCTCCTTCTCATGGCAACAAGAAGACACTCATTGGAGCTCTAGGTTTGCTGTTGATCCTCATTTTCACAGTTTTAGGCATTATTTGGTGGAAATGCTACTTCAAAGGCAAATCCCCAATCGAAGGTGATGTAAATTTTTTTTATATATGTGCAAAAAATAATAGCAAATACTTATATATTTCCAACTATTGCAGGAACCAGGAAGAATATGTACATTTTAAGTATAACTCTTATGTCAAGATTAGAAGATTTTGCAAATGTGTTACAAAAATTTTTTCAAACATGTTACAAAACTGGTGTAAATGAAGATGCTAGAGGAGAGGAGAGAAAGGATTAAGGGTCAAACCAATGTTTGACATTTCCTAAGCTCACAGGAACTTGAGATCCTCCATCAGTGGTTAATTTAAATCCTAGAGTAACCTTGATTTAATTTAAATTTAATAAAAAAACGTAATTTTTGCGAACTTCATCCTATTGCAAGTCTTAGTCTTTTCCAAACTAATCATGTGCCATTGAGTTAATCATAGACACCTTGTGATGTTGAGCTAGTTTTTCCTCCAACAAGAGATGGAAAAGAACTAGAAAAATGCACTAAGAGGTAGAAGACAATGAGTATTTGAAAATAGGACATTCTGAGAATTTTCTAGCATGTTTAGAAGTATAATTCCTTGTTCTTTATTTTTCCATGTTCCAATATTTATGCATGATTCTAGGTCCTCTAAAATGTCATGTATAGAAAATTTTCTATCATCTCACCCTTAAACACATTCAGGATGGTTAAGAACATTCTGCTCATATATATAAACAAGTCATGGAGGAATTAATGTGGCATGTGACATTATGCCCAATTAGATTGCAAGAAGGAAAAATGAAAAAAAAAAGAAAACTTTGGAACTCTAGAAGTGACTCAGTTGGAGTGTGGGAAAGTTGCTTGTTGTCTATATTTGTTCCTATAAGTTCTAATCAAGAAAATGAAAGGTTTCATTTCCTTTTATCTCATTCTTTCAAATGTACTCTTAACTAATTAGGAGGCATTCAAATACAAAGTAAAATGCAAATTTATTACTTTATTGAATGCTACTTAAGATCTTAACCTTTTTCTTGGACAGAGTTGAGAGGATTAGATCTGCAGACTGGCTTTTTTACTTTGCGACAAATTAAAGCTGCTACTAACAACTTTGATGCTGCAAACAAGCTTGGGGAAGGAGGTTTTGGATCTGTATACAAGGTATTTTACAGGTGCATCAACTCTATTATTAATTTTAAATTTTTGGTCCATGACATTTGAAGCTAGACTTTGGATTTAAAGCATGCTCGAAATTTTCCAATTCAGGGTACATTGTTAGATGGTACCATAATTGCAGTGAAGCAACTTTCTTCCAAATCGAAGCAAGGAAATCGTGAATTTGTGAATGAGATAGGAATGATATCTGGTTTACAACACCCGAATCTTGTGAGATTATATGGATGCTGTATTGAAGCAAATCAACTATTGTTGGTATATGAATACATGGAGAACAATAGCCTTGCCCGTGCTTTATTTGGTGAACTTTGCTTTAATACTTTTAAACTCGATGTATTTGCTATTTCACTAAATGTTGTTGGAAACCGAGAGCAACTGTTAACTATTAACAAGGTTGAACTTTATTGATTGGGCAGTTTCTGTTAATTATAGGTAGAGAGGAATTCCAATTGAAATTGGACTGGCCCACCAGACAGAGGATTTGTGTTGGCATAGCAAGAGGTTTGGCTTTCCTGCACGAGGAATCAGCATTGAAAATTGTTCATAGGGACATCAAAACAAACAATGTACTTCTCGATAGGGACCTTAACCCTAAGATATCTGACTTTGGTTTGGCCAAGCTTGATGAAGAAGAGAACACCCACATTAGCACCAGAGTTGCTGGAACTATGTGAGCTACTGGTTTTATATTTCATCTTTTTCTTCATTTCAAGTGTATGACAGTACATAGAATGATATAGGTGACTATAAATATTTTTCTTCTCATTTTGTTCTTTCTCCAAATGAATACGAGATTATAGTGATTAGTTACTGATCAAAATTCCTTAGAGATTGAGTTGCTGCCCTGATTTATACCATAACCTGTCAGCTGTTTACTAGTTTTAGCATGGAGGTGAATATGGATAAAATGGCATTAGTATTATTATTTGGTAGAAACTTGTTTATGTTATGCACTTCACTTACAATGAGACTTTACTTGTTTGGAGGCTGTTAGCCATGATTCATGCTCAGTGATAAAACAATTTTCATGCTTTATTACCTTGTTAATGACAGTAGCAGTCATCATTTGCGAAGCTTGTTTACCTCAATGGTCAACTTTAGAAGTTGCAAAACTAATGTTGGCATGTGGTAAAGAGTTTATTTGTGAATCTTGCTCTTTTATTTGTTCTCAGAGTTCCAACTCTTCAGGCATTTTCTGCACTTTGCATTATAAGTTGCTTGTTTTTTAAGAAACCTAAACTCATTTTATCAAGTCTAATGAAGTTATCTCCTAGAATGTATGCCTGATTGCCAGTATGATTGACCATGTGGTACTTAAAATATGAGTAATATTAGACTTTTTGGATATGAATATTACTATTTCACAAAAGTGGTGTTTGTACATGATAAAAGGATCTTTATTGTGCAGAGGATATATGGCACCAGAGTATGCGCTATGGGGTTATTTAACCTATAAAGCAAATGTTTACAGCTTTGGAGTCGTAGCATTGGAAATTGTTGCTGGGAAGAACAACATGAAATATAGACCAAACGAGGACTATTTTTCTCTTTTAGATTGGGTAAGAAAGATCCTTATCTCATTCTTTACGTTTGTTGAATCAAATGAACAGTATGGAAAACCAGATTATTTGGTTTGGGTCATGTCTATTTAAATTGTTAACATGTTCTAGTCATCCTACACTCAAACTGAAATATAAACTGAATATCGCGCAAGTGTTTGAAAGGCTTTCTATACAAGTGGTGCCATGTAGGTAGAACTTGCCAGTGTTAAAGTTCTTATGCATGAAAAAGTTGAACCCCAACAGAGTCCATGGTAGGCATGAAAGGTGACTGATTGGACCAGGAACCTCACTTCCATTTGTTTGGTTCTATTTTATTTCTGTTTTTCTTTGTCATGGCCAATACCAGTTATTATGAACTACTATTTTCTATCAGAGTTATGAATGGGAATCAGTATGATCTTTAAATGTGATTAACATTTCAATGTACAATTTTCAAGGCCTTTTTTCTACAACAAAAAGGAAATCTGATGGAGTTGGTGGATCCAAAGTTGGAGTCTGATTTCAACAAGGAAGAGGTCTTAAGAATGATTAAAATATCTCTATTATGCACCAATCCATCCCCGGCACTTAGGCCTACCATGTCTGCAGTGGTGAATATGCTTGAAGGTCGGACTCCTGTTCAGGAATTCCCCTTGAATCCAATTATTTTTGGTGATGAAGCCCTCAGAAGCCAGTATAGTCAGATGCATTTCCACAGATCACGTGAAACTGAGACCATCAAGCATTCATCTGATTCAACAGGCATTGGATCTCCCTCTACATCAACGCGTGATCTCCATCAAATCAATCCTGACTCATTAATGTAGCCATGGTAAGAACGTTAGTTGGGCACGTTTCGAAAGCACTTTTCTTGCCGTTGAAAGCTTTTTACTTGTATTTAGAAACAAAACTGATCCAAGTTTTGCTTACAAATAGGTAACCAATAAATACATAAGTTGTGTAGTCCTGAGGCTTACTATTTATAACTTCAAACAGCGGATGCCACTCAGGAACATGTCTTTTGGTGATTGTTTTTCTATACGGCTTTTCCTTAACACTCCATTCTGTGGCCAAGAAAATTGAGGGAAAGGAAAGAAAAGAAACCCCGGCCCCAGCTGCCATTCTCTTTGTTTTCTCTATATTTTCCCAGCAACCAAACAAACAAAGGAAAAATAGCAGCTGCCATTTGTGGATGCCATCAAATACATGTCTCAGTGCTTGGTTAGGTTCCTGAAATTCAATTTGCAAATGGTAATCAAAGATTCTACCATTGCCTAACGTCAGCTCTGAAGAAAATATTTCAGAATCTGGATTTAATATAATCTGATATTCTTAATGATGCTGTAGTTTTCCATACGTGTTCAGTGGGTCAATTTCTTAAGGACTGATAATCAATTTCTGACCCAATATAGGCTGATGAGGGCCTGGCTTTAAATTGATGGGATAGTCAAATCTTTTAATAATTTGGTCTCGTGTGAACAGAAGTGTGGAATATCGTGGGTGAATATAAAAATAAGAACAAAGAAAGCAAAAGCAAGAACAAAAAGAAGACCCTAGACCAAAAAGGGGGATTGACTGATGTCTCACTCTGAGAATTTGGAATCGAGTGGAAAGATATGAAGAAAAAAGAAAGACGTTAATATTAAAAAAAATTGAAATAATTTTTTATTAAATCTTTTAAATTATTTAAATACAAAATAATAAAATATAAATATGAAAAAAAAATGAAGTTGATTAATCAAATCTCATTGAATTGGTAAACATGCAAAGGAAATCGAATTAGAATATACTAATAAGTAGGATAAAGGTCAAAAAAAAAACACCCAATAATATTGATAATGTTTTTAAAAGTATTTATAACATAAAAAAAAAAATTTAAAATATAAAATATAAAAATTTTAAAAATAAAAGCTTGTTTGGAAATTGTTATTTAGAATAGTTTTATGTTCTTTTGAACTAAAAAAAAATATAGAAAACATGTTTAATAATATTTTTTTTTATTCTTAAAAATAGAAAATAAGGCTTTTCTAGAAAATATTTTTTTAATTGTTTCCTATTATTTTCTAAGAGTTCCTTTAAGAAATAATTATATAAACTTGTACAATAATTAAAAATAAAATATTAAATATAAAAATTATTTTTAAAACATATTTAAAAATATTAAAAACATATTAAAAAAATTTTAGGTTTCTAAATATCACATCTTTGATCAAAATGTTATAAGCAAGTTTTTCCATATTTAGACTTTACTTTTCACCATTTTTTTTCTTCCTGATCCATTATTTGTTCTTCAAGGTCTTTGTGTTTCGTATAAAAACAAACTCTCCAAATTTATGACCTTCTATTAAAATTGGAAAATTATTTTTAAAAATTATTTTCAAAAACTATTTTTTAGAATTATTTTTGAAAACATTTACTAGAAGGCCTTAACTTAGTATTTAGTATTTTTGAAAACAGTTTTTTATAACCAAAAATTATTTTTTATTTTTTATTTTTAAGAATAGAAAATAAGATGTTTTTAAAAAATAATTATATAAACATATAGGATAATTAAAAATAAAATACCAAATATAAAAATTATTTTTAAAACATATTTAAAAACATGTTAAAAACATTTTAGATTTTTAAACATCGTATCCTTGGTCAAAATCTCACAAACAAGTTCTTCCTAGATTTTACTGTTTTTTCCCTTTTTTCTTTTCGATCAAATATTTGTTATTCAAGGTCTTCATTTCAATGTAGAAGTAAACTCTCCAAATTTTTTACTTTCTATTAAAATTAGAAAATTATTTTTAAAAACTATTTTTTAGAATTATTTTTAAAAACATTTTCGATAAGGCCTATTTAGTATTTACTCTCACATAAAATAAATTCATACTTTTGAAAAAGCTATTTTATTTTTACAAAATCCCCATTTTGAACGCGTCAACGACCGACCGTCGAAGCCAGTGGCAGCCCGGTTGGCAGAAAGCAATTGCTCAATTTTCTCCGTGTGTTCCAGTCGTCGTCCGTGAAAGCAACTGCACAATTTCTTAAGGACTGATAATCAATTTCTGACCCAATATAGTCTGATCATGGCTGAATATAAAAATAAGAACGAAGAAAGCAAAAGCAAGAACAAAAAGAAGACCGGGATTGACTGATGTCTCACTCTGAGAATTTGGAATCGAGTGGAAAGATATAAAGAAAAAAAGAAAGACGTTAATATTAAAAAAAAAAATGAAATAATTTTTTATTAAATCTTTTAAATTATTTAAATACAAAATAATAAAATATAAATATGAAAAAAAAATGAAATTAATTAATCAAATGTCATTGAATTGGTAAACATGCAAAAGGAAATCGAATTAGAATATACTAATAAGTAGGATAAAGGTAAAAAATAAAAAATAAAACACCCAATAATATTGATAATGTTTTTAAAAGTATTTATAACATAAAAAAACTTTTTATATAAAATATAAAATTTTTAAAAATAAAGGCTTGTTTGAAAATTGTTATTTAGAATAGTTTTATATTCTCTTGAACTAAAAAAAATTACAGAAAACATGTTTGATAATTAAAAATTATTTTTTGTTTTTTATTCTTAAGAATAGAAAATAAAGTCTTTTTAGAAAACATTTTTTAATTGTTATCTATTATTTTCTAAGAGTTCATTTAAAAAATGATTATATAAACTTGTAAAATAATTAAAAATAAAACTTTAGATATAAAAAATATTTTAAAACATATTTAAAAATATTTTAGGTTTCTAAATATCACATCTCTAGTCAAAATGTCGTAAACAAGTTTTTACATACTTAGACTTTACTTTTCCCCATTTTTTTCTTCCTAGTCCATTATTTGTTCTTCAAGGTCTTTGTGTTGCGTGTAGAAACAAACTCTCCAAATTTATGACCTTTTACTAAAATTAGAAAATAATTTTCATAATTGTTTTCAAAAACTATTTTTTAGAATTATTTTTGAAAACATTTACTCTAGACCCTAAATTAGTATTTAGTATTTTTAAAAACAGTTTTTGATAATAAAAAACTATTTTCTGTTTTTTATTTTTAAGAATATAAAATAAAATGTTTTTAAAAAATAATTATATAAACATACAGAATAATTTAAAATAAAATACCAGATATAAAAATTATTTTTAAAACATATTTAAAAATATGTTAAAAATATTTTAGATTTTTAAACATCGTATCCCTAGTCAAAATCTCATAAACAAAATTCTTCCATGCGTATTACTTTTTTTTCCCTTTTTTTTGGGTCAAATATTTGTTATTCAAGGTCTTCATTTCAACGTAGAAGTAAACTCTCCAAATTTATGACCTTCTACTAAAATTAAAAAATAGTTTTTGAAAAAAATAATTTTTAAAATTATTTTCAAAAACTATTTTTTAGAATTATATTTGAAAACATTTTCGATAAGCCCTAAGTATTTAGTATTTACTCTCACATAAAATAAATTCATATTTTTGAAAAAGCTATTTTATTTTTACAAAATCCCCACTTTGAACGCGTCCACGACCGACCGTCAAAGCCAGTGGCAGTTGGCAGAAGGCAATTGCACAATTTTCTCCATGTGTTCCAGTCGCCGTCCGTGATGCCCGGTTGGCACTTGGCAGGAAGCAATTGCACAATTTTCTCCATGTGGTCCAGTCGTGGTTGGGTTATACAGCATTACAACTCTTCCTAAAAGGAAGGCAGGCAGACAGGAGGAGGAGATATCACTGACAAATCCTTACTCCAAAATATGCTGCAGTGGCGTCTTCTTCGTCTCTCTTTGATTACCATGTGTTTCTTGTGCCCACTGACATCTGCTCTGCTGGATCGCCAAGAATGTAAGATGTTTCTGCCTCTCTATTACATTTTAAGTTAATATACCGACAGTACTTTCCTCCTGTAATGCAGTGGTTGCTCTGGCTAAAATCGTAAGAACAATGGGCGCCACCTTAAACTCAAGCGTTGATCCTTGCGAATCCAAAACCCTCGTCATCTCTGATTCCAAACCAGGCCTGGACCAGAACACAGTTCTGTGCAATTGCCACCCCAATTCCTCAACTTGTCACATCACAATCCTGTACTCATTCCTTCTCTCTCTCTTCGCTTTCTCTTTTGCGTTTGGTTACCCAGAAAATGTGAGAGAAATATTCAAGTTTGTTGACTTTTTTTTTTTTTTTGGTTCCTTCCTGATTTTTTATTTTTATTTTTTGTTTTAATTTATTGCATTGTAGAGTCCTCAGAATGTACAGTCTTCCTGGAACGCTTCCACCGCAATTGGTCGATCTTCCTTATCTCGAGGAACTGTGAGAGCCTCTGTAAACACTTATCTCTGTTGTTTATATGTGTATATACAGAATTTCAAAGCGTCATATATAAAACCATTTGAATTCATGCAGTGACCTTACTCGAAACTACCTTGAAGGCACGCTTCCAAAAGAATGGGCTACAATGAAGTTTCTGCGTTCTATGTAAGCTTGTTGGTCTCATTCAATTAGATAAACTAGAATTTCAGTTTCCTCTTTGATGTATCTGTTCTTGAACTTGACCACCAGAAATTTTTATGCAGTTCACTTGCAGCGAATCGCATAACAGGGGAAATCCCTAGGGAATGGGGGAGTTTTACAAATCTCACTAGCTTGTATGTCCCAATTTTGTAAATTCATCGTGTTTTTAGCACTTGCTATCTCAATTTGTTTTGACAATGCCGGTTCGGTTTTGCTCTGTCGCTGTGATTCCAATGAAACTTAAGGAGCCTTGAAGCTAACCGGTTGTCTGGAAATATTCCTGCGGAGCTTGGGAATTTGGTCAGCTTAACAGTGCTGTAAGAAACATAATCTTTTATGGGTATTTAGTTTAGTTCTTCATGCTATATTTAAAATTGCTTGGCGAATATTGTTTTGCTCAATATTTGGTCGCTTCAAAACCATGGGTTTTTGCTTTCTTCTTGCTCTGAAAGGGTGAAAAGCCTTATTGACCTCAATAATGATTGTTCTTGAACTCTAAGATGCAAATTCTTATTTGTTTGTTAATTTTCTTACCTTTTCTTTGCAATCAAAAGGAGTGTTAGTGTTTGGTGCCGTTTTCTGATTGCAGAATACTTTCATCCAATAAGTTTGTTGGAAACTTGCCAGAAAAACTTGCTGCGATGAAAAACTTGACCGATTTGTAAGTTCTCATTTATTTCTCTCTTTGTGACGAGCATAATCTCAGCAATATCTAACATCCTTAAGATACCTTTCATATTGTTATCTGCAGTAGGATAAGTGGTAACAACTTTAGTGGAAGCATACCTCAATTCATTGGCAGCTGGACTCGACTCAAAAGGCTGTGAGATTCTTATCTAACAAATTGTGTTTCCCTGCATGCTTAAAGTGAACTTTAGGATACTGAGTCATACTTCTTTTTCTTCTACATTTTTTGCATCAACAAAGAGAACTATATGCAACTGGACTGGAAGGACCCATCCCCGATGGCATTTTTCATTTGGAAGCTTTGAATGACCTGTGAGTAAAAGGGAATTCTTGTACATATTTCCCAAGCCTCATGCCTTAATGGGTTTCTCTTTTTTGGTAAACAAAAACTAAAATGAAAAATGCAAATTGAGCATTCCCTAATTATCTGTGCTGTATACTTTTTATGCAGGAGGATCACTGATATGAATGGGGCAAACCTTTTTCCTAAATATCTGCCTCACAAGGACTACATGAAAAACTTGTATGTTAAATGCTCCCCTTAGTCATATGTGTTTCACTGACGTTAAATATGTGCTATCACACAGAAGTGACCTGAACTTTGTCATCAGGGTTTTGAGAAATGTGAATATGTCTGGAAGTATCCCACCTACTATTTGGGAAATGAAGAAACTGAGTGTGCTGTAAGTCTGCTTCATCTATCACTATATACATGTTTAGAAATACGTTGTTCCTGGTTTAAATCTATAATATCTGTTTAACCATTAGACACTGGGATCAACCAGTTCCAAATCTATGATAAAACTGGAATCTGTATTAGAAAGTGACTATCACCCTTAATTCAATGAAACGCCCTAAAGGTGGATGAATAGGTGTGTTAAAACATTAGCTTGATCTTCTTTGGTTTAAAACCTAGTTGATTATTATCACCTGATATCAAGCCAAACACAATCAAGAACCTTAAAACAACCTCTGGATGGAAACCACAGGGTTTCAAAATTACCTCAAGTTTCCTTTCAGTTCCTAACTAATAGGATGTTAGGACATTCCTGGATAGAATTTTGGAAATTTAATATTGCATAAGCAGGGGCCTCAGTCATAGAGTCTGCTCAATGATGATTGTGAAGCTTAGTTTAGATCCATTGTTTGCGAGCAAAGATAGGTACCTGTTAAAGGTTGTGGTCGGTGTTTGTGAGGATGTCAAGGATTGCGAGTGAGGGGCTTGTGACAAAACTGACCTATCAACAATTTTCAAAAGGTGTCCAATACTTATATCTTCAAAAATATCTATCAAAACCAGCTGACTGAAAGCATCCTTAGAGAATATAATATGTTTTTTCTGCTTCTCATTTGCTCTTGTACATTCTGTATTATCTCTTTTATTGACGATGTGATACAGCCTTGGAAGACTTAGGCCTGACTCCTTTTGTCCTGCAATCTTTTGTAGTGATGTCAGCTTGAACAGATTGGAAGGGAATTTCCCAAGCAGTCCACAACATATACCAGAATTCACGTAAGTAATTAAGTTTTGAAATTGATACCGCGAAATGGGAATAACAATGTTCTAATGCTCAAAGTTTGAAAAATCAATTTTATCGCCGAAATATCGGTGAAAAATTGGTTGTTGGCAGTGGGCGAAATGAAATATAATTGGTCTACAGAAAATGTTGGAGAAATTGCCGATATATCAACGAATTTTCGGTCAGGGAGTGAAAATCGACTGTGGGGATGATGCGTGTGGGCAAAGGGCGGTCTAAAAAAATCACCCATAAATGGTCAAAAAATCTCAGACTTTTTTGAAAGCTTTTTTAAATTATTTATTTTAAATTTATATTATCATTTTATTTTTAACTATTTTTCATATTTATCTCATTAATCCTATTTTAAAAAAAATATTATCACTTCACTCTTAATTTTTTTTATTTATCCTTTTAATTTTCTTTAATTTGAAATGATTTTATTTTAAAATATTAAAAACATAATTTAACTCAAAATTTGCTACAATATATAAAAAAATAACGAAGTCCTAATATTTTATAAATTAAAATTAATTTAATAAGATAAATTATTAATAATTTTAATTATTTAAATAAATTAATGTTAATAGATAAAATTATCATCATAGATTTGTAATAAAATTTTAGAAATTAAATATCAAATAAAATATTTTATATAAATCAATTTAATTTTTTTATTTAAAATGTAATAAAACATGTTTTAATAAAAGTATTTTTAAAATTTTAAAATAAATGAATATAAATATATTAAAGGAGTTTAAGCTAATTTTTTTATAAAAATTTGATAAATATTATATTTAATCATACTTATGTCAATTACGCTTACACAATAACTTTAACATATGTATTCTTGTTTATTTTATCATTTTTTGGAGTTTTTTTCAATCATTCTCATTAATTTTGAATAATTTTCACTCCATCGATAATTTTGTCAAAATATCCACTATATTTCTCCGATATTTCTAATATATCCGTAAAATCCAAATATTGATATATCCGTGTTTACCGATTTTTCAAACCTTACTGATGCTTAGTTATATTATATCATGCTGAAACTTTTATGTGGTTTTTTATTAGCTTTTTGGGTGGCAACATGCTATCTGGAACTGTATCGGGCTCAATCTTAGATGGAGATAAATATATGTATGTTCTCAAACTTAGATGCTTGGATTCACTTTCTGTCTGTTTAATGTATTCCCATCTTTTTTTTTTTTTTTGAACTTAATTATTCAATGTACTATTTAGTTATTTATTTACTGTGTTGGATGTTGTATTACTTGGAAAATAATATGTATGCCTCAGTTTTTGTGATATCTTTTACCTAAAGTTGGCTCTAAGCTCTCTTCTCTGTACATGGATCATTCTGCCTGCACATTTCACTTCCAAATTTTGGACTGAACCTCCCTTAGATTGTAAAAGCTTTGAATAAAGTTCTACATCCTATATAATTGTCCTGTTTATCAGAATTACAGCTGAGGATAGTTGTAATATCCAAATCTAATGGTGAGGACCAAAGATTTCAAGTTCATCTCATCTTCTAATTGGCTTCTCTCCCCAATTTGTTATCCTTCTCTTTGGTTGCATTTGATGTTTTTAGTACAAGATGAGTCTGCATTATAACCTAAACCATGTTTCTAGTTTCTTGTGAAGTTGGGTTGGGTTTATTTTCAATTACCATCATTGCCTGTAAGGCTCCTCTACATTTTGATGTGATGACTGTACTTCTCTCATATTTTCCATTTTTCTCTTCTTTCAGATACTCCTCTGATCCTCACCAACCATGAAAATGTTCACTGCTAGTAGTGTCTACTTAAGTTATTTTAGTATATGATATTTCAGAGTAATTTTAGCTTTGAATGTCAGACTGCTTTTAAGTTTCCAAATCCCATTTATCTTTTATGCACTTCATATATAGCTTTTATCAGGAACTTAATATTTAGTTTCATTGTTTGCTTGCAGTGATCTTTCTTATAATAATGTTACTTGGCCATGTCAAAAGAACACTGTGTAAGAAAACTTATTCATAATGTTAGATTCAGTATATTTTCCCTCTTAACTTCTATAATTTGTTGACTTTTTAATTTTTAAACAGAAACATAAATTTCTATGGGTGCTCGTCTCAGACTGCCTCGTATGGCTCTTTCCCTCTCTCATTAAGATCTGTTCAATTCCAACTTGAGTGAGGCAAACTTTGAGCTTCAACTAATCTCTGGATGAGTTGAAGCCAATGTCAGAAACATTTATTCACTCACTTGAGCAAGAGAATTTTCTCTAGCTGTAACAATCTTTATTTATGGGTATGGCTTTCATTACATCTTCATATTGCATTTATAATGCTGACCTTTTGTTTTCCTTGTTAAATAGAAGTGGAATTCATCAATGCCCAAGGAAACCTAACTGCAAAAATAGTAAGTATTGATATCCAGGATTAAAAACAATGAATTCCCTTAAAATTAATTTTCTGATCTGCAAGTTTACCTTTGCATTTATTTTGCGTTGTCTGTGCACCATTTTGAAAGTTCTGTCTCTTAAAACAGTATACTGGGGTTTCCTAAATTTGAGGAATAGGCAATAACACTCAGGCTCAGCAATTCAACATTTCTGTTGAGAAAAAAAAAATGGAATCTAGGAAGATTGATAGAAATTACACCAAACAGAATGGAATGCACTTTTCATAACATCCTCTCTATTCGTTCGGCTGAACTTCTTTTCAATGATTGGTTGTCAAAAAATGATAGTGATATACTTGTTTAACCATTGATTGTAGAAAAACAATCCTCATTGTTGTGTGCTCATGTGTGGATTATAGAAAATTAATGTAACTGTATCTTTGACCCTCTTGCGTCAAGTTGGATAAAAACATATAAAGCATGTACTTTCTGTTTAACCATTGATTGTGAAAAAATGATACCTGCGTGCGCATAAATAGATAGATAGATAGATTGATAGATAGATAGATAGATAGATGGATGGATGGATGGGGAGGGAGGGAGGGATCATTTCAGCTTTTTGTGTTGGTTGGGATAAAAGTAATTAAAGCATGTATAATTGAAGAAATTTGAGAGAGAAAAAAACTTCTTTTTCTTTATTATTCAAATAGCTTCTATTATTGATATTTATACATGAATGATTAAGGTCATTTGTTTTAGAAAAGAAATCTAATCCTTGATTTTAGTAGAGAAAATCTCTCATAAAATCAAGGAATAAGATAAAAAAGGAAATACAACTAAATCACAGTTGTGACATAGCTATAACAGAGTTGTAGTTATAACACAGCTATTAATACTATTGTACATTCCAAATTTCCTCTGGATTTCCACATTCCTCTTCAAGTTGGGTTGTAAATGTTGATCATGCCCAGCTTGGATCTCAAATCTTCGAAGTTGGTTCTAGAAAGCACCTTGGTAAGGATGTTTACTATATGAAGAGTTGTTGGAGTGTAAACCAATGAAATTGTCCTTTCTTCGACCATCTCCTTGATAAAATGATGATCTATTTCCATATGCTTTGTTTGATCATTATGAACCGAGTTCTTAACGATACTTATGGTAGTTTGATTTCATAGAACATCTTTATAGAATTTTCTACTGGAATTTGAAGCTCATTTAGGAGTCTCTTTAATCGCATTCCATCACAGATTCCATGTGTCATAACTCTAAATTCTGCTTCTACGCTGCTCTGAACTACAACAAATTGTTTTTTGTTCCACCAAGTAACCAAATTCCCCCATATATAGGTGAAATATCTTAAGGTTGATCTTCAATTAGTTATGGAGCCAACACAGTCTTCACCGAAAAAAAATCTCAATGTTTTTCCTTTATGTTCTATTGAAATAGAATCCTTTTCCTAGAGTCATTTTTAGTTATCTTAGAATATGATACACAGTTTCATAGATTCCTCAATTGGATTGTTCATTAATTAGCTAATTACACTTACTGAAAAAACAATATCTGGTCTTATGTGAGAGATAAATTAGTTTCCCCACAAGTCTTTGATATGTCCCTTTATCCACCAAAGCACTTCCTTTTATAATTCCTAGTTTAGTAGTGTAGTCCATAGGTGTGTCTACAAGTTTACAACCAAGCATCCTAGTCTCCTTTAGCAAGTCTAGAACATACTTTGGGAGATTGCAATACCCATTTTTTATCTAGTAATTTTCATCCAAGAAAATATTTGAGATTTTCCAAGTCTTTAACTTCGAACTCATGGACAAGATAATTCTTGAGTTTGACTATTTCTTCCTCATGATCTCGATCAGGATTATGTCATCCATATAGGCGATGATAACGACAATTCTTCCCTCAAGTGTGTATTTTAGTTAGACTAACATTGGGAGGAACCAAACCTCTTTACGACCTTGGTAAAACGATCAAACCAAGCTTGAGGAAATTATTTGAGACCATATAGGGAATTTTTTAGTCTATAGATTTTGTTAATGTTTGTGAATAATGATGAAAAGAGTTTTTTAAGACAAGAAATTAAGATATCTTAGATGATAGTGCCACAACATAACATCATTATCTTTATTTGAATTAAAAAAAAAAGACTGTTTTCACCAACTGTCAGTTGGGGTTGTCTTTTTATATAATCGGTCACTTTGAAGATATAGAGTTCCGAACATATCTCAATAATACCTATTGTCTTCGTTGAATTCAAATCCTAAAAAACACAATGGTGTAGGAAAAATTTAGTAACACAGTTCTTTTCCTAAGTAAGTTTACTAATGGATAACAAATTGCGATCCAAGTTTGGAACCAAAAGAACAGACTCAAGAGTTAGGTCCTTAGAGATGACAACAAAACCCATACCACCACCTTTGAGAAAGAACCATCGATTCTACAAACAATATAATTCCCAAAATAAGGTGTAGAATTTTGAAAATTTGTGGCATCTTCAGTTATGTGATCAAAAGCTTCTGAGTTAATAATTTAATGACTCAAATTTTCTTTTTTTACTTTCAGGATAGCAAGAAAATTACCTTTTTGAGCTAAGGATTCAAATCCAATGATAGAATTAGAGGAATTTGCCCCTTGTTGGGACTAGGTGAACATTTTTTGCAATAGTTCCAATTGCTCTTTGCTGGACGGATTGGAATTAGGTGGTGTTGGGTTGTCCTCAATGGTGACATGGTGTCCTTGTCTTTCTCTATCATTTTAAGGATGTGACAGCTTCTAATCCACTGGTTTCCCATGGATTTTCCACCATGTGTCCTTGGTGTGACCTTGTTTTCGACAATGACCACACTAAGGTCTCCTTTTTCTTGGTCGGTTGTCATTAGAAGGACAGAGAGGACCCTGAGCTGTTAGGGCTGAACTCTTGGTGACAGGTTGGTTGGTTTGTGACCTCAGCATGACTTTCTTTCTGCTTTCTTCTTGGCTTACTTCTGAGGCAACTTCTCGAATATTAGGTAAAGGTTTAGTTCCTAATATTTTGCCTCGAACTTCATTCAAATTTTTGTTTAGTGCTAATAAAAATTTGTAGGTTCATTTCTTCAACGATCTTCTTGTATTTTATTGCATTAGTTGAGCAGTCCCATTTGGTGGTTTTGAACATGTCTAGTTTCCGCCAATAGCAAGTTAGAAGACTGAAATATTGAGTGGCAAAAGAATCACCTTGGCATAAACCATGGAGGATCCCTTCTATTTCAAATGTCTCTATTGTGTCTTCTATATCATAATAAGTCTCCCTTGCTACTTCCCAAATTTCTTGCACCATTTAATTAAGTATAAAATTTTTCCTTATGTCAATGTTCGTTGAGTTAATTAGCCAAGACATAACTATATTATTCTTAGCCTTCTATCTTTTGAATATTGGGTCTTCTTTCATAGGTCGAGGTACTGCACCAGTAAGGTAGTCATCCTTCCCTCTACCGCATATGAACATCATGACTGCGTGAGACCACTGAAGATAGTTCTACCCATTTAATTTGTGTCCAATATGAGGAGAGTAGCACCATCCAATCCTCCATTGTTGCTCAAAATATGAGCTTCTTGAGTGGAGGTGACTTCTAAGGTTTAGGAGTCCTTCTTGGTGGTCATTCCATATTTGGTTATGAACGGATTGAACGGTTCAGATTAAACTCTAATACCATGAAGAAATTTGAAGGAGAAGAAAAAAACTTCTTTTTCTCTATTATTCAAATAGATTATAGTATTGATATTTATACATGAATGGTTGAGGTTATGTCATAGAAAGGAAATCTAATCCTTGATTTTAAGAGAGAAAATCTCTCATACAATCAGGGAATAAGTTAAGAGTAGGACATACAACTAAACCACAACTATAGTTGTAACACAGTTGTAACTACAACATAGTTGTAACACAAATGTAACTGTAACACAGCTGTTAATATATCAGATTTCCACACAGTTGTGCTATAGCTGTTAAGACAGTTGTACATTCCGGATTTCCTCCAGATTCCCACAACAATCTGTCTAACCATTGACTTTAAAAAAATGATGTGTTCTGTATTGGTCCAATAACACGTTCTCAGAAACAAAATGGCACATGCATTCTCAGTTTTGGTTTAATTTATGCATGCAGTTTTCTTTGTGGATGAACATAAATAGCTGAGATTGAACACCTCAAAATTTCCAACAGTAATTTTAATGACTATTAGTATTAATTTGATATTTCCATATATGACAGAGTATCACTCATTCCATATAAACTGTGGGGGAGAAAATGTAACCATTACGGATAATTCTGGGAAATTCTCCTATGACGGAGATGATTATGTAGGAAGTGCATCAACAAATTATGTCAGTGGCTCAAATTGGGGATATAGCAGCACAGGCGTCTACATGGATAATGAAAAGAAAGCTCCCATGTTTACCATATCTAACTCCTCTAAGCTTTCAATGGATTGCTCAGAGTTATATATGACGGCACGTAGAGCTCCCACCTCCCTCATCTATTATGGATTTTGTCTAGAAAATGGGGAATACACTGTGAGACTCCACTTTGCAGAGATAGAAATTACAGATAATGAAGCGTATCATAGTCTTGGACAGCGCATATTTGACATTTATATTCAGGTAATCAATTATGCTATAGTAAGAATATGTTTCTTCCATTCTAAGGAGACTTTTTGATCTTGAACCTTTTTATTCAGGGGAAGTTAGAATGGAAGGATTTCAATATCATGGAAGAAGCAAACGGAACTGGTAAACCAGTCACAAAACAAATTAATGTTGCTGTGACTGATAATACGCTAGAGATCCGCTTGTATTGGGCAGGGAAAGGGACTACATCCATTCCTAAGAAAGGAACATATGGTCCTCTTATATCTGCTATTTCTGCATGTCACAGTATGTTATCTATTTCTGACCCTTTCCTTTAAATACTGCTACTATTGCTGCTGGTGCTACTTCAACTGATAGTTTTGTGTTTCTGTTTGATGTTGAATTTTCCTCACTGTGACTGAAGTAATCTGGCCTGGGCATTGTGTTTCTGTTATTTGGATTGTTTTAAGGAAGCTAACAAAGGCCTTTTTATTTTTTAATGTTTGACCACTGATTTGGACAGATAAAAGAGGCTATGGTGAAATAAGATATTTGAATGTCAAAATTGTCCTTACATAAATGACGGTCCAAGGATTAGGCAATTTTAGCTTTTGTTGCCTTATTTAAGTGCACTGTCCTTTTTATGGGAAGCAGAACTTGTCTAGATGGTGTCACTTTCGTAAATCAATTTGAGTTATGGCTTCTGTCTTGTGGACTTGGGTGTTTTTTTATTGTTATTATTATTTATTTATTTATTATTATTATTATTATTATTATTATAATTTTATACTGAATCAATGAACACAAGTTTGTTAAGTATTTCTTGACTCTTACATCATCTGATAAGCTTGGTATTTTGTTTACTTCAGGTTCTGAACCTTGTGCAGGTGAGACTTAGAGAACTATTATAATGGTTGATTTATTTCATTTTATTTTTATTTTTCTGGATATTAATGTTAACCTTTTGGTTGTTTCATCTTACTTGGAGAATAGAAAGTCCCCTCTTGGTGAGCACAAAAGCAAGCAAGAAGAGAAAATTTTCCATCATTGTTGGAGCTGTCACTTCACTGTTATGCCTGATTTTATTTGTTCTGGGTGTCCTTTGTTGGCGACACTATTTGGGTGACAAAAACACAAGGGAAAGAGGTGTTGGCTAAATTCTCTGCATAATGAATGTCTGCTTTCTGTCACAAATTTATTGGTTGATTATGTCTTTTGAATCATTCTTCTGAATCGAATATACCCTCCTTTCACTAAGTCTCTAACGATGCTATTGGCAGAACTTAGAGGGCTGGATCTGCAAATAGGTTCCTTTACTTTGAGACAAATAAAAGCTGCGACGAACAACTTTGATTCTGCAAACAAGATTGGAGAAGGTGGTTTTGGATCTGTATTCAAGGTATTCTAGGCTTTCTAGCTAACATTGTTCAATTGAATATCCCAATTATTTAAAGAAAAACTAAAACGAATGTCCTATTTGAATATTGGACATTGCTTACAGGTGATGTGGCCTTGAGGTCCTTCTGTCTAGATAGCTTGCACTTTGACCATACATTTGAGCACATATCTTAATGTTGTAGATGACTTGAAGGATTCACATGCTCTATGCATGGAATTTAGCATATGAATGTTAATACTGAGATGGAGAGAACATAACAAATGTGATCCCTAGTGGGAGAAGTTAAGAGAAAAATGTGGATGGAGCTGCAGTTACATGTGGCTCCCATTTTTCATTAACAATTTTCTATTTTATATGACTTATTTTGTTTCTTAGTGTCAAAGCAGGAATCATTATTTGTAATGATTCAAATCTGTGAGAAGAGGAAAAAACTTTCTTGATAATACAGTTACATATGAATGTGCATTTGTACCACCAATGCAGGGTCAACTATCAGATGGCACTCTTATTGCAGTGAAGCAGCTCTCTTCTAAGTCAAGGCAAGGCTACCGTGAATTTGTGAATGAGATTGGCTTGATTTCTGCTTTGCAACACCCAAATCTTGTGAAGCTTTATGGATGCTGTACTGAAGGAAACCAATTACTGCTGGTGTATGAGTACATGGAAAATAATTCTCTTGCTTATGCTCTTTTTGACAAAAATGGTAACATAGCTTCTCTGTAGTCTGTAGAAAAATGATATATAGCATCTGAAATAAGCATATATAAAATGTCTAAACCATTTTTTTTTTCATTGTTGCTAGATGCAAAAACAAGTGCTTTAAAACTGGACTGGGCAACAAGACAAAAGATATGTGTTGGGATAGCCAGAGGCATAGCATTTCTCCAGGAAGAATCAACTCTCAAGATTGTTCACAGGGATATCAAAGCTACAAATGTACTGCTTGATGAGGATCTAAATGCTAAGATATCAGACTTTGGATTAGCTAGGCTTAATGGAGAGGAGAGCACCCACATTAGCACTCGAGTTGCTGGAACCATGTGAGTTAAAATCTCTAGAAATGCTTTCTGTGATTTTTATTTATTTTTGGTCATGTGATCAATTTTCAAAGGTGGTAATTCAAAGAATACTGTTTGTTTTTAGAGGATACATGGCTCCTGAATATGCACTCTGGGGATATCTGACAAATAAGGCAGACATTTACAGCTTTGGGGTGGTTGCTTTAGAAATTGTCAGTGGGAAGAGCAACACTAGTTACAAGCCAGAAAACGAATGTGTTTGTCTTCTTGATTTGGTAATTTATGTAGGAACATTAGGCATTAAGGCTGTCTTTACAATCTTGATTGTTGCTACTTCTTTTAATTGCTGCACTAATTTCTATTGCAGGCCTTTGTTTTGCAACAAAGAGGTAGCTTAATGGAGATAGTAGATCCAAAGTTAGGGTCTGAATTCAACCAGGATGAGGCTGAAAGGATGATTAAAGTAGCTCTCTTGTGCACCAATGCATCTCCTACACTAAGGCCTACTATGTCAGCAGTGGTAAGCATGCTTGAAGGACAAACTGTTGTTCAGGATGTGATTTCAGATCCTGGCATCTACAATGATGATTTGAGATTTAGATCCCTCAGAGACCAACAGCAACAGATGCAAAATCAGAGTTTAAGTAGAAGCCAGCCTCCTAATCTGCCATCAGATGGAATATAGATTGGTGGTTCTTCCTCCAGAGTTGAGGCTTGAAGTTTCTTCCATGCATGTGATACAATTGAGGTTTGGATTTTCAATGGCTTGGACATATTTTAAGTATTGCTCAATATTTCTTTTGTCTGTTGGGAATTCATCATGTACAAGAAGAAGCAATATTTTTCGAACTTTCATACTAAACTATTTTTTAAGTTGTAAGTTCTTTGAAGAAAATTAGTTAAATAATCATGTAACCACAACTCCTTGGCTATGTACAATACTGAGTGAGTGCAAATAAGGTATCGACTATGAGATGTTGAAATGATATTTTACCCAAAAATCATGGTTTTGACATTTACAATAATTACAAATGATCCGGTTTCTATAAAAGTATGAACTGATAACATCAACTCAACTATGGTTTTCTTTTGTGACCCCCAAGATTGAGCTTCCATCTTGGATGCCAATTTTAGAGTGATGACTTTGAAATTACCAATAAGGTAACGATTTGGTGAGAGAGTAAGCAAGTTGATCTGAGGTATGAAAGTGAGATAGATAAGGATACTCTTTTGACTCTTGATTGTGGATGAAATAGAAATCAATGGTGATATCTTTTATTAGAAAGTGAAAGGTGAGGTTTGCGTGGAGTTACAGTGTCCCGACATTATCATAATATATTTTGATCGGTTGTAAAATAAGACATGAGCTTCACGAAAGAAATTTTGCACCCAACTTACCTTAACAGTGATTAAAGTGATGACACACATTTGACCACAACGGAGGATTTTGTCACCGTCTTCTATTTCTTGGAACTTCGGTTGATGTTGCACCCAATTTTGCCTTAATAGTTAATGATATCATATTACACAATCAATTTCTTGAAAGCTTTAGCTTATAAGATTGGGTTGATAATGTATATTATGTTCTCTAATACCTTTCCTCTCATTTGATGTCATACCCACATAAGGAGAGATATTGACCCACAAATAAACAAAGCATAAATAATTATGGGCGGGCTTAAATGGTGTTTGTTTTTTTATTAAATAAAAAAACCAAATTTACTTGTCGGAGCCCTTATATCAAGTTAGACAAATAATGTTTTGAAACCTTAAATTTGTAGAATTTGAACTCACGATACATTATACTTTTTATGACCGATCCTCACATGTAGCCCCATACCGATACGTGAAGAGATACACGAGTATATTGCACCCTAAAGTCATGGAATGAAAATATAAAATAATTAGAATGTTTTTCCTGGTAAAAATTTGCTTAGAATGTCTCTTCCCTTTCCTTGCTTAGATCAGTCACACTAGGGCTTATCTGGAATGGTCAAAGATTTACAAGATGACTTAGTTAAACCTGCTGCGGTTCAATGCTTCAAATGAGTTTCTTTCATCACAAAGGCACCGTAGCACAGTCTACATATGTCCCTAGATTTGATGTATTGAGACCTTATAGGAAATGATATTTGTGAAAAAGTTGAAGAGAAGAGAATAAAATCATTGAGAAATACATTTTTTTTTTTTTTTTGTAATTTTATTTACTAAGAGATGTTTTGTGGGGGGGTTACAAAGAGATTTTAGGAGGAGCTTGGAGAAAAAGCCCGAGAGAGAAGACAACCAGAGGGAAGAGCACTTGAGCTAGGAAAGGAGAACTGATAAGAGAGAGGAATAAACACACAAAAGAATAGCCTTGACAGAAGGAGATACGAGTAATGTTTCTATAAGCTGTCATTATTTTATTTTATTTTATGTCCATGCCATTTTATTGTGTTTTCTGAGTATCATGAGATTCTATTTTAATGTCTCAACGTGTTTATTGAGGACTCTCGTTTGTTTTTATGGAATTTGAGCTTGCTCGTACTCACCTTATGCTTAATTCTCAACCTGTTTTGTAGCCTATATTTTGATATTTTACATGAGATATTTGGCTTTCACATATTGATTTTTTTTTATCATTTGATCTCCATTTTGGCCCACCCCCTACATCTAAGTTTAATGATGAAAGCATAAAACGTGGTTTGTATGGTTTCATTTTTACTTCCTATTTTTGGTGCCCCGTTCTTACTGTTTCCCCTGTTTCTGGCTCATAATGGAAGATGGTCACTCTTTCTGGAGGGTTAAAGTGAGCTGGGCAGAATTAGGTTGTAGGCAATGAGTTTTACAAAGAAGCAAAGAGAATAAGCAAACAGATGAGGTTTATGGGTTTCTAGTTTGCATGCTTTCTGTGACTGGAAGAAACGACACTAGCCCTATTATGATAAGGAAATTCGTGCGGTGGCCATGACAGAAGAATTCTTTAGGAAGAACTTGATCTTTGTGCCCACATTGGATGGGAAATGAAAAAGACCCGGTGGACTCGTTTGCAAAGAAGATAATAGTCAAGGTGATGTGGGATAGTCTCTACATGGATTCCCAAGTTGGAATAGATGAGAAGATGAGAGCACTTTTGGGGGGCTGGTTGACCAAGTCCATCATAAATTAGAACCTTGCCTGAGATGGAGAAACTTACTTGCCCCACTAGTTGTCCCATAGTGCATTCCCTATACCATGCAAGGCCCACAAGACCTTTTGTAAAACCTACCCATCCACCATAATCATTACCAACTGCCCATACCCCTTATCATTCATGTCCTACACTATTAATACCATCATACCCATTTTATCTAACTCTTGTACGTATAAATTCCTTAAATGATTCATTTCGGTGTTAAAGCAAAACCAACAAACTTTAATTTACCACGTACAATAACCACATGCCATCTTTTTTTTTTTTTAAACTCTTAATGTTAAAAGTTTTGTTCTTTTTTTTTTATTATTTATTCTTTTTTTTATATCCTCAAATAACTCTTAAGATTTCCTAAAATTCCAAAGTTCCGAATTTATTTATTTCTTTATTTTAAAAATACCATTTTCGAAATAATTTTTTTTTAAAATTTGATTTTAAATTTAGTTTACAAACTTTAATTCTTGAAATTCACTTTTCCAAAACTCCATTTTTTAAATTTAATTCTTCAAAATTCAATTCTCGAAATAATTTTTTAAAATTCTAATTTTAAGTTTAACTTCCCAAGATTCAAATTTTCCAAAAACCCTACAATTCTAAATTTAATTTTTAAAATGGCACCTTCAAATAAATTTTCGAAACTCCAATTCCTTTTAAATCAATTTTTCAAAAGTTCCATCCTCAAATAATTCTTCAAAATTCCCTTTTCTTAAATTTAATTTTCAAATTTCCATTTTTAAATAATTCTTCAAATTTCCATTTTCGAATTATTTTATTTTATTTTATTTGAAAATTCCATCTTCATTTAATTTTCAAAATCTCAATTCTCACTTTTTTTTTCTTAATCATTATTATTTTCGTTATTATTTATTTATTCATTTATTTAGTTGTTTTTTTAAATTCCATCTTTAAGCAATTTTTAAAAGAAATTCCGATTTCCTAATTTAATTTCTAATTTCCAAAATTCTAATTTTTACATTCATTTATTTAATCTTTATTATTTTCATCATTATTATCATTTTATTTATTCATTTGCCAAATTCCATCTTTAAACAATTTCTCAAAATTCGGATTTCCTAATTTAATTTCTAATTTCCAAAATTCCAATTATTACATTCATTTATTTAATTTTTATTATTTCCGTCATTATTATCATTTTATTTACTTATTTATTTATTTATTCATTTTCCAAATTCCATCTCTAAACAATTTCTCAAAATTCCGATTTCCAAGTTTAATTTCCAATTTCCAAAATTCCCATTTTCTCATTTTTCGAATTTAATTCTCAATTTCTGAAATTCCAATTTTCTAATTTCCGAAATTAATTTTCAATTTCCAAAATTCCAATTTTCACATTTGTTTATTTATTTATTTATTTATTTATTTATTTATTATTATTATTATTATTATTATTATTACGTTTTATTTATTTATTTTAAAAAAAATTCCACCTTCAAATTATTTCCAAGATTCCAATTTGTATAATTTAATTTTCATAGTTTCTACTTCTCAAATAATTTTCAATTCTAATTTCTTTCAAATTTAATTTCCAAAGTCTCAATTTTTATAATTTAATTTTTAAAATTCCAAATTCTCAAATAATTTTCAAAGTTCCAATTTCTTTCAAATTTAATTTTCGAAATTTCAATTCTTAAATTTAATTTGTCAATCTCTAATTCTCGAATAATTTTCAAAATTCCAATTTCTTACAAATTTAATTCCTAAAATTCTCATTCTTAAATTTAATTTTCAAAACTCCAATTTTCAAATAATCTTCAAGACTCCAATTTCCAAATAAATCTAAAAAATGCAGTTTTCTCTCAAATAATTTTAATTATACTATGGTTTTCAAATAACCTTTTGTTTCTTTTGATTTTACATAAGTAAAAATGAATTTTCTATAATTCCGAAATAATGAAATTTATGATACCAATTCATGCAAGATAAATTGGGCTTTGGTGGGGCCCAACATCAAAGAAGTTCTACTTAGAATAAAAATGAACTCGAGTGAAATGTCATGTGTGTCATTGATGATTTCATAATCTGTTTAGTAACGCATGTGATATATTTTATGCTCATTCTTGTGCACTAACCTCATTTCATAATGGCGCATTACTCGCTTGCTGCCAAAGTATGCACCCACTCTCACTTTGACCATTTTTCATGCTTTGTTTTGACTTCTAATGTATGATCATCTTTTGGTATCTATGTTTAATCAATCAATTGTCACACGTGCTTCATTTTATTAGTAGAGATCCATTTTTCAGGGCTAAGAGAGATGTTATGATCTTTACCGTACATTCCCAATAAGTAACCTGACCCCCAAGTCCCGATTTGGTTTTTCATAGAATACATTTTTCAAATAAAAAGTCACACTTAGGGTTTTCTTTCTTATTTTGTTTATCATTTAAAAATAAAACAAACATAAGTGACGACTCTAAGTCATTTTCTAAATAATAAATCAATTTTTCATAAATAAATAAAAAGAAAGTTTAGCCATAGAGTGAGAATGTATCGAGCCAAAATGCGGGGTCCATAAGAATCTTTTAACATTTTCCTTTTTTCTTTTTGAAGTATTTTTTCCTCACAATTTTTTCTATAATTTCCGAATGTAAGATTTTATTTTTTATATTTTTTTTCTTTCTTTGATATTTGTCATGAAACAAGATAAACTAATAATATTGTAATAGTTAGAATTGACGAGTTTTAACTTTATTTGGAGCACAATAACAAATTTGAATATTAAGGTCATTAATTGTAATCTTCTCATTTTGAATTAATAGTGGTAGAAAGTGGGTTTATAATCCGAAACCGAAATATTTTAAAATCATAATCATAGTTAGTTTTTCGTGAGGCAAAACAGGATGGAATCATTCGAATATCTGTAATCTCGTCAATTGATGTAATTTGATTTGTATTATTCTCTAATCCAAGTTCCAATCTAGGCTATAGGTCAATTACAAAACAATGTACATTTTTGGTTGGATTCTATGATTTTGTACTCGTCCTTCATTCACTTGTATCTTTATATGTTAATTCTACTTATTTGTATGTCATCCGATAGTTTAAATTTTATAATACATATCCATTCATCGAGATAAAAAGTTTATTACGCATGATAGAGATATTATTATTATTGAGCATGCAAAATTGAGAGTCTAGACTCACATCTATCTAGGAATGGCAACAGGGCAGGTTCGAGACGGATCACCCTCATCCTAACCCCGCCCCATACTCGTCCTGTCCGTTTAACTTTTTTTTTAAAAAAAAAATTACTTTTAAATTTTTAATTACATTAAAATAAATATATTTTATAAATAATAAAATTATTATATTTTTTATAACTTGTTTTATTAAAAAAAATTATTATTATCTATATATTAAAAATAGTAAAATAAATTTTTAAATTAAATTAATTTTATATATAATTGGGACGAGGTGGGAGGGGGTAATACCCAAATCAGTCATAGGTTTTAAAAAATAATCTCATACTCATTCTAAGCTCGTTTATTAAAATTAAATCCCGTCTCATTCCTTGGCAGGTAACCGAAAAAATCGGTTCTATTGTCATCCCAACATCAATCTGGCAAATGTATGGAAACTCATATTTCTGACCAATTCACCTGCTATTGACTTGTTTTTTGACTCCTAGACTTATGAAGAGCCTGACACCACATGCATGCAAGACGCGTATATTCAAATTTATCTCCAGCTTCCATCCATTGGCTAGCATGTCATCATCTATCTCCATCACTGTTCCACTGCATCTGCTTTTCCCTGGATGCAGTATGAAAGCAAAGAATTTTGGAGCCTTGTCCGGTCATCTTACGTTCTATTAAAGTCTTCAACCTTTTTCTTTTGAGATTTGGAAAAAAATTACCAATTCTTTTTGTTTTTTTTTTCTTTTTTCGGGAGAAAGTCATCATCATATGACAATTTTTTATTTTATCACACATAAATATCGTGTATTATATTATATGCTTAATTTATAAACTCATAATTATTTGATTTATTGATTATGTATAAAATATGTTTTAGAAGATGTTTAATAGTGTTTTAAAGAAGCGAATCATTACAAATAATATTAAAGTTGATTTATAATCCCGATGTAGGGGTTTATTTAGCTTCATAAGAATATCTATCTATTTGACCTCACAAACTTATGAAACACGATAAAGACATTATGTCTAAACGAAGGATGAATGTTTTTCATATTTTATATCAAATAAGGAAAAAATTCTAGTATTATATAAGTATGAATTCCTCGTAACTATATAATTGAATGCGAATTATTATAATTTTTAACTTTTTTAACACTTAAAAAATGTTTAAAATAATTCTTAAAATCATTATCAAATAAAAATCATTTATTAGATATTTCTTTAATAAATATTTTGAGTGATTTTAAAATTTTGAAAAGTGTCTTTTAAATTTACCAAATGTCTTATTTTTCTTTAAAAATATTTTTAAAATTATAATTATTTTTTAAAATTACTGTAAAACAAACTCTAAAGCATATGTACAAATTTGACAATTTTGAGAAGATATATTATTTAATTTACTATGCATTATTTAAATTTTTGGAAAATAAAATAAATTGAAATTTTTAACAATTTTTAAAATAAAAAATAAAATTACGAAATTTTAAATTTTTGTTAAGAAATTAAATTTACATATACAAATATATATTTTTTTTTTCCATCCATTTGGTTCGTAGTTGATTCTGGCGTAGACTGGAAGCAGAAGACTTGTGCGGTAGTCATTTTCATAATTTAAAACCCTTTTTCAATAATTGTCCTTGTGTCTGGGACCTGGGTAGAACCGTGGATGAATACTTCTCCTCCTAGTCCCAGTAATGGCTGAACTGGATCATGGTTAAATCTCCACTCCGGAATCCAGAGCAGCTTCTGAAGAGCCATAGGACTTGGGAGTATCCACTTGATGAATTAATCATGTTCTTCTTCTTCTTCAACTGCCTTCTTCTTCTTCTCCTCTCTCTTGCAACTCTCAGTTGCTTTGGGCTTGCGTCTCAGCTGCCTCAAGATGAATGTAAGAAGATTCTCCCTCTCCATTTTCTTTAATATTATTTTTTATTTTTTCTGAAATTTTTAGAATTTTTTGCTTGTGAATATGGAGATGTTTTCAGTCATAAAACTTTATGATATTTATCCTATTTCTGCAATATTATTAGTAGTCTATCTTTTATAATTTTCTACATTCCATGTTTAGTTCACAAAATTTAAGGGAAAAAAAAAAGTGGAGGAAAAAAGAAAAGTGGAGAGAAATGTAGGGTGAAGGAAAATAAAAATGATATTTAAAATTAATAAATGATTTTTATATGTTAATTTAAATTCTATTTACTTATTTTAATTATTAGATATAAAGATTAAATAATTTGAACATGGATACTTTTTAAATTAATTTTGATTATATTTTATTTTACAAAAGATAATAAAATATGATAAAATTATTTTTTGTATCATTTTTTACCTTTTTTGAGTACTTCCCCAAAACCAAATATAATTTTAGTAAGTCTGTTTCATATAATAAAAGTTTTAAATTATTTTATCGACATGAGTGTTTTATATAAAAAAAGTTTACAATAATTCATTTTGAAACTATTTCTACATTAATAAAACGGTAGAACTAATTAAAAATGATTTTTTTTATCTTTATCTAATGATATTATTATCTACTATTTGGCCCAATAAATAGATTTTATACTATATCATGAATATCATAAATTATGCGTATACTTTAAATATTTTGTAATATTAATTTGTAAATTATACATCTTAACGTCAATTTCACAATTCTGTTTTCCTTCATCTTCATTCCGTACAACTAAAAATGATTTTTTTTAAAAATAAAAATTATTTTATACAATAAAAATTATTTTTAATGACTTAAAAATGATTTATAAAAGCCTCTCTCAGGCGCGACCCTTTTGGGATGGTTAATGGTTGATGATTGATGGTTGCAGTGGAAGCTTTAAGAGAAATAGGAGACCAATTGGGCAAAAAAGATTGGAATTTCAGTCTGAACCCATGTGATGGGAACTCCAACTGGACAACGCCAAGCACGGACAAATACTACAACAATAGTGTCATCTGCAATTGCTCTCTTGATGAATGCCATGTTGATACTATGTATGTCCTTTTCTTACTGTTGCTACCTTTGGTTTTTTTTCACTCTTTTAGAAACTTATGTATGAGTTCATACCCATCATTATTCTATTTCTTGCATGGTAGCCAATGGTAAGAAGAAACAAGCATCTCATGGTTGTCTTGACTAACCTCAGATGACATTTTACAATGAAATTGACAATGGATACATGATCTCTCTGGTCAATGCCTTCCATCTTTTTTTTTTTGGTTGCTAAAATGGTCTGTCTGGTGGGTGGTTCATACACAAAAGAATTTCATTCTGCAGAAGTTTTTAGATTGAGCATGACTAAACCCTCTTTCACCTCCATGGGTTTGAGCTCTTAATCTCCAATATTATTTCTTAGGGAGCCTTCTGATACACCATCTTACTGGATAGTTTTGCATATTAACCAGTTTGTATCTGATATTAGGTTGCACAATCACATCTTTTTGGATACCAAACATGTTATAGAACATGCTTAACTCGGATTAACTAATAGCCACACCCACTTTGAAATAGATAGCACAGTTTCAATACATTTCTTGCAGTATAAGAGACTGTTGGATTGTGCTAATTAATGACTACCTAGAGAAAAATGAGAAGATAGGAAATATACCATTGATGGGTACTTTTTCGACTCCTGCCATTGATCCTTCAACCTGCAACTTTAATTGGAGTGCCCAGAGGTAGGGTATAGTGGGCAGGAATACATTTTCATTGCATAATGAGTTGCATGTCTCCTATTTAAAATTTTCCCATGGTACCTCACTTCTCCTTAAGGCTGTGGAAGAAAAAGTGAAATACCTATATAAACAAGTTGTAAAAATATGCATATTGGAAGTTGAATAATATCACAGTAAAACAATTGGAAGACACCAGTTGCTAGACTATGGTCATTTTCTTCATTATAGTTTAGTTTATTAGTTCTGTTTACTATTTTATATTACATGCATGCACTGAGTGTACTAATAACTTAAATAGGCATGCCAATACACATACATATAATGGGTGACAAATAAAAACATCCAGGCCACCGACTGCTAAATTACAATCATTCTCTTCTTTACACTGATACTTCTGTGTAAGGAACATATGCTTAAATTTGTATAGGTGCTCTGGCGATGATATGGAGAAAAGGTATTCTGAAATTTTCACTCTGCATTCTTGTCATTTAGATACTCCATAGGTGTGCAATTTTGATTGTCTTATTGCTCTGTTTTGTGAGCCTGTGGAACACTGAATTTTCTCTGTTTGTTTATCACGGGGATGACTCTCTTGCATGTTTAATATAATGCGGTTCAAGCATGAATAAATAATAATTGGTTATTACGAGTTTCCCTCCTCCTTACTCATGTCTGAAACTAAGAAACATTGCATTTGGGATTTAAGCTGATCCTAATTTGGTCCATGGTTCATTGTCAAACAGATTCCTCAGAGGGCAGGACCTTGCTGGTGTGCTCCCACCATCCCTAGCGAAACTCCGATACCTTAAAATGATGTAAGAAGTGATTCTAAAATGTGTATATTTCTCAAATCTGAAACTCAGATTCCTAGCTTTCATTGCTATGACGACTTCTCCTCTTGTATATAGTGATCTCAATAGGAACTACCTTAGTGGTCACATACCGCTTGAATGGGCTTCCACACAGTTAGAATATCTGTAAGATGCTTTTGCACTTTATTCAATGTGATTTTGTAAATGACTTATGGAATTGACATAGTGAATTCTCTGCAGGGGAGTTAGTGTGAACAGGTTATCAGGACGAATTCCAGGCTTCCTGGGAGATATTGTCACTCTCAAATATTTGTATGTTGTGACTCTCTCTTGTGGTCGCCATTCTTTTCAATTTTGGGAAGCGCTTCAAAGTTTCTTTAGGTTTGCTCCCACTGTTATCTTGAAGGAAATTGAAATTTCAGGTGTTTGGAGACCAACATGTTTTCTGGAACTGTTCCCCCCGAGCTTGGGAAACTTGTCAACTTGGAGAATCTGTTAGTCTTTCATTTTTTTTTCATTATTTGAAGTTAAAAACTATCCAGTTCTTGATTTATATGGTTTCAATGATCATTTAAAATTGATTGATTTTATATCAGCTAATCTTTTTGTTTGGTGAGTGTAGCATTCTTAGTTCTAACAATCTCACTGGAGAGTTGCCTGCAGATCTCGCAAATCTGACTAATTTAATAGAATTGTACAGTTTGCAACCATTTCTCCTATTGTACTTGTAAAGTTTTCATAAGTGTGTTGAGAAGAAAAATAATATTAATATTGTTAATTCTCTCCTTGTTGGGCCAAATGCAGTAGGATTAGCAGTAACAATTTCACTGGAAAAATACCCCATTTCATTCAAAGTTGGAAACGACTCCAAAAATTGTGAGTTTGTTTCCAGTTTAAGTATTTCACAATCTCCCATTTTCAGAGTTCTGGTTGCAATACTTGTCTCCATTTGCATTGTGTGATTAACAGAGAGATCCAAGCTAGTGGTTTTGAAGGGCCCATACCTTCTCATATTTCTGTCTTGAATAATTTGTCCGAACTGTGAGTCAGGCCTTCTTACTTCAGACTTTTGACATTCTTTGTCTCAATGATAATGCATTTATTTAATTAAAATGACTAGTACTGAAGAGAATAGCAGTTTTGCAATATTTCTTGATGGATTCTGTGCAGAAGAATTAGTGACTTAACGGGAGGGAGTTCCAAATTTCCACCACTAACAAACATGATAAGCTTGCAGAGATTGTGAGTAATACTCATGATTAGAAGATGCTTTAGACATAAAGCATTTATTCTCCAGCAGTAGCACTTATATTGACTTGGTTAATGTTGCAGGATGTTGAGGAGCTGTAATATCTCTGATCTGATCCCCAAAGATATAGCAGATATGAAAAATTTACTAGCTCTGTAACTCATCCTCCCTATTTCCTTTTCTTTTATGACAAGAATAGTGGACTGTTGTTAGAGCATATATAATCATGTGCATGAATTTGAGATTTAGTATTAGGTAATGAGCTGACAATGTCAATTAGAATAACACCATCAAATAAGGTGATAACGTTCCAGCTCAGATCTATTTTTGAGCAGATTTCAGGAATTATTTGCTATTTTATTCTTTAGGTATTAATTTTCTTTGGTGGTTTATTAGTGTATGGTTATGTAAATTATTCATACACCCATATATATAATAATTATAAATGGAAGTTAGACTTCCTCTTTTGAATCTGTTGTTTTCCGCTCTTAATGGGTTGAAAACAAATGTTTTTAACTTTCTTGACATTTGACATTCATAACCTTGTTTTAAGTTTGATAGATCATGGTTAATTAGAATTCTCAGGGTTCACCAAGGAAACAAAAATCATGTTAATAAAAAATTGGATGAAGAAAATCTGTTTATGAGAAGCTAGTGAAGAAAGGAGTATGCTGGTAGTCTATAGAGACTAGGTGGTAAGAAAACATGGGCATAAATTGAAGTAGTGATAGTAGTTATGAAATTTGAACAGTTAAGATTGTGTCTTTAGGGTTAGAATATACAACTAAATGAAGTTAAATTTGTGCCTACTAGTTAATTATCTTGTGATGACATATGAATCACTTCTTTTCTTGAAATATTTCTGTTGATTTCTCTGTTCATATATGGATGACCAAGACTAGTCTTTTTAAAATATTTCAATTTTAAAGAATAAATGATCATTGGTAGAAATCAAACTCCAGAATTAGGTATTCTAGCATATCTACAGCCAGACTTGTCACTGAAAGTTTCTTGGTAAGCTACCATGTAAGCACGCATTTGGTACATGGGATGGAAGTGAGAATAGAAATGGGAAAGAAGGTGAATTATAATACCATGCGTAAGAGAAGAATCAAAATCCTTATATGAGTGGGATTTCTATGAGAATGAACTTTTATTCCTGGGCATTTGTAATAAGTAACCCAAATGCAGTAATGAATGACAAATGGAACAGATTTATGATTCCCATTCTCTATTCCAACTTTCCAAACATGTCCTAAGTGGTTCCCTTCCCCATAGCTTTCAGTGATGGTAGCTGCAATCATTGGACCAAGAATGTATCTTCCTATTCCCACCTAAGTTTAAGTTGTTTTCCTTTGTTGTGAGCTTTCTTTGTTCTTTCCTTTTTTTTCTTTTTAAATATTTGCGAGACCACTTGCCCTTCCCCCCTATATTTCCTCACCCCTCTTGATGAATTGGTTTGATGGTTTGTTATGCAAGTATTTTTGTTAGATTAAAGTTAGGTCCTTGTATGAGAACATGGAACTAGCGACCCTCATCTATTTACTAATAAAATAATCAATCAGAAAATGAGCATTATGGTTGATTTTCTTGTCAGTAATTCCATTAGAGAGTTAATGTGTGTATCTCATGTTTTTGACCCTGTTTGGCTGAACCTTTATGTTGGGCACTCTATGTCTGTTTTGCTATTTTCTTGCAGAGACCTTAGCTTCAACAAGTTGGAGGGAAACATTCCAGATCTCAGAGGCCTAGAACACCTGGAATTAGTGTAAGCAACTGAAATTTCATAGGATGTGTTTTCTATGCCTGTGATGCATAGAAAGTCTTTCTTGTCTCCATTTTGCATCTATATGCTACATCAAATCCTATCAATGGTTTAAACCATGCACCATTAGTCTATTCTGCATAACATTTTGAGACAGTTACAACTGAAATAACTCTTGACCACAATAAAACTGTTTCGCATGCTGATTAGGTGTCTATCAAACAACTTGCTTACGGGAAATATTCCAGACTGGATCAAGAAAGGAGATTATACACAGTATGTTTTTTCATTCTACATCCTGATGCAATTTTGTATGAGATTGAGATCCAATTTGTAATTTATTACCCTTCTTTTATCTGTCCAAACAGTACAAGATATATATGTAAGCACATAGGTATGCATGAAGTCCCCCTTGAACACATTCATCTGTGACCTATTTGGACATTGGCAGCTGATTCTTTTCCTTGGCTTTGGATCTTTTTATATCCAACAGGTGAAATGATCCCATTATAGTTGCAGCTCCAGTTTGCTTCCATCCAGGAAGCACTATGAGAAACAGAAAATGATGTCGACACTTAATTTTGCATCATAGTCTAGCACATTTTGATAGCAATTTGGAAGGTTTCACCAAGAATCTGATAGGTGTTAATATGGATTTAGGGGACAGGCTAGATATGATCAGGCATGCAATTTTCATCAGCATTGTATATATTAGACAAATCTGTTGATTATGTAGCTAGAAAGGGAAGAAATCTTGCAGTTCTTATGGGCAGCCTAGAAACTTGTTTTTACTAAAAGGTGTAATTACCTATTAGCAGTTAATTTCAAAATTAGATTGAATTGCTTTTATAATTATTATTCGAATTCATGGTTACTATGTTATCAATAATTGTTTTATTTTGATAGATTAAAATTGTTGTAATGCTTCTCATAATTTTTGCACGCAGTTATATTGAACTATAAATGAATGATATGTTTGTCTGCAGCCAAATAGATCTTTCTTACAATAACTTTTCTGAGCAGTCTGCACCACCTTGTCGGGGTTCCCGGTAAGAACTACTTGTGTTGACTTAAACTCCTTGAGCTTTGCATGCTTTTTAAAATTTTCACCTGTCTATTCCGTTTTCTAGGAATTTGTTCAGAAGCTTTTCTGGTGGGAAAAACTTGTAAGTTTATAATATTCTGTAGTTCCATTTTTTATAGTTTTCTTTTCTTGTATGGCACTGATGCATTTCATCTATGCTACAATAATCTAGAGAACTTGGTGGGTGCCAGAAAGACTTTCCTTGTTCAAAAGGTGAATACATGAATTGTTCAGTAAATGCCTCAATTATTTTATCCTGGATTTTCGAACTTTTCTCTGTGATATTGCAAACAATGCAGGAAATACAGCTGATTGACATTTTAAGTTATCAATGGCACGAAACTTGGTTATTTTTCCATCTTTTATGTTTGATTTGCACCTGACTGCCATTAATAATTTTTCTGTTTTCTTTAGATCATTACTCATTGCATATAAATTGTGGTGGAGAGGAAACTAGGATACGAAACATTGTGTATGAAGAGGATAAAGATGAAGGTGGTCCAGCAAAGTTTCAGCCTAAGAAGGATAATTGGGGATTTAGTAGCAGTGGACATTTCTGGGATGGTGACAAAATTGCAAGTGATTATACAGCAACAAATGTATCCATACTCAAAATGGACTACTCTGAATTGTACACAACTGCACGTCTTTCTCCTCTGTCACTCACCTACTATGGACGCTGCTTAGCGGATGGGAACTATTCAGTGAAACTTCACTTTGCAGAGATAATAATGAGAGACAATGAATCCTTTCACAGCCTTGGAAGACGCATTTTTGATGTCTACATCCAGGTAGTCAATCTTCTCATCTTTTGCCCACAGGATTTTTATAGAAGGTGATTTGATTTCATCAGTTAATTCCAGGATAAGCTGGAACTAAAGGATTTTGATATTGCACAAGCAGCAAGTGGGGTAGATAAGGTAGTTGTAAAAGAATTTAAAACGTCTGTGAAGAATAAAACTTTAGAGATCCGCTTTCATTGGGCTGGAAAAGGGACAACAGCTGTTCCAACAAGACCAACTTATGGTCCCCTCATATCAGCTATTTCTGTGGAATCCGGTGAGTCAAGGACCTTCATCCATGGTGAATTATAAGTTAGTGTGTTTTTTTTCCTCTGTCACATTGAGTTAGAGATGTTTTTTTTTTTTATTCTTTGTTGTGCCAACTTGCTGCTGCCTAACCACACAAACAGATATCTAAATATTCCTGTAAACAATCAGATGAAAATCTTGGTAATCCAAGCCAGGGTCATTCTACAAATTGGAAAAAGACAAATTTGATTCCCTGTTTTCTGTTTCGTTTTTCCTATTCATTTATTCGCTCTTCTAAGATGTGCATTTTCAAGTCAAAACTTGTTATGAAATATTAATTATGTGGAATTTCATAAAGAATTATGGCATGCAATTTGACAATGGATGTCTTTTATTTTTAGACTTCCAGACTCCTTCTGAAGGCAAGAGGAAGAAGATACTTATTGAATCTCTGGCTTTGGCATTAGTTCTCATTCTCATAATTTCAGGCATTGCTTGCTGGAAATGCTACTTTGGAGACAAAAGCTCAACAGAACAAGGTAATGTCAATCAATGGCACAAACCCTAATGCAGAAAGGATAATACACATCTTCATATTACTAACTAGTGCAGGAATTATAGAAAATGTGTTGCAGCTTAAGTATAACTTTTATTAGAATACAAATGATCAGGTATGTCTTACAATGGTTTGATGTCAATGATGATAGCTTATGTCACACTTGTTAAGTAAAATGAACACATGGCCCAAATCACTAGCAATATTGTTGTGCTAATTGTGGAAGCTTTTAAACTTATGAGTTGTGCAATAATATAAAAAGTAAATAGCTATACAAGGTTTTAATATAGCTTGGCCAATCATAACAATTCGATCGGGCTTTTGACCATTTCATCTGAAAATCAATTAATATCGAGTGAGGGTAGGCTAAATCTTTTATGGATTTCAACATCACATCCTACGGGCCTGTTAGCTTGGTTGCACCCTAACAATCCTTCCCTAATATGATGCTCATGTGACTCGAACCCACAATCATCAACTTTGAAACCAATTCTTAGATCAGGCTTTGACCATGTCATCTGAAAACCAATTGATATTTAGTGAAGGTAGCCAAATTTTTAATGGCATTCGACATGACAACCTACAAGCTTGTTCTAAGAACCGTCATTTGGATGACCCATCCTTAAGCTTAAAAACTACATCATTGTACCCTAACAATCAATATTTTTGGATGATAGAGAATTGGCAAACTATACCAAAGAAAACATTACAAAAAAAAAGAAAAAGAAAGAAAATAGATGCAATTCCTGAGCTTCAAAACAATCTCATGTTTCCTCCTTCCTAATATCTACCCCCTAAACTTGTGTTTGATGAAAATAATATTAAACTAAGCAAAGAGAGGTAATAGAGTTAGGAGATGAAGAGAGAATGAGATACTTGAGTATATTTTCCAATGTAGAAGTCTGTTTAGGAAAAGCTTTAAATAAATGGTAAACCCTTACATGACAGGAAACATAATTAGCATCAACTAGGATCATAGGTCAATTATATTTACAATGAAACATATTCGCATATAATAATACTCAAACACCCTCTTACAAACTTGTGATATGATGAAATGAAGCATCTCGACTTTTAAAGTAAGGAAGCAAAAGTGTATGATGGTGTGAAGCTATGTGAATAAATTAGCCAACTAAATGGTAATAAAACAGCCCCGAATCGAAGATGGGGTTGAACAAAGTGACAATCAATCTCTATATGCTTAGTAATCTTATTAAAAACAAAGTTGGAAGCTATCTGAATAGCTTCATTATTATCACAGTTATGAGAGTTGAAGCACATAGTAAAACCCGTAGATCCCGTAAGTAACCATCTAGTTGTGAGGTGTCTTGCATTCTTGGAAGCTGATTCAATATTGAGGATGAAGCTTGGGAGAAAGAGGAGCCAAGAAAATTGGGAAAGAAATGTCGTTGTAATAAGTTCACATCTCTCCAACATGGCTTTGCATCATTCAGAGAAGAAGAGATGAAGAGGAGCCTTCACAAGCATTTTGCGACATGTGAACTGATTCTTGGCAACATGCAAAGGATGTCTCACATCTTGCAATAAGAGTTTTACATCCTGTAAGAATAGTTTTGCATACCATGAAACTTGAGATAGAGAAGGGATCATGCTACAACATGTGAAATCATGAGCTATAGCAATATTCTATGTTTTTAAGTATTATGGATGACTTTCCTTTCCTTTTTTGAAACCATTTCCATAATGATCCTAATCATTAAGTATGTTATGATTTTACATAGTTCACACTTAGAGTTCTGTAATTTTGGACTGTTAGAAACTAAATTGAGACATGGTTACAAACCTTGAGGTATGACAATTTCTATGAAAGAGACTACTAGTTTTGGAAAACTAAGTAGAAACTTCATGTATGACATCCAATGAAAGAACAACCAACTCGAGTCTCTACGTTCAACCAAAATTCTTTTTGCTCTTGTTGTGTGTTCAGGAAATTTTTTTTTTTTGGGCCATCTTTACCTTCAAAGTTGCAGGATTATTCTTTTTTGTTTCATCTTTGAGCTTTCCTTTTGGTTATGCATGAAATGTCCATAATGGTTATGAATAAATTTTCAATCTTAGACTTTTCCAAAATTCTTTGTTATAGCCTTGATACCAATTTGTTTTACTACCAGAAGCTTTGAATTGATGAATGTGCAATAATATAGAGATAAAAACAAATCCACATACAAGGTAGACCACATTTTAATATAATTTGACTAACTATATATAAAGGGATGAGAAAGAGTTAATCCCCTGTGTCATATGAAAAATTATAGAGAAAAGGAAAACAAATGCAAATCTCAAGCCTCAAAACAATCTCATGCTTCCTTGCTCATAGTATCTAATCTTGAACTCCGAACATTGCTCCATCTGGTGTCCTTATTCTTCTCCATATCTCCACTTACAAGATAAGGCTCTACATATACATCTTCACTTCCGAACACTCTAGGAGAATGAATGGAGTATTGAAGCTAGCTTTCAAATGCAAGGTCTTAAAAGGTGATTTTGCTAAATGAAGGCATGCACCTATTTTTAGTCATATATATATCATTCCTTGCTCTAGGTTTTTCTAGGTTTCTACTTTCATGTACATTTATTGGGTGATCTAAAATGTCATATGTTACACTTTTCTAAAATATCACCCTTCAATACATTTCTCAGATGTTTTATATCATTTGGCTCATCTATACATACAGCTCTCTATGGAATCAGTATGGAATGTGAAATTACACTCATTTAGATTGCCAAGATGGTAAGGTGAACTTGGAACTGTACAAGAGGCTTGGTAGGAGTAGCTTTGAGAAAGTCCATGTTTTTCTATTTTTATTCTCTATGACTTGTCAGCAGCAAAGTGAAGCACTTGTGTTTTGCAGTTGCATTTCATTTTATCTCATTTTTTCAAATGTAGTTTAACTATTTGGAGGCACTCAAAAACGGAGTCCAAAATCAATTTTTTTTTTACTTTGTAAGATCCAATTCAACATCTTAATTAAATTTCTTGTTTGGACAGATTTGAGAAGATTAGATCTGCAAACTGGTTTATTTACCTTAAGACAAATCAAAGCCGCTACTAACAACTTCAATGCTGCAAATAAGATCGGGGAAGGAGGTTTTGGACCTGTCTACAAGGTATTCTACAGGTTCATCAATTCTTTTATTAAATCTTATTTTTTATTTTTTTTCCATGATATTTGGAGCTAGACTTGCTTTTAAGATATGCTCGCTACATTTCAATTCAGGCTATATCATTAGATGGCACCATAATTGCAGTGAAGCAACTATCTTCTAAATCAAAGCAAGGAAATTGTACATTTGTGAATGAAATGCAAATAATTTCAGGCTTAAAACATTAAAATCTTGTAAAATTATACTACTGTTGCTTTGCAAACAAGATTGGAGAAAATGATTTTGGATATGCATGCGTCGAACGTGTTCTGCCCAACAGTGTTATATTGAGTATCCTGATTTTTTAACTAATAGATGAGAAAAAAAATGTTAATATTGAATGTAGGACGTTGTTTACTTGTGATATCGAGTTCTTTCTGTCTAAATACTTGGGATTTTGATCATCATACCTTAGTACCTGACCTCTCCTGATAGATTACTAGAGGGATACACATGCTCTGCACATGGAATATAACATTTAAAAGTTAATCATGGGAGGGAGAGGATGTAATATATGTGATTTCTAAGGGGAGAAAAAGTTGAGAGGGAAACATGTTGATGGAGACGAAGATTATTTATGGGTCACACTTTTTTATTGATTTACCATTGTATCATCTTCCATTTTTATGGTAAGAAAGGTTATACACACCATAGCCAACCTGGCAGAAGAAACAAGAGATCAACTGGGCGCTTGTCTTTCTTAAATCTTGATACTTCATTTACAAGTCTGCATTTACACTTCACTGCAGGGCCAACTATCGAATGGCACTCTCATTGCAGTGAAGCAGCTCTCTTCCAAGTCAAGCCAAGGGAACCGTGAATTTGTGAATGAGATTGGCATAATTTCTGGTTTGCAACACCCGAATCTTGTAAAACTTTATGGATGTTGTATTGAAAGAACTCAATTGCTGCTGGTGTATGAGTACATGGAAAATAATTCTCTCGCACGTGCTCTTTTTGGTAACCATTGCAAAATTTGCTCTCTGCAGGAATAAAGCGTCAAGCTTACATACGAACTATCATAATATAAAATGTCTGAACGACTGATTTTCATGGATTGTTACCAGGTGCAGAAACAAGTGTTCCAATATTGGATTGGGCAACAAGGCAAAAGATATGCATTGGATTAGCTAGAGGTCTAGCATTTCTCCATGAAGAATCAACTCTCAAGATTGTTCACAGGGACATCAAAGCTGCAAATGTACTGCTTGATGGTGATCTAAACGCTAAGATATCAGACTTTGGATTAGCTAAACTTAATGAAGAGGAGAACACCCACATTAGCACTCGGATTGCTGGAACCAGGTGAGCTACAATCTCCGGGAATACTTTCCATGATTCTTTTATCACATCATAAATGTAGTCACTATAACAAAACTATACTTTTCAGAGGATACATGGCTCCAGAATATGCACTCTGGGGACATCTAACAGATAAGGCAGACATTTACAGCTTTGGGGTGGTAGCTTTAGAAATTGTCAGTGGGAAGAACAACTCAAGTCGCAAGCCGGAAAACGAATGTGTTTGTCTTCTTGACAGGGTGTGTAATTTGGATATGAACATTCAATTCAAGGCTGTCTTTAGCATCTTGATTGTTGTCACTTCTTTTGAGTTGCTGCATTGATTTCAATTGCAGGCCTTTGCTTTGCAACAAAAAGGAAGCTTAATGGAGATAGTGGATCCAAAGTTAGGATCTGAATTCAACCGGGATGAGGCTGAGAGGATGATTAAAGTAGCTATCTTATGCACCAATGCATCTCCTACACTAAGGCCTATTATGTCAGCTGTGGTAAGCATGCTTGAAGGACAAACCATCGTTCCGGAAGTGATCTCAGATGCTAGCATGGATGAGGATTATTTGAATTTTAAATCACTCGGAGACTATCATAAACGGATGCAAAAGCAGATTTTAAGTGGAAGTGAGGCTCCAAAATTTTCATCAGATGGGACAATAGCTACTGGTTCTTCCTCTACATCTGCACAAGATCTCTATAAAAACAATCCTGATTCCATTAATTTCAGCGACAGTTCTTCCTTGTTGTCACCTCACAATTCTTGAATTTACACTTAATAGACTTGAAGTTTGGAGTTTCATTTAATCATTTAGCCTAGTTTCTATGTACCATACTAAAAGAACTTTTGTTTAAGCGTGTCATTACAAAAGCTATAATCGCAATGGGTCTTGACCATTTAAAAACGTATCTATATGGTTAAGAGAAACTCATACACATTAGCTCCAAAAACATTTTCCTCTATCTATTATAGGATATTACAATTATCCTTTCATGCATACATAACATTGTACTCACATTATTGCAAGGTCAAACAAACTCTCATATCAGGGTTGAAGATCGATTTTGATATTACTCTATCATATCCCAAAACCCATTAGAGATTATTATAAAATTCTAAATATAGTACTAATTCCGATATTTTGGGGATATGCAAAAATGAGTTTAATTATATTTTTCTTCAAAATATTAGTTTTAAAATTAAAATAAGAAGAAATATAATAATTAATTTTATAGATATTTTTAAAACATAAAATTAAATAGATTTAACAACTAACAATATTCAGATATTAATTAAAAAATAATTAGATGTAAGTTTAAGTTTAGTAATTTTTTTTTTAATTCATTGTTTATGTAAGATTCTTAGTTATAGGAGGTCAATTACACAGAAGGCTAGGACAATGAGATGCCAAGAGTTTTAAGGGAAACATAAAGTAACATACAAGAAGGGACTAGCAACCCTGACACCATAGATCATGAAGAGAATTCTAAGCAAAAATTCTTTTGCATTTTATTTGACAAAAAATGGGGTCTTTTTATAACATTCCAAAATATTATTTTTTATGGTAATTGTTGAAAGGTAATATGAGACCAGATGACATGTGTTATAAAGATATGACAATTCTCCTTCTGTTTTATGACCAAACCAACTCTATGTGTTACTCTTGTCTTACTGAGTCTTTAGCTCTAACAAAAAAATTAAGACCTCAAATCAAATCCCCAAGTTTAGAGTAATGGGGAGACCAACTATACCAATAAGATGCATCAAATCCATTTTGAATGTACAAGTTATACCCTCGCAAATTCAGGTAGATGCATTGTCATCAAAGCATTACATCAAGTATAACAACTTTAACGAGTATAGAAAATCAATCACCCATAATTATTATTAAGGAAACATACACTTCTTATAATATGAGAGAAACATCCATTTTTCTTAGATGCATATTGTAATGGTCTATTACCAACTGCGTAGATATTGTTCGCTTTAAGTTTAAGGGTTCTTACAACTTTAAAATTCGTTTACAAAATTAAAATAACCTCGTATGTATGTAGAACTAATAATTTTGTTGTCTATCTAATGGGATATCACAATCACCCACATACAGATACAACATATTTGTTGTGTCCCATATGATTGTAGAACCAAATAAACAAACATCCCTTGTAGGATCAAATAAATAAAGGCTCATATTAGATTAGAGATCAAACTTTGATACTATTTGTAATGTCTGACTCTTAATCATGTAAATATAGTCTGTTCTAAACTCAAGGGGTGCTCACCACTCTTGAAAATTTCAATATATATAGGCGAAATATCACGTATTGGGGCATATGGAAACAATATCAAGTGAAGAAATATTGGCTAGGAGAAATATTGAGAAAAATTGCCAATATTTCCCGATATATCAGCTATATGGTGATATTTCACTGATTTTTCCCAATATTTCTAATGGTCAACCCGGGTCTTGGCAAGTGTGTCTCTTGTTAAATATATTGTACCAAACATATTTATATTCAAAGTTATCATATAAACAAAATATTAAAAGAATATTTTAGAGAATAAATTAATTATAATTATTTTATAATTAAATAAAAAATTTTCATTTAATTGATTACCAAAAATATAAAAATTATCATGATAATTTTCTTCATAGTGTTTTTAATATCATTAATAGATTAATTAAATATTAAAAAATTATACATATATCATAAATTATTTTATTTCATTTAATACAATTGAATTAAATGGATTATAATTTTAATATTAAATATATTTTAAAATTAAACATATTATAATCAAATATCACAATATTATTATGAAATAATATTTGATATAATTTAATAATAAATGTACACTTATAAAATTTATATATATATATATATATATATATATATTATCAATTATCAATACATATGATATTATTATCAAATAATATTATTAATATATTTAATATTAAAATTATAATTAATTTAATTTAATTGTATTGAATGATATAAAATAAATGATGATATATGTATAATTTTTAATACTTAATTAATATATTAATGATATTAAAAACACTATGAAGAAAATTATCATGATAATTTTTATATTTTTGGTATTCAAATAGATGAAAAAATTTATTTAATTATAAAATAATTATAATTAATTTATTTTTTAAAATTATGTTTATATGATGAATTTGACTTTATATATATTTGGTGCACGTTATATATCAAGGGGCAAACTTGCCCCAGCGGTTGGCTTGTTGCCAACTAAAAAAGCTTGTGAAAATTGATAAAATATTGTGGAACAGATATTTCTCTTCTATATATCGTCGAAATATCTCGATATTTTCTTCCTTGATTATAGGCAAATATCACAAATATTATTATGAATAATATTTGATATAATTTAATAATAAATATATATTTATGAAATTTATAGTTTTTTTATTAGTACATATAATATTATTATCAAATATGATAAATCATATTATACATATATCAAATTATTTAATAAAATAATTTAAAAATATCATTATACTTCTAATTATATTTTTATGAAGTTTTTCTTATATTTTTATAAATTCTGATCAATTTTAGGTTTATCGATATTTTTTTCCAAAATATCCGTCGATATATCTTCGATATATCTGATAAATCGAAGTACCGATATATTCATTTTATTCAAGGGTAAAGCAGGACATTCGGGTTATCAAGGATGTATTTGGATACATCCGTTTCCATTTCCAGACGATGCAACATTATGTCAGGACTCAGGAGATGCCTCGAAGAAGAAAAAAAAAAAATGAAAAGTTTCCGAGCATCATACATGATACATCAAGGTTAAGGTGACATTGATGATGACACGATGTTTTGTAAGTAATCAAGCCATGCTCAAACTCTCATGTTACACGTAAGACACGTCAGACACACGACGTGTAATAATCGATCCATGTGAACATGATGATGTAAGAGATCAATCCCTGACTTTATTTCTCTTTCACATGGGTGATAAAGAGTCTAAAGATATAAAGATTTTTGACGTCTTTTTTTTCTTAGCAATTCAATAAAAAGGAATTTTTAGTGTAGATGGGGGAGAGAGGAAGCTGTGAGGTTTTGTCGGTTTGATCATACGTCATAGTTACGCTGCCTCTGCATGGGGGTATGCCAAATTAATGGCCCTACTGACTTTGTTAGCTGCAACTACTTCAAATGCCGCCTCTCTCCATCATTCCATGCCAAACACGACTTTTCTCCTCAAGTTGAGACGACGACCTTATATTACGTTAAAAAATAATTCCTAAACTATCGGTATAAAAAAAATGATTTATTTCTTTTTAAAAAAATTATATTATAAAAATCATATACGTCTTAAAAAAAAAAAAAAAGACAGGGGTAAGGGGTAGATATTCTCTTGAAAAGATGATTTTAAAAAAAAAATAAAAAATAAAAAAAATCCATTTTTCCATTTCCTAATTTTTTTAATTAATGATCTATTAATTCAATTAAATAAATTATTTGATTCTTTTGCTTTGTAATTAAAAAAATGATTAATTTTAGGTGAAAAATGAGTTTATAAAACCAAATTTGTTATTAATTTATTAAATAATTATTTACAAAATAAATAATTTTGTCCTGTTTTAATTTTTAAATTTATTTTATTATTTAAAATTTAAAATGTTAATCTTTAATTTAAAATTTAACTATAAAGGAATAAAATATAGAAAAATAAATTTATTTTTTATTCAATGAATTAATTTTCAATAAAAATTTCAGCATTAAGAAATATAATTTTTTGAGTATTAATCAATTTAAAAGGAAATATTAATAATATGTATATTAAAATATTTTATTTAGTAATTATAAATGATAAACAACTAAAGTTATTTGAAAAAATAATAAAATATTTGTTTAAAAATAATTTAATACGCTGAAAATTAGAAATGATTAACTATTTTTTACTAAGAAAAAAATTGAGGAAATTTTTTATTATATAAAAATTGAGTATTAATCAATTAAGAAATGATTAACTGTTTTGAGTTTTTAATATAATAGATTTGAAGAAAATCGATCAATTAAAAATAAATAAATATAATTTAAGAAATTATTTTTTTAAAAAAATTATATATCCAAATAAAAGTCTTGAAATTCATATACATGATAAATATAAACATCAAATCAATTCTTAATTGTCAAATGTTTTTTATATTAAAAAATCAAATTCACCTACTATAAAGATTATAAAAAACCAATAATATTGTTAATGTAAATACTAAAAAACCAACTCAATTAAATATTAATATTTTTAATTTAAAATTTATATAATAAAATTAATTTAAAATTTAAAACAAAACAAAATTATTTATTTTGTAAATAATTATTAATAAATTAATAACAAATTTTTTTATAAACTCATTTTTCACATAAAATTTGATAAATTGTTTTTTTAAATTCAAAACAATATCAAACTAAATTAATTTTATTAGTTATAATTAATTGAATTAATTTAAATAAAAAATTGAAGATTAAAAAGAAAATATTTTTTAAATCAATATCTAAATATTAAACATAATTTATATTTATATATATATATTTGTTGATAAATATCTCAATAATTATAATTTTTTATATATTAAATTTAGTAAATAAATTCAATTAATTTTATAATATATTTATAATAATTATATTACCATTTTTTTCTTTTAAGATATTATTTCTTTAATAGACGATTTTAAAGTGTAATTTTTTTTAAATGAATTTTAGAAATCATATTTCAAAAGATGATTTTTTTTTGTATAATTTTTTTAAAAAATAAATAAATAGTCTTTCAAAGAGACGATTTTAAAAGAAAATAATATTCTTTTTCCTATTTAACAAAAACTACTATAAATTTGAAATTATTTTTTCTATAACATAGTTTAAAAATTATTTTTTAAAATTATCTTACTCTTCACAAACATCCTACCTTTCTAGTGTGATATCGCACAGCAGCCAAACGGAGACTTTTAAGTGGGAATGGGCTGCCATGAAAATAACAACTATATTTTATATTTGATCAAAGATCTTATTAAAAAATATCATGGTAGACATGATTTTTCTATCTTCTTTTTTTTTTTTGTTTTTTTCTGAAAGCTTCATCAGAGTTTGACATATTCATAAGCCCGCCACAACAGTATGGAGAGGGAAATCGATTGAGACTTGATTAGGAGATGCATGGAATTTGGTGGTCGTTGGAGGGACAAGGAAGGCTCGTCTGGCCCGGCCCATGCATGTATTTTCAAATCAAAATCTTAAAAAAACAATTCTATTATAATTCTTCCAACTATTCTTTAGTTTGACTTTGAAAATTTTTTAGCTGCTCTTGCATTTGACTTTGGGACGAGTTACGGTATAAAAATATGTAGATGATTGAGTGAATTTTGAAAGAATTTTTTTTTTCCTGTTATTTGACTATATTTGATTCTTGAAAAATACCGACGAGAGAAAAAAGTATTAAAAAAAATCTATGTATAGAAGAATTTCGAATTTTAATTTTTGTTATTTTGGTGGTGTTTGTTTTCTACCTAAATAGAAAAAACTAAAATATTTGACTTTTTCTATTCAACTAAAAGTAGCACGTTAACATCGTCTAATATAACTAAAATAAACTTGTTATCAATAGATTCGGTTTAGTTATGTTAGATAATGTGAATATGTTATTTTTAATAAAGTCAAATATTTTAACTTTTTTTATTTAAATAAAAGGCAAATACTATTAAAGTATTTTAATATAACCGTAGTGTTTAACGAACTGAAAAATTGTAAAACAATGGGCAAAACTGGGGTGAAGGTCACATGCAAGTGGAATGCATGCCCTGTTTGGGATAAAGATGCAATTATTGAGCTGGTTCATAGTCCAACTATTTGACGGCCACGAACGCTGATTTGTTCTCATTCGCTTGTTCCACCTGATTAAATATTTCATATGACTGGTCACTGGTAGAAATCTTAATGTAGTTCATATTCAAAACCCACTTGACAATCAAATCCCACATTCTACGTTTCCAAATTACACAGCTTGTGAAGAGACTTTTATCATTTATGTCGTTTGTGAGCTTATAGAGCTTGTCTGGTTATTGAAGAATAAAGACATATTCTTGATCTGAAAGTACGATGCTCATCACCATGTTCTTCTCCAAGAAGTGTCCTCTTCTCCTTCTTTTCTGTCTGATCACCATGTCGATCAGTTGCTTTAGATCAGTGACGTGTGCGCAGCTACCTGCCAAAGAATGTAAGAGGCTTCTGACTCTACATGTTTTGCTTTCTGTTTGTGCAGTCTGATCATAACTGCGTACTGTCTTTTCCAGAAGAGCTAAATCTTTTGTAGGATGATAGAAATGATTGGGGATGGTGCAGAATTACCCAAATGAAAAGGATCTTAAATGGAAATAATTTCCAGAATTTTTTATTTTATTTTATTTTTTCAATCTCTTTCTCCACTAGTCCTTTACGATGATTTTCCTTCATATCTTCTATTCATATTCATTGCGATTGTCGAAGTTTGTAAGGTTTTCTTTAGATTTCTTTTACATATTTTCCCAATACCTAAATATGTTTGATTTTTTTTCTCAATACTATAAATGAATTTCTAACTTGTTTTCTCTTGATTTTTTTTTTACAACTATTTAAAAAAATAATTATATAAAAATATATAATAATTAAAAATGAAACTTTATACATAAAAATTATTTTAAGATGCATTTAAAAATATTTTAGATCCCAGATAAATTTTTATTTTATAAAACATTATAAAACGGATTTCAAAAATAGTTTAAAAAAATTATTTTTAAAAATATAGTTGTCAAACAGGTAAAATATTTTTTTGTTAATGAAGCAAACTCCTTATTTCTTTATTGTTTTGGATAATAAAAAAAGTTACAAAAATTAAAATTAATTATATTTACACCTCCTAAAATTTGATCATTGGTTTCAAATTTCTTCGATTATCATTTTAATAAATTTATTTAATTTATTTACTATAAGTATTTTAAGTAAGTGAGTTGAATAATTCTTAAAAAAAATATATATTTTACATATAAAATACATTTGGTAATGAAGTTTGAAATCTAAGAATACTTAGTGTATTTATATTAAAATTGAAGGAGTTTGAATGAAATTAATTATAATTGTCTTTTATATTTTTTCAATTTTAAACAAAAAGTAATTCAACTTCCAACAAATTTTTATGTAATAAATAAAATAATTTTAAATATTATTATTGAAAATAAATATAAAAATTCATTTATTTTATTTTAAAAAAATGGTTGTATCCGTACAAAAAGTCCCGTTTCTTTCCCGGCTAAAACCAAGTTTGTGATTAGCAATAACCAGAGAGTGTAAATGCAGTGGAGGCTCTGCAACAAATTGTGACAAAAATGGGCGCCAAATGGTTGAATTCAAGTGCGGACCCTTGTACAGATGAGAAACTCCCCATTCCACCACATGTGGCGTCAGTTGAGGACAAGAACAACACCGTCTTCTGCAACTGCTTTTTCGATAATCAAACCACCTGTCATATCACCACCATGTATCAATTTTTCCTTTTTCCCTCATCACCGTTTGGTTGCCAAGAAAATATATTAGAAGAAAACGAAACGAATGATTATTTCGATGTTTCATTTATTGGAGTCATGGAGAACACGAAACCCTCGTTCGGCTATGAAACCGGAGTTCTGGTTTCTTTTCTTTTCCTCGCTTTTCTTGGCAACCAAATGAAGGGTTACCTCTGTATGATTTTTCATCTTGAGAAAAATTTACCCTAGCGTTTGATATTTCATTTGTTGCATTGCAGATTCCTCAAGAGTTACAGTCTTAACGGGACACTCCCACCAGAATTGGTTCAGCTTCCCTATCTCCAAAAGCTGTAAGGATCTTCACAAAAGAAGTGTGAATGTATATATATGCAATTAACATGTTATATATGAAATTTTGTGTCTTCTCACAGCGATCTTACTCGGAATTGCCTTCAAGGCAAACTTCCAATAGAATGGGCTTCAATGACGTCTTTGAATTTTATGTGAGTCTATTTTCCTCATCCTGCTCAAGTTCATTCAAGTCCAATTTCATTTTCTTTTTCTATCCTTTATTTTGATTTTGATTCTGATCTTTGCCCCCTTTTGTGAACATGATCACCACAAATTGTAATGCAGCTCACTCACTGCCAACAACTTATCTGGGGAAATCCCTGTGGAATGGGGAAGTTTTACCAATCTCACTTACTTGTATGCTTTGATCTTGTAAAATTTATTTTATTTTTGACATGGTTCTATTGAATTGGTTAGACAATGTTATTTTTTTGCTTGTTCTTGTATTGTTATTTTAATTGCAAGAAAATGCAGGAGCTTTGAGGCCAACCGGTTGTCTGGAAATATTCCTCAGGAGCTTGGGAATTTGGCCAACTTAACAGTGCTGTAAGACACATCACTTTATATCCACATTTACGTCAAAAACCTATATATTCCTCTTCCTCTTCAATTGAAGTACTTTATTCTGTTGAGAAAGTTTATTTTGCCTAATGTTTAGTTGCCCAAAAAGACTGAGAAACAGAAAACAAAAGGAAAAATGAAAATTAAGGCTAGTTTGATCATTAGTTCTGTTTGTTGTCATGGACTTCAATAATCAAAATAACAAAAATTCTTTGGTGCCATTTTATGACTGCAGGATACTTGCCTCCAACAAGTTTGTTGGAAATTTGCCAGAAAGCCTTGCCGGGTTGAAAAATTTACAGGATTTGTAAGTTCCCATTTATTTTTCTCTTTGAACATATGGATTTCCTTCATAATTTCGCATCAAAAGAGGGCCTTCCTTTGTTGTTATTTGCAGTAGGATAAGTGATAATAACTTTACTGGAAGCATACCTCACTTTGTTGAGAGCTGGACTCAACTTCAAAGGCTGTAAGATCCTTATCTATAGTAAAGTTAATTGCATTTTGAGAATGAAATACAAGGGTTCCACTATATACTACCACTTATGGTTTTATTGCATCATTGAAGACAAACATATGCAAGTGGACTGGAAGGACCCATCCCAGATGGCATCTTTCGTTTGGAAAAATTGAATGACCTGTGAGTAAAAGGACCTTCTCAACTTATTCTATGAATCCTCATGCTTTAAAGAATTTTTCACTTTTGGTAGATTGACAAAATATCGGTACTGGAGGATTTAAGCATCCCCTACTTATGGTGTCTTCTCTTTGCACAGGAGGATCACAGATATGAATGGGACAAGTTTCACACTTCCTCAGAGTTTGGGTAACCAGAACGACATGAGATACCTGTATGTCAAATGCTCCTCTTAACAGAATGTATCTTGCTGACTTAAAATATGCTATCAAGAACCACTGAAGTGTCCTGAATTTCATCTTTAGGGTTTTGAGAAACCTGAACATGTCTGGAACAATCCCAGATTTTATTTGGCAAATGGACAACCTGCTGACTCTGTAAGTCTAAAACCTCATTGATCTCCATATACATGTTGTATAATATGTTTTCAATCTAATTTTATAGTATCAATGTTGGTTCATCTGGCAATGATATGACCCTGTTCCTAAGCTATGGCACAAATATTAATCCATATTAGAATGTATTTTTATAATGAACAACCTGCTGACTCTGCAAGTCTAAAACTTCATTGATCTCCGTACACATGTCCTATAATATGTTTTCAATCTAATTTTATAGTATCAATGTTGGTTCATCTGGCAATGATATGACCCTGTTCCTAAGCTATGGCACAAATATTAATCCATATTAGAATGTATTTTTATAATGAAACTCTTAAAAAAGATTTTATGTACAAAGAAAGAAATAAACTAGCTCCTTGCTGACCTAACTTGACTTAGCCAAACTAAAGAGGATACGATGCATATATATATGTATGTATGTATATTTCCCTTGCCAACTTTTAAACCTTTCTACTTTAGCCCTCAAGAAACTGAGCAAAATGCCAGGAATTCTTAAAGACAATAATCTTTGGGGATTGCAATTGAGTGCCCTGTTCTCAGAGACCACTCCCCTTTTATTGATGATCAGTCGATTTAAACATGATCTGCTCCTTTGGCTTAGTGGTGATGATTAGCCTGGCCTGATTCTTTGAGTTTTTGATTTATCTTCTTTGTGATCTTTGGAGGAATCTTGATCTTATATCTTGTGAGTTGCTCTGGTGGGTTTAATCTGGGAGGCTGGATCCTTGTGTGATCAAGTTCAGTCTTCTCATGTGTACTTGTATGAGGCCTCCTAAAGGCACTGTAGAGTTTCAAAATTAACAGGATTTTGGGTTTCCTAAGAAATGAAAATATTTTGACATTTTGATAGATAATTTTAGAATTTAATGCCATAGAAGTAAGATTCTCAACAATAGTTTTTCCCTGCGATAACTGTTAAACTTCTGACTAGATTGAGTTTGAAAGCAAATATAGAAAACCATGCTGTAGAACTTTAATAGTATCACACGGCAGAATTTTAATAGTTTTACCAAGTATGGGGCAAAGGCGAGCATCACAGGCATATAATGATGTTCAAGAGGAGCAGCTGCCAAGGCTGACTGAAATATCAACAGCTTTCATTTGATGTCTAAAAGTTTTGTTGTCATAATAGCCAACTAAACCAATTGACGTTGCTCTTTAAATGATATGTTTTTGTTCTTTGTTATATGCTCCTGTAAATCTGTCATTAGCTCCTTTATTGCTTTAAATATTAATTAAATTCCTGTCATTACAATGATGGAATACATCCTTTGAAGAGATAAGCCTGCCCTTTTTTGCTCTCTAAATTTTTTTCAGCGACTTTACCTTTAACAAGTTGGAAGGAGAAATACCAGGCACTGCAAGAATACCAAAATTCACGTGAGCGATTAACTTTAAGCTTTGATATTTTGAAATGGCTTTAGTACCATGCTAAGATGACCATTATATCATGCTAAAAATGTGTCATATGTCCTCTTTTTAGCCTTTTAACTGGCAACGGGCTATCTGGAAATCTATCAAATTCGATCTTGGGTACAATCTCGGTTTCAGATAAAAGTCTGTATGTTCCTAGACTTGGATGCTTAATTTTCTGTTTGCTTGATCTGTTTTAAATTTTCTTAGATTTAATTATTATTTTCTTTTATCAGAATTTGTAGATTTAATTATTTAGTTATGGATGTTGTTGACTGTTGGATCTGAATTTACTTGGAAGATAATCTGCATTCCTTGGCTCCATGAGCATTGCATTTGATTGCATGTCTGTAATTGGATCCCAGTTCTCAGTATTCTCCTTCAAAAAATGTAAATGTATAATACTTTTACCTAAAGACAACTTTAGCCTTTCTTTTCAGTTCACAATTTATTCCATCTTTGCACTTTCACTTTCAAATTTTGGATTAAATTTCTTTCACATTATAAAGAACTTGAATAAAATACGTCTTGCATCCCACATAATTTTCCTAACTGCCATAATTATAACTGTATCATAGTGGGGATGTCCACATCAAATATTATGGAATGTAAAGATTTCAAATGAATACTGCTTTCATCATTGTCATTTTCCCCCCATTTGATTTATTATATTCCATTGAATTCAAACTTTTATTAAAGCCACAAGGTGAGGTTGCATTAATACTTAAATCATACTTCTACTTTTAGATAGTAGTTGGATTTGTCTTGAGTTTAATGCTTGTCTTGAGCATAAAACTCAAGACAAATCCAACTCGTGTGAAGATGAGGTAGATGAGAAAGTTTTGCAAGTGTCATGGTCTCGTGTGAAGTTCACGGATGAAGCTCTAGTGGAGGGGGCAAATAGGTTTCCTAACCCTCCTAGCTTGGGGATTTTGGATTCTAGGAGGCCGCTTTAGATGTTACTGTAGGATGGTTAGAGGCTGCGGGAAGCAATTCAAAGAACTCCTCAGGTAAGGAGTTGGAAATTAGGGCTGAGGAGTTGGGATCCTCTAGGGCCTTGGAGCATGCCGGCGATTTAGAGGGAGAGGATCCTGTTTGCCTTCCCAATAAGTTTATTCAATTTAGCAACTTTGTGGGGATGCTAGTTGTGGGGTTCGAGAAGGAGATTAGTTCATTTCTGAAGAATTTGGAGGAAAGAAAAAGGGCGTTAGGTTAAGATCTCAGGTGGAAAGAGGATTTCGGCTTCCCGTCTCGAGAGGGAATTACGGAAGCTTGAGTGCACTGTTAGTTACAATAGCTCTCCATGCTCCTTTAGGGGAAATGGGAGGATTAACGGGGGTTCTACAGTTGTCTTGTGAGGGAGTTGTTTTGTTTCTTCTGTTGTATGAGGTTTCTGGGGAGGAGGAGGGTTGGTTTCAAGGGGTTGGCTTTATTGTGTAGGGTGGTAGGTTTTCTGATTCTTCTCTCCCCTCTTGCTTGCCTCGTGGCCTGTCCTTGTATACTTCATGTGTACTCCAATGTGCCGTTTTGCAAGCGCTTTTAATACATTTTTATTTTTTATTTACCTATCAAAAAAAGTTTAATGCTGTAACAGTTTGTATTGATGTCCTATTTGTGAACTCCACATGAGGTAGTCATTGCTTGACGTGTATCCACCCTATGCCACGTGGTCGTTATTGTGACTTGGACAATCTCAAGGGATCACATGTCTTGCAACCAAATCCCATGTGGAAAAGATGGTTTTCCACTGTCATGACACCAAGTGTACTCATCTTTCCACAGCCACACCACCTTCATCACCACAATGGAGTTATTTATCACCTCCTTAGTTGATTAGGTCTTTGGACTCTGGTAGAAAGAGACTGGTTGGGGTGGATTGAAGCAAAGGTTGAAAGATAGATTGTAATCACTGCCATGGGAGTGGGAAAGAGATTTGATGGTTATTGGAATGTGTAGTGGGGCGATTGGAGGTGGTGGATACTACGTGGTTGGGATTTAGAGATAGTGGGAGTTAAGGAAAAATGCGTAATGGTTGGAGGTGGATGTAAGAAAATGATGAGTACCGCTAACTTGGATTTTAGAGAAAAGAAAGCCATGAAAATTGATCAAGGATAGAATATTGGATATATTTTTTTGATAGGTCAAAAAATAATATTATTAACAACACCTAATTAGAAAAGGGCACACTAAAGTACATAAGGAGTACACAAAGGTGCTGCAAAGGCAAACATATGGAGAGATGAACAAAGAAACACTGTGCTCTCATCAATAAGAGCCTAATTAATCAACAAAATCTAGAATGGACATAGATTTTCTTGCCCAAAGCCAAAGAGAGCATAGGAAAGAGTTTTGAGTCCAATAGTTCTTCATTGACAAAAGCTTTATGATTCTTCTTATTCCAAATGGTTTAAAATAAGCATAAAGGAGCTGCCCTTTGCACCTTCATGCACTTCTTGCCCCTCAAGGTCACTTGCCAACTTAATAACATTTCTCTAACCATTGCATACATCACTCAACTTTAAACAATGAGACAATAAGTGTCACAATATTATATAAGAGAGGCCTGGTAATGGAAAGATTTGACGTGGAAAGAAAGGCTTTTCAGGTTAAGTTTGAAGGCATCAATGGGGGAATGTGGATTTCAATAACAGAGAGAAGCCGAGGTTATGCTGTTTCATTAGGCTTTGGTGAGGAGGAGATGGATTGGTTGGTGGAACATTTGAAGAAAGCTGTGGATTTGGAGGCTTCCAGGGGTTTTACTCGGAAGATGAGGGGCAAAACGAGGACGCATTTGATGGAGATTTGCATCAATGGTAGAGGGAGATTTATGAAAATCACAGAAATTGTAGCAAAAAGAAAACCTCTAGTGCTAATTGTTCCTGAGGGTGTTAAAGGCAATGGGTGGGAAACCCTTAGGAAGGCGATTTCTAGAGTCCAAGATTTGTCTGATCAGGCTGTAAGAGTCTCGAAGGAGAAAGATAATGAGACTCAGGTGAGCAAAGGAATGTATAGAGAAGGGCGGTCCTACGCAGATGTGGTTGCAGAGGAAGGACATAGAAACCGAGCTTCGGTGCCAGTTGGAAAATGGGCAAGAGCTGTAATTTGTGAGAGTAAAGGAAAAATACTTGATTGGTTTGATGTAGGGAAAGGTATTGCGAGGATGATGGGCACGAAAGGGATGGTGTCGGTAACTCCCATTTCCGAATACAAGGGATGCTTTTTTGTGGATTCTGCAAGGAGAGCTATGTGGTTTCAAGACCAAGGGAGTTTAACAGCGAGAGGAGGGGTTGTTGCGTTGAGGAGATGGTCGCCAAAAGAAAACTCGGTTGTGGGTGGAAAGTTTAGAAGGGGTTGGTTAGAACTGAGAGGCCTTCCATTCCATTTATGGGATGAGACTCAGTTGAGGTTCATTCTGCAGAAATGGGGGAGGGTAACGAAGGTGGCAAAGGAAACTTTGAAGCTCGTAGACTTGTCGAAGGCAAAGATGTGGGTGGAGATGAATCCAAATGTCGTGCTACCAGCGTTGCTAGAGGTGGAAGATGGAGCTTGGTCATTTACGGTTGCAGTTTCCGTCATCGGAGAAACTGAAGAAGACGCTCTTCTCAGGCCAGAGTCAAATCGCAGCAAGGACGAAGTTACGTCAGCGGAAGGTTGCGTCTACCAGAGGCCAAAGAACGTTGAAGGGCTACGAGCTACTGCTAGGGATAATGAGTTCTGGAGGCCTCGTCAGCGCTTTCGTGCTCAGTCTTCAGCTTCAAATTCAGCTGCTAAAGTGGTGAAAGGAAGGGGGAAGAACTGTTTGGGCCCAACGGCGGGAAGTGTTGACGGGCCAACAAATCCAGAAGCCATTTTTAAAGGCCGTTTTGCTAGGGCCCATTTTGAGGAGAAGAATATTGGGCCTTTTGCGGGGGTGGGTCCAGTCCACGAAACTGAAGCAGGGTCTTCTAACGATGGCCCAGCAACGCCTTCGTCTTCAAAGCTTCAGCGATCAGGAACCTCTGCAAAGGAGGTGTTGCCGATAACACATTCTCAAGAGTCAGCAAAGCTAGAAGGTAAATCAGTTATCGGAAGACGCAAGGCGAGGAGTTGGCCGCCGAGCCTAAAGGTGACGTCTTTTGACCCAAAGAGCAACCTAGATGGGGATGACGCACCGAAAGCAAATCGAGGCTTTATGTGGGGTAGATCAGTATTCAAGAAGGGCGCCCTTTCTCCTGTTTCAGAAAAATCCCGACACTTCACCGGGGGGACAGAGGGAGACGAAGGGATCTCGCCTTGCAACTGGGTAAAAAAGGTTCGTCCTCCTTCCTTAGCTTTCTCTGAGAAGGGTCTTCCTTTGGCTGGGGCTTTTAATCCAAATATTCTCTCCGAATCCCTTGTTTCTTCGGTTCTTCCTTCTCGATGTCAGGCTTTTTCTCCGATTCCTTTGGAATCAAGCCCTGTCTCTCAGCGTAGTCCCTTTCCGAAATTTGCTGTTGTTGATCCCAGTCGTCATGTTGGCGTGTCCCGTTCGGAAGGAGTGGAGTTTCCTCTAGAAACCTCTAACCGAAATTCTGAAGACTGTCCTTTATCTAAGGATGCTCTAAGTAGCCGAGAGAAGCTTTGTGCCTCAGGGAAGGCTCCGTCCCCAAACCCAGAACCTCCCATCCTCCCTTCGGAAGGTTTTCAGGTTGAGGGACTCACGCCTGGAAATATGGTCAAGGTTCAGTCGGTTTTGGAGAGTTTGAGGATCAGAATAGTCAGAGAAAATGGAAAAGATGCGGGAGAAGAAAACCAGAGTAATTCTCTTGCGGACAAGGTTTATTCCAGAAGGAAAAGGAGAAATGCTTCTGGAAACCGAGGAGAGGATTAGGTTTGGATGCTGGTTGTACTGGGTTTTTTTTGGTTTATATGAAGATTTTAAGCTGAAATACGAGAGGATTAGGATCCAAGAAGAAAAGGAGGACTGTCAGAAGGTTTTTAAGTACTCACAATCCAGATATTGTGATGCTTCAGGAAACAAAGAGGGAAACTTGGGACAGGAGGTTTATGAGCAGTGTTTGGAAAGGCAAGAGTTTGGAGTGGGCTGCTCTTCCAGCCTGTGGGGCCTCAGGGGGAATTGTGATATTGTGGGATTCTAGTAAGTTTGAGTGTACAGAGAAGGTGTTAGGATCCTTTTCTGTAACTGTGAAGTTTAACTCTGGTGAGGAAGGATCTTTTTGGTTAACTTCAGTGTATGGCCCGATTAATCCGTTGTGGAGGAAGGACTTTTGGTTGGAGCTTCAAGACCTATATGGTCTAACATCCCCAAGGTGGTGTGTAGGAGGGGATTTTAATGTTATTAGGAGGATATCTGAGAAATTGGGTGGGACCAGATTAACTTTCAACATGAGGTGTTTTGATGAGTTTATAAGGGAGTGTGGCTTGCTTGACCCCCCTCTAAGGAATGCGGCTTTTACATGGTCAAATATGCAAGTTGATCCTATTTGTAAGAGATTGGATAGGTTCTTGTTTTCTTCTGAGTGGGATACCTTTTTCTCTCAAAGTTTTCAAGAGGCGCTTCCTAGATGGACCTCTGACCATAGCCCTATTTGTTTGGAAACAAATCCTTTGAAGTGGGGTCCGACTCCTTTTAGGTTTGAGAATATGTGGTTGCTCCATCCAGAATTTAAGGAGAAGTTTAGAGTTTGGTGGCAAGAATGTACGGGTGAAGGGTGGGAAGGTCACAAGTTTATGAGGAAATTAAAGTTTGTTAAGTCAAAGTTGAAAGAGTGGAATATAATGGCCTTTGGTGATTTAAAAGAGAGAAAGAAGCTCATTCTGACGGACTTAGGTAGAATTGATCTAATTGAACAAGAAGGGAATTTGAATCTTGATCTGGTGTTAGAAAGAACCTTAAGAAGAAGGGAGTTAGAGGATGTGTTATTAAAGGAAGAGGTTCAATGGAGACAAAAATCTAGGGTTAAGTGAATTAAAGAAGGGAATTGTAACTCTAAATTCTTTCATAGAGTGGCCACAGGAAGGAGAAGTAGGAAGTTCATTAAGTCTCTGATTTCTGAGAGGGGGGAGACTTTGAACAGCATTGAGGTTATTTCTGAGGAGATTGTTAATTTCTTTGGGAATCTTTATTCCAAACCGGTAGGTGAGTCTTGGAGGATTGAAGGAATAGACTGGGTCCCTATTTCTAGAGAGAGTGGAGTTTGGCTGGATAGGCCTTTTACTGAAGAGGAGGTTCGCATGGCAGTTTTCCAATTAAATAAGGAAAAGGCCCCTGGTCCTGATGGTTTTACTATTGCAGTTTATCAAGAGTGTTGGGATGTGATAAAAGAGGATCTTATGAGGGTGTTTATTGAGTTCCACACCAATGGGGTAATAAACCAAAGTACAAATGCGACCTTCATTGCTTTGGTGCCTAAGAGAAGTCAAACTTTTAAAATCTCAGATTATAGACCAATTAGCTTGGTTACAAGTTTGTATAAGATAATTGCTAAGGTCTTATCAGGGCGTTTACGCAAAGTTCTTCATGAGACAATATCTGGTTCTCAAGGAGCCTTTGTTGAAGGGAGACACATTCTAGATGCTGTGTTGATAGCCAATGAAGTGGTGGATGAGAAAAGAAGGTCAGGGGAGGAAGGAATTGTTTTCAAAATCGATTTTGAGAAGGCCTATGATCATGTGGATTGGGGCTTCTTAGATCATGTGCTTCAAAGAAAGGGGTTCAGCCAGAAATGGAGATCATGGATAAGGGGCTGTTTGTCTTCTTCTAGTTTTGCAATCCTAGTTAATGGGAATGCAAAGGGTTGGGTTAAGGCTTCTAGAGGTTTGAGACAAGGAGACCCTCTCTCTCCTTTCCTTTTTACTTTAGTGGCAGATGTTCTAAGTAGATTGTTGTTCAGAGCAGAGGAAACTGGGATTACTGAGGGTTTTTCTGTGGGGAGGGATAGGACAAGAGTGTCTTTGTTACAGTTTGCAGATGACACTATCTTTTTCTCTAAAGCCTCTTTGGAACATCTTCAAAACCTCAAGATTATCCTTTTGGTTTTCGGGCAAGTTTCTGGTTTAAAAATCAACTTAGAGAAAAGCACCATGGTTGGTATTAACACTAGGCAGGAGCTATTGTCTTGTCTGGCTTCGGTTTTTGATTGCAAAGTGTCTGAGTGGCCTTTATCTTATTTAGGTCTTCCTTTGGGAGGGAACCCAAAGACAATAGGCTTTTGGGACCCAGTGGTTGAGAGAATTTCGAGAAGGTTGGATGGTTGGAAAAAGGCCTATTTGTCTTTGGGATGGAGGATTACTTTAATTCAGTCGTGTTTGTCTCACATCCCTAGTTACTTCCTCTCCCTATTTAAAATCCCAGCTTCAATTGCTTCAAAGATTGAGAAGATGCAAAGGAATTTCCTGTGGTCTGGGGCAGGGGAAGGGAAGAAAGATCATCTTGTCAGATGGGAGGTTGTTAGCAGACCAAAGGAGTTGGGAGGTTTGGGTTTTGGGAAGATTTCTCTGAGAAATATTGCTCTCTTAGGGAAATGGCTTTGGAGGTTCCCTAGAGAAAGGAGTGGTCTTTGGCATAAGGTTATAGTGAGTATATATGGGACACATCCTAATGGATGGGACGCCAACATGGTGGTTAGATGGTCGCACAGATGTCCTTGGAAGGCTATTGCTCAAGTTTTCCAGGAATTTTCCCCTTTTGTTCGTCTAGTGATGGGCAATGGGGAGAGAATTCGCTTTTGGGAAGATCTTTGGTGGGGTAACCAATCTTTGTGCTCGCAATTTGCTGATCTTTATAGAGTTATTTCTGTGAAAAACCTCACTATTTCAAATGTCCTTGGCAATTCCTTTCCATTGGCTTGGAATTTAAATTTTCGCCGCAATCTTACCGACTCTGAAATTGATCTCCTTCAGAGATTAATGTCCTCCCTCAGTTCAGTGCGTTTCTCTCATTCTTTGGCTGATTATAGAGTGTGGTCTTTGTCTTCATCAGGCCTGTTTTCAGTGAAATCTTTTTTCTTGGCCTTGTCAAAAGTTTCTAATCCTATTTTGTTCCTTCCGGCCAAGTTTTTGTGGAGTTCAAAAGCCCCTTCAAAGGTTAAGGCCCTCGCTTGGTTAGTAGCTCATGGGAAGGTGAACACCAATGACAAGTTGCAGTTGAGAAGACCTTACAAGTCCCTTTGTCCTCAATGGTGCATTCTTTGTAAGGGAAATGGGGAGTCGATTGATCACCTTTTTCTTCATTGTCCTGTTACCATTGGGCTCTGGAACAAGCTGTTCAAGCTAGTTGGGCTGGTTTGGGTCCCTCCAAGGAGGTTTGTGGACATGTTGGTTATTGCTTTTAAAGGCTTGGGGAACTCCTTAAGAGGCAAGACTCTTTGGCAAGTTGCTTGTCTCACTTTGGTTTGGATAGTGTGGCAAGAGCGAAACAATAGGATTTTTGAGGATAAAGGGAGATCGGAAGAGACGTTATGGGATTTGATTTTGTTCTATTCCTCTCTTTGGGCTTCTTGTTCTGCAGCTTTTAGAGGAGTTCCTTTAAATGTGTTACAACTCAACTGGAGTGAGGTTTGCTCTTCAAAAGTTTGAGTTTGGGGGTTTCTCTTTGTTTTTAGCTAATGTTGGGGGTTTTTATGTTGTTCAGATTGTGTAGGAAGGACCTCTCATCCTTCTTGTGGTTTCTTTTGTTTCTTTTTTCTTTCTTTCTCATGTATCTTTCCTTCTATTAATATATTTATCTTCGTTTCTGATCAAAAAAAAAAAAAAAAAATAAGTGTCACAATATTCTCGTTTCAGCATAATGAAGGATATGATTAGTTGAGTTCTCCTCTACTTTACAAAGATTGCATATATTTGGTTAAGTCCATCCCCTTCTTTTTAGTTTTTTTTTTTGATAAGTAATTCCCTTCTTTTTAGTTGACCTAAGGTCGAAATTCTCCTCCAAGCTACTTCCAAAACAAAGAATCCTACTTTTGTTGGCACCCATGGCATCCATACTATTATTGAAAAAATTGCTTCTCTTTCTAGCTCCAAGCAATAGTAGAAGGCTTTGACCAAAAGACATTCATTCTTTGATTCCTTCCTATCAATTTGTCTTCCATAACCCTTTTCATTGAATACTTTGGCGACTTTTCTAAAAAGGCCTCAACATTTTCTAACTCCTAATCATTAAATTGTCTTGAGAAACATGAACTCCATTAACCTCCTCCTCTTATCTCCTCCCAAATATATGCAACCCCGCCCGCATCCTTTAAGTCAGCTATGGTGAACAATGATGGGAAAGCAATGCTTAGTGTTATATCGTCACAGCCAACGTTTAAAATATTGCAATATTTCGGAGATATATCACCGAAATATGTGTATGGGAGGGTACCGACACAACAATAACCTCTAAAATCTCAACTAACCTATATTTCCTTATATTCATGTTTTTTTCGCTGATTTTTCAGCGATTTTAACCCCACGTCATCAATTTTTTGAGTTTTGACTTCCAAAATTTTGAATTAGGCTCTTTAAACTTGACCCAACAATTCTAACCCTCTAAAACCCAATCCAACTTGTTGTGCCTCTTTCTTTGGAGCATATCTCCAACTCCACTTTTCAAGCAGGGCCTTGTTTAGAATAGTTAAGTCTTTGATGCCCAAACCATCTTTCTTCTTTTTCATGTACGCAATTGACCATATTACCAAATGAAGTTTTTTCTCATTACCTTTCCTTTCTTAAAGAAATCTCTTTGAATCTTCTCTTGTCTCAAGCACATCTTTTTTGGATTGGCAAAACAAGACATGAAAAATATGGACGAAGTAAACAAAGTACTTTTAATTAGCATTAGCCTTCCACCTTTTGAAAGATATTGTCTATTCTACATAGCAAGCCTCATGGTGAATCTTTCTTCCACTACCTCCCATATTGCTCATGACTTGAAATAACTTGCAAAAGATGAAGGATATGACGTCTAAGCTAGCGAGCATGCTAATAAGATCCTAGGTGTAATGGAAACATAAAAAATTTAACTTTGGCCTTAGAAGGTTGTGTTAGAAACATATGTAGGGTTTGAATATTCTCAAATCCAAATCCTGTCGCCATAATGACCTCAAAAGCCAAGTGTGTATTCTACCCAATGGTCATTCCTTGTCCTGGCACTAGAGGAGTGTAGGCTCCTCTTTTTTCTTCTTGAGTGAGAGAGAACTAGGGTTTTCTCTCTAAATGCAAGACTAAAATGAAACAAATGACTAATCCTAAACCCTAAGAGGGTTTATATAGCCTTTCTCGTGGGTTTAAGTGACTTAAGCCCATTGTAGGCTTAGGTCACTTCATCTAGCCTATTGGATTCTAACTAATTTATTAGTCCGAATGCTTTTTAATTAATTAATTAGTCAAATCAGAAAACTTAAAATTAAATAATTACAAGTTCCTATGTAACTTTACATTTTTACCAAAATGCTCTTATGCACACATATGATCAATTACGTTAAAACTCCTTCATAAATAGTGCCACAAAGGTATGTGAGCTCAAGCAGAGACCATTGAAATCCATAGGAAACACTAACTGTCTTAGAATCCAATTCCGAAGTTGACTCAACATTTCACTAAAGAGAGTTAACTGCACTCTAGTACCTTATGATATTACATCGAGATAATAAAATTGATTAAATCTAATTTAATCAATTTCTTGGACATGTAACCTACTATTCGTCGCATGCAGACTCCTAATGAACTTGTGTCTGTTATCTAACAAAATGAGAGTTATCAACTTCTCAAATCCTTCAAACATTTTCTCATCATCTTCACTTTTGGAACTTTGAAACTCTTCTTTAATAGTATATAAAACAACTCCCTTCCTATTTTTACGTGATTGAAGAGTCATCTCAAATGTTTGAACCCATAAGTTCATCTATCTTTAGGGACTCCACATAATGCTGGTCATTTTTGCTTTAAATCTCTTCAAGAGAGATCTTAAAGTTTTTCAAACCGCTTTTATTGTTAGGGATGGGTTCTCCAAGATTAAAGTTAGAATTAATAACATCCACCAATTTAATAGGAAGTTCTACAAAAGTCTCATGTTTTTCCATCCTAATTATCTCAAATCTAGAAATCAACATTTAAAGTTGAGTTTCTTTAATAGCATTAATTCCTTCATGGGTAATTTAGAGAATATCCCAAGCCTACTTAGCCGAAGTGCATGTAGCAATTCTTTTGAATTCTTTTATACTAATGGTATAAAGATGGGGTACATAACTCAAGCATTATGTTCATTAGCTTCATTTTCACTTCTACCCCATTCTAATTTAGGTTTGACAACATTTTTTGATCTATCTAGTATCTTCTCTATCCAATACCTTTGGTGGTCTACCTGAATTCAATGGCTTCCACACATTTTCGCTTTGCATTTTAAGAAGGTATTGCATTCTCACTTTCCAATGTAAATAATTTTCACCTTTAAAATAGGGTGGCCTCACCATTGAAGTGACCTTTTGACAAGGATCCATACTTTGAGATTCAAAGATTGAAAATGATTTAAGAAAAACCCGCTCTGATACTAATTGTTAATGAATCTCATGGATTGGTACCTAGAGTGGGGGGTTAAGTAAATGCCTTAAAAAATGTTTAAGGTTTGACCCACAAATGTACTCTCTTCTTGTTTTTCCTTTTTCTCAAAACTTCAATCAACAAACAAACCACATGCACAAATGATACAACAATACTCTCCTAAGTAGTTTATTTAATCAAATCACAAGCATATGAAATCAATACTCTCCCAACGCATGAGATATGAGCTTATCCACAACTATCATTGAGATAAAAAAACAAAAATTAATGAAGAGTGTTGAAAGAGAGAGAGAGAGAGAGAAAACCTTAATTCTCATTCATATGATTAACTTCTTACAATAGAGAAATATATATACAAGGCTAGGTTGAACTAACTACCATATATGTGACCTATGTTAAGAAAGGAAAGAAAGATTGTACACTATAAATACGTTATATTCAACACTCCCCCTCAAGTTGGAGCATATATGTCATATGCACCAAGCTTGTTACAAATGTTTTTAATCCTAGGACCTCTGAGAGATTTAGTGAAGATGTCTGCTAGTTGATCATTTGAATTAACAAAACTTGTAGCAACACACCCTGATACGATCTTCTCTCTAATGAAGTGACAGTCAACTTCAATATGCTTGGTCATTTCATGAAAGACTGGATTGGATGCAATATGTAATGCGGTCTGATTGTCACAAACTAGCTTTATCTGTTCATCTTTTCCAAATCTCAATTCCTGAAGGAGTTGCCTCAACCATATGAGTTCACATGTTGCCAAAGCCATAGCTCGATACTCAGCTTCGGCGCTTGATCTAGCCACTACATCTTGTTTCTTACTCTTCCAGGATATTAAGTTACCTCCAATAAAAACACAATACCCTGAAGTGGAACGCCTATCTGAGGGTGAACTAGCCCAGTCTGCATCTGTGTAACCAACAATTTGGGTATGACCCTTATCTTCATACAACATACCTTGGTCTGGTGTTCCTTTAATATATTGAAGAATGCGGATCACAACATCCCAATGGTTGTCACATGGTGACTGTAGAAATTGACTAACCACACTCACAGGAAAAGAGATGTCTGGCCGAGTGATGGTGAGGTAGTTCAGTTTGCCTACAAGTCGTCGATATTTCCCAAGATCTCTTAGAGGCTCCCCCTGTCCTGGTACAAGTTTGACATTTGGATCCATAGGAGTGTCAACAGGTTTACATTCTAACATACCTATTTCTTCCAAGATGTCTAAGACATACTTCCTTTATGACATAACCATACCTAAACTGGATTGAGCTATTTCAAGTCCCAGAAAGTACTTGAGTTTGCCCAAGTCTTTGGTTTGAAAGTGGTTGAAAAGGTGTTGCTTTAGTCTTTGGATGCCCTCCTGATCACTGCCTGTAATGACAATGTCATCCACATAAACTACCAAATAGATGCACTTGCTCGAAGAGTTATGATGATAGAAAACTGAATGATCTGCTTCACTCCAAAGCATTCCAAACTCTTGAACAACTGAACTAAAACGCCCAAACCATGCCCGAGGAGACTGTTTCAAGCCATACAGAGAGCGACATAACTTGCACACTAAACCAGACTCCTCCTGAGCAAGAAAACCAGGTGGTTGCTCCATATACACTTCCTCGAGAAGTTCACCATGAAGGAAAGCATTCTTAATATCCAACTGATAAAAAGGCCAATGACACATAGCTGCCATGGAAAGAAATAAGCAAATAGAAGCAATCTTGGCAACAGGAGAGAAGGTGTCACCATAGTCACAACCATAAATCTGAGTATAACCTTTAGCAACCAAGTGGGCCTTAAGGCGATCAACCTGACCATCAGAACCAACTTTAATAGTGTAAACCCAACGACATCCAACTGTAGATTTACCAGGAGGTAAAGAAACAAGATCCCATGTGCCATTGGAGTGCAGAGCAACCATTTCATCAACCATTGCTTGTTGCCATCCAGGATGAGAAAGTACCGCACTAGTGCTCTTAGGAAGAGAAACAGAGGATAAAGTAGAGATAAAGGCAGAATAGGATGAAGATAATCGATGGTAGCTCAAAAAATTATAAATAGGATGAGGATTACGAGTAGATTGATTACCTTTCCGAAGAGCAATAAACAAATGGTCAGTAGATGACAGGGCCGGGGTAGGAGAAATCGGTGGGACGGGAGGTGAGTCATCAGGTACCTCAGCTGAAGAGAGAGGAGGAGCAACAACACGATGTCAACGATGATAAACCTGAAGAGGACGAGAGAGCGCATCTGAAGGGGGGGATATATAGGGAAGTGGCAATACTTCAGAAATGGGAAGAGATTCAGAGGATGAGAAGAATGGAGAGTCCTCAAAGAAGGTGACATTAGATGAGAGAAAATAACGATGAGTATGAGGGGAATAACAACGATAGCCCTTCTGAAGTCAAGAGTATCCCAAGAAGATGCATTTTGTAGCCTTGGCGGAGAGCTTGTCCTGTCCAGGTGTGAGAGTATGAACAAAACAAGTACAACCAAAGACACGAGGAGGAAGAAAATAAAGAGGTTGGGTAGGAAAAATGAGGGAATGAGGGATTTGGTCATGTAATATAGATGAGGGCATACGATTAATCAAGTGACAGGCTGTAAGAACAGCATCCCCCCAAAAACGAAAATGAACATGACTATGGAGAAGGAGGGTACGGGCTGTCTCAACAAGATGTCGATTTTTACATTCAACAATCCCATTTTGTTGAGGAGTATGAGCACAAGATGACTAATGGAGGATCCCATGTTGGGATATAAAAGAAGTAAAAGGTGTAGAAAAATATTCCCGAGCATTGTCACTGCGTAACACTCGAATAGAAACATTGAATTGTGTTTGGATTTCAGCATAAAATTTCTGGAAAATAGAGAATAACTCAGCTCGATTTTTCATTAAAAATAACCAAGTATATCTTGAATAGTCATCAATGAAAGTGACAAAATACTGAAATCCTAAAGTAGATGCGGTCCGACATGGACCCCAAACATCAGTGTGGACAAGTTCAAAAGGAGACTTTGCCCGATTATTCAAATGCTTTGGGAACGAGATATGAGTATGTTTCCCAAGCGGACACGACTCACACGCAAGCGACAACAAAGTGGAAAAACGAGGGACCATATTCTGGAACTTGGAGAAACTAAGATGACCCAGACGACTGTGAATAAGAAGAGGAGCATCGGTGGAAATGCAAGCTGCAGGAGATGAAGGTGATGTGAGGTGATAGAGGCCTTGAGACTCACGCCCTATGCCAATCGTTTTCCCCGTACTCCGGTCCTGCAAGATCACAGATTTATCAGAAAAAGTGATAGAACAGTTAAGAGTGCGAGTTATTTTGCTGATGAAAATAAGATTAAAAGGACACTCGGGGGCATAAAGGACAAAATGGAGAGGTAGGGAAGGGAGAAGATGAGTCAAACCAATACATTTAGCCATTGTTTGGGAACCATTAGCTAAAATAACAGTAGGTAAGGCAGAGGTAGTAGTAATAGAGGAGAAAATGTGTTTATTACCAGAGATATGATCAGATGCTCTAGAATCTAGAATCCATGGGCCAAGAGAGGGAGACTGAGTAAAGCAGACAAAGACATTATCGGTCTGGGCAACAAAAGCAACAGAAGCTGATGTGGCTGCCTGATATCGAAGATAGGCATTATAATCACTACCAGTAAGGGTGGTACTCTGAGATGTGGAGCTCTCAGCGGATTCAGGTCGAGATAGCAGAGGATCAAATGACTGAGCAATGTGGGCAGTGCGAGAATGCCGTCCATGTAACTGATAGCAACGATCTCGAGTGTGACCAAGCTTATTACAATAGGTGCACTGAGGACGTTGTCCTCGACCCCAATTGCCACTACGTCCTCCTCGAGAGTTAGTCTGGGAGGCTAACACAAATGAATTTGAAGGACCATCAGTCGACAAAGTCTGAGTAGAGGAGAGGCGTAAGAAACTAGCGAACACATCATCCAATGATGGTACTGATGGACTAGCAAGAATCTGATCTCGGACAGACTCAAGATCTGGACGGAGGCCAATGAGGGTTAACACCATAAAAAACTTGTTAGTCTGTATATGTTGAGCTTCAGCACCATTAGTGAAGGGCATCAAAGTTAAGAACTCCTCCTTAAGAGACACAATCCGACCAATATAAGTAGACAGATCTATGTCCTGCTGTCTCACATGAACAATATCAGAAACCACCTTATAAAATCGTTGAATATCATTCGTGTATAATTCTTTAGCTCGAGTCTTGGGATCAACAGATTGCCACAATACGCTACATAATTGTGCATCGATTTTCTTCCATTACACTTTGTCAACATCAGGTATAGCATCCTCAAGTGTAACAAGATGATCCTCATAACCTTGTCCCATAAACCAGAGTTCCACGGACGCTGACCAGGAGAGATAATTCTCACTACCAATCAATTTTTCCGATGTGATAGTAGGAGATCCAGAGATGACGGATGTAAAAATAGGATTTTTAGTCGCCATATCCACTTCACCTGAGATTGAATCACGTTTGGATCGAAGAGAGCCCTAAAGAGAGGTTGGATCACAGTTGTAGAAGAAGAACCTGGTATGTCGGGACCCAAACAAAGGAGAAAAGTGACTGGAGATGAAGAAGAGGCCTTCCCAAGGCACACACAGGTCTTGGCTAAGGAAGGGAGCTGCCGTCAGAGGCCGGAGGAGGTTGAAAGAAGACTCGCGGAGGCTGAAATGCCAAAAAAAATGGAGAAGCAGGGTTTGGAGAGGACTGACGGAGGCTTAGAAGTGTAAGACGGTGCCGAATGAGCTTGCTAGTAGAAGCTCGGCACCAGAAAGTGGGCCACGCGCCGGCGTGTGGGATTCGGGCCGCTGGAGAAAAAATGGCATGTAGGAGGCGCATGGATCGATTTTTTTTTTTTTTTGGCTCCGGTGCTTTGAGAAAAGTTGCAAATCTCCTCTTTGCGCTCCTGATGATGTGGTCAGTGTCGGAAAATATTGTCAGAAAAAAAAAGTCGCTTAAAAAGTCTCCGGAAAATATCGCCGGAAAAATGTTGATGGTGATGAGGGTTTTTTGACCACAATATGGCTGACTGGAAAGCTTTGGGAGATGGAAAAGGTGACCGGAATGAAACACAGTCACTGGACAGATTCCCGAAATTAATTACATGGGTAAACCAGAAAAAATAAAGTTTTCTCCCTTGACTTTGATACCATGTTGAAAGAGAGAGAGAGAAAACCTTAATTCTCATTCATATGATTAACTTCTTACAATAGAGAAATATATATACAAGGCTAGGTTGAACTAACTATCATATATGTGACCCATATTAAGAAAGGAAAGAAAGATTGTATACTATAAATACATTACATTCAAGAAAGAGAATAGAAAGACAAATGAACACAAGGACATAGCCCACAACCTTCAATTCTCTATTGAACCACTTGTCTAACATCTTAAAAAACTCATCTTACCATCTTCATGTGACACACCTTAGAATTACTTCCAAACACGATGTTGGCCTCTGCTTGATATTCACATAAGAAGATAGTTGTGTTTTACCCTAAAATATAACAAATATGAGAGTAAAGATGGAATCTGCACTGAAGTAACCAATTTCGAAAGAAATTTTCTCACTCAAAAGAGATTTTTTAACTCAAAACCCATAAAATTTCCCCAAACACCCCCTAATGTGGCAAACTTGAAGCTCAAGGTGGCAACCTAGCTTTCACAATTGTGAATCCCTAATTTGAAAAAGAGCTTAAATAGTAGAGATTCAATATTCATCCAACATCTTAGATTGGTTTGGAAAAATGCAATTTTTTTAAAGTTGCGATTGATTAAACAACATTGAAAAATCTAGCTAATGGATGAATCGTTGCCTTTAATGTGATTGATCAACAATCGAGCCAATTGGTTTAAAACACAAAATTCGACACTCCTTAAGTTTCAACTCTTATTTTCCACAAAAGTATAAAAATTCAAAACTTAGGTGATCAACGTTTGAAACCATCCATCTCCTCAAGCCCACTTACCATCCATCCTCTCAGAAATCCCATGCCTTTTGGTAAAAGTAAAATTGTTAGTTACATGAAGTGGTGAGTAAGAAGTTCTCTAAAAGAGGGGAGTACAAGAGCTTGAAGCTTCTATTGCTAAGATTTGTTGGTTTGGATAGAAATGGAAGGTTGTGCTTAAGAATAAGGCATGGACTGATAATTAGATTGGCTTGATCTAGTCTAGCCTAACTTGATCTAGAATTGAATCTGACATGGGAACAAGTAAGGATGAGATTCTACTAGTTCTGACGAATAGGGATGGATCCCACCTCGGATTTGGTCTAGAAATAGGAGTCCTTGTGTGACAAGGCTAGGGTTGGGATAAAGGTGACCCATTCTGACCAGTCCTAGACTCTTCCTATTTGCATTTCTAAGCATTTCAATATCGTTTAGGGGTTTTGGTTTAGTAGCTAGAGCTAGAGAATCTCTAAAATAGAATTGTCACACCTTAAGGTCTAAGATCATGGTTTAGCATAGTATCTAAAATAGAACTTGAAATGTGAGTTAAAGAAAAGGTTATAGCAATTGCGGTTAAATTTTCTTATGTAGAAGCCTTTTAAACATAGCTCTTTTAGTCGGCAAAACTTCAAGTCTACTTTATATATCGATTTGCTATCCTAAATTCTCAAATTGAGATAATGGCAGATTTTGTTGTTTTTTTTTTTTTTTTTCTTTTTAATTAGAAACAAAATATATAATGATAATGATAAAGTTACAAGAGAAGGATAAGAGGTCCTCCCTCAAAATACGGATCTTGATCAAAGTAAGAATAGATATACAAAAACTATAAACAAAGGCGTCCACCAATTGTCTCAAACTTTTGAATCACAAATCGAAAGCCAGTTGAGTTGAATAACATTAAGTGGAACTCCTCTAAAAGCGACATTACAAGAGACCCAAAGAGAGGAGTAGAACCGAAAGCCATATTTTGTTCTTTTCATGTTAGTAAAACTAAAAATAATTTTTCAGAATTTTTATCATTATTAACCTTGCTCATGCAAGCTATTTTCACATTTTTTTTGGAAAAACTCTCACTTTACAACTAAGACTAGAAAATCAATTTTTAATTTACTTAGAATTTGCTCTTATAAATATTTTATAACAAATGGAAAACGGAACTGAAACTTGCTCTCATGAATTCTCTAGATTCTTTCTAAATTTGAGGTTCTCCATAGGATGATGTTCCTATGTGGGATCATTGCCCATCTTCCCTATTCCTTGGCATCTCTTACACTATTTCACTCTTCCTCAAACTCAGACGTTTCACTCCTCCACATGGTTGGCCTCCTTAATTAAGAATTCAACATGAATAGTTAGGGAAGGGATTTTATACTAATACCTCTAGTTTTGATGGAATCTGTGCATTTATCCCATATGTTTCATATGTTCTCTTTCAGATTCTGCTTGGGCCCTTTAGAATCTATCATCTTTAGTTTTTTATTGGAAGTAATTCTCTGAAACATCCTTTTAGTCCTGTTTAAAATTTCTATCCTTTAAAGCAAATTTTGGATAAGTTGCAAAAGAATCTTTAAAATTTAAGATATAAAGAAAAATATGTCCATTTCTTGAAAGAGAAACATCAATTGCTATTAGCTTCTATGAAAGTACTTTTTTTTTTTACAGATATTTTAGTTATGTTAATTTTGAATGTCATACTGATTTAGTCTTCGAATCTCATTAACTTTTCTGCATTCCATTTATTCCCATTGGCTGGAATCTGATATTCATTTTGTTTCTTCTCACAGTGATCTTTCCTATAATAATTTTACTTGGCCAGTTGATTGCCAAGAAATTCAGTAAGTAGATTTATTCATAAGTGTAGCATTCAATATAGTTACTGCTTAACTTCCCTGACATGATTTTTCATCATGTGAATTAGAAATATAAATCGCTACCAAAGCTCATCTCAGAAGTACAACTTGTAAGACTCTTTTCTTCTCTTTAAGATTTGTCGTAAGTTCTAGATATAACCAGTGAATAGTAAAGTTAATTGTTTGGTTTCCAACTCAAGTGAGGCAAATTTTGAGCTTGAACTAATGTATGGATGTTGCAAAGCCAATTCTTGCTCTCTATCAACTATATTTTCCATAGTCAAGATCATCCTACTCTTGTGGCATGGCTTGATAACATCAAATCCATATTGTGTAGTTTGTCTACTTACAATGCTAACATATTCTGATCCTTATGTTTAATAGAAGTGGACTTCTTCCATGCTCAACTAGATCCAGATGCACAAAACGTAAGTATGGACTTGGGATAAAAAGTGAATAACTATTCCATACAAATAATGAACTGCACTGAAATTCCTTTTCTAATCCATGGGTTTATTTTGCAATATGCATTTGTTGTGTGTGTGCGTGTGTGTGAGAGAGAGAGAGATGTCAATTTCTGTATGTTTGACCTTAGTGTATCATGGTGGGATAAAAAGTGTTGAGGGAACCAGTTTCCTATATCTGGATTGTTTTTTTAAAGAGAATATTTTACCTTAAAACAGCTTGTCCAGAAACATCTTAAAATAGTTTGCACTTTCATTTCCATTCTTTGTTTTATAAAAATTGACATATTTTAGAAAAATTAAAAAGTTCAATTTCCAGATTCCTGTGGGAGTTCAGAAATATATTTCTTAAAATAAAATCAAAATTGCCCTTAGCTTTTATTTATTTATTTTTGTGTAGTTTACATATGCACTTTCAATCTGGCTAAACCTAGGTAGTTGGAATTTGGCACTAGGATAATAATAATGATAATTATTGTATTAGTATTTTTTGTTGATATTAACATCATACTTCTATATGTGGCAGCTAGAGATTCATTGCATATAAACTGCGGTGGAGCTAATGAAATTATTAAAAATAACTTTGGGAACATCAAGTATGAAGGAGATAAAGATGGTGGAGGAAGTGCATCAAGAAATTTTATCAGTACAAATTGGGGATTTAGCAGCACAGGGGACTTCATGGATGATGATAGTGATGGTGGAGATAAATATATTGAATCAAATTCCTCTGTCCTCTCAATGAATCACTCAGTGTTGTACATGACAGCACGTAAAGCTCCCCTTTCCCTCACCTATTTTGGATTTTGTCTGAAAAATGGAGATTACAATGTACGCCTCCATTTTGCGGAGATAGAATTTACAGATGAGAAAGCATATAGCAAGCTTGGAAGACGCATATTTAATATCTATATTCAGGTAGCCAGTTACTATATCATAAGAACATATTTATCTAATTTAAGGAGAATTATTGATTGGGACATTTTACTTCAGGGCAAGTTGGTGTGGGAGGATTTCAATATCATGGAGGAAGCAAATGGAATTGGTAAAGAAGTCATTAAACAAACTAATGTGACTGTGACGAACAATACCCTAGAGATCCGCTTGTATTGGGCTGGGAAAGGGACAACATGTATCCCTAAGAGAGGAAGATATGGTCCTCTAATATCTGCTATTTCTATATGTCCCAGTAAGTTAAATATTCATGAGCCTCTCCTTTCAAAATTAGTACAATTGCTGCAGCTGATAATTGTGTGTTCTTTTTTTATGTTTAATTTTCCTTAGTCTTGCTGTTTGGAATTTATACTGGGAAGTCTGTAGCTGGGTTTTCATGCAACAAATTAGCTAAAAAATGCTAATGCAAAATCAAGTAAAGAAATGATAGTTTTTACCATCAAAGTTGAAACATTAGAAACTGATAAAAACAACACTTATAAGTAGTTTTCTACAACCAAATAAAAGTGGGCTACCTAGGGCTCTGGTTTTTAAGGTAATGAGGGTTATATCTGTTGTGGTTCTTTGAGGTATTTTATGGGTTAATACCAATAGGAAAAACTTGCTGATATTTATGAATGGCAACGGAACTCATTTCAGTGCTAAGCTAGTGTCATTATTTCATGGTTAGGATTTATGATCAACAGGTATAGTTTTGGAATAGTATTGTCATTAGGGTTGAGGCAGGAGTTTGTTGATTCTATAACTGCACAGGCATTAACAAAGAAAGTGAAATTAAGAAGAGTGAAGAACAGATAGATAAACCTAAGAGGCTCACTAAGGCTTCGTATCAATGCAGAGGTTACTGAATAACACTTACAAAATTAGAAACTTCCAAGAAATTTCTTCCGAATGAAAACTTCCTAACCAAGTATAAAACTTCTGTGGGCCTAGTTTCCAATTCCTATTGAAATTTTAAAACTTCTGCTAGAACAAGGTTTCACTTATGCTAGAACAAGGGAAACTAAACTAAATCCAAAAATGGGAATTGATAAATGCCATAATCAAATACCAATTTTGAGCAAAAATGGACCTAGTTTCCCCCTTTTCATTTTATTTTGTTGAAAATAAGTTTCAAGGGGTTGATCCCCATCAAAATAAATGAATAAATTAATAAATGGTTATGATTACTATTAGAATCTTTGCATTGCTCCATTTCAAGCCCTCGATCATTTGGGTGCATGCTACTATCATCCTAGGAATCTAGGCAATTGAAGTTGTTTTTAATAAAAACTTTATCCATGATTTGGATGTTTCCATATCAATTTCAGTTGGTGAAGAGGGTGGTATGAATCTTGAATACCTTGCGATCTTTTACCTGATGACTCCCTCTTGGATCCTAGCATGTGAGGATCGTGGAATCCTTTCTATGGGGATGAAGGTTAGGGTCTTTCTATAAGACTAAATGACAACTTCTTTTTATGCCTTAAACCCTTAAGGGCTTGCCTATAGGCTTAAGTGTCTTGAACCCATTTTGTGCTTGGGTCACTTAATCTAACCCACTGGGTCTTGATTAATTAATTAACCTTATTAGACTTCGATTAATTAATTAGCCCAATAAAAAAAATCATTTAGAAGCTTTTGTACAACCTTGCATTTTACCAAAATGTAGGATGCATACATATGAATAAAAAACCCAACTATCACTCAAATAATGTGCCACCAAGGAATTTGAGTTTGAGTAAGAACCATTGAAACCCATAGGAAACTATTGGCTCCTTAATAATCAAATTTTGAAGTTGAATAAACATTCCATTATAGAGAGTCAACTGCACTTCAATATCCTATGATATTAGATTGAGATAAGAAACTTGAGTTCATGACCTACTAACAATTGCATGTAAGCTCCTCATAAACTAGTGTTCGTAATCTAACAAAGTGAATGTTATCAATCTCTCAGGAGTACCTCTACCATCTTTAAGTCTTAGATCTTCTTATTATGTGATCAATTAACATATTCTAGTTTTCTAAGAGCATCTATCAAATTCCATTTAAGGTATGGTCATAGATCTCATGATTACATGTCCTTAGAATCAACTAAGGAAACACACTGTTTCAAATCCATGAGATATCATGGTGCCCATTTTGAAAATACCTATTGTCACTTGTTTTAATCAATAGTGACTCGATTCATAGACAAGGATGAAAATTTTAAGAAATATTGGAGATATTTCTCCAAAGTTTTGGGTATCAATTGTCAATGATAAGATAGTTCCAATTTGCTGATTTTTGCCAACTTTTCCCAATATTTCGGGATTTTTCATTGGTGTTTTGGGATTTTCCCCCGATTTTTCGGGTTTTTTTCGATAAGTCTCAATTTTTTGTTGGTCAGCTAGTGGTCAAACTCCAAATTTTTTTTAAAACATTGTTGGGACTCGAGCCCCTAAACCTCATGTTTAGCAAAAATAGCCCTAACCACTTCAACTGCTAGACCTTTCACAAAAATATTTGCTAACATCATATATATAGCAAATTTTTTTCTCTAATGAAAAAGAAAATTCTAAAACTGAATATACTTTTTAATACATTCCTACAAAATAAAAAAATATCAAAATATAATTTTAATAATAAATTAATTTTAATTATCTTAAATTCAAGGATTTCACTGATTATTAAAATATAAAAACCATTATCGTAATTTTTTTAATGAGTCTTTCTTTATTTCTTTTATGTCTTAATTAACTATAAGATAAATATAAATTTGAGAATAAAATCATAATTAGTTTTAAAAATCATACATATATTATTGTTTCTTTTATATATTTGAATACATTCAAATTAGATAGATATATGTTTTTTGTTAAAATTTCTATCGATATTTCTCAATGTATCTCGATATATCCATGATATTCCACTACTGATATTTATAAAAATTTATATTTTTATTCTTTTCCATAGAGACTATATGATCATCTAGTGTCTCACCCGTAGATCAAAGCCACTGAAGACTTTAATACTAACTCAATATTCTTTTAAGGTTGAGAACTCATACGATATAGTAGCTTGTTAAAATCATGACTACTTGATAGCCCATTTCATGACTCACCGTAGATTTTGTTCAATGTGTAACCATACAAACTAGTGCACTCACCATGTTACCCATTTTGATGACTAAGACATGTCATCCTTACAATTTGGAGGTAGTGCGTTACAACCTTTGATAAATTACCTAAATCTATGAACAAGTTATGAATGAATCATTAACTTGCAAGGAACCCGTGATTTAACTCTTTTGTGCAACTCATAATGCACTCAAGTCATGTATAATGCAAGTGATGCGGGATTGAATGTTTAATATATATAATAGATAAATAGGATAGTGAAAGGAGAACTAGAATCATAATATAAATATTAATGAAATCCATTTTTTATTACATCATATCATGTTTTTCAAGGCTCCATCCTAACAATTACATGCAAGGAACATAGGTGAAATTATTTTTAGAAATTGATTTCTTTGTTCTAATGTTAATTTTTTAGAGTTGAATATTTTTCATCTTGAGAGCCAAAGTTATTAGAGCCAATTAAAGTTGTTATCTAATCTGGGTTCCGTAAAGTTCTTTTTTTTTTACTTGATTTCGTTGGAAGAAAGTAACTAAATGATATGAGAGTGTAAAATTAAGAAAGAGTACATTGTGTCTTCCAGCAATAAGGTTGCAATACCATTTTTAGGAAGTTAAATTGCTATCTGATTAGTAAAAACCAAGTTCCTTCCTCAAATTTTTACCCTTGATTTAGATGGATAAAAAGGAAAACCATCAAAGACATTCAAATGTCAAACCATGCTGATGTAAGTGATATGTTGTATTAGAATACCAATTTTCTGTATAAATTGAAGTTAGCGAATGAGCCAACAATGCATGTCAAATGAACAATGTTCCAGAAAATAAAGAATCTCAATTGTACATGTTAAGCTACCAACTCTCCTAATACCTTAAGCATGCACTAAAAAAATAAAAAATTGTTCTAAACTACCTGTTAAGCTATCAACTTTCCTAAAAGCTTGGGAATATAACTCCATAGTTGTTCACATGGAGAGAGAAATTATCAGTTATTAATTGCAAATAAATAGATAGGGAAATAAATAATAAAAAAAACTTTAACTTGAGACCCTTAATTAACTATAACTATGATGCTATGTTATCTTACTGATTTTCCTAAAAGCTTGAGCTGTTTGAATATGAATCCACAATGTATAACAAGCTAACAATACTTGTTCTCATCTTTTTCCTCTCTCATCATCTTTTTACATCATTGCCACTGTCTTCATCTTTCCCTGAGTCTAGACCTTGGTTTCCATAGGATTGTTTTGTTTGCAATCCTTTCTTTCCTTGTCTAAGAAGGAATCTCAAGTCATATTTATCTATCCTAAGTTAATTCAGAACTCCAAAGTTTCACCTGAAGTCAAACCCTTTGCATGGTTGGTGGGTAATGGGAAGGTTAACACCCATGATTTGCTTCAGATCAGGAGGCTTTTAAAAGCCCTCAGTGTGGCGCCTTGTGTTCTCTCTGGAGGCAGAACATATCACCTTTTCCTTCATTGTTGTGGTGCTTTGGATCATGACACAGCTTGTCCATGTTGGCCGGTATTTCCTTTGCTGATAATGATGATTATTTCCTTTGCGGGCCTTGGAAAATTTTTTTCAGGGTCAGAGTGTTGTGCAAGGGTGGTATGCTTGCTATCTTAATGGTGATTTGGTTGGAAAGAAATGTCAAGATATCTGAGGAGAAGCATAAATCTTCAGAATGCTTATGGGAATCAGTTCGCATCCACATTTCTCTGTAGGTATCAGTCCCAACCCCATGGTAGTTGGGAAGTGGTGATGCTTCCAGATATATGATGACAGCTTGGCTATATTCTTCTTTAGACCAGCTGGTTCCAGGTTATCTATAGAGGCAGAGATCCTAGACTTGCTTGAAAGTTTGGTTGAGTTGAAAATGTTTAGCCAGAACAACTTTGACATTGAAGTGGACTTTTCCTTATTGTCTCTTGGGTTTCTCAAGGGAAGAAGGGTCCTTGGAGATTGGATGTGTGGCTCCATAAAATTGTAGACTTCTTGAGGGATTTGGTTGTTCCTTCTCCTGTATCCTAGATTGGCCAACCAAGCAGCAGATCATTTGGTTCTGCATGATGCCTTTTTGCTACAGGATTTTGTTTGGAGTTTGGAGTTTCATGCTTTCCTGAGATGTATCTTCTCTAGGGGATCCTTGTTGGGGTTTGTTAGGAAATTAATCTAGCAAATCTTCTATATAAAGAAGATATATTCTGTATATAACAGTTTCCCCTTTGTATTCCTAGATTGTAGTTAGATTGATTGGTGATAGCTTAATTATAGGAGAGACTAACGTGTAACCAAAGTTTACTTGCTGTATAAATACATCAATTGACATCAATGAAATTCAATTAAGCCAATTCTTCTTCTTTTCATGGTATCAGAGCAGGGACTAAAATCCTGACTCTATTGTAGCCGCACTCTACCATCTCGTGCAACAATCTCTCATCCTTTGGCCACCATGGTTGATGAAAGGAATCCTACCTCTTCTAAAACATCAAAACCAGACTCATCAAAGACAGAAAAACAAGTTGATTCCTCTGTCCCTCCATTAGATGCATCAAAGTCTGATATCTCAAATTCTTATTTCACTCATCACTCAGATCATCCAGGTTTGGTTTTGATTTCCAAACCTCTGAATGGAGATAACTACTCAGCTTGGTGCAGAGCCATGACCTTGGCTTTAAATGCCAAGAACAAATTGGGTTTTGTCAATGGCACCATCAAGGCGCATTCAGAAGAAACTCATCTTGATGACTATGCAACTTGGTCACCTCGCAATGATATGGTGCATTCTTGGATCGTCAACACTCTCAATCCTGAAATTTCAGACTTTGTAATCTATTATGCAACCGCTCATGAGGTTTGGGAAGATCTTCGTGAGCGATTCTCTCAAAGCAATGCACCTCGCATATTTGAGATCCAGCGAGAAATTGCCTACCATCGACAAGAGCAACTTTCTATCTCGGTTTGCTACACAAAACTCAAGAGCTTGTGGAATGAACTGGCCTCGTACAATGATGCATCAAGCGGAACACAGCAGGATCAACAAAGGTTGATGCAATTTCTAATGGGGTTGAAGGAATCCTACAGTGCGATTCGTGGGTAGATACTTCTCCTAAATCCTCTTCCCTCTGTCCGTCAAGCATATTCCTCTATGTGCCAAGAAGAAAAACAGAGGTTTCTTAGTGCAACACACACAACTGCAGAGTCTAACTCCAGCTTTGTCATGGCCGTAAGGAGCAATCAAATGAAGAACAACTTTGTTGGGAACGCAAGGTCAAATCGTTCAGAAATCTTCTACAGCGGTTCACAAGATTCACGACGGTTTGATAAAGACAAATGTCGTTCAGGATCTTCCAGAGGGTGACCTTAGTGCACCTATTGTGGGGAAATGGGACACTTTGTCGAGAAGTGTTATCAGCTGCACGGATATCCTCCAGGACACCTAAAGGCAAGAATATGTTCCAATTTTAACCGCCACAAGAATACTTCTGTGGCTAATCAAGTTTCTGATGGTGCAAACAAAGATGATGGGAAGTTGGTGTTGACTGGAATCTCAGAAGCACAACTTCAACAACTCCTGAATGACAAAGATGGAGGTACAAGTTCTTAGGCAAATGCAACTATAGCAAAACCAGGTTTGTTTAAAATTTCTTCACACTGCTGGATCATCGACAGCGACGCAACAGACCATATCTCTTCATCTCCAAAGTTGTTCTTGCGTAAAGATAAAAATATTTCATTGCCTCTAGTATTGTTACCTAGTGGAGAAAAGGCTAACATTGTCGCCAAAGGGTCCTTGTCGCTAAACTCTGTTTATTATCTGCGTGATGTATTATGTGTACCTACATCCAAAGTCGATTTAATGTCAATTAGTCGTCTAACAAGAGACTTGAATTGTTCAGTAACATTTTTCTCTCATTGGTGTGTTTTGTAGGATCTGGCTATGAGGAGGATGATTGGTTTGGGTAAGCAGCGTGAGGGATTGTATTACCTAGCGGCGTTAACGACAAAGAAAACCCGAGACCAATTCTCATTCATCACCAAACTGTTAACCAACCTACAACCTCACCACTTCATCTACCGATCTCTGGTATAGCCGTTTAGGGCATGTTTCCCATTCTCATCTAAGTTTCATTGCTAAAAACTTTTTAAAATTTTCAATTCAGTCTAATAATGATTGCTTTATTTGTCCTTTGGCAAAACAACATCGTTTACCTTTTGGTACTAGTGAAATTTCATCCGAAAAACCATTTGATCTTATTCATTGCGACATTTGGGGTCGTTATAAACATTCTTCACTTTCTGGTGCACATTATTTCCTTACTATTGTTGATGATTACACGCGCTTCACTTGGATTTTTCTGATGAAACACAATGATGAAGCACAACCTCTTATAAAACATTTCTTTAGTTATGTTTCCACTCAATTTGCATCTCATATCAACAATTTTTGAAGTGACAATGGTGGAGAATTCCTTTCACTCCAATCCTTTTTCAAAGATAATGGTGTTCTTTTCTAGTACTCTTATGTTTACATGCCCCAACAAAATGGGGTGGTGGAACGCAAATGCTGCCACATTTTACAAGTTGCACGAGCCTTGAAATTTCAAACTCAACTTCCTACTCAATTTTGGGGAGAATGTGCACTCACCGCCATCCATATCATCAACCGCTTACTTTCACCTGTTCTCTCCTTCAAAACACCATTCGAATGCCTTTACTTGAAACCACCTACTTACTCTCACCTCTGTGTGTTTGGTTGTCTCGCTTATGCTGCCAATGTCCATGTCTCATCACAAATTCGATCATCGTTCCATCGTCTGTATCTTCATTGGTTATCCTGTTCAATCTCTCCACCATAAAAATATTCACCAGCAGGGAAGTACGTTTTCACGAAAATCACTTTCTTATGCTTCCTTCGAGTATGTCCTTCCTACTTCTAATTTGGGCTACTCTTCAGGCCCAATTCCTGCTCCAATTCATGACCCAACTCCCTCTTACGTCACTAATCCTTCTGGCCTTATCCCTCCTCCCACCATAGACTCTGCTCCCTCTTCTTCTGTTGCACCCAATTTAGACACACTCCATTTCGTCACACCCATCTCTTCATCCACAATTTCTGATCTCCCCTCCCTCCATGATGAGTAGCCCACTACAAATCCAACTTCAATTCTCCTCAAAACATACACTCGCTGCCCCAAGAATGCTCCTTCACCTCTGTTGGAAATCCCAACGCCTCTTTCTCCTTCCCCGTCTGTCGAGACACTCTTGCCAACTACATCATCCCTTCCTTCATCACCGTCCTTGCTTCTATCTTCATCCAATCCCTCCGACCCATCCCCAGCTCTCCCTGGCCCGCCACAACCAGCCCCAACCGAGACCCTTCGTCGCTCCGACCGCTCCCATAATCTACTGGCGAAACTACAGGATTATGTATGCTCTCACATCAAGCACGCTTGCTCCAACCAATCTCCTTGCTTGCTTCCAGGTCCGACTAAAGGTACACGTTATCCTTTGGCCAATTATGTTTCATATCACTGTTACAAGCCTGCACATTGCTCTTTTATTGCCCAGATTAGTCAAGTCACAAAACCCAGAAATTATTCTGAAGCCGTTGTTTATCCTGAATGGCAGGAGGCGATGCGGTCCGAATTGCAGGCTCTCTAAGCCAATGGTACTTGGACTCTCACATCTCTTCCAACAGGGAAGACGTCGATAGGTTGTCGGTGGGTCTATAAGATTAAACATTGTTCCGATGGATCAATTGAGAGATACAAAACACGATTAGTTGCTAAGGGATTTACACAATTGGAGGGTGTCGATTATCAGGATACCTTCTTTCCCACTGCCAAAATCATCACAATTCGTTGTCTCCTTGCCTTAGCTGCTGCTTGAAGGTGGTCACTTCACCAATTATATGTTGATAACGTCTTCCTTCACGACGATCTTCATGAAGAGATTTACATGTCACCGCCGCCAGGGCTTCGGAGACAGGGGGAGGAAAACTTGGTGTGTCGATTACATAAGTCACTGTATGGCTTGAAGCAAGCATCTCGACAGTGGTTCTCAAAATTCTCAGAAGCTATTCGAGCTGCAGGGTATGTTCAATCTCGAGCTGACTACTCTTTATTCACCAAAATACAAGGCAAGTCCTTCATTGCCCTCTTGATATATGTTGATGATATTTTGATTACTGGAAATGATTCTGTGAGTATTGCTGCAATTAAGAAATTCCTGCATAGTCAATTTCGTCTTAAGGATCTTGGTGATCTGAAGTATTTCCTTGGCATTGAAGTATCTTCTTCTAAGAATGGGATTTTTATTTCCCAACATAAGTATGCTTTAGAAATCATTAAGGATGCGGGATTGTTAAGTGTTGCACCTATTGATACTCCTATGGAGCGAGGTTTGAAATTGTTTGATAAAAGTGATTTACTCGAGGATCCGGGTCATTATAGGAGGTTGGTTGGTAGATTGATATATCTTACTGTCTCAAGGTCGGATATTACATATTTTGTGCATGTATTAAGCAGGTTTATGCATCAGCCTCGTAAGCTTCATATGGAGGCAGCACTTAGTGTTGTGCGTTATCTCAAAAATGCACTTGGGCAAGGATTGTTCTTCTCCTCAAACAGTGATTTCAGGTTGCGAGCCTATTGTGATTCAGATTGGGCAGGATGTCCTATCACTAGAAGGTCAACCATAGGTTATTGTGTCTTCCTTGCCCCTCATTAGTCTCATGGAGATCTAAACGTCAGAAAACAGTGTCGCTTTCTTCAGCTGAAGCAGAATATCGTGCTATGACAAGTGCTTGATGTGAGTTAACTTGGCTGAGATGCCTTCTCAGAGATTTGGGAGTATTGCATCGAGAGCCTGCATTGTTATATTGTGATAACAAAGCTGCATTGCATATTGCAGCAAACCCAGTCTTTCATGAGCGGACCAGACACATTGAAATGGATTGTCATTACATCCGAGATAAGATTCAAAATGGATCCGTTACTACAAGGTTCGTGAACTCTACACATCAATTGGCAAATGTCTTGACTAAAGCTTTGGGAAAAGAAGTCTTTACTCCTATGATTCGCAAGTTGGGAGTATAGGATATCCACTCTCCAACTTGAGGGGGAGTGTTATGAAATTAATTTAGCAAATCTTCTATATAAAGAAGATATATTCTGTATATAACAGTTTCCCCTTTGTATTCCTAGATTGTAGTTAGATTGATTGGTGATAGCTTAATCATAGGAGAGACTAACGTGTAACCAAAGTTTACTTCTTGTATAAATACATTAATTGACATCAATGAAATTCAATTCAGTCAATTCTTCTTCTTTTCAGGGTTTCTTCAGATACTATCTCTTTGGCTTTTAGTTTTCTTTCTTGCATGTTTCTTGTTGGGCGCTTTGAAGGATAGGTCATCCTTCCTTGTATTGGCTGATTTTTTTGTTTGTTTATTTTGATAAGAAACAACAATTTCATTCCATTGAAATATTAAGTACCAAGAAGGATGAGACCTCCTTCCAAGAAGTACACAATCCTTTATACAAGGATAAAAAAGGCTGGTTAGTGTACACTAGTTCAAAAGATCGTATCTAACTATAATTTACATAGTATAAAATCTCCTACAAAAGAAATCATACATCTAGCTCCATGTTTTGCTAATTCATTGTTGGATGTTTGCCTAACTGAGGAGCCTAAGAGAAAGAACATCCTAACTCTGAAGAAATGTCAATAATTTGGCGCAACCGCCCGTCAAACTTCCATGGGCCTCTTTCTTTCCTAGTTGCCCATGATATGACACTAGTGGCATCTCCTTCTACTAGAAAATTGCAGAAACCCAAAGCTTTGGCTTGTGCCAACCCTTCCAAAAGGGCTAGAATTTCTTCCTCAATGGCCAAACCCCGACCTGCAGGTTTAGAGAATGCCTTTAACACTGCTACAATGATCTTTAATCAACCCTTCCAATCAAGCAGAATGAGGCTGAAAGGAATACCTGCAAAAGTTTCACTACTAGAAGCCCTTAGTGAAGAAGAGAAATAAAACAAGTCCCAAACTGCTTCTAGAGTCATCCACCTATCCTAAAAAATCCTTGCATTCCTTTTCCAGCAATTGCTCCAAATCAAAGCAAGGTTGGCAATGCGCCAAAGAGTCCTGCTTGATGGAAGTCCCCCAAAACATCTTAACAATGTAATCAGCATTTCCTCCCCTTTTTGGGTGGAACCCAATCAATTCCTGCCAGTCAAAGCAATCTACACCATATTGGCTGATTCATTTATTAATGAATTATTTTGTTTTTAGCAAAAGAAAGAAAAAAAAAAAAAGGGAATTTCCGCTTTCATTGCCTTGTTTAAGTGGGATGTCCTCTTTATGAGCTGTAATACTTGTCCAGATCAGTAAGGTGACATTCATAAATCATTTTGAATTTTTAACCTAATCTAATGAATATGGATTTGTTTATTTCTTCTTCTGGGTTACCTCAGATTTACATTTTCATCTGATAGCTGTGGTTGTTTGGTTTGTCGTTTTCAGGTTCAAGATCTCATTGTGGAGGTGAGAATTAGGGGAACTGATTCGTAGTGCATGGTTTTATTTGGCATTAGTATTGACTTTTTTGATTCTTTGACCTTATTTTGGATATATAATGTTATCCATTCTCAGAACTTGGAAAGGGGAGCAAAAAAGTCACAATTGTTGGAGTTGCCACTTCTGTATCATGCCTTATTCTCTTCGTACTAGGTGTTCTTTGTTGGAAGTACTATTTTGGGGGCAAAAACATGATGGAAAAAGGTGTGGGGTAAATTATTTGCATGATTGCATGTTGATTTTATTTGCACACATATGTTGCTCTATCATATCTTTACACCATTTGTATGGATGCTAGATACCCCCTTAATTCTAACTGTGTCATTGGCAGAACTTAGAGGGCTAGATCTGCAAACCGGTTCCTTCACTTTGAGACAAATAAAAGCTGCCACCAACAACTTCGATTATGCGAACAAGATTGGAGAAGGGGGTTTTGGATCCGTATACAAGGTATTCTGCCTAACAGTGCTGCACTGAATTCCTCAACTGTTTAATAGAACAAAAATAAAAAGTGTTATCATTCAGAACTAGAAGCATTTGTGAGAATACTTTCTGCCTTGTTTATTGCATAGGAATACATGAATATATGCACAATAAGTGTCTAAAAATAGCCTAGAAAATAATGCCTATAATTACGTTATCAAAGATGCTATCAAGGATAAATAAGTGAAGAATGCTAGGAAAGGAAAGAATATTAGGAAATCCTGTATACAATCGTACAGTTGCTACAACTCATATGAGCTGGAAGAATCTTCATAAATCTGCCAGCCCTAGAAGAATCTTCGGAAATCTGCCACAAGCTGACAGATTTTTCAATAAAAAGGATATCCTAATTGATTGCTAGACTTCTCATTTGGTAATGCATGTTCCATTGATGTATTTCTATCTAGCCAACCGTTATTTTGATTATCAAATTTGAGTGCAGGGTCAACTATCAGATGGCACTGTTATTGCTGTGAAGCAGCTCTCTTCTAAATCAAGGCAAGGGAACCGTGAATTTGTGAATGAGATAGGCATCATTTCATGCTTGCATCACCCCAATCTCGTAAAGCTTTATGGGTGTTGTATTGAAGGAAATCAATTGCTGCTTGTCTATGAGTACATGGAAAATAATTCTCTTGCACGTGCTCTTTTTGGTAAAAATGGTGGCCTTTGCTTCTTGACTAGAAACAGTGTTTTTGTATTTTCACTAACATAAAGTTTCTGAATTTCTAAATTTCTTTTATGAATTAATGAATGTGCAGAAAGAAGTGCTTTGAAATTGGATTGGGCAACGAGGTACAAGATATGTGTTGGGATAGCCAGGGGTCTCACATTTCTCCATGAAGAATCAAGAATCATGATAGTTCATAGGGACATCAAAGCTACAAATGTACTCCTTGATGAGAATCTAAATGCTAAAATATCAGATTTTGGATTAGCTAAGCTCAATGAAGGGGAGAACACCCACATTAGCACCCGAATTGCTGGAACCATGTGAGTTATTATCTCTAGAGCTTCCCATGATTGTGCCAAATGATTTCAAGGTACTAATTTAAAACACTACTTTGTTTCAGTGGATATATGGCTCCAGAGTACGCACTATGGGGTTATCTAACAGACAAAGCAGATGTTTACAGCTTTGGGGTGGTCACACTAGAAATTGTTAGTGGGAAGAACAACTCAAATTACACGCCAGACACCACATGCACTTGCCTTCTTGATTGGGTAATTTAGATGAGAACATCAGGGTTCGAGTCTTTCATCAGAATCTTTATTGTCACTTTACATTTTTGCATTGATTTTCGGTGCAGGCTTTTGTTTTGAAACAACAGGGAAGCTTGATGGAATTGGTAGATCCAAACTTGGGGACTGAATTTAATAAGAAAGAGGCAGAAACAATGATTAAAGTAGCTCTCCTATGTACCAATGCTTCTTCTAAACTTAGGCCTACCATGTCAGCAGTGCTAAGAATGCTTGAAGGACAAGATATTATTCCAGAAGTGATCTCAGATCCTAGCATCTATGGCAAAGATATGAGAATTAGTCCCCTCAGAGACCACTATCAACACATGGAAATGCAGAGTTCTAGTGGAAGCCTGGCCCCAAATTTTTCATTAGATGGAGCACAGGTTGGTTCATCCTCTTCTGCTTAATTTTGATTCCAATCATTTTGGTGAGACTTCTTTGGTATTCCATAAGAGTTCTTGAGTTCTCCATTCAATTAATTTGATGTTGGGAGTTTCATTTGATTGAACATACTGAACTATTGGCTCAACACTTAGATCACGTCAGGTGGGAACTCCTCCTGTAGTCCCATATTTATGTATAGTATTGAAGAAACCACTGCATGAGTGTATGAATATGAATCCTAACTTGTTTAGCCTAGCAAGTATTTCTGTGTATCATCTTCTCAGGGGGCACACTTGGTTTCCCTGGAAGCCTTTATGGTCTTTAAACTCACAGTAAATTGGTGATGGGCAGTGACACATCTCTGACTATAGAAGTAGTATCGGAAAAGAGAAATGGAAAAGGCCCTTGGCTCAAATTGATTGGTCTAATCTTTGACATCAAGTTCTCCAAAACTTTCCACTTGAGGGTTTCATCTGACTATATTCTGTTTGAAAGAATCCTCCATCAACTTCTACTTTCCAGGAGTTAATAGTCATTGCTACCGTCCTAGAATGTAAGAGATCCTCTGTTCTCTGTTCAAATTTCACCTTTGTAATTAGAGTTCATATATCTCATATTCAATTCAATCCTCAACATTTTTATTTTTATTTTCTACCAAAATATGTAATATCCAACAAATAAAACATCCTTGTCCCGTTTGGTTTGTTTTGTCAGAAATAACAGAATTCGGTGCTTCCTTATGTGGAGTTTTTGACAGATTGTATACGAGAAGCCCTACCCCCATCCCCACCCCCACCCCTACCCCCACCCCCACCCCACCAGTGATTACCGCAGCATTGCATGTTCTAAATTTGCCCAGATTGCTTCTTTCTTTTTGTTGGAAAATTGCAGTCCTATGTGGATGAACCAGTGCAATTGTTTTTTTATTCTGAACCATAGGAATGCAATTTCCCGATAGAAGGGACAAAAAATTTTCAAACGTAAGATCTTTGCTTAATCAAAGCTTTGATTTCATAGTAAATTATAAATTTAACTGACTAGGTGATCATGAACTGTGTTAACTCAACCACTTAGGAACAATACTAAAAAAGAGATTTTAACATGATTCGATGAATCTTTAAGCCCGTGATACACACCAACATTTTAAAATCCACTAATCAAATGAAAATAAAAAAATTATTCTTTTACTCACAATTGTGGCTGCATATATTATTCTTTTTTATGAAATTCTAAATTATAGGAGGATTAAAAATACAATAAAATTAGACTTGTGATTCAATAAATACAAAAAATTATCCAAAGAGCATTGCCCCCTTCAATCCCTTGAGCTCGACCCTCAATATTCTTTACATAGTACAACAAAATTGATTTGGGCTTGACAATATTCTTTACTATGACTACAATTTCACTTTATTTCTCACATCAAATAATACATGACCCAAGAAGGACAAAACCATATCAACCAAAGTCTTGCAGCTTATCATGTAGTTGAAATAGGAGAGTAGCTGAAAAGGACTGATAACAAATTTGCAACACCTCAAAGAGGGAAATGCAAGCTCTAGAAGAGTGTAGTCAATTAGGCAGTGAGGTCTCAGAGTACATACTTTCACTGTCAAATGTTGCAGCAACAGCTGTCCACATGGTATAGTGAAAGGAGAGGCGTTTTCAACAACCCCAGTATTATTTTTTTGACTCATGACTCCAGTGAAATATTGCTGGCGGTTGAATTAGATCAATTTGATGGTGGCAAGTCAGCCAATGCATCTTGCTTGGCCACACATGACCCTTGAGAAAAATAAAACTACCAAGTGAAAAAAATGTGACAGATACGTGATTGGGTAATGTTAGTGTTGTTGCTTGATTGTTTCCAGGGAAAATTCCAGAAAGTTTATAAATAAAGAACATATTAATTATTTGATACTGAGGTGGACTCTAGAAGCTTCTTGGAAGCAGACTGGCCTCCAGAGATTTTTTAGGTGTTCGACATACTTCTCTCTACTTTTTCAAGTCATAGAAAGCGTGTATATGGCAGTGCTGGTTTGACATCACAATGGGAACCTGCAGAACCGACCTATTATTCCTTTCCAATTAAATGGCTGCTGACTGGTTGACTGTTGAGTCTTAGGCTTAAGAGTCCAGAGATGGAGGCAAGACAACTCATCCCCTCAAATAAAGAGAAAAAAAGAAAAATGGGTTGCTTTCATCCTCTAATTTGTGGTATTTTTACCTCCATTTTCCTTGTTTTGGATTTTTGGGAGGGGAGAGCAGGGAGTAATTTAGACAGGTTCTTGCGATCCAACCCGAATCCAACACCATATTTAGACCATCTTACACAATCATTTTAAATACTTAAGTTGAATTTGAATTAAGTTTTTTCAAATTGAAATCAATTTGGACTAAACTTGGGTTAAGATTCAAACAATTTGAGTCTAATCTAAATCCAATTTAATGTTTTAAAATTATATATAGTGCATATTTTCTTATACAATGATATTTATTTATTTATTTTTTAAAATATCAAATCATATTATATTATATATTTTTCATTTTTTTATTAATATGTAAATTTATGTTTATTTTTTTATTGTTATTTAGAAAATTTATTATTTAAATTTTCATATAAATATATTAATTTAAAAAAAACATAATTAATAGATTTTGAATTATGCAATCCAATCACCGTTAAACCTATCAACTTGATATTAATTTCAACAACTTGAATTCAAGCTTATAAAAATAAGATTAGGTTGCAGGAAGTATATAGGAGTTGAGTTGAGATTAGATAAATTATTTTTTAATTCATAGTAGAGTTAGAGGTAATCATGACTACTCCGCCCAAATTGTTGGCTAAGGGTGAGGGTGGTGTATGTAATACCCAAAAAAGAATCAAAATCCAAGCTATTGTAAGTGTATGACCGAACAAAAGTCTCCTAAAAACGGAGAGTTGTCACCAAAATGCCATGTGCCCAACGGAAATTACGGCAGTGAGAAGGGAATTTGCAAAGGCAATAAGAATATATATATATATTTTCCCGAGAAAAGGACAGGGAAAGTGAATTGGAGTAATGTGTATTTATGGTGAATTCTATCCCATTCTAAAATAGGTCATTATGGTTTCTTTGTGCAATTATGTGTATTTAAAAATATATATATATATATTATTTACAAATCAAAATTCATGTTAAAATATCTTTTAAAAATATGATTTAAATACAAATTTATAAATTATGTTTATATTAAAATTACACTTTAAAAAAATAAATGTTTTATTAAATATTATAAAAATGAATCAATATTTTATTAAATATAGAAAATTTAAAATCTAATTATTATGTATTATTTAATAAAAATAATAAATGCTAAGACATATTTCTAAATGAGACACTAATTTTATGACAACAATTTCTAGATGGACCTTTGTATCATCGGTTCTAACAAGGAGTTGAAATGGAAACAAGGCGGAGAATCAGTACCCTTCTTGATATGAAAATTGGGAGAGAGAAACAAAGCAGATAGGGATGTAGGAAGAGGAGACCAGTCAACTCGGAATCGTCTCCAGTACAAAAAAAAAAAAAAAACGCGTTTGTAGACATTGTTGCAGTCAAATGCCTGCCAAGTTCACCCACTACAAAGTCCAAACTGCCCCACCACCACTACCACCACCGCAACACCTCCAAAGCCCAAACCCACACTCAAAACATCAATACATTGCAGATTGCTCAGCTCACAAGCCTCTGAATCTCTCCTTATTCGTGATAAATCCTCATTCTTCTGCTCTTTCCATGGACAACCCATCAACGACAACGTCAAGTTCAGGCCCAAATGCTCTCATCACTACTCTTTACAACTCCATCCAAGCACTGGGTCGAGGCTTTGATGTCACTTCTGATATTCGGCTTCTTTATTGCAAGGGTGCACCTGGGTCTCGCCCTGTTATCCTTGATGAAGAGAATACCAGGGATCTTGTAGTCTCTGATGGTGTTATTATTCCTAATGTTTCTGTTGACATTGAGGCGTCTCGAGGCAAGAGGACCACGGAGTCCATCCCTGTTTGTGGATTCCATGAGGTGATTTTTGTTTTTTTGCTTGCGGTTTATTGCTTAAAAATCATTGTTTGGGTGTGTCTTAATTCTTTAATTCTGATTCTGTATTGTGGTTTGGTACTCAAATCATTACCTGGTTGTGATTTCTTTTTCCATTTTTGATGTTCTATTGGCCTTGATGGGACTCTATTTTACTTTTTTGGTTGATTTGGATATGTTTGGACACTCAAACCATTAATTGGATGTGTCTATTGCGGTGCTCTATTCGTCCTCTGGCCGTCTTGGGAATAATCCAATCTGATGCTGTATAGGGCTTGTTGAAATTTTCATTTCCCTTTTGTTAGTTCATGACCTGGGTTTCTTTGGCACCCAAACGTTAAAGTTATGTTATTGGCATGTTCTAGTAGCTTGTTCCTCTCTCTTCCATACACAAGAAAATTATGGTTAATTTGAATTATTTTCAAACCCAAGTATTTTGCATGTGAATCTGATACAGAATGGGTAACTGAAACATTTCTTCCCAATGATACCAAGTTTGGGAAAAGTTTGATTGTACTTTCTATTGTTAGATCAGTTAAAGTATGGAGATTATGTTGAACTTTGATCAACTTACCTAGAATACTGACCACAATTTGGTGTATCATCAGAAAACAAGTAGATGAATATTGTGATATTTTTTCTAGTAGAATTTAGTGTGTGGAGTAGTTTTTAACTGTGTTTAGTCTTATTTGGAAAATCAAAGTAATTTTTTAATGTATTTATTATAATTAGTTTCATTTACTGTGCTGAAAATGAGTCCAAATAACACATTCTTTATATAACTGAATGGAAGATTACTTGGAACACTAGCAGGTTGTCACATGAAATTCGTATCCTATTCTTTGTTTCTCAAATTTTAATAGGGCCATTTTCTTTTTGTTGTGGAATATTAGCTTTGACAAAAGTTAATACTGGAAACCTTCTGATGTTTTCTGGATTTGAAGCCCCAACTTATGTTTTTAATCTACTTATTGAGGTTTATGATGAGGAGGTTCTTAAAGGAATTAAGCACAACAATATTTCTATTTTTTTTTCCCAAATCAATCTGTAGGATTTAGTTAAGCTAGGACGGTGTCCTTGTATAAGGTGAGGATTTTTAGCAGAGATTAAATAATTACTGCCAGTCATGTTTTCCAAAGTTTAGGTTTTAAGTAGGGGGAGCAGTTTTAAGTCAATGACTATATTAAAAAACCAAAGCAATGCTAGATCTAGATTGAGAAAGTATTCCTTTTAATATTTAATTCTTAAATTTTAGAAAGTCTTCCTTTTAATGTCCAATTATTACCTTTTTAGTTTTAGTGATTTTGAATCCTAAACAGAAAATAGAAGACTTAGATGTTGACATTGCACTTGATCTAATAGTTCAAAGCGTGACATTAAAATCATGGGTTCTTACTATTAATCCAAGTTTTTATTTTAAACAACAGAGCTTGATATACGCTTCTAGCTTCAGGAAGAGAAGGCCAAAATTAAACTAGTACAAGGAATTTTGAAGGGGTAAGATTTCTTTCTTCTAGGCTTAATAAGCCCTCTTTAAGTTTGTAATTCCCTCCTGTAGAGCTGCTGATAGATTGGTCCTGAATCAAGGAGAGGTTATCACAAAGAGGTGTTCAATTTTTCCAAAAGAATTTATTAAGTGCTTTTCAAGAGGCTACTGAATTTCTGATAGGTTCTTTTAATATTTTCTTTTTTTCCTATAATAAACTGCTGAAGGTGCTCCAATAAATTATATATGAACTCCTGTGTGCTTGAATGATAGACAGATTTTGGATCCAATTTTGACAACCAATAAAATTATGGAGGATTATAGAAATCTATCAGGAAATAGTGGCTCCCAAAGTTGGTTTTTAATAAGTTTATGAGCATGTGTGTTAGGGTAATGTCAATTATGTCTTGCATAGGAAGAATATTGACCCTGGGACCAGCTGAAAAGGAGAGGAACATCTGTAGGGAACAAATATTATATGTATAAAAGGGAGGAAGAATCCATTGATCACTTACTTTTACATTATGCATCGGCAGGAGTCTTCTGGCAGCTAGTTTTTGCTATGTTTGTGATAGATTGGGTGATACTCTTCAATAAGACTGATGTTGTTAAGTTGGAATGGACTCTACATCGGGAAGAGATGGAAGAGGACGTGGCTGGCTGCTTCCTTGTGTCCTTTTATGGGCAATTTGGCAGGAGAGAAATGGGAGGGAATTTGAAAATGTGGAAAATTTGGAACAATCACTCAAAACCTTTTTTACGTGCAGTTTTTTTGAATGTGTAGGGCTTTGTATAAAAGAGGCACCTAGGTCTATAATGGATTTTTTTGACTGTTTAGGTTTGAAGTAGGTATGGGAGGTTTTGCCCCTTTTTTTTTCTGATCTTTTTGCTTGGCTCCCTTTGCATACTTCATGTGTACTCTCACGTGCCCTCATTGTAGCTCTTTTTGAACTTCTCTCTCTCTCTCTCTCTCTCTCTCTCTCTCTCTCTCTCTCTCGATATATATATATATATATATATGTATGAATCTATCAAAAATATATATATATATATATGTATGTATGTTTATATTATGTACTTTTTTTTTTTTGATAAGTAAAACATAATTATATTAAAACAAAGGTGAAAAGCCACAAAGCATACAGGGGGGGTATACAAAGCAACTAACACATGTTTATATTGTGTACTTATAAAAAATATCCTGACTTTTGATGGAAAATGGTTTTGGTGCATGAAGGAAGTGCATTAAAGGATGTTTGATGAACTCTATTTAGCTTCTGTTAATGGTGAAACAAAAAAGTGTTTCAAGGATTTGAGTAGATTTCAACAAGGAGATCCCCATCTTCCCTTGAGGCATAGCTCAAGTGGCAAGGGGTTGGGATGGGAAAGTGGGCATTTCCAAGGGGTTAAAGAGAAAAAAATGTTGTCTGTTAGAAAAAGGAAAACAAGTAAAAGGAAAAAGAGCCAAAAGGGGCGCACCAAAGTACACACGGTATATACAATGACCGCCAAAGAGTTCCAAAAAGGATAAGGAAAACAAAAATACTTATTCCCTCAATCTGACCCCAACCAATTAATAAAATCGACTAAAGACATAGTTGTATTTTCTATAAACAATTTGGACCATGATAATAAGCTGCATTAAAACAAGAATTTCAGCCTTTGAACAGAGAGCTTCATTTTCTCGAAATATCTTCTATTTCTCTCTTTCCATATTGTCCAGAAAAGACATAAAAACTCCGCTTTCTAAACATTTTTCCGCTTTCTTCCAACAAAAGAGCCATATCACCCTAAAAAGGTCTCTCTAATTGTAGCACGGGTCCCCCAATGCACCCCGAAAACAGAGAACAAGAACTCTCACAACACCCTTGTCTTCCCACAATGCAAAAGAATATGATCAATTAACTCCTCATGAGCATAACAAAGGGAGCATCGATTGGCTAAGGACCAACCCCTCCTTTGTAGTTAGTCTAAAGTCAAAACTTTACCCCATGAAGCCTCTCAAGCAAAAAAGCTAACCTTTGGAGGAACCCACACATTCCACACTGCACTTGAAGGGAAAGGTTTGCCCTTCCCACCTAAAGGATAGAATAGGGGGACTTAACAAAGAAGGAACCACTCTTTGCCGCAACCAAAACATCTTGTCCCCTCCTTTCACATCCACCACCTTATCTTAAAGCTTTGACAAAAAGCACTCCAAATTCTCAATCTCCCCTTCATTGAGAGGACTAGAGAAATTAGTAATCCAAACACTCCTCTCATAAGAGTGCCTCCACAAGCCCACCACCCAACCCTCTTTAGAGCTAGCTAGGGCAAATAAAGAGGGGAACGAGACACACAAAGGCTCCTTACCACACCATTTGTCTTTCTAAAACTTAATCCTACTCCCATCGTCCACCTTGAAAGAAATCTGACAAGAAACTAACTCCCATAAATCCTTATAGCCATCCAAAACCCAACACCATAGCTACCCCTCTCTTCATTTGAGCACCAACCCCTTTCCATTTCCCCATATTTACCACAAATAAGTTCTTTCTAGAAGACAACCCTTTCGGTAACAAAGCGCCAATTCCACTTGCAAAGGAGGGCCTTATTTAGAGAGTGAAGGCATCTAACTCCAGGTGAAGAAAATTGTGAGAATTTTCTTTCATCTTATTTACTCTGCAGAAATATACATTTATAGGGGAAATAGGAGATTACCAACAACCTGGTAATTCCTTAAAAAAAACTCTGTCAGATCCCACAAGAGAGGAAACTATCTTCTATTTATAGAAAATAATCTACAGCTATTTACAGCTAGCAAATCTCTAATTACAGCTAGCAAATCTCTAATTACAGCTTGTAATATCTTCTAATTTCATCCTCCAATTATCCATAAACCCGGAATTCCACACAAGGCTCCCCTTTCTTTTGTTTGAACACACAATAGCTTACTTCACTAAATGAGGTTTACTCTCTAAAGACCCACAAGATTTTTTCCAATCTTAAACAAACACTCTTTAGCATCTGGAGCAAAGACATAAAGTAGATTGGCAGCTAGCTAACGTACTCTTGATCAACATTAATCTCCTCCCTTTGGAAATATATTGTATTTTCCACAATGCCAATCTCTTTTGGAACCTTTCTTCAATCTCGTCCCAAGCCACTGCAACATTATGAGTGGCTCCTAGCAGGAGCCCCAAATAAGAGGTTGGGAGAACACCCACTTTGCAACCAACTTCGGAAGTCAACTCCTTTGCATTCAACACTTATCTAATTGAAATGAGCTCACTTTTTGCTAAGTTAATTTTCAAACTCGAAATTACCTCAAACTACATAAGCAACTAACTCAAGTAAGTCATTTGGTTAGAAATGGCCTCACAAAACACCAAAGTATCGCAGACAAATAAAAGATGGGAAACCTCTAAGCCCTCTCCATTTCTACCACACACTTTGAAACCTGTCAAATAACCATCCTCCCTTGTCTTTCTCAAAAGGCAATTGAGCGCCTCCATGGCTAGTACAAACAAATATGGTGAGAGCGGATCCCTCTGCCTTAATCCCCTAGAGCTCTGGAAAAACTCCTCTAGAGTACCATTCACTTACACCGAGAACTTTGGTGTTGAGATACACCAACTGATCCAATTGATTCACCTTTGCCCAAAGCCCATTTTTCCTATCACCTCAAGTTAAAAATTCCAACTAACATGATCGTATGCCTTCTCAATATCAAGCTTGCACAACACCCCTGATCTATTACTTCTCAGCATCGAAGTCAATTGGAAAGATAGAGAATTATGAGCCAATGTCTTCTTCTAAAATATTTATATAGGATCTCTAGTCTTCATGTAAAGCTGGCCGAAACTTCTATTGGCAATTGATATTGAGGGAGAGTATGGCTCTCCATAGAGCTGAATGAGAAAGGACTTATGTTGTCTGCCCTAAGTAGCTTGAATCAAGACTATTATTTTATTTGTGTTTAATATCGAGGAGCCGGAACCCTTAAGTTGTTGAGTTATGGGATCCTATGATGGAACAAGGAAGTGAAACTGTAGGTACTGGAAGAAGGTTCACATTTTCTGTAGAAATCCCCTTATTGAATTAGCCTCAGCCTACAGCTTAGCCCAAATCCTTGGATATAATTCTGGGAAGTTAAGGGAAATGAGGACTCTTGAGAAATTTTTTTGGATTTTTCTTTTTATTTTTCATATTTGCATTTTAGTTTCAGTGCAGAGTGGGTTGATGATGGGTGCGGAGAAGAAAGATCTGGTTTACTGGTATACAATATCTTTTCCTAGTAGAGAGGTGGATTATAATTTTTCCCCCTTTTGCCCTAAACGAATCCCTAGTGGAGAAATGGTAGTGGATATTTTCACAGGCAACACTTATTATAGTTTTGTGGTTGAAATATGGCCTCTATAATAATAGATGGGATTGTCATAAAAAAAATAGTGATAGATGGGATGCAAAATTAAAGGATAGGAGAATCATTGATTTACTTGAAGACTCATATTGTGAGGGTATCTACATGTTTCCTTGTTTGTTGGATACATTGTAAAAACAGATCCATGGATTTGCATTTCCATAGATCCTCTAATGGTGAAGCAGATTTATCAGGTAGAAGGATTGTGTTTACTTGGGAAGAATGTAAGGCTCATTTTTATATTCATTAGCTAATTGGTTGACTAATTTTTGAACTTTATCTTGTTCCTGAATCTTGGGTCACTGAAGGATATTATGAAGGTGACAAAAAGTTACATGCTAGGAACCATGCTATCACCTATGCACCATGTCTTGCTTCTCTTCGGAGGCTACAGTGCCAGGTGCCTTGACTATCACATTGCCTTCAAAACTTTGGTTTTGATAGCCTCCAACTTGGTGTTAGTGACGTCTTGAGACTGGAACTAATGGGTGCTCTTTGGTTGAAAGTTTGAGAAACAACTACTCTCTGTTTAAGCAATATTAAGGTTTTTACATTTTTTTTAAATTTTATTTATTTATTTATTTTATCAGGCATTTGGTTTGGGAGTATGGAGGTGAAAGAAAGTTGGTTTAGAATCTCATGACAATTTAGGGTAGAAAGTTGTATGATTGCAAGTTTTCTTTCAGCTTTTCCTCCTTGTTTCATTTTTTATCCAATCAAATGGAGAATTGAAGATCCTTGATCATATATTGAATTTTCTAATATATAATATTTAGTTCCCCCCCCTTTGGGCCAACTCAAATGGATGAACTCAGATCCATGAGCAGGGGGTGAGAAATTAAGATCCTGTTTACTTTGTAAAAGTTGAAGTTCAGGCATCATATTTTTGCAGGCACGGACAAGAAACCTCTTTCCTGTTTTATGATTGAAATAATATGTTCATATTCTGTACTTTAGCATATTATCTTTGGGACAAGGTTCTGGCTTATTTCTACTCATTACAGCAAAGGATTCTCCTCTTAATTGGAAAATTAAGATCCTGTTTACTTCGTGAATTTTGAAGTTCAGGCATCATATTTCTTCAGGCACAGAAAAGAAACCTCTTTCCTGTTTTATGACTGAAATAATATGTTCATATTCTGTACTTTAGCATATTATCTTTGTGACAAGGTTCTGGTTTATTTCTACTCATGCTAGCTAAGGATTCTCCTCTTAATTGAAATTATAATCTCAGTAACTAGTTAAGTGTTTAATATAACACCTTTGATGCATGGAAATCCAGATGGCACAGCACTTCAATGAGTTATCAGGTATATCTGGAAGCATTCCACTCGGAAGCTTCAATGCCATGTTCAATTTCACTGGTTCTTGGCATGTAGATGCAGCAGCTACAAAATCCCTTGCCATGGTTGGATATTACATCCCGCTATTTACAGTTGAATTGGCAAACTCAAATTTAGTGTTGCGTGACGAAATCAAGCGTGCTGTTCCTTTTACTTGGGATCCTACATCTTTGGCGAGGTAAACAATTTATTTCAGCATTGTTTATGGTTGTAATTCACTAGTCAATACTCCAAAAAATTTCCCAATCATCCACATCATGTTTCTAATTTTTTTAATGTTTTATTCATTATTATTTTACAATAGGAAAACTAATCCAGAAAGTCAATAACCCAATATTTTTCAACTATTAACATGATTCCTTTGTCCAAGCCAGTAAGTCTTCCACACAAACATCCTTTGGATAATTACCATTTTCCTTGAATAACCAGCCAATGAAATGCTATTAAAGAGCATCATGATTTCAGGTTGGTCTGTGTGCATTGATGATTTCTTTGGATAGCTAACATTTATTTGGTCCCTGTGGGAAATCAAAGTTGGGGCCTCCCACAATTCCACCCTGTTGAGAGAGAGAGAAAGAAGAAAGACCTTAATTCTCATTAATGTCATAATCTACTTACAATTGAGAAATATATATATATATATATACAAGGCTAGGAGTCCTAACTACCATACATGTGTCCTATATTAACAAGGAAAGGTTATACACTATAAATACATTATATTCAACACTCCCCCTCAAGTTGGAGCATATACGTCATATGCACCAAGCTTGTTATAAATATATTTAATCCTAGGACCTCTGAGAGATTTAGTGAAGATGTCAGCTAGTTGATCATTTGAATTAACAAAACTTGTAGCAACACATCCTGATGCGATCTTCTCTCTAATGAAATGACAGTCAACTTCAATATGTTTGGTCCTTTCATGAAAGACTGGATTGGATGCAATATGTAATGCGGCCTGGTTATCACATATGAGTTTCATCTGTTCATCCTTTCCAAATCTCAACTCTCGAAGAAGATGTCTCAACCATATGAGTTCACATGTTGCCAAAGCCATAGCTCGATACTCGGCTTCAGCGCTAGATCTGACCACTACATCTTGTTTTTTACTCTTCCAAGATATTAGATTACCTCCAATAAAAACACAGTACCCTGAAGTGGAACGTCTATCTGTGGGTGAGCTAGCCCAATCTGCATCTGTGTAACCAACAACCTGAGTATGACCTCTGTTCTCGTACAACACACCTTGGCCTAGTGTACTTTTGATATATCGAAGAATGCGGATTACGGCATCCCAATGGCTATCACATGGTGCCTGTAGGAATTGACTAACAACACTCACAGGAAAAGAAATGTCTGGACGAGTAATGGTGAGATAGTTCAATTTACCTACGAGCCGTCGATATCTCCCGGGGTCTCCTAAAGGCTCCCCCTGTCCTGGTACAAGTTTGACATTCGGATCCATAGATGTGTCTACCGGTTTACAGTCTAACATACCGGTTTCTTCCAAGATGTCTAAAGCATACTTCCTTTGAGAAAGGACCACAGCAGAATTGGATTGAGTTATCTCAATTCCCAAGAAATACTTGAGTTTCCCCAAGTCTTTGGTCTGAAAGTGGGTAAAAAGGTGTTGCTTTAGTTTCTGAATACCATCCTGATCACTGCCTGTAATGACGATGTCGTCCACATAAACAACTAGATAAATACACTGCCCCAAAGAGTTATGATGATAGAAAACTGAATGGTCTGCTGTACTGCGAAGCATGCCAAACTCTTGAACAACAGAACTAAAACAGCCAAACCATGCTCGAGGAGATTGTTTCAAGCCATATAGAGAACAGCGTAACCTGCATACTAAACCAGACTCCCCCTGAGCAACAAAACCAGGAGGTTGCTCCATATAAACTTCCTCGGCAAGATCACCATGAAGGAAAACATTTTTAATATCCAATTGATAAAGAGGCCAAGAACACATGGCAGCCATGGAGAGAAGCAGACGGACAGAAGCAATCTTGGCAACAGGAGAGAATGTGTCACCATAATCAGAACCATAAACCTGAGTATAACCTTTAGCAACTAAGCGGGCCTTAAGGCGATCAACCTGACCATCATGACCAACCTTAACTGCGTAGACCCAACGACAGCCAACGGTAGATTTACCAGAGGGTAAAACAACAAGATCCCAAGTGCCATTAGATTGCAGAGCAACCATTTCATCCACCATTGCCTGTCGCCAGCCTGGATGGGAAAGAGCTTCATGGGTGCTCTTTGGAAGAGAAACAGAGGATATAACAGAAACAAAAGCAGAATAGGGTGAAGATAATCGATGATAACTCAAAAAATTGTAAATAGGATGAGGATTACGAGTAGAGCGAGTACCTTTCCGAACAGCAATGGGTAAGTCATTAGGAGAAGGCAGAGTCGGGGCAGGTGAAGCCGAAGGGATAGGGAGTGAGTTAGCAGGTGCCTCAGCAAAAGAGAGAGGAGCAACGACACGAGGGCGACGATGATAAACCTGAAGTGGTCGAGGAGGCATAACATCAGGTGGGGAGACAATGAGAATAGGCAAGACTTCAGAAACAGGAAGAGACTCAGAAGTGGTGGAAAAGAATGGTGAGTCCTCAAAGAAGGTGACATCAGCGGAAATAAAGTATCGATGAGTCTCAAGGGAATAACAACGATAACCCTTCTGAAGTCTGGAGTATCCTAAGAAGAGACACTTCATGGCTTTGGCGAAAAGCTTGTCCTGTCCAGGAGTGAGAATATGAACAAAGCAAGTACAACTAAAGACACGAGGAGGAAGGAAATAAAGTGGTTGGTCAGGGAAGAGAAGGGAGTGAGGAATCTAATCATGTAAGACAGAGGAGGACATAAGATTAATCAAATAACAAGCGGTAAGAACAGCGTCCCCCCAAAAACGAAAAGGAACATTACTATGGAGGAGGAGAGTACGAGTTGTCTCAACAAGATGTCGATTCTTGCGTTCAGCTACCCCATTTTGTTGAGGAGTATGAGCACAAGAAGACTGATGAAGAATCCCATGATGAGACATAAACAAAGTAAATGGGGCTGAAAAATATTCCCTGGCATTGTCACTGCGTAACACACGAATAGAAATATTGAACTGGGTTTGGATTTCAGCATAAAATTTCTGGAAAATAAAGAATAACTCAGCTCAATTTTTCATTAAAAATAACCAAGTACATCGAGAATAGTCATCAATGAAAGTGACAAAATACTGAAATCCTAAAGTAGACGCAGTCCGACAAGGACCCCAAACATCAGTGTGGACAAGCTCAAAAGGAGACTTTGCCCGATTATTCAAACGCTTTGGGAACGAGACACGAGTATGTTTCCCAAGCTGACATGACTCACACGGAAGCGACGATAAAGTGGAAAAATGAGGGACCATCTTCTGGAACTTGGAGAGACTAGGGTGGCCCAGACGATTGTGAATGAGGAGAGGAGCATCAGTGGAAATGCAAACTGCAGGAGATGAATCCGAGGTGAGGTGATAGAGGCCTTGAGACTCACGTCCTATGCCAATCGTCTTCCCCGTACTCCGGTCCTGCAAGGTCACAAATTTATCAGAAAAGGTAATAGAGCAATTAAGAGTACGAGTGATTTTGCTGATGGAAATAAGATTAAAAGGACATTCAGGAGTATAAAGGACAGAAGTGAAAGGTAGAGAAGGCAGAGGAAGGGCCAAACCAATACCTTTAGCCACAGTTTGAGAACCATTAGCTAAGGTAACAGTAGGTAAAGCAGAGGTAGTAGTAATAGAGGAGAAAAGATCCTTATTACCAGATAAGTGATCAGAAGCTCCAGAATCTAGAATCCAGGGTTCAAGAGAAGATGTGTGGGTAAGGCAGGCAGAGGCATTACCAGGTTGGGCAATAGAGGCAACAGAAGCCTGAGATGCGGAAGAGCTCGGAGGTTGAGGCAGCGGAGAATCAGAGGACTGGGCCACATGGGCAGTGCGAGGAGGTCGTCCATGTAACTGATAGCAACGATCGCGAGTGTGGCAAAGTTTATTGCAATAGGTGCAATAAGGATGTTGACCTCTACCTCGGGTACCACTGCGGCCTCCTCGAGAGCTAGTTTGAGAAACTAACACAGAAGAATCTGAAGTGCTATCAAATGGCAAAGTCTGAGTGGAGGAGATACGGAGGAGGCGAGCAAACACATCATCCAAGGACGGAACTGATGAACTACCAAGAATCTGATCGCGGACAGGCTCAAGATCCGGACGGAGGCCAATAAGAGTAAGAACCATGAAGAACTTGTCAAGCTATGTTTGTTGAGCCCCAACATCAGGAGTAAGAGGCATCACAGTCAAGAACTCCTCCTTAAGAGAGGTAATCTGGCCAATATAAGTAGATAGATCCAAGTCCTGTTGGCTGATATGGACAATAGCAGAAGCCACCTTATAAAGACGCTGGATATCATTCGTATATAATCCTTTGGCCTGAGTCCAAAATTTAAAACAAGTTTTGTAGGCCCGAAGATGAAGAAGAATCTTGGGATCAACCGATTGCCATAATACACTACATAACTGTGCATCTATCTTCCTCCACTGTACGCGGTCAACCTCAGGGATATCTGCCTCCTGTGTAATCAAGTGATCCTCATATCCTTGACCCATAAACCAAAGTTCAACAGAGACAGACCAGGAAAGATAATTGTCACTGCCAACCAATTTATCCGAAGTAATCATAGGAGATCCAAATATAACAGCGGAAAAAATGGAATTTTTAGTAGTCATATCTACTTATCTAGAGAATGAAGTATGTTTGGATCGAAGAGAGCCCTAATACGACTTCAGATTGCGGCGTGGCACCACCGAAAAAGGGAGACGGCCTCAGATCGAGGCGTAGTACCACCAGAAAGGTAGAAGAACACTTCCCAAGGCACGTGCAGGGATTAGAGTGGAGAAAAAGTAGTCGGAGCTTCGTCGGAAAGACTGTTTGGAGGGCCGACGGAGACAAAAATCCCCAAAAGAGGTACGTGCAGGGCTCGGATGGGAGAACCAGGGAGGTAGGGAGGCTGGTCGGCGTCAGGCGAAGCTGGAGGAGGAGGCACGTCGCCGGAAAAGGTCTCACGCGCCCTCACGCGCCGGCGCGTGAGATGCAGCCGCCGGCCGAAAAACTGCGCGTGGACGACGCGTGGATGCTCTTTTGGTGCCGATGCCTTCACAAAAGTTGGAGATCTCCTCCAGGCGCTCCTTCTGGTATGGTCGGTGTCGGAAAAATGTGTCGCCGGAAGTTCGCCGGAAAGTTCGCCGGCGGTGAGTGGTTTCTGTCGATGATCTGACTGACCGGAAAGTATTGGGAGATGGGGAAGGTGACCGGAATGAAACACGGTCACCGAAAGGTTTCCCGGAGTTGATGACACAGGAAACAGGAAAGAATTAGGTTTTCTTCCTTGGCTCTGATACCATGTTGAGAGAGAGAAAAAGAAGAAAGACCTTAATTCTCATTAATGTCATAATCTACTTACAATTGAGAAATATATATATATATATATATATATATATATATATATATATATATATATATATACAAGGGGCTAGGAGTCCTAACTACCATACATGTGTCCTATATTAACAAGGAAAGGTTATACACTATAAATACATTATATTCAACACACCCCAACCTCTTTCTACTTGAGTCGCACAAGGGCATATGCTCAATTGAATGGTGCATCTTGTTCCCTGTAGATCTGTTCACCTGTGTACATTTTGGCATCTTGGTAAACCCATGGAAATAGGCTCAGTTTTTCTAGGAGAAAGTGTAACTACATGTATCTCCAAAATTACTTCTTCTGCTGCAATTCTTGCAGTCTCTCTTTATAGTGCTGTATTTTTCAAAAATTGCAATACCCCAGAGCTTTTGTGTCCTGTCTGGTAATTAGATCAATCTCAAGAGCTTGACAGCATTATGTTTCTGACCTGAAATTTCATTGGTTTTCTTTTGTCAGCTTTATTGAAAATTATGGCACCCACATTGTTACATCTGCAACTATTGGTGGAAGAGATGTAGTTTATGTAAGGCAGCACCACTTATCTCCTTTATCATCATCAGACATTGAGAACTATGTGAAAGACATTGGAGACCAGAGGTTTCTGGACCCAAAAAGTCAGCCAACTGCTGCTCCACTCAAATACAAGGACAAGGCTAGTATTATGCACTGCCTGCTTTAATACTGTCATTGCTTCTGAAAGTATTATGGAATGGCTTTTGTTCTGCCTTGCCATTTAGAAACTTTTTGTTTATTTACTCATTTATTTATTTTTCTGATGAGCAAACTGGAGAAGCAATTTGGAGGATGATTCCTTTTCCAAGAATATATGAGAGAATTCTTTCTTGCTGCAGGATGTTACAGTCATTTTCAGGAGGAGAGGAGGTGATGATCTAGAGCAGAGCCATGCAAAGTGGTCAGAGACTGTAGAACTGGCACCAGATGTAATTAACATGAAATTTGTTCCCATTGTTTCTCTGCTTGATAGCGTACCTGGATTAAAACATTTGGCCCGTGCAGTTGACTTATACTTGGAGTGTAAGATCTCAGCTAACATTTACCCTTTTGGTTTGGAGTGTGAATTTTGGTTTGAGTAGCTATTTAATTCTATTTCAATGATGGATTCCTAAAAAAAAAAATATTTTCTGTGATTTGTATTAGCATCTACTATCATTTGAAGTGAATAGGCCTTAGAGTTGTTTGAAACATTTTTTCCAGAAAACCTACTTCAAAAGGTACTGGTTGTTTCTTGGTAAATATTATTGATCTTCTGATTAAACCTATTTTTTTTTAACTTAACTGTACTTTATTGAGATTTAATGAGTTTAGCCTGATATACATTGTTGAAGTATTATCTGACAACTTAATCTTTTGGGTCAAATTGGTAGTTTAAGTGTAATGAAGACTGCACAATAACTTGTTCTGCCTGTACTGCCAAATAACTTGTGCTTCCTGTACTGCCAATACCTGAACCTCTGCTATCCAGAAAGTACTGATGATATTGAGATGGTTGTACAACAACCTTATGAGGCCTGATATAGTGTTGGCATTAGAAGGCTACATATTAAATTGTTGCAAAGATCTTTGACAATTCAAATTAGTTTATTCAACTGTTCTGCAGAGAGGCAGGATAGAGAGTAGACTTTATTGTGTGTTTCACCTCAATAAAACAGAAAAGTACCTTTATGGTTTGAGAGATTTGATGAACTCTTTACTATTGCGAGTCAGATAATCTCTAAATTTGCAGAGATTCGTTTCTCTCAGCAATCTTTTTGTTGACTGTTTGGAATGGAGGCTCTTTCAAGAGAAATAGTTGTATTAGTACAGTTGCTGCTGTGTTTTCCTTTTTTTTTTCTTTTTTTTTATTGTTTTTAATATAGACTTTCTGATTATCTGCTATTATGTTGGTCAGATAAACCACCTATTGAGGACTTGCAGTATTTCTTGGAATTTCAAATAGCTCGAGTTTGGGCTCCAGAACTTAATAAACTTCAAAGAAAAGAGCCTGTATGCCAATCTCTTCAGTTCAGCTTGATGGGTCCCAAACTTTATATCAGCCCTGATCAGGTATTTTTCATGGTTATTATAAACACTCCTTTTAAGCATGCAGTCAGTCAAAATGGGGAAAGGAAATGAAAATATGTGAGTGTATAATGATAGATGTGGTTTCTGCTTTGTGATCTCTGTGACCTTCCATCCCTTCCTTTTCAATAGATAAACCCATCTTGCTAGGGGAGTTCAAGAATGTGATCATCAAAAACAGAGAAAGTGAACAAAAATATAAATGCGGATAATCTTAGATGTGATTTCTGTTTTGTTATCTCTATGAGTCATTCCTGGGATGTGCTTGAGAGAGAATCTTGTAATTCATGTAAGAATCTTTTTAAAGAATTGATAGGACGGACTGGGCAGCCATAATAATTTTTTCCACTTTGTCAAGTCCCTACCTGTTTCAGCATCCCAAGTGTTTCTTCACTTGCTAAGTCAAAATATTACTTGATATTGCAGGTAACAGTTGGCCGAAAGCCAGTCACTGGGCTTAGACTTAGCCTAGAAGGCAGCAAGCAAAATCGACTTGCCATCCATTTGCAACACCTAGTGTCTCTTCCAAAAATTCTTCAACCTCACTGGGATGCACACATGGCCATAGGTGCACCCAAGTGGCAGGGTCCTGAGGAGCAAGACAGCCGTTGGTTTGAACCTATCAAGTGGAAGAACTTTTCTCATGTAAGCACTGCACCAATAGAGCACACTGAGATTTGCATTGGCGACCTTTCTGGCGTTCACATTGTAACAGGGGCACAGCTTGGCGTTTGGGATTTTGGTGCCAAAAGCGTATTACACCTCAAACTTCTCTTCTCCAAAGTACCAGGATGTACAATAAGACGGTCTGTGTGGGATCATAGCCCTTCCACCCCTTCTACCTCCCAGAAGCCTGATGGGTCATCTTCATCACTATCAAATGAAAAGACCGAGGACAAAAAGGGAGATAGCTCAAGCCAAACAGGGAAACTGATCAAAATTGTGGACTTAACAGAAATGTCCAAGGGGCCACAAGATATTCCAGGTCACTGGTTGGTTACAGGGGCTAAGCTGGGGGTGGACAAGGGAAAGATTGTATTACGCATAAAGTACTCATTACTCAACTACTGATCTATTATGTTATTGTAGTTTTATTGTCCTCCACTCGAAAGCGTAGTCAAGCATTCTTTGCACAGGCCATCCCAGTTCATTTGTTCTTCTGTACATTTCCTTCCCTTTTTACCCTATTTAGTTGATAGGATCTAAATTGTCTCAAGGTTCTATTTTTTTGAATGTTGGTTTTCATCTCTGGTTTTTTTGAGGACAAAGCCATGTTGAATAATGACTGATGGGTCCAATTTTATATATTGTGTAATTCATTTCTATGAAAATGATGGGTTTGGTTGGTCTCTGCTGCCGGCTTTAGCCATAAGATATTCCTTGTTCTGCCATTTTTCATTCCAGTATGTTTCCAATCTCCAATTTTAGATGGCTGAACTTACCTTTAGGTTACCTACATCATCTTGCTGACTATTAATACTTCTGTCAATGAACTTTTGAACTCCCTGTTAATCAAAGTTTTATCTTTACTCAAATCACCCTTCGTACTCCCACCAATGACCACCCAAGAAGTTACCATGTGCCTGTTTTTATATGAACTGCTTCTTGATGGTTGTCTGCCAGGAGGCATGTTTGCAGAACAGAGACGAGGTAACGTTGCCTAGTAGCTTAATTTAATCACTTTCCAGGTATAAAACCCAACTCGATCACCTCCTAGCTAACGCAAACATTAAACATCTGAGACGATACAGACAAAATTAGGGATGACTCAGGAGGCCTTCAAGTTCAATGATCTCACAGCCGTGTGGTTCTTAATTAATATGATTGCTTCATGTGTGTAGGTCAAGTGACTCTGCTTTCTGTTTGGATTTAATAACACAATCATACAGTTACAGTGGAACCCACATGGATTATAACGAGTATATTTGCTTTAAAGTATAGTTTCCTTGGAATGACATTTGCCTTATTTAAAGGGTTGGGACTTTTCATGTAGCCTTAGAATCTTTCGATGCTTCCTGTGGTTTGCATTTAAATATTGCTCCTGAAGTGGCTGCTCATGGAGTGACGAAAGAGGCACCAGCTTGTGTCCATAAGAAAAGCTCTCCAAGAAAATTGTTGTGAAGCATTTGGAACAAATACAACTGCTTTCTGCTTGTAATATTGCTTTTGTAGCAGTATGTATAGCTAATATAATTAATCTCCAAGTTGCTTCATTTCTATGCTTGTTCCTGAACAAAATTACTTAGAAACCCAATTGGGAAAATCTTATTACTATAGTGTATTTGTACATATGATCATGGATAACGATGTTTTCAATGTTAATTCCAGGCCAAGTATTATTTGCCTATCCAAACTTATATACTATAGTTTCTCATACTAGATGAATGACGGGCAATTTAGCCTTCATACTCTTGGAAGTATTGAGAGATTTAATCTGTCCTTGTTCAGATAAATGGAGGGGTAAATGAACCTCCTCTGCATTAATTCCTTTTCTGTCGTGTTTCATATTTGAGAAATCATGACTACGTCCTTGGAATCTCTCTCGAAGTCGGCAAATTCTACAGAAGCTACACTTGCATTCAAACAACAAACAAGGGCTTTTGTCCCTATGGAAGTGTCCATCAACTCTTACTATGATCATTTATGCCATTAAAACCTTATATATACATGGCATAATCTTCCTTAGTTTCCACCGATCTCACCATCTCTACTTTATTGCTACAGATTCTCAAAGGAACTTGTAGCTATGGTACCTAAAATCTTTTCAGCAGTGCTTGTGCTTCTCTTTTGCTTATCTTTTATATGTTCAGTCTTATCATTGATATTTCACAATGATTCCCATGCAGGAGAAAGGTGAGCTTGTTGAGGGAAAGGTAGATTGGAAAGGAAGAACAGCTATAAGGAATAAGCATGGAGGACAATGGTTTTCTTCGCTAATTCTAGGTAAGAGTTAAGACATGATTGCACACTAATTATACCTTGAGATTTCTCGCCATGCCTAATTTTGGGGTTATTATTTGGTTTTGGATTTGGGTTGCAGCATCATTTGCTCTTGAAAACATGGCAACTGTGGCACTGGCAGTGAACCTTGTGACATACTTTAATGGGGTGATGCATTATTCGATCGCTGATGCAGCTAACGAGCTAACCAACTACATGGGAACTGCTTACATTCTCTCCATTGTGGTGGCCTTTCTTGCAGACGCTTATATTGGCAGATTCTATGCTGTTCTTGTTTCAGCATTCATTGAGCTTGTGGTATGCTTGAACATAACTATAAAGAGCAATGATTCAGAAGATGGAGCCCTAGCCTATCTATAAACTTGTGGCTGATTGTAGAGTTAATTTTTATTCTATGTGTTCATCCAGGGACTTGGATTGTTAGCTGTACAAGCTCACTACCCCAAACTTAAGCCACCTACTTGCGTCATCTTTGATCCAACTGCTGACTGCCAGCAAGTTCATGGAGGCAATGCTGCACTTCTCTTTGTTGCCCTCTATTTGGTTGCTGCTGGCACTGCAGGAATCAAAGCTGCATTGCCAACACATGGTGCTGATCAATTTGATGAGAAAGACCCACAAGAGGCAATGCAAATGTCCAGTTTCTTCAATGGGCTTTTACTAGCTTTGTGCGTTGGGGGTGCAGTTAGTTTGACACTTGTTGTGTGGATTCAAGACAATAAAGGATGGGACAAGGGCTTTGGGGTCCCCGCATTAGCGATATTCTTGGCCATGATAGTCTTTGCTATTGGATTGCCTCGGTACAGGATACATGTCATTCAGGGAACTAGTGCCATCACAGAAATTATACAGGTATCCATGATCACCATATTCTATTAAGAATACATGTATGGGAATCAAGGAACTGAATGTTTTTGGTATGTTCTGCTAATATTTCTTGTGCTGCTGCTATTCTAAAGCCCTTGTGGAACTCACTGCTATGCTATTAGCAACAAAATTAGTTCCAACAAGGTAAAATTATCTGGGGGCCACTCAATTTGGTTCCAATTTAGCATCAGTATGGAAGAATTTAACTTCACTTTCTAAAATGACATGGAAGTTGAGGGGCAGAAGAACCTCCTTGGACTTGTAGTCCATTATCTTCTATGCATATGGACTCTGTATTCATGGTAGTGCAGTGCATATGGATCAGGACTTGTTTAAAGGTTTTATGTATCGTGTGCAGGTACTTGTTGCATCATTCCGCAACCGTAAACTTCCCCTTCCTGATGACCCTGCAGAGCTCTATGAGATTGACAGGGACAAGGAAGCTGCTACAGAAGCAGAATTTCTACCTCACAGAGACATTTACAGGTTGATTTTTCTTCTCTCCTTCAGATTTTTTTTGAAACACAATATGATCTGCCAAAGCTTCTTTTTATCAACAGCAAGCTGAAACCTCATTGACAAATTTCCTGGTAAAACTGTTTCCAGGTTCCTAGACAAAGCAGCCATCCAAACAACCCTCCTAGGAAATTCTGACAAACCAGAAACTCCAAATCCATGGAAACTTTGCAGGGTCACCCAAGTGGAAAATGCAAAGATCATAGCAGGCATGGTCCCAATCTTCTGCTGCACCATCATCATGACCCTTTGCCTCGCTCAGCTCCAAACCTTTTCCATCGAACAAGGGCTCACCATGGACACAAGGGTCGCCAATTCATTCAATATACCACCTGCGTCACTCCCCATCCTCCCAGTCATCTTCATGATCATCCTAATCCCTGTGTATGATCGTATCTTCGTGCCCTACGCCCGTGGCATTACTGGCCTCCGCACGGGCATCACCCACCTGCAGCGCATTGGCGTTGGCCTAGTGCTCTCCGCAATTTCCATGGCAACCTCTGCTGTAATGGAAGCCCTAAGGAAAAGAGTGGCACGAGACAACAACATGCTTGACGCCATCCCAGTACTTCAGCCACTTCCCATTAGCGTTTTCTGGCTATCTTTCCAGTACTTCATTTTTGGCATTGCAGACTTGTTTACCTACGTGGGACTCCTGGAGTTTTTCTACTCTGAGGCACCAAAAGCCATTAAATCCATCTCTACTTGCTTCCTGTGGAGCTCCATGGCACTTGGGTATTATTTCAGTACCGTAGTTGTTAATATAGTAAACAGAGCAACTAAAGGAATAACAAGAAGCGGAGGATGGTTAGCTGGAAACAACATCAACAGGAACCATCTCAATCTCTTTTACTGGTTGCTTTCCATACTGAGTATGATCAACTTTTTCGTCTACTTATTTGTTGCAAAGAGGTACAAGTACAGGCCTCAGGCCCTAGTGGCTCCGATTGCGAATGAGGAGAATAAGAACAACAAGGCATCGGTATAAGAAAATGAAGATTCGGTTGTCTTCCTTTGAAGTATTTTCTATTTCTATTCAAAATTTGAAGATGTTGTCAAGGAAATGGGAAAATGTACTGCATTGCATCATGGCGGAATGGCATGTTTGGTTTCTTTCTTTTATATTTGTTGTTGGGTAAGGCTAACCACTTCTCCAAAATAGTTTTCCATCTTGAGGACAAGGACTTCTGTTTTTACTTTCATCATTCTTATAGTCGTGTCTGCTTTCATATGGGAGAACCGATTTAGAGACTTTTGTTTGGAAAATCAGTGGGTTGCTGATCTTGGAGCTAGGCTCAATCCGGGTTCATGGTTTTGTTGTTCAATAACAAAATTTGCTATATTGAGCATTGATGAAGTGGAAAATAAAAATCATAGAGTCTGTTTGATAAAGTTTTTAAAAACAGTTTTCTACTTTTAAAAATAGAAAAAGGTTTTTGATACTATTTAGTTATTTTTCTCTATTTCTAGTTTTTAAAAATAAAATATAAAACACTTTTTAAAAAACAAGTAAAAGATGTTTTCACCGTTTTTTAAAAACAATAAAAAGACACATACACTCTATTATTTATCTTATATATAGAATTATTATTTTTTAATTTTTTTACTAAACAAATTAACTTCAAATTAAATAAGATTTAATGTGTTGGAATTGTTAACAAGTTTGTTAATTTTTAAAAATAATTAAAAACTTAAATGATAAACTCATTAATACCATAAATTTATGAATATAATAAAATATCATTTTTCTAACATATAATAAAATAGTATATTTTCTACTAAAAATATAATTTATGATTTTATTATAATATTACTATCTATGTTTTACTAAAAACTATACATTTTTTTAATTTAATTATAATTACAAAATTATTTTTATTTTTCAATAAGACTTTAATTTAATTAAATTAATTAATATTATATAAATTGAATTTAAAATGTTTTTAAAAAATCAAAACAATTTAAAAAAATAAAATTATTTGAACAAGTCTTTTTGTTTTTTATTTTTAAAATCCTTTTATAAAAATAACTTACCAAATATCCTTAATTTTATAAAACATTAAAAAAAAAAACTTTTTTTTATTCTTTTAACTTAAAAAAAAAGTTTCTAAAAAAATTTATCAAACAAAAAATAAAAAAAAAATTAATTAAAAATACTTATTTGACTTGTATTAAAAATGAATATTAAAATTATTTTTATCTTATATAAATTTTTATTTCACTACATTAAAAAAATTGTTTGATAATTTTTTTTAAAAAAATATTTATCTTTAACTCATACATAATTGTAAATTTAATTTCTATTTTTTAATAAGACTTAATTTTAATTTGATTTCATATTATTATAAATTAATTTTATAAAATAAAAGTAATACATTATCTTTAAAAACAACACAAATTCTTTAACTCAAACAGCTTCTTGTTTTTTGTTTTAAAAAAACTATTTTTAAAAACATATTACCAAACACACTAATTCTTTAAAAATTCTAAAAAAAATGTTTTTGGTTCTCTATTTTAAAAATAATTTTTAAAAACAAATTTTAAAAAAACACCACAGGCCCTAAATTTGTAAAATATGAAAATTAATATCTTTACCTAAAAATACTCTTCCCAAATAAGAATAAGTGGATGATAGCATCAATCACAAAGAGAATCCTTATATCTTGTTCTATTATTCAGAATTACCCTCAACCCTCTAACAGGACTCCTATTTTTGTCATTTTCTTTTCTTGTTTGGATTCACTAAGTCGTGGGCACCGAGTGAAGGATGAGATATGGGACACCCCGTGAGGCCATGTGTGTTCAACTTTGAGCATTTTCGCCACCCTTCAGCCACGTCGATAACATGCATGCACACGCGGCATCCTTCTATGTCACCTCCTAACCCACCCGTCACGTCGTCTATTTCAAGACCCCACGCTCACACCCCTCATCTAACCCCATTCTCAACTTCAGATCCGGGAGACTACCCAGAACGCCGTTGTTTCCATGGCTTCCAGCGACAAAACACCCCAGGGCGTGCCGACCAGCGGATCACATACGCCCGGAACGCCGATGAAGGCTGGGCAGTACGTGCTGGACAAAGGAGCCCAGATGCTGCAGAGTCTGAAGCCGGTGAAGCAAATGAAGCAGCACGTTTGCACCTTCGCTCTCTATAGCCATGACATGACTCGCCAGATCGAGACTCACCACTACATCACTCGTCTCAACCAGGACTTCCTCCAGTGCGCCGTTTATGATTCCGACAACTCGACGCTCATCTTATCGGTAAAACACCTCTCTCTTTCTGTAACTGGTTGTTCCGGTGATTTAAGGTATAGTTAAAACCTCCAACGTGGTCTTGGCAATTGGGTGTGCAGGGATTGAGTATATTGTGTCTGATCGTATTTTCGAAGCTCTGCCGCCTGAGGAACAGAAGCTGTGGCACTCCCACGCTTATGAGGTCAAGCTCAACGCCTCAAACCTTTTCTCTCTCTCTCCCTCTCTTTCTTTTAAATTTTATATAATTATTGAGTATTGTAATAGTAATACATATTAAGAGTAATGGGTGGTGCAGATCAAATCAGGAATGTGGGTGAATCCCCGGGTTCCAGAGATGATCCAGAAACCGGAACTCGAAAATATTGCCAAATCCTATGGCAAGTTTTGGTGCACATGGCAAGTCGACAGAGGTAGTACCCTTCTCTTAATTTTTTCTTCTTTCTGCTTCACATAAAACCAAAAGCTATCGTGAATATTGATGGGTTTTCGTTTTTGATGTGGGATGAGTCAAGGTGACAGGCTTCCACTGGGAGCACCTGCACTGATGATGTCGCCACAGGCAGTGAACTTGGGGATTGTGAGGCCGGACTTGGTACAGAAAAGGGACGACAAGTACAAGATATCCATCGATTCTCTGAAGCAATCAAGGCTGGAGATTCCGGAGCCGGAGTGGATCAATCCTAATGCCGACTACTGGAAGCAGTCTTTTGGCAAGGGTTTTGCTCTTGACATCGAGCCCACTGAGATGAAGTTAAGGGCACCGTTTCCATGAACATATACAAGTAAGTGTCTTTTTGTATGTACGTAGGGTATGATATAAACACTTGCAGTATATGCATGTGTTCTGTTTGGAGTTCGATTATACGGGTGTATAATGTAATGTTTTGTACGTACGTATATCCTGAAGGTTATATACTATGATACTATAGGGGTCTATGTCGTAGAATTATCATGACACTCTCCTGTCTTTCACAAATGACCACATCACAGCGACAGCATTAAGTGATTTGGGTGTTCGTCTTTTTGAATGGAAGAGTAGTTCTCAAGTTCAAAGGGCGTAGGGATTGAACTCAAGTTTCTTCCAGAAAGCGTTTGTCAATATGAAAAATTCAGAAATTGCTTGGTTTAGACAACTAAAAACAATTGATCCCATTGGCATCCTAATTTTGAGTTAGGTGGGTACAACAATTAGCATAAAATTAAATCCTCCAAACAAAGTCAATTTTCTTACTCAAAAGTCGAATCACAAAAAATTAAGATCACCTGCCCAGTGAAAATTTCCTTTTTAACAAGTAAATTGAAATTATTAGTTGGTGGTCGGAGGAGCCCCAAAGATGAGGACAGTGATGTGGACAAATGTACGCCCCTTAACCCTAAGACGTATACAAAGTCAAGCCTTATGAGGTGGTACCTTGGCTCTATAAGTAGCCTATGACCAAGGCAAAGTGGAATGGCCTTATGGGGTGGTACCTTGGTTTCATGAATGGCCTGGCCTATGACTAAGACAAGATGGGATGGATGCTAGTGACGGGCTACATGCGTTATGGCCTAACTGGATCAAAATTCAAGGGTTGATTTTTGGCATAGTGGAATTTTCGGATATTTGTGAATTAATTAAAATATATTATACGTCCCCTAGCATGGATGATGTCTCATTCAAGTGCCAAAACGACCTAAAATACTCTTTAGGTGGTGGGGTGGGTGACTCAAGGAAGGGCAAGGTCGCATGTGTGTGGCCAAACCTAGGGTTTTTGTGCAGGGCTTTAGACACGAGTAAGGCACATGAGGCAAACCTTGTTAACACCCACACATGAACTCCACAACATATGGTGTTAGGAGTGCAACTTGTGGCTGCAACAACATGAAGTGTGACGTATCCCCTTTTGATGATGGCATAAAAGTGCAATGCCTTGTGCAATGAGGTGACTTAGCATAAGGGCGTAATGCTTCGTGCGTACAGATGAGGGAAACTAAGGCGTGATGCCTAATGTTAATTAGCACATGGGTGCAATGCCTTGTGCATGGAGATGAGGGGTCATGGGTACAATGTCATGACTCGTTATACCAAGAAAAGGGTTTGAGGAAGACATGGAGTTGTAACAACAATGAAATAGAGCAAACATGAGTGGGTTGTCTCGATAGGTACATGATCCAGATGTGGGAACACATATGAGTATGGTTGACACGCTTGACGACGAGCAACAAAGGGCAACAAGCCAAGGGAAGGATTGGCACCGAGGCACGTTGTTGGTTATGCAAGCCAAGAGAGAGCTTGGTATGCACACATGCTACATAAAGAGCATGCAGTAGGTTGCCTAGAGATACTATAACAAGATGATGAGGCATGTTGCGAGGGATAGTGGCCAACAGAGGGCTTACAATACACACATGAGCTGCATAGAGATGTATGTAGCGAGTTACCTAGAGATGTTACAACAAATTGATCAGATTTACAACTGATTCAAGCACATGAGTGGATTGACTTAAGACATAAGAATTGACAAACTTTAGGCAAAACATAAGAGAGACGTTTGAGCAAAACTAGGATTGCTTACTCCTAGTTAAATAGGAAGTGGTTAATGTCACATCTATAAAAACAGGGGTTGGAGTGCCTTCTGAGAAGATTAGAGGGAGATCATAGAATATATACAGAGTCTATAGAGAGGAAGAGTCTTCTTAAAACATAACATGAAAGAGCATGAACCCACCAAAGAGATTGTGGGAGTCTTGTTGAGTTATGTCCTATATTATTATTTAGAGAAAAAAAATAAAATACAAGTTAGGGATTGAGCCCCGTAACCTTGTGTATCTTTATGGGTTTACTTAATTTCAAACTCATAGGCTATGTTTGGTTCTCAAGAAATTTGAGGGAAAATGGAAGGGAAAGAAAATATAAGGAAAGAAAAAGTGAAGGAAAATAAAAAATGGATTAAAAGTTGGTAAGTTATTTTTATTTTTTACTTCAAATTCATTTTGGCTATGTTTGGTTCCCGGAAAATTTGAGGGAAAATGCGAGGGAAAGAAAATACAAAGGAAAAATAGAAGGAAAGAAAAAGTTAAGAAAAATAAAAAAATAGATTAAAAGTTCATAAATTATTTTTTTTGTTACTTCAAACTCATTTTATCTATTTTAACTCATCAATATAAAGATTAAATAATTTAAAAATACATAAGTTTTTAATTAGTTTTAATTATATTTGATTTTCTTTGATATTTTTTATAGGACAACCAAACATGAGAAAATCATTTTCCTTAACATTTTTTTTCTTTCCTTTGTACTTTCTGGGAACCAAACATAGCCTTTATTTATTTTAACTCATTAATATAAAGATTAAATAATTTTAAAATATATAAGTTTTTAATTAGTTTTAATTATATTTGATTTTCTTTTATATTTTTTATAGGACAACCTAATATAAAAAAATCATTTTTCTTTGTATTTTTTTTCTTTCCTTAGTATTTTCCGGAACCAAACATAACCATAGGGTTTTGGTAGGTTGTCTTAGAGGAATCTAAGCACCACATGGCCGGATGCCAAAAAATTGAGAAAAATCATGCCTGTGGCAACAACCATGGTGATGGTTACGACACTAGAGTTGTAATTGAAGTGATGAAGTAAGTAGTGTCCTGATAAAGTTTCTCTCAAAGGTGAGATGTCCGTAGGTATTCCCATGTTAGTGTGTTATGGCGAGACATGCTATTATGTACAAATCACTTTTCAATGGCAGGATGTGCACTCATGAATTACTTTATTATTCAAGTATAACAAAATAGCATTACCTGTTTTCCTTACAAGCTCATCCTTTTCTCTACTGGCATGGTTGTTGGTAAAATCTTTCCAACGAAACAATTATCTTAAAGCACAATAAATTAAAATTATTTCTTTCATTAAACCTTTTAATCTTAAAGTATCGTTATTCCAAATCTAACAATCAATGTTTGATACCAATTTATTGTGAAAAACCATGATAAAAATAATAATAATATCGAGAAGAAAATTAGAGAATGAAAAAAAATAACGAAAAGCACCAATTTACGTGGAATAGCTTAAAAATTACATTCACGAACAAAAACTAAAAAAACTTTCAATATTATACAATGAGATTGCAATCTTATACCTCTCAAATCCTATAACCTTAATTATACTATAAAAAGCTCCACTTAATCAAAATCTCTTTTTTCTCAAAGATAGAAAAGGATCTCATATAGGATGTTTCATTTGTAGAGTTGAATATACTATGTTAAGAAAAAAAAATTCCTTTGTGTTGCAAAAATGAATCATATGTGTTTTGAGGGTATTTGGAATAAAAAAATATATATTTAATGCTTATCAATTTATTACATAAATTTGAAATTTGTTATTTTTAATATGATTTTATTTCAAAAAAAAAAGAAGGAAATTTTATACCTTGGTAAACTATGTACTTGGCCTCATATATGATGTTTCATTTGTAGAGTTGAATATATTATGTTAAGAAAAAAAAATTTCCTTTGTGTTGCAAAAATGAATCATATGTGTTTTGAGGGTATTTGGAATAAAAAAATCTATTTAATGCTTATCAATTTATTACATAAATTTGAAATTTGTTATTTTTAATATGATTTTATTTCAAAAAAAGAAGAAGGAAATTTTATACCTTGGTAAACTGTGTACTTGGGCTAGGAGCATTTTAATTAGAGAATCTTATCTAGGATAAGATGTCTAAACATATGAATTTTGAAATTTTGATTCTTTTTAAATATAGAATTTCTTTAAAATTTGAAACACATGCTCATAAAATGATTTAGTACTATTTTATTTGTGAAAAGGGAAAGTTTAGAAATTAATTACTTTTTAATTTTATAAATATCATTTCAAGGATTATTATGCAAATTTAAAATAATAATTTTATAAATAATAGTTGGGATTTATTTTCAAACGTATGATAAATACAATAAAAAAAAGTGGCAATAAAAAATAAACCTTGAAAATTTTGAAGGAAAATAAAAAGTGGGAGGATAGAATGAAAAATAAAATAAAAACAAATTTATTTTATATAGATTTTTAAACTCATTAACTTGTTTTTTTAAGTTAAATGTATGAATTTTTAAGTAATTATAATTATATTTAAGTTTCCTTCATATTTTTTAGGATAATAATGAGAAACTCATTTTTTAAAACATTTTTTTAGTATTTTCTTGGAATCAAGTATAATGTAACATAGCATTTTCAAATTCATTTCTCTTTTTTTTTTTTCTTTTCTATTTAAAGATTGAACAATTTAAACATTTTTAAGTGCTCAATTAATTTTAATTATATTTTATTTTATTTTGTATAGTTTTATGATAAATCAAAAGAGAAAATCATTTTTTTTCCTATTCTTCGATAAAATTGGGTTTTGGCTCACTAATTTGAAATATATATATAAAAAAAAACTCAAATTTAAAATACATGCACTTTTTTTTATAAGTAAGATGTTTATTTTTTTAAATGACCATTTTACTTGCCATGTTAATAATACCAATTCACAAGTAAATTTTTCTACATAGATGATTAATTATAAAGAACCAACCTCGCTTTTAGGTTTTTTTTTTTTTTTAACAAAATAAGAAATTTTAAAAAACTAAAAATACAATTAAAACTAAATACTTAAAAATTAAATACAATAACAAAAAACTTTTTTAAAAAATAAATAAAATATTGACTTTCATTATATTTTCATTTTTTTTATAAGTGTTAATATTTTCTACTAGAGTATTTTAATAGCAAAGTAAAAGTCAAGTTTTATTTTTATATTTGTAACTTTTAAATTTTTTTAATTCTAATTTTTAAATTTTCTTATTCTATTGTTGATGTCATCTAACAAAATTTTTATTCAATTTTATTAAAAAAAAAAAAAGATGAGAAGATTTATACAATATAAAATATAAAATCATTATTAATTAGAAAATTTAAAATGATTTTATTTATCACTTGAAAATCCAATAAAATCGTCATTCTAAGAAATAATTTATATTTTTTAAAATAATAAAGATAAAATTGATTTATAAAATTTGAGGATTTTTTTTTATATATTTTCAAATTAATGAGTAAAGATTTTTTTTTTTATGTTAATACTTCACCAAAACCAAATAAAAAGTAGGGCAAACGAAATCATAAAATTAAAAATAATAATAAGAAGAAAACACAAGTGGAATGGTTAAATTAATGGCCACTTGTTTTAATCATTTACAGATTGAGATGATAAGATCAACGTTCCAATCCAATAAAGCTGGCAGCACTGTCGAGAAATCCAATGGAATATTCAACTGCCACCTAATGCTACATGCTGCCAGATCAGATTTCAGTTTTGTAGACTTTAACAAAATTATATAATTTAAAATATATAATAATTGAGAAATTAATTTTAAATTATACCCACATCGCCAATTAGAAATTAGAATTGAAGGTTCAGATCTGAGTCGCATAAGAAGTCTCTACACCTGACTCACATCCTATCATATTCTCACGCCAGCATATTCGTTTCCATCTTTGGGAAGGTGCCATTAGATTATTTGTTCTCCCGTCTCCTCCGCATTTCTGCTCCTCCAGATCACCTGCTTCGACTGAAACCCTAAACAAATACAAATAAAAATAATAATAATAATATTGAAATTTACAGAGATGAAAGCTACAAATATGGTTTCCGTTCAGAGACATCTGGCTCATTAGGATTCTAGGGTTTGTATGATTTGTTGGGCTTTCTCTCTTCGTCTGGTGAGTTTCCGTCGATCCTCCGGATATGACAGAAGAAACGGAGTCGATAAAAGAGGTATACTCGGTGTGGGGGATTCCGCCGGAGGAGGTGGGGGCGAGGGTGAAGAAGGTGATGGAGGGCCTGAGATCGGAGTTCGGGGGCCCAGCCTTCGAGCCCCACGTGACAGTGGTCGGGGCCATCAGTCTGACGGAGGCCGATGCGCTTCACAAGTTCAGGTCGGCTTGTGATGGCCTCAAAGCTTACGATGCCAGCGTGGATAGCGTCGCTACAGGAACCTTCTTCTACCAATGCGTATACCTGCTTTTGCATCCTATGCCTGAGGTAATTAGTCTGCCTTCTTAAATTCCCAATGCTTAATTATGGATCCCTTCATTATCTTGGCGTTGTTTTTTAGCTTTTCAATCCTGTGGCCAAACTTAGGAGTTCACCATTTCATAACACAGTTGTAGCTACCTGCGATGTGTGGATGATGATCCAAATGTGTTAATAGAATTGTTTTCATCAATTGTACTACGATTTGCTGATATGGGATTTCTGATTCCAGGTGGTGGAAGCTAGTGCACACTGCACTGGTCATTTTGGTTTCCGAAGCTCAACTCGTAAGTTCTATATACTCTTGCATTTATTTAAAGCTTGGTTATTTATTTACTTTTGGTTCTCCATGACTTGGCCATTGGAATAACTTTTACAGCCTTCTGAAAGTGAATATGCTATTTCAAATTTATTTTAATTTATTAACTAATTTTAATTATAATTAATTTTCTTTCGTATTTTTCTTAAGATTTAGTTTATGACAGATAATTAGTTATCTGTTAATAACAGTTCGTTTATGAGCTTTGGCAATATCCTGCAAAACTCCCCTTGGACAAGAAAATTTAATGGTTACATTTTTCATTTGGGATTCAAGAATTATTCTCCTACATCAATTTGGTGCTTGAGGAAGAGTATTTTAATAACAGGGTGGCTATCGGTAACAACAATTCAGTAGATATTTTGGCTATCGGTGAAGTGAGTCGGTGGGTGATGGGCGATATTATCTGTTCTTTGTTTGGGAAAATGATTGTTCGTAAATGAGGCAAAGGTTTTTGGTGATTTGTTTGTGATTAGTGAGTAATTTTGGAATCATTTTAATGTGACAAAATGCAGAATGTTAGTATGTTTTGGGACTCTACATGCACGTCAATCTTGGAGCTTGTTTGACAATGATTTTAAGAAACATTTTTAACACTTAAAAATAATTGTTTTGATAAAAACTTAAAATGTTAAAAAGACTAGAAGTGCTTTTCAAAATCATTACCCAACAAACTCCTATTATGGCAAATTGTTTAGGAATGTGAAGGGAAAAGCAGAGTTCCCAAAAAATAAAACAAAAAACAAAATTACATATCAGTATATCACCATTTTGAATCCATGTGCTTTTGCCCCGATATGCTGGTTGATATTCATTTTCAGGGAAATAATTGGTGTTAAAGGAGTGTGAATACTTATCCAAAATTCTTTGCTAAACTTTGTATACATCAATATTTTTAGAACCGGACCGAACATTGAACCGGAAAAGTTATCGATTCATATTTCACTGGTCGGACCGATGGTCGAACTGCGGTTGAATCGATGACGTTATAAATATATAATTTATATTTTATTAAAATTAAAAATAATTTTAAATACATATAATTAAAAAATTAATAATATTTATAATATTATTTATTCATTTTTATAGAAATGTATTAACTTTTTTAATTTATTAAACAAAACATATACAATATTTAAATATGAAAAGAAAATGTAAAAATCGTATTTAAATATTAAACATATTGAAAATGAACAAAAAAATTGTATTATGTAAATATATATATATATATATATATATATATATATATATTATTTTTTTAAATAATCTATATGGTTGTTCTTGTTAAATTTCAGGGTAAGGATGGTTGTAGTAGAGTAAATAATATTGTATTAGGAAACCTTGAGGTCTATTGTTGAAGCTCTCTTGCTTGCAACAAAAAGAGTTGAGGTTTTCCTTAAATTTCTTAATTCCACATCAAAAGTGAGAGGAAGCATAAATAGATTTGTAAACCTCTTCATATCTCTTACAAATTAATTGGTTGTAGGGCTGGGCCATAGGGCTTATTGCTTATTTTAATAGGCCATTTTGCCAAGAAGACTCATCATAGGAGTGGACACTAGACCAAGGAAAATGTGAGCTTGCCAAAAAGAAAAAGAGGTGGTGGAGTTGACCCGGGTCAGCAGTCCAACCGCCAGTTTAATCGGTTCGAGACCGGTCCAATTGGTAGATGGTCCAAAAAGGGGAATCGGACCGGAAAGCCCTCCGGCCGATGGTTCGACCAGCCGGTCTAGTCCAATTTTTAAAACAATGGTATGCATGCACCTTAAGTTCTTGTACCAAAGGACCCACTGTTCAGAATCAAAGAGTGGGTCTTTTGTACTATAACTTGATTGGCACATGGAAAACCACATACCATTGCTGTAATGTTCTTTGACTTGTTCAGATAATCCATGATTCTCACCCGGACTTGCCTTAGCATTGAGGACTATGGCTTTTAGTGGTACTTATTTGCTTTGGAGAACAGATCATGAGTGAGAATCCAGGATAAAAGTGAGGGATAAACAAAGTTGCTTCCTGCCTAATTACTCTTATTTCAGTTGCAGTTTCTTGTTTTCATTCCTCTGGCTTTTGATTTCCTTTTTTCCTACTTTTGTAAGAAAATAATTGACAGTCTTTTTGAGTTTCTTTTTGTCTAGAGAATTTAGGACTCCTCGTATGGTTTTCCATTATAACTTCCACCGATGCTAATGCTGATGCTAATGAATAAAGTCTGTATTATCATGCAGCTTATATGCCACATTTGAGCCTGCTTTATGGGGATCTATCAGAGGAAGATAAGAAGAAAGCTCAGGAGAAGGCTAAAGTTCTTGATGAGAGCATCGGCAGCCTGAACTTTACAATAACTCGCCTTGCATTGTACAAAACCGACACTGAAGATAAAACTCTGACATCCTGGGAGAAAGTTTCTGAATGCGACCTCATTCCCAAGTAGATCTACCATGTTTCTTGTATGTGATAAGTAATAAGCTTTCTCTGTACTCTTTTGCCCTGCCACAGGCAACTCAGTAAGTCCTCTGTCGTTGGTACTGTAACCAGTGGGGGCTGTTGTGATAGATAGCTGTCCCCATTCTTCTATGTTAACATAAAGCTTCCATTTTGAATTTGCATGGCAGTCAGCCAAGAAATGCAAAACCAATGAACTTGTACAGCACTAGAATTGGATAAGCTAACATATAAATAAAGGTATCATATGACAGTCTTGAGTGATTTGTAATACTTTATGCAGTATGCTGGAGCTATTGGGCTGGTTTCACCTGTCTGTCTGTAGAGATCTAAAACAAATATCAAACAGATAACGAATTGAAAATGCAACCACATATTATACTAGCCTTCTAGCTAACTGCATTTCCACCAATTGAGACTGCATAACCAGTTAAAGAATATTCTTGTATCTCAGTCCTCTGCCAAACTAAAATTGATATAACCCACAACCCCATTAGTTTCTTCCTTTGCCTTTGCAATACATCAAACCAACTTCAGTTGTGCTGCTTAAATAACAAAGTATCCATTTAATTGCTTTCCAAAGTTTTGAATCCACTTAGAAGAGTGATTCTATATGCCAAATCTTGTCTTGTACAAACCATGACATATATCATACTTCCCACTACACTTGCGCATGACACTTTTTCCATATATTTCTCTTATTCCTCTGTAAGTGGAGATTGTGCTGTCGGGTGCTTAAAATGTGATTCCAAATGTCTTATACCTGATTTGACATTAGTCATCTTAAATCTCCCTACCACTTGAGTGATAATGTTTGATACGATTCCTCAACACAACTTTAATCAATCATATACATTTTCCATTGTTTTAGATCGAGTATAATTGGACATGTTAATTTAACAATTAGGTTGTTTTTTTTTTTTTTTTTTTTTTTATCAAACTTTAGAATACAAATTTGACTCGAATTACCCTATTTAATAATCATACTTATTATTGAAATTATAATCATAACCTATTTAATTCATTTAATTAATTTAAAATTTGAATTTACATAATTAAGTGAATTAAATTATAGACGTGTTAGATTGAGAAGTTAATCATATTGATTGAATTAAAACTTAACTCGACTGGATTATTAAATCCATTTTGATCATTTAGAATTTTGTATGTATCTATATCACTAAGCTCTAACACCGGTTTGTAGAGATCCACATCAAGTACAAAGATAACCAATTGAAAATTCAAACAAAATTAACAAGAACTTAAAGCAAAAAATACAAGCAATTAAGGACATCGAAGAATTATCTAGTTCAAATCGAAGATTAGGATTTTGAATAATTTATTATGTATGATCCAAAAAAAACTACATCACTCAAGACTCTTCTTTGTCCTTTTTGTATTATGATAGGATAAATTCAAAAGCTAATTGATAACATTTATGGGGAGATAAATTCAAAAGTCTAATTATAGTATAGAAAAAATATATTTCTATACCTATAAAAAATGCATTGTCAATTAGATAGTATTACGTATACATTTTTTGGTCTTATTATTTATACTTTAATCTTATTTATTTGTATACTTGTATCTCGATCTCATTTATTTGTAGTTTCATTCAATGGTTTAGATTTTACTATACTAAATATATTGTTTAGATACCTTAGCATTTTTCTAATTGAAACCTCAAAAGGCTTGGCTTCATATAGGTGAAGGATGATCTCCTATCCGAATTGGACTAGGACTAGATGGCGTTTATACATAAAGTTGAAAGATGATCATCCCAATGTGAATCCAAAATACCCATCAATTTATAATCATTTAAATGAATAAAAAAAATGGAGAAAAAGTTAAAACACTCTTCTCCACGCACCCACTGGGCCACACCCCATCCACCATTATATCCACCCACCCAGCCTATCCTCAAGAGGAAATCTTTGAAAACCCAACGCCCATGATGGGAAATATGACTAAGTTCCATATGATAATATAACTTATAACTTAAGACTCATGAGCTTATCCTCCAGCACAAGAATTGGGTGGCATAACCAACTTTTAATTCTCAAAAGCCTTCCAAGTCAGCATCTATTTTTTCTTGGAATGATCATCTCATGGGCTGAATCCATTTACCCAGTCCAAACATGCGGACTTTTCCTTAACATATGTCTATTGTTAAAATCAAGTTGAAGTACAAAAGTCTGACAACTTTAGCCACCGACTGATTAATTTGTTGGATATTCGGATCCTATTTCATGTCCCATTTCACAATCTGGAAATTTTCAAAGCCTTTAAAGTCTAGGCAAGTTGCCATATTCAGCCAACCCATCTTCTTAATGAAATTTCATATTCCATGTTGGAATTTTAAACTTTGGAATTTCACCATCCAAACTTAGGAGAATTTAAGGATTGTGTCACATGTTACTTCTATCATTTTTTTATTTTTTTAATCATCTACCTATATAAAATGATTGAGTGTGCCAAAAACTATCTATTCATTATTAAATGTGAAAGTTTTTTTATTAATAGTCAATTCGTATTTATTACGATGAAAAAAGTGAGAATATAAGTAATGATAAAAATGGTAATATAGTCAACAATTTTGTTTTGACTATAAAAAAATTAATTTATTTAATATTATTAATTACCATTATTTGATTTGATTTGATTTTGATAGAAAAATTTGTCTTTTATGATTTCATAGAATTTTTTGATTCATCGTTTAAATAACGAATTAGTCATTCTAATCAATATTTTATATATAAATGGTATTACTTAATTTATATTACTTTGTTGTAACTATATTAAAAAAAATTAAAAAAAGAAATTATAAATAATAAATAATCATAAAGATAAAAATACATATAAAAAAATAAAAAGTGTAAAAAGGTAAGGTTTAATAAATTTTTGGAAGAAAAATTAAATGAGTTGGCATGATCAATTTATTCTTGAATCAAAATCAAACTGGTCTTTTAATATTGAAAGAAATGAGCCAAATAAACTTGTTTAAGATTGGTTTAGTTTTATTAAAGTAATTGGTTCGGTTAAAGTTGATGTAGCTATTTAGTTTATTTTTTTTTAAAAAAAATTCTAACTCAAAATATAATAGATATATTTAAAAATTAATTGGAGTATAGTCTAATGAATTGCTTTAATAGAATGAGTATTTAAAATTTCTAACTCAAAATATAATATTTACATTTTAAAATTAATTTGACCATAACTCAATGAATTGTTTTAATAGAATATATAAAATAGTAAATAAAAATCTCTACCAAGTGGTTCCACCTAATCTAAGGTCGCGATTGAGAGTCTCAGGTCGTTTAAAGAAGGCCCTTAAAGCAACGTAATGTGTGCGACATTGAACTGTTCACTCTTCTTGTCAAGAAGAGGAGGAGGTTATTATGAAACCTCCACTTGTTGTTGGACAAAGTTTTGGTCAACTACAGACGAAGGCGTCCAATGTTCACCTCCTTGCTTCTGCATCGGAACACAAAATTTTAAAATACTGGTTCGACCATGTCTTTTTAAAATCCAAACAAAGTCAATTTTTAAATGGTGTGTTATTGAAAATCGAACCAATTTGACCAAGAATGGAATGCACCGATCTATGGGGCTTACTTGCGCTGTGGTTTGGTTTGACCCTACGTATTCTTTGGGACATAGAAGTTAGAATATGTGAATATTGGTGGCTGATGGGTGATGGCGGATAAGTGGGAAAACAATTGCATTGCAAAAGTGACGTGACTTTAATTATTTCAACAACTATTCATAGTTATGGTCACGTGTAAAGTCTTGCTTTTCTCGCCTTATGCTACCTAACCTCCCTATGTTTATCTACTAAAACCCTAGTAGAAAATTAATTTTGTGCTTTCCAAAGTTTTAACAACCTATATTGAAAGCAACTTATCATTATGAAAAGGTCGTACAGGTGATTTATTTATTTATTTATTATTATTATTATTCTTTTAGATTATAAGATATTATTTGGGTTTTTAAATTACGGAATTTTCACTAATTTTATTATTTTAAAGATTAATTTTATATTAAAATCGAAAGAATCTACAAGTGTGGGTCCCACTCATGTGAACTCCTCCTGCTCAAAGGGGAAAGGCGTCTGTTTCCCTCCAGCATACGTTAGTTGGCATACAGTTAACATCCGCGTCTGCCGAAATCCAATTCTCTCACGCTCCACCAGCGCGTGACGCCCGCCCACCCGCATATCTTCGCTTATTCAAAAAATCGTCAACATTACTTACCACTGGATATTCCAACTCTTTTTCAATCCGCGAACTTTTTTTTTTTTCCTCTCTAGATCCAAATCACCACTTCTTAGGTTTAATCTTCCAAATTCGGAAGTTTTTGGGTTTAAGCTCTACTCAATTGAAATAATCGTCTGTTTTTTTGGGTTCCGATGGCTGTGGAATCGAAGACGGCGGTGAGGTTCACCTTGGGGAAGCAGTCGTCCCTGGCGCCGGAAAGGGCCCAGGATGAAGCTCTGACCGAAGGTGAGCAGGGAGATGTTGAGGGGATTGATCCCAGGGTCAGGCTGATGTATCTGGCAAATGAGGGCGACTTGGAGGGGCTGCGCGAGCTTTTGGATTCGGGAATGGATGTCAATTTCAGGGATATTGATAATCGGACGGCTCTCCATGTGGCCGCGTGTCAGGGCTTCAGCGATGTGGTTGAGTTTTTGTTGAAGAATGGGGCTGAAATTGACCTCGAAGATCGCTGGGGAAGCACAGTAAGATTGCTGCTTTTTGCTCTCTCTATTTTGAATTGTTGCGACTGCGATGTGTTTTGGTTCTTTTGTTCATTGATGAATTACGAATTTTTGTTTGGTTATTCGCCTGGAATTATACTTCTGTAGTTTCGAATATTAAATAGAGAAATGAACAATGATTTCCGATTGGATTTCAATTCCACGGACCTCAATTTTCCACGAAAAAAGGAAAAAGTGTGGAAAACTGGACTTCCAATTGTGCACCTATATGAAGCATAAAGTGAATTAAACTTATTTGGTTGCAGGGAATTGGGGCCTTGAAACTGCTTTTTCAGACCCCAGTTCCAACTCCAGTAACAGTTAGTTATATGCTATAAAGATATATAATTATGTTTATGATCTGTCCTTGACTTGTTGGTCCAGTTTTGTAGGAATCTTTCTTGTTTATGTTTTTTACTTTATCAGGCTTCTGTTTCATGTCTTTGTTTACATAATGTAGATAAGATTCCTGCAGATAAGATTCCTGCTACCTGGTAATCTGAGCTTAAGTCGAGTATCAGGTTAGGGCATGCTGGTTGGACTTGGTGTCAGTGACGTAGCCAGGAACTTGTGCTAGGGGAAAAAAATACCAAGATTTATTTCAGAGGGGGCAAAATATAACAAAATTGTTAGCTCAATGGTAAACTTGTTGCTCCTTATACCTGAACAGCCCCCCCCCCCCCCCCCCCCCCCTTGATCCTAACCTGGCTCCTCCCCTGCTTGGTATGGTTGTATCATTTTTTGAACATTATTTGTGCCACTATAATATTGGACATCCATTAAATATGCTTTGTATAATGAGAAGCCAGTGAAATTGGACTCAAAGTGCTTTTTCTAGAAAATAAAAATTGGGATAAAGTTATATAAAGAAATGATTACGACATCAATATAAAAAGTGCCAAGATCTTAGATTGGTAATAGTTAAGGTTTCTTACCTCAATTAATATGTTTCTTTGCCTTTTATACCATACAACTATGTTATATGGTGTAACCCATTGTCCTTTGTGGATATTGATAAGCTGATGGTGTACAATTGTATTACATGGTTTCATGGCCTAGTATCTTATGTAGATATTGTTTGCTTTGATCCCCCTAGTGTTTAGTGTTCCAAAATGCCTCTTCACATTTTGGAGGAGGCACCTCTTATGGGGTGCTAGAAACTTATTCCCTCTAGATGATGTTAGAGGTCCTTGTCATCTTATAGGATCTACACTAATCCTTTCATCATCTCACCACACAGGATCTCATATTCATCCTCCCATGGTCTCATATTCACACTCCCATGCACCTTTAATCTCAAATTCACCTCTAAACCTTTCCTTCAATTTTGTTTTACTTTCCTTTTATTTTTTTTATTTATCTTATTTACTATTCTTTATAGTTTTAGTCTCTATAAATTAGCAAAACTTATGTTATTGGATTTTAATTTGGCTTACTTTTTCTCATCTTATTTCTCTTTAAAAGACACTTTTCGTTTTTGGTTTATTCCATCAAATATTAGTAGCTCCTATCCTCCATTGTTTGTGTTTTGTTTGGGGACCTTCAACTGATCCAAGATGCTGCCCTCCCTGTCCTTTCACCTATTTGCTATTCCATGAAATGTTGGGTAACATGGCCATTTTGTAATTCGTGCATAATTTTGTTTTTTCATTTTTTCCCTTGAATTGCACCTGTCAGTCTTCTTGTATTGGTTTGAGCAGATATATAAAGGACTGGTTCTTTCAATCTTTAATTAAATACTTCAAAAAACTAAAGGATGCTGAAATAATTGCAGGAAGTTTTACCATATTCTACATATTTTTCATAGCAAGAAAAAAAGTTTCACCATATTTTTATTTCTCTGGAAATGGTGGAATTTTAAAGCACTTATCAGTTGAACTGTATATGTTGTGCCCCCCATCCCTCTCTCCATCTCTCTTGTAATTATTTTCATTTCTCAGATATCTAGATGTTCATATGGAAGGCTGAACCATATTTATTGTAGCTGTATTTATTTTCGCAATATGCTAATGGTACCTGAACAGCCCCTTGCAGATGCAATACATTACAAAAACCATGATGTAATCAAACTTCTGGAGAAACATGGTGCACAACATCTGGTATGTCTTGGACTTGGTTGTATATATATATGGTGATAAGTGAACTGTAATTGCTGATTTTGAAGAAGTATGTACAGACCTTAGTTGTTGGTTCTCGTTGATAGCATGGTTTGGATTTATTCCTTTCCTGTGTTTTTGTGTTTAGATGGCTCCCATGCATGTAAATAATGCCCGTGAAGTCCCAGAGTATGAAATTGATCCTAAGGAGCTTGATTTTACAAACAGTGTTGACATAACTAAGGTAATCCATTGTTCTTTTCTCTTTAGGATGCTGGTGTCCTTAAACTTGTTCTTTTACTGGTCTTGTTTTGAAAGTTCATTGCACTAATTCTTGCTTGCTTCTAAAACTGCCAGTGACAAAAACATTTGCTAATTTTATTGTGGATTCTTTGGTAAATGGCATCAATATTTTTTTTGCCAATATTCTTGAATGCATTTTCTTTACCTATAGCTGTTTCAGTCCTTATGTTGGTGACAAGATTCAAAATCTTGACCAAGATTGGTATGGCTCGGCAACTAATATCTGCCTTGGCATGTCCATTATGATTCCGGTGACTGAGTTTGATATTTTGTTGAATCGTGAGACAACTCAGCCAACTTGGAGATGACTTAGTCATCTTTGGATGATTCGTGTGATGACTTCAAGAAGATGCTGAGACTAATTAATCTGGTCATGTTGCCTTTAGGAACCTCTATTTGCGTTTGGGTATTTGGGCTGAGAATGAGAGAAGGGCGGTGGAGAGGAGGTGAGGTATGAAAATAGAGGCTGGAAAGAGAGAGGACTAGCATGCCTTGGGATCCTCTGTTTGCATCACTTTGCTACTGCTGCTTCATCCATGACTGATTCATGCATCTTCACTCTTCTGTTCAAAACAAAATGGGAAGTGGGTATTTGTGCAGAGAATGGGTAATGGGTAATTGTTATATGATGGGTATTTAGGTTTAAATGGGCAATGGGTATGTGGTGGGCATTTGGGTTTAAATTGGTAATGGGTATTGGATGAAAATTTCGCTATATGTTAAATGGGTAATGGTAATTGATGGAAATTTGGATTTGCATTAAATGGGAAATGAGTATTTCAGTTTTTATGAAACAAATAGGGTATGTATATTGATATAAAAAATAGATATGCCCAATAGCCCAATAGCCCAATAGCCTAATGCAAGGGGGCCCTCTTTCACCCTATCTCTTTGTGTTGGTAATGGAAACCTTTGGTAGCCTAATTGCAAAGGCCAAACAGGGAGGGTTCATTAGGGGCTTCAAGATTGATGGTAGAGGGGAAGAAGAGACTTAAGTTTCACACCTTTTGTTTGCTGATGGTACCCTTCTTTTTTGTGAGGATGATGTATTGTAGTTGAAATATTGGAAATGGATTGTCATTGGTTTTGAATTGGTGTCAAGTCTGAAAATCAATTTGCAAAAAAGTGAAATTAGTCCAATAGGAGAGACGGAGGATGTAAATAGAGCAACTTCTCTGTTTGGATGCCAAGTAGGAAAGATTCCTACTTCTTATCTAGGTTCCCTTTAGGGCCCCTACTAAGCGTTATGGTGTATGAGATTCAATTGAGGAGAGATTTAAAAGGAAATTGGCCGTTTGGAAAAAAACCTTACCTATCCAAAGGAAGAAGACTAGTCCTTATTAAGAGCACTCTTTCAAATCTCCCTATCTATTTTATGTCCCTCTTTGTAATTCCTAGAAAAGTGAGAATTAGATTAGAGAGAATTCAAAGAGACTTTTGGTGGGGAGATTTGGGAGATAGGAGAAAGATCCACTTGGTAAAATGGCTAGATGTGTGTAAGGCTAAAATTTTTGAAGGGTTGGGACTAAGAAGGCTGGACAATCTCAATCAAGCCTTGCTAGACAAATGGTTATGGAGGTTCTTTGTTGAGTGTGAAAGCTTGTGGAGGAAGATCATTTGTGGAAAATTCGGGGAGATGGAGAGGGGTTGGACTATTAAAGGGAGGAGGGATTCATTTGGTATGAGCCTTTGGAAGGACATTAGAAAAGGGTGGGAAGAGTTCAGTGTCGAAACTCTTATCTGAATAGGGAATGGTGGCCGAATAAGATTTTGGTGGGATATTTGGGCAGGAGACTTTAAGCTAAAAGATGTTTACCTTACTCTTTTCAGGATAGCATCCCACAAAAATGCTACAGTTGCAGAATTATGGGAAAAAGAAGGGAAGGGGAGTTTTGAGAGGTTCAATTTAGAAGACCCTTCTAAGATTGGGAGGTAGAGGAGGTGACCCACTTTTTGGGATTTCTTTACCCGTTAAAAGTGCAAGAAGGTGAGGACACTTTTTGGGGGTGGAGAATAATGTAGTTTTTCTTGGCAAGGAGATTTGGGGATCCCATGCTCCTCTCAGAACTTGCTTTTTTGCTTGGGAAGCTGTTTAGGGGAAAATCTTAATTGTAGATACTTTAATGAAGAGAGGATGACAAATGGTCAACAAATGTAATCTTTGTAAAGATAGTGAAGAATTAGTTGATCACATTTTGATTCATTGTGCCAAGACAAGAGAGCTATGGACCTTTTTGTTAGCCTTTTTTGGATTGGTTTGGGTATTTTCAGCCTAAGTGAGAAATCTCCTCTTATAGTGGAAAGTGAAGGGGTTTCAAAAGAAGAAAAGAGCAATTTGACGTTTGGCCCCTATTTGCTAATTTTGGTGTATTTGGAAAGAGCGCAATCGAAGGGCCTTCAAAGATGAAGAGCTTTCTGACCAAAGATTAAAGGATCTCTTCATTCAAATGCTTTTGGGGTGGTCTAGGGATTCTTTGTTGTTGGAGTTCCTCTCTATGTTGAATTTCCTAGATACTCTTTATTGTGGTTAGCTTTGCCCTGTTATTGTAGACCATCTTTGTTTGTGCTTTGCCTTGGGTTGTTTTTGTGTATACTACCTGTAAGCATGGGAGGGATGGTTTTGGACAGATATCTTGAAGAGCAGATGAAGCAGTTTTGATCTGCAACAAGGAAAGTTTCTTTGCTTGGTCCATAAGTGGAATTCAAATTTGGTGAATGACATGGAATCATTCATGAGAACTATGGAAAGGTGACTAAGCTCTTTTTGTTGAAAGAAAGATGTGGGGTTTTTTTCTCTTTACACAGAAAAGTTTAGACATTTTTGCTGAAATAATGGGATTAAAACACTAGGTCTTACAAAACAAGGAATGAGATAAGTTCTTCACATTTCAATGCTAGGTTTAAAATAAAGAAGGGTTAATTTCACTTGGACTCTCAAAGTTTGGTGTAGATACAACTAACTACCATTGGTTTCAAATTTTATCAATTAGCACCCCTATAAATTTCGTCTATTTATAAAATGTATTTTTTAAAGATATTATAGGTAGGTGTGTTTTAACAATTTTATAAAAAATAAATTTTATTCTCTTAAAAATAAATTTACAAATGAAATACATCTATAGGGGTGTTAACTAACGAAATTTGAAACCAATGGAGCCTTAGTGTATTTACACTAAACCTCAAGGGATATGAATGAAATTAATGCAATAAAAATCAACAGGTTTGCTGGATTTCAGTGCAAAGCATTTGCAGGGGAATCAACAAAATTATATATTGTCTGTGTTTTCTTTTGTTGATTGAAATTTGTAGAACCATTCTAATTTTCTGAATTGAGTACAGTGGGTGTCTGATTTGATTTTGATGTAGGGTCTGTTTGACACAGCTGTAGTTTTGAATTAAGGGCTTATCTGAGAGGAGCTGTATAGGGAAAAGGTAGCTGTTCAAAATAGAAATCTTTTTGTCAGAAACCTCTTCCTACCTTCTCTCTTGCTGAAGCATCTCTAACCCAGCTTTGTGGAAAAGATTCTCTAAGCTCCAAATCTGCTCTGTCTTGAAGTGTTTCAGTCAACACAACTTAGAGCACTTTAGCAGAGAGAAAATACTTCCCAAGCACTGAAAAGTGGACTAAACTGGACCCAGGGTCATACTCAGTCTTTTCTCATTTTATGCTTTCTGGCTTCTCAAAATTATAACCTTTCAGATTTTGATTCATGTACGCGTTTGTTTGTTTTAATAGTGTCAGATTGAAATAAATAGAAATAAGAGTCTTTTTGTGCTTAGCATATCTTTGTGCAGTGTGAGCCATCTCTGGCTCATGTCATCCATGAAGTGGTATTTCAATTTGCTGATCTTTAAGAAGCTACCAGCAAGCAATTGCAACAATAAAAACTTCAGGATAGCACTTGTGTACAAAAGTCTCCCACTAATGTTATAATTTCTGTGGCTGCAATGTGTTGTTCTGTTTTTTTTTTTTTTTTTTTGAATTGTAATTATGTGCCATGTTTTCCATCTATCATGTGAACATAGTTATGTTTGTTGTTCTGATTATCTTTTCTTTCCATCCAACTGTACTCCTAGTTTCTTCTCATTTTTTTCCTTTTAGCAAGTGATGCACTTCAACTTTTAAACAAATCAGTTTAATATTCTTATAGTGGGCTGATACTTACATTCCAAATGTCAAAACACTGTACCTTGGTTATTTTAGTTAATTTTCATCCATTAATTTGTAATTTAACTGGACAAAGTAATATCCCAGGGAACCTACCGCATTGCATCATGGCGTGGAATTCAAGTTGCTGTAAAAAGGCTTGGGGACGAAGTGATAATTGATGAGGATAAAGTGTGGGTTTTCAATACTAGCAATGAGTTTTGATTTTTATTTGTGGCCTTATTTCTGCTGGTAGATTGCTTTTATCCATCTGAAAGCTGTTGGTTTTGCACAGGAAGGCATTTAGAGATGAGCTTGCATTGCTTCAGAAGATACGACATCCCAATGTAGTCCAGTTTCTGGGTGCTGTAACTCAAAGTAGTCCAATGATGATTGTGACAGAATATTTACCCAAGGTTTTTTTCATCATTCAGATTACTAGAATGAAATAAAATTAATGTAATGATCCTTGGAACTGTTACTGATTAGCTGTTTCTTGGACCTTTGATTTTCCTATAATTTTTTGCATAGTCAGGTGCTCTTGTTTTTCTATGCATTTTTCATCTCCAATACCTGTTATGAGTGTTTTTTTTTGTTTTTATTTTTTATTTTTTATTTTTTTTATATGGTTTCTGGTCTTCATTGCCTTTTTTCTAATTTTGCCTGTCCAAAAAAAATTGTTTGTAGTATCTATTCAAGCTCTTGAGTGATTTTCCTTACTAAATAGGTTTTTATGTCTAGCCTATCTGTGCTTTGCCTGTTCTTTTATGTAGATGTATGTAATTTCTCTTTTCCTTCAGATGATTAGAGGCATTTCTACCATTTTGGATTTTTATTTTCTTTGGTTGATCCTTTACTATGAGATGGTTTGTGTCTACATTACTGCTTCTTTACAAGTTCTTTTCACATCCTGGAATCTTCCACATGGGGAATGCATCATTGTGACATTTGTTTTCTTTTACTATATTAAAAATTAAAATTGTGAGGATTAATAGTGCTTTCACTTGTTTATAAAATGACAACTACATTAATTTCTACTGAAATATAGTGCTGAAAATGAATGCAAAGATTTCATGTCGGTGCTGTTGAGCCTGGAGGCACAATAACTATTAGAAGTTCTAATTAAAATACTATATGAGATGTGTGACAAATAGCATGTGGAGGAGAGTCAGCTGAGAAGTTTGAGGAATTTAGGAGGGCTAGTGTTCATTGAAGGGCGGGGGATCAATGGATAGACTCTCCAGAAAGGAATAAGGAGGGGTTGGGAGATTTTGTGGGCATCACCAGCATATCCAGCATTGTGTTTCAGAAAAACTGGTGTGAGTCAGTGGAGATATGATTAGATAACTTAAGAAGGAACTTTGTGTTATCTTGCTTTTCTTTGGTTCATACCTATGAAAGTTTCACTTTGTTAATTGAAACAATTGACATTGTGGTGAGTAGTAAAATATTGCTCTTGTTGTCAAGTCCTTTGTTTTTGTTAAGTTCCTTGTCTAATAAAATAAAATAAACTGAGAGAAGGAAAAGAAAGGAGAGAATGGAAAAAAAAAAAAAAGGAATGAAGATTCCTGGCCTCAATCTATGGGGGAAATTAAGGATGACGAAACTTCTTCAAGTTAATTATGAAGCACATTTTATTCTTGTAGAATTTAGCTTTTCTGATCTTTATTTGGCTACTTATTTTCAGGGAGATCTTCATGCATTCTTGAAAAGAAAAGGAGCATTAAAAACGGCCACAGCTGTGAAATTTGCGCTTGATATTGCAAGGTCCTTTACTCAATTTATATGCTTGAATTAACTATAATTTTCTTGATATGCCGATTTTTCAATTGAGAATCGACTTTTGATATTGACCGACAATTGAACAATTGGATGTTGATTTGATTTGATTTTTTATTAACAATTGTCAAGTCCTTAGCATAAAATGGCACTCACCTAGTACATCGAATGTATACAAAAGAAAAGCACAAAAGAGAAAAATAAGGAGAATTCAATTTCAAAGGCAAAACCAATATTTAACCCCTTCCTAAGCAGTCGATGAAAATGGGAAGAGATAAGCTCTCAACCTCAGGAAAGCCTTTGAACTAATTAAAAGGGTTTGAGAAAAGACATCTGTCAACTCAAAACTAGAGAAAATCCTACAATTTTGCTCTTTCAAATGCGCCTGAACAGACATGGGTGCCAATGTCAAGTCTCTCTTGCTTCCTTTACTGATAAAACTACCATGCAAACAAAACAAAGGGTCCTTACAGAACAAGGAAGGATTATCCTTCTAAACAGCACAAAGGTCAACAGCCACAAAAGATACAATAGTCATCTGACAAAAATAGAATCTGCAGTTGAAGTTTCAAGTTGGACAATGTGTTACAAAATAAAGCATAAGACTGTCATAATATTTTAATTATTTATTCAGTATGTTACTGAATGAAATCAGGATGTCATTATAATAATTGCTTTTCATGTTAGAACTGAGGTCAGTTGTTGATATAGCTCATGAAGTAAAAAAGTTTTAAAAGAAGTGACTGGAATAAAGAACTTTTAAAATTATGGTCTATGCTTTTAATTATTTGGAAGAAAAAGCTTGCGTAATTAGGATTCTTGGACGGAATCATCTTTAAAATAGTGAACCTTTTTACTCCATGATGAATGACCAACTACTCAGGTCAAGCTCAACCTAAAAAGTTCTTAATCTCAATTATTTGGGGTTGGCTGCTCAACAATTTCTGGAGTTGGATAAAGGAGGGCAGTTATGGATGATAGATGGTCAACATAAGACATATTGTCTGACCTTATTGATATAATCAATGGCTAAACAAAAACTGGTTTTGATTGATATTCTAGTGTTCTGGATCAATATTTAGCAAATTAGACTCTCAAATTTGTTAAGCCATAGACGAGATATTCTGAAATCACACTTGTGGATAAGGTTTGATACAGTGATAAAATTTGAGGTTTGGTTTTGTTTTTTTGTTTCTTGTTTCTCATTTTGTTTGTCTGTTTATTTTTATTTATTTATTTTTGGAATTTTGGAAATTGTTTTGGTTGCTTAAATTTTCTCCTATAAGTATATTTTTTTGGATGACTTATGCAAAATTTTCAATAATCTGTAAAGAGGTTTTGTAGATTCCTGATTTCATCTTGTTTTCTTCAACTGAAATGAAGATTGATTCTGAATATAATTTTAGAAAATCTTCATGCTAATCTTGGAAATGCAAGACTGTCAAAGAAACAGAAAATATATATTAGTTTCTCAAACATACGTGTTTTAATTGATGATCACAAACATGTTTAAGTTTCTGTGAGTCAGTTGGTCCTTTATATGGGAACCTGAAATATTATTCAATCTGGTAGCTAGGAACTCGGATATTTTCCCTTATTATATTGTAATTGGCAAGCTTGCAGGGGAATGAATTACTTGCATGAGCATAGACCAGAAGCAATAATTCATCGTGATCTTGAGCCTTCGTAAGTTTTCTTGTCTCGGTTGGGTTTTCTTATGCTCTCTTTTCTCTTCTGTTCTTTTCTTTTACTGGCTTTGTTTGCACATGTATGCTTATCCACACAGACAGACAGACAGACACACACACACACAAACATGCACTTGCATAAATGTATTTTCCTTATTAGTCTGAAAATATCAGAGCTTTCTTGTGTTACCTTCGAGTAAGATAACAGAAATATATTGCGGGATGATTCGGGACATCTGAAAGTTGCAGACTTTGGAGTTAGCAAGCTGCTGAAAGTTGCTAATACAGTTAAAGAAGATTACCCTCTAATCTGTCAAGAAACATCTTGTGAGTATGCAGTTTTGGATTACTTGTCATTGTTTTCAAAACTTTAATACATGGATTATTAGCACACCCTTTCTGTAAGGAGTCATGCATGTTAAAGTGGACATAGGAACTTTCACATATTTGTGCTCCACAATTTTGTTGTTTTGTTAATTTCTTTGGTGTTTCTTAGAAAAACTAAATACAAAGTCTTTGTAACATGGCAGATCATGAATTTGTAATTGGTAACAAGACATGTTATTTGTCATGAACAGGTCGATATATGGCTCCAGAGGTTTTTAAAAATGAAGCTTATGATACCAAGGTGGATGTTTTTTCATTTGGTCTAATTCTACAAGAGGTAAAAGTTTTCTTCATTCTTGGACTAAATGTATTCCTGAAGTCTTGTCTTGGCCATGTCACAACATTTGCCTCTATTCTTCTATATGGTCTGCACTTCAAAGTTCACTACATGAATTCATATAGATAGTCCACTAGGCTTTTATATGCAAATTTATTTGGTTGTACTCATTGTTTTTATTTTTATACTGTTTTCTAGTTGTAAAGGATAGCCATGCTACAAATGTCACAGGAATTTCTGATTAATCAAGACAATATTTTGGCATTGTTGATCATGGGGAAAAAAATTGTGATTCATATTAACGACTACTGATATAAGGGCTATATTTCTTTTCTTTCCTCTTTTGTTTTATATGAAATCAGGTTCATTCAATATGCTATGTTATATATAATTACTTGAATTTTTTTTTGACTAATGAAGTGACAGAAACACAGACATCAAAGTAACATGTTGATGCAGTGTACCCCATATGTAATTAGATATATGTTGAAAACAATAAGTCCAGTGTGGCCTACATAATTTAAAGAGTGTGCTGGAATATCTCGAATAAATTATTGCTAAAAAAAAAATTCAAAATATTCCTCCAACTCATTTTCTTGATGTCATATACTCTTTCTTTGCTGGTGTAATTTGTTTATACCGGGATAAATGTAGGAGGAAACTGTTTGTATTATGTTTAATTGATACTTTCTTAGATTCTAGCTCATGCTTTTAACGAAAATTCCATCCAATGGAAGACGCTTGATAAGTAATAGTTGTGATGTGCTTTCAGATGATTGAGGGCTGTCCACCTTTCAGTGCAAAGCCAGAAAATGAGGTTCCTAAAGTATATGCTGCACAAGAGCGACCGCCTTTCAGAGCTCCATCCAAGCTTTATTCTCATGGACTTAAAGAGTGAGTCCTACTTGTATCTTGGATATTTATGTTCAAGTTGTCTGCTTTTATGGATGATAAGAAACATAAAAAATACTACTTTTTATTTTCTTGTCTTTGGTAGCCTATATCTTTTTGGTAATACATTTGTCCTATTCATAGTATATCCTCTGTTTTACTTTTACTTTGCCAAGTTTATGTGATTCAACTGTATTTTTCATTTTTATTTATTTTTTGTGGTCTGAGAAAAATGTGCTTGTACAACAAATAATTGACTGTTTTCTAATCCAATTTGGTCTGATCTCGAAAATATTGAGTTATCTTATGACTTTCTAAGTGAAGCTCATCTAACTTCGCTGATCTGTCAAGGAAAAGAATCATTCCTATCTTTCTGCCTACAGGTTGATTGAGGAATGCTGGAATGAGAATCCTACGAAGAGACCAACATTCGGGCAAATACTTACTAGGCTGGACCGCATTTATAACCATCTTGGTCATAAGAGGCGTTGGAAGGTCACTCTCTCTCTCTCTCTCTATATATATATATATATATAAATTTATTTATTTATTTATTTTTCCTTCTCTATTCTTTTGTTCTGGATAATTTTTTTTTCTAAAATTTTCCCTTGGTGGGTAGGAGGTCCTCAATTACTTCATCTATTTATGTTTATAACTTTTAAGTTGCACCAGCAAGAAATTTTACCAATTTCCAATAATTAAATGGTTAGTAATATTGGTTCATGTTCCATGAATCTGGTATATGGATAATCAGTGGAAGGTTCTTTCTATGGTGAGGATCACCATGTGAATGGTAAATGGTAAGATATCCACCTTTGAGGGAAAAGTGAAGTGCAATAAGATTTTGGGACTCTAGAAATAATCCCAAGGGAAATGTTCAACACAAGGTGCTCACATGATGATGGCGAGGCTTGTGACTTCCGAAGAAAACCCCATCGAATAGTTGTAGTATTAATTGCCATTTTACGCGGAGACGTTAGAGCAGCCAAACATCTCAATTAGCTTCATTGTCTTAACTGAGGTACTAGCACCATTGTAACTCCTATTTTTGAATTGACCTGTGCATGTCGACGCCATTATGATTCATCAAGCATGCACAATAGGGGTCCTGCACTCTCTGCACTAATCCTCAATCTCAAAAAACACTTGGATTGAGCCACTGGTGTGGAAGTTGCTTCATAGAGGTTAGAGAAGGTTAACATGGGGAGATACTGGAGGTATTCTTATAATCTGCCATCAGATTGCTATGGGGAGGCAAACTTGGGTCTCTCAGGGATTCATGGCACATTCTCATATTTGACAAACAGAGGCTACTTGGTCCCCCCTACCACTTCCACGTTGATGCTCCTTAGTTTGATGGATGTGAAAATGTGAGGAATGAACCCATAGGGTTTATCCACAAAAAAGGAAAACAGGATAGTTTGGTTTCATTATTCTATTTAGAGTCTTTTTATTATATTAGGATTGATTTTTAGGATTTACTTTTTGTTAGGTTTCAATTTAGGTAGTGGTTTACTTTGTGCCAAGTTTCTATTTCTTTGTCTTCTTATTATATTAGAAAAGTTTTTATTTCTTTTAGTTTTTAAATAATATTCTTTTCTTATTCTTGCAAGGAAAGGTAAGGAATTATGAAAATTGTGCTACTAGGGAAGATAGTTATAAGAGTTCATATAATACCTATGTACTCTTTCAAAGTGAAAAGAGCTAAAATTTTAATAAATAATTTCAACATCTACTGTGCTTTCTTTGAGGTATGATTGTCTTCCAAGTGTGATTGCTTAGGAAATCTAGGTGTGATTGTGTAGGAATCGTGGTGTGATTGGTCAAGGATTTTTTTTTTTTTTTTCCAGCCATCTTTTATTATTTTCACCTCATTCTATAACCCAAGAAAACCATACAGTGCTGGAAATTTTATAGTCCTGCATTAGAAACCTCCTTGCATGTAAAGAACTTACAAAAGTGGGAGAATCTTCTGTGAGTGACTTGACTTGGAGGGTGAAGAGTACCAGGAGTTTGTGCTGTCGATAAACGACTTGGGAAGCTCATGAAATTGGAGGTTTTGATCAAGCCTGTGGGTAATGAAGATATCAAGGAAGTAATGGAGGTGCATGCAAGTTATGCCAGTTTGACTATTGAAGAGAACAGAGGTGGGGATAGGGATAGTCCAACGAAACGGGTGGGTTGACGTGCTAGTTTGATTGAGGGGGTCATGAGGGCATGTATAATTTTCAGGAGGTTGAAGTTAGGTTAATCTTGCTCCCTCCCTCTTTGTGAGAGCTTTCACCTCGACAAGGATCATATAGCCTGATTGAATCTTTCTGGGTATGGTTGAGACAAGTGTAGGTGGGGATTGTGATGGTTAAAAGGACACCACTTTGGATAGGCTTACCTTAAGTAGGAGTGTAAAACCTGTAGCCTGCCCACCCTAAAAAAATTTCAAGGCCTTGGCTTGGCATGGGCCTGACCTTGGCTTGAACCTCCCAGGATTGAGGCTGGCCCTCATCCTCAAGCTTAGGCTTTCTTAGCACTTACTTTACTCCTAAAATGTCACTCTGTTCCTGTCTCCTGTTTACAAGACTTCTGTGCTCTTATGAGTTGTTACTTCTCTATCTAATTTTCCTCTTTCAGTGATCCCCCTTCCCTTCCACTTTTCCCCATCCTTTATAATCCCTTTTGGGCCACTCCTCTCCCTCATTCATCCCTCTCTTAGCCCAGCAAAGATCAAGCAGCCCTGGGGTCAACCTTATTGCAAAGATTGATCCCCAATTGTGGAAAAGTGTATGGTATAATTAAACTCCACACAACAGTTTGGACATCCATCCAAGTTGTTGCTGCTGCACTAGGACAGCACAATGCTCTGGCATGAGAAGATGAGGTCTCCTGGTGGAGGACCCACATGGCTGGAAACAACTGGTGAAATGGCGCTTGCAAGTTAGCCTCATCAGACTTGTGTGTATGAAGGTCAGGCAGGAGATGGCTGCTCATTGGTCCAACTATTAATTTGCAACCAGACATCAATATTTATGATCATGAGCTGGACCTTTCCTTTTGTTGTTGGAGTGTAGAGATAGTGAATGCGTTGATTGGGTTAAATAAATAAGCTGGTCTCTTATTTAAAAAAACTAATGTGCTGTTCCTGGCCCCTCTTAGATATAAGGCGCCACACTGGAATGATAATTTTTATGCCATTGCTTTGTTCAGTAACATCCATGTTTGATTATTGCAATTGCAAAGCTGAATCTTTCTTTCCTGATCTTTCTTTCTTCTTTTGGGGTGGTTGGAGCAGGTTAGGCCATTGAAATGTTTTCAGAACCTGGAAGCAATGTGGAAGAAAGATCATTCTGATCTAAGCACCTCCAGCCGTGCATCTCGTTCAAACCGGTAGTAAGTGAATAGCAGGGGATTTGTGTGCCATAGTTTTCTCTTCCCAACTTGGTGATAGAACTGTGAAGTTTGGTTTATGTAGCGAGGAATACACAGTTTCATCATTAAAATAGAAACTCACCCTTTTTTCATTTGTGGGCTGAGAACTACAATTCATGTGGCATATATTGCTATAAAAAAGTGGCACCGTTTATGTAAAACTGTGTAATAAAATTGCTTTGCATTTTTAGGTATCAATTTTGAGCCCATGCCTGAGGAGGGACTCTTTATTCGTTACTACATTTACGCTAATGCATTTAGTATCAATCCTACCATCTCAGTGAAGTCATATTTCTTTCTGTGATTTGATTTCTGAGAAGACAAATACATAAAAACCGCTTAGAATCTTACAACAGAAATAAACTCCATTGATGGGAATGAATGGTACACATCTGTCTTTTTTCTGAATGCCCAACATATGGTGGGTGTGAATTCATTCGCCAAACAATTAATTTCATCGATGTAGATATCCGTCGCATTCTTTGTTTCTACCATCGTTGGTTGGTGGGCTTCAATCTAAATGAATCGCTTCCCTTTTGGTGGTGCTCACAGGAAAGTGTTCTTCCTTAAATCAATCCAAAAACTTTGCTCAGTTCACAACCTTTTTTCTCACTTGGATGTTCTTCCTGTTATTAAGTAATCATAAAGTTCCCCATGGAGTGGTCCTCGCCGTGTGTGCTAGTTTTTTCCTTCTTTTTTTTTTGGGTCTACCAGTTGAATAATAATGAAATATGTGGGTACCCCATCTTTGCCTTTTTGAAGGGCCTGAGCCCTGGAACAAACCAAGTGACTCAGTCCTTTTGAGAATACAAAAGGTTCTTTTTCAGGCTATATGTATCTCGAAGGCAAACTAAGCTAGAGCTAGGGTAGAAAGGAGAACAGTGAAGTGGAAATTAAGTGAAAGCGTGGAGTGCTGAGTGAGTGGAGAGTTAGAAAAGGGATTGCATATGGTTGATGGAATATTCACTTTTTTTATTCTTTTTTTTTTTTAAAGTATTTAAATATTTTAAACATTTCCTGTATCTTATCTGTGTTTTTCTTTGGTTTATTAGTAGGTTTTTTTAATCCAATACATACAAGACTGTTGATGTTCAAATCCTAGGACCCAAGTCTTCCTAAATTTTTTATTACCTAATAAAAAATTATTGGATAAGGGGAAAAGAAGTTAATTACTAGTGGAGTTGCAGAAGACAAACAGAAGCAACTTCACTCACGCTCAAGTCTCAGACTAAGTCTCCACAACAAATGAGCTGTTGCCTATGACATGCCTATATACCATTATTGCTTTCACCTCATGCCTTTCAACTTTCTCAGAGAATGCATGAAAACGGAAAGTAAATAAGTTAATTTCCAAATTCATATTAGTTTTGCTTGTAAAACTTTGGGAAATTTATGGGTTTATTCTTTTATGTATTGCCATGCTCTCTTCTGTGGTTTGATCATGTGGAAAAAGTGATTATGATTACATCCAATTTTCCCACTATAAATCCTAACCATTGAAGTGACAGCAATGACCAAGAGATGATGCCACTGGTTGATTCCGAATCCTAGCCTTCAATCAGTATGCCAAGGTTGATCGGATCCAAGAAAATATATTGATTGGTGTATACATATATATGTTCATAAGTAGTGATAACTAGGTATCACTCGGGATAGTTATCTGTTTTTGGCTTTAGTTGGAAATTGAAGCTAAAACCAAAGTCATAATTTTTGAATGATAGTATTGATATTAGAGAGAGAGATCATCACTTAATTCAAACTCCTTTCCCCCCTCCCTCTTGGTTGATTGCCTAAGTTTACTTAGAATTCTCAAGATAGATGATAGAAATATAAGTTAATACCTTTTGTGAAAAATTATAGGATCATTCATGTAATAACTTCTTATAATTCCCTTGTTTCAAATAATGTATCTAAAAGGAAGAATAGGAACTTTAAGAATAAAATGCATGCATGCACAATGTTAGTAAAGTCCAAGAGGACTCTTAAACTCCTGTTGGAAAACTCATCAAAATAGGACAACTTACAAGAAAATTGTTAAAACATCGTATCAACCATGGAAGGGCCATGCACACCCAACCTAGCATACCTTAAAGTATGGGGTGTCTTGTGAAAGTTCTCTTTCTTGATGTGGTATTCATTGGATATGTTGAAAATAGTAAACATACTAGTTCCTAATGATTATATCTAAGAATATACTATATATTGGAAGCAGAAAATGTTGACTTCTTTGAAATGGTCTTTCCTATGCAAACTAATGTAGAAGCAATATTTGAGAGAATAATTAGAGATCATTAGTCTAATGAACATATACCCCAAAAATATATTAAGAAGTAAAAGAGATGGGAAAAATAAATTTTGCAGATGATTTCTACACTTCCATGATAGATGATGACCTTAAGACTATAAAGAAACAATGTCTTCTCCTGATACACCATCATGGAAAGATAGATGAGTTTGTAGAAAAGTATAAGCTAGACAAGGTTGGTAGCTAAAGGGTACAAACAAAGGAAATGAGTAGATTAACTTGATAATTTTTCCTTGTGACTAGAATTTTCTCTATTAGTGAATTGATCATGTGCTACCTTGCCATTATAATATCATGATTCACCAAATTAGTGTCAAGACTACATTCTTTAATGAGGGAGTGGAAGAGGAAACCTACATAGATTAAATAAGAGAGTTGTGTGGTCCCTGGAGAAGGGCAAAAGGTGTATAGTTTAGTTAAGTCACTATATGGATTAAAACATGAGCTTAAATAAGGGTATAAGAAATTTGACCATGTGTTGGTATAATGCATTTTCTATTAGTGATGTAGATAAATTTATTTATAACAAACTTTGAGAGAACTATATGTCCTCATATGCCCACATTTAGATGGCATGTTAATTTTGGGGGTTTACCTAGGGTCATTTGTGAGACCAAAAGATTCCTAGAGTGTACCTTTTATATGAAAGACTTATAAGAGAGGTAGAAGTGATTATAGGAATCAAAATAAATAAGTACCTAATGGGTCAACACTCACATAAGAACACTATGTTGAGAATGAGCACCATAAACTTTGGCGTTAACTTGTTATGATCCTAACTCCTAGCCTAGGAAAAATAAAGAACATAGTGTTATCCAACATAATATTTCTTATGTAATTGGTAGATTGAGATTATACAATTAAAATCCTAACCAAAACTATAGGGACCACCCCTAAACGCCCACGTGGACGCCCACGTGGCAACCTCACACAATACTCCCCTAGGGGACACGTGGCACATCAACTCTCTATCCGGACTCCCTCAGGGGGGCATACGTCACTCTCAAACCCACGGTCCGGACGACCCCCTCTCGTGTCCGGACATGTTGCCCCATCTTGATCTACACTGCCAGAAGCACTTTCAACGGGACCATGCTGGGTCACCTCAGACAACTTGTCACAGCCCGCATTCCGCCGCCTGCAAAGCGAAAGGATAGGAATGACGGCAAGCCACCCCCCCCCCCCCCCCCCCCCCCCCCCCCCCCACACGATACTTGACAGCCGCTTGCAGGACAATGATGGCTCTGCTATTACCCCAACGCCATCATGAAAAGCCAAAAAAGTCCTCCCACCATTAAAAGGGACAGGGCTTCTGACACTATAAAATGACCTTCATGCAAGGAGAAAAGGTATGCCTTCTTACACAGAAAAAGGGGAAGATTGATCATCAGAAAGAAAAGCTAACAAAACCATCGGAGGGTGTGTCCGGACAATCAGTCCGGACGCCTTTTGTAGGTTGGTTGAGGCAGGAATCATCTTCGGTTGAAAGAGAGCGTTCATCAGGCTGCTGTGAGGATCCCGGTGACGTGAGGCTTCAACAAAAACCACTAGAAGTACTTAAGAGACACTATTGATTATGGTTCATTACATAGAGGGTTTCCTTATATAATTGAAAAGTATAATAATGTCAATTGGAACTTGAATTTAGATGGATTGAGAAATATCATTGAGACCAAAATTAATAAAAATTCATTAAAATATTGTGGAAGGCTTTAACAAATGATAAATAAGAAAGTATTCAAGTTTTTAAATATATATATATATACATAATATTTTGTGACATTCTGACATAAAATATAGAATTTAAAAACACATTAAATTTAAAATTATAATATTTAGTTTGGAATATTTTTTTTTATTAAAAAATATTGATAACTTTATTTATAGATTTATATTTTTCTATTTAGTTATTATATAAAATACATAGGAAGCTAATCAAAATTGATTTATTTATAATAATTTTATTTTAATTAATTTATATAGTATATATAAATTTCATATGCAAATCTTTTGCAATAAGAAATTTAGTTCATTAATGGTTGTCACCATCCCATTTCACATTCGACACTTAGGTTCAATATTGTGGTTGTGCACTTTATAATTTTATTTTCTTTTGTGGTGACAATGCTTTGCTATAATCGACGATTTTATGAAAAATCACTATAATATTGACGCATCACCAATTTTTTGGTGAAAAATATGGAAAAAATTGGAAATTTTGGATGGAAGACATATCATAGCATATATCATGTCAAGGGGCCTAATATTCGATATGTTGACGAAATATGGATGATGTATCCCAATGTATTCATCCATGAATGGCATGAAGTTTTATGGGAAAAAGTTCAATGAATTTTGCAAGAATTAAGTTATATTGTAAGACACCACACTTTTAGGCATACTTCATAGCTGAATGGTGTTAAAGAATGAATTAATAGAATTCTTTTAGAGATACCATAATATATGCTTTTGAATGCAGGTTGTCCAAGGAATTTTTGTTTGATGTAGTTAATTCAACTTTTTATCTAATGAATAGACCTTCTTTAATTTCTTTCAATTTCTATTAATGGTAGGCTCTTGAGGAGGTATGGTCAGGTTCCCTTGCTAATTATATAAATTTAAGATTTTTTTTGTTGTCCTATTTATGCCCATGTAAATGAAGGTAAGTCGGAAACATGGGCAAAAAAATACATATTTTAGAAATCATAGAAAAAAAAGGCTCTTAGGAGATTCAAATAAGAAAGAGGTGGGACATCTTGATGATGAAGAAAGCATACTAAGGAGCAATAATATAGTTTGGTTAGAGATATAATTAAGGAGATAATCACCTTAAAGGTATATGCTAGTGATGATTTTGTTTTTCATGCACTGATTAATAAGTGGCAAACTCTTGCAAAAATATCACTTTAGTGAAAAGTCCAATTAATGTGACTATTAAATTTGTTCCTCAATTTAAGTTTAGAGATTGCCTAAAGTTAATAAGTTGGTTATGGTATCTGAAGGCCCTTAGAGCTATAGAAGCAAAGTGAAAGATTTTGAAGTTTGTTGGAATTTTGGGAATTGGAGCCTAGATGGAGATTGTTGGAAAATGTCTCAAATTCTCTTTTTGGTCAATTTGTAAATCTTTGGTATTTTCCTATTAAGATAGTCTTTTGTAGAGAACTTTCCTATTATTATAAGCAAAAAATCTTAGTTATCTTTAATAATTAGGTGTTTAATTTCTTATACGAAATATTCCTATGTAATTAGGAAAAATTCAAGAAGAGATTTTGATGATATATTTGTAGTTTTATCCATTAATGAGGTCATACCCTAAAACATGATATATAGATGTTAAGTTACACTATCCATAACCTAACAAAAGTTATGACACAACTATAGTTGGAATTGTTTGTCTATGTTAGGATTAGGAAGAGGAATAAGGGAAGACAGAAAATTTGCCCTCAATCTTTTGATAGGAGGATGATAGGATTTAGCCTGCTCTATTATCACAATATTCTATCTCAAGCTAGTGGCTGACTTGCTATAGTTTGCTCCACAGCTCTGTGCTTTTTTTCTTATTTCATGTGAGCATGGAAGATGTTCTTGGAGGTTTCAGTTCACAAACAAAATGACAATTCACATTCAATGTGATTGAGCACTTGAAATTGAGTCGGATTTCTATAAATTTTGATTTCTGCTTTTGTTGTCGCATTTATTTATAAATGAGTTCACAAAAGCCGGGATTTCAGTATCCGCGAGCCAACCTTCAATGAAAGTACTAACTCATTTACGGACCAAAATAGAAACTAGGAATGGGGATTAGGCAGACAATTAGCATAAGACTGTTGTGGGAGTGAATCCTCCTACCAGGGTAGGTTTGCAAGGGATTGAATAGTATTGCCATCCATTTTTTGTAAGAAAAAGAAAGCAACATCCAAGAATGTAGCTGGACTATTAATGTTAGTTTCAATGAAGAGCAGGATGAACAATCCCTAGAACTCTTTAAGTTGGTTCAAAGACCTAGAATTTTAAGTTTAAGTAGGATAAATTATCCTTGGATTCTATACTAATGCTGGATGTTTGTCCTCAAAATCACACTATATGCATTAAACTAGGCCACTGCAAGGCAATTCTGAATTTCATGTGTGTATTTGGCATAGCCTCCTGCAGAGATTGGAAACCTTTCTGTTCAGTTCAATTAATGACTTATGAACTGGGATTTGTGGGGTTGGTGATCATAATCTGAAATGGGCTTTTTGGGGAGCTCAATTCATTCAGTCAAGGGAAGAAGGTGAGGAGTTGCTCCTAAACTCACATTTATGGGTCTTCCCCTTCTTGTTCTCTTTGATAATTCAAATTTTCTTAAAATGAAAAAAATGAAAAATTTAACAGAAAGCATCTCACATGCATGTACAATTCAAGCTGCTTTACTGCAAGTTTTTTTTCTGAAAGAACATGGCCTCTGCCAACTAAATAGCATCACTTGATGGACTGCTGCTGAATGCCCTTTATCAGAATTAGCTTTTATTTTTATTTTTTCACTTGAATTGCAAAGAATCAATCACAATGCTTGATATCCCAATATCAGTGATTGATTGCAGCTGATTGTATAGTTCAGAGTTAAGAGAGATCCTAATATGGTTCCAAACAGATGAAAACAAAAACCAGTGTTATAAATATTGAAGCACATTTCGCTTGGCTTTATGTAGGATCCTTGATTCAAGACTTCTTATTTCAGACTCCATTAAGGACACGAGAAGGAATTATCAGAGACAAAAATGAAAGAGGTTAGACACTGATGTTAACTTTCCTCCATACTTAGCCATATTTTTTTATACAACTTCCAAACTTTTTGTAGGCTGTGGGATCAGGCTTCAATATCATATTCAGACGTCCTAGGGTTCTGTCTAGATGCAACTAAAAATGGGAAGAGTGACTTCTCAGAATGTTTTCTCATGAACTATCTTGGATGCCTTCTTCAATGAAAAACTGAAACATAAAGTTTGATAACGTAATTTAGACGTGTGATTTTAACTGAAATTTTCTTCCCTCAAAGCCCCCAAAATTGTCTTTGTGAACTTCCTAAATATAGGCGATGCCTACTTTTCAAATTCTAACATTTCTTAGACTGCATACTGATTTGGGATCTGTAAATCTTAGACTTGTTCATATGAAATCATTGACCAATACACACCAAAAGGAAATGAAATGTAGAATGTTGGACTAATTCTCTTCCCCAAAATAGAGTGTTGTTCTAATACGCTTCATCAAAATATCGAAGTCATAAAATCCGCAAATACTCCAAAGATTGAAGCTATGTATCGTTCACACCAACATTTGCCTGTCATTACTTGGCATTATTCTAATGATCATGCCCTAAAAGGGGTATTTATTATCATAACTCATCCTGCAATGGTGTGAAAATGATGATAGGTATGAGGACCGGCTTTGGCTTCTGTCTTTTTCATTGAAAGGAACAACACATGGTACTTATGGGTTTGGTGACCTTCACTTTCATTGTCATTAGTATTCTCTGGAGATAGAGTAGGGAAACATTATGGGCCACGCTATTATTGCAATGAATTAAAACTTTAATTTTAATATTTTTGAAGCAAGGGAGAAGGTGCGCATGAAAGAGTATGAACTTTCATATAGTTGCAGAATGTATGTCCAAGGTCTTTTTCTTACTTATTCAAGATGGTGACAACTGACAACTCCATCTATGACTTGACTGGGGACCGCGTGAAATGCATTTGATTCCTTTGCTGTTAGCTTATCTTCAAAAATTTGTCTTTAATTCCCAGTAATTCGATCCTTAGCTCGTGACATTTGAATGTGGGTCAGGCTAAAATTCATTTGGAAACTGTTGAATTAATTAGAATTCCAGAAGAAGAGGCATTTGCTGGTAAAAAAGTCCAAGTGGATTATCATTTTGTTTTTGTTTCTGTTTTTGTGTAGGTTTTGCATTTGCACTAGTCCAATGATCAATGACGTGCAGAGCCGCTTTACATTACCACTTGAATTTAGGTAGATGGATAAGATGAAACTATGGGATGCAGAATACTGATTTTGTTTTGTAGGCTTAGTTAGAAGACCAAAACACCATATGAACTACCACAAAACACCACCTACCCAAATCCCCCCTGAGATTCACATGCTTTATGGCTTTACATCTTTAGGTCATGCAAGCAAAATTTGTCTAAGAAACCCATCCATGAATTTCACTTTGGGGCCACACCATAATCCTATTGACGCCCGATGCAACAGTGTTCTAATGTCCCTTTAGAAAGGTCTCAAGGTGGGTTTGGACCCTGAAGTACTCCTGATGAATCCAACTAAACGGAAAGAAAAAAAAAATACATAGATTTGCAACTGTCAAAAGAGTGAAATACAGTTGGTAACTGCAAGAAAGCAAAGGCAGGTGAAGTCTATCAGTTTATCATCTCCATTGGAGAGAGAGAAATTGATTTATCTTCATTTAATTGATCCATGCCAGTCCATGCCAATCCATGCCCCATCCCTTTGCATCTTACCTAATCATGGGCTCCACTAGAGAGATTGTCAAAGCGAAAAGAATTGCAAAATGATTATGATGAATCGTCTGTTTGGAAGCTTTCTCTGCAGTACTTGTTTTGGGAAAAATGCTTTCCGCTTTTATGAAATAATATCATAAGATGAGCAATATTTCCTGTCAATGGTTCAGTCAAACACTATTTTCTTCATCTACACCTCACAAATTGGAATTTTATGGCCTAGTCAAGCCAAAAGGAATTAGCTTTGTATTATATGATAATTGGATACATCTGTTAAGGTCTCCACTATACGTATACCTATGAATTAGCTTTGTAAATATCGTGGGTCAAGTGTTCATCTTATCCAACGCAAGTATGGTGTTAATCTCTAGATGGCCATTGGTTTCTTTGCTATAGCGATTATTAAATATCGTGTATAATCCATAGACCGGGATTTGGATAATTAAAAATGCTATTGACAATCTATATAAAAACATAAGATCAGAATCATGTGCCTCACAAATTTTCTCGCTGAAACAAATTTCCATAAGCATGTTGAATTCTTATCTGGAATGTAAACAAATTTGACAGTGATTGTTCCCTGAATTGTAACCATAACTTTAAGACCTCCAAAAGGTGCTATAATTTGCCCTTTAGATCATTAGGCATGCAGATGATGTGGAAAAGGAGATATGATAAAGGGGGATATATATAATAGAGACATTTGGATCATATTAAATTTCATGGATATCTATTTCCAATGGTAATTAATTGAATTTTGAAGGATTGATCTGCACTCCAAGAGAGAGAGAAAGGGAGGGGGAGAGAGAGAGAGAGAGAGAGCATAAACAAAAGGGGGAGGACATAAATGAAACCTAATTGCAAGGAGAGGAGCAAAGTGGGCTACAAGTGACAAGGAAAAATGGTTTTACATGGCCAACCAAGTGACTCAACATTTCAGTTCCTTATCTGATAAGGATTCACAATATTTTCCCAATTCAGAGATTTCCAGAGTCACAAGGTAACCTGCTGGTTTGTTAGTTTCTATGTATAAAGGTATGGGCAGTATGGGATATGGCAATGTTCATTCACCTTATACATGAAATTCAACGAGGAACTTTCCTTCATGTGTTATAAAATATGTAGATCTGACCATGAATTTCCTCATAATCGGAGAGAATTAGTCCTTAACAGTTGGGAGTTACTCCCATCCATAATATTTAAGAAATTGCCAATGTCATTGAAAAGAAAAAGGAGTTGGAAGGACATTTCGGGGTATTTCTATATCTCTAGAGAAATATTTGAAACATTTCAGGCTTAATTTGGAAGGACAGTCCTGGCGCCAAGACAAAGTCTAAGCATGAATTCAAGAATTTTTATTTCATCTTGATGGAGATTAATCATAATTAGGCTACTTCTCGGTAGTTTTGATCTTAGGCTAAATGTTTGTTTGGGTCATGAAAGTCTCTAAGCTTGTGGTAGAATCAAATGAACTAGGTTAATGCAAGGGGGTATATGCCTTGTCCAAGTCATGGTCAAATATTTATGAGCCGGTTCCAACCTCTGGCAGGCTTCACAAGAATCTTCTTTACATTTTGCCAACTCCCTTGGATATCTCCGAAAAAAATACAAACAGTAATGAGATGTGGGGACTGGGATTTGGCCAAAAACATAAAAAAAATTAGACGAGAGACAGTATGATAAATAACCATACCTCCAAGTCCAGTCTTATCAGACAACAATGTTTTGTCCATAAGTAGCTGGTGCCGAAAGATTTAGATTGACATAAGTAGAATGATCAATTGCAGCTTTGCTTCTACAGATATATTCTAATAGAAGTGCATTTAACTTCTATGGCAAGGAAGCTAGTAACGATGCCAGTTTGGGTGCATTCTTCACATTTATTCTTCAATTTTGGTGCAACTAAGTGTCATCCTAAGTGGAGTTGGCTTATAACAGAAGCTATATCGATAATTAAGGCTATGTGATGTTGAATGAAGACCTAAGCAACAAATTTGAGGTCAATTTATGACTTTCAACAGGATCAAAGCTGTTGTACTAAGCTTAAGTAACCACTCTCCAACTACACTCTTGGTTTGGGTTGATGCATTAATTGCATGAGTTATTTCAAGGAAAAATAGGAAAAATTTGAGTCACGACTTCCATAATAATTGGAAAACTTTAGAGTGAAAATATAACGTGAAGGTTACATCATGAAGGAAAAAGTCAATTAACTAGAGAAATAAACCGGTATATAAGGAGAAACTTTCTCTGCAGAAATGGAAAATGGATACCAAGCTAGGTTTGTTCTACTTGAAGTACCCTCAGTCCACCAACCGAGATTGACTTATTGGCAATCAAGAAACTACATTGCAATTTTTGTTGTGGGTGCTTGCTTAAAGGAAGAATTAAGGACTGGCTTCATTTTTTTTTTTTTCTTTTTTGTGAGAAATATGGGATCTACCGTGTTCAACCTAATGGGTTTAACTTGAAGGCAAGGGTAAGTTTGTTAAGAACAATATGATTTGCAAATTTCAAAGAAAAGAAAGGAGCGGATTAATTGTACACCATTACAATGATTGTGAACGCATCTACCACTTTGCCTTTAATAGGTTCACTTTGTTGAAAAGAAAGGTTAAGAATAAAATCAAAAGGATTTGTGGAAAAAAATGGCCTAAAAGCGAGATAGTTGACAGGTCCAAAGTAATTCTTTGTGGAATTCTGCAAGGGTTTCAAGTTGGTAGCAACAAAATTAGAAAGTAGTATGCTAAGTGAAAGCAGGCTTCCATAAGTACTACTTGCAAACTAAGTGGGAGGTGGTAGAGGTAGTCTTCTACAAAGAAAAAGAAGGACATTGGTTAGGCATACATGGAATACAAGTGGAATGAATCACAACTTTCAGCAAGCAACAGGCAAGTTGGGTTAATGAGATGATGACTAATTCATGCTTGTCGTATACGAGTTGCCTTCTATACTAATGGTATAGGTAGGAGTCCCACAAACTGGTGGCTAGAAATAAGCCTCTTGCTTCCAGGACTATTGGATTGGTATCACTATTTCCTTGCTAGAACTCAAAAGGGATTAGGTTTTACAGCACAACTATGAACTCTAGCTATAAAACAATGGAACAACAAAAAAGTGAGGGAAAGAACAATTGATTCAAAGAACAGAGCATTTACTTGGTTTGACAGTGTGCTTATGTCCACAGGAAGTTGAGAATCATCCATTGCAGATTTTTCTTGATATCCCTCACCTCCCTATAATTAACCTGAGATATCTGTTTGCCATAATAGTAATCACAATCCCATAAAACCAAAAAATAAAAAAAAAAATCGTTTTCTAAATAATAATGCTTTGAGGCATTTGGAAACCAAGATGGTTTACCCTAAATCTGCAGACTATGTTTGTGCATTTTTGTTAATTATATAGTCTAACTCTAGTGATCGTAGTCAAAGATTTATTTGAAAGAAAATCAATTACAGTAATAACAAAAGATGTAACAGATGTCTCTTGAATATGTAGCTGAAGTGATCAGATTTGAAGTCATGATCCTGTGATACTATAGATCAAGAGACAACAAAGTGAATTCCAAAGACAGCTTGAGCTCAAGGATAGGAACCAATCAAAACAGTGCTTTTGGGGCCTAGGGGAAAGCTCCTTACTGCAATTCTTAGAAATCAAAACAAATTGATTCTATTGTTTAATGCTTTCCTTTGTAGTAGGACATGGTTCTTTCATTAACCCTTGTTGTTTAGAACCAAACCGAAGATAGACTTGAAACTGGTGAGCTTCGGTACTTTTGTTTCTTTAATTTAGAGTTATGCACCTCTAATTGCTTAGAGTGTCGATGTTAATTTGTGAAGTTGATTAACAAAGAAGCATCTTTTAATAAAGCTGCAAACTATTTGAAAAAAAAAAAACACTATGGTTTCCAAGTTCCTGTGAAGACAATTTTAGCAATCTTTCTGGCTAAAATATACCAAGTAATCAGATGAACCGAGTGGTAGAAAAGTAGGCGAAAATTAAAATGGATGGTGAGATTTTGATGGGTTGCATTGCATTTATGGGATTAGGTCTTGCATTCAAGGCCTGCATCTCTCACCATCATTTGAAGGTCCAATACAAATATCATGTTGTTTTGTGGTCCCCTTTATAAAGAATATGAAGTTTTCATAAAACTTCTGCATGTACTTTCGCCATGTTTCTCTTCCATTACGTGTGCGAATAAAGTAACATTCTCTAAAAGAAAACTCTCATTTTGATCCTTCTTTTTTACTTGAAGAAGTGACAATCATGTAAAAATGAAGGGGAAAAAACAAGCTGTTCTACTTTATGCTAAAAATTGGAAAACCTCTTCTTTTGGATATGTGATTGGCTTTCGGCGATTCTAATGAAACACTACCAATTCATACCTAACAATAAGGTTGCATCATTTTGCTATTCTTATGATCATATCAACTCAATTTGGGTACTGAGCTTAACCAAATTGATGATATATATTATCTGGTAAACAGAGAGAGATGTTCATCTCTAAATGTTTTATATAAGGAAATGTTTTAAGGTGGCTGTTTTTCATAATCATTCTTTGATATTCTTTCATCTTTGGCATGAATAATTGATAATTCACATTTTGAATCTTAGGAAATAGTAAAGATATCATAGTGACTGTAATGGGTTTTAATGTTTTGAATGCGCCGAAGTAAGATGGACGTCGCTCTCATTGTTACCGATGTGGTCCTCGCAGAAGATATGGTGCAGATTTTCTTGTTGTGGCCTTAAAGATTTTGACCTCTGAGAACAATTTTAATTACCATGACCTTTGTAGTTTAGAAGTAAGCTCAGTCAGACCTAAAGCCATGAGTAGGAGGTGAATTGAAAATCATGAAAATGTTGTTGAATTATAATGGAGAGGAAGTAAGAAAATAAATATGAAAATACCTGTCCTCAACTGAACCAAAAGATCAATGGACTGAGAATTTTATAGAAAAAATTTGATATTTATGGAGTCATTAAAGTACAAAGGAATATATTTTGGGGCCTATGTATTCCATGTCTGGTGTGACAAGAATAGCCAAGACGAGAATGATGATTTGGATTAACAGAAAGAGTAGGAAAAATAGGCCACGAAATTAGCACAATTGAGAACTTCAGCTATGCCCAGATGACATATAAGTAGATGAGATTGGGTTGGATCCCATCTCTGGACTGACCCCATTTGGTGAAAAAGAAAATGCACAAAAATCAGCTGGGCAAGATAAATTTTAATCATCCTTTGTGTAAATCTTTTCCCTTCTGATCAAATGCTGGAGTCATATGCTGAATTATAACTGCAAACTTTGACTCACTAAAATGGGAGAGTACAATTTGCATGGCCAATGCTAAAGAATTCAAATAGGTAAGTTTTGCTGACATACTGATTGTGAAGTCAGGGTTCTTGTTACTTTACCCTTACTTTGAAATCTTGTTAAGAGCTAAACAAAAAAAAGAAGATAAAATCTGCATATAAGAAGTTCGGTGTGGAGAAGATGTGTGACGGTGGATGAACCATCCTTTCAGCTTTCTCACAAGTACTCATTAATGAAGAAAAACGTCATCCAACACTTTGGATCGGTGAGCAAATGGGCCATTTGTGCCGTGAAGGGAACAATGATCATGTAGTCGGAAGTTCATAGCTAGAATCACCACACAATTCATTGCTAAGGAATGACTAGTCAAGGTAAGGTTTGACATGTAATACCAAGGTGGGTATGGAACAGTGACATGTCCTAACAGAAGTGAGCGGAATGGCACAACCAACCATGAGAAAGAAATCTTATCGCCGGTTGAATCAGACCAAAGGGATGAGAAAGGAGGGCAAAGGTGGATAAGGGTAAGTAGTGCCAATTGGTAAAGTGAGTAATTCTCACATGAGCAGAGCATGAGTGCCATAGCATACCAAATAAAAGGCAAAAGTGGGATTGGCATCTAGTCCTGGAGGAGGATCCACCATTCCCTACCAATGGGCCTCACATCAAAAGAGGAAACCAAATTGCTGTTTAACAAGGCAATTGATACTTGCCTTATTCCCATATAAATAAGTTTCGAGATTGGGGATCCAGTGGAGGGCTGGGATGTCATGTGGCAGTCGCCTTCACTTTTATCACTCATAATTTTGGACATAAATAAGAGAATAAATCTCAACATGTAGAGAGACATATGGGGATGGTTGGGGGGTGTCCTTGTAGTGATGGGGGAGAGTTAATACTTAATATTGTGCTTTGAAATCCTTTTATCACAGCCATATCTTAAAAACAAGAAGCAATATTAATTTCTTTTGAATGAATTCACTGGACTGATGACTCTGACAGAAGACAGTCACAGTGTACATATGGTTCTATGGTGGTGATGGGTGTTGAAAAATTCATCTTCTTCCCAATAGGAATATGCGAAAAGAAGTTAATAGAAATAATACCTACTGAGAGAAAATTGGGAGGTCCCCTCTTTTTGTTCTTTGCAACAAGATTTAACCTTGAGGACAACCCATCCCAACGTCTCATTCACCCCATTAAAAATCGCTTTCAGAAGTCCTTTTCTCATCTCTCTCTTCAGTGCGCTCATCACTCACATGAAAGAAGAAATGAATGGTTAATGGAGTCTGAGTGATTCCCTTCTTTAGTCTTCTCTTTTACTTCTTCAATATAAACCACCCACAAAACTATACACATAAATACAGAGCTAATTAGAGAGAGAATATAATACTAGTATAAAGAGAGGGAGAGAGAGAGAGAGGGGGTGGGGGTGGGGAGATTAGTGTAAAGTGTTTTGCTAATGGAGCAAGGGTGGTTTTTTACTTTATAAATACCCTTCTCTTAGAGCTACTACCTTCCATATTCTGCATCTCTACTGAGTAGATTTTAGCAAAGAAGAAGAGAGAAAGCATAGGCAGAAACCTTTGTTTCTGTCCTTAATTATCTTCTCCCCCTTGTTTCCTCACCAGGTCGGTCTGCAAAAAACTGAAACATCATCTGATCATCACTTTTCAATGCTTCACCTCTTTTGGGGCTGTCAGTTTTTTCACTTCAAATCTTAGAGTTCCACGTTAATAAGCTCCTTCTGATCGATGAGAAGCAGTAGGAGAAGGAAGGAAAAATTGGAATCCTACAAGTTGTAAGATTCCAGGGTTTTCCTTTCTTTTCCCACGACTTCTCAGCGACAACTGGGAGAGTAAATGTTAAAATTTATCATTTTATGGACCCATTTTTTGCTGTTTGATTCAGCCAGCAACCACGGATTTCCAAAACCAATCGAGGGAGGTCTCCCCCCAGAGAAAAATGGGAAGGGGGAAGATCGAGATCAAGCGGATCGAAAACACCACTAACCGGCAGGTTACTTTCTGCAAGCGCCGCAACGGCTTACTCAAGAAGGCCTATGAATTATCTGTCCTATGTGATGCAGAGGTAGCCCTCATCGTCTTCTCCAGCCGCGGTCGCCTCTACGAATATGCCAACAACAGGTATTGTATTACTGTTTAATTAATTAATTTCTCCTTGTTGATCCTTTGTTTTCTTTTCTCAGCTTCTTCTAAGGTTTTGTTTTTCCCTTTTTGAAGGCCTACAATTTATTAAGTTAGAATTATGGTTCCTGGTTGCCAAGATTTGAGCTCCTGCAATAGATCTTTAGGTGGATTCAAGCACAAGAACATAATCATTCTTCCTGCAGTTAGAGATTTGAGTTTCTCTCTAACAAAGATTCATTTTTTTTTCTTTCCATTTTGTTTTTTTCCCTCTGTGAGCTTTATGGGTTTTCTTCTTTTTTGTGATCCTTTTTTAGTTCATAGTTTGTTGGATACATAGATCCGTGGTAATAGATAGAAATGGAAGGCTTACTGTTGTAGTATATATGAACAAGTAGAGATTTTGGGAAGGTATGCAGGTCTGTGAGATCAGCCTCTTATCTCCTCCATTGTTGTTAAAATTTGCTGTTTCCTTTATCTTTTTCTTCCATTATTCCTGTCTCTCTCTCTCTCTCTCTCTGGTACATGTCATGTGTATGAGGTTAAGAAAGCGTAGAACAAAGCTGTCACTCTCTCATTAGCCCATTTCTCTCCATCTCCTTGACACTTCCTTAATATCACGTCAGTTGAAAATTACACACATAAAGAAAATAGAAGTACTATGAGAAAGTTGTCACGTACCATTTTTTCAAAAACCACATTAGGGTTTCGAAAACAACTCAAATGGGTTTCTCTTCAAACATGTTAGATCACCCTTTTCCAAGTTTCCAACCAACCACCGTCGTAATGGGTCACAACCCATCACACCCAGATTAGGGTTTTTCCTAATCTGCACGATATCTTCAATGATTTTTCTCATCTCACGATTTTTAAACACGTGAAAGACTACCACCATTCACCAGTCAAACAAACCCAAATTAGGTTTTAATAGCAACCACATGAGGTTTCTCAACTAGTTCCCAACTCTTAAACTGGTATTCCTTAAAACAAGTAAAAAGTAAAAAGACGCTTCCACAGCCAATCAAACCCGCCTAGGGTTTTCATTTGGATTTTTTCCCGCTCCACAGAACATGTGCCGGCTGGGGGTTCTGGTTAGGAATCAACAGCAGATTAGGTGGTGGGTGATGCGTGATGGTGGACCTGGTGGCGTAGTTTCTTAGTTACAGAATCTTGGGTCACGTCACGCACGATTTTTCAGTTCTTAAGACTTCTGACAAAAGAGTGGTCTCATGATTCCAATATTGGGGTTCTCTTTTTTTCATCAATCCGAACCCTAATTTTATCTCCAAAGGTGAAAACAGTCTCATGGGTTTGCATTTCTTGTGCTTATATATACATCTCTTTGGCTCTCTGGGTTGAACCTTTCACAAAGCCTCGGTAGCCCAAACACCAAAGAGAGCTGAGACAGAGTGAAAGAGAGAGTTGCACCAATGAAATTGCCTCTTCTGAGACTCGTCATCATCTCCCCACTGTAAGCACCAGTGAATGAAATTTGCGTTTGTTGAAGATCTTGCATAGATATATTTATGCAAGACCTTAGAGAGAGAAACAACGTACGAGCTCTCTGAGAGAGCCAATGAGAGAGCTCTGAGCATTTTGCTTCTTTCATGCATGGGAAACGTACAACATTGGCTGCTCCTGAATTGGACGGCTCTGATCTGCTGTCCTTAGTCTTACACATGACAGAAAAGACTCAGTTTTTATTTCCTTTGATCTAAAAAGCCATTTTTTTGAATTCACCGAGGTGGGTAAAAGGACAAGGTTGAGGCGATTACCCACTGGGTAACTGGGTTTCGGACACGTGTCTGAGATCTGAGCGTTGAAATGGTCCAGCCAATCATAGTGTGGAAACCAGTTCCAACGTGGCAGAGACAGCCAATCAGTGGCTCGACGAATTTAAGGTATCAGCACTCGAGGAAAGAGAAGTCCTTTTTTCAGTGATTTCATATTTTAATATAGAAAATATTAAGTTACATCAAGTCACATTCAATAGTGAGTTGAGCCTCTGCCTCTTTCAAACACACTCCACATTTTTTCATTTTGTTAATTAGCTTTACGTATTGGATTCAGTTAACTGAGGGAGTTGGTTGATTTGACCGTTAACAAAGCCTCTCCTTCTGTAGTTTTTTAAGTCCATAATTATGTCTCTTTTGCAGTACGGTACACGTGGCAGAAATTTAAATTTAAATTTAAATCAACAGAAAAGTTAATGATTTTTTGTAGCTTGTTAATGAAAAATAATGTTGCAGTTGAGATGGCAAAAGTGTATAAGATAAGAACAGACAAATAAAGAGTTCTTATTTTTTTATGATTGTTTCTTCATAGCAATATTTCTCTTCTTAATTTCTTTGAAGATAGAAGCATTGATATTTGCCATTGCAGGACATGTTCTTTTAGAAACATCCTAGGGTTAAACACCATAGCTGCCTATGTTTGACATAAATCAATCTATGAGGTCGATCTGGCCCATAGTCATTCAATGATTTGTGGATGCTCTAATGTTTGCTGTTATTGTTTGTTCCTACATTTCTCTTTTGCCTTCTGAAAAATTTCTTCTCTTAGAATTACAAAAATGATGGCTATATCATATGGTGACGTCTTAAAGTTTATACTAGATATTCCACTTAACTAATACTCTATGACAGCAGTGTTAAATCAACAATTGAGAGGTATAAGAAGGCAAGCGCAGATTCCTCCAACACCGGGTCCGTTTCTGAAGCCAATGCTCAGGTGTGTGTTTCATTTATCCTTATGCTGATGGGAGTTGTTATTTGCATGGAAAGATTGATAAAAGCTTCTTCCATTTGATGTGAATTAATGGTTGCACTTGAATTTTGAAAGAGAATGTAAATTATGGGCATAAATGGGAGATTACCAAGGAATGCATGTGATAAAACTGATAATTCAATGTGGTAAATCTTGATGGAAGGTCATGAAAGTTGGTTGAAATTGGGCTGAGTGGGATCCAAGCAGAATATGATAAACCTTTGAACTGATGGATTTTCTGGTTAGGTTACCATAACCCACTTCAAATTCATGAAAATGATCAAATTTCTAGTTTTAACCTAAAACTTTCACTTGCCCATCATATAGAGCAGCATCTTATAATTTTGTGTGGCTCCATCAAATGCATTTCTTTTTTCATGAGCTTCAAATATAGTCATTGCCTGCCATTTTCATTTTAGTTTGGTGAGTTTTCTCTAGTCTGCTAGCATATGTTTTCTGACTTCTAAGCCATTATATTCAAGGAAGAACGTCTTTTTAGGATGATAAATTTGTGGATGCATTTGTTAAATAAAGTTCAGTCATACAAATTTAATCATATTTTCTCATACATGGAAATACATCTCAGTTCTACCAGCAAGAATCCTCCAAACTGCATCAGCAGATTCGTAATTTGCAGAATTCGAACAGGTAATCTTAAGGAATATTTATTTTGTTTCATACAAATTTGATGCATTTACCTTTTCTTTCACAACCCATATTTCCAGGCACATGCTGGGTGAGTCTCTGGGCTCCTTGAATTTCAAGGACCTCAAGAGCCTGGAGATTCGGTTAGAGAAAGGCATAAGTAGAATCAGATCCAAAAAGGTATCTATTTCATACTATGGGATTTTGCTTGTTTCTATCTCATGAGGCCTTTCTAATAGTTTTCTCTTCTTTTCTTTTCGTTTCTTTTTTCTTTCCCTTTTCTCCAATCTCAAACAGAATGAGCTGTTGTTTGCTGAGATCGAGTATATGCAAAAGAGGGTAACTATATGCCTAGTCTTATACATATATATATTCCTCCTAAACACTACTTTCATTACATGTCAACTTCACCACATAAGTTAAGATGCATTTCAAACACAAAATTCCAATTTTCACTGTATACCAACTTAGCTAGACAATCATTTATAAATAAGTTCATGTATTTCCCACAGTAGGGTGAAGCTGGCACAAGAAGAATAGTATGAAGCAGCTTCTATAGCTTTCATGTAACCAAAAAATTGCTAGACAAAACATTGGGCTTTATTATGCTTTCACTTAACTTACCAACTAGTTTTGGTTTTGGAGTTTGCTTTTGATCATTTGTCACCCTAGAAGAGCTTTTGGAGAAGACTACAAAAAAAATGAATGGATAAACAATTACAAAAATTCATTCATTTAGAGTTTTTTTTAAACAGATTATCTAAATATAAATTACACATGGTTATGAAGATGCTAAGGACCAAACAGAAAGCAAGAAATGAGGCAGAAGTTGTGTACATTGTTGCACTACAAATCATAATGCTGATTAACATGGAACACTTCCATAGAAGTTTTGACTAGAAGGTTAAGGTTGATTAACATGGAACATTTCCACAAATTAAACTCTTTGATATAGAAGGAGATGGGACTCCAGCTCCAGGTAGAACATTTACCTTTATAGAATAACTAGTCCAAATTTCTCCAAAAGAAATGCTTACCTTAGAAAAATTCTTACACTCTTTTTGCAAAAACTGATTCCTATATAAATTGGCTGAACAATGGTGGATTGCTAAATTTCTTTTCTTTGCATGTGAGCCAAGAGAATATAGCTTGCGGTGTCAGATTTTTAAGCTGAGTAATGATATAATGAAGAAGACCTTTTTAACCCAGAACTAGCCTTGAATTTAGAAACTGTTACTAGTCTGATAATTTGCTTTTCTTGGCTGACTCCATACTTCATTATACTACTTCCAAAAATTTCATCTACTTAAACATATGCATATTATATATATATATATATATATATATATATATATAGGTGATATTACCTCTCAATATCACAGTCATTAACATATCTTGATTTACTAATAGCATTTAAACTAGCTTTTAATCAGTTCTTAAATATAATATTTCTACCACAATTTCTAAATTTGGCTACCTAATTAAAGGATGGATGGAAAAGAAGGTCCAAGACTGTCTTTGTAATGGTAATTAATATACACATGTCACACTCTCATGGAATTAACATTTATGATACCATGTTTGAAATATGGTTTACCTTCTATGCTGCACACAATTGCCTAAGACACCAAAATTTTGAGGGTCCAAGTGTTGAGGCCAATCTTCTCAAGCTCCTTCCTGAAGAGAATTTTTGTTTTTGAATATTCAACCCCATTAAGCTCCTCATTTCAAGTACACTCTAATTAATTTAGAAGTTAGTTAAACATTTTGTTGGATTTATCTTAAAGTTTATTGGAATGACTAGGAGGATCAAATGTTTTAAGTTGATTCCATAAGCAGTTGAAACCTTTTGGAAAGTATTGGAAAACGGCACTGCAAGGTTCTTTTAGGAGCTTCCTATGGGAGTAGATTATTATCTACCATACATTCAAAACATGAATAGTTAATTTGATTATCATGCTTAAGAAGATATACTATTACTGATTTCACTATCTTTAAAAATAATGAAAGGGAAAAAAAAAATCCATGGTAGTATAGGTAAAGAAGAGGACTTTAGGATGGCAAGGGATGGATAGTTTGGACCAATGACATAAAAGGAACCATATGATGGATACAACTCTGGATTTTCTCTGCCCTAAATCCTTACCTTCTTTGTCCCTAATGATGGATTAGAGTAATGTTAAAAATTGGCAATCCTTTTTTCACCTGCCATTACTCTCATCCTTATGAACTATGATTAAGTTTTCCACTGCAATATAATTCTAGATTTTTTTTTTCTTTCTCATTCACTCACAAGCTTTTTCAATAAATAAAATCTTTAACACATGACTGGAAATTGCCAAAAACTTTTCAATTAGGTAATTCATAATGGTTAGTCTATTTCCACTTCATCTTTTGCTTATTCACTTTGTATTTTGAGGCTTTTCCTTTTGTTGAAACCAACAATCTTTTCTTTGTGATCATTTTGCTTTACTTGATATCAACATTGTTTAAGTTCAGGGACTAGCAATATTGTCATGCCTAAATTCAAAGAATGTTGGGTGGATGAGCAATTAGTGTAGCAGAAATAGATCTACTTGATAAACTATCATCCATCACAATATTTTGGGCACTGAAAGTGGCTTTAGAACAGGCATCTCTTTCAGAGATTTATGCTCCTGCTAAGCATGTTCTGTAAAAAGGTATGGGCCAATATGATAATTTTTAATAGTGACAATCTCCTTGATGTTGTCCATCTGGTGCTGGCTCCATATCACTGAGCACATGCCAAAAAACTATCCGGATATGATACTCAAGAACTGTAATCTGTTATCATTTGGGAGGAGAGAAAAGGAGAAAGACATAAAGGATAATAGAAAGCATAAAAACACGAGCAAAACTAAATTAAATGACACTTACATTGGACCTTATACTCTATCCACCTTATTATAATTCTTGAAATCCCCCCTTTTTTACTTGTAATTCGTGACTTTTAAGTTTTCAAAATGAAATATGAGTATGGCTTACGAAATTTTGGAGCTTTTGGAGTGTTTGACTCTTCTGAGGTGATCATAAAGCCTACAATCACCAAGAAAACTGGCTGTCATCAATGAAAGTATGAGTATATATATCACTATATGGAAGGCTGAACTTGTCCATGAAAATGCGCATAATAAACTTCCATACTAAAGATGAAAGATTGCTGACTTGATTAGGCAACACAAAATTGGGGTACTCATGTTCAAAAATTTCCCTTTCTCTCACGTAATTATTCATTCTCTTTATATGTTCCAAGCATCTTCTGCTTCTTCAACACCTACCCCTCTCTCTCTCTCTCTCTCTCTCTCTCTCTCTCTCTCTCTATATATATATATATATATATATATATATATATATATATATATATATCTATATATATATATATAGAATAGGAAAACTGCAAGATTAATGTAATATTATATTCTTGAGGGTCCTTAATAGAATTGAAAACTGCTTGCAGTTATGTTATTTGCTTATGTATTTTGTTAGAAACTAAAGAAAGTTTCCCTACCTCGGAACATCCACTGAAAAAGGAAGTTGATGATAAATATGAAGTTTATTCCCATTTCCTTGCATTTTATTTGTTTATGCTTCCCTCTTCATGATAAACCTGTGTTGCAGGAAATAGACTTGCATAATGATAACCAGTATCTCCGAGCAAGGGTAGCTCTCTCCCTCTTTCACTCTTATTTGTGATTTAGAGGTTCTCTCAAGTGTATTAGTGGCTAATGAGGCTCTTTCGGGTGTCATAGATAGCCGAGAATGAGAGAAACCAACAGCAGATGAGCTTGATGCCAGGAGGAGCTAACTATGAACTAATGCCATCTCAGCAGTTCGACTCTAGAAACTATTTCCAACTAAATGAACTGCAACCAAATCAATCATACTCTCGCCAAGACCAACCAGCTCTTCAATTAGTGTGAGGACCTCTAGCATCATCTATGCTTCATTAATCACCGTAAATTCTAACTTGCTCGCATACCACTTGCATTGTCATTCATTTAATGTGCATATTTCACATGTTCCAAGTGTCATAGCACTCCCAATATAGTGAAATGGTTTACAGAATTAGAAATATCTAGGTCAAATAACTTATGTCCTTTGATGATCATGAACACACAATCCAAAAATGATTAGTAACTATGTTGGGTTTGTTTGATGAAAGTGTAAGATGATCCACTCAATAGTACTGTTAATTAGATCACTTTACTTTTTCAACTATTCACTAAATATATATATATACAGAGAGAGAGAGAGAGGAGATAAGACTTTGTTTGGCATTAAGGAAAGGAATGAAAAGAAACAAATTTGAAGAACATGCAAGAAAAATTTATTGATTTTAAACTAACCCCGCGCCCCCCCCCCCCCCCCCCCCCCCCCCCCCCCCCCCCCCCCTTCTCCCCTGCAAATTCTCTCAAACCTTCCAAAATCCATGTGGAGCGGAGGCAATTCATGTTTTTTCCCATATAGGAAGGAATAAGGCTTTATCACAAGATGATCAATCCCATGGCATTTCTTGCGGAGTTTAAAGTCAAAAGTATGAACCACCACCATTATTATAGATCATCATAGTTGTGGTTCCAAATGACTGTTAAAAACTAGATAACCTAATGCAACATTTGTTTAATACTTTGTGATTAATTTCTTTGCAGTTAATATGCTTCAAGGACCAGTAATTTCTGCTGTTTTTAGTTTCTGTGGGGATGATCTAGTGCCTAGCGGATGCAAGCTACAGATTATCTTGAGAAACACTAAAAAGCAGGGATCAACTTTTCTCAAGTGGAGGAACTTAATACTCTGACAAGTTAGTATCTTTGTTGATGGGCATAGGTCACCCAAGTATGTTGTTAAGAGTGCTACTTCTCTACATGTTTCACACTATGACTCCATGAAAGATTCTACTGATCGATGTAGCTATATTGATCTTTTGTGTGCTTCTTTCTCCTTGTTATATTTGCTAGCATGCCTGTTTTTCGTCATTTTTAGTTTCTTTATGTGTGTGTATGTTGATCAAAACCTTCTATTAGATCTATATAGCGCTTATAAAAATGAAAATAACAACTGCTATTGTTTCTAAATAGCCCAACCTAAGGCATGCATGGATCAGAGGCAGTATCCACATTCATTATGGATAGCTTTGAAATTATATACAGACAGCTTTCTAGGGTTGAGTGGAACAATCTCTTTACATATTGGATTGAAGCCTACTAGTTTCATTCTGTACCTTGTTATCCAAATGGAACGGTATGCTTACTAGTAGCAAAAAATTTAGAATGGAGGATCCAGACATACAAAAATTGCATGGTCAGAAGGGGGCTTTTCTTGATGTTAACATGGCTGATCTCTCAACAAAATTACCTTTGTTTTAAAAACAGTACTGAATCATATCAAATTATTTTAGATATATCATATAATTCAACAATGTAACAAGACCATCAAGAGAAGATTATTGTTATTGCATGTATATATGCTCTAATTCTTTCTACACATGGATGCATTTGTGAATACTTCGAACTTTGACAGTCTGTTCAATATTTTGGTGAACAAGAGAAAAAATTAACAATTTTGCACATGAATAACAAAACAGTTAGTACTTCCAGTTACATCATGGTTATATACAAGAAAAATATTTTTACATGATATTTTATTATAGACCATATTGAACTTAATTACAGGTATACGTAGACATGAACTATATGTTCATAGAAACAAAGCCACTCTGCAAACCGAGATCTTTATATTATGGTAGAGCATCCTATCAGCAACTACTATTGTATATATGTATACACATTGCACTCAATAGCTGCTGCCTTCATTAATAGAGAGTGCTCAATAGCGACTGCCTCCATTAATAGAGATGAGCGTGGATATCAACTGGGTGGACATCTGATGGAGTCTGTATGATGTATGCTCTTCGAGCATAGATCACATTCATAGCTTCAGTTGGGTGGAACTGGTCCCAGTAGACATACCTGGTCCTAATCTGACATGCAATAATAGAAGGAAGACAATCACTTTGCCCACCACTACACCCGGTGCTTATTGTGGCCCCTGAAACCTATAGTAGGTGAAACGCTAGATATTTGATTAACAGATTAACCACTACACCTGGTGCCCATTTGTGGGTAGCCAAACCAACCCTTGTTTGGCATTAGGCCCTTTTATCATGTGCTATGAGGTCTTATGACCTTGGTTGTGCCCAAGGTTCATGCATATAGCATTGCTCTCATGTATGCACCAAGTTGTATCTTGCCTCAGCCACAAAGCCCACATCGGATATGTGTCATGCTTTGATCATGCATGCCTCTGTTCGTGCTTCTATGCCTTGCTTAAGCCATTGCACATTTGGATGTATACAAGCTCTAAGGGCGCCTTATACCTACCCATGAAGAGTCTTGGTATGCCTTAGGTATTCCCATACCATGCCATAGCCCGCACCCTTGACTTATCCTAAGTGAGACTACCACCCCCTCCCTAAAGAGCATTACGAGCAATTCCCAATTGTCAAGAGGACACATCAATGATGCTTACATAGATATAATGGATTTTATTTAATTGTAGAAAACCCAAAAAATACCCCATCAATGCTTCCATGGTATAATGAATTTTCTTAATATAGAAAAATCTGAAAAAAATACCCCATTTTGTCACTCAGTTTGATTCAAATACAATAGTAGCCATTTCTACTATCATTTTTGGAAAAAAATTAAGCACTTGCAAGCATATCAAGCACGCTAACTCTTAGAATAGGAAACCGGTATTGGATATTAATTTGATTAATGTGACGACTATTCACACACATAAGGCCATGTTTCGTCTTTCTTAGTAGTTAACAAGACCAACACTGCACAAGGGCTCATGCTTTCTCTAACATACCCCTTGTGAACCACTCCATGATTGACTTTTCATCTCTTAATGTTCTGTTAGACTTATACACGAAATTAAGCTTTATTAGAAAGCATAGAACCATGTATCAAGTCAAAGTGATGTTGAATGTCTCTAAGAGAGGGAAACCCAATAGGTAATTCATTGGACATGACATCTCTGAACTCTTCCAAGTCACTAGGCAAGTCCACTGGCTGAAAGTTTACTTTGGTGACTAACATGTACATAACACCACTTTCTTCACTTTCACAAACTTTGACAAAGAGAGAAAATTGTCACCCTCCTCTTGTAGAGACTTAGGTGCTTTTTCCTCTTTACTTGGTGGAAGAATAGCTTCTATTTTTCCCATAATAAAGGGATAAGTATTCTTTTGACCATCATGAACACATTTCATTTCTATCCTATTGCCAGAATATTTCCTAGGAATGTATACAAAATCCATAGGAACTACATCACACAAACTTGGTCTTCATAGTTTTTACCCATAGCAAATGAAACTAGACACCTTTTGGAAACTTTTATATCATTTCCTTTCTTAAACCATGCAATTCAATAAGGCTTTGGATCAGATCCAATCTACAGCTGAGCTTCTTTACCATTTAGAAATATTGATGTTTTTGTAACTTCCACCATCAATAACTATGGTACACACTTTTCCATCAGATTTGCAGTGAGTTTTGAAGATATTGGAGCAAATTCAATCTTTATGGAAATCAACTTTTTGAGTGGTAAGTGCTCTATGGATCACCAGGTTCTTAGCTTCTCTGGGCTCAATTTCTTCTCATTCCACATCACCTTCCTTATCATATATGGCTCATTTAGATCACTAATAAACTTTTCACCACCATCCTCATCAACAAAAGCTACCTGTGTATCCACTTGTCTATTGGGACATTCATTGTAACAAGCCCCACTTGTCCACACTTGAAGTAATTGGATTGTTGGCGTGACTAGGTTGATTTCCTACATGATTTATAAGGACTAACTTCACGGGTTTTTTTTTTTTTTTTTTTCATATTTTGAAACTTATTAGTGCTGCTACCTTATGAAGACTTTCCTTTGGAAGAAGGATAGAAACTATGAACATTCATAAACTTTGTTTCACTATCAAAATAAAGTTTAGCCTCCACTTTCAAGGTTGGTTGATAAGCTTCCATTTTATCATGAATCCATATTTTTAGCCCATCAACATATCTTACAATGACTTTTTCTTCGGTTTCTTGAATGTCATTACGAGTAATGAGCTCCTAAAATTTTCAATCTAATCTAATATACTCTTGGATTCTTGGAAAAGGGTTCTTAAATTGAGATAACATTACTTTGAGCAAAATCTAATGGAAGAAGTTTATCCCTAAGCCTAGACTTCATTTTCTCCCAAGAAGAAATCTTAGGCTTTCCCTTATGAAGCCTCATCTCTTGAACCTTATCCTACTCTGCCAACGCATACTCTTGAAGCCTTGTTGCTAGTAGCTTCACTCTTTGATACTTAGGGATATCCTTGATGTTAAAGAATATTTCAATGGTTCTAGCTAATCAAGGAACTCTTTTAGAGGTGAAGATGACCATGGAACTCAGGTACGTAAAACAATGTTGATGGCGTCGGGATCAATAGTAGCTTCCAAACCTAACCTTTCATGATGGTCGAAGGGATTCTGGTCGGTTTCGTGACCAGAATACTCACAGCTATACCCTCCATGCTTATTGCGAGCTTCTTATCATTCAAGATGCATAGTATGTTGTTCAATTTGTCTTTGAAGTGCCTGAAGTTCATCAACTCTTTCATCCATCATATGGTTATAATGTTCCCTACCTCATCTTGTTGCCATAAAAGAAGCAAAGCCAAGAGCGTACAATATGCTTTGATACCAAATGATGCGAGAAGTAAAAGAAAATTGAACAAGAGATCACCTAAACAAATTAAAGAGAAGCTAAAGCCTATACTACCATCATAATCATGCATATTCATAAAATTATTCAAAGTTAAAAAGCCCCCAACTTACTAGACTGTAATAAGCTAAAGCCAATATCTAACATTACTCACGTTTCTTTCTCCAATTACACCACTATGTAATAAGTAAACAATGTAAGTTCCCATACACAACTTACTAGAGAGAAAAACCCAACTTATACTAGAGAGAAAAACCAAGTTACTAAGCATAATTTATATAGCCGGCCTTCACATGTAGTTGAGAGAGAACCACATGTAGAGCTCATAAAGAGCTATTGTATGTATAGAAGGAGACATTCTTAAGTCTAGTGATGTCTCCCGTAGCCTTGCTCCCAGCTTAGGGGACTTGCCTCCCGGTGAGCCTATGGACAACTCTAAATGAAAGAATGATACATGTCTTGGAATGAAGGACAAAGCATAAAAAGTTTTCCTCTTTTTTTTTTTTTCCTTTTGGTTTTCTATTTATATTTAATCATATACAAATTTAATTATATTTATTCCACATTTTCAATAAATACTTAAAATTTATAAATTTCATTTTTAAAACATAATTTTCACTTTTCTTTATCAAACACATTTTTAAGAAGATAAGAAATAGAAAATGAAAATTATTTTCAAAAAATAAAAATCGAAAATGAATACTGTAAAACGTTTTCCAAACCAAATACAATCTAAAAAATTCAAACGATATATTAAGTTTAAGAAAAATTTAACAACCCGCTAAAAAATTTTGGGCTAAGACTTGGTCCAACCCAATCCCTTGATTAGGGTGAACCCTAAATAAGCATTAAAACCCATAAATTGTACATAAGATTGGAAAAATTCCCAAATATTATGCATAGAATGAAATTTGAACCCTTGTAAAAAAAAAAATGAGAACTTTGATTTAGGAGTTTAAATCACTAAATATTTCAAACCATCATAAATCACCACCAAACAATCTTTTATTTTCATGAAATACTTAGCCCATAGTTTTATAATCATCAACCTAATATTAAGTTAGGAGTTTAAATTTTGAAGATTGTAATCATAATTCAACATCATCATTATATCCTATACTTTTGGGTTATTTAATTAAAAGGGTTTTTGAAAATCCAATTTTTGAAATTTAACCTTCCACCATTTTTTGATCTCATTTGGACAAAAATGTTGTCATTATTTTCTTGTGAAAATAGTCATCTCTTTTAAAACCTACATGTAAATATTTGAAATAGTAAAGGATATTTATGTCAAAAATTAGTTAATTTTTAGGAAAAAAACATAGGAATAGTTAGATTTCATTCATGGAAGTAGTAGAAAATGAATTTTTAATTATACTATATAATAGAATTACTGCTTTGTACTTGAATTTGATTTGTTGTACCTGATTCTGATGGGGCTTTTGAGTTGAATGTGAATGGAGGAGCCCATGATCATTCTGATCCTACTTTCAATTGCATAAAGATGGCTCAAGGGGTAGAAAATTCCCAAGCCCATACTCTGACCCCACACCCAGCCTAAGATTTAAGGAGTCCATACTCAACTAAAGAGTGCTTTAGTCCTTTAGATAATCATTTAGAGCGTCTGCCCTTTGATAAAATGAAATAATAGAAATAGAAGTAAAATAAAAATTCTAAAAAGGGTGTATTTTGGTTTTTTATTAAAATTAATTTTTTACATAAATTTGAAATAACATGTAAAAAAAATTTATTAATTTTAAATTTTTACTCTTTCTTTCTTCTACTTTTCCTGGCAAATTTTCTAGTGCCAAACATAACAGGAACTTAGAGAAATGCGTACTCATGAAGTAGATGTTCACAGAAATTAGGAAGTTTATTTACGATACAGGTTGCTTCAAAAGCATAAGCTAATGAGAAATAAATTAAACTTACATTTACTTCACCTCACATGCTTCCTCGTCAGGCATGGGGTGTAACAAAAGGAAGAATTAATAAACAAACCAAGAGATCCGAATGCTAGGTCTCTGGGAAATGAAGCTATGATCGATGAGCTATACCCTCTGCCCCAAAGGCTTCAACTTCGGGGAAAATGAGCTACCAACGTACATCAAGTTTGCTGACTACCAACAATATTGACAACAAAAGTTATTGGACACTCCACTTCCATTGTGCCAAGTGCCGGGCTAGGCGGTGTCTCCATTAGAGACTGGCAAGGGTGCTGATATCAATTGGGTGGGCATCTGTGGGAGTCAATGCTTTGTATGCCCTGTTAGCAAAAATGACGTTCATAGCATCGGTGGGGTGGAATTCATCCCAGAAGGTGTACTCATCCCTATTCTTGCATGGAGTTGCAAGAGGAAGACAACCCTTCTGTCCACCACAGCACCCACTGTTTGTAACCTTGAAACCTGTAGGAGGCCACTGGCTTAGTCTTCTATATATAGTATTCATACTACGAAGACCCCTCCTCCATGAAGTAGAATATGATGAAATCATCAACAAGCTAAGAGTTCATTACCTGCGGCTGTGGCATCCCCAGTTCCAATTTCGAGTATGTTAATGTAGGTAAACTTTGCATCTTTGTAATTGTCATTGAGATCATCAACGAGTGATATAAGCCTTTTGTTAAAACGTACAACTGCATCATTGATTTTGTCCACGCAGATTGATCCGGGTGTTGCCCCATACCGAGCCAATTCAGCAGGAGCGCAACCTATTGCTCCCAATCCAAAAAGGGCTACCTTCCTTGCTCCACACTTGTACAGGGTCTGTGCATGCATTAACAAGAAACCAATAAATTAATGCTACTGTTAATCGAGGAAAAGGAATATATATATATATATATATATCACTAACCTTCAAATTCTGAGAATATTGATCAATTAGTGTTGCCACAAATCGATCTAGGGTATATAATTCACTCGTTCGGAACTCGTCTGGCATGAAGTAGTTGTTAATGAAATCATTACTACCAATTCCAACTGTAAACATGCACTTATTTAGGTACTTGTGAGCAGCTGTGCCACCTCCTAGTATTTTGGAGATTTGAGAGAATGTTTTAAGGTAATTTTTCAACTGTCCACCCAATGGAATTGCTTGACCCTGCCAATACAAGAGAAGTATATTGTCATCTAAATTGCAGTTTTGTATATTGCTAGCTAAAAGCTTGCAATTCATCTTCAAATGTACCAGTTGCTTTCCACTTTCGTCAAGGATTCCTGCCGACGCCGAAGCATAATTCACGCCTTTGAGTACGTCCCGACCTCTTGCTGATGTAAAGGACGGGATGTACTCGCCAAAACCCAGAAGTTCAGCTGCAATGAGGAAGTCTTCAATTAGCATGATCTTTCATTCTTTCCATTAAAAAAGTCAGGGAAAAAATGTGGAGAGTTTGAGGGAGAGAGACTATATATATGAACATTCATTTAGTTGAGAAGATTAACCAGTAACATCGACAATGGTCCGTCCGTTGCTAAACCTTCCGGTAGGGCCCACCGGAAAGTCGATTCCGTATGGCTTGAAATTGGCTTTGGCCTTAGTCGAAAGGCCATTATTATTCCCGTTGTCAGACAGTGAGTCCCCTAAAATGAAGTAGCAAGGCACTTGAGGGTCCCCACGAGCGCAAATTTGTAAAATGGAGAGCAGCGAGAGAAGAAACGCCACCCTCCATACCTTATGCTGGTTGCAAGCCATTAAAGAAGAAAGACAGTATGATGGAAGAATGGAAAAATGGAGAGTGAAAGGCACAAAGTAAAGCTTATAAATATAGCCAATCAGCTACCTATTTATATCATATTCTTTCACAATCAAAGATTTTTCTTTTCTATAATATGCATGCCTCTCTTTTCCCTCGTCAGTTAATTTAACCAACATTTTACGGATTTCCATTCTTTGCTCCTAACCAGCCACAGCAGCATCTTCCCCATCAATCTCGGATTTTGATTGGCCCACAGAAAATCCACAAATTATTTTGTTTTTTTTTTTTATTTTGGAAGATTTCACCTGAATTTCGTCTGCTAAATTATTGTTCTCTCTCTAATATCATAGCATGGGAGTATTGAGATGGATTTTAGATTTTATTTTTGGTTCTCATAAAATTTAAAGGAAAATACAAGGGAAAGAAAATATAAAGGAAAAATATAAGGAAAGAAAAAGTGAAAAAAAAAATTAAAAATTGATAAATTATTATTTTTGTTACTTCAAACTCATTTTATTTATTTTAACTCATCAATACGAAGATTAAATAATTTAAAAATATATAAGTTTTTAATTAGTTTTAATTATATTTGATTTTCTTTTATATTTTTCATAGGACAATTCTAAAAATAATTTTTTTTTACATTTTTTTTTCTTTCCTTATTATTTTCTGGGAACCAAACATAGCCTAAGTAATTGGATAATTTGTTTTCTTTACAAATACTTATGGTCTCTTTAACACCGAGGCTTTAATTATGATCGTATTAATTCATCTATATTTACCTAAATTTTGACTAAAATTGCCTTAATCCATTTATATTTCTTTTCTTTTGAAAAATAATAAAAACTTGCCAATTAAATTATTAAAATTATTGTAACATATCTATTATATTTTCGATAAAAATTTAAGCATTTAAATTTTTTAAATAAGTTTAAAAGCCTTTTCAAAAAACAAATGTTTGATAGGTTTTTTGTGTTTAAATTATTAAAATTTTATTTATAAACCACCACATCAATTCATTTTTTAAAATTTATATTTTATAAAATATTTTTAATTCTTTTTATATTATAGGAAAATAAAGTGATATATATGATTAAAATTTAAAAATAAAGTGTTTGATAACAATTTAAAACGAAATAAAAGGGTAATTGTCAGTGATTTTTTATAGAACGGATATCTTTCTCTGAATCAAATTACCATGGAGCCAAAAAAAAAAAAAAATCCCAAAACCCTCCAAATCCAAATAAGAAATTTGCTTTCACTTGTCTTCAACCATTCTTCTACAGAAACTCCTTCCATCTCTCTCCCTCTTTCTCTCATCTTTGAAGCCTCCTCGTTCCTCTGCCCAACTCTTGCCCAACTCCTTACCACCCTTTCTCTTTCTATGAACCAAAACTCTCTGTCCCACTATATCTTTAAATCAAAATCACATTCATTTCCTTCTCATATGAAAGTGATCTACCTAGAATCACTTCTTACCTTCAATGGAAAACGTTCAAGAATTTGGGGTGACAAAATTAAACAATTTTTTTTTTTTTTTAAAAAAAACTTGTTATACATAGAGATTTAAATATGTTATGTACAATGGTCTTCGGAATGTAACTAGAATAAGATTTGCGTTCTATTCATATCATGGAAAATTCTTTCACTTCTTGAAAATGAGTGGCATTGCTGTGAGTTCAATATGCTAGTTTGATATTTGGGAATGCTAGAAATTTAGTACCAAGTAATGTTGATCTAGACCGATTTTGTGACATCTAGTAAAACAAACAATGCCAAAATACATACATACATACATATATATATATATATATATATATATATATATATATATATATATATATATATATATATATATATATATATATATATATATATTATAAAATTTAATTTGATGATTTCTTGTAAAGAAATAAAATGCATGTAAAATAAAAACCTCATGGTTATAGTTTCTTTTAGCTTATGCCGAGTCTTAACGCATTGCCCATAACATTTATTGTAGATAATGTAGAATAGAGGGGATTGATAATATCCATTGACATGAAGTATGTGTCTAAGAAATGAAGCCACAACACAGGCCATAGACTTTCACAGGTGAAGTTTATTAGAATTAAAGTATGCCATAGTGATAATTCTAATGTAATAGGCATTTTCTCCCTCATTAGAGCTGAGCTAGGGTGCTGATATCAATTGGGTACGCATCAGATGGAGTCTGCGACTTGTATGCTCTTTGACCAAAGATGAGATTTACAGCTTCAGTTGAGTGGAACTGGTCCCAGAAGGCGTACTCCGACCTATTCTGGCATGGAGTTGATGAACGAAGACATGCATTCTGCCCACCGCAACACCCCATGTTTGTAACTTTGAAACCTGTTTATACAATTGGCTTAGTATTCCACTATTGATTTTCCAAACATGTTCATCAACAACGTTATTATTGATAAAAATTATAGAATCGATACAATGAAAGAAGAAGGAAAAGTTGAGGCTGTATGCATACCAAAAGCTGTCAGATTGGTCGATCCAATTTCATAGAAATTTATATAGGTAAACTTTGCGTCGGTAAAATTTTTATTGAGATCATCTATCAGCGATACAAGTCCGGTGTTAAAAAGTCTGACTGCATCATTGATCGCATCAACACAATTCGAGCCAGGACTTGGCCCAAAAGAAGCCAATTCAGCAGGAGCGCAACCTATTAGACCTAGTCCAAAAAGTGCCAACTTCCTGGCTCCATACCCGTATAATGTCTGTGGATTAAGAAGAAAATGCAACAGACAGAGCATTTCTGATCAGTAAGATGTTGGAGTCAAGAAAAAGAAATGGAGAAACAATCAGTTAAAATGGTAGTACTGACCTTCAACTGCTGAGAATATTGTTCGATCAATGCTTCAGCATATTGATCTGGGGTATACAGGCGACTTGTTGGGTACAAATCTGGCATTAAGTAGTTATTAATATAATCGTTGCTGCCAATTCCAACTGTAAATAGGCACTTATTTAGGTGCGTTGCAGCAGCAGTGTCACTTCCTAGTATGTCGTTGATTTGAGAGACTGTCGTTTGGTAATTTTCCAGCTGTTCATTCATGGAAATCCTGTCACCCTGCCAGCAAAAGGAAAATTCATTCTTATCCAAAAACAATTTCATAATTCTATTTTTCAAAATTGGAATCTTGCAGTTTGTATATATGTTCTCAAATATACCAGGTTTTGACCACTTTCGTCGCGGATGCCTGATCCACCAGATGCATAGTTCACACCTTTGAGTATGACCTCACCTTCTGCTGTTGCAAAGGGTGGGACGAAACTGTTGAAACCCAGGAGTTCAGCTGTAATAAAGAAGTGTTCAGAGCATGAGTCAGGGTTACCAACACCAACAATCAAAAGCTACCTACAACTCATGCAACCCCACCATTGCTCACTTGTTAAATCGAACTGCATGTACCCAATGAATAATGTATGCAGATATATGTATATGGTGATTTTCAAAGCAAAGCCCACATATTATGTGAGTTATTTATCATAGTGTTGATCATAAAATCAGGCAGTGAGGTGAGAAGATGGACCTATAACATCGACAACTGTTCGACCATTGCAGAATCTTCCAGTAGGACCTTGAGGGAAGTCAATTCCATATGGCAGGTAATTGACTTTTGCAAGTGTAGAAAGGGCATTGTTGTTGCCACTGTCCGACAATGAATCGCCTAATATGAAGTAACACGGTACTTGTGGATCCCCAAGAGTGCCATGTTGTAAGTTTGAAAGCCCGAAAAGGAGCACTGTCGACCACCATATCTTCTGATGAGTAGATGCCATTATAACAAGACAAAAAACGACAGGACGAAGAAGGGAAATGAATGATTTGAGGAAATGAATGACAAATTTACAAGTATATATAGGGAGAGATGGAGTTCGGGAAGCCTAAAAGAAAGTAGAATTACGAATCTTTTAATGTCTAATAGATAAAGTGAAAGACCCTTTTCCAAGATTTTTAATTGTATTTATGAAATTGTGCATCGGCACGCTTCTTCCGTCTCATGGCCTTCTAACTGTTTCTCTTTCAATATATGAGCACAGAAAATTACTGCTCCTTTCATTACGATAAGGATACTTATGTCATCGTTTTGAAGTCCAAGATTAGGATGAGAATTTGTGTCGATGGGTCATGCTCATATTGTGTCAGAGTTTAAACATTTTATTAACTAGATCAACCCAAACACCACAGGTCATGCGGCCCATATTGTACCGAAGTTTAGGCATTCTATTAGTTAGGTCAACCCAAACACTGCATGAATAATAATTAGATTAAAAATATAAACTTAAATATAACATAATTATTAAAGAACTAATACCTAATAAAACTATTTAATCCATTAAATAATCAAATCTATATGATTAATGTCTTAACTAAATATGTTTATGACTTAATTAATCTATTTATTCAAGCATAAATTTAAAATAAATCAAATATGAATTAAATAATTTAAATTTGCTATTAGGTAACTCAACATAATCATTAAATTGATCAATTCAAATTAAATTCATGTTATACGGATTATTGTTGTCAATTCTGTATGGCAAGTAATTGACTCTTGCAAGTGTAGAAAGGGCATTATTGTTGCCACTATCCAACAATGAATAGCCTAATATGAACTAACAAGGTACTTGTGGATCCCCAAAGAGTGTCAAGTTGTAAGTTTGAGAGTAGGAAAAGGAGCAAATTCAACCACCATATCTTATGATGAGTAGATGTCATTAACAAGAAAGACTATAAAATGAAAAATGATGAAGAAAAGAAATGAATGGCAAGTTAACAAGTATATTAGTATAAAGCACGTTTGATGCGCGTGAATGTATATGTAGATAGGTGATTATCAATATATGGAATTTATGAAATAATAGAGATAACGTTTGGAAAGGTATTAGTGAGTGAATTTAAATTTGTTTGATTTAAATTATTTATAAATGATTTTATATTGATTAAAATAATATATAAAATGATGTAACATACATATAATTAAATTAATCTATAAATGAAATATATTATTGTATATGATTATAGTAATAGATAACATATGGTAATATATTATTTTAATATAAGATGATGTTTTAGGTTGCTTTAAATTCTTTATATTTTTTATAATTTAGTAATTAAGTTAGATATGAAACTCATCTTAAGGGTCATATAATTGTTTTTAAAATTTGAATTTGTTATTCATCATTATTTGAAATACATTATTTAAATTGATATTTATTATTGTAACTCTAAGATGTTGTACTTGTAGAAAAATAGATAAAAGATAAAATTATACAACAAACATATTTATATTATAATCTATATGTTTTGTAATCCACCATTATTGTGATGTATTCTTTGAAATAATTAACTTGGTTGCCCTCATGCAAAAGTTTGGAGGAACTATCACTATAATGATCATTAACTACTTGCTCGTCTTTGTAGTACTTTGAGTTATATTTCTTTCTTTTTTTCTCTTGTAGAAAAGTTACACATATTTGAAAAGATATTAGCTGAAATAGAAAAATGATGTTTTAAAAAATATATGAGCAAAATATTTTTATATAAGCTAATGGTACATTACATTATATTGATTTTTGATTTTTTTTTTCATTTTTCTCTTGTTGTTTAAAAAACTTCATAATTTGCATTGAAGAAATAACTTTTATTATTTTAAAATTTAATTTAGAAAATGGTAATATTATGAAAGTTACATTCATTTATAATGATACCAACTTATACTTGCCTCATTAATATAAAATTCTTCTCTTTCATGTTTCTTTTCCCTAAAATGAATTGGTGATAAGATAAATTTTGTTTATAAAATTTCAATTTAATTATTTAGAAATAAATTATATAATATATAGGACATACCTATTAAGAAAGTCAACATCCCATGATTTTTTTGTTCAATAAGTTTTACCTTATTGAGAATAGTATTAAAAATAATTTATGTGTAATTTTATTAATATTATTATATTATTGATAAAGAGATATGTAACATAATCAAATCAAACTCAAAAGATGTAGCAATTGTATTTTTTTATTAATGTAAAAATATGAAATTAAAGTTATCATAAATGGCATAATGATAAATATTAATTAATTTTTATAAGTTGATTTATAAACTATTGTTCTTTTTGTTTTGTCAAAATGTTTTTGACTATTATCCATAGAGTTAGTGAATCAACTTTGACTACAGCACCCTATTCTAGACTATAGAGTTGTAACTTCAACTAAGATTAGTTTGATTTGGTTAATAATTGTAGTATAAATTTAAAACTTAATATTTTGAATATTATGTTTAAGATGTAATACCTTATTAGTAGTCATCGAGGATAAATGTCCTTTGATTGCTTGAAAACCAATCTGAAAATTTAAAATGTTGAAATGAAGTATAGATAAATACTGTGATGTCCCACATCGGATAGGGGAGCAAGTTCCTAGCGCTATATATGTAGAGACTCCTCTTAACCCTGTAGACGCGTTTTAAAGCAGTGAGAGCCCCCTTGGGTCCAAAGCAGACAATATCTACATGGTTGGGTGCGGGTCGTTACAAATGGTATCAGAGCCGATCCCCGACCCTGGTGTGGGGGTTTGTTTGGCCTCGTAAGGGATGTTTGTCTGTTTGGCCCTGTAATCTCATGGGACACAACGAGGACGTTGTGTCTGCATGGGGGGGTGTTTGTGATGTCCCACATCGGATAGGGGAGCAAGTTCCTGGCGCTATATATGTGGAGACTCTTCTTAATCAAGTAGAGCCGTGAGGGCCCTCTTGGGCCCAAAGCGGACAATATTTACATGGTTGGGTGCGGGTCGTTACAAATACATAGTTGTGAAAGGCACGCCTAGGCTCAGGGTGGCGCGACGCCACCCTCTGGCACCTCGCCTGAAGACAGGTGACACCCCTTCAAGAAGGCACCGCGTAGGCGCGCAAGGTGCTTGCATCCAGCAAGGCGCAACGCGGTCGCCTAACTCGCCTCCAATCGGGTACGCCTTCATTCTTCTCCTTCTCCTTCTCCTTCTCCTTCTCCTTCTTCTTCTTCTTCTTCTCCTTCTCTTCTTCAATCGTCGTCGGGTTGCAGAGGACTGGGGTTGAGAAGCCCTAATTTTATTTTATTTTTAGGTCCAAAACGACATTGTTTTAGCCCTTTTTATTTTAAAAGGAACAAGTCAAAACGACGTCATTTTGGAACTTGTTCCTTTTTTTAAAAAAAAAAAAAGGCTAAAATGACATCATTTTGGCCTTGTTTTCCTTTCCAGCCCCCTTTTTATGGTATTTTTGAACCCGACACCACTCCCAATCATGCCCTAACCTCAACTGTGCAATGGAGAAGTGAAGAAGAAGAAGAAGATGATAAAAAATAGAGGAAAAATAGTCACGTGCCTTCCGGGACCTCATCATGTTGATTAAATTAAAGTTTTGGATGATATTTGATGATTTATGTGTTTATGACAAATAAATTATTATTAAATTTGATTATATTATATAAAAATATATATGTAAATTAGGGTGCGCCTCACTTCACTAAAGCCCGAGCCTGAGACACGTCTGCGCCTTAGGTGCGTCTTGCGCCTCAGGTTTTAGGACTACTTTGCGCCTTGGTACGCCTTAAGCCTTTTAAAACTATGGATAAATATAAAGATGATTGTAATTTATTATGTTGAACATAGATGACACGATGAGAGCATTAATCTCTTATTAACATGCTACTTGCATTTATTTATTTTTTATAGTTATATAAATTTTTTTATTTTTTTAATCAAATTCATAAAATATTATTAATTTAATATTTGTAAAAGTTTTTTTTTCCTTTTGAATTTATTATATTAGATAAAAGTTGAAACTTACGTATAAATTTATTTTTAAAGTCATTCAGAAATTTCTACCTATCATTATTGAAAATAAATTCTTTTAACTCAAAATTTATTTAGTCTTTTAGTATTTTGTACCCATCATTACTTAAAAATAAATTCTTTTAAGTTAAAATTTATTTATTGTCATCTAAAATTTTCTACCTATTATCACTTTAAATAAATTTTTTTAACTCAAAATTTATGTATAATGATCCAGAATTTTCTATCTATCATTACTTCAAATAAATTCTTTTACCCCAAAATTTATTTATGTTCATTCTATATTTTTTACCCATCATTATTTCAAATAAATTCTTTTCACTCAAAATTTACTTATAGTCATCCAAAATTTTCTACCTATCATTATTTCAAATAAATTCTTTTCACTCAAATTTTATAAGGTAATAGTATGTTAAATTATAGAAAAAGATTCCAACTTTTTCTTTTTGGTTTCCTTGGAGATAATTTTATGATAAATATAAATTGTAGAATAAGATTCTAACTTTTTCTTTTCTAGTTTCCTTAGTGAAAATTCTATGATAAAGATAGACATATTTTCTTTTTTGCTACTTTTTCTTTAATGTTAATATTATTTTCCTTTCATTTAATTCTAAGTTTTACTCCATCAATTTTTTTTTTTAAATATCTTTAGAATTTTTTTATGATTTATGATATACACCTCTATAAATGATAAAGAGATAGGATAGAAAGATAAAGATAAGAAGTTGGGAAGATAATTAGATAGAAAGTTATTTATGTCATTTTATATATTTATATATTATTTTAATTAATTTTAAAATATATACTATATTAAAAGTAAAAGTATGAATAAATTCTAAAACATTTTTTTACTTAAAAAGTCTTTTTTTTTAAAAAATAATTCTCATTTATATTAAAAAAAATTCATTGAGTATGAAAAATATTTTTTCTCTCTACCACCACCGCGATAGTTAATTGTATTGACTTTGTCTATAAAAGTAAAAGTATTTTGCACTTCTTTTTCTTCCCAAGATACTCCTCACTCATTTATTCAATACCATAAAACTATTTGATTTTCATACTTTTATTTATAACTTGTCATTAAATTATTCTAAATTATCACTATATGTATTAGTAAAATAAAAATCTATATCATATTGGGTGGTATTAAAGTTTCACCATAATCTATTTTTTCCTTTAACTTCCTGTTAATCTTTAGAAGGTGTTAAGACTTTTCTCCATTTAAAATAATAAATTCAATTTTGTTATAATCATTAATTACTTTTTGAAACCTTATTTCTTTCAATCAAATAGAAGATATATAATACAAATTATTAGAAGTTATTAAATTATTTTTTAAACATTAAATTAATCCATAGTCCATTCACTATGAAGACGAGCACCAATGCACCAATGATGATCACCAATTCATTCACAATGCTAACATGTGTTATGAACTCCATAAAACTAAATATAAAATCTCATAATGAGATATAATGAGAAAGAGAAAACAAACATATGGATTTTTAACTCTTTAAGTATTTGTTTATCCACAATATATTGTCTATATATAAGTGGATAAAAGATAAGATTCTTATTTAGATATATGAACTAAAATAATTTAGATAAACTATCAATTGAAAATACAAATGTGAATAGAAAATATTCTTATTTAGAAAAAAAAAAAAAAAAAGAATGAAAACAAATAGGGTTAAAATTTAATTTTCATTATAACTTCTTGAAATGAATATTATTGATATTACAATAGACTTTCTAATTCTTTCAAATTCTATAAACAATACAAACATTCATTTTGTAACTGAAAATTATCAATTACCAAATTCTTGTTAGAACAAAATTCTAACATCTTTAAATATCAACTTTAAAAGTAACACTTTGGTAGATGGTATTCAAGATAATGTTTCAAAAGGTAATTAGTGATTATGACAATTTTATTATATTATTTTAAATAATGAAAACTATTATGAATTATTTGTTTACCATAAATTTGATTTTGATATATATTCATTATTAAAAAATGATTTAATAATAAATTATTTACTTTAAATAATTTTAAATTAATTAAAATAATATATAAAATGGAAAAATATATTAATATATTAAATTATTAAAAATATGATATTCATCAATGAATAATATTTATAAATCGATGTATCAAATATATTATTCTATAATAATTAATTATATTAATATATAATATGGTGTAGTGTATTATAATGGTGTAAGAGTGTCCTTTAGTTTCCTTAAGTAAATTATTTTAAATTTTGTATAATTTACTCTTTTTTTCTTTATAAATATTGAATTATATCATTTAAATTGATTTTAATCCTCTAGACTTTTAGTTTTCTATTTGTTTCAATTACATTTTTTAAAATTGAAATTTATTATGGTAACTCATATAGAATATTAAAAATTAATTTTAATTTTTAATAATTATTAATGAGTTGTATCGTATCCTTTCATTCCTTAGTCACATTTAAAAATTTTCAAAATCAAATAAAAAATAACCCAACACTAAAAAATATTAAATATTTAAATAAATTTTAGTTGTATCAACAATTATTTGTAGTTATTCGTAAATAACTAACTATGTGATTAAACATAAAAATCCAAATCCAAATGTTTAAAAAAAATTCAAAATAAAATTGAAGATAACCCATTGCTATAAATATATATATATATATATATATATATATATATATATATATATAATTTTGTTACAATTTATTTTTTATATATTAGGATTTAAAGAATTTTAATTTTACAAAGTTTAAATAAAATTAAAAATAAAGACCAACAAATATTTTATAAATTTATTTGTAAATTATATTATTTTTGTAAAAAAAAAAATAAGTAAAATAAGTTTGAATAAGCATCTAAAATTAATTCATTAATTTTATAATTAATGAATATCAAAGTGACTAACTTATAATTGGATGTGGCAGAGTTAAAATTATTAAATCACACCTAAAAATTTACTCTTTATAATGCTAATCAAAGAATATATATCAATTATTATAAAATGTAAAATTGAAAATAAAATAGTTTAGTGATTTTGACTACAATTAAAAAATTACTATTTCCAACATTCCTTATGCATGAGCATGCATTTATTTTTCTCATTCAATTTTATAATGGAAGAAATAGTTGGAATTACACTAACCAAATCAACTCTAACCCCACACCTCCCTATTTAGATTAAAAGTTCCAAGGATTCCTTAGGGTAGTCATTTTGAGATTATGTTCATATCATCATATGTTGCACAGTTATAAAATATAATTTTTGAAACATTTTTGAAAAATTGTAAGTAAAAGAAATAAGCAACTCTTGTATTAATAAATAAATAATAAATTCATAATTGTTAATATTTGATAATAAAAAACTCTAGAATCAAATAAAAATAATTATTTATTTATTATTTAATAAACTATCATATAAGCCCATGTTTAAATAGGATTTCTTTGGCACAATATTTTTTAATATTTTTTAAAACTAAAATGACAATCTTATTTAAATGGAATTTTTGTTGTCAAATTAAAACAAAAAAATATATACTTCAATCCCAACGTGCATACATGAAAGTTATGTATGGAAGTGGAATGGTAAATACAAAAATATTGTGTAATATCACAATTAGAAAATAACTAAATCGTAAATAAAAAAATTAAATTTTAAATTCCAATAATTATCTGAACTTTGAAGTCAATCTACCTTTCTCTATAAATAGAGAAATGATTAAAGAAGAAAAGAAAAAAAAGAAATCATTTGAGAAAGAAGAAAAAAATAATTGATTTTCTTATATAAAATTTCAAAATTTAATCCTGATCTTCACTTTTCTTATATAGAATTTCAAAAGTTAATCAAAAGCATGTGAGTAACATCTTCAATAATTATTTGAATTTAAAATCAATTTATCCTTATCCATAATTCTATTTATAGAGATTTTAATTTAAAATTAATAATTACTTATAATTCTATTTATAAATATAAATAGAAAAAATATTCTAGGAAAAAAGAAAATGAGAAAAGAGTTGTATAGAATTTTTGTTGTCCTCAAACACTCAATCAATCATTGATGAAGTCAAGCAACATCTTTTACCTTATAGAATGAGAACATTATATATTTTATATTTTAAACAATATAATATAAAAGATATCGTAGAAGAAAGTACCCACGTTTTCTTTAAATATATAATTTTCAAATAATTTGTGTACACAAATTTTATTAATTTGTAAAATCTTTCATAGCTGTGTTACATTTACATTTAAAAAAAATGGAAATTGTAGTTTAGATTAGAAAAAAGTTTATATCTCAATTTTATATATTTTCTAAATATTAATTTTACAATTATTAGTATTTTGAATTTGATAAATATTAATTTTAAATTTAAGTGAAGTTAAATTTCAATATTAATCTAATTTTTTAATTATACATGGATATAATTATTTTACACAAATATATTATTTTTGTCCAAATAAATGTAATTATCTTATACTCTATATTTCTTTGGTTTTTCAATCTCACCCTCCAAAAAGATTTAAATTTTTTTCCAATTTCCAAAAAAAAAAAAAAAGAAAAGAAAAGAAAAGAAAAGAAAATTGTGTGTTCTATAATCATCCAAAGATAGTAAAAATAAATTAATTTTAAAAATGATTATCTAGTGCCTATAGGTATCCACAAGTATCCAAATAAAATACAACCTATCAATTCATCCATCTAAAACTTCAAACAAAATAGAAAGAAAAAAGCTAAATAAAAATTCAATTATATCTTACAAACATCCCATCTTTTTTCTACAAAGTCTATATAAATCAAAGTTCTAAATAATTTTAAATTATTAGATTAATAAATATAATGACTATTGTGTACCTACATTAATTTTCCCTCGTTTTCTCAAAGAAAAGTGTATTAGCCTCCTTGCTTGCTATGACATATAATGATAATAAATCACAATAAATAAATAAATACAAGAAAAGTATATATTCTTGCAATAATAATAATAATAATAATAATAATTAATAAGAAAACTAATATATTTAGATCCAATGCTACCCAATGTCACCTTTGATTCTTCTTAGAGAGAAGGAAATTTTTTAATCTTATAATAGGTTGGGTTTAATTGAATCAACGAAAATTAGAAAATTTTCATTTTTTTTCTATTACAATTTCCCCATAATCAATTAAAGTATAAATCAAATAAATGAACCCCAAAAAATCTCATATTTATAATAATCAAGAAGAATCAATATCAAAAATTGATCTCAAAACAATAATCATGAAGAATCAATATAAAAAACCGATTCCCTAAAATAAAGTCAATTATGTGGTGAGAATAAATTAAATTTAAAAAAAATAACAAATCATTAAAAATAAGAGTGTGTCCTCTTATTGAAATGAAATAAGTAACAATATAACAATTTAGATTAACAACCTATTTCATAATTGAACAATGATAATAAGAAAATCTGCACACCTCTCCACGCATAAAATATCTATGCAACAACTCCTTCGATTCTTCATCATTTTTCTTTAATCACATATCCTCCATTTTCCAAATATCATAAAAATGAATCTATAAATCTATATACATTTTACAGTGATAAACAACCAACAAAAAAAAAAGTTGGAAGAAAATAAGAGAGTGAAAGAGAGTTGTTGTCTACCTTTTCCAAATATCATAAAATGTGTCCTCTTATCGAAATGAAATAAGTAACAACATAACAATTTAGATTAACAACCTATTTCATAATTGAACAATGATAATGAGTATTGGATTAAAAAAAATTAAGCTTTAAATTTGGGTTAAAAAAATAATTTACAACAATAAATATTTGTATATTTTTTTTTATTCTTAAGAAGTCAAAGAAAATAATGTCTAAAATGAAAGACATTTTTCTAATAAAAGGAGAAATATTATCTAAACTAATTTTTTATTGAATAATATTATAGAATTGAATAAAAGTTTCTTTTTTTTTAATTTGGATTTCAAAAATAAATTATGCTTTAAATTTGGGTTAAAAAAAATAATTGACAACAATAAATATTTGTATTTTTTTATTTTTAAGAAGTAAAAAAAAATCATGTTTAAAATGAAACAAAAATTATTATCACTTTTTTAGAGAAGAAAAGCAATATCATCATGAAATATTATTTTTTAAATGAAATTATAATAATTTTTAAAAGAGAAGTATTATTTTTATTTTTGTTTTATATGTTTGAATTTTTAAAAAATTAATAATCTAATTACATATAATAATATAACAATAAGATATAAGCATGTATAAATATATATATATATAATTCAGATTTTAAAAAGATGTAATTTGGATTCTAAAGAATTTTTTTTTTGTATATATCTGAATTTTATCTAATTTTTTTTTATTCAATAAATTAAGAATAAAAATAAACATTATTTTAATTAATTACATATAATAATGATAAGATATAAGTGTATATAATAAAAATCATAAGGCTATTTTAGGAGAAAAAAAGTGTTTAGACACTTCCTATTTTTATATGTAATATAGATATAGAAGAGATATGAAGTTAGGGAAGCCTAAAAGAAAGTAGGATTATGAATATTTGAATGTCTACTAGATAAAAACTCCCACCATAAGTGAAAGACCTTTTTCTAATATTTTTAATTGTGTTTATGAAATTACTTCTTCCTTCTCGTGACCTAATTCTAACAGTTTCTCTTTTCTTTTAATATATGAGCACATGCAAAAAATTATTACCCCACTTCCTGCTCCTAAACTAATCATTTCATGACTTTAAACTCCTCAATGATAAGGGTTCTCTCATCACTTTGAAGTCAAAGATTAGGATAGAATTTCATGCTTGCAGGGCATCTTCATATCTGCCAAGGATTGAACATTTTATTAAATAGGTCAACCAAACGCGATATGAATAATAATAGGGTGAAAGAACATAAAATCACACACATCATAATTATTAAATAGATAATGCATAGTATAATATATTTGAAGATTATATGATTCAATAAATACTATTATATTCTATCCAAATCCTTGAAAAATATATTGGGTTGTCATATCAAATTTTGTCACTCATATCCAAGATGATAAGGACTCTTAACTAGATTTTATGCATAACAATGAAACTATTACGATATTCAAACTTAGGCTTATAGATATTATGATGGTATATTACAATTCCATTACATAAGTTTTGGCTCTTAAGATTTTTTATTTAATATGTATCAATTAAAAGAAGTCTACATCTTTAATTTTGCTAGCAAATAAAAATTGTTCTAATCTTCGAAGCAACTTCACAAAAGATTCAGGCAACAACAATGCAAGCACAACCCAATAGTTCTTTTGTTTGCCTTCTCAATCAATTTTTTGTTGCTTTTTTTTTTTTAAGATATAGTTCGAATATAAGAATAGAAAAAGAGTACCGAAAAATCATCCATTTCACAATTCATTACTCATTAATTACTTATTAGAAATATGAATATAATTATTAGAAAAATCAAACCTATTTTGGGATTTCTTCTCACACACTTCATTTTAAATGAAATAGAAGATGAATGAAAATAATAAATAAAAATGATAAAAAAAGATACTTGATAAAGTTTCAAACTAATGATAGAATTTATATTTAACTTAAACCTAACAAAACAAATAAAAATAAAAATAAAACATAAAAAGAAACACCAAAGAATAGAGATACCTAAGCAAGTGAAATACGTTGGGTCTTATTGGATCTTGCGCATCCTAACAGAAATAATTAATATGGTTAGTTAGTGAGAAACGAACTTCCTTTTCCACTACCTAAAAATTAGTCAATTCATTAGTCTGGAGTTTGTTACTTGTTTGTGTGGGAACTTTTGTTGTTGGGTCAAGCATACGAGCCACGTAAATTTTATGCAACTTCAAAGAAAGAGATTTCCTTGCCCAAAATTTTATAATTTCAATGTTAAAAAATTTTAATAAAATATTTTTATTTGAAGTTTTAATTTCTTTTTTTTTTTTTCAAAAAAAATATTTTTTAATTTTAAAAAAGTGAAGTTCCATAATAAAATGTATTGAGCAATAAATATTAATATTTTTTTAAAAAAAAAAAAGATATAAACAAAATTTTAAATAAATAAAAAAGTGATAAAATTAATCATTATTGATCATATTTTGTTACAAGTGATTAATTAGGTATCTATCATCAAATAAAATAAATTGTTTTCCAGTTATTTTTAATTTTAAGTGGTTTAAAATTTATGTTATGAAGCTCATTTTAAAAAATGAGATTCATCCTTTTTTTTTCATTTTTCAAAAAGGTTAGGGTATATTGAACAACTGTTTTCAATAACAATTTTCTATTCTCCAAAACAAAAAATTAAAAAATATGTTTGACAACTAAAAATTATATATATATATATATATATATATAAAAGTGTTTTTAAATAATATCTTTTAGTTGTTTTCCATTATTTTCACTTTTTTTTCTAAGAATTGTTTTAAAAAATAGTTATACAAACATATGGAATGATTAAAAATGAAATACTATACATAAATTTATTTTAAAAATATTTAAAATATTTTAAGTTTTCAAACAGACTTTTGTTTTACAAAATATTATATAACAATTTCCAAAAACTATTTTTCAAAAAAAATTTTGGAAACAGTTACCAAAAAGGTCCTTAGTTCGTTTTTTTTTTCTTTTTAAATTGGCATCTCACGCCGCTCCCTTTGGATAGAAAAAAAAAATCTTTTAATAGTAATTTTAGCAATGTGTCTTAACGGGAAATTGATTTTTGAAAAATTTATCTCTCAAAATGAGTATCTAATATTTAAAAATCAGTTAAATATCTGATTTTTTAGAAGAAGGTATTTCGAAGTATCATGCTATACTCCTTCTAGTCCTACTCAAATTTACTCTAAACTCAAAGTTTATACAATAGAAGAGAATATTGTGGGATTTACATTAAAGGTGTATTTGATATATGGGACCAAAGGGATGATAGAAATGAAAATAAAGATTGATTATAGTGGAATCAAAAAGCTACCAAAAGTAAGATTTGATTTTTATTAAAATAATTTTATTATTCGTAGTTTCATTCTTATAATTGATCTAAACGTGGTGATTAAGAAATTGTATAAACTTTTATTTTCCTTTCTTCATTTGAATCGTTGCAAACATGCTATAATACATAATAACTCTATAGCTGACTCAGTAATGCCATTGAAGGAGCTGCCTTTGGTCAACTGGAGCCCTAATAGAGCTTGTGATGAACAAATTTGCAAATAGGAACCCTAGTTACTTAGGAAATAGGATAGAGATATCATCCATCTAGATTGGACCAATCTTTTGAGTGGTTAGGACTAAGCAATTTTTAGGACAACAGAAGCCACCCACAAAGAGAATAATCCAAGATCTAGAAATCTCTAGATATAAATAAGAATTCTCTCGTTTTCCTTCCTACCATATTAGTAAATGGTGTTTTAGATACCACCATTATTTTCATTTTATTATGTTTTAATTTGTTGGATGAGTGACATGATGTTTGTTTTTTTGGCTAAATAGTAGAATAAATTAAAATATTTGGTTTTTTCTATTCAGTTGATATTAATCAATATAATTAAACTGAATTTATTGATAACAAATTCATTTTAATTATATTGGTTGATATCAACATATTACATTTAATTTAATATAAAAAATTAAATATTTTAACTTTTTTTATTTAGCAAAAAAATAAACACCATAAATTATTTACTTTCTTTTTAAAAAATCAAATATTTTAACTTTTTCTCTCATTTGTTATGAATCAACTAACAAAGACATGTTTATTTTATTTCCTTGATTTCTGTTTTTATTTGGCTCTTAGATTCCAAAAACTATGGATTTTAGTAGAAGGAATAATATCATACGTACAATGGGCCTGATACTTGGAACATCTGTTGTTTTTTTGCATATATATCACGATGGACCACTTTAAATTACCTGTGTAGCAGGGAAAGTCTTTGAGAAAATATTGATCAATTTTTATAAATGGAAGTACGTAGAATTTAGAAGTGATCCACATGATTTGCAAGATAGGAACCTTTGTTGGGACCAACGAATTGATGGGTTGGACCAATTATGACATTAGGTCAGGCGGAGGCTATGTATTAAGGTTGTTTCGATGGATTTTGGAAGTCACAAGTTTACTTTCTGAAAGTTTAATAAGATTTTTTTTTTTTTAACTAATTTTGTTTGAAGCTTATAAATAATTACTTATATAAGAGTCATATTTGCAACTTAAGAAGTTAAACATCCTCCATTGATTGGATCCATTACCAGTATCCAGGAACAAACAGATTATACATTTAGAAGAACATAAATATATCATGTGAAATGTAATTGACTAGAATTTTTCACATGCAGTCCACTCTATGGCGACTTGCACTTTTTATTATAAAAAACTAATTTTTGAAAATTTGTTTGAAGTCATCACTTATCTTTGTTTATTTTTAAAAGGAAAAAAAAACCCTAAATATATATAATTCCTAAGAGGAAAAGGCGGTTTGTGGAAAATCGAGTCTAGGTTCATGAGTTAGATTATCTATTAGAATGTATGATAATTAGTTATAACACCCATTTAAACCCTAAAATTAGATTTCTACTAATCAGTTAAAGTCGGTATGACAATTACTCAGTTAATAATTAATTTAATTCTTTAACAGTTTTAGTAAAAATCAAGTTAAGAGTTGTGTTTGCTTACAATCTAAAAATTTAAGGGACATGAATAAGAGAAATTAATTTGGGGAAAATGAACTTATTGGTGTGAAAAGCCCCTAAATATGTACATATCAATTCCTATTGCTTAAATTGTAGAGGTTTTTTTTAGAGTGATTATGATTAAAACGTTTTTATATATAGCATATTTATATATAATCGTTTTATTACTAATGGTTTCGTTAGAAACATTTTTAGAGAGAATCACTCAAACCCTATATTTATTTAGATCATTTTCGGTTTTCATTTTCAAAGAAAGCTAAAATCAAAATTGAAGATGATTTTTTTTTTCATTTTCATTTTCTAGAAAATTGAGATAAAAAAAAAATGAAAATAATGTTTTCAATTTAAAAAAAAAAATAAGTGAAAAATATTTTCTAAAAGAAATGAAAAAGAAAAAGGAACTAAAATCACATAAAAGTTCTTATATAGAGCCCATTATATAAAAAGAATATCAATATTATAAATATGAAAGATATATTAATATAAATAAACATTTTCTCACATACATTTAGATCAAATATCATCCTTAAAATAAGAAATAATATTTTATTTTTTTTTATTAGATTGTGAATGTTATAAGTATATAAGTATATATATATATATATATAAAGTGAGTAATATTATTCTTTATAATAATATTTATTATACCATAATTTGTGTCTCGTGTAAAATTTTATTTATTTTTTTCACCATTTTATAGATCACGAAAACTAAAACCCAAACAACATTTTAAAATTTTTATTTCTAAAAACAATTTTCACTTTTTTTAAATCAAAGCATTTTCAAGGAGCAAAAAATAGAAAATAAAAAGTATTTAAAAAAAAGAAATAGAAAATGAAAATTATAAAACAATAATTTTTAAATCAAATACAACCTTAGTGTTTGGATATGAACTAAAAATAGTGGTTGGATAATATTTTTGATATTTACGTAAGTCATGCTTGTAACCATCCAACAAATGCATGTCATGATCCGGATACAAACAATATTTGCGTAGGAACTTTCCAACAAATGCACACCTATACCGTCCATGGCTCACCATGTGAGAGCACAAAAACATTTTAGGATAATATTTTACATTTTCAAAAATTTGTCCTTCACCAAATGAACGAGAGGATTATGTTTAGATATGCAACATATGTGGAACCAATGACATTTCCCCCACATTAGGTGCATGGATAAGGCAACGGCCAAGGTATAGAGGGAATTGTGATGAAAATACCAATTTTTTTTTCAAGAAAATATCTATAAAAATATCACAATTTTAAAATTATTTTAAATTTAAGATTTTTTTTATGACATCAATGAAAACTTGTTTAGACAAATTCAACTTAAATGTGAAAGCTTATTTTTCAAATGATAATTTTTAATTAGATTTCATCAAAGTACCATAAGTTTTAAAATATTTTTAAAATTTTTATATTAATTTTGAAAAATATTTTCAAAATCTTAGATATAGAGCCTCATTGAGAATAAGAGTAACAAAGTTTAATATAATCCGTTAACCTAACACAAGTCTAATATGTTTGTTTTTTACAAATTTGAATTGAGTATAAATGGATTCACATCAATCTATATAACCTATTTAATAAATATATAACTTATAGGTCAACCTGAATAACATAAATTTAATTGAAATTGGTCCATCTAATAATATAGTTATTAATCTAATTGTATTTTTAAGCCATTTAACTTCATTTTAAATTTTTCTTTAAATAAATAGATCGATTTAGTCATAAACATGTGTAATTGAAGCATAAAGACATATATACAAACTTGACTATTAAATATGACATAATTATTAAATGGATTAAATGGGATACAAGATGCCTTATTTATTTAGGAGGGTTACATGTTCATAGTATATCTAGTATTGCAGCCACAAAGAAAACTACAGATCGATGGATGGTACTATCCGCAACCATTATTGTATATATGCCTTCACTTCCCATGTGCCTCCATAGCTTTCATCTCCATCATCAGAGCTGGGCTAGGGTGTGGATATCAATGGGGTGAGCATCGGAAGGGGTCTGTGCGCTGTATGCTCTTCCAGCAAAGATCACATTGGTAGCCTCACTTGGGTGGGCGAAATCCCAGTACACATACTCGCTTCTGTTCTCGCATGGAGTTGTGAAAGGAATGCAACCTGTAAGACTCGTACCACAACACACATCGTCTGTAACCCTAAAACCTGTAAATAGTAATAAGCCAAATGGTTTACTAGTCCAATGTTCCATCTAATAGGAAGATGTTTAACTTCAAAAAAAAAAAAAAGAAAGTTGATGCCATGTACCAAGGGCTGCAAGATCCAATGATGATTGAATTTCAAAAATGTTTATATAGGTAAATTTCGCGTCGGTGAGATCGTTATTGAGGTTATCCACCAGTAACATAAGCCTGTTATTGAAGAGTTGGGCCATATCATTTATGTAATCCACACATGTAGAGCCAGGACTTGCACCGTACCATGCCACTAAAGCCGGGGTGCAACCTATTTGTGACACTCCAAAGAGGGCTAGCTTTCGCGCTCCATTTTGGTACAATATCTAGCATCAAGAAGGCAAGGGAAAAAAAGCTAACTTAGTTTTTCTAGAGAATTATTCCTTATGCAGAAAATAATGAGAAAGATAGTGAGAATTGTAGTACTAACTCTCAGTTGCTGAGAATATTGATCAATTAGTAATGCAGTAAATTGATCAGGAGTATATTCGATACTTGATAAAGGCAATGGCCCATAGTAGTTGACTCCAATATCGTTGCTGCCGATTCCAATTGTGAATAGGCACTTGCTTAGGAAATTCATAGCAGCTGTCTCATTATTTCCTTGCATGCCAGTGATTTGCGAGAGCGTAGTTTGGAAATTTTGCAGCTGCTGATTCATAACGATCCGTTCACCCTGCCAATATAACAAAAAAACAATGTTCTTCCTTTCACATAAAAGTATTGGTGATCAATTACAAGTTTTTTTCAATGGCCAAATAGAATTTAATGTTTACAACCTTCTCTAACATGCATGATCTAAATCAACTTTACATAAAAGCGCTTAATTATATATATGTTTTCATTCTGGAAAACTCGAGCAAAATAAAAAACTTGGCCACTATTAGAAGATATTAGCTAGACTTAAGACTTTCACATGTCAACAATAAATCATTGTCACTGGCGTCCATGAAAAACTTCATGAAGTTTTCTTTGACTGCTTTAGTCGCTTCCAAATATAGTTTTATCTAGACATAAGTCTATATCATATTTATTAAAGTTTGATAAAAATGTTTCTCCTAGGACCATCTATCTATATATATAAACTACATATAGTGAAGGACTGGTTATAAGCCACCATCAAAAGTAACTTTATAAAGTTTTCAACAGGCTATAGATCTGGGGGATGAGTTTGAATCGAGTATATTACAAGGAAAACTGCAGTTTCATCACGAATCCCAGCGGAACCCGACGCATAATTCACGCCTTGCAGTATTTGTTGATCACTAGCAGTTGCAAATGGTGGGATGTAATTCTCCAACTGAAGAAGATCAGCTGTAACAAGGAAGTGTGAATTGTTTCAGTGAGCATACAACATAATTATGGTTATTGGAAGTACTTTTGAAGCAAATTAAAAGCTCAAAAATGAATTTTGTTAAAGGAGAGGGTGAAGACCAGTAACATCCACAATGGTTCGTCCGTTGCAAAACCTTCCAGTAGGGCCACTGGGAAAGTCTATTCCATTTGGTGGGTAATTGGCTTTTGCCAAAGACACAAGGCCGTTGTTATTGCCACCATCAGACAATGAGTCACCAAAAATGAAGTAACAGGGGACTTCTGGTTCTCCATGAGCGCAGAGTTGTAGGTTAGAAAGCAGCAATATTTGAACAAATAATGCCCAACATTTCTTAAGCTCAGAAGGCATTGAAGAAGAAACGAAGATTAGAGAGAGGAAGACCATAGGAAAGAAAGGGAAAGGCAGGTAAGACAGGTAAGGCGAGGCTTACAGATATGGTGCGAGGAAATGGAAGCCAATAGAGATATAAATTAAGCGAGGAGGGGCTGGGTCGAGGAAGTCTCTCTTGTCCCTGTCCCATTTTTCAAAATTATTCCTCATCCCTGCCCCATTCTCCGTCTTAGACTGGACTGGACGGAGAATCCCATTGGGGGAATAAATTCCCTATCGCTAATAGGGAATCCTTATTGTTTTAATTTTACAATTTTATATATTTACTAGGAATGTTTATTTTTAATTTTTTGCAATATTAAATAACATATTATATGTTAATTTTAAAAAATTTATAAATATAAAATAATAGTAATAATAATATATAATTTAATTGGGTTCATGTCAACCTATATAACTTATTTAATAAATAGATAATTTCTAGGTCAATCTAAATAACATGAATTTAATTGGAATTGGTCCATTTAAGAATCTCATTATTAATCTAATTATATTTTTAAACCATATAACCCTAATTTTGATATAGTGAAAGTTTTTCTTTCTATTTTTATGGACGTAGGTAATCTATCAAACCACATTAAATATATGTGTTTTCTTTTGTTTTTTTATAATTTATTCACTAACCATCCTTATAAAAATATCAACAATAATTAAGGTGAGTCTAAATTCAAGACGATGGTGTGAGGGAATGAACACCAAAAAAGAAAATATAGAGAGAGAGAGAAGTGGAGTTGGGAGACCTAAAAGGAAGGAGCTAGCTAGCATGAAGAGTATTTTAATTGGTCATCGTCCCATCACTTTTGGAAGACTATTCTGTTTTAGGTAGTTTCATTTGTCAAAGACATTGTGCACATGGCTATTGTAGGGACCCCTACACCTGGCGACACGTGGCACACAGTTCTATCCGGATCAGTTCCATTCGGATCCCTCAGGAAGACACGTGGCGCGCTTCTCCTATCCGGACTCCCTGAAATAGAAGCACACAACACGGGCAAAGCATCACATCCGAACCGCCGCCAATTCTCATTCGGCGACCTTTCATATTCTATCCAGATATGTTTTAACTCATCCGGCGACCTTTCGTATTCTATCAGGATATATTTGATCCGAATCATCGGCCAAAGTAAGCATACCTTACTACGTCATTCTGACATCCTATCACAATTCACATCTCGACGCCTGCAGAGTGAAAAGACAGAAGTGACGGCAAGTCACTTCCCACGATCTCTAACAGTCACGGCATCTCCCACGATCTCTGACAGCCGCCCATAGGGTGAGGATGTCCCTGCCACCACCTAGTGGCATCATGGTAAACCAAAAAGTCTTCCATCATTTATGGAAGAGAGAGAACTTCTGATGCTATATATATAAACCTTCGCGCAAGGAGGAAGGTAAGTTTTTTAACACCTAGTAAAAGGCCAACTGTGTCAACTGATTTTATCTCTCTTTCCATGGCTGACAAAACCATCGGAGGGTGTGTCCGGACACCCTATCCGGACGCCTTTTGCAGGAACAGCTGAATCAGGAATCTATATCAGTTGAGATTGTACGTCCATCCATTTGGAAACTACGTGGATCATCGGGAATACGAAGCCTCAACAGCTATGGTCATCTTCATTCATATATTATATGCATATTTACCAAACCTTTTTTGTCCCATTTTTATTCAAATGCACCGATGCATACAAAAGTCCAATCTTTCCCTTGGCTTCATTCCTTTCCTTCTTGACTCTTCAGTCAACAAAGATTTTAAATTAGCTTTTTCAACTTCAAGGATGATCTCCATCTAAAAGAGGTGTAAAATATTTTTTATTTATCTCCATTGATGTTAGTTTTCATTACAAAGGTATAGTCTATGATTTATTTAACTTTTTCCAAGAGCGTGATTGACATAGAAGATGATCAGAGACCTTTATACATCAATAAATTTTGATGAAAATTAAAACTCATCTTTTGTTTTTTAAAACATAAAATAGTTTTTAATAGCACTGATTATTGTTCTTTATTTTCAATTTTTAAAAATAGAATGAAATAGAAAACAACTTTATGAAACAAGTAAAAGTTGTTTTTATAGGTTTTTAAAAATAATAGAAAAACACACCTACTTTATTAGTAACTTCAAATAAAATAAAACTTACTGCGTTGAATTTATTAATATGTTTATTAATTTTTAAAAATAATTTTAAACTTAAATAATAAACTCATTAAATCATAAATTTATGAACAAAAATTGGTTTTAAACAACTATATTGTTTCTTTTCTACATAAAATTATTATTTTTCAAAAAAAATTCACTAGGCAAATGACCTCCAAATTAAATAAGACTTAATATGTTGAGTTCATTAACAAGTCTAATAATTTCTAAAAATAATTTAAAATTCAAATAATAAACTTATTAATACCATAAATTTATGGATAAAAATTGGTTTATAATGACTCTATTTATTTCTTTTCTACACATAATTATACTTTTATAATTTTTTTCCACCATAAAAATGAACTTCAAATCAAGTGACACTTTTTATTAAATTTATTAATGAGTTTAACAATTTTTAAAAATAATTTGGAACTCAAAAATAAATATAATCATTAAAAAAAAAAATAAGAGATGAAAGTCGATATAACATGAGTCATGACTTTATCATTTATCCTATACACACAACTATTTTTTTTTTCCTCACTAACTAAATAAATTATAAATTAAGTAAAATAATTAATAATTTAAATTTTGTAATAAATCCTTTAATTTTTAAGCATAATTTACAATAAAAGAACTCATCCAACTAGTTGTACATTAAATCAAAACGTTTCAGAATATTATGTTCAAAATTGAGTGCTAAATGTGTGCATATGTAATAAAAAAACTATGCTCATTTATATGTTAAAAAATAAAAACTGTATTTATTATTCATTTTAAATCAAATACTATTGACAAATAGTATTATTCATTTTTAACAAATATAATAAAATAAAATGAAAAAATGTCAATATCCATATATTTCTAACATATAATAAAATAGTATATTTTCTACTAAAAATATAATTTATAATTTTATTATAATATTACTATTAAGTTTTACTAAAAACTATTTATTTTTTAATTTATTCGTAATTAAAAAATTATTTTCATTTTCAATAAGACTTCAATGAAATTTAATTAATTAATATTATATAAATTGAATTTTAAATGTTTTTACAAAATCAAAACAAATTTAAAAAAAAAAAATTATCCAAACAAGTCTTTTTGTTCTTTATTTTTAAAATCCTCTTATAAAAATAGCTTGCCAAATACATTTATTTTTATCAAATATTAAAAAACTCTTTTTGGTTCTTTAACTTAAAAACAAGTATAAGAAATCATGGTCAAACAAGAAATTAAAATAATAATAATAATGAAAGTACCTATTTGACTTATATTAAAAATGAAAATGAAAATTATTTCTATCTTATAGTAATTTTTGTTTCACTAAAATAAATAAAAAAATTGTTTTAAATTATATATATATATATATTTGTCTTTAACTCATACATGATTGTAGATCTAATTTTTATGTTTTAATAAGATTTAACTTGAATTTGATTTCATATTATTATTAATTAACTTTAAAAAATTATAAAATAAAAATAAGACATTATTTTTAAAAACAATACAAATTCTTTCATCCAAACAAGTTTTTTGGTTTTTGTTTTTAAAAACTATTTTTTAAAACATCTTGTCAAACACTCTTATTTTAAAAAAAAAAAAATTTAAAAAAAAATTGTTCTTCATTTTAAAAACACCACAAAATGGGCCCTTTGTTACATCAATTTGGGTTATATGGACTTACAAATATTCTAGATAGAGCATGACACATATTCTATATTCTATTGAGTGGTCTTGCTTGGACCCATTTTATTTATATATTTATTTACGCAATAGCTTCTTAGATGATATCCAATTTCTTAATTAGACTAATAATAAAAATATCCCATTCTTCATATCACTACTACCATCTTCATAGAGTATGATGCTTTTAGTTTACATTTACAAACATGAGCTTCTAACACTTATGAGCTAGACATGGAGGGTGTTGAATAAGAGGTAAAAAAAATAGTATCACAAAAGAGGTAGAAAGAATAGTGATAAAATGTCACAAATATAGAGTGGAACATTTTCAAAAACAATTCTCAAATTTATTAGCTTTGTGGAACAAAATTTTATTTACAAACTCAAATATAAAGAATAGTTTTCTCAACTTATTCATAAAATTACTATGTATAATGAACCCGTTTCGGTAATATTTTTCATCTTGTCAATTGTTATTCAAAACACTCGATAAAAAACAAATGAAAATGGCAGAGGTACAAGTTTTATGGACTCATTAATTGTCACATATCAATAATGGTCTAATAATATGCAAACACTTAGTTTCAACAAAAAAAAAACTCTAAATTTAAAAGAATACAAATAAATATTATAATTGTTATAATTAATTAATTATAATAATTAAAATAAATATTATCATAATAAATAAAATAATTATCTTTAGAAAATTAATCGATAACATTAAAGTAAAATTTAATTGTAACAATACAAATAAATATCATAATTATGATAATTTAAATAAATAATAATTATCCTCATAAATGAAATTACTATCTCTAGAAAATCAAGAAATAATATCAAAATAAAGGTTTCTCTCGTCTCAAAGCACACTTTGAAGGCCGAGGAAATTTTTTAAAGCCCCTAAAAAAATCCCATTAAAATTCAAGATTTTTTGAAAAATTGAAGTCGATTGACGATTTTTCGAAGAAATTTTGAGGACTTGAAGATTTTTTTTCGTTGGATGACTATAGGATTTATTTATGAAACCCTTTTTATTCAAAATTAAACATTCAAATTGTTTTAAAAAAACGTGTTTGCCTTTGTAAGAATAATTAGAAGGCATATTAGAGATTGTCCCCTCAAATTATAAATGTATTATTAAAGTACAACTTTGTCCAAAATTTTCTTACTTGGGAAAATTGGTGTGTACAAAAATATCTCAAATTTATTCCAAAAATAAACCTATTATCCGAATTAAAAAACTATTTTTTATCAAAAGCACGCCAAACATATTTTCTCAGTTAAAAACTATTTTCTATTTTAAACAACAAAAATTTAATTTCAAGAACTATGGGCTCACCAAGCATCCCATGGGCTCAACACACGAATATGGGGTTTTGGGCCACGGGTTAGTCTGTGGTCCAACTGGTTGGGTCCCAATGTAGACATAAGTACTACTTCCCATAAAAATATTCATTTCTGAATACTTTCAGACCTTGTCTAAATGTCCTGTTTCTGCCTTTCTGGGTAGACAAGATTGATCACAGAACCAACTACAAACCTCAAAACAAAACAAAACTTTCCCCTTTTCCTTTTTGTGGCTACCAGCTGGCTACAGGGAAACTATTTGAGCTTGGGACATACCATATGTTGTAGAACAGAACTCACAGGATTAATACATTGACAGGAAGAAGAACCATACGTTCATGATAGTGAAGCCCCACAACACGGACCATCGTCCTCAGCTGCTGAAGTTTTATTACAAAAATTAAAGCATATTAACAGGCGTACAATTACAGTATAACAACTATTGTGCGCATTAACTTACAATGCGCAGCTAGCATTAGCTGTCATCTTCTTCCCCAGAGGCGAGCTGGGCTAGGGTGTGTATATCCATCGGGTGGGCATCAGAGGGAGTCTGTGAGATGTATGCTCTTTCAGCATAGATCATATTCGCAGCTTCCGTTGGGTTGATGAAATCCCAATAGATGTGCTCCGTCCTATTGCTGCATGGACCTGCAAAAGGAAGGCAAGGAAGCTGCCCCCCACAGCACCCATTGTTTCTAACTCTGAATCCTGCAATTCATGGCCCAGATGTTCAGTATTAATTCAACTGTTCCTGGAATACAATATGATGAACAAAAGGTTGACGTTATATACCAAAAGCCGCAGCGTCAAACGATTGAATTCCACTCATGTTTATATACGTAAAGTGCGCATCCGTGAGATTGGCATTGAGGCCATCCACCAGCCTTACAAGCCTATCGTTAAAAACTTGGACTGCATCATTTATGAATTCGACACATTCAGTATCAGAAACTTCACCATACAAACCCACTTCAAGTGGCATGCAACCTAGTCGACCGAGGCCGAAGATGGCTACCTTTCTCGCTCCATGCTTGTACAAAGTCTAGCATCAAGAAGCCAAAGGAGAGAACCCTAAGTTTTTCTGGATAAATGGTTATAGCATATGAAAAATGAGAAAGTGGAAGAGAGAGGGGATTGGAGAAGAAACCTTCAATTGCTGAAAATACTGATTAATAAGTACTGAGGCATACTGAACAGGAGTATATTCACTGTTTGTTGGGTACAACTGTGGTAGGTAGTAGTTGTTGATGTAGTCGTGGCTGCCGATCCCAACTGTAAATAGGCATTTGCTGAGATGATCCATAGCAGCTGTGTCATTTCCTAGAATGTTGGTTATCCTCGAGACTGCAATCTGGTAATTTTTCAACTGTTCTTTCATGGTAATCAGATCACCCTGCCCATGCAAGAAAAAACTAAGTACTCTCATCTATTTCTAACACTAGCAACTTGGATTGTGTTTCTGAGGGTAGATAAAGTATAACGTACATAGTGTCTTCCAGTTTCATCTCGAATCCCTGATGAACCAGATGCAAAGTTAGCGCCTTGGAGTATTCGATAATCACTTACAGTTGCATATGGTGGGATGTAATCTTCCAATTTGAGAAGCTCAGCTGCAACATGGGAAATAAAACATTCCATTAGCATGATAACTATGGAGGATCTATTGCAAACAAATCATATCATACTGGGCGATGATAAATGTAAAGAAAAAAACTTAATAAATGCATGGATCATACTATTTTAAGATGACTTTTTACAAGGGAAAACAAGCTTTTGAAAAGCTTAAATATCAGCCAACAATCAGGGTGTTTACAAACTTGGATATAGAAGGGGGAGAAGAGAGACCAAGAACATCGACAATAGTTCGGCCATTGCAAAACCTTCCAGTCGGACCATTAGGAAAGTCTATTCCATTTGGTGGGAAATTGGCTCTTCCCAGTGTGACAAGCTTATTATTATTGCCACTATCAGACAATGAATCACCAAATATGAAGTAACACGGGACCTCTGGTTCCCCATGGGCGCAATGTTGTAAGTAGAAAACCAGCAGTAGAACAGGCACCACCCTCCACATCTTACCCATACAATCCATTAAAGAAGAAAGATCAGAAAGAAGATCAGAAGAAGGAAAAATAAAGGTGAGGCTGAGAGGATTAGACACTATTTAGACCTACCATTTGATAATTTGATATAGCACCTTAATTGCGGACAAAAGAAAAATGATTCCACAGAATCCACACCCTTAAACACGTAATTAGATTTGTGGTTAGTTCTTTGTAAATATCCACAGAAATTATGGCATCATGCAAAAGATTTTCTATAAAATTAATGGAGGGTTGGAATTGTAAATCTTTCTTTCAATAATTGAAATTGTACAACTAGTTTGAATAATTTATGCGTATATAGTTACAAAATTAGTTATTTTTGGACAATCATAGCTGCACATGGAACAAAACATCCAAGACAATAATATACTAATTTTAGCTAGGATCATTATTATTCAAAATAATTCATGCATATATTGTTAAAATAAATTATTTTAGAGAATATTTATGAAGGTACTTGAAAGTAAATTAGGTCTATGCAGTATATAATAATTACAACTAGAACTATAATTGTATAAAATAATTCATGCATGTATTATTGATGTGCATAATAAGATCCGAAAATGAATTATTTTGAGCAATACTGTAGTTAATTTTTAACTATAGCAATAATTGTTCAAAACCATTCATTTTGTATATACAAAATGAATTATTTTGAGTAATTATAAGTTATAACTATTGTTAAATTATATTCGCAGTAATAATTTTTTGAAATGATTTGTATGATTTCATCTACATCAATAATTGTCCGGACGAGGTAGCAATTTGCTCCATTTGGGGTGCTAAAAGAGAGAAAAATATATATAAATAATTTTAAAAAATCATAATTTTTTATTTAAAAGAGAAAAAACACCCATGGTCAAATAATAAAATTATTTTTATTTTAAAAAACAATAATAATAAATAGCTCATGAGTTGTGTTACCTTTTGTTATTTATTTATTTTTCTTCTTTCCAATGTTTTTCTTTTCTTAAAATATAGGATTTCATGTAGCATGAAAAGTTTTATTCTAGTCTAGAGAATTGAATTTAAAGGCATACCTTTTACTTTAGTTTTTATGATTAAATAAATAAAAGCTCATTAAGTGAGATAGATTAATCTAAGTGAAGACTTTTTTTTAGTACTTAGTTTAATTGACTAAGAATTATTATGGAAAATAACTAAAAATAGAGAAATATTATTTATAACACAAATAATTATTAATACTAATATGTATCTTAATATAAAGAATTAAACCTACTATGAGGGTCTAATAATACCACTTTTAAGCTTGGTAATGGGTTATTCAAATTATGGTGGTTAAATGTTATAAAAAGGTTTAGTCTATCTTTACAATCCCCAATTTATTTTCAGATAAGATGGTCAAAACCCGATACAACAACTAATATTAGAACCAAGATTATGGATTGCAACCACAAAGTGTTATGTTGAAGGAGGGATTGTTGAAATGCAATATATGATTTTTAAACCCAAGTATAAAACTTTCACTAGATATGAATTGGTTTTCAAATAAAATGATTAAAGTCCAATCCAAGGCCTACATTTTCAACTTTATCAAAATCTCATTAATCTATGAAGGATCTATCCAAAATAATTCATTCTTGTATTTTTTTTTTTTTCAACTTTATCTAAATTAAAATAGAATCAATCATTTAGAAGTCAAATTTTCCTAATAATGTTACAAAGTTAGGTTTTGAAAATTATTGTAGTTTATCCTTCAATCCAATCTGTAAGTAGTTTGTTTCATAATTTCATTTCATTAAGAAATAAAAATAAAAAAATTATCAAAATCTCATTAATGCATAGGGGATCTATCCAAAATAATTCATTCTTGTATTTTTTTTTTTTCAACTGTATCAAAATCCCATTAATGCATAAGGGATCTATCCAAAATAATTCATTCTTGTATTATTGATATGCAAAATAAATTATTTTTAACAATTATGATTGTAGTTAAATTTCAAATATACTCATAATTGTTCTAACTAATTTTTGGATGCATTTAACATTAATTGGAATAAAGTCTTACCTAATTATTCAAAATAATTTATTTTTCTTGTTTTCAACTATAAAGACTATTGTTCACAATAATTCTTTCATGTATTATTTTAAACTATTATGGTTTTAATTTTTTGAAATACTTAATGCTTTAAAATAAAATAATATCAATTAATTTCAAGTTTACAACTAGAATTGCTTCGAAGTAACTTATGCATGCATGTATCCTCAATAAGAAAAATTATTTTTTTTTACTAACTATGATTGTAATTATTGAAATTAAAGGTCTAAAAATAGTATATTTTAATTTCAACTGAGAGGATAAGTAAAATTAAATGGTATAATTACTTTAACTAATAATATGAGGGACTTTCTAGAAAATTTAGAGGGATTATTGGGTAAAATTAACTAAGTTAGATTTTTCATAAGAAAATGTATTGCTTAAGTTAATCTCATTTTTGCTCTTTTATGAGAGAGATTGTGAGGCAAGAGAAGAAAAGTGTTTGACATGCGAGAAAATGCAAAAGATTGGGCAAAAAGAGTACTGAAAGTCCAGCTTTGGAGGTAAGAAAACTCTCTCTTTATAATTCAGTTCCTTAATTAGAATAATGAGAATTGAGTAATATCTTGGGTTGGTGTTGGTGAGATCAATTTCTTAAATTTAGATCAATTGTTTTTAAGTTTTTTTAAATGGAAATTTCTTACGGACAGATTTCTTGGAAATACTTGCCATTGAAACCCTTGATTTCGTTTCTGCGATTTTAATGGCTTGAAGACTTAAACTTTAGCCTTATAATTTGGTTTAATATGTTCAACTTGATGTTTTTTATTCATTTATTTATGTTTAATTACGTGTAATGCATTATGAGTTAAATTTTTTATTCTTTAATTTAGCTATGAACCCTAGATTCAATATTTTTAGAGATTAATTCATTGAAATTTAGATCTGAAATTCTTCTAGACTGATTTTGTAGTCCAAAACCAAACGGATTTTGGTTGGAAGCAAACTCGGATTTGGTTTGCGAAATGGATATATTTGGAATGATGTTGGGTTTGGATTAAAAAGAATGTTAATATTAAAAAAAAATATCTTATTTTGAAAAATAAAATGGTAAAAGCGGGTTAGAAATTAGATCGGTGAATTAAGCTTAATTTTATGATTTTTAATTTTATTTTAATCATTCGTATGTGTTCCTCCTATTTATTTAGGATTTTTTTGAGTTGGTGCAGCTTTGAATTCATACTTTCTCTTGATTCTTAGATTGTAGTTGTCTTCAAGTTAAGCAAAAATATATAATAAGATTGTTTATCTTAACACCTTCCAAATTTTTTATCAGGTGAGATTGAGATAAAAGGTGTACTCTTCAGCATTCATTAAAAAAAAAAAATTGGGATTAAGATGTCTTACTCCTCAATCAGTTTTGGTTGTATTAGTCTCATAGTCTTTCTCATCGGGATATTTTGTTCTAGATTGTAATATCTTATTTTTTCAATCAATTTTAATGCACTAATTGTGTCCTTTTCTATTATTCAATTAAGTGGATATTCAGCTTATTTTTGTTCTTTTAATTTGTTTGACTTCATGTACCCTCTAATTAATTAATCAAGGTCTAAAATAATATATACTGGTTTGAATCATTTTGGCTTTAAATGAAACAAAAGTTACTTAAACAATAAATAGGCACTTGCTTAGGAAATTCATGGCGGCTGTCGCATTCCGCAGAATGTCGGTGATCTGCAACACTGTGATCTGGTAATTTTGATACTGTTGATTCATGGAAAACCGATCAAAAACTGTTTTTACATACCTTCGGATTGTAGCAACGAATTCCTTTTATGTTTTTGAGTTAATCTAAAAACCGCTGGTAGAGGCCGATTTACCACTGCCTGAACCGCTAGAAAATTAAAACTGAAAATCCTGGACGTGATAAATTACATAACAGCAGAATTGTTAGATATGCAACAATGTTGCTCCGTCTCTAAAAATGACAGCTAAAAATGAAACCTGCGATGGGCATGTAAGGTGAGAAGCTCAGCTGCAACCTGAGCGAATAAGTATTCCATTCAGCATGATATATAATTATGCTTGGTTTTCCATAGTCTCAATCTAGTTGGTAGATTTAATGGCAGATACAAGTTCTGAAAAGGACTTCATTTCATACTGTTAGATATCCCACTGCTTAAACCCATTGGAATCATGCGCTACTCAAAGAAGAAGATTGTTTTCTAATTGTATAATTACCGCATAAAGCTTACGTACCATATGAAAATAAACTGAATGCTTGATTGGACAATACCAACATTATCTAGTGGTTTAGTTTGCCTAATTAAACTTGTTAATGCTCCTGTTTTGACATTGCACTTTAAACACATTTTATTTTTGTTTATTATTTTCAGATTTTTTATTTTTGTTTATTATTTTGAGATGAGATATAATGAATGCTTTGAATTACACTAAATTGTAAATGGAAAAAAAAAAAAAAGGAGAATTGTGTTTTGGGCCCAATTGGGCCGAAAATTTAACATTTGGTTCATATATCATGTATATTTAAGCTCAAGACCCAAACAAAGTATGAAAATTAATACGAAAAATATTGTCTTTCATTAATCCTTAAAATACCTTTAACCCTTACATAGGCACAAGTGAGTGTAAATTTCAATTTTTTTTTTGTTTTTTTTCCTTTTCTATTCCCTATTAAGTATTACTTATTTCTAACTTTTTTTTTCTTTTTCTTCTGATCTATATTTCTATTTTATGTCAAATAAAAAGCAATAATGTTTTTTTTGTTTTTCATTTTTAAAGATATTGAATTTTTTTGCGCTTATTATAAGCAATGATAAAAAATTTGAGATTTTTCATCCAGATATTTTTTATCTTTTTGTATTTATCTTTTCGTTTAATTTTCATTTTTTATTTTAAATTTACATTACCCTTTCATTTATATTTTTCTTTTATTTTTAATTATTTTTTATATTTTCTACATTAACCATATTTTAAAAAATTTTAAAATTGACTATCACTTCACTTTATTTTATATATATATCCTTTTAGCTTTTTAATTTTTAATGTTTTTATTTTAAAATTTTTAAAAAGATAAATTTATTGAAAAAAAATAACTAGGATATGAAGTTCTAATATTATATTAATATTTTTTTCTTATCTAGATAGACTAATGCATAGTATTTTGACTCATAACAAGAAAATTACCAATACAATTTTTTAGTTAAACTTTAGAAATTAAATTTAAATAAAATATATTATATAAAATTTTATCTAAAAATTATTGAAAGTGGTATTTAATTTTTTTTATTGACTTTCAAACTTATCTAATTTTTTACTTAAAAGGTAATAGAACATGTTTACAAACAAAAACTAGTTTGGAATTTACTTGAAAGGTAATAAAACAAGGTTTTCAATTTTCATTTTTAAAAATAGTTTTCATTTTTTAATTAAACGTATTTTCAAAAAAGAGACAATATAGAAAATAAAAATTATTTTTAAAAATAAAAGAAATAAAAAATAAAAACTAGAAAATATTTTAAAACCAAACTCAAATATAATCTATATAATTTTTAGTTACTTGTTTTCATCTAAAATAAGTAAATATTCCTTTCAATCCTTTTATATAAGAAAAATTCAATCTCTACTATGTATTGATATAATCCATTTCTAAAATTAGGTCATATGAAAACATTTTAATTGAGTACTTAAAATAAAAATTCTTCATCCATCCTCTTTATTTATTTTTCTTTTTCTTATTTTAATAAATTTTCAATTAATTCAAATCATTAAAAAAAATCCTTAATAAACAAATTTGTAACATTTCATATAACTTATTATTAAAAGTCATGTTCAAAAAGTTATTAAAATAAGGAAGGGAGAAGATTAAAAAAAAAATTAAATACTTTTTAGTATAAAAAAAAAATTAAAATAGTGAATATGTTTATTTTAAATGGTATTTTAATTATTAAATTATTTACTTCTAAAATGTAAAAGATAATTTTTATTTATTTAAATTAATATTATTTTAGAAAGTATTTTCCAAAATAGTATTTGAATCATTAATATAATTTTTATTTATCTATAATTTAAAAATAAAAAATAATGTTAATTTTTCAATTATTTATAAAATAGTTTAAAAAAATAATGAAAAATCAAAAAATTGTTAAATAAGAAAGAATAGTGGCAAGTAGTAAAATAAAGATAAAAATGAGTTAAGTGGGTATTTTTGTCAATTACTATCTCATATCCTTATCATCAATTATAGGTGATTGGAGGACATTATCTTAATTATGAACCCTATGGCTTGAAAACACAATTGTCCCAAAAAAAAAAAAATAACTTGAATAGATGAAATTGATTTCTTTTTGGATGATTGGTTGATGAAATCAATGATAAATGGCAAAAGATAGGAGGAATTTTTACAAAGACGACCAATGTAATAGTAGCTCAAAAAATTTGTGAAAAATTTAACGTGAGTTCTAACTCTAATCACATAAAAAATAAACAAAGGAAAATGAACCCCTTAGAGTTGATTTGAATATGCTCCCAATTTTTTATTTTTAAAATAAAAAATAATAGTAATTCGCATACATAAAAAGTCTAAAAAAAATAAAAGAACAATTATATTCTTAAAAATCACTTTCAAAAATTTTATAATTTGAAGTGAAAAAAAAAATTGATACTTCAATTATTTTAAATAGTACATTATAATATTAAAAATAATTATTTTATTTTATAAGTTTTGGGGGTGAGTTTTTATATTTTATGTTGGAGGTTATTATTATTTTTTATTTTAAAAAAAGAAAACAAAAAAGTATTTAAATAACACTTTGGGTTTTTTTTTTTTCCCTCAAAATTTTCTACATAAGATAAAACAAAAGAATCTCTTCTTTTAATACTTCCCGACGACCGAGGATTGCACTGCAGCAATATTAAGAAATAACGCTACTATTGCAACTACAAGTCTACAAGTATGTTTTGGCTTAAAAAAGAAGAAAAAAAACGCGTAATTCCAGGGTGGAAAGCTGGTATTTTGAAGGAATTCAGTTGGATTGGTTTGGAATTGACAACGTGGACTTGCTCGATACCATTAATTTGCACTGATTCATAACCAGTCTGTTTCTTCTTTCATATTTCTGGCATGCTTGCTTCATCTCCAGTCTCCTATATAAGTACTCCTCCGTGTTCATCTCTGTTAACCCATCTCTCATTCTCACAAGCCCTTTGAGAAACAGCACGAGACCAATCCCTCTGTCCACCACCCCTCTTTTCATTCGTTGAACCGTAAGGTTAAGACTCAAGACAGAGAGCCATCACCATCCTTGAGGTTTGAGGCCTGCAGCCCATCAGCTTGCTCGTCCCGACTCCCAACTTCACTTCATTCATAATTCAGACCAATATCTACAATGGCCAAGGAGGGTAGAAATTTGGATTCATGGATTGAAGTTGCTCCCGCCCCCATCATTTGCCCACGTAAGACTTCTCATTCTCCTGGACTGGAGACCATCACTGAAGAGGGAGCTGAGAATTACGATGACGATTGACGAATGACGACTCCTAATTGCTTCTGTGGATTGTTATAGAGAGGGGTTTGATAAAAAGATCGATCGAAAGAGATAAAGTAGACTAGTGTGAATTTGTAAATTGTTTCTGTTTCTCTAAATGATAGATGATCACTCAGCCATTTTCTCCTTAAATTTCTCTGTTCTGACCAAACATAACTCCATGAACATTTGCCTTGAGGAGGGCAAAAACAAGATAAATTTAGTCTGTTGCTCAGTTAGTGAGAAAAAGAAATTCCAAAACTATTTGTGCCTTCTTATGGTGACTTACAAATCATTTTTCTGCCATCTTGGACCGTAGCATATACTAATCTAGGAAGAGAACAAATTAGAAATATTTGGACACAGGAAACATGGCAAAACCAGAAGAGTACAGGCCATGCTACCATTCCTACCATTCGCCCAAAGAGATGTTCTCTCGATCCCTATATTTATCTTCTCTTTTTGGATTTGCTCAGGGAAGCAGACAGGCAATTAACAACACAATAGAGCAAGATATTACAGGTAGAGTTCCCTGGATCTCGTGTACAACAAATATAAGAATATCAATCATCTGTTTTCTATATGATGATCAAAGATCATATTACTTCTGTTGATGACTTAGATGGGCAAGGGTCGCTTAATAGTTTCATGAGCTTCAAATCATGCCAAATTCTATTTACCTGGCATAAAAAACCAATTCTGTCATCAGGGCATTGGTTCTTGTATTTCATTCATAACAGCATGTTCATGTACCTACTTTCAAGACCTCGGCCTTAATTTCCATCTCTTTTTCCCTGCATAAGGGAGAAAATATCCGGGTCATAGGCATAAAAACCATTACACCAAACCCAGACTTGAGCTTGAAAACAGAGCAACCCAATCCGCCCTGTGCAACAAAACCAATTAAACCAACCCCTCCATTCAAACCCCCAACCATTTTCCTTCTTGTTTTCTTTTACTATTCTTTTTGGTCGTCACATCAATGGTTTAACGGAAAGGATTTATTTCTTCATAAACCTTTACTGGTGAAGTTTTATTACAATAATTAAAGTTCATATATATACTAGCAAAGAGGCATAGTTGTTATATAATTTTAATCAATCAGTATGCCATGCAGCTAACTTCCAATATGCCATGGGGATGTCATCTCCTTCATTAGACCTGAGCTATGTTGTGCACATCAATGGGGTGGGTGTCAGAAGGAGTCTGTGAGATGTATGCCTAATCCTACTGTAAACAGGCACTTTCTCAGGAAATTCATAGCAGCTGTCTCATTTCGAATGTTGGCGATCTGAAAGACAGAAATCTGATAATTTTGTAGCTATTCATTGACGGCAATCCGATCGCCCTGCCAATTCTAACAAAAACTATGTTTTTGGGTTCACAAACTGCTGGAAAAGATAGGGTGTATGATTATGAGCAAATGTAACTAATAATTATTATTAATCATCAACTCATTAACAAAATAATACTACACTCTTACAAGGGAGCAATGATAACAACGATCATATAATGATTATAAGTTATAACAATATAGGAATACAGTTGCAAAATAGGACTGAGAAGCTTCATCTTCTCCTGCCACCACACAGCCATGCATATCTCCATCTTCAGAGCTGAGCTAGGCTGCGAATATCAATGGGGTAAGCATCGGATGAAGACTGAGCACTGTAGGATCTCCTTCCAATAACCACATTTGCAGCTTCACCCGGGTGGAAAGCATCCCAAAACAAGTACTCGTTCCTGTTCTGGCATGGAGTCTGGAAAGGAAGACATGTTATTTGGCCATTATTCCTCCCTACACCGCAGCACCCAGCATTTGTAACCCTGAAACCTGAAGTAAAATTCACAAGAAAATATTAATTATCAATTTATTAGCAATCTAATCTCACCTCATGTTATTTCACACTAAGTATTGAAAATATGTACCATAAGAAGAAGGGCTGCTTATCAAGTCCTGGAAAATCCCGTAGGCATTGATGTAGATGAATCGTCCATCAGGAAAGTTGTTGTTCAATTCACCCACCAAAGATTTGAGCCTGTCGTTGAACAGTCGGTTGGCGGAATTGATCCTTTCTATACATGTGGTCCCGTCTGGGCTGTTTTGGGCAAGTTCATTGGGGCTGCACCCGATTTGACCCACTCCGATCAGAACCACCTTCCTTGCTCCATAGTTGTACAAAGTCTAGTTCCAGTACCACAAACCACATGAAAAAGGTCAGAGGTTTAAAGAGGGTTTAAGGAGTAAATTAAAGAACATGTAACCAAGAAGAGTATTAAGAACTAACCCTTATTTGTTGAGCATATTGCTGAATAAGAACATCTGCATATTGCTCCGGGGTATACTGTCGACTAGTGGAGTAATATTGAGGCATAAAGTAGTTGTTAAGGTAATCGTTGCTTCCTAATCCAAGTGAGTAAATGCACTTGCTCAGGTAATTAGCAGCCGTGTCCTCATCCCCTAGTATGCTTACCACTTGCGAAACCGTGGTTTGGTAATTTCTTAGTTGTCCATTCATGCTAATCCGACCTCCCTACCATCAAATTAAATGGAAAGTAGAATAAATAATTAGAGTTGGAAAACTATTCCTAAAATGATTTTTGAAAGCAGTTTTCGAAAACAGTTTTTTAATGTTTTCTAGAATAGACTGAACTTGAAATGGTGGCAGCTAATTAATGGGCATAGAAATTAAATTTGGAAGTACCAGTTGCTGCCCAGTTTCATCTCTAATTCCAGCAGCAGCGGAGGCATAGTTCACTCCCTTGAGTATGTCTTCGCCTCTTGCACTTGAGTAGGGTGGAATGTAATTATCAAAGCCCAATAGCTCAGCTGTTAATACACAAATATTTTGAATTAGTAATTATCAACAAAATAAAAGAAAAATAAATTATAGCATGACCCATGTGTTAGAGTAGGTGTGGATGGACCTACTGTCCATCGATGACTTTTTCTTTACATCCCTGTGGGGATATATACAAGAACATTTTCAGATTTAAAGCTTAGAAATATGAATTTCGTGTCCATTAAATTCGACATGCGTTCGAAGCAGCAGCTGCCATGACACGTGATCCCGTGATCAATGCTCCTGGGCCCATTAGTGTGGAAAATTTTTTTTCTAAAAATTTTCATATTTGAAATAGCTATATATTAATTAATTTCTTATATAGATTACAGGCAATTAACCTTTAATGGGTTGGATTCGAATTAGGCTACATTTATCTATAAAATTAAAAGCATGGCACACCCCTCAAGGGAGCTTAACTCCCCAGGCGAGAATAAAGTATTCATAACCATGGAAACAGTGTGTTCACAAGCCAGTGGTGAGACTGAAAAAATATGAGAAGAACACACACACACGTATGGACAAGCTGCATGCAAAAGGAGGAGGTCAGGAAGATAGAGATGGAGAGCTCACCTATGACATCAACTGTAGTTTTACCATTGGAAAACCTTCCGGTGGGTCCTTGGGGAAAATCAATCCCATAAGGCAGGTAATTAGCCCTAGCCAACGATGCGATCCCGTTGTTATTCCCATTGTCCACCAACGAGTCTCCAAAAATGAAGTAACAAGGAACTTGGGGGTCAGCCTCAACCCACCAACCCCAACTCAAAACCACCACCACAGCACACACCATGCACCACTGCTTAAGCTCACTTGCCATTTTAAGAAACAAAACCCTAAAAAGTTGAGAAGATCGGCTTTGAAAAGGGAAAAAAGGGCAAAGAGATAAAGAAGGAAAGATGTATTGGGATGAGGTGAGTCCGGGAGGAGGAATGGTGGTGTGTGAGTAAATTAAAGGCTTGGATACGAGTATATATAGAGGTGGTGACAAAGAGAAAAAAAGAGGTATACAGTATAAGATAGAGATGTGAGACTATTTGTTTAGCTTTTACAGTTGAGGGAGTTGGTCAGAAGCATTTATTTCACGCGGACTTAATGTGAGAGAGCTCGTCGTCCTGCTCTGAATTTGATCATCCATCTCAAAAGGACTCATGTGCCCCAGTCTAGTCGGCTGCAGCCTTAAATTTTTGTTCTATCTCCACTGTGGACTAAATAACAAAGACTCGATATTGATGGATATCTATCTTATCATTGAGCTGTGAAAAATAAGCACTAAATTAATGGTCATTAAATGATCTTAACACGCTCTAATAACTAGATATTTCTGGTTCAATTTTGGATTAATTATTGCTTGAAACGGTGCATGCATGCAGCCTCAAACTAATAACTAGATAGTTTACGTCTTACATCTTAATGAACTTAATTTGGAGTTTTTACCTATCACGTATCACGCCCCAAGACTCATCCAAGAACATGACAATCTTACTGCACTTCAAGTCTGAAAAAGTTAAATTTTAATGACTATTGAAATTGTTAAGTTTAAAGTTGTTTTTTTGACTAAAATGATCCCCACACCCTTAAAATGAGTATTAAGGCATGGCATACCCATGTTAAACAAGAAAATATATTTTTTAATTTTTTTCAATTTTTTTATAAATTTTAAAAAAATAAAAAAAAATAAAAACAAAAACTGAAAGGACATGTATTTTCAAATCTATTTATTGGAGTACTATATCAATTGAAAAGGTCAATGAGTTCAAGAGTATTAAAAAAAAAAATGAGTCCATAAAAAAAGCTACATTAGCATTTGAAGCCTTTGGAATCATAATCGATGTGTTTTAATGCATGGTATGAATTGCTTCTAATATTAGCTGGCAAGCTCCATGTTGGTTTAGCTGGATGCTACTTGAAGCCTGACCATCATGCGTAATTACGCTACAAAATAGTCAACAAAACCAGCTACCTAGAACCTAAATTATTGGTTTGCTCTACCCCTCTCCTCCTTGAGAAACCCTCTTTGATATGGAGGTCAACAGTACCACTTGAACCACTTGTTTGTTTCTCCTTTTTCCCAAAACCTAACCTAAGCCTCCTAATCTCCTCACTTGGCAAATAAATTATCCATAGTCTTTTCAAACCTTCAACATTAATGGAGTCTAACCCTTTTCAGGCATAGAGTTTGATTTCCAAATCACAAAATTTGACCCCAAAATCTCGACACATCAAGTGAGTGGTCCTATGCCTTTTCCCAATTATATCCGTCTTTATCTTTGGCCTTTTCGCGTTAGACTGCATTGGAGAAAAAAGGGGCCTTTCCGAAAGGGAAAGATGGTCAATCACAAAGTGGTAGTGGATCCTAGACAGGCATATTGCTTGCTGTATGTATCATCATTAATGGTTGAGATTCAAGACGGTGGCCCATCCAACGGCTGAGGGCCTTCGAACTTGAGTTGATTGAGTCTTCGGATGTATATTATGAACTGTACCCACCCAACAATTAATGAAAGTTGGTAGCTAAATTTATGGTCATACCCTGTAATATTGCAACGGTCGACCTTGATGGATTCCACCATGTTTCCAAATAATGGAAAAGAAAAATATTGTAGACCTTGATGTTCCTATTGACTTACATGTCGGTGCTTAGAGCGAAATATTTATGGACATGCATGCTTTGTTTCGTGGCAACAACTTCAATTTATTGAACTTTCATTAAAATACTATATGAAAAATAATAATTATTTTCGGACATTCTAAAATAGCCACATTCAAATTAGAAGAAGAAAGGATGATAGTCATTTCTACATGTATACATCTTCAAAAAAATAAAAAATAAAAAATAAAAATGAAGTATGGAAACTAAATTAAAGGAAGGACCTTTTCAATTTGACCATATTTTGTGTCAACTAGTTGACTTAGAAAATACATTTAAGATGACAAGGTTGTGAGTTGACCTTATACAAAATACATATTTTCCTTAAATTATAACAAAGTGGATGATATTTAGGTCTTACATGATAACCGCCTTCCAAATAGTTTTTTAGAACCACTTTTGAAAATTGTTGTTTAATATTATGTAGGACAAAGGTCTCTTTGGGAACCTGAAATATTTTTAGCATAATTTTAATATTTTTTTAAATATGTTTTAAAAGTAATTTTTATATATAATGTTTTATTTTAATTATTATTCATGTTTGCAAAATTATTTTTTAAAACAATTAAAAAATCCCTTTAAAAATAATTTTTTATTGTCAAATGTATTTATATATATTTTTGTTCTAAAAAATAGAAATTTATTCTCGAAAATCATTATCAAATAAAACCTTATTTTTTGTTTTCTAATTATCAAACTTATTTTTATTTTCTTATTTTTTTATTATAGGGAACAATAACAGCCTTCACGCTTACCAAATAGATTCTTAATGTTATTTTAAATCTATTTTATGAAAATATTATACAAACCAGACCCACTATATTTGTTATGTAATTAACAATCCAACTATATTTGTGGAAAGTAGTAAAAACTTGAAAAAATAAAAGTAGAAAAGTCATTAATTAACTTGAATTTCATAAAGTTCCAACTATATTTGTTATGCAATTAACAATAGAAATAGCAAAAATATGAAAAATATAAACAATGTACAAAAGTCATTAACTTCAAGTCCATGAAGAGCCAACCTTATTTGTTATCCAATTAACAATAGAAATAGCAAAAAATTGAAAAATAAGAGTAGAAAAACCATGGAGTACTTCAACTTCATGAAGAACCTTACATATTTATGGATGTACATTGCAGACAAATTAAATACATCATAGGTGGAGGGTCATATTAATTGATAGGATAAAATATTTTATTAGGGAAACTGATCACAAGCCAATGAATGGAAGGGTGTGGAGATATGAAGAAGATCCAAGAAGAAGGATAAGATTTGAAAGAGCAACATTTACTAACCATGTGATATTTTACATTAGTGAGTGATTGAAATTAAAGAAGGGTAGTTGACGGAGCACTCGATCAACACACTTCATCATTGCCTTTTGGGTTATACACACACATATGTATTTATTTATCCACATTTCTATCAACACCCACCACATGACCCATTTAAGACTATGGTCTGTCTTCAATGCCAAGTCTCTTTCACTCCGTCTCTTAAGGTCTTTCCTTCAATGTACACATTTGTAGAGGTGGACCATTCTTGTTTCTATTGTATGGCCCCCCAGTCATGTTTTCAAAGGCAGAGTTTAGAGGCACTAAAGAAGTTGAATTGCCCTTTCTAATTATTATTTTTTGTGTTGAAAAATAAATAAAAAAATGTAACCCTAACCCATCAAGGCCACTTTTTTTACCTTGTCAAAATCCAGGTTTATCCATTACCAATGTAAACATATATGTATTTAGGCTGTGTTTGGCATGTTGAGATGAGATGGACTTTATGTTGAATAGGATAGAATACCATTTTTCAAAAGTATTATCTTTGTTGTTAATGTTGGATTCTTTATTGAAATAAAATGGGATTACAAAACATATTTGGTTGGAAAAATTATCCCAGGGGTGATATGTACTTTTAAATGCCTTTATTGTAAGTCCTCAAAAGATGTAAAAGGTGTTAATAAAAAAAAATAAAAATAAAAATAAAAAAAAAAGAGCATGCCTAGTACTTTTAACTATTATGTCAAATATTATGTTTCTATTTTATTTTCTTTTTTCATTTTTTTATTATTATTGCTATTACTATTTTACAAATTTAAATTTTCTTAAAAGTAGAATAAAAACTAACTTTCTTTTCTTCTTTCTTCGAACTCCACGTTTTGAAGAAAAATGCCAGAATGGAAAAAAAATTGAAAATAATTTTTACTGATTGTATGATACCACTAGGAAGAAATTTAATTTTTAGTATTGATATAATGAAACTACGTAGAGGAGGTGAATAGATAGTAATTGACTTAATTCTTAAATTAATTTTGTTTAATTAATTTTTATTTAAATTTAATCATTTTGTTAGAAAGATTTTTTTCAATTTTATTATTTAAAAAAAAAAAGGACTTCTCAATTTTATTTTCAAAAAAGGTTTCTAGCATTTTATCTAAAAATATTTCACAATTTAAACTGTTATTTGAAAATTGATTTCACATTTTCTATTGAAAAATGGTTTTGCAACTTAATTAAAAAATAAAAATAAAAAGATCTTATAGTTTTTATTTTTATTTTTTTAAAAAGAAAATAAATAAATAAAAGGGCTTTAGATTTACAACTTTGAAAACTGAAAAGTGACATGGGATGAAGCAACATACAGAAAATGAAAAAATAACAAGAAAACATGGACAAAACTTCCAACCTAAATTTATAACCAGTAAACAACAAACAAACATGTATAAAAGAAGAGAATATTTACAGAACCAAAAAATGAAATCAAAGAAAATAAATAGACAAATAGGAGGAAATGTACATAAATGCGATCCTACAGCAAATCATCCATGAATATCCTTAGACCTTTAATGGACAGCTCCAAATAAAAATACAGATCAACCACCTCTGTTGAACCCTAGGGTCTTGTGCCCTTTTTATGAGCCTCCCAAGCAACATTTTTCCTATGGCCCTCCATGTGCTCAGCATCCAGGTTCCAAGCACAAGTGTCCAAAAATGGACCCATGAATAGAAAATAAAGCCCAAATAAATAAGCGAGTCCGATACCAATAGAAAATATGAACTGAACCCAATATAAATTTTAAAAAATATGCAAAACCCAAAATAATAATAATAAAGGGACAATTGTCTTTTAAATTATGGACCCAAAAATTAAAATTTGACCCATAAAAGTTGTATAATTGATGGGGGATATAAAATATGAGGAAATCAATATACTCTTCAAAACTATTTTCTACCATAATGTTTGAGCAACTTTTTGATCTTAAAATTTTTTTTAAATAATTACTTTAAAATTTTAATATTTTTAAAAAAAATATATGATAAAAATATATCATTTAAAAAAAATAAATTTGACATATTTTCAGTTTTTTTTATATACACAATTTTATATATATATATATATATATATATATATATATATATATATATATATATATATATATATATATATATATATATTTCAAGATGTTTGATTTTTAAATAATAATAATTTATTTTATTTTTTTGAAAAAGGGTGTATTTTTTTCCAAATCACTAAATTATATTAAATTTTATTGAGGTTTGCAAAATAAATAAAATTTAAATTAATGTTTTTCTACTCTTTTTTTCATAGTCAATAAAGGTCATTTTTTGAAAGATAAAAAATTCATATTCTTCTTCTCAATTTTCACACTTCCTCTAGGTCTTGAGCTTAAATCGTGAACTTATATGGATCAAAACTTAATTTTTGAGTCTAATTAGGTCCAAAACACAATTATCCCAATACCAAACCCACCAACAAAAATGAGTTCAAATTAATAAATGAAACCTAATGGAAATATCCAACATGTAGTATGTTAAGTCCACAATCCCAACTTAATAACCAATATGCAAGCCCACTAAACCAAGCCCAAATGTAATAAATTAAAATAAAATCAATTAGGCCTAAATTTAATATCTCATATCAAAATAAAAGTCCAAAATCTAATAATCAATAAATCCAAATAAAACTCAACCTAACATAAAATTCAAATCATGAATATGAATCAATAAACAAAGTCCAAAATGATACCCAAATCACCTAAACTCAACCCAAAGTTTACAAATAATATCCAAATCAAGTAAATAAAAACCCAAAAATAATAAAAATTAGTCCAAACAAACAAGTTCAATAGTCAAGAACAAATTATTTTAGAAATTAAAATAATAAAAAAAATAAAACACCTTTCACAAATTTGAAGAACCCATTAAGGAAACGCTGCAAAGAAGTGATAGTGTGTTGTGCTTGGTGTGATAGTGGAGGTGAAGGGAAGAAAATGGGATCGAGAAGAAATGGAGTGAGAAAAGGAAAAAGAGAGAAAGAGTGTGTGAGAAGGAGTAGGATAAAATGAAAGAGGTAGTGTCGCCAGCCAGAGGACCTTGTCAATGGTGACTGGTGAAAGGTAGTGACTGGTTAGAGCTGAAGATGGTAGTTGTTGGGAACCCTAGATTACTCCATTCTCATACCCTGGATATCATAAGGTGCAAGCATCTATCCCTAGGCATCTCTAAATTTATTACATCAAAATAAAATGGCAATAAAAATCATTATTAACTATAGATCTAAAGATATGAACCTCATACCAAGATTTAGATGTTCCTAGATCGATCAATTCCTTGCGATGAAGAACATGTTTCAATAGTTTAAAGGTCTCATACACCTAAGATATTCCACTCGATGACTTGAACCATAATCTTGGAACTCCAAAGTGTAGGCTTTGGAAGAGTGGAAACCTTAGTTATCTCTCTCTTTCTTTGGAGGTAGAAGACAACTAACTAAAGTCATTAGGAAACTCTAACCCTTTAAGGGGATATTTATAAGGTTGCCCATTAGGCTTAAGTAACTTGAGTCCATCAAGGCTTGGATCACTTAATCTAACTCAAAACAAATCCTAATTAATTTATTACCACATAGCGTTATTTGATTAATCATTTAGCTCAATCTAGAAACCTTATTCATTATCTCCTATGCAATCTTATGTAATTACCAAAATAGTCTTATGCACAATACTGAACTTGGAGTCAATCCAATCCTCATAAAATCGTGTTATTATGGTATATGAGTTCAAAACATGGACCACTGGGACTCATATGAGTATTGGCTCCGTAATCATCCAATTCTGAAATTTATTCAACATTCCACTAAAAATAATCAATTGCACTCCAATACATTATGTAAATAACAATGAGATGAAACTTGGGTCCGTGACCTACTATCTACTACATACAGACTCTTTATGAACTATTGTTCGTAATTTAACAAAGGAGTACTATCACCTATCAAGATTAACTCTCAAATCTCACTTATTGTGTGATCAACTAACATACTCTAATTCCTATAAACATATGTCAAATTCCACTAAAAAAAATTATTTTGGTCATAGATTTCATGATCACATATCATTTGAATCACCCAAGATAACACATTGTCTCAATCCCTTTAGATATCATGGTGTCTCTATTGAGAATACCGGTTGTCATCAGCCTCCATCAACAATGACTTAATCCATAGGGATATATAATCACTTTAAAGTCTCACTCATAGGTCAAAGTCTCCTGTTGATTTTGATACAACCTCAATATCCTCTCAAAGGTTAATGGTTCATGCAGTACAGTAATTTGGTGAATCATTACAATTGATAGTCTTGCATCATGATTCACCATAGGTCTTATTCGATGTTCATTACATACATTAGTACACTTACCATAGAAAACCTATCCCGATGGGTAAGATAAGTCATCCCTCCAATTAAGAGGTGGTGCCCTATAGTCTCTATTGGATTGTCTAAATCCATTAATCAATTGCGGACAACTTATCTACTTACAAGAAACTCATCACTTGTATCTTTTATACAACTCCTAATACACATAAGTCATGTACGATATAAGAAATATGGGTTGAATCTTCAAATCAATGTCAATACATCAAAAGGATAGCAAAAAGGCAATTAAGTTTAACTTTGTTACATCATGTCTTGCTTTTAGGTGTTCAATCTCAATAGTAGTATGATAAGAATGGATGGGTAATAAGAATTAACAACCATTCAAGGATCCATTGCATGTTCCAGTTGGGCCTATTACTAAAGCAAGATCTAAGAAGATCAAAGAAGCACTTAATGGGCTAATTCAAGATATTTGGGCTGATTCTAACGCAGGACATTCCAAGTTAGGTTCAAAGGAAGATAAAGGTGTAATAAATTTAATCCAAACTATTGAGGGCTAATCTGGCTTGATTGGGCATGATTTATGGTATGGATTAATGATTGATTGACTTTTCAGCTTCATATCAGTTATTTCCTATTCTAGAGCTTCTAAATTTAGGCCAAATCTACCTTAATTTTAGGCTTTTATTATTTAGAACGTTTTTTAGCTATTTTCCTATTTTGGATCTGCTAATTTCAGACCAAATCAACCTTTATTTAGGATTTTAATATTTAATACCTTTTTTAGTTTAGGGTTTTAATATTTAGTAAGTTTTTTTCATGACATATAAATAGCACGCACTCATTGTAATAGGGGATAATTTGATTGAATAAAAAATCAGAAAATGTGAGGCTTTACTCTTCTTTTGGTTCTTCAAGAACTGTGAACTGATCAGGGATTCTTCCTTGTGACGTTCAAACTTTATACCTTCGGTTCGTGATTCCATTGTAATCATTGGGTCAAGGTCTGTTACTTATACTTTTGGTTCGCATTTCACTTATAAACGTTGGGTCAGGGTTCTATCAAAAATCTGTATTTTACCTTTCTTGGGCAACTATTCCAATACTGTTTGTTGGGTCTCAAAGCGTGTCAATTGAGGTTTGTACCAATGGGTGTAAAGAAAAGAAGAATGAGGTAGAAAGGAAAAGAGAAATAAAAAGAAAAAAAAATGAGAAAAAGAAAGAAAAAGGAAAGGAAAAAAGAAAAAAATGGGGAAAAGAAAGATCTAGTCATGGGGTTTGTGAGTATGGAGAGAGAAAGGAGAGAAGAATAAGAGAGTGGGTGGAGAAAAAAAATAAGAAGAAAGAAAAGGAAATAAATATAAAAGAAAAAGAGAAAGAAAAAAAAAAAAAAAGAAAAAGAAAAAGAAAAGGGGAGGGGGGAATTTGGTCATAAAGTTTGCAAGCATGAAAAAAGAAAAGAGAGAAGAATAACAAAGTGGGTGGAGAAAGAAAATGAAAGAAAAAAAGAAATAAAAAGGTAAAGAGAAAAGGAAAGGAAAGGAAAGGAAAGGAAAGAAAAAGAAAGGTTGGAATATGGTCGTTCGGGTGTGGAGAGAAAAAAGAGAGAGAAATAAAGGAGTGGGTAGAGTGGAAAGTAGAGGAAATGGGAAACGAATAAAAAAAATAAAAATAAAAATAAAAATATAAGTAAAATAAAACAAATAAAATAAAAATAAATTTAAAGTGTATGAGTGGGGCAAAAAAATTAATATAAAAAAAGTTTTGGACAAATTTTGAGATCTACCAATATATAATTAATAAAAAGCAAAATTGATTCATACCTTAATACACCTTACTTTTAATGTAATTGTATTATAAATTCAATACATATATGTTATACCAGCATGTTGCAACGAACCTAATAGTTGTAAAGGTGTCTTATTCTAACATATTGATTTCTATATTAATACACCATATCGATAAAGTAACATCAAATGTCAAGTGCATTTTTATTACCAATATATATATATATATATATATATATATATATCTTGGAGAGTTGGTTGGTAGTAAATGGAATATCAAGAAGTATACAACAACTATTGACAAGTGTTTATTTGTGCAAAAAAAATTCTAAAAAAAATAAAATTATAGTTTATCATAATGTCGTAAAATCTTTTTTTTTTTTTATGCCATACTTACATTTTGACTTCTATAGGGCATTGGCATTACATACTTGATGAATTACTATCTGAAACATACTAACATTATGAATTAACAACAAAAATACATTTTTTAGGATTGATTTGTAGTAGATGACATATTATAATAAAAATATAAGCAACGGTATTAATATAATATTAATAATATCAATAATGTTCACAATAATAAGTACAATATAAATACTAATTATAATAAGAATATGATTAACATAATGTTAATAACATAAACAATAATATTAATAAGGGTATTAATATTTAATAATAATAATTGTAGAAAATAAAGCAAAAAAAAACTAAAAAAATTGATTTTAAAAATGTAAAGTTAAAATTTAATTAGTAATAAGATAAAAAGACAAACAAATGACACAATTAGAATTATGAGATAATCAAATTTTGAAGTACGACTCATACTAAATTCATGGACATTAGTACTAGCTATTAATGGTTGACCAAGTTTCATAAATTCATCCTCAAAAACAAGAAGTTCTAATCTTGGAGAGATAATATCAAGTTAAACCGAAGCAATGTGACGGTGTCACTATTATCATATTTAAATGTCAATATCATAAAATGCATTAATGGTGTTATTTGAATAATGGAATCCAATTCGACTGCATATTGATATAAGCAAGCACAGGATGCAGAGCAAAAGATAAATAGAATAAGCATAGAATATAAAGTAAAGGATAAAATGGACGAGATATCTAGCCCCCCATACAAGAAAGGAAATTTTCACAACCTTTTCTTGTGTGGAAATAATAATTATCCTTGAGGAGAATTTGTAAATCTGGTAACCATGGGGAAGACTTCTATGCTACATGTATGTGACTCTTTATTGATAATATTTTTATATTCCGATATTAGACTCTTTCACTATAAGATTGCTATCAAAAGAAGAGGAGCATCTTTATTTCACCTCTTGGATGCAACGGAAGTGCTTAAAATTTATAGTTATAGTTCGGATTGTATTTCACAAGGGGGGATTGATGGTTATTAAATTCAGGTTGAGTTTGTGTTGATCAGATCAGACCCAGCCGGACCATATTTGAGCAAATCAAAGCCAGAAGGCTTGGCCCAAAAAGAAAAAAGAAAAAAAAAATTTTGAGAAGTTGGAATTCATATTACATTGAGCGACTTCCTATCCCAAAAAAAATATGTATATGTATATTACTTTGAGGGACTTAGAACCCTCCAACTTCATATAAACCTGTCCATTTATGCAAATTTCAACAATTTCAAGTTTAAAGTTCGGCGGTGTGGTCGGAAGCTGAAGTAGAATCAGAAGATGACTGTGAAAGGAGATCGTTAAGCACTTGGATCAAGCCTTTCCAGTCATTGCTTACCAATTCAAGACAATCTCTCAGCAATTTGCCATCCGCCACCTCTTTTTTCAACGTCTCCACCACTTCCCTCAACGCCCCCTGCCCAAAAATATTATACTACATCGCTTCTCAAAATAAACGAAATAGTTTCAACTTTTCATTAATATGGCCCTTAAAGCTTACCGATTGACGAAACTCCTGGAGGAGCTTCCCTAGCATCGAATTGGATACCGTCAGGACGCTCTGGTAATTTCGCACCACCCACGCCGCCCTCTCCGCACCCGACTCCATCCGACTCAACTCTGTCATCCACCTCAGCAACTCCTTCATTTCCGGAACGGCGCCCTTCATCTCCCCCCAAGGGTAGTTTCTGAAGTAGTCCCACCCCGTAGACCACTTCATCCCCCGCAACGCTAACTCTAATTGCTCCAGCGTCGCCGCCACTGCCCTGGCTCGCTCGGCGCCGGAATGGTCCCCTCTGGAGGCCCGAAGGTTGGCCACGCGAGTCATGAGTGAGTGGCCCAGGGACACTAGGAAAGGCGTTGGAAAGAACAAGCCGGAGGCTGTCGGAGCGGCGATCAGGATGATGAGGAAGACAAGGGTGAGAGAAGACGATGCATTTCCGGCCATTGATTTTGGTCGGACAGTCGGAAATGCAGAATTTACAGAGGCAAGAACTTGTTGGTTTGGGTTGAAAAGTAAACGGGCCAGTGGTTGAATCTGGCCCAATGAAACACTTGGGTCGTCCCTGACCCAACCCAAACCAAAACCAGATGAAAAGGTCATTGCAATTGGCCCATTTCCACCTTGTGCTTTTGGCTAAATACATCTGATAAGTTTGAAATTTCATGTACCTCTTTTATTTTAAATGAAATGGAAGGTAGATGAAAATAAGAAATAAGAAAAATAAAAAAGATATTTGATAAAATTTCAAATTTATGAGAACTAAATATATTTAAGTTATTTAACTGAAACCTCTGGGAATTTATCAATGACCCCTAGAGAATTAGGGGTGTTTTTTATAGTACTTTAGAAGCAATTTCTTTACAAAATTAGAAGTTTGATAAATTTTTAAAAATTTTAAGTATTAATTAAAATAATTGTTAAATGAAAAACCAGTTTGAGAATGATTTTGAAAAGCGTTAGGAACACTTTTTAATATTTCAAACTACTTTCTTATAGAAATTAGATGTTTCAAAAAATTTTAGAAATCTAGCTAATCATTTTATCTAATTCTTGGCCAATCATGTGGTAGACAATTTTTCAAAACAGAAAAAAAATTTGTTGTATAATATATTAGTAAAAACACTAAACACTTTTATAATTTATATTCAAACACTAAACATATGTTTGGAGGTATTTTTTTTCTACTTTAAAAAAAAAATAAAAAGTTCTATATAAAAGAACAATACCTTATATAAAAAGCATAAATTTACCTTATATCTTTAAAAAATTAAATTAAATTTGGAATAGGAAAAAAAATTTATAACTCAAATTTTAAACTATTTTTAAAATTATTACTTTTTTCATTACAAGTTTTAGAAACTTCCATATTTTATACATCTTCTCATTTTAAAAATGGAAATATGGATACTAAGTGATTTTAAACGCATTGGTAATAGGGATGATAATGGGACAAGTTTTTTTAGGTACTAACTTCGTCCCGTCCCTAATGAGATAGGTTTGAAATTTAAATAATCAGGTTAGAGGCAAATTTGGGATTTTTTTTAAAACCCGAGACAGGTTTGGGTACTGGTTTGTCCTACCCCACCCCGCCTCAATTATATATAAAATTAAATTTAAAATTGAATTTAATTTAATTTTTATTTTCCTATTTTTAATATATAATAATAATAATAATAATAATAATAATAATAATAATAATAATAATAAATATTATTCAATAAAATAAATTAAATATTTTAATTATTTATAAAATATATTTATTTTAATGTAATTAAAATAATTTATCCTAGTATATGAATATGCATATTCCAAAATCTCATTTATATAAGATTAAAAATACAATGTAAAAATCAAAATTTTAAATCCTATTCTACCTCCTTACCAAAGGAAATAAATAGCTTTGTGATTAGTTTTAATTAATTACTAGTTATTTTTATTCCCATTTTATTGTTTTAAAATTTTATTTTTATTTCCAAAAAATAGAATTTAAGTTATTGGCCGGTTGGAGATGAGAAGCTGGACCTGAGTAACAAAATTGGGAGCCCATTTAAACCAACATAGAATTGGGGGCTTAGAATGGTGACCCAGTTGTAGAGCACCCAGCAATTATGTTGGTTTAATTTGGGCTCCCCAGCCCAACCATGTGATGAATTCTATTCAACAAAAGCTATAATCACTCGTAATGTTTTCAGAATCGTACCGATCATTGAACCGAAAAAATTATCAATTCACGATTCACTGGTCAGACCGACGGTCGAACTGCGGTTGAACCGGTGATGTAATAAATAATTAAATATATAATTTATATATTATATAAAATTTAAAATAATTATAAAAATTTAAAATATATAAAATTACAAATTTTAATAATGTTTAATTTTTATATTTGGTATATTAAATTAAATGATAAAGTTTAATATTTTAAATTTTATTAAATAGAAATATATAATATTTAAGATGAAAAAATTTATAATATTTAATTTTATCTTTTTGTCTTTGTATTTTATTGTTTTAAAATTATTCTATTCATTAATTTTTATTATTTTTTAATTATTATTATAAAAATAAACAAGAATTTAAATATTTACATTTTTTAAAAGATTTTATATGATAAAAATTTGAAACAAAAACATTAATATTAGATTCTTATGGTTCAAACTTCAAAGTTCTGTGCGTCCAACCCTGAAGAGGCAATGTTTTCCTCTAATCAGTCTCATTCCCAATCCCACATCGGAGGCACATGAATTTTATGTGCTCCATGTGCTCTATACCTTTCAACATTGCCTTTAACCCAAACAAGCCAGAAAATTGGGCCTGAAAGCATGGCCCAAATAAGTGTTATATGTAAAGCCAAACATGCCAGCAAATGGGGCTTGGAGGCATAGCCCAAATGAAAGTGTTATAAGCTTTTTTTGTCACTGGACTGGCCCTAGTGGCTTGGACCAAACATGAGCTTATAATTAGTTTTAGTTTTGAAAACATTGGGTGTGGAATGGACCTGGTGGATAATAGGCCCTCTTAAATGGTAAACAAATATTTGTAAGATAAAGGTGTAGCCGGTTTGCAAAAAATCAAACGGTTAAATCAGACGGTTTGTCTGGTTTGGTTCAACCGTTGGTTTGAACGGTCAACGGTTCAATGCCGGTTTGATCACAAAATGGGTTATTGAGTGGATCGAGCATTGAGCGTGGAATGAAACTGGTGGATAGTAAGTCTCTTAAATGGTAAACAAATATTTGTAAGATAAAGGTGTGGCCGGTTTGCAAAAAATCAAACAGTTCGTCCGGTTCGACAGTTCAACCGTTGGTTTGAATGGTTCAATACCGGTTTGATCACAAAACGGGTTATTGAGTGGATCGAATCAGAAAGTTCACCGATCGGTCGACGGTTCGACTAGCCAGTTAGGTCCGATTTTTAAAACCATAATTTTCTCGTAACATAATAAAAAATTGGACAATTTCAAGGTAAATTTATTCGTACTATTCCTAACTTACTATAAAGTAGAGGTGCAATTGGGTCCTATTCAAACTTAACCCAACTTTTGGGCCTTCTTGAATGGTCATTTTTAATACTCAAATTGTATTTGGATTAAGTTTTTTCAATTTGAAGTTAATTTAGGTTTGACTCAAATCAAGATTTAGGTAATTCAAGTTTGATTCGGATCAAGATTTAGGTAACCCAATCCAAATCTAATTTAATATATTTATAATTTATATTATCATATATAATAATATACATTCTATGTATTCTCACTTTTAAAAAAAATATCAAATTATAATTATATAATTTTTTTTTATTTTTCTATAAAAATATATAAAATTATTTTTATTTTTATAATTATCTTGAAATTATGATATTACTATTTAAATTTTAGTATAAATAAATAAATAAAACGTTTTTTTTTTAAATACTATGAATAGATTTTCCATTTGAAATCAAGCTGAATTTAGAGAAAGATGATTAGATTGAATTTAGCTTAAGGATGGATTGGGTTGACTCGGATTGATAGTTACTAAATTCAGGTTGAGTTCGTGGTCATCGGACCCGGCCGGACCATATTTGCAACCCTATCATAGAGCAAATCATGATCATAGAATCAAAATCAGAAGGCTTGGCCCAGAAAGAAAGGAAGAAAATAGAGAAGTCAACAAAACTATGTGAATTGGAATTCATGTTTGTCTGAGCGACTTGGAACCACTCCAACTTCATGTAAACAATTTCAACAATTTGAAGTTCAAAGATCGGCGGTGTGGCCGGAAGCTGAAGCAGAAGCAGAAGATAATTGTGAAAGGAGATCGTTAAGCACTTGCATCAAGCCTTTCAAGTCATTGCTTCCCAATTCAAGACAGTCTCTCAGTAATCCGCCCTCCACCACCTCTTTCTTCACCGTCTCCACCACTTCCCTCAACGCCCCCTGCCCAATAAATTATACTACATCGCTTCTCAAAATAAACGAAAAATTTTCAATTTTTCATTAATATTGCCCTGTAAATCTTACCGATTGACGAAACACCTGGAGGAGCTTCCCCAGCATCGAATTGGATACTCTCAGGACGCTCTGGTAATTTCGCCCCACCCACGCCGCTCTCTCCGCATCCGAATTCATCCGAGTCAACTCTGTCACCCACCTCAGCAACTCCTTCATTTCCGAAACGGCAGCGTTCAGCTCCCTCCAATTCATCTCCCCCCAAGCGTAGTTTCTGAAGTAGTCCCACCCCGTAGACCACATCATCCCCCACAACCCTAACCCTAGCCCCCGCTCCAGCCTCGCCGCCACCGCCCTGGCTAGCGCGGCGCCGGAATGGTCGCCCCTGGAGGCCCGAAGGTTGGCCACGCGCGTCATGAGCGAGTGGCCCAGTGACACTAGGGTTCGGTACTGCGACGGAAAGAACGAGCCGGAGGGTGTCGGAGCGGCGATCAGGATGATGAGGAAGACAAGGGTGAGAGAAGACGATGCATTCCCGGCCATTGATTAGGGTTTTGATCGGACCGTTGGAAATGCAGAATTCGCCAAGAGGGCCAGAGGCAACAACTTGTTGGTTTGGGTTGAAAAGTAAACGGGCTAGTGGTTGAATCTGGGCCCATTGAAACACTTGGATCGTCCCTGACCCAAGCCAAACCAAACCAAAACTTAATGAAAAGGCCATAGCAATTGGGTCACGTGCAATACATATTCATAATCCTGAGATGGAAGCAGCGGGCAATGGCCACAATCATTCCACGACCCCATTTCCACTTGGCATTGTGTTGTTTCCTATGACTCAAAACAAATGGTGTTTATTGCAACCTTATCTTTTCCAAGGGCCATTCCTCCAACCTTATGGGGAGTCATGCCCGCCCTTTTCCTCATATCCATATATATATCCATATATGGGCCATTCCTCCTCTCATCAACTTTGCCTTATTTTTAGCATGGGTGTCCCACAATTCCAACATTTTTCTTTTATGTATCTTCATCAATGACTCCTAGAGAATTAGAGATGTTTTTATAATACTTTAGGAGCAATTTCTTTACAAAATTAGAAGTTTGATAAATTTTAAGCATTAAATTGAAATAATTTTTAAACTTGGTTTGAGAATGATTTTTGAAAAAGTGAAAACAGATTCAAAGTCAATAAATTATTTTTATATATTTTTTTAAATTCATTAAACTTACTTTCCTCCATTATATATAAATTAAATGATTTTAAAATATATAAATTTCTAACTAATTTTAATTATATTTTATTTTTATATATATATTTTTTACAATGAAATCAAACATGAAAAAATTATTTTCTTTTATATTTTTTTTCCCTTTCCTTAATACTTTCCCCGTAAAAATTAGATGTTAGCCAATGTTTTAGAAATCTAGCTAATCATCCTATTTAATTCCTAGCCAATCACTAGGTAGACAATTTTTCAAAATTATATTCAAATGCAAAATATATATTTGGATACATTTTATATTTTTAAAAATAACAAATAAAAACTTCTCTTTAAAATCTTCTATAAAAAGTATAGATTTATTATATATATATATATTTTAAATAAATTTATAATACCTCAAAATTTCAAATAATTTTAATATTATTACATTTTTCAAAACAAGTCTTTAAAATTTTTTATATTTTATATACAAATTACTGATATTTACTCATTTTAATAGTAGAAAACAAACATTAAGATTATATTTAGTTTTTAAAAAGTTTAAGGGAAAATGTTAAAAAAAAATAAAAATAGAGAGCAAAAGTATAAGAAAAAAAATATATATTTAAATTAACTTCGAACTTATTTCACTTATTTATATGCAAATTTATAATAAAATAAAGTATAAATAATTTTAAAAACATAGACAATAAAAATATTACATAAATTTGCTATAAACTAAATTCGCTTCAATCAAAATCACTCTTAAATCATCCCTAACATTTGGTAGACATTTAAAAAAATAAAAAAATAAAAAAAAATTTGGACCGTAACTAATTTTGTTTTTTTTAAAAAAAAAAAACATTTATTTGATCGAATCATCGGTCATAAAAGCCATAGAAGCTAAAATCAGCCTCGTGGGCAGACGGCCCCAAGGGGCCCACAGTGGGGTTGGAGGTCTTCCCAAACGTTGCTGAAAGCCAAAGTTGCGGCCATTATTTAATAGCCAAATGTGGTATTTATTTATTTATGTGGTATATTATAATAATCCTATCTGGTTGAGAATGATTGATTTGGTAGTTAAGATTTCCAATAAATGCTGTGCCTTGAATTAAGGTCTCTATTTTCCCAACCCCCACTTAAATCCAAAAAGTTTTGATTATTTTTTGTTTATAAGAAAGAAGATCTTTTTTTTTTTTTTTCCCTATGAGTGGGGTACACACGTACGGCTGCGATGGTTTCTAAAATGGAAAAGTGAGTGACAATGACGCAGGATATTGGTATCTTTCATTTTCCCACGTGCAACTCATAATGCCTCAAGCCGCGTGAATGTGGGTCACCTACAATGTTTTTCTTTTTTTTTTTTTTTTTTTTTTTTTTCCCTTCTAGGGTGGTTGATGTTCGTGACTCTTAGCTGTGAAGGTAGCCGGCCAATCAAACCGGATCTGTTCTCCTCCTACCCAAATTATGACCGTTGAAAATTCAATTTCGAAATTTTCTTTATTCTTTTCCTATGAAAATCTATATATAAATACTTAAAATAATATAAAAAATAAAATACTCTTTAAGAAAAACTATAAAAAATATGAAAATTATTTCATCCTTTTAATCTATTAATTCTAAAGAAAAAAAAATTAAATTAGGGTATTAATTCATTTTATGTCGTATTATTTGATAAAATGATACATTAAATGATTTTTTTTTATATAACTAAGGTAATTTATTTATTGGGTTTGTTAAAACATATATGATGACAAATCATTCTACATCACTCCTTTTTAATAATAATTAATTTCTATTTTAAGCTTCACTTGTTTTTTAATTTAATAATTAACTTCTATTTTAAGTTTTCTAATCATAGTATTTACAAAGAAAATTATTTAAATTTAAAAATTATCTGCAATTCACACTTGCACATGAAAAAAAGAAAAGAAAATGTCGCTATTTTAACTAATTGTTTTTATAAATCTATTTTAATTTTTTTATTATAAATATTATATTTTATACTTTAGTGGAGAGTATTATAAATTTAAAAAATCGTTTATTAATATTAGTTATGTTTTTATTATATTAATTATTATGTTTAATGTTTGGATTTAAAAATCTGAAGATCATTTCACTATTATTCTCATAAAAAAATTTATAATAACAATTATTTATTTGAAATTTTTAGCAAATAAAATGAAATGTCATGATTTTTACAAAATAAAAAAAAAATCATTTATATTATTTTATCATAATATTTTTATGAATAGTCATTATCGCTATTCTTTTTTAATTAACTTCTAATTAAATATTTCAAACTATATTCTAGTACATAACAAAACTATATATATAAATTATTTTTAACATTGTACTTTTAATAAATAATATTCAATAAACAATGGTATTATTTTTTATTATAAAATTAAGGATATTCATACATTGTGTTTTGTTAGAGTGTCTATCATAAAAAATTATTCAGTATTACTCATCTTTTATTAGTTAACTTTGATTTCAACTTTTCAACTATACCATGATTTACAAAAAAAATGAAATGAAATAAATTTAAATCATATGTGCGTTGCACGTGCTTAGTGAACTTAAATAAATATTTTATTATTATATCGATAATAAAAAGTGAAAAGTGGACATAGTGTTATCTAGTAATAGATTCTTAAAAAACTCAATGACATGTATTGGAATTTTATTTTATTTACATATGAGAAACACTGATGTATTTTATTTTGTTGAAGTCTCAAAATTACTTAAATTTTAGTTAAAATTTTTAATTATTCTATTATTCTAATTGTTAGTTATTTAAATTCATTTTTAGTATTTAGCTAAATTCATCAATTCTATGAAGATTAATAAATTATCAATAATTGTTATGAAAATAATAAAAATATGTTTATTTCATGGATCATTGTTATCTACAATACTTTTTGTAGTGGTTGATAATTTTTTTATTTATTTACCTTTAAAACAAAGTGCCAAAAAAAACAACATTGTAAGTTAGAGTGTTGTGCAAGAAAATGAAAAAGGAAAGTTTAAATTAGATAAAAAAAATAAAAAATAAAAAATCATGTGCATTGCATGTGCTTATGGAATCTAAATGAATATTATGTCATCTTAATTATAATAAAATCAAACTTATATTTTCAAATAAAATTCTTCAACTTTTTTTTAATATAATCATATCAACATTCTTATTGCTGACTTAATTTTAATTGATTTTAGTTTAACATTAGTTATGTAACTAATTGAAGTATGTTTATTTCTATTTTTTATTCCTTTTTTTATAAAAAAAAAATGTGTATTTTCACACTCTCATATAAAAATAATTATAAAATAAAAACTTTTAAAAAATAATTTAAATTTTATACACTAATTAGTTAAAGATAAAACCTATAATAGTCTTGTATCATTAAGATATATTTGAAAATTATTCTTAAAACAATTTTTAAATAATTTGTTAAAAAAAAAAAACATTTTCAGGTATTTTTCATATAATGTTTCCAAAAATAATACTATAATATTATGCCATATAACTAAAAATGTAAAGAATATTTTAAAACAATTAAAATATGAAGAATATTTTGAAACAATAAAAAATATGAAGAATAATTTGAGAAAACTATAATCCTAATTAAATTCTTAAACTATTTTGTTTCTTAAAACTATTTTTAAAAATTGTTCTCAAATCTGTTTTCTAAAAGTAATTTTTAAAAACAAACAAACCTTGCCTATTGATTTTTGCATAAGTAAAAAGCGGATTGATGTGACTTAAAATTTAAATGTGAAATTGAACTAAACATTTTACAACAAAAATAGTTTATTTCATGAATTCACATTTATTGCACTCCTCGAACGTATACTCTTGATTATAACATGTCACAATCCAATCGAGTGTGAACATTGAAATGAGATATTTAAAGTAAGGCCAAAAATTCCTACTATGAAACTTGTACTCTTTCCAAAGCTTAATTGTTTGGGAAATTCAATTAACATCATGCTTTAAGACAAAAAAAGAATGCATTAGATTTATAATCATATCCAACAAAAGTAGGAAACAAGAAATGTATCTATATAAATTAATAAAAATAAATAAATAAATAAATGAAAAATATATGCATTATTTGAAAGAATCGATGGATATGAATATCTGAAATATCTCACAACATCAAAATATAAATGCTATCAATAGTACAAATCAGAATATGAATGTCTTCAATAGCATGTATCGGAATATGAATATGCTTGAAAGTATATTCTATACAAAATCTATTATTTATAATCATACAATAGCTTCACAAAAGTGGAATCATACTAGCCTTACAAATCAAGAAAGATAAGGAATAACGAAGTACTATTCAAACCTATGGAAAGATAAGAAAGAGAGAAGTATTACTCAAAAACTATAAAGCATTTATGAAAGAGAGCTAAATAGAGTGCAAAGAAATAAGATGATAAAGAATATATTTAAAATAAATTGTTTCTCATATTATATAATAGGGAGACAAATGCCCCAAGGAAGTACATTTTGTCGTTGCTAAACTTTCGCTTTCTCTCAAAATCCTTCTCTTATAACATGATAGATAAGGATTATCTTAACATGGAATTATTGAAGTACAAGAAGATGGAATTATATACAAATAAATAAGATTAAGATACAAAATAATAAAATATAAATTAGATATAAAATATACGAGATATATTTTGATTCGTCTTGCCATTCAAAAGGTATCAATTCCGTATCATAGCGGACTCAAGCTTAAAAAGTTAAGACCACATTAATTGATCGAAGAATATATTTATGGAGTCTTGCTAATGCTTATAGTTGTAGGAAGGCTCAATGGTTTGAATAATGTTATATTTTGAAGGCATCTTTGGTGTCACCCAACACTTGCATGGAAAGGGCTGTGTCCTTTATAGACTGAAGCTTCTCGCAAACCTCTTGTCTATCTCTCTCTGAGGGCTATATAAGGATAATCTTAACATGGGTGTTCAGATTTTTCTCTACCCATCCCTGACCACAGGCCCCCAAAATATCGTTATGCCAACTTGCTCTCTCTTTTTCTTCATCTCTTCTTCATATATAGACACTATTTTTTGTTTCTAAAGGCTTACATCCAAGCAGGATTTTGTGTCAGAATTGTTGATGAAGCTGAAATCATCTGAAGAGATCTGCATTTCTCAAAACCACCTGGTCAGACCCCATTTCAGCCATTTTTTGTCGTCTTTTAATTGGCAAACTCATTTTCTGCTTTGTGGCTAAATGGGTTTTGATGCTCTGCTTGTTTTTTGATTTTTTTTTTTCCTTTTCTTTTCGTTTTTTTCCCTTTTTCTTCCTTCCTTCTGTTGTTGGTTTAGGTTTTTAGAGATGATAGCAAATGCTGATTTTTTTTCCTGAAATATTTGATAGATGGATGGGTTTTTGTTTATATAGTGTTCTTTTATTGTATTTTGTTCTTCCTCTGATCGATGTTTTATGCAGACAAAAAACTCATCCTTGGGACGGAATTCCCCTTCCTGAACCGTTTTTTTGGATTCTGGTCTATATTCTATGTTTTTCTAAAGATTTGCTTCCCATTGTACCTGTGTTCAGAAATGGTCCATTTGATTGGGAAGAAAAAGGTGTGAGAATAGAAGAAACTCAAAATTTGAGTATTGGATTTTCATTATTTGGGACCTGAGAAACAAAAAAACCCTGTTCAGTCCATCTGTTTTTACTTAATAAAAATATTTTTTCTTGATGGAGACGAGTTTTTCAATTGATTGTAACATCACAACACCCAACATAAAATTCGAATCTTGGTTATTTTTATTTTCCTCAACTTTATCTGCAGCCAAATGAGCAGAATTTTCTAAGAATGCTAATGCTTCACTATATTGTAAATTTCTTATAAGCTCTTTTGATTTCTCATTTAAATGATAATTACTTATTAGTTAATTTTTTTAAAAACAGTAAGTTGTGGTATGAAAGCATGTATTTCCTTGCTGTTATCTTTCTCTTTGTTTCACTTATTCAATCTTAATTTACACCAATTTTATATTTATCAATAAAGAAGCTATACGCCATGGTATACAGGATGGATATAATGGGTAGCGATAAATTTACACTGATTTTTTACCACAATATAATAAATTTATGAGCAGTGGATGTGTTGTTTATCTAAATTTGATAAATGATTTGTTTGAAGGATCTTGTGGTATCAAATGCACAATTTACTTTTGAATAAGTTACTGTACTGAATTGTTATAATCCATATCTTTTACTGAAATGCAGGCTCAGTTGCAGACAAAATATATGCCTGGGAACAGATACAGTTTTAATTCTTCCACCCCAAGAACAAGATTGGAAAGACTTTTGAGGGAAAGAGAGCTTAGAAAATTCAATCAATCTTTCAATCTTACCAACGAGGTCAAAGATGGGAACAGGGAAGGTGACCCTTTTGGGAATGACTCAGCAAATGAAGGTGACAATGGAGGGGTTCCCAATGAGGAAGAGTTCCTAGAAGGGTTTACGGCAGGAAGAACAGTTGGTGATGCATTTGAAAGGCAGGATGCACGGCCTTCAAAACAACGTTTGTTGGTAGTGGCCAACAGACTGCCGGTGTCTGCAGTTAGGAAGGGTGAGGATTCATGGCAACTAGAGATTAGTGTAGGGGGCCTTGTCAGTGCATTGTTGGGTAAGCTCTAATTAAACCTTCTTTCATATGATTGCTTGAATTCCTGTTGAATTAAGGCATTGCCTTTTTATGTACTGTGTGTTGTTATTTTTCATGTCTTTGTTGCTTGTTTATCTATGTCATTGAGGTTGCAATCATGATAACTTTGTTTATTACTCTTTTAGTATGGGTTGGTTCCATACAATATATCATTATTTGTGTCTGAAAGGGAGGGTTAATTGATTATGGGCCATTTTCTTGAAGGCGTGAAAGAATTTGAGGCCAGATGGATTGGTTGGGCAGGGGTAAACGTACCTGATGAAATCGGACAGAAATCACTGGCTAAAGCTCTAGCAGAAAAGGTTTGAAAATCTTTGTTCCCTCCTGTAGTTCTTGTTGCTCTTGAACATAAGAAACATGTCACCTGTAATCTCTGGTTATAGTATTGCAGCTGAGCTCTCACATTACAGCAATTTGTAAGTGGTCATAATTTTCTCTATCACTAAGTTCTCTTCTTTGACTGCAGAGGTGCATCCCCGTTTTTCTTGATGAAGAAATAGTTCATCAATACTATAATGGGTACTGTAACAACATGCTGTGGCCTCTTTTCCATTATCTTGGGCTTCCACAAGAGGACCGCCTTGCGACTACCCGCAGTTTTCAGTCTCAATTTGATGCATACAAGAAAGCAAACCAAATGTTTGCTGATGTTGTGAATGAGCATTATCAAAATGGTGATGTCGTTTGGTGCCATGATTACCACCTGATGTTTCTTCCCAAATGTTTGAAAGAATATAACATTGAAATGAAAGTTGGTTGGTTTCTTCACACACCTTTCCCTTCATCAGAAATACATAGGACCCTGCCATCTCGATCAGAGCTGTTGAGATCTGTTCTTGCTGCAGATTTGGTTGGGTGAGTCACTAATTTCCGACTGTTGCATTTCAAATTCCATGCCACCGCCTTTATTGCATGAACCTTGTAGTTTGCATGCCTAGGAATTTTATTAGGTTTAGCTGTGCTAGGGGAATGGTGGACATTAGACAGGCACAACTCGTGTGCTGCACAACAAGGTTGAGGTCTTGGTAATGGATCTAGCATTTTCAGTTCATGGTACCAATACATTTACTTGATGCCAAGATGTGTTGGATGATACCGACTAATGAAAATTCTTAGTGATTCTGCAAGTATAATCAGACACTGGGTAAAATGAAAATCCCTAGTTTAATATAAAAAATTACAAATATATTGGTATTATGTAGTTCATATTTTGAGTGATTTTGGCAACCTTAACACTTTCATTTAAGTTGCTGAAGAATAAATCTGACATGCATTCACATTCACTTATTTAATTTACATTAAAAAAAAAATAATATCATCCAAAAATAATATTGCTATTTTTTGGATTTTGTTGTCCAGGACATGGATTATAGCTGATGTGTACAGGCTCCTGCCATACCCTATTTGCTCCTTTTAGGAAGAGCGTAAAGAAAATATGCAAAGATGTTTTCATGTGTTATCCATCTTCTCTTTGTCCATGAATTTGGAGATTGTTCTTTATCAGCTTGATCTTGAAAATAGCATTTTGAACTTGGACAGAACCAGATGGCTTCAGGTCATTATCCTGACCCCTTCCTTGCAAATCCTAACAATTTCAGATAAAAACTGGTCTACTTGATGGGAGTCTTCCAAAGTAGATGGTTGAACCATCCAAACTGGATTCCTTTTGAGAACTGTTCTGCCTTTAAAGAGTCACCTGTGGTAGAGAAGTGGTCCTAGATGGAATAGGAAATAATTAATTTGTCGGTTAAAGAAAATTTTGAAATTTACGTATCCTGTTTGGGAACAGAACTAAAAATTGTTTTTTGTTTTAGAAAATAGACAAAACGATATTGAGACAAAAACATGCTTGCTAGGGCATCTAGAAGAACCATGTTTCTTTGAGAAATGACAAGAACATGTTGTCCTTCTATTGTCTTCATCTCCAATCAAGTTACTTTCTTTACTTTTTCATATATTGCCACTTGTCCATCTTAGTATCTTCATCTGACTATATCTTTTTTTTTTTTTTTTTCCCTTTTTTTGTAAGCAAAAGCAATCCACTAAAGGTGCCAAAATAAGTGGGCCTATTCTAAGATAACCATTTTCTGGACATAATTTTTGGAACTGCCCAACATTATGTACCACAAAAAAATAGTCAGGTTCACCACTTATAAAAAATTTCCTTCTCCTTAATAGGTGTTCTTTAATTGCACAAACATTCATAAGACACCTCCGCAGTTCATCCGTCCTGCCACAGTTCTGTAGTCTCCATGCCATCCTCCTTAGTCTGTCCTTATGGATGCTCCATTTAAGATATCAGGAATCATTACTTTAGATATCTCTTGGTTGTCAGTGGCCCCATGTTCTCTCATACCTTTACCTGCATTCCATACATTTTGTCTTAGCCTTCCTTACTGTAACCTTTAGATTTGAAATAATCAGACCTTAGACCTGGGTATATATGTTAACATTTGGCAGCCAATTAGTTATGTCATCATTCAGATGCATGGGAAATGAGGCTTATGGTTTGTGTATACATATACATGCATATGAGCATAATCCATGTGCTCTTAAAGCCTGAAAATTCATATGGAGGACTTTGCAGCATATTTTGATTTGATCTCTGTTTGAAATAATTAATTATTTTCTACCATCTTGTTTCCTCCTGCTTGGGTCCATAAATAAATATTAGCCCTTAATTGTGAACAGTGAGCAAGATGGATGATTATGACTCCTTATGTGCTATAGTAATATGATTTAGCCAGTTTTAGTGGATTGAGTTATCCCATCATTTTTTTTTTCCTACCAGAATCATTTCATATTAAGTACCCAAGGCCACTAGGGTTTTAATTGTTGGTTTCTTTACCTTCCAGTTTTCACACATATGATTATGCAAGGCATTTTGTTAGTGCTTGCACTCGTATTCTTGGGCTTGAGGGTACACCTGAAGGAGTAGAGGATCAAGGAAAGCTGACTCGTGTGGCTGCGGTATATATTCGCAGATCATTTTGTCATTCTTTCTTTGCTGTCCACACACTTGAAAAATCAGCATTCCATTTTTTTTTCTCTTGCATGGGTTCTCCATAATTAAGTATTTTTCAATATGGACCCTATGAATTCTCATGCATGATGTGAAATTTTACTTTGTGGGCTTCAAACTACAGTTTCCTATTGGGATAGATTCTGATCGGTTCATTCGAGCTCTTGAACTTCCTCAAGTCCAGAATCACATAAAAGAGTTGAAAGAGAGATTTGCTGGCAGAAAGGTAGATGCTTTGTATGAAAGCACTTTATTTAGTAAATCCCATTATCTTGACTAAATTGCTTCCAAAACTGTGAAGGTATAGATTATTTTTTTGTTAAGTTTCTTTTAGAAGAAAGGAAAAACCTTAGTGTTTCTGTACCTTAATAACAGTTAAATTTTTTAGGCCATATTCTCTTCTTCTTGTGCATGCTTCTTAATACCCTGATGGTTACACATGATTAGAAACTCTGTTGCAGCTTGTTCCTGTTCATCTTCTCTTAAAAATTCAAATGTTATCTTTTGTTGTTTTGCTTGGGAAAGTCATATTTTGATATTAGATAGGCCTCCTATATTTTGTGACTCCCTTAGAGGCTATATTTGGTTCTTGGAAAGTACCGAGAAAAGGAAAAAATAATGCTAAGGAAAATGATCTTCTTACATTTAGATGTCATAAAAAAATGGGCGAGGAAGGGGGAAAATCTGCAAGGAGGTTAGAAAAACTGCAAAGAGATTTTTTGTGGAGAGGGGGAAATCTGGAAAGGAAAGCTCACCTTGTCAATTGGGAGACGGTTTGTGTGGATAAGGAGAAAGGGGGGCTTGGCATAAGGAAGCTAACCCTCTTGAACAAAGCCTTGCTTGGCAAATGGATTTGGAGATTTGCTTGTGCTAAGGAGGATCTTTGGAAACAAGTGCTCATGGCAAAGTATGGGCAAGAGGATTTCGGTTGGAGGACAAAAAAGGCTTTTGGTGCGTTTGGAGTGGGGATTTGGAAGGAGATTTTGAAGGAAACCGGATGGTGTTGGGAAAAATTGGCTTTTAAAGTGGGAAAAGGCATTAAAATCAAGTTCTTGACTGATCTTTGGTGTGGGGGTACAGTGCTGTCCCAAAGATTCCTGCATCTCTTCACTTTGGCTGCTCATAGGAATGCGACAATAGAAGAAATGTGGGACCAGAATTTTGGCGAAGGAGGATGAAATTTGAGGTTTATTAGGGATTTTAATGATTGGGAATTGGATATGGTAAACAACTTGCTTCATGTTTTGAGGGGTCACAGGATAACTTTGGAGGAAGATTCGGTTTTTTGGAAGGAAGGAAGAAACGGGCAATTTAGAGTAAAGAAAGCATACAACCTGTTGGAAAGCCCCTTGACGGCCGTTTTTTCCAAAAAATAACATATGGGTGGAGAGAGTTCCAACTAAAATTGTGTTCTTCGCGTGGGAAGCCGCTTGGGGAAAGATTATGACTCTTGATAGACTCCAGAAGAGAGGGTGATAGCTTCCCAATCGTTGTTTTTTGTGTGATTGTGAAGAGGAAAATGTAAATCATATTCTACATTGTACAGTGGCCAGAGTGCTGTGGGATTTAATTTTGGGATTGTTTGGGGTTTAGTGGGTGTTTCCAGAAACTGTAAAGGAGGTTTTATTTAGTTGGAGGGGATCCTTTGTAGGGAAAAAAGGGAAAAACTTTGGAATTCCATTCCGTTGTTTATTTTTTGGACGGTTTGGAAGGAAAAGAATAGACTAGCTCTTAAGGGGGAGGGGGGGGGGGGGGGGGGGGGGGTTAGCAATTCAGAAACTTAAATATTCTTTTGTTTGTAATATATGTGGTTGGGCTAAATTGTATATTGGAGAGGAGACGCCTTCCTTCATAGGCTTTCTGGAGTGGTTAGCTTCCAGATAAGGGGTGGTGGGTTTTTTTTGGTTTTTTACTTGTGAGGCCTTAGTAGCCTTGTATACCCCCTATATACTTTGTGGCTATTTTGCCTCTTTTTATTGAATTCTGTGCTTACTTATCAAAAAAACAATGGGCAAGGAACAAAATACTAAGGAAAAGAGCAGGGAAAATGCTAAAAGATTTTTCCTCCCCATTTTCTTTATATAAACGTGAGGAGTGTTTTAGGAAAGTGCATTCTTCAACAATTTAATTTTCTTTCCCTCAAATATTTCAAGGACAACCAAACAAGTGAAAATTTTAATAAATTTTCCTTACCTTTTTCTTTCCTTATACTTTTCCTCTCTATTTTCTTTCTCTCATACTTTCCAGGAACCAAACATAGCCTTACTAATATATGCATAAGGTAAATTCATGTTCCTATGTAGTAATTTTATGCTCATTCATGCTCTTTTCCTTTTTTAAAATGTTGTATTGAACCATTTTGGATATGCCTTTTAGTGCTAGCAAGTTATCTATTGGTAGACAAACAATTTTCTAGGCTCTGCAAATGCAACTGTGCAAGACCTTGCAAATTGCCAGAAACCAGAAAATTAGCACAACTTGAAGCATTGAAAACCCATGAAGATAAAGTTATATTGAGAATTTTGTTTCTATGTTTTATAAATAAAATAGTGGTTGGCTGGTTTAAGTATAGAGATGTTTCTGGGGGTTTTATTTTGGCTTTGCATTATAAACTTTCAGAGAAAAGGTTTACAAGGTAAAGAAATGCTTTCATTCAAAAGCTTGAAATGTGCAAGAGGTAGTATATAAAAGAAGGGGCTGAAGACAAAGGATTGTGTAACAAATTTGCAGCAAACTTCCAGCTCACCAACAAAAAGAAGAAAACGACAAAAGGAGAAAAAAATAAACATAAAACTAATCAACAACTAATCTAATACTCCCCCTCAAGATGGAGAGTGAATATTGTGAACTCCCATCTTGCTGAGTAAGTAATTAAACCGAGTTGGAAACAGAGGTTTGGACATTAGATCTGCCAGTTGATGTTGAGATTGTACATGAAGAGTCTTCAAGTGCCCATTTGGATTTTCTCTCTAACCAAATGGCAGTTGATCTCTATGTGCTTAGTTTGTTTATGGAAGATAGGATTGACTGCAATGTGGAATGCGACTTGATTGTCATTGTTACGACCCGCACCCAATCATGTAGATATTGTCCGCTTTGAGCCTAAGGGGGCCCTCATGGCTTTAAAACGCGTCTACTTGATTAAGAGGAGCCTCTACATATATAGCGCTAGGAATATTCTCCCCTATCCGATGTGGGACATCACAGTCATAGAATAATAGAGCAGGTTGTGGATGCTCAATGTGCAAGTCTTTGGAAAGAGAAAGAAGCCACATCATTTCACAAGTAGCATTAGCCATGGATCAATATTTAGCTTTAGTAGAAGATCTAGAAACAGTATGTTGCTTCTTTGATTTCCATGAAACAAGGAAATCTCCAATGGAGATACAAAAGCCTTGATGGATTTTCTTGTGTCCGGGCAAGTAGCCCAATTCGAATTAGCAAAACCCTTTAGCTCAACGGAAGATGAAGAGGAGAAATAAATCCCTTGACCAACTATGGATTTAATGTATTGAAGAATATGATGGGCAGCTTGAAGTTGGGGAACTCTTGGTTTAGCAGGAAACTGACTTAGTCGGTTCATTGAGAATGACAAGTCCGGCCTAGTTATAGTAAGGTATAGCGGTTTTCCAATGAGCCATCTGTACATGAAATGGTCCTCAAGCAAATCACCTTCCTCCTGTGAGAGTTTAAGGTTGGGATCCATGGGAGTTTTCTTGGTTTTGTGGACAAGATAACCTGTATCTAAGATAAATTCTAGAAGATCTAGCAACCTCAAGTCCCAAAAAGTATTTCAATCTCTCCAAGTCCTTAAGTTTGAAACAACTATCAAGGAACCCTTTTAAATCATCCACAAGCCTTTGATCATTACTAGCTCTAACAATGTCATCAACACAGACCAAGAGGGCAATAAAGGAGTTACCAGAAGATTTGACAAATAAGGAATTGTCTGCATTTGAGGGAGTAAAGCCTCTGTTAACAAGAATGCTGGAAAATTTAGAGAACATTACTGAGAAGCTTGTTTAAGCCCATATAGGGACTTATGCAATTTGCAAACAGTATTAGGGGAAAAGGACTCCCCCTCATGATGCAAACCAGGAGGCAAGGTCATGTAGACTTCTTCAACAAGATTATCATGCAAAAAAGTGTTGTTGACATCCAATTGAGTAAGGCTCCACCCATAAATGGCTACAAGAGCAAGCAAGACTTCAATTTTAATGGGTTTAGGACTAGGGGAAAAAGTGTTGAGATTGTCAATCCCTTCTTGTTGAGTGTATCCCTTAGTCACTAACCAAGCTTTATATTGCTCTAATGTGCCATCAGCTTGATATTTGATCTTATAGATCCATTTACAACCCATAGTATGCTTGCCCAGTGGTAAAGTGGTCAAAGACCAGGTTCCATTGCTTTTAAGAGCTCTTAACTCCGCATCCATGGCTTCTTTCCACTTCTGAATAACAACAGCCTCTGAGTAGGAACCGAGTTCAAAGTTGGAGGACAAGGCATGATCAAAACCTTTGTGATTGGAAGAGAGTTTTTCATAACCAAGAACTTGAGACAAAGGGTGAGAAGTGGAAGGACATATACTAGAAATTAAGGAACAATGGTAGTCATGGAGGTAAGATGGTGGCCTTGATATATGGGAAGAACAAGTAGCAATGGGAAGAGAAGGGGCTATGTTAGGTGTAAATGAAGGAGTGGAATCAAGTAGTAAAGCTTTATTGGATATGGGAAAAGGGAGAACTTTATAAAAAAAAAAAAAAAATCTGATGAAGATTGTGTTGGTTATGAGCCAGATTTAAAAGGAAATATCGTTTCATGGAAGACAACATCCTGAGAAATAAAAACTGTATTGGTGGACAAATCAAGAACTTTACATGCTTTATAACCTGCTGGACAGCCAAGAAAAACAGCTTGTGTAGCACGTGGTGAAAATTTTGTGCGACGAGAGAGTAATGTGGAAGCATAACATATTGCTGTCGAGAATCCATCCAGGTCTTCATAGCTCCACACCAACAGATTGGAAAGGGTTGAAAATCCTTGTGTAATAAGAGTTGACATCGAGAGAACCTTGATTCAAAGCAATCAGGTGCTTCTTGATTTGAAAAACTCATGGCCCATTGTTTTGGTGAAATCGGTCACTAAGATCTCCCCAAATCTCCATTGCATTGTCAATGTAGAGCAAGCTGTTGGCGATGTCTCAACTTACTGAGTTAAGAATCCACGAAGTAACTGTACTGTTGCAGCGAGCCCAAATAGCTGAAAGGAGATCGTTGGTTGGTTGGTGATGTTCTGAAAGCACCAACAATTTGATGATTGTTGGTAGAACCTCGTGCAATTCCATCAGAGAAAAAGAAGAGGAAGAGAGGGCAATAAAGAACAAAAAGAAGAGGAATAGAGGGCAATAAAGCTTGCTTTGATACCAATTCAGTGAAAAGGTTTATTGGGTAAAGAAATGCTCATTCAAAACGTCAAAATGTCCAAGAGAGTATATAAAAGGGGCTGGAGACAAAGAATTATTGTATCAAATTTGCAACAAACTTCCGGCTCAACAAAAAAAAGAAGAGAAGAAAGCGACAAAAGGAGAAAAAAAATAAAACATAAAACTAATCAGCAACTAATCTAATATAAACAAATTAAAGTAACTATCTATAAGACAACTATGAAATCAACTGTGCTTTATGCTCAAGGTGTGAAATGTTCAATATGTTGGTAACTAAGGATGTTAAGATGAATGGTTGGAAATTGCAGGAAAGACATGATGAAAATGATTTAAGTTGGGGAAAATGTAGCCTCAACTGGTGGTATAATCAGGGTGCACTTTTGGTATGGATTTTGGTCATTTCTATTAGAAAACCAATGGCTTTAGTATTAAGAAGATTTGGATTTCATAGAGGAGAAGATGTTAAAAAAAAAGGTACAAATGGAATTAATTAAATAAAATTTATTATCTTAAGCTTTTATTGAAGATGCATTTTGACTGGCTTAAGTAGTGTTGTAGGACAGAAATAATTGGGGGGAGGTGGTATTGAATGATTCTGTTATGTGCTTCTTATATATATATAGTGCTCATTAACTACTTAAAGAATGCTTATTTTTTGGCTAATCCAATAATTGGAGCACAAATTTTCTTAGGAGCATTAAAATAAAAAAATTTGACTCTATCATCTAGGTGTCATTTCAATGAATTCCCAACTAGAATCATAAATGAAATTCAAATTGATAGCTGTTTTTTAAATTGATTATTTCTTGTCATCTTTTGTTATCTTGAAAGTGGTGAGGAAGGGGGGCTTAGAGGACATGCTCAGTCAATAACATCATCTTCCAACTATTTCCAGAAGGATTGAGCCTTGAAGAATGACACATGTTTGTTATTATTATAAATTTGGTATTGAATTCTAAGATTCAACAAAAATTTGCAAGCCCGCATTCTCGCACACGGTGCCTTGAATAGTGATGATTGTTTGTGACTGCTATAAATTTTGTATTAAATTCTGAGATTCAACACTAAAATTTGGACACACTCACACAAGCAGAACTTGTGTCAGGGATTTTAGATGTTGGTCATTCCATGCATGAAAAATGATTTTGTTTTCTCTTAAATTTAAGCTAATCTCCCCCATGTTAAGTCTATAGTCAAACTTGATATGTATACTGCTATAATTTTGTTTAACTTTAAATACTTGGCCTAAATGTTTGGTTATCTGCAGGTAATGTTAGGTGTTGATCGTCTTGATATGATTAAGGGGATTCCCCAAAAGATATTGGCATTTGAAAAGTTTCTTGAAGAAAATCCCAATTGGCGGGACAAAGTAGTTCTGCTACAAATTGCTGTACCAACAAGGACAGATGTTCCTGAGTGTATGTTTCCCAGTAAATACATTTCTTTCTTTATATGCAGCATTATTGGTTATTATAGTGATCTTGAGTATCGAAATGACCAGCAACTAGAATTAGATGTGCAGTTCCTATGGTTCATGGCTTGATATTTTCCATTTTTGTTAATCATAAACTTATGAAAAGGAAGTGGAGGCTGTTTCTGTGAATTCAGAGGAACAACCTTGTCTTAAAGAATAGCAATTAAGTCGCCCTTTCCAGTTCCACTATTGAGTGGCACATTGGACATGCTTGCTATTGCAATTTATTTTTCTAGGCATGGTAATATTTAAGATTTAGATGCATAACATCCATTTTTAAGGTCTAAGATGTTAAGATTACAACCTAGAATGCATCATATTGGTCTAAGATGTGTCTAGCTTGTGATACATGGACACTTCAATTCAATCAAAACACATGTGTCGACACAATATGACATAGGTGCATGGGTGAGATCCATGTCGGATATGTTTACCTTGCATTGGATATGGCTAGCTCATGATTGCTTTATTCCTTTCTTTGATTGTTTGTTAATTATGCATATATTATATTAGATACCGTTTTCATTATTCATCTTTTTCTTAATTTTTTTAAAATTGTAACAGATAATAATGTAAAATAAATTGTGATAAAAAATAAAGAATTTTGAATTAATTTCTAACATTTACACTTGAAGAAGTGTTTATCTCTTTCTTAATCTTTAAAAATTATAATGGATAAAATTTAAAGATAAATATAATAAATAATATCATATAAAATTTGAAGATAAATATAATAATTAATAGCATAAAAAATCTAGAGGTAAATTATAATAATTAACACAAAAAAGTAAAATTTTCACAATTAAATATGAATTGCATTTTGTCAACATATAGCTTATTAGAAGATTTTTATTGTAAAATCAATATAAATTTTTAAAATCTTAAACTAGTCAAAGTTTACTAATAATGTGGTATAATATTCTCTTAAAATTTTTTCTCAACATCCTATAAGATAAAAGACCTATAATAAATAAGTTTTTCATATATAAGATTAGTAGTAGCATCATAGTAAAATAATAATTAGCATCTTATTAAAATAGAAAAGATATAAGAGATATTTTTCTAACTATAATTAACCATGTAGTATCATAGATAATATATACTTATCTTATTGAGTTTATGTTTTGTATTAGTTTGTTTTTCATAAATGTCGTAACCAAGTACCCACACCTATAGTTGAGATCCTTTTCAGTTGAATCCTGGTATTCTAAGATTTTGGGATGCAAAGGATCTGACACCTAGACATGTATCCACACCTCACACCCTACTTGAACCCATGTAACATAGGTGTCTAACACACCATAATAAATTTTTTGCTTTGAATACTTAGCTAACTGTCTACACAGTGAACTTGTTACCTTCTGCCAACCATATCAAAGTGCTGCTATCTACTTACCCTTATAACTTGCCAACTATATCGAAGTGCTAACCCTTATAACTTAGCAAAAGTCAAAACTTCTTGACTTGATGGACGAGTTGCTCAAAGGCAGATCTTTCCAACTATAAATTGGAGTCATATGAATATATCTGATGGAATTCTATTTGCATATGAATTTATCTAATTTTTTCTTTTCTTTCCTTATGTTATGAAATATGTTGCAAATCCATAACATAAGTTAGTTCATATGATGGTGATTACAAAGTTCTTTGCTTTGAAAGCAAACTATTATTTAAGAAGTCCTTGCTCTATTGACCAGGATGTTAAGATTCATTTATTTATTTCTAAAAATATTGTTTGGTGCTGGTTGTGGCAGCTGCAATCAGCACCCCAAGGTTTAGGTCCCAATGGAGAGTCTAAAGGTCTCGATCATGGAAGGTTCCTTGGTTATCAATATATATATATAGATTATCATTTTGTAGACTCCATTGATTTAATTTTTTCTTTGCTTTGGCAGACCAAAAGCTCACAAGCCAGGTTCATGAAATTGTTGGTCGTATCAATGGGCGATTTGGAACTCTCACTACCGTTCCAATACATCATTTGGTTGGTCTTTAGCTTAACAACTTGAATTTCTACCAATTCAATTACTCAATGATAATGGAGTTGAATTGCTATTCTTGATGAAACATGAGTTATTAGAGTACAACTTAAACATTCTGCATTTGTCCTTTTCTTTTTCTCTAAAATTCCCTTAATTCATGGGTCCAATGTCTGTGATAGAAAATATATTTAATGGGTGGTTGGAAAGTGGACCTCAAAGATTTGTATTTTTGATGGTTTAAGATATACACTTCAGTCCATTTGGAGTTTGTGAGAAGTGAACCCTTCAAATCATAATTGAGGTCCCCTAATGATTTTTTATCTTTGTGAAGTTAAATCCAACATGTATGCTAAGAAGCTCTGGAAGCAAATGAAAGAATGAATGGCTTGATAACCTTTGGTTTTTGTACAAGAATTTAGAAGCTAAAACTTATAGAAACTGCACCAAGGTGATGGTAATGTGTGCTTTATTTTGTCTTTTGTGCATATAGATAATCAGTCTCCAACTCATGATTTTTTGTTATTATTATTATAGTTGTTGTTGTTAACATGATTATTTTTTTACAACTGTTTTTGTTGACTAATCATGTTGATTTCTAAAGCATTTTCTTATCTATTTACAGGATCGATCTCTTGACTTCCATGCATTATGTGCACTTTATGCTGTCACTGGTACTTCTTTTTGCCTGTTACTCTCAAATGATTAATATTACTGTCTTGTTTCCCTATAATTGTCTGGATAGTACTGATTTATAGAAAAAAGGTAGTAGAGGTCTTGTCCCCCAAAAATAAGATGTAAGATATATTGGAGTAGTTAAAGAAACAAATAAAATTTTAACCAATTATAAAATCATTTTTATTTTGGCACTGGTAGAAGTATCTGCAGTATTGGATCCAATAGTTTGTTTCTATTGATTTTTTTTTTAGGGAATTAACTCAAGAAAGGGGTGATGGGAATCCATATCCGAAATGCTGTCAATTTGTGTCCTGCTCTGTGTAACCTTAAATGCACCCACCAAGATTTTTTTTCCTGGCAGAGATAACATCTTGTAGAAAGCCTATCTGTAGTTGTAGGGATAATATGGTCTTGTCTTTCTTGAATCAGTGGGATTGATAATATGGGATTTTGAACTCCTTTCTACTCAATAGATGCGATATGCATTGAGTAGGGGTTAGTGCAGAAAGAGGCAAAACCATGTTATACAAACCATAAAACAAGGTTTTGTGCTGAAATCACTTGGATTTTTATATATTTTTTGTATCCATCATAACTAAGTTTTTTTATTATATTTTAATTGAAAAGACGTCTTTGCTGATAGTAAATCAACTTTTACATCATTTGGTTGTTAAGAAATGAATATTGTGCTCTTGTGTAGAAAAAGCCCCAATAGATACTAATTCTTAATCATCAATTCAATATAATTATCAAAAACTGGTGAAGGTAAGTTTATCACAGGCCTCTTAAAAGAAATGCACTGCACACAGTTAGTTCTACACATTTGGGAAGAAAATAGTGGCTCAATTGAGGCACCTCATCCAGCTTGCTCATCTATTTTATTTCCTTGTTTAGTGTTCTTAGGAAGATCAGATTGAGACTTAAGAAGATTCAACATGACTTACTCTAGGGAGGCAAAGCTTTGGAGAAAAAGTGAAGTTTAGTGAAATGGTCGATTGCTTGCATTTATAAGAGTTAGGGAGGCCCAGGCATTAGTGCCTTTTTTGCTTAAATAGGATCACCTGTTAAGCTCTCTGAAGGAGATATGCATCTGAAGGAGAACCACTTTGGATACAGGTTCTAGATAAGAAGGTTAGGGATGAAGAAGGGGTTGGTATTCTTGTGAAGTGAGAGATGGATAGGGGTTGGGTTATGGAAAGCTATCGGGAAGGGATGAGACCTTTTCAAAAGTAGGGAATTCTTTGTGTGTGTTCTTCTCCTCATTGTATGCCTTAACCTCATTAAAAGGGACTTGGGTGTCACATTTATGAGGCAAGACTGATGTGAGGTGTCATTGGAATCCTTGGTGTATTTTTTTTTTTTTGTAAGATAACAAGAAAAGTCAATGAATAGAGAAGAGGGGGATAGGGTGGCTTGGATAGATACGAGGAATGAAGTTTTTTCTATCAGTTCTTTCTATTATGTCATAGAGCCAAGTAGTTCAATTCCTTTTCCAATTGCCATAATTTGAAATTCATGGCTTTTGTCCATAGCCAGATTTTTTTTTTCTTTGGAAGTTAGTTGGGGAAAGATATTAACTATAGATCAATCTTCGAATAGAGAGTGGTCATTGGTGAATGGATGCTTCCTTCTATAAAGATGAAGATGAATCTATTGATCACATTCTCCTTCATTATGCCAAAACAAAGGTTTTTTGACAATTGCTCTTCTCTTTGTTTAGTGTACCTTAGGTGCTACTTTCCATGGTCAAAGATGTTCTTTTAAGTTGACAATGGTTCTTTTGTGAAAAGAAAAGGTAACAAATATATGGAGAGTCGCTTTTTTTGTGCATTTTTTTGGATAATGAGGAAGGAAAGGAATTGAAAATCGTTTGAAAATGAGGAGCAATCTAATCAGATGTTGAAAGGCACGTTTCTAAGTAACCTTTTCTTGTGGGTTAGGTTGTTTATAGAAGAAGGCTCAATGCCTTAATTGCTTTTGTAAATTGGTTACGATTTTATCAAGTACAAAGTTGTTTTTTGTGTTTTCTCTTTTTTGGCAAAGCCTTTTGGTGTCCATTGTACATCTTATATACTTTGGTGTCTTGTTTCTTTGATGCTTTCTATAAATTTATTTTGCCCACAAAAAAAATTGGTTCAATGGCCTAAACTTGTGTGATTATTTAATGCATATTGATATGCATGCCATTTAACTTGTGTGATTATTTAATGCATCTTGATATGCATGCTGTTGTGTATTCTTATTAGAAGTATGTTGTCTAGCCTGTCAGTTTATTGCATGTCATTACTTGTGATGCATAGAAGGGTGAGCTTAAGATGTGAGGATTCAAAGGGATTTCCTATAGGGTGGTAGAGCTTTAGAGCGAAAACCTCATCTGGTCAACTGGTCTATTGTATGCATGGTTGAGAAAAGAGGAGGGCTTGGCATCAAGAAGCTAATGGTCTCAATGATCCTTCGTTGAGCAAGTGGAGCTAGAGATTTTCCTTGAAAAGTGAGTCTATATGGAAGCGGGTGATTGTTGAGAAGTTTGGGGAGGAAATGGGAGGTTGGTGTACTAGGATGCTAAGAAAGGGGCATGAGATCTGTTTTTGGAAGGCTATTAGGAGACAATGGGAGGTTTTTAAAAGCAAAGTGTGCTTCATTGTTGAGAATGGGAGGAGAGTTAAATTTTGGTTAGATAAGTGGTGTGGTGAAGTATGATTGAAAGATTCTTTTCCTGCTTTATTTTTCATAGCCAGATCAAAGGAGTCATGGGTATCTAATATATGGGAGCAAGATTGGGTGGGTGGTCATGGGAGTCCCTCTTTCTTTCTTTAGATAGTTCCATGATTGGGAGTTAGAAGTGGTGGAGGCTTTCTTGGGAAATCTTCAAAAGCAAGCAGTAAGGTAGGACTAGAGGATAGAATGGTTTAGTCAAAGTCAAGGAGTGGAAAATTCTAAGTTAAAGATTACTATTCTCTGTTAGCGCCTAGTGGTTTAGAGGTTTTCCTCATTGAAATTGTTTAGAACTCTTGGATCTGGCAAGAGTGAGCTTTTTTACATGGGGAGCAACATGGGAAAAGATATTGACTTTGGATTAGTTGAAAAGAATAGGACGTGTCAAATGAATAGATGCTATATATGTAAAGGGAAAGAAGAACCCATCAATCGCATGTTTCTCCATTACGCTACAACAAGATTCCTATGGCTGTTGGTTTTCTTATTGTTTGGATTGAAATAGGTAGTGCACTCCTCAATCAAACTGATATTACTAAGTTGGAATGAGTCTTATGTAAGAAAGAGGCAAAAGAAAGCTTGGTTGGCTGCCTTTTTATTCCTTTTTTGACCATTTGGCAAGAGAGAAACAAAAGGGCTTTTGATAACATGGAAATTTGAGAACAACTGCTTAAATCTTCTTTTATGGTAATTTCTTGGAAGGCTTTATGTTAGATCAAGGTCTAGTTAATCTGGGTTTTTATGATTATAAAATAAGATTTAAACCTAATGGTTTTATTTCAAGTGGGATTAGGTAAGAAGAATTCCTAGGTGTTAATCACAAAAATATATCAAACCAAAAGGAAATCAAGAAGAAGGAGAAGAATCCAAAGAGAAGGTTCATAAAGATCTTATTTTCTGGAATCTCTTTGTAAAGTTGTTGGTGTACTAGGCTCTTATTGCATTGCATCTTTTTTGAAAGCACCTTATTTCATCCTTAAGTTACTTTATTGGCTTTATATTTTTAGAATTCGATGAAAATCAATTTGAGGAAAAACCTAAGCTTGAATTAGTCAAGAATATTTTCATAAAGGTTTTTCAAAATGTTAAGGAGTTTATACAACTGGAGTATCTCCTTGTTTTGAGTTAAAACTTGAGAAAAAAATGGTTGATCAGTCGAGGTGACTTAAAGGGAAATTTTGTTCTCTATTGGCAATTAGATGGGTCTTCCATTTCTATAGTGAATTTCATTGATTTTTTTAGGTGACAATTAGATGGGGGAAGGTGTTCTACACTTCTTTTGTCTCTTCTTTTTTTTTTTTCTTGGCATTTTTGCATACTCCTTATGTACTTAAGTGTGCCTTAGCTTCATCCTTCATGTCTTTACTCCTCTTATTTATAAAATTATTTTTCATGTGCCTATTAAATTATATATATATAGGAAGATTTCCTGTCGTATTTACATGATTCTTGTATGAGAGGTTGTTTGTTTTAGGATGTCTATTCTCATGATCACAATTCTTTTCTATCTTTTGTTCATGTGAATTATTTTTTCTACTTTTCTTGTCTAGATGTAGCACTTGTTACATCTTTAAGGGATGGAATGAATCTTGTTAGCTATGAGTTTGTGGCCTGCCAAGCTTCAAAGAAAGGGGTTCTCATTCTAAGTGAGGTAATTGAAGCTTACCATTTCGCTTGAGTATATAATTGATTTATTTTTTTGTTAGATGATGCAAACTCTAATTATTGTTGAAATGCAAATACTTTAACCAAAGATGTTTTGACCACCAACTGAAGCATAGGAGAAATATTTTGGCTAGACTATCATTGGGGTGAAGAAAAATAACTTCACAATAGCCCATGAATGCTCAAAGGATAACGGGCTGGTTCTCAAGTTGTGTACTTCATCCTGTACAGGGTTCATGAAGCACGCCCATTTTCCTTCTGTTGCTACAATTCTCAGGTGTCTTTGTGCAAAGATATTTGGCATATTTAGCAAGATGAGATAACCCATCATCTTAATATAGAAAGCAGGGAAATTTCTTCATCAAGACGATGCTTATAGGTTTAGAGTTCAAGAAAAATATTGGTTTACCCAGATACACCTATGCCCAGGTTCTCTGTGCATATTTGAATAAACCAAAAGGAAGTATTAAGCAAGCCATTAAGTATACATGTATTTTAACTGTCAAGCAAATACTGATTTAAGAAGGATTTGAGTTTGAGTTCTCTACAATAAAACTGAATTCTTGAACTCATGATGGCTGAGTTTTCCTCACTGCTTGATCTCATAAATCATGAGAAATGCTCTTTCTAAGAGCAATACTAATAGCTTCTTTAGACTGTTTTATGCATTCAAACTTTGACAACATTTTATCTATTTTCTCTTAGACGGGTAGTTGAATTTGGTGATTCCCTTCTCATCCTTTGTTACACTTGAGGAAGAGTGTTAAGGTCTTATTCCATCAACTCTACCTCTACTAGGTTTAGACATTAAACAAGGAATATGGAATTACATACCCCAAAAGAAAGTTGGTGTAGTATCAATGCAACAGGTTATAAAAAAAGAAAGGATGGTGGGAAGTTTGTATGTTGAGAGTGGAGTTGCTGAAGATTCCCAAGTGGTTCTGATTCTTTTGATTCTTCTGATGACAATAAAAGAATGAACGTGAATCTTCTGATAACAATACTAAAATGAGACAAAAATTACATTCCTTCCCAAACATTGAAAGAACTAAAAGGTTTTTACATTTTCCGGACAGCTGGGAAGGATGCCTTAAAAAAGAACATGCTGTCAAAAGCAAACAAAAGGTGAAAAAATGGCAGGGCTGAGTTTTGGAAGCTTTGATTTCCAATACCTTACCCACCAGCAAGAGAGTGTATTCTTTACCTAGATAAGACTAAGGTCATGTTTGGATCGATTTCTAAGAAGCGAAAAGCTCTTTTTTAAACTCAAAAAAAGCTTTTATGTTTGTTTGGCAAATGTTGTTGAAAGAGTATATGAATTTTAAAAGAGCTAAATATGGAACCTAACAAAAAATGTTGCTTCTTGTAGAAGCTCTATTTTAGTCTAAGCAAAAAGGTTTTCATCTTCACTAAAACTTTTATAAATCAATATCACCCTTTAGAAACAATGACTTTGGCTTCAACTTTAGCATCCAACTGAAGTAAAAAATAGGAAACTATTCTAAATGAGGTCTATGTAGGGTGAACGAGCTTATCATGTCAATACTCCAATACATGATGATTAGTTCATTCAAAAGGTTGAGCAGTTGTCTAACTTGGAAAATCAATCCTTGGTTGTTCTAGCCTTGCCATTAAAATGCTCCTCAAAAGAGGTTACATTACACAGGAACTCAATAGACTTGATTAAGATTGGTTTAGATAGAACACTGGTAGACTTTAGCTAAGGAAGAGAAGACCCATTATATGGTGCTCCATCAGCTGGGACACCCTCCCATTTTCTCAAATGTAGCATCCATTTAGCTGGCCTATAACAAACAATTGTCTAAGGCTTTTACTCTTTGAAATGTTGAGCATTCTTTTTTCTTTCTTTTATGAAACTTATCTTATCAAGACATTTCTTGGATGTCTCCTGCAACACGATAGAATTGTACCCAAATTGTCTTTTCTTTCTAACAAGAATCCACTTGGATAACAAAAATATGGAAAAAATAAACAAATCAATTGATCCCTAGTTTCAACCTTCTTACTTGTCATCGTAAGATGATAAGTAGTAATACTCCTAGGAATGATTTTAGTGGCAAGTAAGCATCAAAAGCCCCAAACAAGCCTTTTGGACTAATCAAGATGACCTCCTTGTTTCTACATATAAGAATCTATGGTGATGTAAGAACTATAAAAACAATGGATTTAAAGCCCTATTTTGAGAGCTGCTTTAATGTTAAAAGCAACGTTTAAGTTGATGAATGCATACAAAAGGTGGAATACATTGGCTAAGATCAAAATGAATAGAGTTTATTTAACAGAGGAGGTTGAGATGAAGGTGAGGATTGTCTAAGCTATCTAGATTCTTTTGTTGAAACCAGGGGAATGACATCCTAATATCAAGGATATGAGTTTCAACACTTTAAGTAGTTAAGACACAATAAAGTTGGATGATCCTTTTTTAGAGGAAGAGGTGTTCAACACCTTGTTAGATCTAAATGGGGACAAAGCTCCGAGGTCGGATGGTTTCTCAGTGGCTTTTGAGCTAAATGGGAATAAATGGGTTTCTTTAGGGATTTTCACAAATAGGGCAAATTCGTAAAAAGCCTCAATGCAATGTTTTTGGTTTTGGTGCCAACAAAAGGAGGCTTGAAGACCTTAAAGATTTTAGGCTTCTAAGTTTAGTGGGTAGCCTTCATAAGTTGTTAGCCAAGGTGTTGGCTAAGAGGCTTTAAAAGGTGGTGAGCAAAGTGGTCTTCAAACTTTAAAATGCCTTTGTGGAGGATAAGTAAATTCTTGATGTTGTGTTTATAGATAATGAAGCAATTGACTTGATGTTGAAAAGTAATAATTCCAGGGTGCTATGTAAGCTTGCTATTGAGAAGGTGCATGCCCATGTTAATTGGGACCTTTTGCTTGCAGTCTTAAACAAAATGGGATTTGGGCAAAGGTGGATAAGTTGGATTAGTTGGTGTATTTCTTCACCAAAATTCTCAGTTGTTGTGAATAGCACCCTTTTTGGGTTTTTTCAGAGCTCTAGGGGTTTAAGGTAGGGGGACCCACTTTCACTGTACTTGTTTGTGCTAGCCATGAAGGCCCTCGGTTGCCTTCTTAGGAAGGCTAGGGAGGGTGGTTTTTTGTTTGGTTTCAAGGTGAATGGTAAAACTAGAGAGGGTAAGGATGTTTCTCATATGTTATTTTTCGATGATACTTTGATGTTTTGTGAGGCCTCTTTTGCCTAAATGACCTACTTAAGTTGGCTACTTATGTGGTTTGTGGCCATTTCCGATTTGAAAATTAACCTAATCAAAAGTGAGCTTATTTAAGTTGGAAGGGTGGAGAACTTGGAGGAGTTGGCCTTTAAGTTAGGCTACAAATTAGGCATGCTCCCAATCACTTATCTGGGGCTTCCTTTACGTGTCCCTCATAATTCTTTGGTAGCTTGGGATGGGGTGGAAGAAAGGTTCCATAAAAGATTGGCAATGTGGAAAAGACATTATATTTCCAAAGGGGGGAAACTAACATTGATCAAAAGTATGCTATCTTGCTTGCCAAACTACTTTATGTCTTTGTTCTAGATGCTGAGGATAGTGAGTTTAATGTTAGAACAAATTTAAAGGGATTTTTTTTAGGGAGATAGGACCTTAGTGAAGTGAACTATTGTTTGTTTAAATAAGAGGAAAGGAGGCATAGGAGTTAAGCGCCTTTCTTCACTCAATAAGGCCTCCTATGCAAGTGGAACTGGTGTTTTTCAATGGATAAGGAGGTTTTCTGGAGGCAAATTATTAGTGATAAATATGGGAAGTTGAAGGGAAGTGGTATTCTAAGGAAGCAAGTGATGGGTATGGTGTTGTGTTGTGAAAGGTCATAAGAAAATTGTGGGAGGTAGTTAATTGTAGATATCCTTCTGTGGACAATGGGAGAATGGTAAAGTTTTGAAAGGATATGTGATGTGATGATGAGCCTTTAAATGTTTTTTTTTTCCATCCTTATTTGCCTAACCTAGTTCAAAGGAGGTTTGGGTGGTGGATTTATGGTCTCATTCTAATGAAATAGGTGTTTGGACTCTTAGCGTCTTTAGGCTTCTAAATGATTGAGAGATTGAGATTGTGGAGTGCTTTTTGAGAAGGCTACAAGATAAGGTGGTAGTTGATGGAGGAAAAGATCAGGTGTGTTGGTTGGAGACAAAGAGTGGAACTTTTTCTGTTACATCCCTTTAGTCTAGCCTTAAGGTGGGGAGATCGGTGTTGTTCCCGGTAGGTATTGTGTGGAATGCATGGGTTCCACCTAAGGTGAGTGTTTTTTCTTGGGAAGCAACTTAGGGAAAAACACTGGTTCTTGATCAGCTACAATGGAGGGGTTGGTTGTTAGCCTCAAATGTTTTTTGTGTTACACTCATGAGGAGTCAATTGATCACATCCTATTGCATTGTAGCAAGGTGAGGGTGTTATGATAGTTTTTGTTCTCTCTTTTCAGTGTTTCTTTAGTGGTTCCCTCCTCATTCAGAGAGACTCTATTAGGTTGATAAAACTCTATTAGGTTGGCATGACTCTTTTGTCAGAAAGAAGCAGAAAAAAGTGAAGGGAGCAGCTCATTTATACCTATTTTTTGGACAATATGGAAGGAGAGAAACAAAAGATTGTTTTAAAATGATGAGCTTTCTGATTAAAGACTGAAAATCTTGTTTCTGTGTAACTTGTTTTCCTAGACAAATGTTTATAGGAGAATGTTCGATGTCCTTATTTGATTTCATTGATTGGTTGAGTTTTGTTTGTGGGAGGGAGTAGTTTTTTGTTTTCCCTTTCCTTTTTTAACGCCTTTTTATGGTCGTTGTATACATTGTATGTATTTTGGTGTGCCTCTTTTTGGTGCTTTTCAATACTATTTTTATTTATCTATAAAAAAATGGTTTTAAGTAACATTGGGTAGAACTCTCAAACATGGTTCCTACATTCCTAACGTGATTTATCCATATTTTGGAGAGGCAAGGAGATGTATGCTTTTCCTCAAACACAATTCAGGAAGCAGATTTTTACTCGATTAAGAATTTTGAAAATGTCAAATTCTTATCTTTGGTAAAAGCATTTTATAAAATCGTTCCCAAACATAAAAATTAATCACACAATAGCATTAACTACTTTTGCTTTTACTGCTAAATATAGAAGCCAAACACCACCCAAAACAGGTTGTGTCCAAAACAGGAGCTCATGATACAATAACTTAGAATACTCCATTTTTTTCGCCATTTTTCTCCAATCTTTCTATCTTCAAGGGAGAAGCTCTCTCCTATATCTTCCTTTCTTTGAGGTTGATTACTCTTTCATGTATCTTTGCTTATCAATGTTTCCATGGTTTTATAATTTCATGGTTGCCTTTTGTCTACAATGGAACTGCACATTTGATCATTTGATCGCCAATTGGCTCTTTGATTTGCATTATTTGCCTGATACAGTTGTACGTGATTTTGGGCTTTTCTTATTACTACTTAGGTATTGACAGACATTTCTTTGCAATAAATATATGCACTCTCTTTTATATCAGCCAATTATCTTCAGGATTTAATCTAGAAAAAAAATTTAGGAACATTTTTATAGCGTCCCTTGATATAGAAAATGTAGTTGAAAATAATTTGTTATCCACTGTAAGAGATGGATCTTGCAACTTTGCTGGTTTAGATTCTAGTATTGATCATTACATTGTCCCATGAATTTATGTTAGATGCAGGTGTTATTTCTAGCACTAAAAGAGAAGAAAAATTATTTGGAGACAGATTTTAAATATCTGGTCAGATAGCAGTCTGCAATTTATGCTTAACAGTAATCATTATTATGTTGTAGTGTTATGTTTAAAATTTCAATTTTCTTTTCAGTTTGCAGGTGCTGCACAGTCTCTTGGTGCTGGTGCTATCTTGGTAAACCCATGGAATATCACAGAAGTTGCTGCTTCAATTGGTTATGCCTTGAATATGCCGGCTGACGAAAGAGAAAAAAGACACTGGCATAATTTCATGCATGTGACTACTCACACATCTCAAGAATGGGCATTGACCTTTGTAAGGTGCGGTTCATATTATGGTGTTGTAACATGTTTTTGTTATATAAAACTATTCACCTCATCACAATTATGAATTCTGAGCCAAGTTCATGTATTTTCTTGTGCAAGTTCATATTGGTGGAAATTACTCCATATGTTCTTTTTCATTTATTTTCCCAATACATTGTTTATTTGATAATGACATGGCACCCAGTATTCACCTCCTTCAAACTATCACTGAAGATATGGTGAAATGGCCTTGTAAATTAAAACTATATATCTATTTTATGGCTACAACAGATTTCTGTAGCCTAAAATTATATGTTTAGCTATCTTCTGCTTGATAAAAGAAAAAAAAAAAAAAGTTTATTTGGGTGTTGTCATTAACAAATTTTTGGTTCCCTATGGTTGGTTTCTTAGACAGGGATACATAATGACAGAAATGATCCCCCTTATTTTCTCACATTATTTTAGTGGGAGACAAAATAAAGATCAACTGGTGATAGTAACCTTACGCTAGAAAAGAATTAGTGAAAGTTGACTCATCTCACAGGTGGAATGGTTGGGAAAAAATTTCTTAACAAGGAAAATTATTTAAGCATTATTTTTTTGTTTGCAATTGGCCCCTAGGATTTATTCACCTGGGAAATGGTTCAATTGTCTATCGCTAGGGCTGAACAATTCAATTAGTTGGATATATGGATACCTAAATGATTTCATTGATGTAATATCACTTTACGAACCATGTCAGGAATAGGTTTCAAACAGTAGACATGAAAATGTGATTCACATGTCTGAGCAGGCCTCAGTTTACTGTCTTACTTCATAGAGTAAATTTCTCCATGTGTTCCAATTCTTGTCAATTAGAATTTGGACACTTTTTAAAACCGTTTTTTCATATCTACATTCTAAGTCTGTAGTGTTCTTCCTTTCAGTGAACTCAATGATACCATTTTTGAAGCTCAGCTGAGGACAAGACAAGTTCCACCTTTACTTCCAACAAAAGATGCAATTGAACGATATCTGCAATCCAATAATCGATTGCTTATACTGGTATGCTTCTTTTTTATTATTAAAACTAAAAAATTCAGCTCTTGCTGTTATTCACAAAATATTTCATGGCATAAGTTTTCTAGTCCATACTCTTACTTCATAATTCTCTCTTGATCATTGAAGAATAACTTTATTTTTCAATTTTTGAAGTACATGAAAGATGTGTCCACAAATCTACATTGAACATATAATTTATTTTTCAACAAGCTTGTGTTCTTTTGATGCTTGCTAGTGTTAATCCAATTATGCCAAGTTGATGGTTCAAGTCACAACTTTTTTTTTTTTTCTTCTCTATCTTATAATTGACATTGTTTTAGGGAGAAGTGCCAACAGTTAAAACCATCTAACTGAACAAAATGCGCAGGGATTTTTTTTTTCCTTTTCTCCAAAGCTTAAATTGAAAGATGGTTCGTGTACAGATGGACACTTGAAGCTTGTTTGCAGGCTGTAAAAAGACAGACGCAAGTGACCTTGCTGCTGCATGAACACATCATATTTTTCAGTCCTTTTAAGGAGATTCTTTGCTTTTAGTAAAGGTATTTGAACCCTCTCTTGGTGATAGGTAATCCGTTAAAATTATGGTGGTTAGCAGAAAAACAAGGTCAGTATGAGTTCTCTAGAACTACTTAACCTATTAATCTCTCCATTACCAAACTGAATCACGAGGTAGGGAAAAATCCCTCAAAATATAATGGCTTGTCAATTTGAAGTCAATAATAGAATGTAATTGTGACTACATGAAGAAAATGCAGTTCAAGAATAATATCTCTTGTGAGTTAACTGTCCACAACCATTAGCTTGTTGATAGTTGGCGAGTATGATGGTCCTAAAAAAAATCTTGCACGTAGTTTGTGGGAGGCAAGGAAAGAAAAATGTTGAAGCATGGATGAATCTATATTAAATTTGATTCGGACATTAAGATTTTAACTCTCATGTCCTTTCTCTGAAAAATCTTCATTCAGTGACCAGATGACAGTTCCAAATTGATTTCCCATCGTGTGATATTACCATTATCAGTTTGATATATGCCAAGATTATTGCTTAATGCATAACGGGAATTTGTCAATACTGATGCCCATTGATTCCATATTTTAGCATGTTATAGTGTTATATGTTGGAGAGTCTACATGATTGACATGTAGGGTTTCTTAATATTACTGTTAGATTCTTTCTTTTTTCTTTTTTTTTTCTTTTTTCATTTTATGGAGTCCCTTTAAAAATGAAGATTTTTAGTCTTCATTCTAAACGGATGCCAATCACACAATAATGAGTCCATGTTGTCTAATTTGACTTGCATGCTCTATAATTTTATTTTATTTTTATACGAGAATGTATTAAAAATGCAAAAAAGCGCACAAAAGTACACTGGGTGTATACAATGAGCAAGAAAAGCAAAACAAAAAACTATTCCCTACCTCAACAAGAGCTCATCCAATCTTCACAATCAATTAAGGACAAAGATCTCCCATTAATGTACACCCAAATCCATATTAGCAAGATTTTTAAGGAAAGAACTTTTAAGACTTTGGTTTGGCATCTCCTCATCTTTAAACACTTGTCGATTTCTTTCCTTCCATATAGTCCAAAAAATACATAGAGGGACTGCTCTCCAACCCTTCCTACACTTTTTTTTTTCCCACAAAGGACTTTTGCCACCCTGAAAGGGAGTGGCAAAAGTAACCCAAGGGATGCCAAATAAAGAGAACACCAACAACCATAAGATCCTTGCCTTAGCACAATGAAGAAGAATATAGTCGTAATACTCAAAATATAAAATTAGTGCTCCCAAAACTTGGGAGACAAGAATAAATGCTGAATTTTAGGTGTATTTTTGTGTAAAATGAGGATGTGGAAACCTGTTATATAAAGAGTATATACCTTGTGATAAACTTTAGAAACCTTTAATTAACAAAATATAATTTGTTTCATGTAAAGAAAACTTGTACAATATTACTTTGCACATACAAAAACCCCATAGTTCACTTATGGGTAGCCCATACTACAAGTGTACAAAAAAAAAAACATAAGTTACATCATTTCTTCAAAATGATTTAATCTTCTTATGATATAAAGGCAAAAGCCTCAAAAGACTCTCAACATGAGCAAGACCACATCCACTCAACAACACATGCAAAACTCAAGCATTAACCCCAATGAGTGTCTTCCAACCTGCATCTAAAAGTGGAAGGGATAGGGTGAGTTTACAGCTCAGTAGGAAAGTTTATGATCATCCTATATATAACCTTAAAAAAATCCTCGAATTAAACATATAACATGCATGATAAACATTTTATAATCATTAACAAATATGTAATAGTGTCAAGTATGCATGCCTGTTGTTGATGGTTTCATCTCTACTTTGCCTCATCCATTCTCTTATATATGATAAGTTGCTAATTCCCATCAATGTACAATCAGTGCTCCAAAAAATGCTCGACCATAAATAAAGCCTATTTTAGGAATACTTAAGGACAAGTCATATCCCGTGTCTTTTGAGACTCATACCCAAGGGTAGGACCAATCTCATGTCTTTTGGGAATACAACCCCAACCCCTTGTTTTTAAGGACTAAAACCTAGGGACAAGACCAACCCCATACACCCACATTGGATTGTTTTCCTCAAGGGCTTTAGGGATTTTCACCTAAGGACCCATGGTCCTATATACACAATATATTTGAATATAATATTGCAATTTCTCATAGATACTTTTCGTTGTCAATCTGTCCTTTGGATGTTATCTGCCATTATTCCATACCATTCTTGTAATGTAACCATACCATGAACCATATCCACAATACTGAAGTCGTGATTCCTCATTTCCAATGCATATCCAAACATCATGACAACATTTTAAAACAATAATGCAAATACACTATGAACACCCTGACATATTAAAACACTTCATAAAATTATATTAAAAATAAGGATTTTTAATAAACGCTTCAGGAAAAGAAAACAAAGATACACAATAGAATAATATAAAATTCTCTACCTGACACTGACTTTTCATTTGCAATTCTTCTATGTAGAGGACTCTTACTAAAATAAAACAATATAATTTAGGTTTCCTAAACATAAAAATTACACAGTTAAGGTTTATGACATTTTTCCCTTTTTTCTAATTTTAGTAATTTAATGTTGATAACTTTAATTTCCACATTCTCTAATCTACATGCCTACAAATTTTTAAGTCAAATTTAAGGTGAATAAACAATCTTTCTTATGCATGCTTATATTCCCCAATTGCTCTAATTATTCTTATTTCTCTTGAACTCAATCCATTAGCATGCTCTAAGTGTATAGATAAGCCTAACTAATCACATGATTCATCAATCTATTTTTCAATTAAAGCAAACTAAATAAATAAGCATGTTGATTCTTCCTTTAAACTAATTAACTTTAATTTATAATTAAGACATGATTATAACTAATTAAGCTTAGTTTTTAAACAAACTTCACCATTAATTTGCTTCAAAAGATTATTTGGAATCCAAATCTACCAAAATCACTAACCTTGTCTTCTTCCTCACCTTGATTTTTTCACTTTCTCCTTCTAACTTCTCTCTCTATACCTACCAAATTTCTGCAGAGAATAAGTTGAAAATGAAAGTTAATAGCCCTTATATAGACTCTTAAAGCAAGCATGAGGTGGCAAGCTCTAAGGCCACCATTAACCAACATTCTCCAAATTGTACTTTAGTCCTCTTACTTGTGATGTTTTATGTTTTTACACCTACCAATCAGTCCCTCAAGTCTTCTTGATTAAAATTAATCCCCATGAAGCTAATACACATGCTTAAGACATTAATTGATCATAATTAACCTTGATCAAAGTTTAATTTATAATTAAACATGATTAGCATTAAACTAGTTTTAGTCTCTAACTAAACATGTTTAAGGTTAAACACTAAGATAATTAAGGTTTTTATTATTATTGTAATTAAATTACTACTAGGTATCACACGCCTCCTCTTTGCATAGAGTGCACCTATTTACTAACAATCAACCTCTTCTTTGCAGCTAGTCCAAAGTCAACACCTTCGCCTAACAAGCTTCCTAAGCAAAAAAAACTCACTTTAGGGGGAACCCAAGAGTTCTAAATAATCCTTAAATGAAAATAGGTGACACCATTTGCTTTCAACGAGTAAAGGGCTCTGACAAAAAACCTTCTTTTGCTATTGCCTTTCCAAACCACTCTATACTTCTGCACCTTTTACATCGATTAACCTTGCAATTGAAGTATGAACCTCTCCACAGTATCCAACTTCCAATGATTTAGATTCCTAACAAAATAGAAGTTCCAAACCCCCTTCTCCCTCCATTTCCTCCCATAAATCTACTACCCATGTCTGTTTAGCCTTAGATAAGGCAAACAAATTAGGGAACATCTCATTTAAAGGATCCTTATTACACTAACTATCTTTTCAAACCTTCACTCTCTTCTTATCCCCAATAGCATAGCAAACTCTTGAGTTGAAGAAATCCCATTCCTTGCTCATAGCTTTCCATAAGCCGACCCTATAAGGGTCTGTCACCTCACAAGAGCTTCATCCCCCTTCTTCTACCCTATATTTCCCCTTAATGACCTTCTTCCTAAGTGCTTCTCTTTCACTTAAATAACGCCAACGCCATTTGCAAAGAAAAGCTTTATTCATCAAAAAGTGATAACAAACACCTAATCCATCTTTCTTATTTGCCCTATAAATGGACAACCACTTCACTAAGTGGGGTTTGTTCTCTAAAGCTCCTCCTCCCCAAAGAAAGTCCCTTTAAATTTTCTCTTGTCTCAGTCTCACTAGTCTTGGGATAGTGAACCATGACATGAAATAAATTGGTAAGCTAGAAAAAGTACTATGAATTAGGGTAACCCACCCCTTTTTAGAAATGTATTGTTTATTCTACAAAGGGAGCTTTTTGTGTAACTGCTTTTCAATGTCGTCCCAAACCGCTTTTAACTTGTAAGAGGCCCTTAAAGGAAGACCTAGGTAAGATAACGGTAGTTTCCCAACCTTGCAACCGATCTCCGAGGCCAACCTCATTAGATTATCCACTAAACTTATTGGAATCATTTCACTCTTCTCCAAATTTATCTTTAACCTCGAAATAGCTTCAAACCATATGAGAAGCCAACATAAATTGTTGACTTGATCTAGAGACGCCCCATAAAACACAATAGTGTCATCAACAAAGAGCATATGAAATATTTCCTCCTTTCAGCCCCTCTTCCCCCCACCTTAAAACCCAACAAGAAACTTCCTTCCTGAGCTCTCACCAACATGTTATTAAAAGCCTCCATTGCAATCACAACCCGCTTGAGCTTCGGAAAAAATCTATGGGAGTACCCTTTACCAAAACAGAAAAGCTTGCCGTAGAAATACACCACTTAGTCCACTCTAGCCATTTCTACCTAAAATCCATTTTACCTATAACCGGTAACAAGAAATCCCAATTGACATGGTCATAAGCCTTTTTAATATGAAGTTTACATAACAAACCGCAATCCTTGTCTTTCAACATAGAATCAACTGCCTCATTTGCTATGAGCACCGCATAAAGAATTTGTCTTCCCTTCCACAAATGCATTTTGATACTTAGAGACTACTTTTCCCACCACTTTCTTAAGCCTAATAGCCAACACTTTTGCTAATAGCTTATACAAGCCACCAACCAAATTAATAGATCTAAAATCCTTAAGATCTTTTGCCCTTTTTTTCTTAGGAATGAGCACTAGAAAAGAAGTATAGAAACTTTTCATGAACCTACCATGCTCATGAAACTCACTAAAGAAGCATAACACATTTGATTTCACAAAACCCCAACTAAACTACCAAAAGGCCATAGGAAAGCTATCTGGACTAGGAGCTTTGTTGCCGTTTAACTCCAACAATGCACTAAACACCTCTTCCTCCAAAAAAGGCTCCTCCAACTTTCTAGCCTCATGATCATGCAACACCTCAAAAGACATAGCATCAATCCCAAGCCTCCGATCCCCTTCTTCAAAAGGAGTCTTAAAAGCATGTGTCACCCCCTCTTTTATCTCTCTCTCTTCTGTAAGCCACACCAAATCTTCCTTGATCTTAGCTAGATGATTTCTTCTCCTGTGAGCATTGGCCATCTTATGAAAAAACATGGTATTTTTATCCCCCTCCTTCAGCCATAATTCCCTTGATTTTTGCCTCCAAGAGTCTTCTTCCATCAAGGCCCATTTATGAAAAACTTCTCTGGCAGTCTTCTTAGCCTCTTCCTCAGCAAGAAACAGAGGGCCTTCCCTCTCCTTGGTATCCCAAAAAACCCAACTACTTGAAAGCCTTCTCTTAAGAAAACATTTCCAAACACCTTTTTATTCTACCTTTCAAAGAAGCCAAGACAAAATTGGTAGAACCAGTAAAAATTGGACTCATCCACCAACCCTTTAACAGGTTAGAAAACCTTTCCTCCCTCAGCCACGTATTTTCAAATCTAAAAGAAGTGGGCCCTCTTCTTATTCCATACTACCATCCACCCACTTCCAGTAGAATTGACGAGCGATCAGATATAGGATGAGGTAAAATAGATTTCACCACCCCTCTAAAGTGACTTTCCCATCCCTCCGACACTAGGAAACAATCTAATCTGGAGGAGGATAGGTTGTTCTACCCACCACTGCATGTAAAAGGCCCCCCTACCATAGGAAGATCCCTCAGTTCTAACTCATTAATGATTCCAAAGAATCTCCTCATTGGTGCAGTCATTCTGGAGCCCCTACTATGCCCTGCAACGAACCTAACAACATTGAAATCTCCTCCTACGCACCACGGCTCCTTCCACAACCCTTTATTGGCCTCCAAATCTTCCCGATGGCCCTCCATATCATTACCCTAAGAAGGATCATAAACCCCTGTGAAAACCCAAACAAAATCATCTTCTTGGTTTTTAAACTTGCATGAAACTGAGAAGGGAGGGGGTGTTGATAGGTGAGTTGCTTCAAACATTGAAAGATGTTAGGATTACTCGGAAGGAGGACTCAGTTGTTTGGAAGGGAGGGGGAAGCGGGCAGTTCAGAGTGAAGGATGCATACAGCTGGTTGGATAGGGCTAGGGCTGTCAATTTTCCGAAGAATAAGATTTGGGTGGGAAGAGTTCCAACTAAAATCATGTTTTTTGCGTGGGAAGCTACTTGGGGAAAGATCTTGACTCTTGATAGGATCCAAAGAAGAGGGTGGCAGCTCCCGAATAGGTGTTTTTTGTGTGCTTGTGAAGAGGAAAGTGTGGACCATTTACTTATTCATTGTACAGTGGCTAGAGTTTTGTGGGACTTGGTGTTGGGCTTAGTTGGGGTCAAGTGGGTGTTCCCTTATACTGTAAAGGAGGTTCTATATAGTTGGGGGGGTTCTTTTGTGGGGAAAAAAAAGAAAAAATTCTGGAATTCCATTCCATTATTCATATTTTGGATGGTTTGGAAGTAAAGGAATAGATTAGCCTTTAGGGGGGGGTCTTAGTCATTCAGAGGTTCAAATTTTCTTTTGTTTGTAATATTTGGGGTTGGGCTAAATTGTACATGGAAGAGGAGCCGCATTCCCTTTTAGATTTCCTGGAGTGGTTTGCCTCCAGATGAGGGATGGTTTGTTTTTTGGTCTTTTTGCCTGTTTTGGCTGGTGCTACTTGGTATACGTCCTGTATACGTTGAGGTTTTTTGCCTCTTTAATGAATTGTGTTTGCCTATCAAAAAAAAAACTTGCATGAAACTGAGAAACCACCCAACTCTAGCTCTAAGAACTCTACCACTCTATTGTCCCAGAACACCAAAACCCCTCAAGCTGTACCCAAAGCATTCACGTAACCCCACTCTAGGAACCTGCTCACACCTAAACTCCTGACAATCTCCATCATCATCGACTGAATTTTGGTTTCTTGAAGACAACCACACCCCCTTGCTACATCCTTATCACTGACTTGATTATTTTTCTTTTATCTGTATCATTAACCCCTCTTAACATTCCAAGACAGAATTTTTAGTATCATTGTCCAACCGGAATGATCTCCCACCCAGCCTTGTCTCTACCTCCCCTCCTCAAGGCTCCTCCACCGCAGTTTATAGAACTCTCCAACCTTTTGAGCTCCCTGTCAAACTTTGAAGAGGAAATCATTCTCTTCCCCTTTCTAACCTCTCTACTTTGCATGCTCAGTAATTTTCTTGTTGGAATGTACTTAATCACCGCTCAATGTCTGTTCATCTCCATTTTACATACTCTTGTCAGTTCAGGAGAAGTGTTTGTGGTGTCCTGTTAAAATTTCACCAAATGATGCTTTTTAATCTTCATTGTAAAAAGCTGTCGTTCACAATTTTTAAATTAATCCGTGTTACCTGGTTTCAGTTACATGGTCAGTGGCTTTCTTGTTTTCATATACTGTTTTTCTCTGCTCAATGCCTATTCATTTTCATTTATATAAATTCTGGAGAAGTCTGTTTGAAATGATAGGGTGGAAGAGTTTAAGCAACAGTTTTATCTTTAATTACATAAATTTTAGATTCCTTCTTTATTTATCATCTGAAAATCAGTATGCTTCTGAATTCCAGGGCTTCAATTCTACATTAACCGAACCAGTAGACATCCCAGGTAGAAGAGGTGGGCAAATTAAAGAAATGGAGCTTAAATTGCACCCAGATTTGAAAGAACCCTTGAAGAAGCTTTGTGATGATCCGAAGACAACAGTTATTATTCTCAGTGGAAGCGACAGGGGGGTCCTGGACGATGTATATAACTTCTAACTTCTCCTAACCTCCATTTTTTCCTCTCCTGGGAATATTACACTTTTAGACTACTAACTGCCTTTTACAGAATTTCAGTGAATACAACATGTGGTTGGCAGCTGAAAATGGGATGTTTTTACGTCTTACCACAGGAGAATGGATGACGACAATGCCAGATAATCTGAATATGGATTGGGTTGACAGTGTAAAGGTGCATATATTACTCACTGAAGCAAACATTAGCAACTTCCAGATGTAGTTATCCATGCTCTTAACTTCGAATGCCTGTTCATAATTTCAGCATGTTTTTGAGTATTTTACTGAAAGAACACCTCGATCTCATTTTGAGCTTCGTGAGACTTCACTTGTGTGGAATTACAAGTATGCAGGTAATTATATATTTTCAAACATATATGAGATTATAATTGTTTGTGTTTATTTCATCCATTTTGTGTTGTAATGGTTTCATGTGGTTATATTGTAGACATTGAATTTGGGAGGCTTCAAGCAAGAGATATGTTGCAGCATCTGTGGACAGGCCCAATCTCTAATGCGTCTGTTGATGTTGTGCAAGGTGGCCGATCTGTTGAAGTCCGAGCAGTGGGTGTTACAAAGGTGCATGCATTTTGGTTATTCTGCTAGCATTATTTACCTATTGTGTGATGTATCTGAAGCTCTGTTTATCTTTCTTATTTTAACGCCTCCATGTTCAAACAGGGTGCAGCTATTGATCGTATTTTAGGAGAAATAGTTCATAACAGGGGCATGAAGGCACCTATTGATTATGTCCTGTGCATTGGGCACTTTTTGGGGAAGGTGATTTTTCCTTCACTTGATACAACATTTTAAGCAGGTTTTCTTCCATGAGAAATATTCTTAAATGTGTGAACTTTGATTAATAGATTCTATAATTGTACATTCGTCCAACATGCATAATCCATGCTGATACATCATTACTGTTTGAGATTCACTTTACTTAGTATTGGTTTGACTCTCACCCAGAACAGTTTTGATAATCCATGGAGATTACATCTTTGCCAATTTCAAGAACACATGAGAAGTTTGTCTTGTAACTTGTGCCAAACCTTGGTCTTTCTTGATGTTAGAGAGAAGTTTAAGTTTACAGTAGTTCTTGCAGTTCCTCCCAAAGTCTAGTAATTCATTCCCGTGGCTACCTAGCCGAAGATGAAATACAGCCAAAAAAATATAAATTCCACTTGTTTCTTTTGCATTAAGTCATGCCCACATTTATCTATTACACTAAATAGAAGCAGAATATGTTATACATGCATCCTAGAGTTCTAGGTGTTGGTTGAAAGTTCTTTGCAGAATGGAGTGATATAAAAGATTTCCAATTGTAGTAGTAGCTATTGATTTCATACTTAGTGATATATTATGACTGTGCATTGCGATCTTGCATTTTCAAAAATAGTTGCACATGTTTCTTTTCGTGATGTCACACTTTTCCCCACTTGACATTCTTGATTTTCTTTTTATAACTCATGCCTTTACTTTCTGTTAGAGATCTGTTGTTAGCTAATTTTCTAGTTTCTGGCACTGCATGACAAATCCCAAATTGTGATTGATCCATTGTGTATTAAATTCACTCTGTATCCTCTCTTCAGACCACTCTTTAATGTGCATTGCAAATGGGCATGTTTATTACTAGATTAAGAACATATAGAATTTGGAAACTTTTGCTTATTTTATTGCTTGATTTGTACACAATGGAAAAAAATGCATTTGGATTTATTGCTTCAGGATGAAGACATCTATACATTTTTTGAGCCAGAACTTCCTTCTGAACCGGCAGCTGCAGCAAGAACCAAGGTAGTTGAACCTGTCAAAACATCTGCAACTAAGGTTTCAACCAGTAAAAGTGGGTCCAAGCCATCTCGCTGTAAGAAACAACAGGCCTCATCAAGCTTAGAGAAAACATGCAATTATGGGAGTGGAAGCGGGAGTGGTTGGCGGCCTACAATGCGTCAAAAAACGTCACTGCATGAGGGTTCATCAGTTCTTGATCTCAAGGGTGACAATTACTTCTCCTGTGCTGTTGGACGGAAGCGATCAAAAGCCAGATATCTCCTTGGCTCATTAGATGATGTTGTTACGTTAATAAAGGATTTGGCAGAATTTTCAAGACCATGTTGAGCTTATCTTGTTGCTTTCTGTCTGAAGGTAGAAGCCTTGCACATCTTGAATTCTCTGTTACCAGTCTCATTTTTCCAGCCATTTGGCATCCTTCCCTTATAATATGATACCTATTTCTCCAAGCTAGATGGTTTACCAGTCTATAGAAATTGAGCTACCGTATGAAAGGGTATCAGTTGTAGCAAGAACATATTTCCTGATCATATAAATTACAGATGGTGTTTTTTGTCAAACAATTGAGTAGAAATAAAGTGATGGGCTTCTAAAGTTTTCTAATCTTACCAGTATATTTTTGAAATTTCCCTGTCCCAGGCTTTTGCTTTACTATGTTAGTCATAGGAATGATGATCATTATGACTTCGAAACAAAAGGGTGTTTTTCATTTAGAATTTTGGCCATTCAACTGTGATGGTCATAATTTCCAAACACAGTTACACAGCTCAGGATGAACATTCTTCAATAAAATCCGCATCTGATGTGACTTTATGCACAAAAGGAAAATTACATGCAGAATTCACTGACTTTGATTGGATTTGGTGTCCTTCCCTGCCCTCTAAAGAAAGTCCCTTGGCAACTCTCATTTCTATCCCTTTCTAGGTGAAATAGGCTGGCACCCACCTTCCATCCCATGCCACCTTTGACAGATTTGAGTTGAATATTTATCTGGGTTCTGAGATCGATCAGATGTAGAGTATGGCTATAAAAAGGTAGCTAGGGAAGGGGGCTTTAAACCCAAAGCCCTAGTGGAGGAGCCAAGCCTCTTGACGATTTTGAAGTTGATGTGTATGACTCTCATGCATATGAAGACATTCTCTCCTTTTCCCCAATCTAAAAAGATTTTGCCGAGTAAGACAAAGAGATGAATCTGAGTTAGAGGTCAGCTGCCTCAAAAGCTATATTGGAAAAGGTGAGTTGCAGAGTTTGAAATCTGAGTAAGAAGGCATGCCAAACCGAACAAGTGGTACACAAGTAAACCAGTGAGCAGGAAGTTGAAGCTGGGATGGGATGGATGGCCATTCTCTCGGACCACTCTCCACCGCACTAAATAAAGAAGAATATGACACTTCTATATGCATTTTCCCAGCAGTCTAGGGATTTTTCAGCATTTGAAAATGAAGCCAACATATTCATTTTTGAGAAGTGGAAACTCACTAATAGTTTCTAAATCTAACTGGATAATTTTATTTAAAGAGCTTATGATTAAGAAAAACGTTTAAAATGAAAGTAAAAAAAAAATGTTGATTCTTATAAAAACTCAATTTTTATACCGAGATGGTTTTTTATACATAAATGTGTCCCAATTAAGGTCTAAATAGCGAAGGATTTTCATCATTTTTTTTGTCCAACACTTCAAAAAGAGAAAAAAAATTTAAAAAACCATTGTACCCATATCATGACATGACATGATATGGTTGAAAAAAAACGATATTTGTTAGGAAAAAAAAATTAAAGTACTTCATAAAACAAAAGGGAGAGGAATGGATAGTAGGAAAAGAAAAAGGAGGTTATGACAAATAAGGTTTTAGTAGTTTTTCCCTTTAGACCACAAATTCCTCAATGAATCTTCCCTTCATTCATTCCCACCTTCCAATCGGTGGTCCTTTCAAGCTCTTTATTATTTTTACTTCATGATTTTATACAAATCTCCTTTTTAAAAGTTGGGGATCCACTACTTTTCTTGTGTAACATGTACACCCTTCAATAAAAATAGTCTAAATTTCTAACAAAAAAAACACAACTATTAATGTTGATATTTTTTAAAATGTCATTTATACGTTGTCAAATGATATAATTAATTCTTACTTAAAATTTTGTCCTAAAAATTTAAGTCATAATTAATTCAAGTATACTTTTCTTTTGGCACACTAATTGTTCAATTGTTTATATAAATTAACAAGAATCAACAATTATATTATTGCTTAATTATATTATTTAAAACCATTCAATAGAAACATTTGAATTAAGAACATTTTAAGGAATTGAAAAAGTAGTTTATTTTTAAAATAAAAATGAGAAAAAAAATTATTGCAAAAAAAATTCTTCCACTATGCAACATATTTTTGTACATTAAACATCTTTAAAATTGAAAATATAATACAATTTTATATATATATATATATATTTATAAAATAATAAAAATATAAATATAATGCTTTAAAATTTTGTAGCATTTTTAGAATCTGTTTAATAATAATTCTAAAAAATATTTTTAATATTTTTAATACTTAAAATTTTTCATCATTCAAATATTAGAAATATTAGAAATTTTTTTTATAATTATTTCTAAGCACTCTTATTCAAAAAAAAATTTAACAATAAAAATAAAAATGAAGTAAAAGCGCGTTTGGTACGTGTGTGTGTGTATATATATAAAATAAAAAATCTGTTTCGAATAAAAGAACCGTTATAGAAAAGCCAAGCCTTTTTTCGTTTTCGTGCTGGCTTTAGAAACTAAAAGTGAGAAAGATATATTCCAGTGTTGGCATCTATTATATCACCAACCACAGAGTGCCACGTCACTGTGGCCGTTTAATATTGACCCTATTTTTCTTGAAAATGAATTTTTTTTACTTTATATTTTCATTTCCAATTATATTTTTCATTTCTTATTTTGTCTTTTTATTTGACATGAAATATGGCTCAATCATTATTGTAATGATGGAATCCGCATCATTATTATTATTTTTATAATTTATTAAATATATTATTTTAAATTTTAATATTAATAAAATATAAGGAATGTACCAATCAACCGACAAATCGCTAGGAATATCAAAGGTGACAAATATAGAGAGGCAGTCGAAAATTCCTCTTCTGAGGGATCTGGATGCTGGTTTCCATTAAGGAGTAATTCTCTATTATCATCTGCCCATTGTAATTCTTCCATTACCCAACTTCAACTCTCAAGCCGCAAAGCACAATGAGAACAGCATATTGGGATTGGTCCCATTTGGGGGTGTAATTGAATATTAATTGTGTGAATGAAAATTGAAAAATCAATCAATTCCAATCAATTTGGGATAATGGTTTTTTTTTTTCAAAAGAAAAAATCTCTTGGACATGAAACTTAATTTATATCCAACTTATCATCTAATTAGATCAATCCATCCTCGATAAGTTTGGTTTAGTTCGATTTATTTAATTAAGCAAAAACCAATCATGTTTGTTTTGTTTTGTTTTGTTTTTTTTCCTCAAGAAAGAACCGAACCTTTTTGAACCCCTCAAAAATAACATCATAGGATAACTGTTTTAAACCAATGCCCAGTGAACCTATAAATAGCCAATATCAACCCATCAAGATTGTGCAGCATCAACAATGAGGTTTTGTGTTTTCTTTCTGCTTTTCCTGCTTCCTCTCCTGGCCTCATGTGCAGAAAGAAAGGTTTTCTTGATTTTCCTCTGATGAAACCACGTTATTTTTTGGGTTGTTCTGTGAAATATTTTCATTGCTCATCTCACAAGTGCTGTGACAACACAGGTCTATATAGTATATTTTGGAGAACACAGTGGACAGAAAGCAGTTCATGAGATAGAGGATTATCACCACTCGTATCTTCTCTCTGTGAAAGCATCCGAGGAAGAAGCTAGAGATTCTCTCCTCTACAGTTACAAGCACAGCATCAATGGCTTTGCAGCAGTTCTCAGCCCCCATGAAGCCACAAAGCTTTCGGGTAAAACAAAGCGTTCAAATGGGTCAGCATTTATATTTTCTCTCATGGCAAACAAGTCTAATAGTTTTTCTTTTCCAACAGAGATGGATGAAGTGGTATCAGTATTCCCCAGCCAGCGGAAAAAGCACACCCTCCACACTACAAGGTCATGGGAATTTGTAGGCTTGGAGAGGGGACTGGGAAGAGAACAGTTGAAGAAGCAAAAGAAGACGAGAAATTTATTGGAAAAAGCCAGATATGGCGATCAAATCATAGTTGGGATGGTGGATAATGGTAATTCCAATACGAACGATTTAATTTTCGTGTGATTCCCCTCTTATTTTCTTTCCTATTTTATGGAAAACTCATGTGCTTTTGCCTCTATCATAAGGCTGCAACCTGTAATGATTGATTAGTTGAAGGCAGTGTATACTGATTGCATGTGATGAGTGCGGTGTTGATTAGGTGTATGGCCGGAGTCAAAGAGCTTTAGTGATGAAGGAATGGGACCTATCCCAAAATCATGGAAGGGAATCTGCCAAACTGGAGTTGCTTTCAACTCCTCCCATTGTAACAGGTGAGCGTTCAATCCCTCTCCTGCTTTTATGGCATTAATCCTTTTTACCATTATTCCATGGCTGTTTCCTAGTCTTCGTCAGGAAGAATTAATTTTAAGCAATACCCGTGATATTGTTTCTTCTCCATATGGTCCACTCATGTTTAACAGCTACGGGTGCTAGGAATTATAGGCCTTTTGGGTCTTTTGATCAATGTATACATCACCCTTTTTTTCAACCATAAACCTAATTGATCTCTGGTAGGCCACATAGATTCTTATTTTCCTCCAAATCTTAGCCACAACACTATTCCTACATAGCATTGGAATGATTCTCTCTTTGCAAAATGGGATGTTCTTAGGCCTCATGATTGGTCGAGAAATCTCAGAACCAATAGGAATCTTGCCCGTTAGAAACTGAAGATAGTGTTAGGACAGGCACGGTGACACAGTTCAGTCTCCTTTCCAGGAAGAGGATGAGAGTGGCCCCATTCGAGGTTTGGACCACAAGCCCTGATGCTGCAACCCACCGAGAAACCACTAGCTGCCTCTCCAAGAAGGCATAGAGTGGAATCTGTGTGCTTCGCATTCATGGAACATGTATCAGAGATGGATCATTCTTCTTTATTTTCAACTGTATCCTACATCATCACTTGATCCCAGTCTGCTTATTCTGGGTATACTGTTATGGGGACCCCTCAGTAGCTTTAAAAAATAAAGGTGTTTCAGATTTCTACTATACTTGTCTAGTCTAAACCATGATCGAGTGTTGCATCTGGTGACTGTCATGTGATTTTAAACGGTCAAACGTTCACACTTTACAATTAACAAAAGTTTGACAAGAAATTAGTTTGCAAGAAGGGATCCGTAGCATACTTTTGAAAAGGATTTTGATTTGCAGTTTCTAGTCTTTTTCAGTTAAACAAAGAGAAGTTGATTAGAACAGTTGCCCTGGAAAAGGCTAGCATTCTTTTAGTTCGGTGGTATTTGTATTTTTTTCCTATGGAGAGAGCTGAAAATGGTTTCAAAACTGATACCAAGAGGGGCTTATGTAGCTTAACAAGTAGCAGAAAAGTTAAAGCAAACTTCAGATTCATTATGCCTAGTATAAAAAGTCCGATGGTTTAGGAATAAAAACAAGCTGGCATGGTTGTAATTGGATTTTACACACTTCTAGAACTGAACCAGACCATGACAACCAAGGTGTTTTCACCGAAAGCATCTAATGGGCCTCCTTCCCTGTGCTACGTACACACTGTCCTTTTGCAGATGTCGGATGTTATTTAGACAAACTGTTCCCGATTCTGATGTTGGATTTTTTAGTGTTACTGTAAAGAGTGTGTTTTAATTGGTGATCCCAATCCGTCCATTTTGTCCATTTTGATCGAAAAGTGAACGGTCTGAGCTGTTGGTCGTTGTTTTTTAGCTCCTTCCATTGCCATCTTGTGAGTTTTATAAATCCAATGCCAAGAAATGCACATGAGATAGTCCTCTGGGCTTGTTTTCAGTGCACACACCTTGCTCGTCCGTGACAAGGGCCCACATGTGACCCACAATTTGATGTGTCCCTCCTTTCTACTACTGAGGTCATATGGGGATGGAGCAGATGATCCTTTTAAAAATTAAGCTTTGACGTGTCCTACGTATTGGCAATTTTGCAGGAAGCTGATTGGAGCTCGATACTATCTGAAGGGTTATGAGTCCGACAATGGCCCTCTTAACACCACAACAGATTATAAATCACCACGTGACAAGGATGGCCACGGAACCCACACGGCATCTACGGTTGCAGGGCGAAGGGTTCACAATGTTTCAGCACTTGGGTATGCCCCCGGCACAGCCTCAGGAGGAGCCCCGCTGGCTCGTCTCGCCATTTACAAAGTCTGCTGGCCGATCCCAGGCCAAACAAAGGTGAAAGGGAACACATGCTATGAAGAAGACATGTTAGCAGCCATAGATGATGCCATTGCTGATGGAGTTCATGTACTCAGCATCTCTATCGGGACTTCTACACCTTTCACTTATGCCAAAGATGGTATAGCAATTGGAGCACTTCATGCCACCAAGAACAACATTGTAGTGGCATGTAGCGCTGGGAATTCAGGCCCTGGCCCCTCAACTTTGTCCAACCCTGCACCATGGATCATCACAGTTGGCGCTAGTAGCGTAGACCGAGCATTTGTCACTCCTCTTGTTCTTGGAAATGGCATGAAACTCATGGTAATTATACCTTTGAGAAACCAAGGGAATGTTCTATCAATATTTTGACAATTCTTGTTTTTATGCGCACTTTCTGCTCTGATCCCTTTTCAGGGACAATCCGTAACCCCATACAAGCTGAAGAAAAAGATGTACCCCCTGGTATTCGCAGCAGATGTCGTCGTCCCTGGAGTGCCCAAGAACAATACTGCAGCGTAATCTCTATTTCCAGTTAAAATAAGAATTATTAAAATCATGATTAGTTAAGTGGGTTTTTTTTTCTTTTTTTTAATGTTTATCAATTTTTGTATGTTACAGAAATTGCAACTTTGGTTCCCTTGATCCAAAGAAGGTGAAAGGAAAGCTAGTTTTGTGCTTGAGGGGCGGTATTGCATTGAGAATTGAAAAGGGCATTGAAGTGAAAAGAGCCGGGGGTGTTGGTTTTATTCTAGGAAACACGCCGGAAAATGGATTTGATCTCCCAGCAGACCCTCACCTTCTTCCTGCAACTGCAGTGAGTTCCGAGGATGTGACTAAAATTCGTAACTATATTAAATCAACAAAGAAACCAATGGCAACCATCATTCCAGGACGGACGGTGTTACATGCTAAACCAGCACCATTCATGGCTTCTTTCACCAGTAGAGGTCCGAATACAATCGATCCTAATATTCTCAAGGTAATTCCTGTCACCATTTTTTTTTCTCTTTTTGAGCAATCAGTCCTTGTCTGTCAAACCTTTTAAGACTTCTAACTTCTGGCATACCGCATACTCAACAGCCCGACATCACAGGTCCAGGACTAAATATATTGGCAGCATGGAGCGAAGGATCATCCCCTACAAGGTCAGAATTGGATCCCCGAGTGGTGAAGTATAATATTTTCTCTGGAACATCTATGTCTTGCCCTCATGTGGCTGCTGCAGTTGCTCTTCTCAAAGCCATTCACCCTAATTGGAGCAGTGCTGCTATAAGATCTGCTCTCATGACCACAGGTATAGTTAAACAACATTCATAGTAGTTGGGTTTGAAAGTAAGGCCTTTATTCTAAGTTTGTCTAGTCTGGGCTGTGTCCATAATTTTTTTACCTACCCTATTCTGACCTATGGTTTCCATGGAGTATGTTTGTTTTCTAATACGATACATTTCTCACATTACAGCCGGACTTGTAAACAACATTGGCAAGCCAATAACTGATTCATCTGGCAATCCAGCAAACCCTTTCCAATACGGTTCAGGCCACTTCCGACCAACAAAGGCTGCAGATCCCGGTCTAGTATACGACACTACATACACTGACTATCTTCTCTACCTCTGCAATATTGGAGTTAAAAGTCCCGACTCCTCATTCAAGTGTCCAAAAGTGTCACCCTCATCCAACAATCTCAACTATCCATCCCTCCAGATCTCCAAACTCAAACGCAAAGTGACCATCACAAGGACCGTCACTAATGTTGGCAGCGCTAGAAGTATATACTTCTCTAGCGTTAAGTCACCAGTGGGATTTTCAGTTAGGGTTGAGCCAAGTATCCTGTACTTTAATCATGTTGGGCAGAAGAAAAGCTTCTGCATAACAGTAGAAGCCAGAAACCCAAAGGCAAGCAAAAAGAATGATGCAGAGGAGTATGCTTTTGGTTGGTATACATGGAATGATGGAATCCATAATGTAAGAAGCCCTATGGCAGTGTCTTTGGCTTAGTTTTGTCTATCACTTCCAAATTGGAGTATATATATGTAAGGGATTAGAGTTTTCTCAGAATGATTGAAGATTTGAAGGGATTGCAAGGGCAGGAACATGGAAAGAAGATACTGTTCCTGGATCTTTGGTTAATCCTGTTCCAGGTTTTCTAAGATTTGAAATAATATTGCTAGTTGAACCTTGATACCTCAAAAGCAATGTGTCTTTGAACATAAATAGAATGAGAATTCTGCTCATCAATTCTTCTTCTTCAAACCTGGTTTGCCTGCAAGTTTAGAATCTCAAGTGTGTGCAATTTTGTATTATAGTTAAACAGACAAAAAGCAGTATGAACCTTCTAAAACTTTCCAGAGTGTAATGGTACAAATTGATTCAAAATTGGGGCCAACCAATATTTACAAAAGATCACTGGAACCACAGTGACCAACATAACTGCCATTGCTCCCCCCCCACTCTAATTTTATTATATACTGAAATCTTAATGCAACCAAAGAAACAAACTGGCCTCAGACTACAGTAAATCCATTTCACTTCCAAAGCACATTCATCCAATGTTGCAAGACAAAGTCTAAATGAAATTTGAAGATACCAGTGCCTCATGTTTTATAATTACCAAACTATCTGTTCTTTGTGACTACAATTTACAACAAATGATGACATATTTATGGAAATATGTCTACACAATATGTTAGAACAATCAATTGGCATACAACCACCCACCTCCAGGTTAGCAAACAAGGATAAGGCTTCAACAATAGCTAGTAGGTGCTTTACCTTTCCCACTTTCTTGCTCATTTCCCTACATTCCGTGCTAAGAAAATCTATCAGAGTTCAACAAATCTGGAAAGTTTATTACCATATCAGTAGTGCTGAAGAGTTTAAGCTTCTAAATTCCCAAGAGAGGAAAAAGAAAAAGGAAAATTTAAACCACAACTGCTAAACTTGAAGGGTTATCCTTTTAGGGGCCTCAATTAGTGAAAAAATATATTGAGCTCCATCCATCAAAGAACCATAGCAAAATAATAACTGGGCCTATGTACTTCTGGACCTACTTCTCAACAGCAGTATAACTGGGCGGATTGTGGCATGCAGCACTTAACATGATGCATGCTAGTAACCTACAAATTACAAAAGAAATTTTTGTAAGACAAGAAACTTACTGCCAAATCCAAATTCATATTCAAATATATACGTTCATTTGCCTTGTGAAAGGGGGAAATGCTGAAACTTGAGAAAGGGTGTTGGGCTATCATTTGAATCGAGGGGTATCTGCTAAAACAGATCATGTTATCACTGTCATTCTCATTTTGTCGATATTTTCAGAATCGGACAGATCGAGTTACCATCGAACTGATGACGTCATAAATAAATATTTTATATTTTATTATAATTAAAAACTATTATAAGAAATTTATATATATAATTAAAAATTTTAATAATATTTCATTTTTTTATATTTGATATATCAAATTAAATGATAAAGATAATATAAATGTATTAATATACTAAATATTATTAAACATATAATATTTAAATATAAAGGTGAAAAGAAAATTATAATATTTAATTTAATTACATATCTATATATTTTGTTTTTTAAAATTATTATATTAATTTCATATTTATTATTAATAATTATTATAAAATAAATGTAGATATAAATGTTTATATTTGTTTAAATAGTTTATATGATAAAAAATTAAAACAAGGATATATATATAAATTTAAATGGTTTATATTTGTTTGATGGGAACCCCGTTTTGATGGGGTAAAAAAAAAAAATTAAAATGGTTGAACCGTGTATGTGGTTCGGAGGGAACCGATGGGTTCGGAGGTTGGCCGGTCCCAGTTCATCCGATCCAATCCCGGTTCAACCATCCGTCTACTCAATTAATCGTACCGAACCGAAACCATGATCGGCATTTTAAAACCATGCATTTTACAGCTCCTTCTCAAAAATACCCAAGACAATTCAATAATTGTATGAATACTTCCTCACAATTTCGCCAACTATAAATGTTGCTGAATGAAAAAAGAAAACCCACGGGAAAAACACAAAATCGGCTATATTAGGGTTAGGGTTTAGGGTTTTGATTCTTTTGAAGCATGAAATGGAGAAAGGGAACCCAAACTTAGGGTCCTCACCACTCACCAGTAATGAGAAAGGAAGCAGAGACGATGGTCAGTCCACCGAGCTTCAAGGGCCTACACACCGGCCCAACATTAATGTAAGAGGCTCATCAACAGTCTCCATTGCCCAATTGGGCTGAGTGTTTGTCAATTCAAGCCCATTGGCGAGGAAGGGAAAATTGAGATAGAACAACTGTTTTTTTATAACAGTCAACATACAAATAAACGACCATTGTTGTAACTGGGGGCAAACCAACCTAAAATACATATTATTATGAAAATTTTAATTGATGTTAAGAGCACCCAAATTGAGTACGCCAAAGAAAAGTCTTTTTGCTTTCTTACCTTGCTCTATTTATATGTACCTTTTCCTTGATGCAATATAACCACTTATCGTCCAACTCCACAATCTAAGCGAAGGGAGAAGGTAGAAGGCATTATTTAAGGCTAGATTAAGTTTCATTTCATATTTCATAATAATGTTGAAAGATGCTTTAAGATCCATACAATGAGAGCCCAATCTACTCTTTATTAACATATCATCAATATATGCCTCATTATCCTTCCTAACAAGTCTGAGAACATCCATGAACCAAAGCATTCTTCTATTTGAAAGGCATCACCAAATAATAACATAAATTGTTTTTTCTCAATTATGAAGGCAATTTTTTGGCTTCGTTTTTATCTTATTATAACCAAAATAAACTTCCATAAAAAATAGTCTTTGATATCCGGTTGTTACATTTACCAATTAATCTATCCTTGGTAGAGAGAAATAATCTTTAACATAAGCCTCGTCTAAGTCTATATCATCCCGATAAACGTGTCACTTCTTGTTCTTTTTTATAATCACCATAATATTAGTTAGCCAAGTGGGGTACTAAAATTTTTTTTATGAATTCAATATCTAGCATCCTAGCAACTCTTGATTTATGATCTTCCTTTTCTTTGGTGTCAAATTTCAAAATTTTCAAATTGAACAAAAACAAATTAGGGATCAATATTGAGCACATGAATAACCATAAATAGATTTATTCCCACTATATCCTTAATTTCCCATGTAAAAACAAATTGATACTCCTTCAAAAACTCAACAATTTGTTGTTTCTCAATTGGTAGAAGGTTGATGCCAATGGATATATTCTAGTTAATGAATTTTCCACCAAATTTGAAGTTTTCAACTCAATCTATGCAATAACATTTTCTTATAAATAACTAGTCACCAACAATTTCCATGACACTATAAGTTGTTGGAAATAGCATTTTATGGTTTCATATGATGAATCTAGGTCTTTCCAAGTATGATATTATATGGGGAAGTCATATCAATGACTAGAAATTTAATCTTGAGAGTTACCAACTCGGAGTTGACTAAAAGTGTTACTCCCTTTTAATATTTATTGAATCTTCATTAAATTCTCCTAAGGTGCTAGTTCTAGAAGTCAACAACTCTATCGAAATGCACACTCGTTAATAAATGGACATAAATAAGACATCGATTAAACTATTAAAATCTATTGGGATCCATTAAACTCTACAATTAGCAACTAGCAAGTGACAACTAGTGAATCTTTAAAGGGTTGTGAAATATCACTTTCCTTAAGGGGGTAAGATACCATGTCTCCTAGTCTAGGTTGTTGAATTACAAGTGGTCAAACTTTTATTACTACTTGATTGGCATGCTCCAAGTTAGTCATCCAACAATTCTAACTTTTTCCATAAATAACAGAAATCACATGCCTGCAACCTTCAACTATATCACTTAAACTTTGCTCAACTTTTTGTCTCCTCAACCTTGTCATTGCCAACAAGCATAAATAGTTGCAGTTGTCCTTTGGGAAGATATATTTCAACTACATGCTTCAAACTTTTAATTCTTTTGTTATGTGACCATGACCATGATGATAAGCATGATAACTATTCCTATCCTTCTCGGACAAGTCTTTTTCAGGCTATAGGGACCATATGAAGTCATGTAGCTAAGTTCCCAAAACACTTGAGAGTATAAGGCATTACATTAAGAAAAAATACATGTAACATCTTTGCTCAAGGCCCTAGATGTCCTATTATCACTTGGGCTTTTAGTTTTATTTTGTTTACTGTGTTGATATGCTTTTTATCCATCAAGTGATTTTTTTTTCTCCAAGTTATTAGTCGCCACTATTTTAGAAGTCATCACAACCATATCCTTCTCAAAACTTGCATATTTGTAGGGTTTTGTAAAGGATTCCTCCATTGTGTCAAGTTTCTTCTTATGGAGGGACTTGTATAAATGAGAGTGGATGGGAATCCCTTACTTGAATACAATCCAAGCAATGGAATCATCATAAGCCTTCACTTGAACTATTACTACACTAAACCATCAACATAGCTTCCTTTAACCCTTCTCCTTCAACCATCCAAATGTTAATTAAAGAATTCATATCTCTTCTCCAATGAGAGCATATATACTAAGAGACAAACATCATGTATAAATTGACAAATGAAGTTATGGTCCCACGGAGTAGATTGTGAAACCATACTAGTATTGGATTGTACAAACTTTTCAAAAAAGCTCTACAATTATGAGGATTATGTGCTAATAAACCTAAAATAATCACCCAAGATCAATTATATATGAAAGTAAATAGAGAAGAGAATATGCAAATACTAGGTTTTTATACTAGATCAGTATAACTCAATTTATATCTACTCTCCTCAAACTTTGAGTGTGTGAGGTTTCCACTAAATAAAGGTGTTTAGCATTAAAGTCTCCAAACTCATTACACTTGGAATATATTTCTAAGGAGTCCAGTGCAACAAAATTTTTAATGCTAAAAAACCTTTAATTAAATTATTCCCTTTAGATTATAATTTCAATGAAGCCTCTCAAGAGAGATCCTACACTTGACCTCCCAAAGTGATCTCACACTTGGAAATACCTCACAAGGTTATAATCGAAAGAAGATTGATCATAGTATAAGTTTAGGCTCAAATGGATAGAAGATGAAACTAAGATTGCAGTATACTAAGATAAAATACAAGTTTTGAAGCAAGGTGCCTTAAAAAACACTCTCTTAAGGCTTCAATAATATTTAATAATGATTTTAAACTATTCTCCATATAATACAAGAAGTTTTGAGATTTTAAATAGGAGTTGAAGACCTAATCTAGCCTTTAGACTAACTATTGCCCAACCAGTTCAACTAGTCATCAATGTTCTCAACCGATTCTCAACTAATTGAAGTACTAATCTACCAACTTAAGTCATTTTTGCTCCTATCAATTGATTGATCGGTTCTCCTCAAGTTTGAGAATTTTGTAATTTTAAGGTCAAAACCCTTTGGGAAAATTCAATTATTAACTTCTTAATCATTAAAAAACCTTTTAGAATGATTTTAACCAAATTTAAACGTAGATTTTTCCTTAAATCAATTGTTCACTAAATTTATAAATGAACTAAAAACATATTTAGCACTTGGATGAACTTAAAATAGTTAAGTGCATAAATAAAAATTGAAACACATTTTGATCTTAGTGTACCAACAAACTTACAACAAAACCCTAAAAAAATTATATTGAAATACCATTTTTTTAGGACTTCTCCATATTTTTTTATTTACATTTTGACTTGATATCTTGGAAGTTGTCTCTTTGAAAATTCTTTTTCCCTAATCACTCTTCAAAATATAATTGTTAGTTCCAAACCTTATTTTATAATCATCAAAACCGAAATCGACTAAACTTTAGTTTAACAGTAATGCACCTTTGTTGTACGTGCACCAAAGACATTATTAACTTATGGTAGAGTTAAATAATCAATTGGATTCTTAGTACCATCATAAATCTAGAATTTTAGGAAACATAAATCTATGTCACCTTTATTTTCAAGACATGTGAAGAAAATGAACTACTAGTTAGTTTGTATACTACCATACTTATAAGCTAATGGGCATTAATTTCTCCCTTTAATAGGGTTAACATGAGTCTTTAGTTCATCCAACTGTATTTCTAAAAGGCCCTTATCCTTAAAAGACCAAGTGATCTCATTCCTTATAGACTTATCTGCCTTCAAGAAAAAAATGTGAGTTTGCTTAGTAAGATCTTTCAATAGTCAGGGCCATAGAAACAGTTAATGGTGATAAAGAGGGTCTTAATCTCAACCTAGCTCTCAACTTTTCATTATCCTTTGCCAATAAGGTACCCATTGGTTGATCAAATTATGTTCACTATAATTCCAAGCTTTCTTGTAGCTAGTGGAAGAAGTTTGTGTCAATAACTTGCTCTTCCTTCTCTAATCTCCCTAATTGCTTGGGGTTTGAGATTTTCTTTCATATAAACAAGGCCAAAGTGTAAAATAAGAAAATTTGAATTAGCCAAAAAGGGTTTTTTTTCCTTTCATAACTTGCTTGACTTATATATACATTATAACAAATTTACATTACGACATTTACCTCACTTTCTACTTTTCAAGTGAAGATAAGAGTGGGTAGCCGCTTATATATATATATATATATATATATGTGTGTGTGTATATATGTATGTTGCAAAGAACCCAAATAGATAGTTTGGCACAGTCAATGGAAAGGTAGGTGTACACAAGGTTTCATATTTGATTGATTTATTTATTGATTATTATTATTATTATTATTATTAAAATTTTGAAAATGGTTTTGAAAGTGTCATTTGATAACATGTTTTCATTTTTTATTTTTAAAATTTGATTAAAAATTATAGATATTAAATAAGTTTTTTCTTCCAAAATTTAAAGTGGATCATCAAGACATTCATTGTATGGTATTCTTTTTATCAAATCAACAATATCAATTTCTCATCTATAAACATTAAGATACCATCCAAACTCATTTAGAGAAAAAAAAAAAAAAAAAACCATTCTACTTGATGTTATATAATCATCAAATATGTTTTCATTTCTTATTTTTAACAACAAAATAGAAAACAGCACAAAACACTTTAAATATTTTTAAAAAAAAATCAAAAACAATAAAACACTGAGTATATAAAACGGGTCTTTCAATTACTTCATTTAGTTTTGCTTAAAAATATGTGCAGATTAGATTGATGTCATTATCACTCTAAAATTAAAGATTCTGACCCTCCAAACTCTAATCATTTTCCTTCTCCCAAATTTGATTCCAACACATCCAACCAAAATAATGCCAAACTTCAATGATATGACTCCACCTACTTGCATGCACAAGAAAACCCATAACTGAACGTAATCAAACTCACACAACAAACACACTTACAATAACAACTCCAAAATCAATCAAAACTTGGCTTCAACAATTAAAATATACACGACCCCCCATTTCATGTTAGGAATGGCAATTGTTTGTATTGTTTCGACTTCGTGTCATGTCGATGTAAAAAATCATAAAATATACTTGGTTGTATTGAATTTTATTTGTTATGAATATATGGTATTTATTATATAAATAATATGGCATGATTTGTATAACCCCTTCAATAATTAAGATAGATTAGGTTGAGTTAGGCCTCTAGTAATACCAATTTAACAAAGAAATTGAAGTGATCGTTCATTTATTCATAGAACCGGTTTAAAATAATATGACTCATTTAACTTATTTAAAATTTTAATATCTGAAAAACCAACTTATTTTTAGAATTATTTATTTAAAAGAATTTTTAAATTTTATAATAATATAAAGGATATGTCTAAAAGGCTAAAATGGAGGATGAGAAATTAATGTCATTTTCAATTATTTATGTTTCTATTATTTTTATATATATTAAAAATGAAAATAAATAATTTCATTATCATACAAATCAAGTTCAATTCCCATAAAACTTCGATTCCCTTTTTTATACGTAATATCATAAATCACTCCCATTCTTATCGTAGTTCATTTGGACGGAATAATTACCCTTTATTCCAAATTTCCAATCCATTAATTTCATTTAGATTGATGTCATTATCACTGAAAAACTTAGTGGGAATCCTCCAAAACTTTGGTCAAAATTCATCAAATTCCGGTGTCTAACCAAAATGCTTAACTGAAAAAAGCCAAACTTCTTGCTTCAATACTTAACTATAATTCATTAATTTCAACCCAACACTCTATTGTTGATTTAAAAAAAAAAAAAAAAAAAAAGATAGAGCCATAAACGTAAAAGCATATAATGCGCATATCCGTACAGGAAAAATATGCTATAATTCAACGGCAAATTAAAGTCATACAGTGCAAAACTTGAAGATAAGAATCCCTCCAATACGACATTTTGTGAACAAATATGAAGACCAAAACTAAAAGTCACGTAGCCAAAAATTCAAAGGGAGGAGTCATTTTCCAGGAACGGAGAAAAATGGGAGTCCCACGTGTAAGTTTCCCATTGGACCACACCCCCTCTCTCCCGGAAATTATTTATTTTCTGGAGGCCTGTTTGTTTGATTTCCAGACAGGGTCTCTCTTATCCCAAAGGCAGACTTCGTTTGGCTTTAGCTAAAATGTAAAGCTTGGACTTGTACGAAACCAACGGCTGGGATCGGGAACGTGGCACTGAGCAGAGGAATTATTGAGATTCCCTGTGACGTCACTTCCCCACGTGGCGTGTCACTAGTGGTTTGTTTTATTAGAATTATTACGCTGCTTGCTGCCAAGGTTGTGGAATTTGATTAGGTGGACCTCGGCAAAAGAGCCCAGCTCACCCGGAGCATGAGCCGACGGATGCGCCGAGCTCCCCCCGTCCCTAGCTTTACACCTACGCCTCCCCCCAATCATCACTCTAAACATTACAGCTTTCAGCTTCAGGCTTCAGCCACTGCAGCCATTTTCTCCTGGCTCGGCTACCCTCGACTTTAATTTTTTTTTTTTTTTTTTTCCTTGTTAAAGCCTTAAAGGGTAGGCATTTGGGGAATGCATGGGTTTGTTAAATTAATTGGGAAATTAAAAATAAATGTTTCCTTAAAGGTTTCGTGTTGATCAAGAAATTAAATTAATAAGATACACGCTGTATTCAACCATTAATCCAATTTAAATCCATTGATGAATATATCAAATTTAGATCCAATTAATTACTGGGCACAGGGTCCTCTTAATATTATCACCCCTAAATTGAGAAAGTCCGACAATAATCATTTAATTTTCTCACGGTCCAAGGACGGACCAGATGGATGATGAGAGTTGGGACTTGGGAGTGCAATTTTCCAAATCAAAAGTTTGGATGTGCTTTTATGAGTCATAATGACACCATTCCACTTTCTTGGTCATTGCATTAGACCATTTCAACAACGAGGTGACATTGTGACAACACTTTATCATCACAACTGGGAAAATAGTTTCGAAAAACAAAAAAATAAAAAAACAAAATCACATGAAATGTATTGTGTGTAATTAATTAATATCATTTTCTAGATTTGAAAAATAACTAATCTGACGAAAGCTTTGGCAGAAAAATAAACCACTCGAAAGGGGGTGGTCCCCTGAAAACCCAAAGGGAATGAGACCCGAAACTGGAAAACTAAAAGTCATGTAACATGAGCACAATGAAGTGTGTGGCCAAAGATGTGAATACAAATTTTAATTAATTTTTAAAAAAATTTTGAAAGCCCACTCCAGCATTAACAACGCGTTAAAGACAGTTTACAAAGCCCAAACAAGTCACTAAATAAAGAGCCGTGAGCCATAAGAAAGAAGAGGAAGGAGCTGTTTGAGTGAGGAGCCGGTGGATGGACTCTAGAGAGAGAAACAAACAAAAAAAACAAAAAACTTAGAGAGAGAAGGGAAGAAAGAGTGAAGCGAGGACCGCACTCAAGGCCTTTATAGTGACGCCATCTGACGACAAAATCATTAGTGTGCTCACTACGATTTAGATTCCCCTAATTTTTCTCGTCAATCAAACACTCCTATAAATATCACCCATTTGCCTCTTCTACCATACTGTTCTATCAGCCTTTTGTTCATTTTTTCCTTTAATTGTCTCTGAAATGGAAGAAGAGTTCGAGGAATCCGAGGTGATGTTTGCTGATAAACATGATTACAGAGAAATATCATCTCAAGCAAGTCACAATCATAAGTTCGGGAAGAAGAAAAAGAAGAAGAATTCGGTTCCCATGAATATTCCCACCACCAGTGTTTCTCTTGGTGGAGATTCGGATGAATCCCAGGAGGAATTTGATTTTGAAGATGAAGAGATGGTCCCGCCGCATGTTATCACCAGCCGAAGAGTAGCCGGGAAGATGGCGTTTTCGGTGAGGACCGGCACTGGGAGGACGCTGAAGGGGAGGGAGTTGAGTCATGTGCGGAATTCGATTCTGAGGATGACTGGTTTCTTAGAAACATGACACAACTTGCTTCTTTAGCTAGAAAAGAAAAGAAAAAAGAATGAAGGGAAATTGTTATGGCTGTAATGTCGATCTGTATGTGTGGGTTAATCCATTTGAATTCTCATGCATTGAAGCGAAAGAATGAAAATTTGTGAATTAATTAGAAAATGGAATATAATTTAATTATATTTTTCCATATCAGTATCTTCTTCTTTTTCTTCTTCTTCTTCCTCGTCATCATCATTTTGTTTCCCTCTTTTATGATGTCATGTAGCTTACAGATTGGCTGGGTTCAGTTATGCTGCACAGGGTGCGCACTGAGCCCCACACCAGTTCCGGTTCTTGTCTGAACTTCGGCAGACTCGAACATGAACAGCTGGTTTACAGAGAAGGATTAAAGGGAGTGTTTGGTTGGTTCATGAATTGAACAACGAATCCATTTCAGACTTGAAAATGTTTCAATATGATATACTAGAAATGAAGGCATCCAAACGAGTAAGTTAATCCATTTCTTTAAATAATTGTCCCAATCTTATGTTTATGAAGGTGATGTGATGTAAAAGCAATCCAAATTTTTTTTTTTTTTTTATTAAAGACAACATGAAACTCCTAAATCAAAGTCAACAAATTATTAGCGACACTGAAAATTGGGGAATTCTTTTCTTAGTTTTCAAATAATTTTAAGGTAACATTAAAAATTGGAATCCCCTCATGCCTTGTTTCCAACATGTTAAGTTACCTCTCCATCCCTTTACAAAAAAAACTTGTTTCCCATTTTTTATTGATAATTAAAATTTAATTTTTTTAAATATATATTTTATAAAATCAAATATATTTATACACTTAAAAAATTGCAATAATAAATATAATAAATCATTAATATTGATTTTGAAATCAAGTGCATGCACGCATGTATTAGTTTAAAAGCTCAATTAAATGATATCCAAATAATTGAAGGACATATGCATTGTAACACCGTGAAGGCTTCGTCTATACATTTGGAATGGGAAATGCGGAGTGGGGTCAGTATTTGGAACCCCCATGTTTTTTTGCAATTTTTGGAAATAATTGTCTGTTATGGTAATTGATTTTTGGTAATCTATGAACCCAAAAATCTCCTACATAATTGAGGTGGGCTTGTTACGAGTCATAGCCATGTGACTCTGCCTTTTACCCTTTTATGGGACTGATCAGCCCTCTGGTTCAATTGAATCCAATGGGGGTCTCCACCAACCGAAGGGTGTGGATGCATTCTTCAATTCTCAAGTTCATGAATCACGTGCTCATTTCCCTTTTTATGCCCATTTGATTGGACATTATAGCCATATGAAATGAATCTTTGCTTTGATACATCGAGGCCATTGAAAGTAGCTAACATAACTTCTTTTTGGAATGCATTATTACAATTGTTACATCAAGACACTATCGTCCATAAAGTATAGTTTAAGGACCATGATTATTTATATCAACAAATTTTGATAAGTTTATAGTCTTATATTTACATTCATGTCTATTTGTTCGAGGATAGGTTCACATAGTGAAGGTATAATTTTTAACAATTATATTCTACCAATAATTCAACAAATATATTCCGTCAATCTAGATTTGTCGATTGAATCCTATTAAAGAATTTGATGTGAAAAGGGTCGATGTCGCATGAAATTTAGTGTAATTATTTTCATATAATATATACTATATGAAGATAGCAGTATCATTCATCAATTAAAAAAAAAAAAAACCAAGACATGAGGCCCACATGTAAAATTATTATAATCTAGCCGATTATATAGAACATGAAATGATAACAAATAATCCAATTTCTTATGGACATTTTATGATTTGAGAAATTAAAATTGTCACGTGTTATACTCTTTGTTGAAATTCAAATTTATATATTATTATTTATTTTATTTAATATGAGTTTTTATTTATCTTCAATTATTAAAATATCTTTAAATGTTGTAACATGAGTTTGAAAGGGGGGATTTGGAATGGGTGGAGTGATCATTCAAACTTGGGTTGTTAAATTTTTCTAATTAATATGGATTTTAAAAAATTGTTCAAAAAATCAAAATATACTGACAAATTAATATTTTTTTTAAAATATTATATTAGTATCGTAGACTCTAGTAGCAAATATTATATGAAATAAACGTACAAGATACAGCAACGGTCATGATTGAATGGTCTGTGTCCTAATAGAAAGATGCAAGCCATTGACAACGAGGCCACGTGTAAGATACAGCAACGTCAGTTTTCATCAGTCACGGCAGTGCCACGTGGTCAATAATTTCCGTTTTGCACCAAAAAGACCGGGCATTGTCAGCTCATCCTTGGATGACGTGTACAACATCAGAGCCACAGATTCCTTGGAACTCCCACCCACAGATTCTCCGATTTTTAACAGATATGCCTACCAGTATACTATTATTATTTTGGTTGTCGTCTTGCGCTTTCACACCGAAGAAAAAAAACAATAAATTATAAACAGTTTACTAAAATAATTGATTTTTATAATATTTTTTGTGACTTAATTAAATCCAATCACAGCGAAATATTTTTTTATTTTTTATTATTTATTTATTTTTATTTTGCAGTTTTTAAAGTGTTTGAAGTAAATGAGGGGTTGTTGGGATGCAAAGAAGAGACGTAATGCCTACTCAAAACTGTCAAACTCAATTAGGTAAAGAAATTTTTTTCAAACAATTAAAAATATTATCAAGTTCCCAATAATTTATTGCATAATTAAAAAATCATGATATATAATTATTTATATCTTCTAAATTTTATTAGAGTTTGGTTAAGAAATCATTTTGATAGAATTATTATTTCTAGATAAATACTTTAAATTGAGTTTAACATTTTTAATGATTATATTATTTAAAGAAAAATATGACTAATTAGGTCAAGTATGTATTTAATTTTATTACTTTATATTATATTTTGATCTTCTTCGTTTATGTCTTAATCTCATTTTATACCTTGATCCTCTTGTTGACATCTTTATCTCATAAATCGTATACTTTTAATTATAAAAGTGCGAAATTGGCATAAGTAGGACCCTCAAATCATGTTTAAGCCTATGTTTAAATCAAACTCACCCCCTATTTGAATAAGACTTGGAAAGAATGTCCCACAAGTTTACATAAGGGAATGCTTCCCCCAACCATTAAAGGAAAGCTACGACAAAAGGAGGGAGGGTGGTCGAAGATCAGAGCCGATGCCCCTATTTTCTCATTAGACAAATTATTCTCCCATTTATGATAACGGCGGAATAGGATTTACTTTGGTAACTAAATTTTTTTATCTATTTAAATTCAACAGAAATCAACACATTAAAACAAAATTAAAAATATGACCGAAAAAATATAAATCCTTGCAAATTTAAGTTGACCAAACACTTTGGAAAAAAAAAATGACATGAAAAAAATTCAAACTTGAACACAAGTGAAATATGTCACTTGTTTCTCACGCAAACGGAATGTATGAATATCACTAAATGTGTGTGGAGAAATAATCAAAGTGAGAATTGGCAGTGCCTTGTGAAATCCCAATTCTAAACTAACAAGAGGACTTTTTTTTTTTTTTTTGAAGCTTGATATTTTTGACTGGGCGTGATTCAATTGCTTTGCATGCATGGATTTTCAGATGATTTAAATTAGGTCACCTGTTTGCACTCTCAAATGTCAAATATGAAACATTTTACCCAATTTTTCATAATAAATATAATTACTTTTCGTTCTTTATCTAAATAAAAGGGCAAAGTGAAAGAAACATGTTAGATAGTAGTATTAAAAAAAAAAAAGGAAGAAAGGAGCAAAGGCGTGAAAGCAATGGAGAAGGACTTGTTCAATTTAAGGATCAAAATTTGAGATGGAGGCAAAGCCAAATCTAAAGGGAAAAAGACAAATGCATTGCTTTCATGGTTTCCACTTCCACTTTTCATTTTGTTGTGGCTCTGAAGAATAAGGTCATGTTTGGCAAATGATTCTCTGTTTTCTAGAAAGGAGAAAAAAAAATTAAGAAAAAAAAAACTATTTTAAAAAACCATTAGCATAGATGTGTTAGTGGATTTCCAATCACAACAAACACACAAAGAACAAACAGGCTTTTGCTTTATCAGTTTATCTCTGGTAATAGTGTGGTCAAACCAGAGGGTTCCAATCACATAAAAGGACAAAGAGAACCATATCTCTAATGATGGTTCAACCAATTTTAATGCTGAGAGAAAGGGACAGAAAACAAACACAAAAAATACAACATACAACACAGAGAGAGCGAGAGAGAAAAAGAGAGAGAGACGTGTAGGCAAGAATTCCCCCAAATTTGAGCTACCGCCTGGCATTGGAACATTTATCACATCTCCCATTACTTCTACAGCATTGAAGTACATGGTTATATTGGAAGGGGGGACCAGTGGTAGTAATATCAACCTTATCCTTGGATCTTGTAATATGATATAATAATATGCTTTATCCTTCAAAGTCAAGGTTTACGGAGACAGGGTGACTAGGATCTTACCCCCACGTATGAAATGAAAAAATTATGGCTCTTCTTGTTTGCAATTGTACTAAGCTTCCATTGGCATAGGGAAAAAAATTGTATTAAGTACAAGTGTCAACCAGTACCTTTTTCTAACCTACTTTCAAATTTTCCTTCAAATATGGGAACTTTTGAAGATGTATACATTTCCCCCTGATTTTGAGTCTTTCTTTTCTGTGACTACCAAACATTTTCCTTGAAAAGGGTTGATAATAGATTCAAGCAGATTAGGTTACCATCAAACAGATTTAAGGCTCGGAATAGTTGTTCATGCTAAGGGTACGTTTGGTATATGAGAACAGAAATGAAAATGGGATGGGAATGTGGGTGAATTATGAACTCATAAAAATAAGGAATCAAAATCCTTGTGAGAATGGGATTTGGTTTTCATAACAATGGATTTTTTATTCTCTATTCTAACATCCCAAATATAGCCTAAGGAGAAGATAAAGGGGAATCTGTAATCTGAACAGACAAGAGAGCCATAACTTACAATTCTTGCCAGCAGATGAAGCATAGGAATGTCTAGGAAGCAACTTGATGGAAAATAACGTGTAGTTAGTGAATGTTAATGGGATGACTATGACACATTGACACATCCTTGTAATTCTGAGTGGCTCACCTTGCAGTTCTTATATGTACCAATCCCCTCAGAGCATATTTATTTGGCAGAAATTATGTGGTTTTCATATTAAGTCTTCACTTTCCTGTGAGATATGCAGGGTGTTGTTGGAGAGACAGCACTTGCACCCATGCATGTTCACAAGATGCTTTAACTTCCTGCTACTCATAACACAAGGAAGCAGTTTCATCACAAAATAGTTAGTTTTCACTTCTAATCTTATCCAGAATAAACAAATGTAGGCAGTAATTTTTTCAGAATAAACTTCAAGGTCCTTAGCAAAGGAATAAAGGCATCCAATGGGATGAGTTTTACGTTCTCACTAAAGGCATGTTGGGTCTCCATGAACCACTATAACAATGAAGTCCAGTCAAACATAAAAATTTCCAGGAATCATAGGCTGGGTTGGTTCAAGCATAGGGGTTATGGCATTTATCCTCAAACCTAAGTTCACCTGTCAATTTAAAAAAGTTGGGTTTGCATTCCAACTAGGTTTTATGAGAAGATCTTATATTTTATCATAAAAGGACTTGGTTATTAGAGAGGACAATTACTTAGAACTAACCTTACCATGATGATAAGTGAAGACTTTGAACAGGTTGAAATGGTGTTCTACAATACAACAGAGGCAATATAGCTCCATTTTCTGGATCATAGGATGTTTGAATATCAATTCTGATCATTGAACTTCAATAGTTGATATTGTTTTTCAAGCATCCAATGGTCAATATTTTGAAGGTATGATAGTATGTCTGGGGATACCACAAAATTTTCAGATTGAAATACATCCTTTTATCCCTGAGAGTTTTTTGACCTACAATTCAGTACAATACCATGGTATTTCAACAAAAAACAACATTGCATTAAACATCTTGTTGTCCAATGTTGGTTCAAGACAAAAAGTTCCATTTATAGAGAAATGTTTTTGTGTATTCAACAAGATACAAAACTTTTACAAATATGAAAATACAATGTATCTCAATGATGACCCAAAAAGAAGAAGAAAAAAAATTCTCCAAAGACCAGAAAATCTTTGAGCCATCATAACACTTACAGAGATACCAACTTCATGGGTATTTTCCACAATCCAAAAGCTTGGATAAGTAAAAATACAAGAAGAAAAAAATGGTCATATCTAAAAATGGATACAAAATGAAGCACATTAATCATACAAGTGGCAGCATAACCAATGCCCTCAATCCATTCAAGATGCATTCAATCTGAACCCTAAATTTAAGAAATTGGCAACAATTAGAACGAACTGTAAAACATACATCAACAAATAAAAAGGAAAATTTGCAGGGAAGTGATTAGTCCCACTTACAGTCAACAAAAGAATGGGCCTTTTCAGTACTTGCTGCAACTGAAATGGATTAAATGGATGCTCTGCCAACGTAGATTTCTGCTTAAATATTATTCATATTCAGCCTCTTTTGAGATGCCGAGGCAGTCCTCATCTTATTTGGTACATAAGCAAATTTGTTTACATCAATGCCAACAGTTGACCTTCAATGGACAAACACCAAATCAAGTATCATGATTGATGCTAGTACTAAGATTAGTACAATACTAACGTTTGAAATCAGAGTCAAATTATACCACTATTACCTAGTAGGACGAATGTTCTGCAGATCTCTCAGAGGAGCACGGAGACCACTGGCACGAGAACCAGACGAGTAATTGAATGATGATAATACTGAAACAAATCTTTCCATTGATTTCTCTGCTATATCAGAATAATGACCCAAATGCGAAATGTTAGATCCAAATTTTCCTCCTTCTCCTTCTGTCTCAATAAATGTATCATCTATGTCAGGATCACAATTACCTGAAATGAAAAAACCATATCAATGCAAATTCATTGGAACTAAGAAGCATTAGGAACTTCACAGTAAAGACAAATGAATTAAGTTTGAGTATGGCTAGATATGGTAGATGAATAAACAACATCCTTAATCAAAGCAAGGTTCTGAGGCCAATTTGAGCTCTTCCCAAGATGTAATACTTGGGAATTCCTAGGCCAGATCCCAATCTCAATCAAAAACTTGAACATGACCCAAGCTTGTCCTAGATATTCTACATTTAGCATAGTTTAGGCTGGCAGAAGTGAACTAACACTCTTACAATTGACTAAAATGTTATTAGACCTTACAAAAATGCATCCATTCCCCTACCCTGCACACACACAGACCCACCAACACCCATGCACATATTGGGGACAGTTCTTTTTTTATGAACAAGGTAGCTGAGATGGAAAGCATGGTGGTTTCTCAATTGCAGTCACTAATAATGGGGCAAATTAGGTTGCACCGGCCTTGACTTGACCTAAAGTATAAATAATGAACTAATCATGCTATGCTAAACTTTGGTTAACCAGTTAACCTTGCATCAGCCTGAAGTTTGAGACATATAAATCTTGGAACATTTAATACCCTCAGTTTTGCTTTTTTACCTTACTGGATAATCTTACTTTTGCAGGATTAATATATTTTGAAGAATATGTAGATGTGACATACATTCAGTGCAAGGTTACAACTGCCGAAAATTGGATATGTTGCTGAAAATTTTAATAGAAGAAGCAATTCAATTTCTAGAACATGGGGGAAAATAAGGGAAAAATCAAAAATAGCATAAAAACACATGTAGAAAAAGAAAGAAAAAAGAAGAATGTGTAACAAATATGAATACTAACACACAAACAAGTATACTTGTGATTAAAAAGAACATGTGCAAGAAGACAAAAGGCAAGTTTATGAGGCAAAACTACAAACTATCAAACAAATACGACCTATTAACATACAGAACACAAAAAAAAAAAAAACTATTATGACTACATGAAGTATTTGGAGATCATAATTTTTAATGTTCTTAAGTTACAAAGACACAGATCAATAATTTGATTTAAGAATAACCATATAATACAAATATGACAATAAATCTTGTTAGAATTCCCAAAGGTTCATTATAGAATTTCCTATTGTCAACTGATTGATAAAATTCTTTAGTGTCTTCAGAAATATATAAATTCAAAGGTACTAATAAATTCCTTTAACTTCAAAAAAGAAGTCTATGTATAACACAATGAGCATGGAATTCTTGAAAGTGAGGATTTAAGGTGGCACTCAAGCAAAGTTTCATAAGCCAAGAAGTGACAGACTGCCAATTTGATTGAAAAAAAAAATGTCCATTTAAAAATAAATAAGTAAATAAAACATATAATGCCTTAACAGCTCTTGTAAATGTGAATGATACATACTTCTATTGGCAAGAGATGCATTTGTCCGCATGTACTTGGCTTTCACATCCTGAGAAAACATAAAGCATGGAATATAAACAAAATAATAATAATAATAATAATAATAATAAAAATGTTTAAGAAGGAAAGGCAATAAAAGACAAAGCACCTACAGGTTGAATGCTGTCCACAGAAGTGGGCTTCCTTTTCGTGATTGCACTTTTCAAGTAGTTGTTCTCAAAAGGACTTTGAGGACTTTTATTCTCGCATATATCAGTGGCATCACCATTGTTAACTAAGAGCTTTTCATTTTCATTGTCCCTGTCATTCTCTTTTACTGACTTGTGCTGAAAGTAACGACTCCTTACAATGATTTTTCTATTCTCTACTGGCATCTTGCCCTCAGCTGCATCTAAGTCATACTTACATTCGTGCTCCTTATGCAATGCTAGACAAGGTTTATGTATAGAATGCCTGTACTGTTGCAACAAAGAATGTTCTTGACTTCTCCTGTCACCTGCCATGTCTTTCATGCCATTTAGTACTTCTTTTGTCCACAGACATATGAATTGAATCTTATAGTTCAAGTTTCAATACTCAAATGTGTAAACCTAGTTTAGAAAACACCATATCCTTACCATGACTTGCAGATTCAATAAACTCGGGAGTTTTTGCAGCACCAACATCTTCCACCTATCAAAAAGACCATAAACAATGGCAGAAAAATGCATAAGAATGGTGCCAACTACCAAACAGTATTTAGCTAAAATATGCAATTGCTCTAATTGATATTACTCACAGAGTCATTAGAAGGAGTGGCATTGCCCAGATTTCCTGATTTGAGTACAGATGCTGACAAGCAGGTTGTAGGAGGAAATCCATGAACTGGATTAGAATCATTTGGTGTGATTCGAGGAGCCCTGAATTTTCCTTTTGCTTCAAGAGATGTAAAGCCTTCATTGTTAATTGAAAACAATGTCAAAAAACATGCACACAAACAATGAGAACTATTAGAAATATGAATGTAATGCAACTACTAAGCAACCATGTCACAGAAACTTAAATAAATAAAGCCACTGCTCCCAGGATCAAATGTCCAAATAAATTGAAATGCACGTGCCTGATGCACATCCTCCTATCATAAGCCATTGCCATCTGACTTCTCTAACAAATATTTAGATCTTCCATCCCATTTGTGTTTTCATTTATAAGTTTTTATCCCCCAATATCATGTCCTTTCCTGCTTAACCTTCAGTTGGAAACTTGATGCTGTCACCCATTTGCCCCCAATGCAACATTTGACAACCCTTGAAGGATGATGTAGAACCAAGAAAAATGGCATGCACAAATACTTTCCAAACATATAAACAGGAAAATTCAGCAGCACATAAAGTGTAAATTTCATTAGGACATTAGTATGATTGGTATATTTCCCAGACATATGAACAGGAAAATTCAGCAGCATATAAAGTGTAAATTTCATTAGGACATTAGTATGATTGGTATATTTCCCAGACATATAAACAGGAAAATTTAGCAGCATATCAAGAGTAAATATTTTATGAAGTTAGTATATTTTCTGAAAAAAAAAAAAAGAAAAAAAAAAGAGTGAAAACACACACACAAACACTTCAGATCTCCTAAAGGAAGTATTCTTGCATGGCATAGGATGCTCAACAGCATTTCTTTTACTTAGGTTGAAATGACTGCTGCATGAACATAAAAGATGTTCATTAACCAAAAGGAAGGAAATAACTGTTAATAAAATATATAAAGTGTTTTCTAAGATTAACAAAATTAAAGTTAAGAAAAAATTGGCTTAGATGGATACAGAAATAGTTAGTCAGAAGATTCTTCTGAGCAGGTAATTCTATCTTTTTCCTTTCACTTTCAGGTTTAAAGCTCTCGAGTTGATACGTTCCATCAAGCAGCAACCCATCACTGGCATTCTGCCCCTGTTAGGCAAAAGAAGATAGATGCATCAAGCTCAAATCCTAATGATTAAGGAAAAGGAATCATTTTTATTAAGACAATTTCATAAACTTTAGCAATAAGCGCTATTCCCAGTTAAGGGTTTGGAATTGGGTTGTTCATATCAAGTTACAAGAGTAATTCTTCTGCTTAGCCATTTCAATGTCATTTTCAATCTATGCATCCCCAATAAGGGCTTCATATTTAACTAAGGATTTATTGATTCTAACTTTGAGAGAGAAAGAGAAAACTAAGGGTATGTTTGATAACCGTTTTCTAACTTAGAAAACACTTTTAACAAACTTTAGATAGAAAACAGTTTTTTCAGAATTTGCTCTGAAACAGGATTTTTTTTTTTTTAAACAATTCTGAGGTGCTTTCAATTGTTTTTTGAGCAAGAATTGAAAATTTGATCATATAAGCTTTTGCATTCTACATAAGTATATAATACCTTTATGAGGAATAAGCCGAGAAAACTGTTTTTCATATTTGAGTTCCAAACCAGAATTTGTTCTCAAAAGTAATTGAGAACTGTTCTCAAAAGTCATTTTTTGAGAACTATTTTTGAAAGCATTGCCAAACAGGCCCTAATATGTTCTAGGAAGAAAAATAATTAAATGTATAACACCATTGTCATCCTCATAAAGAACTTCAAATAATTTAGGGATGCCAAGACAGTTGAGATCTTTGAAACAATATAGAATTGTGTGGAAATGTATCAGATTGAGTACAACCATCCATTTTTTACAACAAACAGGCAGATTATTTGTTCCAAGACAACAAGGGCATGTTTGTCACTTTTTGTTTCTTCATGGAATAATTCTTTCAGAATTTTCCCTTTTTAGTGACCAATCTTTCCCTGTTTTCTTTTCTCTAGTCCACCAACACTATTACCACCTTAAAAATATAGTTCACAATAATTAAATTATGTAGTTTTTTTGAGAATTATTTATCCTTCCAAAGATCAATCTCATTCTTTTTAGGGTCAATGATACATGTATCACACATATGACTAGAGCCGAGTAATAACTATTAAGCTACTAGCACATCCATGTCGACATGATACAATATGGGCATGGACATGAGCATGGGATCCTTATCGGATGATCCTACTTTACTTTGGAACTAGCTATTTGACTCTGATTGATTTATTTTTCTATTTTCAACTTCCTCAACAAATAATTACATTGAAAAAAAGGAAGAGTTTGCTAGAGTGAGCTTCTCAACATATAGCAATAAATTAAAAAAGAGTTTTTATCAAAGATATTTTTGTTTTTTATTGATATAAAGTTGGTTTCTTTCTTTTTTTCCTTTTATTATGTTATATCCAAGTGTCCATACCCATTATTGAAATCCTTCATTCCTTTTTAGCCAAATCCTTATACACTAAAATTTGTAGGTGTAAAATATCAAACACCTAGACACGTACAAGTATTCAACACCAGTACCCAAACCCATGCAACACAGCCAAAAGATTAAACCTTGTTTGCCCATGGGTTGAACTTGCATGAGGATTCCATAAATAAAGAAAATCAACAAGTGGTATGATTCAAACTAATTACCTTCTTAAAACCAAAATTCTGATGACATGTTAAGCAATCTATTTGAACCAAAAGCTTAAATTGTTAGGTAGGGGGCCATAGATGTATCAAGCTAACTTTGACTAAAGCTCTAACAAAGACTTCAACAAAAAAAGACCTCAGCATTTAAGAAAAAGAAATACAACTAGAAGCATAACTTCACTAAATTAGTTGTCTAAAAATAATATAATAAAAGTACCTGAAATGGCATTTTTGTGAATGGATCAAGATCTCCTGTTGCTATACCTTTAGCTATATCTTGTGATATCAATGTAATAATGGTTAAGATATGATCTGAAAGATTTATGATAAAGTGGTGCAACTCATTATTGGCAGAGCATTAGACTAGTACAATGAAATTTACATCAAGGATATGGGCCTAAGAAGTCCAAATCATCACCAACATTGTCAGATAGGACAGACAAATGTACAATATCTTCAATTGTGGGATCATAAACTCGTTGATGCTGAAAAGTCAACATTGCTTTCTTGAAAGATTCTTCATAGAGGGGTGGAACTGAACCTGTAGCATACCTCAAGTGCTTAATCACCTGGAAATAATATTGGTGTATGACCCAGATCAGATGTTTTCAAAACTTGATCAGACAAAAGTATAAGGAAACATTTGTAATAAAAAAATTAAAAATTAAAAATTAAAAAAAAAAGTTAAAAATAAGGGCAAAAATGAAATTCCAGGAAATATGCAATTATCAATATCAGGTGCACTAGCAAAAAATTGGGTTTTATCCCTCCATATAGTAAATGCAATTATGAAACAGATCAGGCATCAGCAGTTTAAAATTTAAAACTCACCTTGTCATAACTTTTGAACTTCTTAATAAGTGCATGTGCCTTTTTCAGGCCCATTCCTGGAAGAGACTGCAAATAGTCACAACCACTCAAAATGCACATTTCAAGAATCATTTGCTTAGTAAATCCTCCAAAACTCAGCTCCTTGTTCTGTTGTATCATAGAATACTTAAACTCAACACCTTGCCCAAACTTGTCCATTTTAAAGATAATCTGGATTTCAGAAAGGATTAAAGCATCCCCGTTGACCAGTCAGATATCAGCTCTAAAATGAAACATGACAGATCAGTCTTAAAGAGGAAATGATAATAAGTTTCAAATCATCAACAGAGAGATAACTCACCCTTGGACAACCAAATGGTATCATATCGGAGTCCTCAGTGATAATTGCATCAACCTGTTGGCTGACTGCCAAGAAGGTCATTTGGGCATCTGCCTCATAAGGAGCCACAATATAGGATACATTCTCCTGCTTTAAGACCTTCCACATGCAATCATATCAATGGAATAAGATATAAAATTATCTAGAACTAAGAAAAAAAGAAGAATATATTTGAAGCAACACAAATTCTTTAGATTATATCCCAATAAACTTGTATCGGGGCCTGCAAAGTTAGTTGAACATTTTCTTATAAAAACATTTCCCTACCTGAATTAGTTCACGTGCAATTGAAGGTGAGATGTCAACTGCCTTTTGATAGCACTCATAAGCTGCAGCAGAATTTCCATTCGACTCATGCTCAATAGCACGTGCAAGATTTTCCTTCCTCACCCTAGTTTGTAGTGTAAACTTTTTTTAGTTCAAAATCTATCATTAGACACATAATGTGGCTATCAAATCTCAGAACTAATTCCTTTCCTACCACAAATTACATGAATTTAATGATAAGTGCAGCAAATGAATCAAACGAGGATCTCAAACACAAATTACAAGGTTTAGTAGTATGCCTACATTCAGGAGGAGATAAGCAAAGTTGCATGTATTTCTTAGAATTAAATGCTTCTTATGTTTATTGTTTCTAATGCAAAAACAACTTAGAGTGTGTTTATGTGAGTATCTGTGTAGTTGCACATATATTCAACTTAAATCAATTGAACAAGCAATGTTCCGATAGCTTGTTATCCAACATGAACACTGTGTTATGTCTAGTGGCATATCTTTTACATAGCTTGTCCCAAACTCCAAAAAAGACTATGACGGTAGCATTAGATCAATGGCTAGCTCTACACATGAATACTCAAAAACATCCACATGCCATATACAAAATATCCTCAAGCAAATTCATAGTTAACCCTGTCCCAGTATGACAAATGAAAAGCTGCTTCATTTTTTTTTTGATTGGCAAACACACAAAAAACATATATTAGAAAAGGGCCCCTTGAGGCAGGCCCAAAAGCATATAGGGAGTACACAAGAGGCGCCCAAGGGCACAAAAAGAATCGGAAATACAATACCAACCCTCAACTAGCACCTAGCCAATCAAAAAAACTGAGTAAAGAGAGAGGACCATCATTTACAACCGACTTAGTTCACAACCAAAGATTACAAACAAAAGAATTTTTCAACCTATGCATTGAAAGCTCCTCATTATCAAAAGCAATCCTATTTCTTTCCTTCCAAACTGTCCAAAAAATACACAAAGGGGCTGCCTTCCACACCTTTCTGCGCTTCTTGCCCAAGTTAAAGCCACACCAACCACTAAGGGTATCTCTAACCGAATAAGGCAGGACCCAAGTAACACCAAAAAAAGCAAACAATAACTCCCATAACACTCTTGCCCTAGAGCACTGAATAAGAATATGATCAATAGACTCTTCTTCCTCACAGCAAAGAAAGCATCTGTTAGCTAAACACCGACCCCTCTTTTTGAGTTGATCCAAAGTTAGCACCTTACCCTAAGAAGCTTCCCAAGCAAAGAAACACACTTTAGTAGGCACACAAGGATTCCAAATGATGTTGATAGGGAACTAAACAACTCTTCTTGAAACTAAAATACTATAAAGAGATTTAACTGAGAAAATCCCATCCTTTGTCTCTTTCCACAGCATTCCATCTTCCATAAGAGGATTAAGCCTCCTACCCCGGATTGTCAAAAGTAATCTCTCCACCTCCCAATCATTAAAGGGCCTAGAGAAGTTAGGACTCCAAACCCCTTCTCCTCCCGAATGATCCCACAACTCCTCTAACCAAGCCTCTTTATATGTTGCAAAGGCATACAAAGAGGGAAAGGCATTATAGAGAGTGAAATTCCTACACCAATTATCTTTCCAAAATTTCACCCTTCTACCATTCCCCATAGAAAAGCCCACTTTGTTTTGCAAAAGAGCGCCTTCCTTCCTTATGTCCTTCCAAAAGCCTACTCCAAAGCCCTCCCTGACATCTTTAGTATACCAACCCCCTTCTTTCTCCCCGAACTTCCTACTAATGACGCACCTCCAAAGAGTATCCCTTTCATTCGCAAAGCACCAGTTCCACTTACATAAAAGGGCCCTATTGAGAGTAGACAAACGTCTAACTCCCAAACCACCCTTCCTTTTATCCAAACACACGGTATCCCATTTCACTAGATGAGGCTTCCTCTCCAAAGCTCCTCCTCCCCACAAAAAATCCCTTTGAATTTTTTTCAGTCTTAAACTAACCACTCTAGGAATTCTTAGTAAAGACATCAAGTATATGGGCATACTTGACAAGGTGCCGCGAATTAGAGTCATTCTCCCGCCTTTGGAGATAAATTGTCTTTTCCACATGGCAAGCCTTTTCCGGAACCTCTCTTCCACCCTATCCCAAATGGCCACGAACTTGTGATTCGACCCCCAAAGGGATCCCCAAGTAAGAAGTTGGCAACCTTTCCACTTTACAACCAACCTCAAGAGCCAACACCTCTAGATTCTCTACTCTCCCAACTGGCAAGATTTCACTCTTATCCAAATTGATTCTCAAACCTGATATGGCTTCAAACCACATCAACTACCAGCTTAAATAAGCCATCTGGTCTTGGGATGTATCATAAAAGACTAAAGTATCGTCGGCGAACAGCAAATGAGATACCAAAGCCCCGTCTCCTCTTCTTCCTTTTATCCTGCAGCCTGAAAGAAACCCCCATCTCACAGCCCTAAGGATAAGCCTACTAAAGGCCTCCATCCCAATCACAAAAAGATAGGGAGAAAGTGGATCCCCCTGACGCAATCCCCTTGAACTGTTGAAGAAACCCTCTGGAGTACCATTGATTAAAACAGAAAATGTTGCTGTGGAAATGCACCAAGATATCCAACCAATCCACTTCTCCCCGAAACCTATTCTTTGCAATACCAACAACAAGAAATTCCAGTTTAGGTGATCGTAAGCCTTCTCTATATCCAGCTTGCACAACACCCCGCTCTCATTTCTTTTCAGCATCGAGTCTATTGCCTCATTGGCAATTAGGGCAGCATCAAGAATCTATCTTCCTTCAACGAAAACATTTTGAGCCAAAGACACCACCTTTCCCATGACCTTCTTAAGCCTATTAGCTAACACTTTTGCCAACAGTTTATACAACCCCCCTACCAAACTTATCGGTCTAAAATCCCTAAGATCCTCCGCACCCGCCTTTTTAGGGATAAGGACCAGGAAAGTTGAGTTTAGACTCTTTACGAATCTACCATGCTCATGGAATTCCTTCAAAAAGCCCATAACCTCTTCTTTCACAAAATCCCAACTAAACTGCCAAAAGCTGAGAGAGAACCCGTCTGGACCAGGAGCCTTGTTCCCATTCAGATCTGAGAGGGTAGAGAAGACCTCTTCCTCTGTAAAAGCCTCCTCCAACCTAGTTGCCTCCTCACCATCAATCCTATTAAAATCCAACCCATCCATAGATGGGTGCCATTCACCAGGATCTGTCAAAAGATTCTTAAAGGCTCCAACCACCCCCCCTCCCTTAATTTCCTGCTCCTCTGTTAACCAGGTTCCATTAACCTTTATCTTAGACAAACAATTTTTCCTTATGTGGGAGTTGGCCATCTTATGGAAGAAACCAGTATTTTTGTCACCCTCCTTCACCACACTTCTCTTGATTTTTGCCTCCATGAGAACCCATTTTTCAAAATCCCCTTTTGCTTCCTTTCTAGCTTCCAACTCCTCCACGGATAAAATACGCCTCTTCTCCTGATTATCCCAGAAATCCACTTTGTCCAAGGCCAATCTCTTATTCACTCCCACCTTCCCAAAAACATCCTTGTTCCAAGATTTTAAGATGACCTTCAAAGCCTTCAATTTCTTTGCAAGGATGAAACTGAATGAACCACTAAATCTTAAACCTTGCCACCATCCCTTCAACAAATCCTTAAAACCCTCCTCCTTAAGCCACATATTTTCAAACCGAAAGGGGATAGGCCCCCTCCTCACCCTTCCCCCATCCAATAGGATAGGAAAATGATCCGACATTGGCCTAGGAAGAGTACTCTGCACCACCCCATTAAAATAGGCCTCCCAGTCCTTCGTCACCAAAAAAGGATCAAGTCTTGACATGGTTTGACTGTTCAACCCTCCACTCCAGGTAAACGGGCCCCCTTGAAGAGGGAAGTCCCTCAAATCTAGATCATCAATCACCTCCGAGAATCTTCTCATTGAAGAAGACACTCTGCCTCCTCTTCTGCACTCATTCGGAAACCTGATCATATTAAAATCTCCTCCAATACACCATGGATCATTCCACCGCCCACGGATGGCCCCTAATTCTTCCCAAAATAATTCTCTGTATCTTTTCAACGTAGGACCATACACTCCTGAAAAAATCCATCTGAATCCATCTTCAACATTCTTAAAATGACGTGAAATGGAAAAAAGACCCACTTCCATTCCCATTAGCTCTAACACCCTATTATCCCAGAATACTACCACCCCTCCAGATACACTCCTGGCATTCAAAGCTCCCCACTCCAAAAATCTCCCCATCCCTAGGCTCCGCACCACCCCTAAAGACATCTCAGTCATTTTAGTCTCCTGAAGGCAAACTAAATCCACTTTTTGGGATCTAATTAAGGCTTTAATTAGTTTCCTCTTATTTCTGTCATTCATCCCTCGAACATTCCATGATAACAAATTTATCTTCATTTAATACATAACGCTTTGTCCCCTCCTCTTCTGTCCGACCATTTCTTTCTGCTCTCTCCATCGTAATTAATAGAACATTCTAACATTTTTACTTCCCGATCAAACCTAGTCAGTCCTAGAGTTCCCTTTTTCTTGCCTTGATCTCTTCTGGTTTTCAATCTTAGCAGCAATTTTAGGATTTCCCCTTCAACGCCTTTAGTCGAGAACCCCAACGACTGACTGAATTTCACCAAACTACTTTCATCCCACTTATTCCCAGGATTCTCCCTTTCTTGCATCTCCTCAACAGCATCCAACATATTACCCTTGGACTTTTCCTCCACCAAGTCCATCACCCACGGGCTGCCATCCTTCAACACTGCACACAATGGGGATTGAAACCCAACACCTTCAACAATCTCATCCAATCCCGAAGGGCCCCTCACCACCAAAGCCCAATCACACCCAGAAGAAGGAGTAGAAGAGAAGAAATCCTGAACCCCCCCCCTTATGTGTGCTCCAACCATCAATCAGAGAATAGACCAAGGTAACTCTATCCCCACTTGGGAAAGATGAGGAGTTCAGCGTAACTAAACCTATTTACTATTTGGAGTAGCATTAAAGTGTTTAAACCCCATATCCCAAAGGATGAGGAAATTAAATGACCAATCATGGTATTTTTTGTCCAACCTATATCTGGGTTTAAAACCACATCTGGATCTTTCATGTTGATTTATATACAATATGCCTAATTAAATAAGAGATATGATTTATACAATTCTACAGGTAATATTTGAAAATCAATTCTAGAGTTAGGCAGGCTTAAAACCAGATCAGTTCTGAGCAGAAAAATATCTGAAATCATGATGATTGCAAAGCCTCCGGCTGTTTAACCCATTGCCACCATTGAACCCCCCAAAAAAGTAAGAAAAAATATTTAAAAAAAAAAAAATTGTATTGTTTATTAAGTTTAGGTTAAAAACCACAATTATCTCTACCAAGGTGTTTAAAGAGTTGCTAGATACTTGAATAAAATGTTAAGAAAATTTCTTACAGTACACACTCAAGTGAATCAAGCTAACACACATGAAATTGAGGTTTTGAGAGATGTCTACAATACCTTGCACGCTTGTTCTCCTGTTCAATCTTCATTGGTAGGAGACCTCCATCGAAAACAAGAATAGGTTCAACACCATAATGGCGGAGCAAGTTCACTCTATGCATGCAATAATCAATATGCCTAGAAAATCAGACACAAGAAAAACATATGTTAAATACAATGTTCCTCTGCAATAACAAAAGGAAAAAAACTATTTTCCTTCAATCTTATACTGTTTCTTCATGTATGGATTTATTTCCTAGCAACACAATCACACCATGAATGATGTCTTCAAAATTTTGTCATTCCACTAGGCAATGTCAAAGATACTGTGGCTATACTAACACTAATATAGCGTTTTGCTATCCTTTAACCTCATTTTTTTAGGAAAAGAAAACAACTCAGAATTTTAGAGTATAATATTTTTTTTCAATTTTTAGAACCCACAAATAACTCTGCTCTAAGCCTGCAATATCTACTTGGCTTAGTTGGGTAGATTTTTTTTCCACTTCTGTTGAGCAACAACAACACAAAATAAAATACCTCAAATATGTATTTCTTTCTTACTCCATTTGTTTCTTGGAAACAATTGGAGAAACAGGGAAAAAAATACGGAAAATATAAATTTAACCTGAAAAAAAAAAAAATCATTTTTCTTTTCTCCCATTCTTTTTAAACACCAAACAATGCATAATTATCCCCAATTTACAAGGCAGCCAAAAAGATGGCTAATGAGGCAGAAAGAACGATCCTTTGAGGTTTCCTCTAATTGATACCATTTTGTTCTCCAAAATCATAGAAATTTTGGCATTCATTAATATCTACAGGTAACAATGACAATAAAACTAACTGAAATTTAACAAATGATCAATACAAGAGAACCCGTCTTCCCCAAGCCCAGAACCCCCACCGCCATTGCCAAAGAAAAGCCTGATCAAAGACCTCACACCCAAAATGAGAATTTCCAAAGTGTGGATTGAGAGACAGGCATTGACCTGGAGGTGGGTATGGATTTGCAGAGCTGTTTGCTGCAAGATAAAGCACCTTTGTGGAGCCAAGAATAGGTGTCTACGGCCACAGAGCAACCCTTTAGGTCCTTGATGTGAAAGGGCACCATGATCGATTTCAATAGTGGTAGAAGCCCTTGAATCCCCATCTCTGCTAGCTCTGATCGACGTCTGCAACTCCAATGCTGATCAAAACCCTAATCTTGATGCTGCATTGCGGCAGCAACACCCATTTTAGAGAGACAGAGTAGAGAGGGAAAATGTGTGAAATGGCGGGAAGGTTTTGAGAAATAATGGATGAGAAAGGAAAAGAGGTAGCAGTTTAGGGTGTGTTTGGAATTAAGTTTTTTCTTCTGTTTTTTTTTTGGGGGGGCGGGGGAATGGGCATTAAAAATACAAATTTGAGTTGAAAATAATTTTCTGGAAAAAAAAAAAATGTCTAATTTTTATTTTTTTTTACTTTAAAAAACGTGACGTTCTCTCCTACGTTAAATTCGATAAGAATCTTTAATTTGCATTGTTAAAAAAAAAAAAAAAAAAAAAAAAAAAAAAAAAAAAACGAGGTATTTTTGCATATACATTTAATAATTAAGTGTTGGTTTCAACTTTCAATACATATCATATTTTTTATTTAAAAAAATAAAATAAAATATGTATTTAAAAGTATAATATTTTGCACAGAAAATATAAATTTATTTTATATATCTAAAATTTATTTTTAAAAATTTTAAAATTTGAGAAAATAAAAAAATAAATTGTATCCCAATTTACTTTTTTAATATTAGTCTTAAAATTTTATTATATCTTATATAAAAATTATTATAATTTTAAAAATAAAAAACAATAAATGTAGTGCCAACGAAAGCTTTGATGTCAATAATGTTAGTTTAATAACACAAAGATAAAACAATCACACATACGGTACACAAGGTTTTAATGTGGTTTGGCTAACCATGCCTACGTCCACGAATGAGAGATAATGATTCCACTATACAATAAAAAATATTATAAAGGATAGAACCAGATACAACTATTGGGTTCCCGAAATATCTCATGTTTCCCCACTCTTTATATCCATACCTTACTACGAGCCCTCTCGCTCCACCAAGTACCTCCCGTTCTTCCTCACATCTCTATCCACCTCGTATAGTCTCTACAGGTCCATCTCCATCTCATGACTTTTTCCCCTCAAGTCTAATATTACAATAATATATCAACCTATAAATATTCTATATAATATTCTTTACAAAAATGAATCTATACTAATTAGGAATTTGGGACACTTCCTAACAATCTCCACCTTTGACCAAATTCCATGAATTTAATCTTCAATCCCTCCATGACACAAACCTTTTTGTATCATATCACCACGAAAGAGCAATCAACTCCACTTTCAGTGAAAATTCCTTTTGTTTTCATCTTGTGTGTTTTGTGATCTTTTACTCTTCCATCAATCTTCAACCCAAGCTCTGATACCAATTGTAGTGCCAACGAAAACTTTGATGTCAACAATGTTAGTTCAAGAACATAAAGATAAAACAATCACACATACGGTACACAAGGTTTTAACGTGGTTCGGCCAACCATGTCTACGTCCACGGATGAAAGATAATGATTCCACTATATAATAAAAAATATTATAGAGGACAAAACCAGATACAACTATTAGGTTCCCAAAACGTCCCATGTTTCCCCACTCCTTATATCCATACCTTAATACGAGCCCTCTCGCTCCACCGGGTACCTCCCGTTCTTCTTCACATCTCTATCCACCTCGTATAGTCTCTACAGGTCCATCTCCATCTCATGACTTTTTCCCCTCAAGTCTAATATTACAATAATATATAAACTTATAAATATTCTATATAATATTATTTACAAAAAGAAATCTATACTAATTAGGAATTTGGGACACTTCCTAACAATAAATGTATCGATAGTATACTTAGCATTTAGTTGATGTACTAAAAAAATAGTTATACTTCCTTATAATTTTTTATTATTAACCCCAAAAAAAACTCTCCTAAATAGTGTTTTAACACGTAGATTATGATTTCCACTTTTCTTTTACCAGCATTAGTAATTTAATTTAACAAATATTTATGTGAAACTAAGGTTTGGTTAATATCAATTTAAATTATAATAAAATAGTATTTGAAATTAATGATTATATTTCACATGTATTTAGACAAAAAGGATTTAAAAAAACCATCAAATATATATCAAGTCAAAAATAAATCAAGAAGAATAATGAAACCGAGATGATAGTTGAAGCTAATTTTTTTATAATCTTTTTGTGAGGTTGTGGGTTCATCAGGTTTATATTGTATTATTTTTTTATTAAAGCACCTATAATCATTAAATAGCATAAATTGGTTTTATTTATTTTAAAATTAGTTGATTTTGTGTTTTAATTAAAAATCTTAAATCGAATCCTTCGTAAACTTGTTTTTAAAGGATTTTAAAAAGTTGAATATAAATTATTGGAGGTTATAGAACTCTTATCAAAGTCTTTTATATGCAACTAATTGATGCACGAAATAACAAGTTGAGTCAATTAAATTTGATCGATTGATGTCTATTTACATTATCTCTTTTCCAATAGCATATATTTAACTAATTAAGAACCAATTGAGCTAGTCGAGGGCGATTGAACTAATTGGGCAATAATAACCTCAATGACTAGTTTGGGTTTTCAAATCCTATTTAAAGGCTCAAAATTTGTTATATTTTTTATAAAGAGTTGTAAATTACTTTTAAATATTATTCTGAGTCTTAAAACAACGTTTTTAGAGTGTATTTACTTTTCAAACTTACATTTTATATTAGTATACTACTCAACCCTAATTTATTTATATTCTCTTTGAGCAAATATTATAAATTAGAAATCTTTTTCTTCATGTTATGAAGGCACTTTAGAGCCATAATTGAAATGGAAAATTTTGAAAACTTTATATTGAAAAATCTTTTTGGAACCACAATCCAAAAGAGTTCTTTGAGTCCTATGTCCAATAAGGTTGATTAAAACTATAACCAAATTGTAAAGCTTGAAGACTTAAGTTTAAAGTTTTTATTAATAGAAACATCGCTTGATTAAAAGCTTGAAGAGAGTGGATATAAGTTTGATTATGCCGAACCACTATAAAAAACCGATATTTACAATATTTATTCGATACCCTTTTATTTTATGTGTAAATTATTCTTCCATTATATTTGTTTTATAATTGCATATAATGCTGACCTACGTTTTCTAAATTTAAATTTACAAAAAGTAATATTCACTCTATTCGCCTCCTTTTAGGATCATTGATATATTTCATAGTCCAAATAAAAGAGTCGGACTCCTTCCTATATTTTTCTCTTTTTTCTTTCTAATATATTCCTATTTCAAACCCCCTTTATATTATTTATGATAAACTAAATTACAAAATTTGAATTTTTTATTTTCACATATTCTTACATTTCATTTCTTTATCTGATATTAAGATTACGAATAGACATTGAAAAGTATCAACTATCAAGAAAAAAAAGGTTAATTTAATAATATGAAGAATGTAAAAATAATAAATATTACAAAAAGAACATATTTTTAAAAATAGAGAAAATCTTAATATTTATTTATCTACCTCAATTTAAATAAATAAAAAAACAAGCCTTTTAGGTGACTTCAGATTGTTAACTAGACTAACAAAGAGGAAAAACAATAATTATATAAATTATTTTCATTTTTTTAATATAAATAATTATCATAGGCCGGTTAGGTAACTATTTTCTAAAACAATTATTAAAAATAGATTTTGACAATAGTTTTTAAAAACTATTTTATGAAATTTGCATAAAAAAGTTCCGTTTGAAAATCTAAAATATTTTTAATATATTTTAAAAATAATTTTTATATATAATATTTATTTTTAATCATTTTATATATTTATATAATTATTTATTAAAATAGTTATATCAAAAAAACAAATAAAAATAATATAAAATAATTAAAATAAAATATCTAAAAATACTTTATTTGAAATAGAAATATATATATATATATATATATATATATATATATACTTTTTTGTCTTTTGTTCTAAAAAAAAGCCTATTTTTAAAAACAATTCCCGAACAAACCCGTATCTTTCACATTACTCTATGAAATCTGCACAATTTATTGAAAACAAAACTGTGGATTTTTGGAAATTTCGCAAAAGATTCAAAGCTATTCTTTTAGAATTCAATACCATATTAATTAGGTTTTTTTTTTTTTTTTGTGACCATTTTTCAAATTTTCAAGAGACGTGAAAATTATTGAATACATAAGGTCGGTAGTGAGTATCCTATCTTTAGTATATACTCATTTATATATTTTGAATAACGACATTTTCTACTAATTCACAATGGGTTGTGCACATACAATAGAAGTAGCCATCAACTTGATGGGCTATGCTTTGGAGTTAATATTCATTATTGATACCCACTGAAGAGAGACGACATCGACTTGGGTTTTTGAATTCACGTCTCATTTTCAATTTTAGTTTGAAAGTAATATCCATTGAAAATGACTTCCCACAAATCAAAATCTATAGACTTTAAAAATCAAGTCTGTTTTTTTTATCCTATAAGAATAATAATTTTCGGAATACCAATTGTTAGGATTTTAGTTAATTCAACCTAAGGTAATTACTTTAAAGAGAGGTGAATATGGTATAGTTTTATTTTATAAATTTAAATTATGTAAATATAATAGATAATCATATGTAAATATACAACAAATATAATAAAAAGTAATTGCATATAAATTAAAAAGATTAGGAAAAAATAAAGCTAACACAAGATTTATAGTAGTTCAATCCAATCTCACCCTACCTCGATTATTCTCTAATTTCAATTTAAGGCTTTCAAATTTTATGATTGGATTGACATGTTTTAATTGACATTTATAAATACTTCAAGAGATATCTCACTCTTGAGTACCCAAATGATACCTTGCACTTAGTGAACACTAAGTGATACATCACACTTGGTATCCCCTTACAAAGGTTTAGAAGAAATGGTAAGGGATATTTTAAAAAAATTATAGTATAAAATTTAGGTTTAAATGATATAAGATAAATTGAGATTGAACGTTGTATACTAATGATATGCAAGTTTAAAACAAGGTATATTAAAAAACATTTCTCAAATGCTCAAATAATGTTCGTAAAAGATTTAGAACTATTGTACTTTTTAAACAAAGAAGTTTGAAGTATTTTTATGGGACTTTAAAGGTTAAATTAGCTATTAGACACAATTTAGGGTTATTCAGTTGAACACCAATTCAACTAACTCACTAGTCTTAGATGCTATAGTAAGTGATCATTGGGTTGATCGGACCTTGTATGATCGAGGTTTAACCTCAACCATTGAATACACGCTACTATAAGAGATACCATGTACAAATGCATCTCGATCGATTGAGCCAATGGTTCAACTAGTTCCTCTATGTCTCAACCAGTTTGATTGTAAAGTGCCTAAAATATCTTGGTTTAGGGTTTGAAACATTTGATAACTAGCATTCAACTTCTTAAAACCTTTTAAACCAACATTAAAAAACATTTGACACAATGGTTTAAATGAAAATACAAAATTATCAAATTAAATAAGATTTTAAAGCAATATCAAATTAAATAATCTTGGGTGCATAAATAAAAATAAGATGTATAATCCTAACATAAAAATAAGATGTATAATCCTAACATATCAATGACATTACAAAAAGTCTTAAACAAAGTTTTGACATTTTTTAAGATTTTTTTTTTCTTTTTTTTTTAATTGTCACTTTAAAAATCATCTTACTTAATCATACTCAAGATAAAACATTAATTTCATATCTTGTTTTATTATCATTAAAATTGAGATTAACTAAATTTTGGTTTAATAATTTTTACATTTTCTATTATCATTCATAAAAACATGCATATATATTTACAATATATATAGACTAGTACTTATACTTTTAGTTTAATTGTGTTTATACATGTCGGATAAATATATATATATATATATATATATATATATATAAATTATAAAAAACAAGAAAAACATATAAATGGAGATGTGCGAATATTAAACGATATTTCATTTCACAAAATTTTTATGGACTTCACAATAATTAGGCAAAAGTATGTAATCTCTACTACCATTATTATATTCATCTAACCCTTTCAGTAAAAAAAAAAAAATGTTTATGATAAAGGTGTTATTTTTTTCAATAAATAAATCTAAATATTGATGTATTTTTAAAATATTTATCAAAATAGTGTTTTTTTACCACATTAGCATCCACACAATTTTTTTATCATCGACTAAAATGGTTACTAGTAAGTATGATTTTAACAATGAGAATGATTTTAACATTGAAAAAAAGAAGGAAAAATCATGTAATTATATACTAAAAAAAAAAAAAGAATTTTTGAAAACTTTCATTTTTGACTTTCAAAACGCATGTTTAAAGAAAATAATTCCACCAACATATAATTCAACGGTGACATTACTAAAATTCCAAGATTGTCCTTCAACCCACTCCTCTAGCCAACTAACCCATTCATATATGTTTTTAACGTTACACGACAAGTCAAGAGAGCTTATAGTGTTTATCAATTTTTTTTTTAATTTTTAATTTTTAATTTTTATTATTATTTTTTCATGTGAACCAAAGTAATTATTCTTTTTTCTTTTTCCTTTATATTACTCTCAAGTCGCGTAGTCCTTGACTTTTTTTTTTTTTATATAATATATGGCCACAAGTTCTCTTCATAAAATCATTTCAATTTCACTTTTTCATCTTTTAATATTTATTAATTTTAATTATTTATCAACCCTTTAAATACAACATAATAATTAATGAAAATAAAGTCAATATAAACATAAATACGTAACAAATAAATTTAGAGGTTTAGGACATTAAATTTTACATATTCATGCTAAATAAAATATTTATTTGTTTGATAAATCTTATCCTATATAGATTAAATAAAATATTTTTATTGTATTATTTTATTATTATAAAATTTTAAAATTTCATATGAAAATCAAAATCAATGATCATGATTTTACTTTTTTGCTTATGATTCTCATTTGACAATGGTTTTAACTTTTTTTTCTTGATTAAAATATTTAATTTTTTATTTATATAAAATAAAAACTTGACCAAGTTTATAACCTTTTTAATATTTAATTTATATAAATAAAAAATACATTTTTCTCATTTATTGATTTCAATTATTTATGGACATTTTAAACACAAAATAATAATATATTATAAATAATTAACTATAAAAATTAATATAAAAATAAATAGATAATGAGCATATTAAAAGATTTATGACATAAGATTTTATACATTTATGATAAATAAGATATTTATTTATTTTATAAATCTTGTTGCATATAGATTAAAAAAATATTTTTTATATTATTTAATTATTTATATTTTTAAAAATTTAAAATTTCATGTGAAAATCGAAATTAAGGATCATAGTTTTAGTTTTTTGTTTAGGGTTTTAACTTAATTGTGATTCTAACTTTTTTATTTAATTAAAATTTTTTAATTTGTTATTCATATAAAATAAAAATTTCCTTGAGTTCTAACATGATTTATGGCTCCAATTGGCACACAGGTTCCTTTAAAGTATAACCTCAACTTGAAGCTCTAAACAATCAAAATTTTACTTCAATGACATGGGTGCACTACGAAGATTTTCAAATAAGGATTGAATGCACTAAAGAGGAATATGTGAACTTTTAATGAGAAACAGGTTGGTAGGGAGTTAATAGTCAATGTTCTCTATCAAATAAATGAAGCAAAATTCTCTATTTATAGGTTTTTAGCATTGGACACTAAAGAGAACACCAATTGACCTCATTCAACCAAGCTTCGATTTGACCGATTGATTAGTCATTGGACATTAATTGCATTGTAGGTGATCGTTAGACCGGACCTCAATCGAGAAAAGTAGCTTATCGATTGGGAAGACAAAACTATTGGATGTGAGAGAAAATTTTAGTGTCCTTGACTAAGAAAATGTAACCAATCAATTAGTTCCCTAATTAGTTGAGTAGCCTTTAGACCAATTTGCCTATTTTTGCTTGAAAACCTATATTTTTCAAATCATCTTTCTTCTAAAACTTAGATAAAGTCTTTTAAGTATTTTAGGAAGTCAAGTTTAAATCATTTTGCCTAAAGTTCAAGTAAGAATACTTAGGTTTAATAAAATTTTAACTTTAATGCATAAATCGAATATGAATTGATGCATGATTTAATATGAAAATACTAAGTGTACCAAAGTATTAATTCCTAGGCTTGAACACTCTTCATGCATGTTCACACTTCCACTCCTTTGAACCTTTGACGATTATCTTGAATTTACATTTAAATTTCTTAAATAAAAACTAAAACTCATCTTGATTTTTAGTCATTAATAAACTAATCATAATTTGTTATCATCAAAACATACTTAAAAAAACCCATGAGCTAACTTTTACACATGATAAGAATTATTAAATAATAAATATTTTATTTAACATGAAAATATAAAATGTTATATCTTAAATCTCTAAATTTGTTTTTTATGTATTTAATTTTATATTTTCTTCTCATTATATATATTATTTTGTATTTAAATAGTATATAAATAATTAAAATCAATAAATATTAAACGATGAAAAAGTGAAAAAAAAAATAAAATAAAAAATATTTCATAAGAGAACATGTTGCCAACATATTAAAAAAGAAAAGATCAAAAGTGGCGAGGAAAAAAAACCTCATGATTGATTTTACATGGTGAAACTAAAAAACAGACAAACTTATGAATTACCTGGTTAAAAAATGAAAAGAAAAAAGAAAAAAAAAATTGAGAAAAAGGTGAATTACATGGCAATCTTGAAATTTTAATAATATTATCATTGGAGTTCACTTGTTAGATAAATAAATATTTTATTTAATATAAATATATAAAATATTATATTTTAGACAATCTAAATTTGTTTATTATATATTTAATTTTATATTTTTTTTCTCATATTATATATATATATATATATATATATATATATATTATTGTATTTAAAGAGTTTATAAATAATTAAAATTAATAAATTGTAAAAAGATGAAAAAGTAAAATAAATAAATAAGATTTCACTTAAGAATGTGTAGCCAACATATTTAAAAAGAAAAGGTGAAAAGGGGGTGTCACTAAAGGTAATTGGAAAGAGAAGGACAAAAAAAAAGAAAAAAAAAAAAATCATGTGACATGATTGACCAAAAAAAAGAAAAGGTTAAAAGGGTTGTGCTCAAAGCTAATAGGAAAGAGAAGGATAAAAAATAAATAAATAAATAAAATTATGTGACATGATTGATTGTACGTGTGAAACTTAAAAAAGGGAACAAACTTTTTAATCAACTTCCATGACTTATAAAGTTAAAAAAATAAATAAATAAAGAAAAATGATTGGGGAAGGAGGTGAGTTAGAGGAGGGCAATTTTGAAATTTAAGTAATATTATTATTGAAATTATTTTTATACATTTTTTCAAATTTATTTTATTTAATTTCTTTTATCATATAAATATTAAATAATTTTAAAATATATAAAATTTTAATTAATTTTAATTGTATTTATTTATTTTTTAAAAAAATTATGATAAAAATAAACATAAAAAACTATTTTTCTTTTATATATTTTTTCTTTCCTGAAGCAAAGCGAATATGAAAGGCAGAAGCATCATTGATGTTCTAGAAATGCATCTAGATTTGAATTTTTTTTTTTTTTAAAGAAAATGGAATTCCTTCTGTGAGAAGCTCAACAAGGAGAGTCAGGACAAAAGTCCAAAACAAGGATAAAGTCCTTTTGAAGAAATCCATAATCAACTCATGCCTGCTATAGTAATTATACATGGCTGTGATGGGTGTGATGACCAGATTATTTTTCCAATTTACTATTATTATTTTTAATTATTTATGTCGCCTTCTGGAAATCAAGATATTATTGCAATACCCAGAATACCACCATCTGTTAGCAACCAAGAAAAATAATACATAAGTTAATGATGTTAATGTTCAAAATGACAAAAACGGTAGGAGGAGGAAAGTAAGTGTAAGCTGCTTTCAGGAACAGGGTGTTCACTTGTCTTTTTCAAATCTGAACCACCCATCACACGAAAGATTGCGGAGGAAAAACTTTAGATTCTCATCCATTGGTTGATCAGATCAGATGGGTGTTTATTCATTTGTTGGGGATTGTAGGAATGGGTAGATATGGTGGGATGCAGAGGATGAAATGAACTGAAAAGGATATATTGAATTAATGGATAAAGGACGTGGATGATGGCGGACCAGTGTGTGTCCCAAACATGTGTTTTAAAACACTTGTGAGATGTCCCACTTGGAGTTTATCCCCATCTGCTGAAATTCTACACCATTGGATTTGGAGATTTTCCAACACCTCACTGAGGAAAAAAAAAAAAATATCCACAAAAAATCTGCGAAAATTGTGCCCAAAAAAGACTATTTAGCTGTCCGTTTTGTAAAGAAAAGGTGCATAAGAGCTGTCATGAATGCAAGGACATAGTTGTGAGTCTTGTGACTTGGGAGAGAGGGAGACAGAGAGGACTGGTGCGGGTGTTTGGTGATCAGGGAAGCTGATATAACTGGAGGAAACTTTCATTTTCAACTGGGTTTGTCATGTCTTCTGTGTATTCAGTATGCTGTGATGCAGCTGGAATTGCCGGTACCTTTCTTGATCTTGGTTTTCTGGTTTTCTTGAATGTCGATTGAAGCAAGCCCATGATTTATTTTCTTTCTTGGCAATCTCTTCTATGTAAAATGAATAGGTTTAGGTACATTTTTAAATCTGTGAAGCTTCAATTTTGGGTTTCTTTCTTTCTTCTTCCTTTAATATGTTTGGCATGTAGAAAAACTAGGAAAAATATATTCTTGGGATTCGCAGATATCCATGGAATATTCCTAACGGGTGTCTAATTCATTTTTCCTTTTTGCTGGATTATTGACCTGTCGAGAAAAATGGCGGGGTGGGGGTGGATGGTGGGGTTAGCTCATTTGCTCTGTTTGGTTGCGGAGAAAATTGCAGGAAAATGGAAGAAAGTTAGGTCTCACGTGTTGCACATCGTGCATATGATCCCTCTTGGGTGAAAATGTGTGATGTTGTTAGGCATGTATGGAGCCAAACAATGGTTGAAATCTTCCATTTTGTGTCTCATACATACATGTCCAAATCACTGACAGTTTCCAAGCTTTCTTTCTTCTCACAGTTTTCTCAGGAACCAACCATGTTATTTAATAATTTATCTAATGAAGGATTAAGAAGTCGATACTCTGAATACCTAGGCATATGCTAGAAAAAAAAAGGCACTTCTGATATGTATAAGGTCTGTTTTGTAAGGGGTTGATTGGGGGTTTGTTGAATTTCAATTGATTAATTGAAAATTAGGCTATTACCAATTATTAGAATCATTGTCACAAACCGACAATAAAATTTGAATCCATTTTAATTCACACAATCTTGAAACTAAAGCCTATACCAACTGAAGTGATGGCTCTCAAATTTCAGTAGTGGTCTTCCTTCATAAGCTATGTTATGCTCAAAGGGTCCTTTAATGTCCATGGGGCAATCAAATATTCCTTGAGGTGGCAATTGAATTTACTGCTTAGTGGATTGATTAGGGTTGCTAGGGCTCGGAAATACTCATATACTGCTTTCATGGTTTTACAGGGAACCTATTTGCTTTTGTATTGTTCGTGTCGCCCATGTAAGTTGCTTAGAGATCTTTTTGTTCGAAATGAAAGGAAAGAGGATGACTCCACACTTATTAATGAGACTAATTTGTAAATCCTATTGCAGACCTACATTTAGGAGAATCATTCGAAATGGATCGACAGAACAGTTCTCGGGGTTGCCTTATATATATGCCCTCTTGAACTGCTTGATATGCCTCTGGTATGGGATGCCCCTTGTATCACCTGGTATCATATTGGTTGCTACAGTGAATTCAGTTGGAGCAATTTTTCAATTAATCTACATAGGCATCTTCATTACATTTGCTGAAAAAGCAAAAAAGGTGCTTCTATTCTCTAACTTTAGCTGCATTTCTCATTGCAATATGATCCTTAACTCCTGTGTGAATGATTAAGCATTATTATTCATTGCCCCTGGATGTTGCTTCCAGATGAAAATGTCGGGATTATTGACAGCAATTTTTGGCATATATGCTATCATAGTTTTTGCAAGCATGAAGCTTTTTGACCCTCATGCACGGCAATTGTTCGTTGGATATTTGAGTGTTGCATCCCTTATATCAATGTTTGCTTCTCCTCTATTCATCATTGTAAGTTCATATGAGATTTTTGCCATCCTTGTTTTGATTTTGAGATTCTATGTTTTATTCTCGTATTTACATGTTTACAATAATATTTTTGTGTTAGAATTTGGTGATTCGAACAAGGAGCGTTGAATACATGCCATTTTATCTGTCCCTGTCGACCTTTTTGATGAGCCTTTCCTTCTTCACATATGGAATGTTCAAGCATGATCCTTTCATTTATGTAAGTAACTAGTCCTATGATTCGAGGTTTGAATTAGTCTATTCACTTAGATGTGAATCATATGATTCGAAGTTTTTCCACTGAGTTATCTGATATATTGATATGGATAAATTTATTCTAAACAATTAACTAATTTAGGGTTTTAGCAAAGTAATAATGGTGTTAAAGGCAACATATAAACTGCTTCGATTCCCATAAGAAGTCCAAACGCCCCCTTAGCTTAATTTTATATGATTAATATTTCGCTTTCTTTTATCCAGGTCCCAAATGGAATTGGAACCATACTTGGGGTTGTACAATTGGTGTTGTACGCCTATTATAGCAGAACATCCACAGAAGACTTGGGATTAAGAGAGTCCTTCATAGAGTCGTATGCCTGATTCAACAAATTGGCTGTTGAAAAGCTGCATTTTAATTCTCTTCATGGAGAAGTTGGCTATTAGAATATCGGTTTCATAAGGGAAATTAATTGTGTGAGTACCCTGTCACTCAAATTATTTGATTTGTTCCATTGCTGAGCCTCTTTGCCGCTTTCCTTTTTTGCCTAAGCTTTGAGTTGAGAAAAATGGTGAAGCCAACATTATATGTAAAATTGTCTGCTAGAGTAGTAGAAGGCACTGAAAGACTTGCAGGATTGGCTGGTTGGTTGTTGTCAATGTGCCATCCTTATGTAGATGGAACGCAGATTCTTGATTACATGATGTAAGAGCTGAGTTTGAGGCATTCAGTTGTGGTAGAAGTGTCCTATTCATTTCATCCTTTTTTGTGATTCTTCTGATTTATATCATCAAAGAATAATTCAACTCAGAAGGGCCTTATTTGTGTTGGAAATCGTTGTATTCTCTTCTACTTTTGAGATCGATCGTATTCTTCTTTCTGGCTTTTTGGTTATGGAGCAGAGCCAACTCCATGGAAACATGACCTGATTGTTGCTATGTTGATTTGTTGCTTCCTGAATTGCCTGTTCTGATCATGTGTTCTTTGTGCTTTTCCTCTTGTTACCTGCTGCTGTTGTTGAGTTGCTTTCAGATTGGTATGCATTTATTTTCCTTTTGAAGGTGTTTTACCAAATTGACATTATCCCTAAAAGCTACCTTTAAATTGTTACAAACTGTGCCTAAAAATTGTTTTCAAAAACTATTTTTTAGAATTGTTTTCAAAAGCGTTTTAAATTTATGTTTGGTTTTTGGGAAATGGTAAGAAAAGAAAATAAAAGAAAAGAAAAAACTAGTAAGGAAACTTATTTTCTTTACAATGAAAAATATAAAAGAAAATAAGTTATAATTCAAATTATTTATAAATTTATTTATTTTTTATATAAAAAAGTTAAACGTGAAGTAGTATACTGATTTTAGATATTTTTTTTATCTTTTATTTCTTTCTATCTTTTCTTTGCATTGCATTTTCTCTTAGATTTTCCAAGAATTAGACATAGGTTAGGGTTTGTGGTTATCATTATAGCCCAATCTTTTATTCAGGAATGTACCCAAATCCATCATTAGTGGTTTCCTTTCAAATATGGGAGGAATTGGAAAATATGGTTGACTCATAAGATATGATATAATATTAATATTTTAGGATTATATATATATATATATATATATATATATATTTGGATATTAAATTCATTAGAGATGATATTTAAAGATAATATATTGAATGAGATATGTTATCTTATAATTATATTTAGTCAGAATAAAAAAATAAAATAAAATATATATTATTTTTTAATATTTGAAATAAAAATTATATTGTATTATAATATTTTCTATTTTTTTAAAAATGAAAATTTTCTTACATTTATTGATATTCATGATTAAAATATTTAAACTTTATAAATAAAAAATTCTATATAATATTATTTTATAGATATTTTTAGTTCTTTTTAATGGTAAATTTAATTTTATAATAAAAAAATTATTTTTCAAATTAAGTAATATAAAAAATAAAAATTTATAAAAATAAATAAATTTATGATGCTGGACATATATATATTGTACATCTTAACTTTGGATTAATATTTCATATGTAGAACAAATATAAAAAAAATTGTGGATTCATTACTTATCTTATTCGATATTTGATTAAACATAGATTAAGAGTGTGTTTAAAAAACTTAATATTTATTATTTAATGATTTAAGTCAATTTAAAGTTAAATTATACTTAAATTGTTAATTTAAAACATATTATTTAATTATTAATTTAAATATTAAAATTGTTTGATAGAACTAACTTAAAACATATTTTAAATTATCAAATTGATATATTTATTATCGAAAATCATAATTAGGACACAAGAAGTTGAGTACTAATGGAGTAATAAAGGAGATTATAGAGGTAATTATGACAAATGAAAGTAAAAAGTTAAAATAAAGATGTACTTTTAAGAATAAGTTAATTATTTTTACTTATTACTTAAAGTTACTTTATTAATTTAAGTTATTTTATCAAACATATTTAATTTACTTAATAAAAATTAAGTTATTAACTCGTTTTGAGTTATTAAATTGGTTTATCAAATACCTGCTACGATGAGTGATTAGATAACTTATTTTATTCAATCAATCATAGAAAAATGGGATAAGTAATGATATCTCATCTCCTATCTTATCTTATGTTATAATTCAATTAATCGGATATGGTTATAATGATTCCTCGTATGTATAGAAATGAATATACAATTTGAAAATATCTTTCCATTTTGTAAAATAATAAAAAAGAACATATGTAATTTTCTAGTTTAAGGATTAAAGGATTTTTTTTTTCTTCCTGGGCAATTTTTCTATTATTTAAAGTTAGATTAATTTTAAAATATATATTTTGATAGATAAAAAATTGATTAATTTTGAGAAATAACTTGATTATATTATATAATATTATCAATTTGAAATTTATTTAGAGTATGTTTGATAGTAATTGTATGAAACGTTTTTAATATTTATAATACTTGAAATTTTTTATTATTTAAGTGTTAAAAATATTATAATTTTTTTTTTAAATCACTCTAAAACGGACTCTTAATAATGTTTTTGATAGTAATTTTATGAAAGGTTTATAATCTTTCTAATATTTAAAAAATAATAATTTTAAAGTATTATAAATAGTGGAAACACTTTATAGAATCACTATCAAACACACTTTTAGAGTACGTTTGAGAGTGATTATAGAAAAACGTTTATAGTATTTTTAATATTTGAATGATAAATTTTTTTAAGTATTATAAATATTAAAAGTGCTTCCTAGAATCACTATATAATAGGTTCTTAGAGTGCGTTTGAATATAATAGGTTCTTAGAGTGCGTTTGAAAGTGATTTTAAAAAGGGTTTCTAGTATTTATAACATTTGAATGATATAAATTTTAAAGTATTAAAAATATTAAAAACACTTTCTAAAATCACTACTAAACGGGCTCTTAGAGTCCGTTTGATAGTGATTCAAATAAGCGCTTATAATATTTTTAACACTTAAATTTTTTTATCTTTTAAGTATTAGAAACGCTATAACCCATTTCTATAATCATTGTCAAACACACTCTTAGAACGCGTTTGTTAATGATTTTAGAAAATATTTTTAATATTTTTAAATACTTGAAATATACAAATTTTTAAAAGTCCGTTTGATAGTGAATTTAGAAAACGTTTTTAATATTTTTAATATTTGAAAATTTTTATCATTTAAGTATCAAAAATATTATAAACGCTTTCTAGAATCATTTCTAAATGTTAAAAGGGATAAAAATATTTTGTAAAATTATTACCAAACATATATTTATAGTTATTATTTAAAAAATTAACACAAGATAAAAGAAATAGAAATAACATTAAAATAAGAGTAAAGGAATCATAACCTCACGTGGAAAAAAATAATTTAAGTTTAGTAAGATTTGACTTTCATAAATGTAAATTTTTTATTTTTATTTTCCATTCTCATTACATGGCCCAAAACAACAGCCCATCCATCTACTTTGGATTGGGCTGACTGTCTGGCCACTATGCGAAAGTTAGCTCGAGGCTCAACGCTCCAGACCCAAGAGAGTCGAGACTCACAGAAATATACAGAGTTTCTCTCTTTCTCTCTCGCGGCTGGAGAATTCTCACGAGAGGCTTTGCAGAGGTTCGTCGGATTCTCCTTTCTCTTCCAATACTGATATATATACACAAATATATATTTTTTAAATTTTGCTCTCTGTTTGGTCGCTGAGAAAGCGCAGGGAAAGTGAAAGAAAACTAAAAGCCTGAACTTTGCTAAGCCAATTAGTTGTATCAGGATTAGTTCGCCGGAGTCTTCTGTTTTATCGGGTTCTAAGTGGTTAACGATTAATTGATTTTCAATTTTGGTTTATTTTATCCTCCCATATTTTTCTTGCCAATCAAACAGAGCTTTTTCCTCTTCTTCTTCTTCCTTTTTTCTTTTACGTTTGGTTGCTGGATAAACGGACGAGAAATAAAACAAAAGTAAAGGGAAGAGAGAATTTTGTGTCTTATGCTTTCAGTTTTTTCGGTTTCCAAAACACGAGATACTCGAGCTTTGGTCACTCAGGTCTACAGAAAAGTAAGATCGAAAATTTTAACCTTTTCATTTCCCAGCCAACCAAGAGGAACATTAGGGTTTAATTGTTCTCCTGATTTTGGCAACATTTAATTGATTATAAATGGTTTTGTTGGATGTAAGAGAAAAACCCTAATCGATTGTCTCCGAAATCCGAGTTATTGCAGCAAATATGTCTGGAAGAAATCGCGGGCCTCCGATGCCAATCAAGGGTGGCTTGCATGAACCTCCGTTCCGCGGCAGGGGCCTTGGTCCAATGCCCCATCCCGCACTCCTCGATGAAGCTCAATTTGGGCGTGGAGCAGGTGGTCCTCGTCCTGGCACCCTGATCCCTCATCCGGCAGCAATATTTGAGGACCGCCTTGCCCTGCAGCACCAAGACATCCAAGCCCTTCTGATTGATAATCAGAGGCTTGCTGCAACGCATGTTGCACTAAAGCAAGAAGTGGAGGCTGCCCAGCATGAGATAAAGCGAATGGCTCATGTTGCTGCTTCTGCTCAGACTGAGATGGATTTACAGTTGAGGGAAGCTTTTGAGAAAGTGATGAAATTGGAAGCAGATCTTCGGGCCTCAGATGCAATGAGGGCAGAGGTAATGCAGGTTCGGGCAGACATTCAACAGCTGACTGCAGCACGGCAAGAGTTGACCAGCCAGGCTGAAGGACTGAGTCAGGATTTCAATAGAGCTAATTTGGATTTACAGCAGGTACCTTTGCTGAAGGGGGAGATCGAGGGCATGAGGCAAGAGTTGCAGCGGGCGAGGTTAGTGGGGTGCTACTTACATCTTGTATTCGTTTGTTGGTTAACGGAACTTTTATGTGGTAATTGATTGTATGCAGGGCTGCCATTGAGTATGAAAAGAAAGGGTATGCTGAAAATTATGAGCATGGTCAGGCAATGGAGAAGAATCTGATAGCAATGGCTCGTGAAATGGAAAAGTTGCGTGCGGAGTTGGCTAATGCTGAAAAGCGAGCACGTGCCGCTGCTGCTGTTGGGAATCAGAGTACATTTTCCATTTAGCTAAATATTAAAAAATTGATCTGAACTTAAGAATTTCTAATAAACTTTTGTTGGATGTGAGTTTGGATTTCGGGAGGTTGTGGGTTGTGTGAAAAGGAGTTGGAGAATCTGTTTTTATTTTTTCTTCTTTTTTCTTTGAGCATGGAAAATGTTTTAGGTTTAGCTCTGATTACCTAGTGCCAGGTATCTCGGTTCACCATTAGGTGCCGTTCAGACTGAGGATTTCGGAATCTTGCTCTGACTCATTTGATAAGAAGGTTCCAAAATTTCAGGGCATGATGAAATACCTTTAGCCCAAATGTCCTAAGGATTAATTTTGGTTAAGACTGGTAGAGGAGTTTCAGTGAAAAAATGGGGATGTTACCAGTTTGCCATGATGGGGGTAGTAATACTAAAGGTAAGCTTTTTAACCTATCAAAAAAATAAAAAATAAAAAATAAAAATCAAAGGTAAGCTTTTTAATGTGATGTGGATATTATGGTGTTTCCACATGGATGTGATGAGATAATAGGATAACTTTCGCAGAATTGTAGAAAATGTCTTATGTTTTTAAGCTAACTTAGATCAGTTTAGGCAGATTCTGATGAAATGCATCAAGCTCAGGGAGAAATCTAAACTTGGATTTTTAATATAGGGTTATTGTTCAGAAATAACTGTTTTTTTTTTGATAAGTATAGAGAAGTAAAATATATTAAAAAGAGGGTTGTTCAGAAAGAACTTACCATAGACAAGATCAATTATGGCTGCAGAATGCTGTAGAGAATGGGTGGAATGGTCCTGTTTTTATTTTGGTTAACTAGGATTAGGATGATTAAAAACAATGTAGGAACATTTGGGTCACAGCCCCTTCTCTCATCCTCCATTGTAATTGTATTTAATTTATGGTTCGATTTTCTACTATCATTTCAGCCAGATTTCCTGTGTTTAGTTTTAGTGTCTGCCATTTGGACTGCTTCCATATAGACATGAATAAAGCTAATGTGGTTGAAGATTGCTGTCATGTGTTTTCTACCTTGGACATTTGGGTGGATTGGGTGTTAGATGTCTTTCTACACTCAGTAGGGCCCTTTTGAGCAAATGGAGTTGGCGTTATGTGGTTGAAAGGGGGGCTCTTTGGGAGCAAGTTATTGGTAGGAAGTTTGGGGTGGAAGAAGGGGGGTGGAGAGTACTCAAGCAGTTAGGGAGGAAAATTTTGAAGGAAGGGATTTTATGGAGTAATAACATTGGGTTCTCAATGGGTAATGGGAAAAAAGTGAGATTCTGGAAGGATAAGTGGTGTGGTGATGTTGCTTTGTGCGATTCTTTCCCTTTTTTGTATGCTTTGGTGGATTCTAAATAGGTATGGGTGGCGGAGGTATGGGATTCATCGAGCGAGGTAAGGGGATGAAATCCTTGTTTTTTCAGGACCTTTTAATGATTGGGAGGTGGATTTGGTGGAGCAATTCCTTTCGTCAATTCAAGGAAAGAGGGTGTTTGTGGATTTGGAGGATAGGATGCCATGGAAAGAGACTAAAAGTGGGGAGTTTTCTATTAAGTCTCTTTATGGCGCTTTGGATGCAAGGAATGCAACCCCTTTTTCGTGGAACATCATATGGAACCCTTGTGTGCCTTCCTAAGTGGGCTTTTTTGCTTGAGAAGCATCTTGGGTAAGGTCTTAACATTGGATCAATTAAAGAAGAGGGGGTGGACTCTAGCCAATTGATGTTTCCTTTGCTTTGTTGAAGAAGAGTCTATAGACCACATCCTAATTCATTGCTCTAAGGCTAAGGTTTTGTGGGAGTCAATTTTTGCTCTTTTTGGGGTGACGTGGGTTATTCCTTCGTCAATTAAAGAGACTCTTCTTGGTTGGAATGATTCCTTTGTGGGCAAGAAGTGTCAAAAGGTGTGTAAGGCAGTCCCTTTATGTCTCTTTTGGATGGTTTGGAAGGAAAGAAACAAGATTGCTTTCAAAAAATAGGGAATTTTCGGTTCTAAGATTGAAAAATTCTTTTGTTTGTAATTATTGGTCTTGGGCTAAGTTGTTCATAGATGTAGGTCCATTATCATTGATTGGTTAGGTTCTAAATGAGTGTGGGTAAGTTTTTGTAACCTTTCTTCTTCTTGGCTTTCGCCTTGAGGCACCTCTTGTATACTCCCGGTATGCTTTGGGCTGTTGTTTGGGCACCCGTTTCTCTTTATATATAATATACTTTTCTCTTTTACTTATCAAAAAAATATTGGAAAAGATATAGAGAGAATAAAGGGACGAAAAATGTATTTGGTGAATTGGGTCATGGTATGCAAGGGCAAAGAATTAGAAAGGTGGATTCTTTGAATGAGGTGTTGCTTGGAAAATAGTTGTGGAGATATGCTCATGAGTGTATTTTGTGGAGAAGGATCATTTTGGAAAGTTTGGAGAGTTGGAAGGGTGATAGTGCACTCAAGAAGTGAGAAAGGATTTCGATGTGGAATTGTTGAACCGTTGTGGTTAGGAATAGGAGAAGAACTAAATTCTAGTTATATAAATGGGTAGAGAAGTGATCTTGAAAGAGAGTTTCTCAATGCTGTTCAGCCTAGTCTCTCCCAAAAATGTTAGTGGCAAATTTATGGGACATGCATTTCTGAAGGCCTTTCATATTTGGGAGATGGAGGGGGTGGGACATTTTTTGGAGCTTATTAATGATGTTTACAAGCAGTTGAGGAGGAAAACTTCTCATGAAGGGAAGACAAAAAGTGGAGATTTTAGGTGTGATCTTTTTAAAATTCCTTATTTCTGTATGGGCTGAGGGCATGGAGGTTCACATGAAGATTTGTTTTTCTTCTTTCGTCGGAGTTGATGTGCAGGGAGATTTAACCATAGATCTTGTAATGATAAGAGGGTTGACATTGGTCAATGGGTGAAATCTTTATAAAGCTAGTGAAAAAACAAAAAATCACATCCTAATTCACTAATAGTATCAGACAATTTTAAAGTATGTTGTGAACAATTTTTGGGCCATAGGTCTTCCCAAATTTAGTTACAGAACTCTTGTTAGGCTAGAAGGTTTGGAGTATGGAGAAGTGGTGGGGGGAGGTTTGGCGAGGGACTCCTGTTTACTCGTTATGGTGCATTTGAAGAGAATGTGATGACTGAACTTTTGATGAGGAAGAGCATTTAGATCAAAGTTTGAGGAAATTTTCATCAAGTCCCTTTAGGGAATGGCTTAGGGTCCTGTGGGGAATGGATAATTGTACATTTTGGACTTTATTGATAGTCTAAATTGTGGATGATATGACATGTCTTTGCTGTTTCTTGGTCAGGTGGTTTAGGTTTTTTTTTTATTTGGTGTCTCTTGGTATACCCCTTGTATACAATAGGGTGCACCCCCTTTTTGTTATGTTCCTTTTACTAGATTTTCTGTTTGCCTATATGTATATATATAATTTTTCCAGGACATGAAATATGATCTCTTCGAGAAACCATTAAAAATAGCAACACTGGTTGTATTGTACTGTGGTGTATCCTATGTATCATGTTGTGTACTTTATATGATAAGATATACTTAAGACAAGATATGTAATAATGTTACATTTCATTTTACATAAAAAATTTATCAGTTATTTTAATTCGTTTCCTATATATATATCATATATATATATTGAGGTTGCTGGTATAAGTTTAATGACCAGAATCACCTGAGCCAGCAGTTAGGCTTGTATATATCCCAGTAATGAACTGAGAAAGGGCTAAACAATTGTGTGGCTTATTTCTTTGCTGCATTAATATTCAGCAGGAAAGAAACTTTGGATCTGCTCAAGTTTTCATTTCATGTTTGTTTTATACTGTATTAATTTTAGCACAAATGCACACTTTAATCTTTGCTGCAACTGTGTTAACCTTATTGGCTTATGATGTTAGGGATTTAGTTCTTTCATTTCCCTTTCCACTTGTAGTTTTAGTCATTTCTTTTTGCAGCTTTGAGGTTTACTTATTTACTGTGTTTTTGTTGGTGCAGTTTATGGCGGAAGTTATGGAAATCCCGAGACTGGATATGGAGGAAATCCTTATCCAGCTGGTTATGGCATGAATCCTGTAAGTACTTGTGCTTCTTGGCAGGGCACATATATGTCTGTGTATATAGGATTAGTTTCTGTTTACAATTGCTCACCTATGGAATTGTTTTCTTCGCTTCAGGGACAAGGCAGTGCAGAAGGTGTTCCTCAATATGGACCTGGTCCTGGTTCGTGGGGCACATATGACATGCAGCGGGCTCATGGACACCGATAATTTTGGTGCATGCTATGCTATGCTAAGCTTTGGTTCCCTCTATAAGCTCACCTCCATAATGGTATCTTGCAATGGAGTTGCTAAATACGTGGATTCTTACTGTAGGTTGATGGCATATATGTCATTAGAACTATTTAACATTGATCATACGAGTGCTCACAGTAAAATATATGATTCTACCATATGATCAATGTAATGGTATTTTGACCTCGATTGGATGCTTTGTGATGTAACTGTTTAAATCCAGTATCTTATTTTTTAATTTTATTTTATGTAGTATCTTGTGCTTCAGTTTATCTTACCTTTCTTCCTTTTTTTTGGGGAGGACCTGAATAGCAACTTCTGCTACTTCATTTCATTTTTTCATTCCTTTGTTTCATTTTTCAGTTTTTAAGGAAAATTTTAATTTTGAAGCCCTGGTGGCATTTTGGTTTCAAGTCAGGCAGAGTTAACATTTATTTCCTTTCCTAAAAGGTGGGTTTGTTATCAGAAACTGTGTTGATTGTGGGTGAAACTATAGGACAACTAATAATGCTGCTTTCAGCAACTGTTGAAATGCATTGAGTTATAAAACATTGGTTAAAAGTAGTAGGTCAATAACCCTATAGATATTGTATCTTCAGGAAAAAATAGGGTAACCAGCTTTGTGTTGTAATATACTAATATTCCAATAAAAAAAATCGATCTTTCAAGTAAAGGGCAGCATAAAAAATTTATCATGATGGAAGTAAACTGTTTAATAGAGAATGATTTATAACCTTCAATCTCTTGCACTGTAAGCCCAACAATCTTAATTTGCATTTGTTTTAAGGAAGAATGGAAGAATGAAAAGTAACCTTTTGTTTATTTTTATGTTTTTGCTTGAAGGATATATCATTCTTCTTTTACCCTCTTTTCTTTTATTGTATGAATCAATTTCTTTCTATTTGGAAAAAAAAAAAATCCAATTGTCTATCATTTGATTTCATTCTTTCCCAGAAGGATATCAATAACCTTTCTCATGTTTGAATTGGTGGAATCTTAATTATAAATGCTGCTGTTCTATTTCTCTACTAATTTCTCATCTATGAGCAGATTGAAACTGCACCTACTCATTGTTTTCTCTTGTTTATTTGAAACTGCACCATTTATCTTAAAAAATATTATTTTTATGTCATATATTTTGTATTAAAATATCTGTTGATATATCTGTAAAATTGAAATAACCATATATATTGGTGATTATAAAAAATTTCATCCTCACTTAAAAGTAACTTTGTGATCAAGAAAAAAAAAAAGAAATATTTGATTAAAAGGGATGAAATAATCCCCAAATAAAAAATCTAATCATTCTCATGTTTTTTTTGGAAAAATAATTAATTTTTGACATAAATATCATTTTCTAGTTTAAGTATTTACATATAGATTTTAAAAGAAATGATTATTTTTAGAGAGAATTGTGTTTTACACCTACTTAGGCTTGATAATCAATAAAAGGTGCTTCAAATACCCATAATCGATTACAAGTATAAGGTTGGAATAGACAAAAATACCCTTTTGATTTACAAAATCATTTTTGGCATTTTAAGAAATTTTGAAAAGTGGGTGTAAAACTCAATTCTCACTTATTTTTACAAGAAAATGATGATGGTATTTTAATGTAAATAGTGTGAAAAAAAGATGAGTGGTTAAATTTTAAAAATTGGGGTTTGAGATGCCTTTTAATCAAATAAACCAAAGAAAAACCACTAATGCTCACTCTAAAATCTCGCTCCCTCCGATATCCCTCACAAGTACAGTGCCGTTGTTCGTTTCAAAGCTCTCTCTCTTTTGAAGCTCAGACGATTCTCTCTTTCCGCGGTTAGCTCTTTCTTCTGTGCTGTGATTCCAGGTCTTCGCTCGGAGCTTTTCGCAGTTTCTGTTCGCTTTTGGTGAGTTATCTTCCCAATTCTAAACCCTAATTTGTTTTTTAATTTCTCAGTCTGTTTTAGTTTGTGAGGTTTCTAGTTATGTTATTGAGAAAAGAGGATCGATCTTCGATTTTGAGTTTTTGGGAGCCAATAAAAATCATAAACCTAATTCAAAGTTGCACCCACCACACAATAACATTAGACAGACAGGTCTAGAATGGAATTTCCAACATCTGATAAACTCAAAAGGGCTGTTCGGTAGATTTTCCCATAATCTTTGCAAAAACCCAAGAGTATTGAAACCAGGCCTAGGGGGGAAGTAGAGTAGCTGGGTTGGATTGGTTTGGATCAAAGATTGACGGGGCAAAGTTGCACCCACCACGCAGTACTACTAGAGAACGGAATCCCAACATCTCATAACTCAACACATGAGACCATATAATGCATCAAATAAATAACTGTAACCACATGGGTTATGTCATTCCATCATAAATATAACACTACAAATTCTCACCAAATATGAAACGAAGTTTGTGATGTATCATACTTGAATTACACATTTCCATTGATTCCTCTTCCTTAAGATTCTTAGAGCTTTTGCTGCAGCAATCAATGGGACCTCAGTTTCTCAAGCCGTCCACTTATCTAATGCTCCATAGACAGCCTCTTTCTCATTAGGGAGCTCAGGAATCTGTCAATCTCAAGGTTTAAAGTAATGTCATTTTATTTTTCCAAACATTAGTAACTATTATAGAATGTTTATGTCATCCCTCCCAACTTTCTTGTGCATACTTTTTCAAGAATCACAGAAGACCTAAGTTTGCAGAAATAAGTGTGTGGACTACAAAAAGATGACCACACAAACTTACAATTCGAACAAGATTGAGCGCCTTTTGTCCAGACCCAGTTGAGCGCCTTTTGTACAATAAAATTTTCATAATAATATGTATGTTAGGTTGGTTTGTCCCCAGTTACAACAATGGTTGTTATAGAAGTGGGTATGTAACTTAAATCCATTTTAAAATGTATTCTTTAGTGAAGCAAGGCTTGGCTGTTGTCATGACTCTATATTTTGAGAGTGGAAAAACTGAAAAAGGCCAATTTCAAGAAAATGTTTGTTTATTTGTATGTTGAATGTTATAAAAATACAATTGTTCTATGTCAATTTTCCCTTCGTTGCCAATGGGCTTGAATTAACAGTAGGCCTGCGATGACAAACGCTCAGCCCAATTGGGCTATGGGGAGCGTTGATGGGCCTGTAAGATTAATATTGGGCCAGTGTGTATGCCCTTAAAGCTCGGTGGACTGACCATCGTCTCTGCTTGCTTTCTCATCACTGATGAGGACCCCAAGTTTGGGCTCCCTCTCTTCATTTCCTGCTTCAAAACCCTAAACCATAACCCTAATATAGCCGGTTTTGTGTTTTTTCTGTGGGTTTTCTTGTGCTTCAGCAACATTTAAAGTAGTTGGCGAAATTGCGAGGAAGTATTCATACAATTATTGAATTGTCTTGGTTGGGTAGTTTTGAGAAGGAGCTGCAAAATGAGAATGGCAGTGGAACACGCTATTCAGAATAACATGATCTGTCTTCACAGATGCTCCTCAATTCAAACGATAACCCAACACCCTTTCTCAAGTTTCAGCTTTTCCCCCTTTCACAAGGCAAGGATGAACGTATATATTTGAATATGAATTTGGTTTTGGTAATAAGTTTCTTCTCTTACAAAAATTTCTTTTGTAATTTGTAGGTGACCAGCATGCGTCATGTTAAGTGCTGCCACAATCCGCCCAGTTACAGGGCTGTTGAGAAGTAGGTCCAGAAATTATAGATAATTTTATATAACTCCTAAATTTCGATAACATGTTTGATTGTAGTTTTTCTCATTAAATTTGCTGCTATGGTTCTTTGATGGATAGACCTCAATATATTTTTTCACTAATTGTGGCCCCTAAAAGGATAACCCCTCCTGAATACTGAATGTGAAACAAGTTTAGCAGTTGTGGTTTTAAATTTTTTTTCTTTTTCCTCTCTTGGGAATTTAGAAGCTTAAACCCTTCAGCACTACTAATATGGTAATAAATTTCCCAGTTTTGTTGAGCTATGATAGATTTTCTTAGCACGGAATGTAGGGAAATAAGCAAGAAAGTGGGAAAAAAGGAACACCACTTGTGGAGGAAAAGAGACTCAATTGGGTCTGGACAAAAGGCGCTCAATCTAGTTCGAATTGTAAGTTTGTGTGGTCATCTTTTTGTACACACTTATTTCTGCAAACTTAGGTCTTCTGTGATTCTTGAAAAAGTATGCACAAGAAGGTTGGAGGGATGACATACACGTTCTATAATAGTTACTGATGTTTGGAAAAATAAAATGACGTTACTTTAAATGTTGAGATTGACAGGTTTCTGAGCTCCCTAATGAGAAAGAGGCTGTCTATGGAGCATTAGATAAGTGGACGGCTTGGGAAACTGAGTTCCCATTGATTGCTGCAGCAAAAGCTCTAAGAATCTTAAGGAAGAGGAATCAATGGAAACGTGTAATTCAAGTATGATACATCGCAAACTTTGTTTCATATTTGGTGAGAATTTGTAGTGTTATATTTGTGATGGAATGACATAACCCATGTGGTTACAGTTATTTATTTGATGCATTATATAGTCTCATGTGTTGAGTTATGAGATGTTGGGATTCCATTCTAGATCTGTATCTCTAGTAGTACTGCATGGTGGGTGCAACTTTTCCCAGTCAATCTTTGATCCAAACCAACCCAACCCAGCTACTCTACTTCCCCCCCTAGGCTTGGTTTCAATACTCTTGGGTTTTTGCAAAGATTATGTGAAAATATACTGAACAGCCCTGTTGAGTTATGAGATGTTGAAAATTCCATTCTAGATCTCTGTCTAATATTATTGTGTGGTGGGTGCAACTTTGCCTAGTCAATCTTTGATCCAAAACAACCAACCCAACTACCTTTTTTTTTAAGCCTGATTTCAACACTCCTGGACGGGCAAAATTTTTTTGAATCCTGTAATTCATTAGAGCTTTTCCATGCAAAGTTGCCTTTTTTTCTCTATTTTCTTTTTTTCCCCTCTGTGGTTGATGTAATGCACTTTGAGCACAATAAGTATGCCTTCCTTCATTGTTTATCCAAAAAAAAAGGGCTTAGCTTCCTTTATTTTTTATGGTTTAAATTTTCAAAGAATTACGAAGCAAGATCTGGTCTGGCTTTAGTTGGCAAGACTGACTAGCAACTGAGGTTGATTCTATATTTCTTCTAGTATAGAAGCTTGGAAAGTGAGGCTCCGGATCCCTTCCAAGTTTTTATTTAAGGTGAAGCCACTTTTGTTTTTTTGTCAGAAGGTGAAGCCTTATTATGCTGATCCTGTAGGTCACCATAGGTGGTTATTTGAGGCCCTTGGAGCTTCTTTTTTGGGATACACATTGATTTTTGAATTTGTTAAGATAAATGGTGTATCATCATCTTGATAATATTTTATGTAACAAAAGGCTTATATTTCATATATATCAAAATTTCATTCACTAGGTCAAACTGAGCCAGACCAATCTGAAATATGAGCTCCAGTTCAACTAACAGATTAGAGAAATGAGAACTGACCAAGGTTTTTTGGTTTTTGCCTGATGCAAACTAAACCAACTTGAAAGTTATACCTCCAATGTTTTTGTCACACCAGTTGTGTAACGGCAATATAAGCATCCAATCTCCAACATTGTTGGAAATAGAACACGTTGTTTAATATCGCATGAAAACATTTGTGTTGAACTTTTTTCCTTGTGTATAAATAATAAAAAGCAAAAGAAAATGAAAACACATTTGCCCAAATAGCTAGGCATGTACACCCTCAAAGGTCTTCTACATCCTTTTTTTTTAGGTAATATGCTTTCAAAGTTATGTAGGATAGTTATACCATTCACCAACATATTTGCTAAGTCAAAGAGATTAGGAGTGTTGTATTGACAATTTCATGAAGATGTGCGAAGTCTTGAGTAACCCTGTTTATTGGTATGCTCCTTGGTGTGAAGATTGGCAACCCATTCCAAAGTTATAACTGCTTAACGATCCTGGATGAGTTTCCTTTTCTTTTGGTAGGTAACCCTTTTTTCTCTTCTGGCAATAGAACTTGGAATATCCCTCATCCCGACCCTAACCACTTAAGCTAGGCCTCAAGGGCATTAAAGACCTTGGATGGTTCCTCAAGCTTGAAGAACCAAGTGAAGATTTCATGGAAGTTTGACTCGTTTTGTCCAGGGAGTGCTGATTTTCAAAATTAGGTTGACCTGGATCCTATTGGTTAACCGGTTGGGATTAATAGCCTCCTGTGTGTTTGATTTGTTGCTACAGTATTAGTTATGTTAACTGAACTATGCCCGTTCACCAGCCTGGGTTTCACAGCCTTTGATGGACAAGCTATTTTAATCTTTTATATGATTGTTGAGATTTGGGAGTTGGCCAAGTAGGCTTTTGACAGTGCAGTTAGCACCTCTAGTTAAACCCATTGTTTTTGGGTGGGTGGCAGGATTTTAAGCCTAGAAAGAGACTTAGAGTAAAAAATTTCAAGGTTAAAACTTCATAGATTCCTCACAATCATTATTTGAGAAATTGTTTAGTGAGGAGTTCCTTTCTGGCTGTGAATGTGGTTTGATTGCCATCAAGAAGGTCATAAAGCTAAGGACGAGTGAAGTTTAGAGGAGCTCTTCATCAACTTATATGCTCAAGGGTGATTTGAGCCTTGAATGCTAGTGGTGCTTTGGGAGGTAATATTCAAAACTAATATTCCATTAATTTGCATTGTAGGTTTTCTATATAAAATTCGAAATAAATTAAAGGAAGTGAATCCCTTGATCTTGGTTGAGCTTATTAAAGCTCTTGCTTGGTTGAGGTAGTGTTGTAGCCCATTGTTTTAATTAGTTGTATGTGAGCTTGGAAAAAAGCTTGTGTTGGGTTGAGCTTGTGAGAGCTCAATTGATTGCTTGATCGTTTTTTTGTGAGCTGTGGAAACCAAGTGTATATTGTAAATGATTTTAGGTGATTCCAATAAAATCCTATATGATTAGTGGATTAATATCAGCTTGTGATCAGAAGGTGGATATAGGCTTGAGCCCTAACAACTATAATTCTTGTTGTCTTCCATATTTGCATTGTGCTTGAATTTCTTATATTAATATAATGCACGTGAGTAATGTTATTGTGATTGTCTGAATTATTCATATACTGTCTTGGCATATTTTCATTGTGATAGAATATGAGTGTTGGAGATTTGAGGTTTGATTCCATGTAAGCCAAAAACATAAAAGAAAAAAGTTACCTATGGACAAAGGTTCTTTTTGTTGTGTTGGTTTAATTCTTTGAGCTTTCTTTTTTAATAAAAGTTTGTAACTCCTGTTAACCTCCCCTCTAGGGCATAATTCCCTTGAGACATTGCAATTTCAATGCAATATGTAAGTTCATATGAATCTAAAGAAGTTAACATTCAAAGAAGAATGTAGATATTTTTTTCTTGTGGGGATTTATTGAGCTATATGCTATATAAGAAAGTTAGATATGCCTATCTGAAAAAGCCTTTAAAAAATTAAAAAAAGAAGAAGGTTCATTAGTGATATCTTCTTCTCTGATGGATGCTATACTATGAGAATCTCTAGTTTCTCTCTAATGACAGAACTAATGTTTGGTTGTTGTCCATTTCAATAGCTGGGGTGAATGCATTCATGTAGTTAGACAATTTTTTCAGCTTTATCTTTAGATTTATTAGAAGTATCTGAATTGAATGTTAGATAATTTTCCTTGCTACAAATCCTAAAATGTTTCTCAGGTGGCTAAGTGGATGTTGAGTAAAGGCCAAGGAGCTACGATGGGAACATATGACACTCTTCTACTGGCATTTGATATGGATTGGAGGGTGGATGAGGCTGAATCATTATGGAACATGATTTTGCATACACATACACGCTCCATTTCCAAGCAGTTGTTTTCTAGAATGATTTCCTTGTATGATCATCATGACATGCGAGATAAAGTAATTGAGGTATCTTGAATTCCATAATGATTCCCAACTCCAACTTCTGTGCATAAAAAAATTGGACCCAAGTTTTTTAATCATTTTTTCTGAAACTTCTGTATGATTTCATCATTGGTCACATTTATTTTTATGGTGCTAAACTTCAAAATTTCTGAGAGAACTCAGGTATTTGCTGACATGGAGGAGTTGGGTGTGAAACCAGATGAAGATACAGTAAGGAGAGTGGCATGTGCTTTCCAGACACTAGGCCAAGAAGATAAGCAGAAACTGGTTCTCAAAAAATATCAATGCAAATGGAAGTACATTCACTTTAACGGCGAACGGGTTAGAGTGAGAAGAGATGCATGGGATGAAAAATGCTAATTGAACCACAAATGAAATGGGGGTTGAATTTAAATTTTCAGTATTGAAGGCACAGCATCTGAACTTTGCACATGGGCTTCTTTGCTAGATCTTAGAAACCGAGGAGGACATCCATGGAGATTTCATGGCTGTTGCTATAGAGGTTTGATCAACTCAAACTCCCTTTGTGGGTAAGGTAAAGCACCTACTAGCTATTGTTGAAGCCTTACCCTTGTTTGCTAACCTGGAGGTGGTTCTAATGTATTGTGTAGATATATGTCCATAAATATGTCATCATTTGCTGTAAATTGTAGTTAGAAAGAAACGATAGTTTGGTAATTATAAAACATGAGGCACTGGTATCTTCAAATTTCCTTTAGACTGTGTTGCAACATTGGATGAGTGTACTTTGGAAGTGAAATGGATTTACTGTAGTCTGAGGCCAGTTTGTTTCTTTGGTTGCATTAAGATTTCAGTATATAATTAAATTAGAGGGGGGAGGGGGCACTGTGGTTCCAGTTATCTTTTGTAAATATTGGTTGGCCCCAATTCTGAATCAATTTGTACCACTGTGGAAAGTTTTAGAAAGTTCATACCGCATTTGTATTTGTATTGCTATTACTTTTGTCTGTTTAACAATAATACAAAATTGCACACACTTGAGATTCTGAACTTGTAGGCAAGCCAGTTTCGAAGAAGAACTGAGGAGCAGAATTCTCATTCTCTTTATCTTCAAAGCCACATGGCTTTGGAGGTTTCAAGTTTAACTAGTAATATTATTTCAAATCTTAGAAAACCTGGAACAGGATTAACAAAAGATCCAGGAACAGTGTCTTCTGTCCATGTTCCTGCCCTTGCAATCCCTTCAAATCTTCAATCATTTTGAGAAAACCCTAATACATATATACTCCAAATTGGAAGTGATAGACAAAACTAAGCCAAAGACACTGCCATAGGGCTTCTTACATTATGGATTCCATCATTCCATGTATACCAACCAAAAGCATACTCCTCTGCATCATTCTTTTTGCTTGCCTTTGGGTTTCTGGCTTCTACTGTTATGCAGAAGCTTTTCTTCTGCCCAACATGATTAAAGTACAGGATACTTGGCTCAACCCTAACTGAAAATCCCACTGGTGACTTAACGCTAGAGAAGTATATACTTCTAGCGCTGCCAACATTAGTGACGGTCCTTGTGATGGTCACTTTGCGTTTGAGTTTGGAGATCTGGAGGGATGGATAGTTGAGATTGTTGGATGAGGGTGACACTTTTGGACACTTGAATGAGGAGTCGGGACTTTTAACTCCAATATTGCAGAGGTAGAGAAGATAGTCAGTGTATGTAGTGTCGTATACTAGACCGGGATCTGCAGCCTTTGTTGGTCGGAAGTGGCCTGAACCGTATTGGAAAGGGTTTGCTGGATTGCCAGATGAATCAGTTATTGGCTTGCCAATGTTGTTTACAAGTCCGGCTGTAATGTGAGAAATGTATCATATTAGAAAACAAACATACTCCATGGAAACCATAGGTCAGAATAGGGTAGGTAAAAAAATTATGGACACAGCCCAGACTAGACAAACTTAGAATAAAGGCCTTACTTTCAAACCCAACTACTATGAATGTTGTTTAACTATACCTGTGGTCATGAGAGCAGATCTTATAGCAGCACTGCTCCAATTAGGGTGAATGGCTTTGAGAAGAGCAACTGCAGCAGCCACATGAGGGCAAGACATAGATGTTCCAGAGAAAATATTATACTTCACCACTCGGGGATCCAATTCTGACCTTGTAGGGGATGATCCTTCGCTCCATGCTGCTAATATATTGAGTCCTGGACCTGTGATGTCAGGCTGTTGCGGATGCGGTATGCCAGAAGTTAGAAGTCTTAAAAGGTTTGACAGACAAGGACTGAATGCTCAATAGGAGAAAAAAAAAATGATGACAGGAATTACCTTGAGAATATTAGGATCGATTGTATTTGGACCCCTACTGGTGAAAGAAGCCATGAATGGTGCTGGTTTAGCATGTAACATCGTCCGTCCTGGAATGATGGTTGCCATTGGTTTCTTTGTTGATTTAATGTAGTTACGAATTTTAGTCACATCCTCGGAACTCACTGCAGTTGCAGGAAGAAGGTGAGGGTCTGCTGGGAGATCAAATCCATTTTCCGGCGTGTTTCCTAGAATAAAACCAACACCCCCGGCTCTTTTCACTTCAATGCCCTTTTCAATTCTCAATGTCATACCACCCCTCAAGCACAAAACTATCTTTCCTTTCACCTTCTTTGGATCAAGGGAACCAAAGTTGCAATTTCTGTAACATACACAAGTTTTTGTATGACAAACATTAACAAAAAAAATCCAACTTAACTAATAATGATTTTAATTATTCTTATTTTAACTGGAAAGTGAGATTACGCTGCAGTATTGTTCTTGGGCACTCCAGGGACGACGACATCTGCTGCGAATACCAGGGGGTACATCTTTTTCTTCAGCTTGTATGGGGTTACGGATTGTCCCTGAAAAGGAATCAGAACAGAAAGTGGGCATAAAAGCAAGAATTGTCAAAATATTCATAGAACATTCCCTTGGTTTCTCAAAGGTTTAATTACCATGAGTTTCATGCCATTTCCAAGAACAAGAGGAGTGACAAATGCTCGGTCTATGCTACTAGCACCAACTGTGATGATCCATGGTGCAGGGTTGGACAAAGTTGAGGGGGCAGGGCCTGAATTCCCAGCGCTGCACGCCACTACAATGTTGTTCTTGGTGGCATGAAGTGCTCCAATTGCTATACCATCTTTGGCATAAGTGAAAGGTTGAGAAGTCCCGATAGAGATGCTAAGTACATGAACTCCATCAGCAATGGCATCATCTATGGCTGCTAACATGTCTTCTTCATAGCATGTGTTCCCTTTCACCTTTGTTTGGCCTGGGATCGGCCAGCAGACTTTGTAAATGGCGAGACGAGCCAGCGGGGCTCCTCCTGAAGCAGTGCCGGGGGCATACCCAAGTGCTGAAACATTGTGAACCCTTCGCCCTGCAACTGTTGATGCTGTGTGGGTTCCATGGCCATCCTTGTCACGTGGTGATCTATAATCTGTTGTGGTGTTAAGGGGGCCATTGTCCGACTCATAACCCTTCAGATAGTATCGAGCTCCAATCAGCTTCCTGCAAAATTGCCAATACGTAGGATACATCAAAGCTTAATTTTTATAAGGATCATCTGCTCCATCCTCATATGACCTCAGTAGTAGAGAGGAGGGACACATCAAATTGTGGGTCACATGTAGGCCCCTGTCACGGACTGACCAAGGTGTGCGCACTGAAAACAAGCCCAGAGGACTATCTCATGAGCATTTCTTGGCATTGGATTTATAAAAATCACAAGATGGTAATGGGAGGAGCTAAAAAAACGACCAACAGCTCAGACCGTTCACTTTTCGATCAAAATGGACAAAATGGACAGATAGGGATCACCAATTAAAACACTCTTTACAGTAACACTAAAAAAATATTCCAACATCAGAATCAGGAACGGTGTGTGTAAATAACATCCGACACCTACAAAAGGACAGCGTGTAGCACAGGGAAGGAGGCCCATTAGATGCTTTCGAAGAAAACACCTTGGTTGTCATGGTCTGGTTCAGTTCTAGAAGTGTGTAAAATCCAATTACAACCATGCCAGCTTGTTCTTATACCTAAACCATTGGACTTTATACACTAGGGCATAATTAATCTGAAATTTGCTTTTACTTTTCTGCTACTTGGTAAGCTACATAAGTCCCTCTTGGTATTAGTTTTGAAACCATTTTCAGCTCTCTCCATAGGAAAAGATACAAATACCACCAAACTAAAAGAATGCTGGCCTTTTCCTGGGTAACTGTTCTAATCAACTTTTCTTTGTTTAGCTGAAAAAGACTAGAAACTGCGAATCAAAAACCTTTTCAAAAGTATGCTTTGGATCCCTTCTTGCTAACTAATTTCTTGTCAAACTTTTGTTAATTGTAAAGTGTGAACGTTCGGCCGTTTAAAATCACATGACAGTCACCAGATGCAACACTCGATCATGCTTTAGACTAGACAAGTATAGTTGAAATCTGAAACATCTTTATTTTTTAAAGCTACTGAGGGGTCCCCATAACAGTATACCCAGAATAAGCAGAATGGGATCAAGTGATGATGTAGGTTACAGTTGAAAAGAAAGAAGAATGATCCATCTCTGATACATGTTCCATGAATGCGAAGCACACAGATTCCACTCTATGCCTTCTTGGAGAGGCAGCTAGTGGTTTCTCGGTGGGCTGCAGCATCAGGGCTTTTGGTCCAAACCTCGAATGGGGCCACTCTCATCCTCGTCCTGGAAAGGAGACCGAACTGTGTCACCATGCCTGTCCTAACACTATCATCAGTTTCTAACAGGCAAGATTCCTATTGGTTCTGAGATTTCTCGACCAATCATGAGGCCTAAGAACATCCCATTTTGCAAAGAGAGAATCATTCTAATGCTATGTAGGAATAGTGTTGTGGCTAAGATTTGGAGGAAAATAAGAATCTATGTGGCCTACCAGAGAACACATCAATTAGGTTTACGGTTGAAAAAAAGGGTGATGTATACATTGATCAAAAGACCCAAAAGGCCTATAATTCATAGCACCCGTATCTGTTAAACATGAGTGGATCATATGGAGAAGAAACACGATCACGGGTATTGCTTAAAATTAACTCTTCCTGACGAAGACTAGGAAACAGCCATGGAATAATGGTAAAAAGGATTAATGCCATAAAAGCAGGAGAGGGATTGAACGCTCACCTGTTACAATGGGAGGAGTTGAAAGCAACTCCAGTTTGGCAGATTCCCTTCCATGATTTTGGGATAGGTCCCATTCCTTCATCACTAAAGCTCTTCGACTCCGGCCATACACCTAATCAACACCGCACCCATCACATGCAATCAGTATACACTGCCTTCAACTAATCAATCATTACAGGTTGCAGCCATATGATAGAGGCAAAAGCACATGAGTTTTCCATAAAATAGGAAAGAAAATAAGAGGGGAATCACACGAAAATCAAATCGTTCGTATTGGAATTACCATTATCCACCATCCCAACTATGATTTGATCACCATATCTGGCTTTTTCCAATAAATTTCTCGTCTTCTTTTGCTTCTTCGACTGTTCTCTTCCCAGTTCCTTCTCCAAGCCTACAAATTCCCATGACCTTGTAGTGTGGAGGGTGTGCTTTTTCCGCTGGCTGGGGAATACTGAAACCACTTCATCCATCTCTGTTGGAAAAGAAAAACTATTAGACTTGTTTGCCATGAGAGAAAATATAAATGCTGACCCATTTGAACGCTTTGTTTTACCCGAAAGCTTTGTGACTTCATGGGGGCTGAGAACTGCTGCAAAGCCATTGATGCTGTGCTTGTAACTGTAGAGGAGAGAATCTCTAGCTTCTTCCTCGGATGCTTTCACAGAGAGAAGATACGAATGGTGATAATCCTCTATCTCATGAAGTGCTTTCTGTCCACTGTGTTCTCCAAAATATACTATATAGACCTGTGTTGTCACAGCACTTGTGAGATGAGCAATGAAAATATTTCACAGAACAACCCAAAAAATAACGTGGTTTCATCAGAGGAAAATCAAGACAACCTTTCTTTCTGCACATGAGGCCAGGAGAGGAAGCAGGAAAAGCAAAAAGAAATCACAAAACCTCATTGTTGATGCTGCACAATCTTGATGAGTTGATATCGCCTATTTATAGGTTTACTGTGCATTGGTTTAAAACAGTTATCCTTTTTTGAGGATAACATCGTTTTATGATGTTATATTTTCGGGGTCCAAAAAGGTTTGATTGTTTTTCGAGGGGAAAAAAAAAAAGGAACAGAATGACATGATTGGTTTTTGCTTAATTAAAAAAATGGAACTAAGCCAAACTTATAAAAAAAATGGATCAATTTAGATGATAAGTTGGATGCAGGCTAAGTTTCTAAAGTCAGCACGAAAGCAAATAAAGGATTAACCTTTCTATAACGGTTCTTTTCTTGGAAACAGTTTTTTTTTTATATATCATACCAAACATGTTTTTACTTCATTTTTATTTTCATTGTTAAAAATAAAAAAGGGTTAAAAATGCTATAATATTTTATAATGATATATTTCTATTTGTTATAAAATATGAAAATTTATCGAGAACTTAGGGATAATGTATATTTTTTTATTTCAATGAGACCTATAATAAAAATTTCCTTTCATTTTTTTTTCTATATTCTAATTTCTCATTTTTTATTTTATTCCTTTCACTTAAGTATTTTATAACACTGTTTTTATTATTTTATAAATAAAAATAAAAATAAAAATATTTTTTACATTACATTTTCAATTTTAAAGATGCTTGTATACAAAAATATATTTGGAAGGAGATTTTTTTGCAAATAATATTTTTTTCCTCATTTTTATTTTAAAAATAAACTATTTTTCTATATTTCTTTTCCTAAAATGTTCTTAATTCAAATGTTTATATTAATTGTTTTGAATAGTATAATTGTTAATTCTTGTTCATATATTTAAACAATTGAATAATTAGTGTGTCAGAAGAAAAGAATACTTGAATTAATTATCACTTAATTTTTTAAGACAAAATTTTAAGTAAGAATTAAATATATCATTTGATCACGTATAAATGACATTTTAAAAAATATCAACATTAATAGTTGTATTTTTTTGGTTAGAAATTTAGATACATGTTACACAAGGAAAGTAGTGGATCCCCAACTTTTAAAAAGGAGATTTGTATAAAACCATGAAGTAAAAAGAATAAAGAGCTTGAAAGGACCACCGATTGGAAGGTGGAAATGAATGAAAGGAAGATTCATTGAAGAATTTGTGGTCTAAAACCATATTTGTCATAACCTCTTTGTTCTTTTCCTAGATGTCCTACTATCCATTCCTTTCCCTTTTGTTTTATGAAGTACTTTAATTTTTTTTTTAATAACAAATATCAATTTTTTCCATCCATATCATGTCATGATATGGGTACAACGGTTTTTTATTTTATTTTTTCTCTTTTTGAAGTGTTCGAACAAAAAAAGATGATGAAAATCCATCAATATTTAGACCTTAATTAGGATACATTCATATTTTTTTGTTAAGTATAAAAAACTGTCTTAGATCTAAAAATAGAGCTTATATAAGAATCAACATTTTTTTTTTTTTTTACTTTCATCTTAAACGTTTTTCTTAATCATAAGCTATTTAAATAAAATTATCCAGTTAGATTTAGAAACTCTTAGTGAGTTTCTACTTCTCAAAAATGAATATGTTAGCTTCATTTTCAAATGCTGAAAAATCCCTAGACTGCTGGGAAAATGCATATAGAAGTGTCATATTCTTCTTTATTTAGTGCGGTGGAGAGTGGTCCCATCCCAGCTTCAACTTCCTGCTCACTGGTTTACTTGTGTACCACTTGTTCGGTTTGGCATGCCTTCTCATTCAGATTTCAAACTCTGCAACTCACCTTTTCCAATATAGCTTTTGAGGCAGCTGACCTCTAACTCAGATTCATCTCTTTGTCTTACTCGGCAAAATCTTTTTGGATTGGGGAAAAGGAGAGAATGTCTTCATATGCATGAGAGTCATACACATCAACTTCAAAATCGTCAAGAGGCTTGGCTCCTCCACTAGGGCTTTGGGTTTAAAGCCCCCTTCCCTAGCTACCTTTTTATAGCCATACTCTACATCTGATCTCAGAACCCAGATAAATATTCAACTCAAATCTGTCGAAGGTGGCATGGGATGGAAGGTGGGCGCGTGCTTATTTCACCTAGAAAGGGATAATGAGAATTGCCAAGGGACTTTCTTTAGAGTGTAGGGAAGGACACCAAATCCAAAGGGAAGTCGGCGAATTCTGTCTTCAAATTGATGAATGATAGTTTTTCATTCATACTTTATTTCGTTCATGTACAGAGTATATATAGAGGGTAATCACCATTCTAAGAATGAGAAAGGATGATACAAGGAAAGAATAATATAAAGAAATAACAACTAATATCCTAATATCTCAACTTTTCTAACATCTCAATATTCATAATATCTTAACTTTCCTAATATCTAAACACTAAATGATATAAGGAAATAATGATATAAGGAAAACATTCCTAATATCTCAACATTCCCCCTCAAGTTGGTGCATAGATGTCACACATGCCCAACTTGTCTAAAAAAATTTTGAGAATACTTGACTTGAGGCAACTTTGGTGAGGATATCGGCTAACCAATCTTGTTTTCCACCTTGGATCAACTAAGGCTTCCTGCACACATTTTTCATATCCATCTTCTGACTCTTTTGGTAGATTTGTCTTACCTCGAATGTAGGAAAGTTTTTCCCGTTCGACAATATGCATCTCTACGAGTTGTGACCAAACGTCATAGTTTGATTCCGTCAAAATAATTTCTTGATTGAAACTACCTTCAGATTGAAAAACAATAGTATTTTTTTCACTCATTTTTTTTTTCTCTAGCAAAGGAGGGACAATTGTTAGCCTTACGGCAAAATATCCAGGATTTTAGTTCCCTGGCTCTGATACCATCTTCAAATTGATGAATGATAGTTTTTCATTCATACTTTATTTCGTTCATGTACAGAGTATATATAGAGGGTAATCACCATTCTAAGAATGGGAAAGGATGATACAAGGAAAGAATAATATAAAGAAATAACAACTAATATCCTAATATTTCAACTTTCCGAATATCTCAATATTCATAATATCTTAACTTTCCTAATATCTAAACACTAAATGATATAAGGAAATAATGATATAAGAAAAGTATTCCTAATATCTCAACATTCTGCATGTGATTTCCCTCTTGTGTGCATAAAGTCATATCGGATTTTATTGAAGAATGTTCATCCTGGGCTGTGTTTGGAAATTATTACCATCACAGTTGAATGGCCAAAATCCTAAATGAAAAACACCCTTTTTGTTTTAAAGTCATAATGATTATCATTCCTATGACTAACATAGTAAAACAAAAGCCTGCGACAGGGTACGTAGGCAAATTTAAAAAATAGACTGGTAAGATTAGAAAACTTTTTGGAGCCCATCACTTTATTTCTGTTCAATCATTTGACAAAAAACACCATCTATAATTTAGATGTTCAGGAAATATGTTCTTGCTACAACTGATACCCTTTCATACAGTAGCTCAATTTCTATAGACTGGTAAACCATCTAGATGTGCAAGGCTTCCATCGTCAGACTGAAAGCAACAAGATAAGCTCAACATGGTCTTGAAAATTCTGCCATATCCTTTAATAATGCATGCATATCACTAAGTATGAAATCAATAGCTACTACTACAATTGGAAATCTTTTATGTCACTCCATTCTGCAAAGAACTTTCAACCAACACCTAGAACTCCAGGATGCATGTATAATATATGCTGCTTCTATTTTGTGTGATGGATAAATGTGGGCATGACTTAATGCAAAAGAAACAAGCGGAATTTATATTTTTTGGCTGTATTTCATCTTCGGCTAGGTAGACACTGGAGATGAATACTAGACCTGGGGAGGAACTGCATGAACTACTGTAAGCTTAAACTTCTCTCTAACATCAAGAAGGACAAAGGTTTGGCACAAGTTACAAGACAAACTTCTCGTGTGTTCTTGAATTGGCAAAGATGTAAGCTTCATGAATCATCAAAACTGTTCTGGGTGAGAGTCAAACTAATAGTAAGTAAAGTGAATCTCAAATAGTAACGATGTATCAGCATGGATTATGCATGTTGGGCGAATGTACAATTATAGAATCTATAAATCAAAGTTCTCACATTTAAGAATATTTCTCATGGAAGAAAAACTGCTTAAAATGTTGTATCGAGTGAAGGAAAAATCACCTTCCCCAAAAAGTGCCCAATGCATAGGACATAATCAATAGTGTGGGAAGCTTTCCTCCATGTGTCTTTCTCAGGTTTAAGACCTTTTTGTAGTTCAAGGTAAACAAATAATTCATCTGGGAGCAATCCATTTGGACCAAGACAAGCTCTGGCGCAAAAGGAAAGACATTTATTTCTTCTCCAATGCTAGACGGAATGAACAAACCAAGCCGACCGAGGACTTCCAGATAGACAAACCAAGCCAGTCAGAAATTTCAAGCATTGAATGAATGATTAATCACCACCAATGTTTGAGTGACAATCAAGACAACATTTATACTCAAAAATCAATGTCATCCAGTCGTTACACACAATCGACAGCATTGGTAAATGTAAATGCATAGTCAATGATATGGTCCAGAATTCTTGCACGATAGACAACAAACGACACCAATTAGTAGCTCTTATTTGGTATGATTGTCCAATCCGTGTTGAGAAAATTGGGTATAAAGTACCCTAATCATCTATGAAATTAGAGGTAATCTCGTAATACATTTTTCATTTCAAATTATTAGACTTATTCCCATGATGGATTTGATTAAAAAGGCATCATTTGGTGTTTGTCCAAATTAGTTTTGAAATTAAAAATAAATTAATATTAACTCATCATAATTATTAACTAATATCTAATTTAATTGATTTCATAGTAATCCTTAAAGTAACTAAATAATCCTAAATGAAACTTAACTAAATCTTGAGATTATGTTTGGTTTGGAGGATAAGATATACCTTAAAGGGGTGTTTGGTATACTAGAATAGGAAGTGAGAATAGACATCTCATTCATTTTCTCCCTTATTCCTAAGTTTGGATAAATGTTAAGAAGGTAGAAATGAAATAAAAAATTATTTAGGTAGAAATCAAATCCAACTTATAAGTCGGATTTGAATTCATCAAAAGTAGGTGATATTCTAATTCATTAAACCCATTTGATAAAATTTACTATTTTACCCTCTTATCTCATTCTTCAAGTTCGATGCTTATCTTCTTTGGAAAGTTAGAGACCCATTCATTATCCACTTCTATGCAACAAGTGATTCTCCAAAATTGAATCAATCAAACCTTTCACGACATTTAGAAAAAAATTTTCAATTTCTAATTTCTAGGGTTTTGAATGAAATTTGAATTCTTTTATTTTCTCTTTTGGAAATTGGAAAAACATTTGCTAGCTTTGAGAATTTAAATATTATAATAAATATTTTTTTTTGGTAAAATATAATTTTGTAACTACTTAAGCATGACAAATTATTCAAATTTTTAATAAAAATGATAATTGAATATTTGTACATTAGGGTTATATGATTTTTTATGGTTAATTTTTTATTTATTGAGTATATATATATATATATATATATATATATATATAGTCTTATTATTTAATAACAAAAAAAATCTCAAAATTTATTTAAAAAAATATATATATATATTTTAAATTATATGGAAGGATATTATTGTAAATTTATTTCTTTTTCATTTCCATTCCTATTATTATTATCAAACATTGAAATGGAAACAAATAATGATTCCAATTTTGCATTTCTAAGGTCATCCAAATGCTAGAAATGAAATCATCAAATTCATTTCTATCCACTAAGAAATAGGAATGGAAACAAAATATTTATTTTCATTCCCTATTCTTACGTACCAAACACCTCTTAAATGATATATAATATCAATGAATGTTATATTAAGTGGACATAATATTCCAAAATCTTATTTTAGGATATATTATGTTTTGATTTTTAAAATGAATAAAAAATAAAATAAAAACATATTATTTTTTAATGTTCAATATTTATTTAAAACAAAAATTTTATTTCACTTTAATATTTGTTATTAAAAGAAATATGAGGCCTGTTTGGTTGTTTTTGAAAACGGTCTTGGAAAACAGTTTTTGGTATTTTTAGAAAAAAAAAATTGTGTTTGGAAACTAAATTATGGAAAAAAAACAATGTTTGGTTAATTTAATAATTTTTTTTAGAATAAGTTAAACAAAAAATATGTTTGAAAGTTGTTTTTTTTAATTAATAAAGTATTTTCTTCCATTAACTTGATATTATAAATATATAAATAATTTTTATATGTACAATTCATTTAAATTAAAAAAATATATTCTATTTTCAAAATTTTATACAAATTATAATTTTCTTAAACAAATGATAACTTTGTAACCATGTGTAAAATTTCAATAATTTAAGAAGAAAGGGCTTGCAGGTGGGGGTAGGTGGTTGGGTGTAGCTCACCTTCGTAGAAAAAAAAAAAAAAAAAACAGTTAGGAAAACATAAAAAGAATGAAGAAAAAACATGAAAGATAATTTATTTTTTAAATAGTGAAAAACCAATAAAAACACATTTTTATTGTTATAAAAAAGTGGTTTTTGAGAATATGGAAAATACAAAAAAATAAAGACACATCATTTCTTTTTATTATTTTTATTATTTTTAAGAATAAAAATCAGTTCTTGAAAATAACAACCAAACAAGTTTATGAAATCTCTCATATGTGCAACATTATATGAAAATTGTTTAACAATTTAAAATTTAGTAAATAATTTTTTATTTATTTGTTAATAATAGTCATGATTAAAATATTTAAAATTTATAATAAACTTATTTTATGTTATTCAATATATAAAAATAATATATATATATATATATATATATATATATATTAAATAATATATATATTAATATTATTTATGATATATTTGATACATTTTTAGTTTTTTTCAACTATAAATTTACTTTTTAAATTAAAATTTTATTTAAAAAAATAAAATAATGAAAAAATAATGAAAAAATAAATATATGATATATAATATATGCCTATGTCATATTTTAGCTTATGATTAAATAAAGATAAAAAAGTTTGACTTCACTATCCCTAAGAGAACAAGTGGGGCCACTTTTATCTTTATCTCCTTCCCCATGATACTTGGTCTTATTTATTTATTTTTTAAATTTTTTTATTTCTTTGATTTTGATTGGATCATCATAGGATTTGATTGACTTGAGGAAAAAATTGGATTCTTTTTATTAATTTAAGTGGCTGTTAGAGTTTTAATTTATTTGGGCTTAAGAGATTTTTTTCTGGAAGGAGAAGATTCAATTGAGGCTTTTGCGTTGAAATATAATTTTAAAAGATATGAAGTTTGTGTAATTTAGTAAAATTTTAGACAGGTTGTGTAATTTTAAAAAAAATGAATATGATGAATGGAGGGGTAATATGCGAATGAAATTAGATGCATTCGGGTGTAAAATGGAAATTGAGAAAAAAGGAGGACCTGGTTGTAATCACACCGCGTTAAAATGATATTCACCGGGATTTTAGGGAGTTTAAAAGTAACTTTGTAATCAAGAAATAGAAAAGCCCTAGTCCTTGTTTTACTACTGTCCACTCTAAAACCTCGCTCCCTCCGATATCCCTCGCGGTAGTACAGTGCCGTTCTCCGTGTCGAAGCTCTTTCTCTTTCGAAGCCCAGAGGATTCCCTTTCCGCGGTTCGCTCTTTCTTCTGCGCTGTGATTCCAGGTCTTCGATCGGAGCTTTTCGCGGGTTCTGTACACTTTTGGTGAGTTATCTTCCCAATTCTAAACCCTAATTTCTTTTTTAATTTCGCTTTCTGTTTTAGTTTGTGAGGTTTCTAGTTATGTTATGGAGAAAAGAGGATCGATCTTCGATTTTCAGTTTTTGGGAGCCAATAAAAATCGTAAACCTAATGCTCAGTGGGGTACCATCGGAGTTTACGAGTTTCCGGGTTTCTCTTTTTTGAAAAACCGATGAATCCCTTTTTTTTTTTTTAATTTTTTTTTTAAAGTAGGAATCCGTCTTACTGCTTTGTTAGAAATTCTGTGTGGCTTGATGGTCTGCGTTTCAATAGATTGCTGTTTCGTATAATATTTTTTTGAGGTCCTCTTGTAATATGAATTCAAGGTTTTTGATCGCAGATTTGCGATGTTGATTGGGTTTTGTTGATTCTTGTTCGAATCCTAAATCCTAGTTTTCTGTTTGTTTCCTTTATTTTTTGTTTTGGTTTCTGATGATTGGGTTTTTGTGTGCGGATAAAATTCATTTTGATTTGTTCTGAGAAAAGGTCTCCTATTTCAGTGTTTAGACCCATTGATTTTTTTTTTCTTCATTAAGCTAGACCATCATTTTCTTAAAAATGAAATAAACACAATTTTTCTTCAGCGAAGACCTTGTGGCTTATAGTTCAACCAAGATTGGCACCAGAAGGGTATGGTGCTTGCACCTTTTCGTATGTGTATGCCACTTAGATCATGTACAGCATAAACACTTGCACCTCGGGTTTTTAAAATATGATCATGCTGTTTTTGGTATATTCACTTAGGTCTTGTTTTTTTAGTTTTTCTTTTTTGGCCTGTTGAGTTTGCATCCATAGTAGAGCTTCTTCCAGGGAAAAAAAAACAGATGCTTTTAGATTAGAATGCAAACAAACTCAATCTAGTGCTTCTCTGCCATGTGGACAAAACCTGTGTGTTTGGGCATTAAAGTAGGTAAAAGCAACAGGCTATAGCTGCATGTTTGGACATTTTAAAAAAAGGAAAAGTGCAGACATGACTGCAATTTGGGACATAAAACTAACAAAATTTGCATCCATGGCATGCGGTTTTGTCTCTTCAAAAATGGTCAAAAATCAGTCTGCATTTTTTTTAAAATTTATTTAGAAGGTTTTCCTTTCCCATTTCTTCTTCCTTTTTTTTTTTTTTTGAGTAAGAGTAAAGTTTAAGATTCTGTTTATTAATTTTCTTGTCACTTCTTTTTTTTTTAAAAAAAAAAAATTGTGAGAACTATTTTTAGGGTGTACAATGTTTTTCCTTAGTTTTTCCTTTAAAATTTGTAAACCAGTTTTTCTTGAAATTAATATCACAGTATATAATTTTAAATTATGAAATTTGTGAAAAGTTATATTGGTTACCCATAACATATTGAGGAGACATTTTTTATTTTTTTAAAATAGATAGATATAGATATATTAATTGTATATTGTTTAGATTTTGTATTATTCATATAAATCTCACCCCTAGTTCCCCACTTCCTATAGCTTTCTACTTACCTAAAAATTGAACTTAAAATTTTAAAAAATTTAAAAAATTCAAAATAATGTTTTTGAGTTAAAAGTAATAGCATACAAAATTAATAATATATGAGAATTTATGAAAGAAAAGTAGTTGGTGATCTCTGGGTTTTTTCTTTTCTTTTCTTAACTTTTTTCTATAAATGCTTTAAATTTTAGTAAGTATTGTCTTTTATATAACTTTGTTCTTCTCAATTCACAAAAAGCTTTTTTTGACCTATAAAAAAAAAAGAATTTATGAAAGAAAAGTAAAAGAAAAATGATTTAAAATATGAAAAATTTCCCCTAAAAAAAGCTTTTTTTTTTTGATAAGTAAATAAGAGTTGCATTAAAAAAAAAAAAAGTGTACACGTATACGAAGAAAAAAAGGACAAAAAGGCATGAAAACTCAAAAACCCGTTACCGCACCCTATCGTGAGCTTACCCAATCCACAAAGTCTAACAATGATAAAGATCTGCCCTACAATTTAGCCCAACCCCAAAATATATACAAAAAAGAATTTTTAATTGTTTGATCCATGCCTTCAAAGTTGTCAAAAGCCCTCCTATTTCTCTCCCACCATAAAGCCCAAAAACATACACAACAGAGCAGCTTTCCAAGCCTTCTTCATTTTTTTACCCACAAAGGACTCATGCCAACTCAGAAGGACCTCTCTAACCGAACAACTCAACACCCACTGAATGCCAAAATGTGCAAAGATCAATTGCCACAACAAACAAGCTTTCGAACAATGGATGAAAATATGGTCACTAGTTTCTTCTTCTTCCTTATACAAGTAACATCTATTAGGAATCCTCCAACCCCTCCTTTTGAGTTGATCTAGAGTCAAAATCTTGGCCCAAGTTGCTTCCCAAGCAAAGAAGCTAATTCTTGGGGGCACCCAAGAATTCCAAACAGTATCGTGGGGGAACAGTTCCACTCTCCTATCGGCCAAGGAGTAGTAGAAGGACTTAACAAAGAAAGCACCATCCTTTGTAGGCTACCATACCATGGCATCATCGGTCTCCACAAACAAGGGGTGTGCTGACAATCTCCCTAAGAAGGCTACCAAAAAAAAAAAAGCTTTTTATGAATTGAGAAGAATGAAGTTATATAGAAGACAATACTTGTTAAAATTTAAAGCATTTATAGAACAAAACTAAAAAAGAAAAGAGAAGAAAAAACCTAGAGATCGCCAACAAGGGCATTGACTTGAGAAAAAAAAGCTCCAGCCTTGTTTTCAAGTTGGATATAAAAAAAATATATGATCATTTAAATTAAAAGTTCCTCCTCTTTGTCGTCTAAACAATAATTTTTGATCATGCATTGAGAAAGAAGATATATTTTAGCATATCCATTGTGAGATTGTCATTGTTAATGACATCCCATGGATATTTTTTAGAGTTGTAAAACATGTGATAGGGTGATACACTATCCCCTTTGTGCTAATAATGGAGGCTCTCAGTTGCCTCATTATTAAAGCAGGGCAAGGTGGTTTCATTAGAGGTTTTGTCGTGAAGGGTAGAGAAGATAGATGATGAATATATCCCGTTTACTGTTTACAGATAACATGCTTATTTTCTATGAGGATGATGTGGATGTGTTTAGATATTGGGAGGGGTTGTTATCTATTTCAAATTTGTGTTAGGCTTAAAGATAAACTAACAAAAATGAGATGGTCCCTGTGGGAGAGGTGGTAGGGTGGACAATTTACTTTGCTATTTAGATGCAAGTTTGGAGTCTTCCCACCTCATATCTTTGCTTGCCTCTAAGACCAGTTCAGGATTTCTGTGTTGTGTGGGACTTGGTAGAGGAGAGATGATTGGCCTCCGAGAAGAAGCAATATCTATCTAAGTGAGAAGAAGGGAGGTTAACAATATTAGAGGGCACTTTATGAAGTCTTCTAGTTTACTTCGTGTCCCTTTTTCAATTCCCAGAAGATTAAGGATTAGATTGAAAAAAATTCAGAGAGATTTATTGTGGGGTCACCAGTTAGAAGAAAAGGAAATGCTTCTAGTAAGTTGGGGAATTGTTTGCAAGGAAAGGAAGTATGGTGGATTGGGAAGCAAGAAGTTGAAGGCCTTAAATTGAGCTACCATAAGCAAATTATTATGAAGGTTTGCACATGAGCATGATAGTACTTAGAGGAAGTTCATCCATGCCATGTATAGAGAAACGGATGGGGTTGGGAGCACTCTCTAGGTGAGAGGGTCTTTTGGTGTAAGTTTATGAAAAATCAGTAGAAGAGAATTAGATTATTTTAGAATCAAAACAACTATTCAAGTTAGATGTGGTATGAGAACAAAATTCTTAAATTCTGGTAGGACAGGTGGGTGGATGAGAGTTTGTAGTTTAGTCTTTGCCAAAGATGCTGCAAAAGCAGATTTGTGGGAAGGGGAAGGGAATTGAGACCATAGGTCTGTGTGGTTCAGAGGACACTTTTAGGATTGGGACATGGATGTGGTGGTTCAATTTTTCTAGCTCATACATTTAGTGAGTGTAAGGAGAGGGGGTGGATAGCTTACATTGAAAAGAAGATATGAAAGGCAACTTGTGTTAGAAGTCCTACTGTAGTTCTTTATATGGTGAGAGTAAGAAATTGTTCTCAACCATGGATATTTGAAGGTTTCATGCTCTAAGAACTTTTTTAAATGGGAAGTAGTCTGGGGGGGAAGATTCTTATAATAGATATCCTCGTGAGAAGAGGGTGGATGATGGTAAATATAGGTGTAGCATTTGTAAAGATAGTGAAAGTACATCGTTGAGATAGCTTACATTGAAAAGAAGATATGAAAGGCAACTTGTGTTAGAAGTCCTACTATAGTTCTTTATGTGGTGAGAGTAAAAAATTGTTCTCAACCATGGATATTTGAAGGCTTCATGCTCCTCTAAGAACTTTTTTAAATGGGAAGCTGTCGGGGGGGATTCTTATAATAGATATTCTCGTGAGAAGAGGGTGGATGATGGTAAATATAGATGTGGCATTTGTAAAGATAGTGAAAGTACAACAATCACATTGTAATCAATTGCAATAGGACAAAAAAGTTGTAGAATTTTATTTAGCAATTTTTGGGTTGCAGTGGGTGTTTGTGGACTCATTGAAAAACCTTCTTTTAGGGTGGAAGGTCAAGGGGATGGAGAAAAGGCAAAGGAAGATCTGGGGCATGTCTCCCCTATGCTTATTTTGGTGGTGCATGTGGAAAGAGTGTAATCGAAGGGTCTTCAATGACGAAGAACTGGTATAACAGAGTTTTAAGGAGACCCTTTTGACAATCATTGTTGAAGTGGTCTGGGATTTGATAAGGATTGAGATCTTCACAAAGTTGGATTTTTTAGATGGCCTTAATTGTGAAATAGATGGACCATTTTTTGTGGGCTTTCTTGTTTCGTTCCTTTATTACCTTTATTTTTGGTTCCTTTTGTATACCCCTAGTGTACATTGGGTGTGCCTCTTTTTGTTAGGTGCTGATCTTTTCATATGTTGTCCATTTGCCTATCAAAAGAAAAAATAGAAAACCAAGGTCATGAAACTAGCACTTAGAAAGTACAGAGAAATAATGGCTTATTTGTTAGGATCACTCTTTCTCTCACGCTCAAATTTCTTCAATTTAGATTTTTCAAATTTAATTTGAAGAAAAAGACGGAACACATATGTGAAACTGAAGAAAAGGAAAACTCTAAAATGTATTCCATTATTGCCTTTTTACGCTTTTTTCAAGAGGGAAAAAAGCATAGATCAAGGTTTTTTATTTTGGGCTTTTTTAAATAGATAAAAAATGTACTCCATGACTGTGATTTTGCCATGTTGAAAAGGAAAAGCAAAGGAAAACAAAAAGCATCAATCCATCTGTGTGGACATCCACATGGTTGAAATGTACTAGATCGAGCATATTTTTGGTTTTTAATCTATATACAATTTTATTTTTTGGCAAGAAGCTATAGCATCAGTGAAAACTCTTGTTTCTCTTTGTATTTTTCTTCCCTTCACCTAGATTAGAGTTCCTGTGGACGTGTCCTAACCTTGTGTCCTAATACCTGACTAAAAAGTTATAAACTGCACAAATATTATGCATGCTGCAAGTAACAAATAATGAATTCATATGCCTGAGCTCCACCATCAATGTAATATTAAGGAAAAAAATAAACTGCAAGGGTTGGGTGGGCTTTTTTTTTTGATTGGTAAATTAAATTAAACAAATATATTAAAAGCACTTGGAAAAGATGCACAAAGTACACACAAAGTATACAAATAACACATAAGGCAAGTAAAAGAGAAGAGAAACAACAAACCATAACCAAATACAAAAACATCACCCTAAAGGCCTAAAAAGACAAACACCTAAGAGAGGCCTTTCAAGCTTGCAACCCAAATCCACAAACTACAATCTTATTGAGCCCTTGGGTAAAAACAAACTTTATCTACCCACTATTGCCGATTCTACTCTCCCTCCCCACTTCTTGAAATGACTACCTTATGTTCCCATAGGAATTACAAAACAAGCCCACATCTCCAAAACCCTTACCTCAAGACCTAGTGATACAATTCCAATTTGTCTCCTCTTCTCTATCCATCCTTTTTTTGAGGAGAGCCGAACACCCAACCTCTAAACCAAACAATTGCAAACCGAAAATCTCAAACTTCATGATCACTCACCAAACATAACCCACCCACTGTTTCAAATCCTCTCTTTTCTGTTTGATTTGCTATAATTAATCAAGCACTCCAATTTTTGAAGCTCCCTGTCAAAGCAGGACATAGAGGAAGGCCTCCTTTTTATACTTAATGTCACTACTCTACGATCCTTTTTGGCTTTCAACTTTCTCAGTAGGGACACAATTTCCCTCTCATACCCTTCCATGAGAAATCCTAAAAACTTGCAAAAGAAGGTGAATTTCTTGAAAGACAGATCGGAGCCCTTCAGCTCTTGCAAAGGCAATAACTTATTGGCAAAACCTTCTACTTCAAAACAAGGGTGTTATCTGCAGATGACACTCTCTCCTCTGGGCTTAGGGAGGAGTGAACCAACAAAGATAGAGCAGCCTCATTGTAAACCATCTTTTGATCATCAAGATTTGCTAAAGATGACACTAGCTCTCGATCCATAGAGTCTAGAGTTTTCGGCTTGCGCATTGTTGAGACAGACTCCCCTCTCCCAATGGGGACAAAAGAATACCTATCAAATAATAATAATGATAATAATAATAATAATAATGAAAAGCCAAAAACCATGGAGTAGGCATTAATAGATTCTGTTGTCTCCAAGGTGAAACAGAATTCAAGACCTCAAACCACAATATCTCAAAGGAACTCATTACAAGGTCAATGAAGAGCACTTATTAACATGACAATCATTTTATTGTTATGTTCAATCTGTCCTCCCAAACACCTCAAGCATGTATTTGTAATCTATCCACTTTCTACTAATAAGTTTGTCAATTATAAGGATTTTGTCATGCCACCCCAACTTTGGACGGCTTCTAGGAGCCAGCCACGACTTCTAGACTGGCTCTTTGAGATCCCTCCTCCTATGTGTGCTTGAAGAATACAATAGAACAACTGGCTTTTACTTTTATTTAATTTTTACGCTTGAATATTTAAAGTACATTTTCTATAGAATTTTGTTTTATTCTTTTGATAGACACACGGAGGATGTATTAAACAGCACATAACAGCCTAGAAAAAATGGGGCACACCCTATGTATGTACAAGATGGGCCAACAATGAAAGAAAAGAGAAAAGTATATAACACCTAGACAAAGGGGTGGTGAGGGTGACAGTGAATAACAGAGATGTAAATGTGAACTTGGAGAAGCTGGACCACTGCCTTGTTGGTTGTTGGAATCTAACACAAGATGGGGGGGAAGATTTAAGAAGATGGGGGACCCAAATGTCGAAATGGTGGGGGCTTAAGGGCAATTTAGGATTGGCCAAATTGGAGGACGGCAAGGCACTTTTGGAGTTTGAGTTGATAAATGAAGCCGAAAAAGCCCTAATCGGTGGGGAAATAGAGGTCGATGGCCTCGTCTTGCGTTTGGAAAAATGGAGCCAAAGGACGGGATGCTTGATGGAGGAAGAGAAAGAAAGAGAGGCCTGGGTAAGGATAGTGGGTCTTCCCATTTCGTACTGGAATCGGGACATTCTGTGCAAGATAGGAGACGGATGTGGGGGTCTGTTAGAGATAGACGTCAAGACGGAGAGGAAGGAAGAACTACAGTGGGCTAGAATCCGGGTAAGGAGAAAAGAGGGGAAAAATCCTAACATGTTGGAAATCTGGGCCGAAAATACATGCTACTCCCTCACTCTGTGGTGGGAGACGAGGCCGACGCTGCGAGTGGTGCCGTCCGGCGAGGAGGAAAAACAAATAGCAAAAGACGGAGAGGTAGAGGGAGAGGTCCAGTCACGCGAGGGCAAGCGCGTGAGGGAGGCTGAAGGGGGCTCGAAACTCGAGGAGCAGCGACAGACTGCGGATGGGACGCGAGAGCTGTCTGTTGGGTCAGGGCGATCCACAGAGGGGGCTCGTGGGCCTGGGGAGCTACAGCTAAGGCCCAAGGGAGTGGGGCTGAAACAAAATGGGCCAGCTGTGTTGGGCCTTTTGATGAAGCCCAGTGGGGCTGAGGGCAGCAGTTCATCCTCCTACGCTAAGGAGACTGTTGGTCAAAGAGAAAGTTGGACCATGGCCCGTAAGCCCGTGGCGGATGTGGGCCTAGTAGGCGCTGGTCAGAGTCCAGTAAGGAAACCATGTGGCCAGCCTGCTGAAGCCCAGAGGTGCGAAGCAAAATCGGGAAGCCCATTCTCTGATTTCTCTCTATTTGGAGAGAAGGATGGACTGCACAGGCAGAGTGAGGCAGAACTCCTCCTCATAGGGCGATCGAAGACTGATAACGCCCTTATTGAGGAAGCGACGAGGTATGTACAGTCCGATTCCTTGGTCCCGGTGTTTCCTTCTTCCCCTTCTCTTTGTTTTGGTCGGACTCCAGTGGGGGAGTTTTGCGACCTTTCTGGGTCAGAAAAGCAGAGGGGCGAGGACGATCATCCGCTCCAAGTGATCATGGGATTGGAAACCCCTGTGTCAGAGACTGTTGAATGTTGGGATCTGGTGGAGGTCAACAAAAGTAGAAATGATGATAATGGTAAGGAGTTGGGTTCTGATCAAATAGTACCTCGAGTAAATAAGGCAGGGGGGGAGCTTAATTGGGAGAAAAGTGACTTCGCCAGATTTAGTGCGTTCTTGGGTTTTTCGACAGAAGGTCTGGAGAAGGACATCATGGAATTCCTGATCAAAATTCGCAAGAGAAGGGAAAGGGTTCACAGTAAGAACAGTCTGGAGAAATCCAAATTTGAGAGAGAATTAAAAAGATTGGAGTGCTCTATTAACTATGAAGGGGGGAAAAAGCAAACTGATGGAGGACAAATAAGGGGGTGCCAAATTACGGAGTTTAAATGAAGCTAAGAATCTTAAGCTGGAATGTTCGGGGGGCCAATGACAGCGCCAAAAGAAGGGTTATTAAGGCAATGATCAGAAGTCAGAGGGTGGATCTTTTTTGTCTCCAGGAGACCAAAATCCAGGCTTTGTCGGAGGGACTGGTGAGAAGTCTGGGCTCGGGTAGGTGGTCTAATTGGGTGGCTTTGGACGCTTTGGGCACTGCGGGAGGGATTTTGGTGTGTTGGGATAGAAGGTCTCTGGAGGTGATGGAGACGGAGGCTGGAAAATTTTCTGTTTCCTGTAGGATTAGGAATGTGGAAAATGGGATGACCTGGATTTTTACTGGGGTGTATGGCCTTTCTCCAGAGAAGATAGAGTGTGTTTGTGGGAAGAACTAGGGGCAATTAGAGGCTTGTGGGAAGAACCATGGTGCTTAGGGGGGGACTTCAATGTCATCTTGTCCCAGCAAGAAAGAAGTAGTCAGGGAAGGTTATCTGGGGCCATGAGAAGTTTTGCCCAAACTGTAGAGGATTTAGAACTCACTGATCTGCCTATGCAAGGGGGTAATGCCACTTGGAGTGGGGGAAGGAATAACCAATCCTGGGCGAGGCTTGACAGATTCTTGGTGACTCAGCAGTGGCTAGACATGTTCAGTGGGGTAACCCAATGCAGATTGCAAAGACCCATATCCGATCATTTCCCCATATTGCTGATGGGCGGGGGAATAAGGAGGGGCCCTATTCCGTTCAGATTCGAGAATATGTGGCTGAAAGTGGACGACTTTAAGGGTCTTCTCCGGGGGTGGTGGCAAGGAATTGAGGTGGGAGGAAGGGCTAGCTTCAGATTGGCCTACAAGTTGAAGGTTTTGAAGCATAATATTAAAATTTGGAATAAGGAGGTGTTTGGCAGGTTGGAGGTTAATAAAAACTCCGCCCTTCAGCAGCTGGAATACTGGGATGGAGTGGAAAGTGAGAGAAGCCTGACTATAGCTGAAACCGAGCAGAAAAAAGAAGCAAAGGATGCCTTCTATAAATGGGTGTTAATGGAAGAAGTGCATTGGAGGCAGAAGTCAAGGGAGTTATGGCTCAAGGAGGGGGATAGGAACACCGGTTATTTTCACCGTATGGCCAATGCCCACCGTAGGAACAATTCGCTGGACAGAATTGTAATCAATGGGGAGCTGCTGTCTGAGGACCAAGAGGTGAGGGATGGGATAGTGAATGCCTTCCAGAACTTGCTCTCAGAAGAGCCGGGGTGGAGAGCGGATATTGAGGGACTGCAGTTTAATCAATTGAATTCCCGGGAAGCTGATGGTTTGGAGGTGCCTTTCTCTGAGGAGGAAATCAAATCTGCTCTGATGGAGATGAGGGGTGACAAAGCCCCAGGCCCGGATGGTTTTACCGTGGCCTTCTGGCAAGACTGCTGGGATTTTGTGAAGGAGGAGGTGGTGGATATGTTTAAGGAATTCTTTGAGTATGGGTCGTTTGCCAAGTCTCTCAACACAACCTTTTTGGTCCTCATCCCTAAGAAAGGTGGAGCTGAAGACCTGGGGGATTTTAGGCCAATCAGCTTGCTTGGGGGTTTGTATAAACTTTTAGCCAAAGTCCTAGCTAATAGGCTAAAAAAAGTGCTGGATAAGGTGGTTTCAGTCGACCAAAATGCTTTTGTGAGAGGGAGGCAGATTTTGGATGCTTCCCTAGTAGCTAATGAGGTGATTGATTATTGGTATAAAAGAAAAGAGAAAGGCTTGTTATGCAAGTTGGACATCGAAAAAGCCTATGATAGCGTCAATTGGAAATTTCTTATGAAGGTTCTTCGGAAGATGGGGTTTGGGGCTCGTTGGATGGAATGGATGTGGTGGTGTATTTCTACTGCTAAATTCTCTATTTTAATCAACGGGGTTCCAGCTGGGTTTTTTTCAAACTCAAAGGGGTTGAGGCAAGGAGACCCCCTCTCTCCTTACCTTTTCGTATTGGGAATGGAAGTGCTTAGTAATATAATTAGACGGGCTGGTGAGGGGGGTTTTATTTCAGGATGTAAGATGAGGGGGAGAGGGGGGGAAGAGCTGTCTGTTAGTCATCTTCTCTTTGCTGACGACACTCTCATTTTTTGCAAAGCTGAAAGAGAACAATTGACCTATTTGAGTTGGATTTTAGCTTGGTTTGAGGCTGCATCTGGCCTTAAAATTAACCTAGCTAAGAGTGCTGTTTTTCCGGTGGGGGAAGTGGATGAGGCGGAGGAGCTGGCGGCTGAGCTAGGCTGCAGTTTGGGGGCTCTTCCCACTGTGTACCTAGGGCTGCCCCTTGGAGCCCGTCACAAAAATTCCTCTTCTTGGGATGGGGTGGAGGAGAGAATGAGAAGACGACTAACTCAGTGGAAAAGGCAATATATATCGAAGGGGGGAAGAATTACTCTCATAAAGAGCACTTTGGCCAACATACCCATCTACCTCCTTTCCCTTATTCGTATTCCTAAGGCTGTGGCAAGAAGGATTGAAAAGATTCAAAGAGATTTTTTGTGGGGGGGAGGAAGATTAGAGGGAAAAGCTCACTTGATTAATTGGAAGGTGGTGTGTAGGCCTAAGGAGGAGGGGGGTTTAGGCATCCGAAAGATAGATGTATGGAACAAAACTCTTTTGGGTAAATGGGTTTGGAGATATGCCTATGAAAAGGATAACCTTTGGAAAATGGTGATAGGGATGAAATATGGTCAAGAGGAATGTGGGTGGAGGACTAAGGAAGTTAGTGGGCCTTATGGGATGGGGTTATGGAGGGAGATCATGAAGGAGGCGGACTGGTGTTGGGAGAGCATGGCTTTTAAGGTGGGGAATGGGACTAGAGTTTTGTTTTGGACGGACAAGTGGTGTGGCAATGAGGCGTTTTCTCAAACCTATCCTCAGTTATTTACCTTGGCGGGCCATAAGAATGCTAAAGTCTGTGAAGTGTGGGATTCTAGTATGGGTCAAGGAGGTTGGAATCTCAGATTAGTTAGAGATCTCAATGATTGGGAGATGGAGCAGATAGGTGGCTTGTTGTATCTTCTGAAGGATTTCAGGATAGCTCCTGAGGAGGACTCTGTGAGTTGGAAGCGGGAAGGCAATGGTGTGTTTGGGGCCAAAGGGGCCTACATAAGTTTGAGTGGCCCCTCAGCCGGTGCTTTTCCAAATAGACGCATTTGGTTGGATAAAGTTCCAACAAAGGTGTCTTTTTTTGCTTGGGAGGCATCATGGGGGAAGATCCTCACCTTGGACAAGCTTCAAAGAAGGGGATGGCAGCTCCCTAATCGGTGCTACCTATGCGGATGCGAAGAGGAGAATGCAAATCATATTTTATTACATTGTATAGTGGTTAAAACTATTTGGGAAATCTCCCTTGCCATTTTTGGAGTTCAATGGGTATTCCCAGAGTCAGTTATAGAGGTGTTACGTAGTTGGGGGGGTTCTTTTGTGGGGAAAAAAAGAAAAAAGATATGGAATTCCATCCCGTTGTGCATATTTTGGACGGTTTGGAAAGAAAGGAATAGGATAGTATTCAGGGGAGGGTCCTTAGATATTCAGAAATTTAAGAATTCTTTTGTATGTAACTTGTGGAGTTGGGCTAGGGTGTACATTGGTGAGGAAACTCACACTCTGTTAGGCTTTTTGGAATGGCTTGGGACCACTTGAGGGTGGGTGAGGTTGGTCAGATTTTTTTGTTTTTCCAGCCTTGATTGGGGTTGGTCAGTATACTCCCTGTATACATGTGGCTTTTTAGCCTTTTCTATTATATATGATTGCTCATTTATCAAAAAAAAAAAAAAAAAACACCTAGACAAAAAGCCTGTGTCATAACTGCTATCTATGGTTTAGACTGTCCAAAAAGTCCAACACTGTATAATTTTTCAATCCTAACAGGCTCTAGACCCACTCCCAAAGGGATTGAATGAGGTTCTCCTTTAATTTTTTATCTTGGAGCCTTCCCTCATGTCCTGCAATTTTCTAGTTCAAATTATAATGTGATTTGCTGATTCTTCACTTACCATACACAGAGTGTACCTATTTACTTAAAAAAATACTCTCCTCGTAGGCAGATCAATTGTTAGTATCTTTCCTGAAACTGCCTTCCAAGCAAGAATCAGGGGTTCTCAATGGAGTGCAGGTACCACGAATTTCCTTGGTAGAGAACAGCTCTAAATTCTCTGCTATTAATGAGTTATATAACAGCGTTTAACTCAGAAACTCCCCTTCTTGTCCTCCCTTCAGAGTAAATTGCCCTTCACTCCTGCTTGTGGACTATAACATGATTTATTTATTTTTGATACATAAAGCATATGTATTAAAAGCGCCGAAAGAGCACCTAAAGTATACATGATGTATACAAGGCCAAAAAAGACAACAACATGATTGAGATTCATGAATTTATCCACCTTTCTCATCTCCTAATCCTGAAAAAGCCTTCTTATAGTTTTAAAATTTTTCATCTTAATATATAAAACAATATGAATCAAGGTCTTCTACCTATCTAGTCATAATTATGTCAACCTGATATGATAACTGAAAGGGCTACAAAAGGGGTTGATAACTGAACGGGTTATAAAAGGGGTTGAGTGACAATCAAGTCAACATGACATGACAATTAAACAGGGTGAAACCCTAACTCAAACATGACCTGTTTAATTGACAGGGTAACTTTTTTTTTTTTTGTTTTGATAGGCTATATCCAGGGTAAGTGGATCGATCTGACTATGACACAAACAGAATTAAACTTCGTCCCAGCCCACTAATTTTGTGTTTATTTTGAGTCATTTTCATGGGTCTACTAAGAATCATCACCTCTACTTGGTTCTCTTGAGAAGAAAAGGGAAGAGGAAAGAATATTTGGGACCTTACTGCTATTTGAGAATGGAACAGCTGTTTGACTCCAATTTTCTTTCTCCTATTTTAGAAATTAAAAAGGGTGTTAAGCAATGAAAGGTTAAAACTATGTTCTATTTTCATTAGGGAAGTTGCCCAAAATTTTCTCCCCTACTAGCTTATTATTTTTTCAGGACTACACTAATACTGCATCAGTGTCTTTTTTATTGTGCTAATGTGATACAATTATTGTGCAGTGAGCCTCTGCTTTGTTTTGCTCTTGACGCATGCTGGTTTTCTTTTGCTCTTCCCTCTTGTTGATTTCCTTTTGGGTGGGAGGCTGAGCAGTTACTGCTTTGGTTGTTGTCATTGCATATAAAGAGTTTTAACAGTTTTGTCGAATGAGCATCCATCTGAGCATCTAGACAGTCCTCCTCTTCGATTCTTGCAGCTCCTCACTATGGCTGCTATTGGAAAGATATTACCGAATCGGAAGTTGAAGATCAAATTTGCAGCTAAAAAAGTTGAAGCTGAACCTGTGACACTATCATGTGAGTTTGGGAATGATATTTCACTTACTGATGAATCTGTTCATGGTACTATGTCACTAAAAATGATAATTTTCAGATGAATAAACTATATAATTCTATGGCTCATTCTTCAGATGATCTAAAAATAATTTGGCTACTGACAAGTCAGAGGCAAAATCTTCTATTGCAGGCACAAAGAAGCGTGGCGCACCGGGCATTACAGATGTTCCGAAGGCGAAGAGGCAGAAGATGGATCGTAGTACGACACTCCAGTGTACTTCCATTCTGAAAAAACTGATGACTCATCCAGCTGGTTGGGTTTTCAATCAACCAGTGGATCCCGTGGCATTGAATATCCCAGACTACTTTTCTATTATATCTAAACCAATGGATTTGGGAACAATAAAGTCCAAACTGGAGAAAAATATGTACCTTGCTACTGAAGAATTTGCAGCTGATGTCAGGCTAACTTTTGCCAATGCCATGCTATATAATCCTCCTTCTAATAATGTTCATCAGATGGCGAAGAAACTAAATGACCTTTTTAATACAAGATGGAAAACTGTGGACACAAACTGGTCTGAAAGCTCAAAGGTTGATCCAGGGAAAATATTAAGTGGAGGTAGAGGAAAAACAATCAATAGTTCAAGGCAGAAATGTAGAACAACACCTTCCTTGCATGCCAGTTCAATGCCATTTGAGGACAAGCAAAAGCTGAGAAAAGAGCTCATGGAAGTGTCAAGGGGAAAGATGCCACCCGACTTGGGTGGTTTTCTTCGAAGACATGGCATGACCTGCCAAAATGTAGAAACAATGGAGCTGAACATTGATAAATTTGATGAAGAAACTTTATTGGAGCTGAGAAGAGTGATGAAGATCTCATGCGAAGCAAGAACTGAAAAGGTAAGTAAATTTCACAATTTTGGAATCACGTGTTTGTGTAAACTGAAACCAAGATAATAACTTGCCAAACTATTGAACCAATTAAAGCTTTTTAATCCTAGCAAAGATTATATGATGGTTTTATGTTTGGTTGAGTTTTGTTTTTTTTTTCTTTACTAAATTGAATCTTTTCTTATTTTCTATTATTTGATCAATGAGTACTTATTCTTGTTACATAGGTAGAGTGCACTAAAACAGCACAAAATTGCAGAACCAAATCATCTGGGAAAGACCTAGACAAAGGTATGAATTGGCAAATTACAGTTTCTGCTTTAAGGCTCTTTACAGGAGCTAATTGGCAATGTGTCTTATAGGCACTGATAGAAACAATGCTCATGCTTGTGGTTCTGGGAATACCAAGTTGCCATTGAGCCTTCAGAATGATTCAAACAATGGATCCTCAAGTGGTTAGTTATTTTGCTCTTTTGCTGCTCTTTATTCTTGATTTTCACTAGTTGTTGCCTCAAGTATGTTTTGCTTTTGTTCAGATCTATCTACAGAGAGATCATTCGTTAAAGATTATCGTGCATGTTCAAGTGATGCTTCTGAACCGGTATAAAATAATTGTGCTTTATCTTATATCTTGATCTTTGTAGAGATTATTGACTAATTGTACTTGGTCTGTGCGCTGTGCAAAATTTAACTGAAACTTTTACTGAATATTTGAAATTTAGAATTGTCAGGTGAAAAACACAATATCACGGATTAGCAAATCAGATCCAGATTCTGATGGTGAGGATGTTTTCCCTTTGATATTCCACTAGTTATTACTTCATAATATGAGGTACTGATGTGGAAATGATCTGAAGGTGCAGTAAGTGCAGTGGATGATGAAAACATCTGTACTAGTTCTCACCCTATGACTCCTACTACAGCAGCTGTTCCCGGTGAAGGTCAGTTTGCCTACTCTTGATGTCCGATTTATGTATTACTTTTCTTGTTGAATTAAATTTCAATTTCGGCCATCAAACTTCTTTACCAAACAAACTTGTGGCATATCTTGCTCTGTTTAATGTTTTGTGTATGTTTATTTCATTCAGGATGGATAACTCCAATTTTTGATGTCCAACTATCACCGAAGAAAGCTCTCCGTGCGGCAATGCTAAAAAGCCGTTTTGCAGACACTATCTTGAAAGCACAACAGAAGACACTTCTTGACCATGTAATGCCTTTAACCTTCTCTCTGTCTGTGTGTGTTGGGGGGGGGGGGGTTGGGAGGGGGATAACTTGGTTGTTTTCATTTAGCAAGTGAGAAATTGTTAATTGATTTAATATGAAATGTTGCTGATGCATGCTGTTGACTGATTGTTCAGGGTAATAAAGCTGATCGAGTGAAAATGCAACAGAAAAAGGAAAGACTAGAAAAGAAACAGCTTGAAGGTGCTTTAATCAACTTCATGCTTGTCTATGGTCAAATAATTTCTCGCTTTATTGTACATAGATTAGTGTGCGTGGACTATTAAGAGTAAGATTTATCACAAAATTGCAATTTTCATCTATATTTTCCTGTTTTTATGAAGTGCATGAATTTTTTTTAGATTTTTGGCAATTAAGTCTTTACCTTGAGAGGTGTTAGTTGCTTTGTGTACCCCCTGTATGCTTTGTGGCTTTTCGCCTCTGTTTTAATACAATTATGATTTACTTATCAAAAAAAAAGAAAAAACTGTAATTGTGACAAAATTTTAATCAACTTCATGCTTGTCAATGGTCAAATAATTTCTTGCTTTATTATACATACATTGGTGTGCGTGACTATTAAGCGTAAGATTCATCACAAAATTGCAATTTTCATCTATATTTTCCTGTTTTTATGAAGTGCTTGAATTTTTTTTTAGATTTCTGGCAATTAAGTCTTGCCTTGAAACAAAACTGTAATTGTGACAATTTTCTAGAAAGTGCAAAAACCTATAGTAGGCTTTAGCCAAAGTTTGGCTTGATTTACACTAGTATCCATTACCAAATATTTTAAACTTTTGTTGCCACCCTTTTTAACCATCAAAAAAAAAAAAAAAAGTTTAAACTTTTGGGTTAAATTGGTGACTTAACATGGTAATTGGGCCTCTCTCTCCAGGAATTCATGAGTTTGAAGCCTATTGCTTGTTTATTTTCTCTGGATTGAGGTGGGGTGTTAGGGCTATCGCTTAACAATCTTTGATTTTTTTTTTTGGCCTTTTGTTTTTTTTTTTGTAAGTAGATTTTTTTTTTGGCTTTTAGATCTGTACAAAATTGATGAAATAGAAATTAGAACCTTTTCAAGTATGATATGATTGATTAAGGTGAGCCCACTTTTGTTATGTGCTTTTCTATAAAATTTCAATTGCCTATCAAAAATAAATCGCAATTGCCTATAAGATGAAAAGTTTGATATGAGTGGGGTGTTAGGGCCTTCGCTCAAGTCGATTGGGTGTATATAAATGGGAGTGGGGAAGAAGACTGGTTGCAAATGAGTGTAGGCTTCATTTAAAAGAACGCTCGAGTCAATTGGGGTTAGGGCATGGGATGCCACTTTACAGGAAATATGATGAATTTTGTAGGCTTCCTTTTATGTATATGCAAGACTTTGGTGCACAAGTCTCTACAACCCCACATCTTTAGGTAGGCATTATTTGTAACATGCCTTCTAATACCCAGATTTCCCCATTATATGAACACACAGACTACCCTTCTAACTGTTATATCCTGTGAACAGCTTCAAATTCAGAGAGGACATCAAAATCTGGGTTCATTTGGATGATATTTTCTCAATATTGTAATCAAATTGGAAGTCCTGCATATTGCTATCACATTGTTCTCAATTGATAATCTTATCAATTGGAGGTGTGCATATTTAACTATAACAATAACAATGTGCCTTATTGTTAGGGGACTTGTAATTGTTGTACAGATCATCAAGTTCGGCTTATCCGGCTTATCCTCTTTTGTGTGCATGTCATCTTCTCTGTTTTCTTTTTATATATTTATTTATTTTTTAAAAACTGATAATTAATGCTTGTGCTTTTTCCTGTACAGAGAAAGGTAGACTTGAAGCTCAAGTCAGAGCTGCTGAAGCTGCTTCACGAATGAAGGCAGAGACTGAATCCAAACTGCAGCGGGAAAAAGAAAGGGAAGCTGCACGAATTGCATTGCAGAAGGTTGTTTTATCGTTCATTGCTTTCATATTTTTGCTTTCATAAAAAAGTCTTAAAAGTCTTTTTAAAATCATACCATAAAAAGTTCTCATTTACACAATGCTGTCGGATGTCTCTCCTCAGATGGCAAGGACTGTTGAGTTCGAGAATAATGTGCAGATTGTAAAAGAGCTTGAGAAGCTCAGTGGTTGTGTCCTCACTTACCAGTATTATCGTCAGAGAGACTCCAAAGTGCAATTGAGGTCTTTCAACTTTGGAAATCCGTTAGAGCGATTGGGTTTATATATAAAGGACGACTTCTTCGTTGATGAAGATGAAAAGATAATTTTGAATGAAGATGGGGAGGAGGGAGAGATTCTTTATTAGTACTGAAACCCAAACTGTCTTTTTTCCAGCTCAATTTGTTTATATATTTTGTAATTGGAGAGGGAAAGAAGACAATGGTTATAAATGAGTGTTATTTTTAAAGAACATTCTACTGAATTTACTAATTTTGATCATCTAGGTGTTTACCTTGTCACCTTATTCTCTACTTGTAAAGGAATTGTAAATGAATATTCTTTATAGCGTTGTAGTGAAATATGCTAGTACTCACCCGTCCTGATACAGATCCAATAAATACTTTTTCCTTTTTTGGGTAATATAAGAATGATTTTTACTTTTGTTTTATTTTCTTTTTTGAATCTCTCCTCACAAGTGCTTGTAAGACTTAATTTTTGAACTCCATAAGAAGATGAATGGTACAGGGCTGGCGAGTCCAATTGAACCCATATCATATATATGTTTTGTAATTGGATTAGTTTGATTTAATAATCAAATCAGTTCTAATACAACCTAAATTCACCATACCCATCTCTAATATGGTGTAAACAAGTTAATTGAACATTAATTTTCTCAATTCCTACAGGTTCAAAACAAGTGAATAAATGCCATAAAATCCACTGCATTATATGAATTTAGTTTCTCGTAAGTTTGGGAAGCAATTAACATCATCAAATACCTTTTTTTTTTCTTTTTTCAAAAACACTTTTTAAAAGTAAAAGCGCTTCCTAACTCTACATGGAGATTAAAATGATTGAAACGTGACAACTTCTACCAAGTATATATTGGTACATATAAAATTTAAATGGGGGGAGGAGGAGAACGAAATGAGAATTTGAAGAGAAAAATTAAGATGGTAAAGACTGCTTTCTATAACAAGCCCTAAACAGAAGCAAACAGGACAAGAAGACAGCCAAAACTCAGTTCTGAATTCTTAACTAAGTATTGTAAGTTCTTAACATGTTGGCTGACGTCTTGAATCATTTGGTGTCCAGACATAATTCTGTACAGCCTCATATGGTGTATCGATTCTTGGCAGCTCTGTCAAGCTTCTTTGCATCCTCCTGCAACAGAAAAATAGAACATTATGTAGCCACTAGCTTTTGATGAATTGGAACCAGAAAGGGCAGGCAGATGCTTCTACTATGCATCAAACACAAAATCCTTACATGAAATATGAAGCCTATGCTTTCGCTGTAATCCAGAAATTCCTTCCATTGTTTTCCAATGCTCAGCTGCAACAAGAAACTTTAAGTAAGGCACTCTGCAAGTGCGAGTTGAGCAATTATTGCAAGTGGAGACAATTGACAAATCCAGCTTTATTGCTGTGAATCTCAAGTATTCCATGTGCTAACTTGTGATCTTATCTAATTTGCAAGAGTCACTACAATCCATCTCAACATACTTGTTGTCCTAGCTTGGTTCTATTCTATAATCAATATCTTGGTGTGCATAGTTTTTGGACTTCCATTTGTACAAAGACAGGATGGAAATAGTGAGACCACTGAAACATGATTCCTGTCAATCTCCTGACTGTTAACTAAAGTTGTGGTTGATGTAAATAAATTTTATCCAAGTTATTTTAGAACCGCATCAATGCTTTGCATCCCTTCATATTACAGTTTTACATTTGCCCCTTCTTCAACTCCATTAATCAATTAACATAATGTTGCGAATAACAGGCAGCAACCACCTTGTTTCGAAAATAAGCAGTCAATTCATTTATAACTAACAGACATGAAAGCAATTTGGAACACTACCGGCAGACATGAAACCGGCGAGTTGAGTTAGTAATACCTGGAAACTGTACAATCTAATCGCCAACAGGCTAACTGGATCAGAGAAATCATCCAAAAGACTAACAGATCGCATAGAATCATTTATATAGACTAACTTCCCAACATAGACCAACAAAATGCACCATATTGTCACATTGTTCAGAAAACAACAGTAATAGCACTAAGATACTCACAAACGAACATGCAAAGCTGGACAATGCAATCAATTTTGTTTCTATTGGGACTTGAACTTGGAACCTCACACAAACCCTCCCCAACCCTTTACCACTTGAGCCAGGCTTAAGGGCCAGACAATGCAATCAATACATGTGAATGAGCTTGATGACTGCAGTTAGAAATGGACTGTTTAAGATGATGAACCAAAAAGGTTCACTTAAAACCAGCTTCAATAAATGCAGCAATGTAATTCATATCAAAGAATAAGAAATGAACTCCTTTTGAAGATAAAATAAAAATAATCACTTGGACTCCACCAGCTCTACTCGGTTTTGTTTGTTGAACATCAAAGGAGAAAGAAGCAGAAAAATTGGATTTTACAACATAAGTTCCAGCCCTATTGATCCCAAAATTTCTCTTCTTTCATGCAACCAAGTAGAGCATTCAGAGTAGAAAATAGGAAGAACGTTGAAATGCGTTAACAACAGCAGGAACAACAACAACAACAACAACAACAACAACAATAATTCAATTGTCACTCATTAAAACATGTTAAATAAACCAAAACATAATAGTTAGGACAACCTCAGAAAATGCAGATTAATTTATAAAATTTAGCTACCTGAGCAGCTTCATTTGAAGCATTCTTGGTCCATAGAGCTATTTTCTCCTGTCTAGTTCTGACATTGATCACTGCTCCACAGATTTCATCTCCATGATCAAACTGTTCTCCGATCATGGCTAGCAACTAGTAGCATATATTGAAAATTAGAAGCCACATTAAAAATTTAAGGCTCAACATAAAATTTCTGTACAGCCTAAAGCATACCGTATAAAGCCAACAGGTATCAGATTTCCCTTTAGCAAAGGTTACAGTCCACTTCCCCCCATTAGCACAAACAGGGTCCTCCCATTTTGGCTCAATTTTGTGTTTGAAACAATGGAAGTCTGCTCCGACAGCTAACTTGCTCGGATGATGTATATTGTTGTAAATGCTAAATACAAAATGAATTTTCATGACAACTATATCAGTCATTAAAGAAAAGATGAAGGAAAGGCAATTTCAGTTTGGAAGGAGAAACACTAGGACAGCAATTATGGACAAAGGAACAAAGGAAAATGCAGTTGCACAACAAGCAAAGGTGAATAGAAGCTTCTAAAAGGCATAACGATTATGCCTTTGATCACGTCTTGAAGAGACTTTCAAGGGAAACAGCTTTAGGTGCAGCATGAAGGCCCAGATCCCTTGAAGTAACATCACAGTATTTGAGGAACTCACGGCCAGACATTAGCAGGTGAACCAGAGAACTGATCACCAGACAAAAGCTTATATTCATACATCATTTTTTTTTTTTTTGGTGGTGGTGGTGATCGGTTTTTATTTTCTGTTCATGTTAAGAATTAGCATATGAAGATTTAAAGAATATAGTCATGAGCCAAGAACTTGCAATTTTATAAATACATTTTTAGCTCCTTATTAAATTCCAACTCAAATCAATGTCCTTAGCAATACACATCACTACTTAAGGCAAAAAGTATATGCAATATGCACTAAGTTCTCTTTGCTTTTAGCTCGATTTTTTCCCCATTTTTTTTTCTTCTGATAAGGAAAGGGATTTTATTTATTGTTATGTTTGTTTTTGCCTTTTAATAAGGAATTGAACCAAGATTTGGTCCCTTCCACATCCCATTCCCTTCCTACTTAAGCCAAGCCTCAAGGACTTTTAGCTCAAATTTCTTGAAAACTCAAATAACTTGTTTGTTAGAATATGGCTACTTCATAAAAGGAAAGTAACCATTTGAAGCAAAGGCAAATTAGACAGGAAAAATAGTTTTGCTTTGGGCTTTTCATGAACATAAGTTTCTTTAATTTTTGTTTTCCTTTTAATAAAGTTTTTCATTTGTCTATAAAAAAATTCACTAATTTTCTTCTTCACCTATCATTTTACTATTTTCTATTTGTGATTCTATGATAAAAAATTTATCAGAGTAAATTAAAAGATTTGTCAGGCTTAAATTTGCTCCACATGAAGAACAAAAGATCTTTTCCTATTAAATCATAATTGCAGGTTCACACTCCAACAAAGACTAATTAAAGCCAATAATTCAGACAGAAATACAGAAGCAACTGCAAATCAAGGGTCTTGATCTCTTCAAATTTACCAAAAGCAAAACTGCAGTTGGTTCAACTGCCTCACTCACATTCAATTCAAGTAGAGGAAGCAACTTGAACCTTCAATCAAGAAGTAAAAGCATAACATTCTTTTGGATGGATGATGGGATTATAAAATGACCAGGGTGGAGAAATGGGACTTCAATTTTTACAGCTTAAATCTTCTTAGTGTGTACACATAAGCGTAAACAACATCTAACACATGTCACCAGTTTCCTCACTATATCAAGGTCAAATACTTTGATCTCTATAATTTGGCACATTTTCAAGATAAATAAACCAATCAGAAAAACATGAAACGGAAAAACCAGGAAAAACAAAAGAACAACATCCAGCTTCCTCAGGAATGACTAGGTTGAAGCAAAAAGGAAAAGAGAAAGCAAATAGAACACAGAAGATCAATAAGATTGCACAGAAGGAATAGTCATCTTGGTTCTCATGGGGAATACGATAACACAAGCACCGTTCATTCACAAATAGTGATGATTTTTCACAAACAATCAATGATACAAGAAAACTGAACTGCCGCAATAATTAACAAAAAAGAACCATCATTCACAAACTTGTAATACAAAATTCTGAAAGTAGAAAAAAGTTCATATTTCCTTAAGGTGCATAAATTTTCAGCATCAAAATCCAAGAATTTCAGCATGAAACGTTTCAAGATCCAACGCAAGAAATCACTCTTATGGTTGTATAGATTCAACCAAAGACAAACAATGACAAGCAAGAAATGAAAAATATAACATCAAACTGATTACACAACTACAGAGGAAAAAATGAACAAGCCTATTTTTCTTGGTGATTTACAATTCAGTGCTGGGGAATGAATGTGAGATCAATTTTGAATATCAACTTATCATCGATAAGATCATTTGAAAACGCTCGCCCAAGCATCCCAAAACCTAGTGTACACTAGCAGGTTTCTAGAAAATTTTCTCCAATAAAATCAAGAAACAATTTAATACAAAAGCCCTGGATACAGTTTGTTGATATCATGCAACCAGGCAACAAGCACAACCGAACATCACAGGTAAGGTAAACCTTGATTGTTTCATGAAATATTAACAATTCAACATTAAAAAGGTTACTTTATCTTTGCTCCCACCCAGCTTTCCCAACAATGAAACTGAACCTAATTAGAATGTAACTACAAGATTGACCAATTTTCAACAGATGATGATACGGTTAGAATGCAAAATTGACCAACAAACATCGTTGAAACCAATCAAACCCTAAATCAATCCCAACACACAACTATACCAACTGTACCGTAATACCGCAACTTAACTGAAATTCATTTTATTTTCTTCTTTTTTCCTGAAATTTCTCGGAAAACAAACAGAGAAAAAAAAAACAGAAAAAGGACCAAGAAATCGGATACCTCCAGAACTCTTCAACGTTAGAGAAAGTGTAGATCGGGCGCATCGAACTGCCCCATGCGGCTTGCTTCGATTTAGCGCTGGGGTTGTCAAACCAGAAAGTCCACGAATGCTCCAGCGGGTGAGGTTGATGGGTTATCGCCGCCGACTGCTTCAGTGACACCGAGGCGTCATCGACAACGATCTCTCCCTCCTCGAGGTCCTCTTCATCGTCGCCATGAGGCCTAGGGTTAGGGTTGTGGGTGGAACCCTGATCCTCCGTGGTGGCAGACCTCGGTAGCTCCTCTACAACCGTATCTCCCATTTTTTCCTTCACTCTCTTGGCTTTCTTTGGTTTATTTTCCAACGCTGTCTCGCTCTCTGTATTTTCTCTGTATTAGACAATGCTGCCGGCCTCCATCAGATATAAAGGAATGGAGAATGGGTCATGGGCCATGGGCCATGGGTCGAGTCGGCCTTCTTTTACCGAATTCTAGACGGGTCAACCCGGATCATCCTGAAGAGTGAAGACTAATCACTGATAAGAATATAATCAAATAGAATAATGGGTTGATCTTGGTTGAAAGGATGGTAGGGTCTCACTCAAGGAATCCTTGTGCCATGCCCATGGCAACACCTAGAATCCGCTACAACACGTGGACTCCACCGCACCCTTACCCATTGTTCCGAGAAAACTAAAATGCTTCTTTCGCTTTCTACATGTTTTTGTTCATTTGTTCTTTGTTGTTGATACATTGGGATATAACCCTTTAAAAATAATACATGATGTTGCTATTCTACCCTTATTTGCATTGATATTTATTTAAGCATTTAGATTTGTATATTTTGTATTATACATTATCAGAATGTATTAGGTGTTGCACGAAATATCTAAGTCATAAATTCTTTATAAGTCGAAGAGTTATTCACAGATGGTTCATAAACTTAGGTAACCAATCTAAGATTGTAGTGTACTACCTCTTAATTAGAGAAATGACCTGTTTTGGTCATAAATATGATTTTCCCTTAGTGAATGCACTAATATGTACGGTTATATATTAGACAAAACCTACTGTGAATTATGATATTGATTATTAGGTAGTTATGATTCACCAAGCTATTATATTACATAGATTTTCAATCTTATAAGAATATTGAGCTAGTATTGAGGTTTTCAATGACTTTAACCTATGGGTGAGATCGTAAGGTGGTTATATATTCTTTATGTGTTAAGTTATTATTGATTAAAATAAGTGATAATATGTATTATCAAGGTAAACAACATGATATCTCATAGGTATGTGATAGTATGCTCTCTTGATTGATCCAAATAATTTGTAATTATGAAATCTGTGGCACCATAGTAATTCTTTAGTGGAATTTTGATATATACTTTTAGTGAGTTAGAGTATATTAATTAATTATATAATAGGAGCATTTAATACTCAAAGATTATAGATGTAATTTTGAGAGGATGATGACATTTATCTAATTAGATTACTAACACCGATTTATAAGGAATCTATATGCATTGGATAATAGGTCATAGATTTAAGGAATTGATTGAATTGGATTTAATCAATTCTTATTTTGATGTAATGACATAAGATACTAGTAGAGTTGACTTTCTTTAGTGGAGTGTTAAGTTTACTTCAAAATTGAATTTTAAGGGAGTCGGTATTTTCCTATGGGCATGAATGATCCTTATTTAAACTCATATTTCTTGGTGGCATATCATTTAAGGGATAGATGAATTTTCTTATTCATAAGTATGCATAAGGGTGTTTTGATAGAAACATAATCTTGTATGGGAGCTTATAAATGATTTTTCTAAATTAGGCTAATTAATTAATTGAAACCTGATATGATTAATTAATTAATTAAGACCCAGTGAGCTAGGTTAAGTGACCTAGACTTAAGAAGGAATCAAATCACTTAAACGTATATGTAAGTCTATATAAGTCTCTTTAGGGTTTAAGGCTTGCATCATTTAACTATTTTGTCTTCCAGAGAGATCGAGAACCTTAAATTCCATCCCTATGGAGAGAAGTCCACCCTTCTTTGGTGCCTAGTTTTGAGAGAGAGTTATCAGGTGAAAAATCATGAGGTTTCAAGATCTCTACTATAAAAGGATTTGGGTTTCAAAGCATTCAAATTCTAATTATAATTTCTAACATATCCTATGAGGTTGAAGTTTAAATTTTTCTGGCTTTTGTTATGCCCATGATCTTAGATGCATGCACTCTCCAACATAATAATTGGTCAACAAGGTAGGGATTTTGCAAAATTGATGAGAAGTCCATATATAAAATCTATAGGGATAAACTTAGGCTTTATAATTGTGAGACTATGTACCTGTTCAAATGGAAAAAGAACGGGCCCATCCACCATATATTGTATGATTGACCCTTATTGGGGGTTGCTCACACTTATTTTAATGACGTATTAGAGTATTAAGAATTTATAAAAAAAAAATTAGAAATTTTGGCCCTCTAGATTTTCTAAAGGCTAAAAAATATTTTTAATTAAATAAATAACATTTATGCTTAATGATTAAGTACTAATAATAATTAGGATTTCAATAAAACTAAAAAAATAATAAATAAAAATTTATTATTATTTATTTTTGAATTTGAAACTTTGAAACTTTTTTTATTTTTGAAGTTTAATTAAATAAAAATTCACTTAAACTATATATATATATATATATATATATATATATATATATATATATGTCAATTTAAGGATCATCAAAATTCTTCTTGATGAGGCCGATGTATATGAGATTCAATCCAGAGTTTCCCACTCAATAATGTTGATTTATATTTGATTTTTTTTTTGTTGAGAATTTGATTAGTATATGAAATAATTTAAATAATATAAGTTGAAGACTGATTTTTGGGCCCTTAAAGTGGACTCAGGCCTAATAGTGCGCGTCTTTGGGCCCCCGCCCAAATGCTCAGAATTGGGCCCGAATGAGGCCCTTTGTGTGTATTGAAGCTCGTTCAACTATATTATATAATTTAAACAATAGTTGCATATCATTCTTTTCTTGAATACATATTGCCCACAAATATTTTTAACTTCATATAAAATATTAATTAATAGGGTATTTAATAAAATAATTACTTATTAAAAAGCGAAAAATCGGTAGATTTCATTTTATAATAATGTTTGATAACATGAATTTTATCTTTTTTGACTTAAATTTATGCTACTTATCACTTAATTTTGATCAAAACCCACTTAATTTGTTAATTAGATGGGAATTTTTTTTCATTTAAGGTAAAACATAATAAGTGGTTTTTAGGAACTTAAAATTTTTAATTTGCATTTTTATTCTTCAAATTTCTTTTATATGAATAATTTAGTATGATATTAAATTAAGGTAAAATTAAAATAAGTTCCTTTAAATGAGTTATGTATTTTTATTTTATCAATTAGTTAAATTAAATTTAATATTTAAATTTTTTTGTGGCTTATCTTTCCTCCCCTTTTTATGATATGATGGGTTTAAATCTTAATATCTCAAAATTACTTCCAGAGGATAAGATAGTCTTTTTACCCATAGAAAATATTTTCCATTTTTGCAAGTGATGACTTTTATTCTTGACTTAACGAAATGAAATTATAATTTGAATAAGGTAACCATTTTCACCAGAGCAAAATATTCTTATTTTCATTTTCTTCTTTTGAATAGAACCAATTATACTATTTCATAAATATCCTAATATGATTTTGAATAGAAATACCAATTATACTAACAATATAGCCCACTAACAATAAAGTCCTAAAACAAAAATAGAAATATCAAAGGATTTCTAAAATGACATGACACTAAAGATAAAGAATGAAGAGCTAAGATATGATCCTAGGCATGAAACAAGTTGCACTATTAAGTAGTGTAAATTCTTAAAGATTACCTAGAAGATGAAATTCTAAAAAAAGAAAAAAGAAAAAAGAAGGGAAATCTTAAAGAGTGGAATTGAAACTTATTAGGCCTTTAATTTGAATGCAATTAGTTTATCTTTTTTAACTCAAATTTGCCCGATCTTTGAAACTTTAGAAAATGAATTTGAAGAATTAGGAATGGAAATACTAACATGGGGATTATTAAAATTCATCGTATGCTTATCTTGGGTAAGAGCTTTAGAAGCTTGCTAGCTATTCTTTTTTTTTCTTTTTCTCTTGTTAAATATGATTTTATTTCTTAATGCTCTAGACTCAATCATGAGCTTGCTAATTTATCTATAGAGTTTCTTAAACTTTTTTAATGTGATAATTATTATTAGTGTGACCTTTTTGCGACAAAAGGAACAGATGTACATTATTTTAGTAGGTGTTTATGAAATAAGAATATTTTTTTTTAGTTTTAACAAAGTTTTTTTTTTTAATGTTTTCATAATTGAACTGGTTATTGAATCGGAAAAGTTATCAGTTCATGATTCACTGGTCGGACCGGTGGTCAAATTGCGGTCGAACTGGTGACGTCATAAATATGTAATTTATATATTATTAAAATTTAAAATTTTTGTAAAAATTTAAATATGTAAGAAAATTAAAAATTAAAAATATTTATTTATTTAATATTATCATATTAGTATACACTATATAGATGTATTAATATTTTAACATTTTATTAAACAAAATATATATAATAATTAAATGTGAAGTTATTTAATTCATATATATATTTAATTATTTTATAGTTTTAAAAAAATTATATTATTTTGCTTTAAATTATTTGCATTTTTATTATTATAAAATTTTTGGGAAGAATCTATTTTTTTTAGCTGATGTGGAAATGTTTACATAAGTCATGAATAGCTAATGATGGGAGTCTTGACTTTTAAGCTTGATGTTATGGGGTCAAATCCCCATGTTGCATTTTATTCTCCCAATTTTCAAAGGAGTCCCACTTCGAAATGGTATGGAGAATCGAAATGCCTTTATATTGTTGGCTTGCCCAATGTCTAAATGTGGTGGCCTGTTCACTTCCTAAACTTAAAGCCCAACAGCATAACTCATTTGGGCCAAAAGAATACAGGCTCGAACTGGGGGCCTAGTTCTCCGACTCAATGGTTCAATCGAAGCCCAACAGCATAACTCATTTTGGCCAAAAGAATACAGGCTCGAACTGGGGGCCTAGTTATCGGACTCAATGGTTCAATCGTTGGGTCGTTTGGTTCGATGGCGGCTCATGACTCTTCCAACTCAATCGCCAACCTGGATCGGATTTGGCTGGTCGTTTGGTTTGATGGTGGTTCATGACGACGGTCCGATTTTTAAAACTATGATTCTTTACTATTAGGAGCTATGTACTAGAAAACATATCCTAAGTATCTCTTAGTACTAGAAAACTTAAAACGAATTATTAATGCTATTACTTTTAATGGACTTATTGGTTTTAAGACCAAATATTGAAGACTCGAAGAAGTATGGAAACAAATGGTTACTAATTGATTATAATGCAAAAATGAGTCTAAGAAATTTAAAAAAATTTAAAATATTGTTTTTGTATTAGTTTCCACTCTTCTACCTTATTGGACTTCCTATTTTATTCTATATTAGATTTGGACGATAAACGTTTGGACTTTGGACAATCTATGCACCTTTAAATCATAAAAAATTTATAATAAATCATAAAAAATAAAAAAATAAATGATTTAGAGTCTCAGAGTAATTTACTTTTAACAAAAAAATTAAAAACCCAAACACCCTTTAAATACAACAAAATAAAATTTCATTGAAGGTGGTTTTCAATTTGAAAGAACAAAATTGTCACCTTAGTATTCTACATTAATATACTAACAATATTTAATATATTTAATAATTTAAATTAAATCATTAAATCATTTTATTATGCTTAGAAATCATATAATTAATTACTTTAAATACTCAATTTATATATATAAATGAAAAAGTGCCTTCAACGTCTTGTTTGTTTTTCTTTGCCATTACTCAATGTTTTCCTCCTGCTCCGGTATTCCACCAATTATTATAATAATAAATATTATATAAAATAATATTTTTAAAATTTGTATTATTATAATAAAATTTTTTATTTTAAAATAATTAAAAACATCTTAAATTATTGTTTTTTTAAAACGATTATTTTTAAAAAATATTTTATATTAATTATAAAAAATGATAAAATGCAATTATTATTATTATTTTTGTAAGAGTATTAATTAAACCCATTTATTTGTTAATCAAATCACATATACACACGAACAAAAAATAAATAAAACACAAGATTTTTAGGTATGATTTGATGATTAATATAATCCCTACGTTCATGAATTGTATCAACACTTTAATAATTTTCAAAAGAAAGAAAGGGTTACATTGGTGAAGTTCTAAAAAAAAAAAACTCTTCTCAATTGCGATGCACATATTAAGAATAAAACCCTAAAATTTAAAAGGATGAAATTTATAATAGGAGTAGATTTTCATTCATCACATAATGTTTTGTTTAGGGATGTTGCCCCCTTTAACTCCTACGAGCTAATTAGATAACTTGATCCTTGCAAGCTCAATAAAGTGCTCGATTCCCAACATCCCAAATGAAATGTAATAAAACTAATTCAAATTTCATTAATTTAATATCATTTATTAATTTCAAAATATTTTTGGCAAGTATAGAGTAGGTTCTAATAAATTAAGAGACTCCTACATTTTTCTCATCAGTGTAACAAACTTTTGAAGCTATCTCATTATCCTTATTTTCTACTAACACATGACTTTTAAAACATATAGTTTCCAAGTGCAAAATCAATACAAACAAAAACCACCTGACTTTCAACTAATTTCACCATTTCTACCATTCTGAAACTATGGGCAGTACCCACAAACAATAAGATAGAAGTTCAAATCAAAATTATTATCTAACTTTAGATATGGGCGTCACATCTGAGGAGGTAGACTTGATCGTATATTCACGTGAAACTTTCTGAAGGCATGAAACTTGGGTTTTGGTAGTGCATGCACTCTTGCTTTCTGTGGACAAACCTTTTTACTTTCCGGTTTCCACAACTCACTTTCCATTCAAATTTCACGGCAAGAAAGATTCCACGAAGAATAGCAGCTACATAACTTCAAAATGTAATGATAATTTGTGAGAAAAAAAGTAAAAAATCTTCCTCCCTTTTGATAGTGGGAAAGAGGAGGTCCTGAGATTCTTTTTCTATACCCTTTCTTGTCACTTTGTCAGCAATGAGGATATTTGAATAAACTCACGTTTTTTTTTACTTGTCTCTTATTAGTTTCTACTCATTGTTGCTTTTTATGGATGATCATGAGAGGAAATTAGAAGACAATTACCATGGTTTAAGGGATTTCATCTTTATCCTGTCTGAAAGTAGCTATAGACATGGATGATGAGGTATTCCACATGAAGGAGTTCTATACAGCCTAAGGTCTAGATGTCTTTCTCAAAGGTAACCACTAGGGATGGATAGGAGGATTAATGGGAGCTTTAACATCTAAGTTTTGTCTTGTGGGTCGAGTTTGGCTCAAATAACTCTAGGGGAATCGTTACTAGCTACTTCATGATGGTGCTCTATTGAAATACCTGAAGTCACACGTCACTACTACAAAAAATTTAATCATTCACATTTTTTGCTCCATTGTTTCATTTTATTGACGGTTATTATAGAAAGCGTCATGTTTAATATTATTGACAAGATATGTGGTGAAAAACTTCGAGGCTTTAGAAGTATCATCTTTTGTCAATGTTGATGCCTAAAAAGTATTAAGTTAAAGAGCAAATATCATCATATGCTTTAAATATGTTGATACTTGTAGAAGACATCATTGTATTTCAAACCAAATATGTACATTGACATTTCTCATAAGGGTCAAGGCGTATTGTATTTTCTTTTTAAATAATAATAATAATTAATTACATTTCTTATGGGACTTGTAAATTTGTCAAATTAATTTGTATTTGTATTTTTAATTCTTTAAATAAAAGATATAACCTAACAAAGTGAAAAAAAAATATTATCATTTATATAATAATACTAATTAACATATCTTAAAAGTTAATTATAATATGTGAACATTTTAATTGTTAACAAAAGTTAATGTTTATTCTTAATTTAAATATTATAATTTATTTCTTTATTATTTTAACTTAAAATAGAAGATAATTATTATTAGTTTTGATTAGAGTAAAAGATAAGAGTTTGAATTAAAGTAGAGGTTAGACTCAAAAGATATTTGTATATAAGTATTCACCAATCATCAATGAGAAGACTGTTATATTTTCTCAATCTTCTTCTTTTACTATATAATATTAGAGCCTTTATACTCATTCTTTCTCCTAGTATGGGTTACCCACTTTGTCTTTTGCATCTTGCCCATTTCTTACTTTTTTTTTTTTCCTTTTCCCTTTGCATCTAATTAACCCTCATTTTTGTGTCTGATAGAATGGTGATCATCAGATTATCGCTTATTCTTGGTTGATTATCTCTTTTGTGCCAATCCAAAATAACATCATTTTCGCGTTTCCAATAATTGGTACTTTCTTTGTGGCTATAGAAGATTTCTTCTTTGTCAGCATGACCATTTCTTAGGTATTCCTCATTTTTCCTTCTTTTGCTATGGAGTTCATCCAAGTGTCCATATAATGACTCTTTAAATTATCATCTTTTTCACTGTGTTGTGCTCCCTTGTCTTTATCTCGATGGCCTCTCCTCTTGTCATTGTCCATCTGCTTTCTTGAATGAAGAAGTTTATGTTTGTTGCTCCTTCTCATGATAGTCTCTTTTCTTATGATTAAATTCTCTTTCTTGCTTTAAATATTCCAATCTCTAGTTTAGTTCAACTTCTAAATTACTAGTATTGTCTAGTTTTTTTTCTCTTCAGACCTCCATTCTCAATCAAAAGTTTATTTATTTATTTTTACCATTCAACCTTTCAACTTTAGATTTCCAATGTGTGATGATTTCCTCTGCTTCTAGGTTTTTTGCTCAAAGCTTTTTTATTTTTATTGCTCCTTTCCTTTGTTAAATGATCTGAATTTGACTTTAAACTACTGATAGATGAAGTACCTTTCCTATATGGGAGAATTGTGTTTTGGGCCCAGTTGGGCCCAAAAATTAACAAATGGTCCATCTAATCGACCCATTTAAGCTGAAAACCCATAGGAAGTGTCAAAATTAAAAAGAAGGATATGCACTTTTATTAATTCCAAGAATAACCTTTGCTGATTATGAAAAAAAAAATAATAAACAAAAAAATCCAGGTTGGAATTTTGCCCTAATTTTGGTGTCTCTTCAGATTTTAAGCCTAGAAGCCGTTTTCTTCTCTTCATCCCGAGTTCCTCCATCGCTTGCATCTCAATCTCTACGGCTCTTTGGAATTTTGCCCTAATTTTGCTCTCTTCAGCATTTCAAGCTTATAAGCCATTTTCTTCTTTGCCTAGAAGCCGTTTTCTTCTCTGCCTAGAAGTCGTTTTCTTCTCTGCCTAGAAGCCGTTTTTTCTGTTCGTCCCGAGTTTCTCCATCGCTTGCATCTCAATCTCTGCTGCTTTTTGGAATTTTGCCCTAATTTTGGTCTCTCTTCAGCATTTCAAGCCTAGAAGCCGTTTTCTTCTCTTCCTCCCGAGCACCTCCATCGGTTGCATCTCAATCTCTGCGGCTCTTTCATTTTTTCTCGCATTCGTCTCTCTCGAAAATTTGAATAAGGTATGGATTTCATTTGGGTCTCTCTTGTTGCATATTTGAGGTTAGTAGATTGCTAAGCAAGGTTACATTTAGTTGTTAGATCCTTCTGATCCTTTATTTTTTGCTGTATTATAATATTTGTTTACATGGGTTTTTGCCCTTTTTCAGTTTGGTTGAATTGATTTCCTTGTCAGAAAACAACAAAACTGAAGGAATGGGAATCTTGTTCTATGACATAAACTCATATTTTAGTCGGTTTGTGCTTTGTAAATATGTTTTTCCAGCTGCTTTTAAATTTTTCATTCTAAAGAAAGAGATTATGATGTGTCTTTGGCTTGTCAGCAGCTTCTCAATTTTTAGGAAAGAATCGGATTTTTGAAGGCTTCATGGTAGCATAAGCTTGCCAATGCATTGATCATTCAGTTTTTAGTTCTCCATGCCCTTAATGTCATTAAGACCCAAGATAACTTTTAAAATTTCCTTTAGATTTACTGGGTTGAATAAAGAACTTGCACACACACAGAGTTCATGTGGAGCAACTTGTTAAAACTGGTTTTTTTACTGAAGTGGCCATTTCATTTTCTTAGCTTTTGCTTGAATATTAAATTATATGGGGTAGGCATCTCCAAACTCATTTCTCGAAAACAAAGATAGGTTCTTGAATAAAGAACTTTGAAACAATACACGCACATGTGGGACACGAAGTGGAGATTGAACTTCATTTTTTAACAAAATCTTCTATAGGCTGCACTTGTTTTTCTTCTTTTTTGGGTATTTATTCAAAATTTATATGGGTAGAGCACTTTACTTGCTTCTTTTCTAGAACATACAATTAAAAAATGTCTAATTAAAACATAGTTACTAAGCTACCAAAGATGAGTTGAAACTGATGAAAGAAAAAGGTGATTGATGAGAAATTAAACCAAGTGGAATGCTATATTTTGTGGTCCTAGACTCTGCAATGGTTCATACCTAGACAAAAACATGTCCTTCCCACGTGCTTTTGAAAGATATATCTTCAGCTTTTAGATTCTCTCTGTTTTCGTATTTATTGCATCTTTTGCATTTCAATAGCCTATACTTTGCTGTTGCATATTGTGCATTTATATGGGTTTCCATGATTCCTTTTGCATGTTTACACATCTACTTCCACTCTTCTATAGATACTTTTTTCTCAGATTTAGGCCCTATCTTCTTTCAGATGAATTATTTTTAATGAAATTACCTCTGTATTTCAGACCATTGAGATTCTTTTAAGCAAAAAGATATTATTGAACATGGAGGTTAGTTGACACTCTCCTTTTATTGCTATGCTAATTCACAGATGGTAGAATGTTTCAATTTTGTGAAGCTGAAGTTCATTTGTGGAAGATATCTTATTTTTATTTTTTTGTTTTATGGAGTAGCTTCCTGGGGATAGGGTTATAACTCTCTTTTAGTAAATTCAGTGATGACTTCAAATTGCTACTTCATGCCTTATAGTGTATGATTCACGTGCATGGGTGGCTGACCTTCTGACGACAATAAATTCTTGATTCACCAACAGATAAAGGAAAAAAAAATTGCTGCAAACAACTCTCTTATGTTTTTCTTTGAACTATTATTCATGGTCTAATACTTGAGCAATTCCTTTTGTCCATGTTTTCCCTTTTTCTTTTACTTTTCTTTCTCCTGTACTGTTAAAAAACAAAGCATTAACTTCTGATTAACATGATATTTGCTTTTTTGTCTTTTGATACGTGAATTATTTAGTACAACTGGGGTCTGATTTTGGGTTTTCTGTTTTTTCTTCTGATGGAATGGATAGAGAAATCATTTAGATGGAACTTCTAGTTTATCTATTTATCTTAGCTACATTAGTCACCATCATTATACTAATGCATTAAGAACCTGCATTTAGGTGGCAATTTTGGATGGCATTACCATGGGCAGCATAGCAGGGGTTTCCATTTTTGGATTTAGTACAGCTTGTGATCATGTCTGAAAATCACAAAATTTGTCAGGAAAGTGAGACTGCAAGAACTCAAGACCCTTGGTGATATTCAACTTTAAAGAGGCTTAAAGAAGCTTCACCATTGAGCTTGAAGGTTTGCCTGAGATCAGTGAGTCCCTTCTACTCATTTTATTTCTGTGTTGGCCCCAGATCACTCTTGGTTCTAACATTGCATTGATGGCTGGTTCAGATACGAGAAGGCAGATTTCAAACTCATGATCAATGCCTTGTCTGTGAGTATAGAAGGTCTGTTCAAGGATTTTCTGGACAGATTTCCAATTACTTTCGTGAGGTACAAAGTTTCTTTATTTCCTAGTGGATATAGAAACTTTCTTGGTCTTTTCACTCTATTTCTGTCCTTTTTTTAGTAGGGGGTCCGAGCATGAATGGTGGAAAAGGACTATGCAGCTAAATGTATCAGTAGTGTACATTATTTTCCAGTACGTTGGAGGATGATGATATTTCCATGGGGGTTGTGACAATCCAATAAAAAGTTCCACTTTTCAATGCCTAAAAATGGTTGTTAATGAGAAAATGCATAAGTTGGGGTTCTCACAATCACTGAATTATCATAATCCGCTCCCACTAGGTTATCAAAACCGTGTTGGTGATATTGCTACGCTGCTTATCATGTGCAATTAGCCATCAAGCAGTTTAGATTGTAAGATTATTGTCATTTTTATACATGCAGTGGATCCCCCTAGCTTGGAACAAGTATCCAATGACATGGTGGAAGCTGGAGCCAGAACTAGAGATGCCAACAAGAAAGGAAGAAGCATTTACCCAGATGGCCAAAAAGAAAAATTTTGTTATCTGATTTGAGTGACTTGAGAAGTAGGGAAATGTGGATGCAATATGACATGATAGCCTGCCCTTTGGGAAAATTGGTTATGGTTGCATTACACAGGTTTACTTTGTTTATGCAATGGTAAGCTAGACATTCCTAAAACCAATGTTTTTTGTCTCCTGGAAACTCTTCCTATGAGAAACAACAGAAATTGTCTCTGGAGAAAAACCAAGCAAACACAAGCGTCAATAAGCTTCTATGAAGTGCAGTCTTTCAAGTTTTGGGTTCTCTGCTTTGGAATTTTCTGGGTTAATGTAATGGATCCCTTGTAATAAAACATCTTAATAGAACACGATTTCATTTTAATGGGTCATTCTAGGGCATAGTTGAAAACATTATATTACCCTTCTCTGCAGTATAGGCTATTTGAAACAAAGATTGGTTTTCCTATTTTAATTTAACTACATATTGTAACTTTTCAATTGAAAATTTGAATTATCATTCAAGTTGAAGATCCATCATTTTCTTCCTTTGTCATAAATACCTGTTTAAAGACAATATGAGACAATTTGAGAGAGAAGGAGATGAAAATTGCATAGCCCTTTTATCCTTTTTAAGACAATTTGACTGTGATGAATACCTGTTTAAAGTACAGTGATTTCATACATTCTTTGTATTAAAGAATGTAGGTAACAATTATTTGGCTTGTCAAAATTTAGAGACCAGAACACTTTTGGCCCGGAAAAATATCAAAAAATAAGAGATGGCTTACACTATGAATGTAGGGACGTGTTCCTAAAAAAGTCACAGCAGAATCCTAACTATTTTAAGCTGCCTTATTGGCCTTGTAGGTGTTCACTAATTGCAGCTGCACATCTTGAGAAACCAGTGAATGCTCTTTGTATTCCATTGTGAATTCACCTTTCCCCTGCACATAGAGGATCAAATAACATATATTTTAACATATTCTGCAGAGCAACTCCAGCTATGGCATAGCCCTTATAAAATGATACTTGGTTTTACCTGAGTCATTGAACGAAGAGATGTTGAGTACCCAAACATATTGTTTAGAGGGACCTATGAAGCAGAAAATGATTCCACAAATGATTACTTACAATAAAACTGATGCAAACCAATAGCCCTTATAAAATGATTACCCCTACTACCTTAGGAAACCCCCCCTCCTCCCCATACTTTTCAACAATAACCCGCTTCCAAAGGGACCCATTCTCTGAGGCAAACCTCTAGATGCACTTGCCTAGCAACACCTTGTTGGTTTGTTGGTAGCTTTTTAATACCAAGACCCACTTTGCTCATGGCTTGGTAATAAGAACCCACTTTGCCCTTAGGTTAGTTGGGTGGATATTGGCTTGATTGATTATAATAATAAGGTTTTTCAGAGACTTATAGTCAATATTTGTGTTTAAATTATCAATGGACTTGTTTCCTCATGTTTGGAAAAAGTAAGATAGACACCCTTGTACACCCTTGTACTTTTAGTACATTGGCCTTGTACACTTAGTGTAAATGCCTTGTACAGTTGCAGAAATTCAACCTAGATACAACATAACTAGTGCATATGGCTGGGTTAACCACGTTCCAATGTCATGGCTCACCAAGTTGGGGAAAAATGACACCAAATCGAGGTTCCTATTCATCATAAGCGCGCTATCTCATCCAATGAATGTGTACGAAGGGAAATGAGGAATGTCCCCCTTATAAAAAATAAATGAGCAAGCAATTTTTTCAAAAGCATTTCAAATCCTTCAAGATAGGCACCCTTGTACACACTTGTACAGTTAGCACATTTGCTTTGTACACTTAGTGTAAATGCCTTGTCCAATCACCAAATCCCTAATAGGTATTTATTTTCAAGTGAATATGGGTGGGTAACCAATGTTTCCATTACCATGGACTAGGGAAAATGACAAAAATGTTTACCCTAATTTCGATTCATATTCATCATTACTAGGGAAGCTAATAGGATGAATGAACATGGTAGACATCAATTAAATTGCATGCAGTGCGTGTGTTATCAAGCAACATGTGTGAGGATTGTTCCCCACGTTTGGAAAAAGTAAGATAAACACCCTTGTACACCCTTGTACTTTTAGTACATTGGCCTTATACACTTAGTGTAAATGCCTTGTACAGTTGCAGAAATTCAACCTAGATACAACATAACTAGTGCATATGGCTGGGTTAACCACGTTCCAATGTCATGGCTCACCGAGTTGGGGAAAAATGACACCAAATCGAGGTTCCTATTCATCATAAGCGCGCTATCTCATCCAATGAATGTGTACGAAGGGAAATGAGGAATGTCCCCCTTAGAAAAAATAAATGAGCAAGCAATTTTTTCAAAAGCATTTCAAATCCTTCAAGATAGGCACCCTTGTACACACTTGTACAGTTAGCACATTTGCTTTGTACACTTAGTGTAAATTCCTTGTCTAATCACCAAATCCCTAATAGGTATATATTTTCAAGTGAATATGGGTGGGTAACCAATGTTTCCATTACCATGGACTAGGGAAAATGACAAAAATGTTTACCCTAATTTCGATTCATATTCATCATTACTAGGGAAGCTAATAGGATGAATGAACATGGTAGACATCAATTAAATTGCATGCAGTGCGTGTGTTATCAAGCAACATGTCTGAGGATTGTTCCCCACAATTGGAAAAAGTAAGATAGAAACCCTTGTACACCCTTGTACTTTTAGTACATTGGCCTTGTACACTTAGTTTAAATGCCTTGTACAGTTGCAGAAATTCCACCTAGATACAATAGAACTAGTGCATATGGCCAGGTTAACCACGTTCCAATGTCATGGCTCACTGAAAAGGGGAAAAATGACACCAAATCGAGGTTCTTATTCATCATAAGCGCGCTATCTCATCCAATGAATGTGTAGAAATGGAAATGAGGAATGTTTATGAGGAATGTCACCCTTAGAAAAATAAAATGAGCAAGCAATTTATTCAAAACCATTTGAAATCCTTCAACATAGGTAGCGTTGTACACACTTGTACAGTTAGCACATTTGCATTGTACACTTAGTGTAAATGTCTTATACAATGGCAAAAATTTGACATACCTAAAACTAAAAGCGTGCATATGGGTGAGCTACCATGTTCCAATGTGATGCCTAAGGGAAAATGGGGAAGGGAAAAGGGGGAAGTGAAACCCAATATAGGTTCCTATTCATCATTATTGTGGTTGGTCATCCAATCAACACGTATGAAGTAATAAAATTGAACGGGATGAGTGCGTGATCAAGGAATGTGTGTGAGGGAATGTTCCTCATCCTTTCAAAATGGAAATGATTTTAAAACATTGCAAATACTTCAACATAGGTACATTTGTACACCCTTGTACATAAAGCACAGGTACCTTGTACACTTAGTGTAAATGTCTTGTACACAGACATAAATTCCATACAACCACTACTGAATGTCTACTCATGCATAGGTTAATCATGTTTGCAATCTTTTGGTTAATAAAATAAGGAAAAACTGAAGTCTCAATTTGTTCCCTATACTTTTGTAACAATACAAGCAAATTAAAAAATAGCAATCTGTCCATTAATGTGAAGCTATTCAAAGTTAATTCCAACTTTCCAGCTAGAATTCAAAATAAGATTATATGTTAAGCATGACAAATTATTATTCAAACATATATTTTATTTAGTAAAAAGCATGCCTAAAGATGGGTTCCATTCAACTAGTGAACAGCTTTTTAAACATCACATGTGGCACCAGGCCTAACAATTGTCTATAATTTACGAGGAAACTCTGAAGAAGACCAAAATGCTTCTAACTGTGGCTCACTTTTAGAGTACTCACCATTTTCTCATCCAAGCAATTCTTCAGAGCCAAACATGGATAGAAAAACAAGCCAAATCTCATATTTTGATCACAAAATATTATAATTTCCAGTATTGCAAGTACTGATTGTGGTATTACTCATGATGGGTGTGATCAGGCACTGGGCGAGACGATTTCCAAAAGAGAAGACCAGGTTCCAGAGACTCCAAAAACCAGTCCAAGAACCAGAATGGCCACATCCAAGGCCATGCTTTTCCTGCTCAGCTGATCCTTGAAGACTATCAGATGAAACAAAGAGGGCAACACAAAGGCCAGAACACAACACACACTGCTGCCCACTAGAGATAAGAAGTCTGCGAAATTGGGGACCATCAGAGCCACCAGGATCACTCCCAGCACCGCCACCCATCTCAGCCAGAGGCAGTAGGCGCCATCACGGAACCGCCTCTCCATCACTTCATAGACGGGGTTCATCATGAGAGGAAAAGTGAAGAAGAGGTTCACACAGAGACCCAACTGAACCATGATGCTCAGCGGACCTTGCCCCAGATTGGTGGTGATAATGTCTTTGGTTTCTTCCCCGAATGCGAAGTAGCCCAAAGCGTCGAACCTTCCGTACATCACAGAAATGAAGGCCATGGACAGGGCGAGAACTTTTCCGAATTTGTCTTTGTCTTTAGCCTCTGATTCTAATGGCAAGACCATGCCGATTCCTTCAAAGGAGTAGACAGCAACGCCCAGACCATAGAAGAAAACAGAGAAACCCCCAAAAGCTCGCAGGGCAAGCCTTTGCTTCAGAAAAATCAATACATCTTCCACCATAACCACTCCCATGGCTCCGATCTCGACCACATCCGCGAAAATACTCAAGGGAGCTAAGTGAGTCAGTGTGGGAATCGAATTCAACCCCAGTTGAAACGGAAAGCAACCCCAGATGTAGAGCGATTTGGGAGTTAAAACTAGAATCGGAATCGAGGGCGAGCTGTTGGAAACGTACGCCAGATTATTGGCAATGAAGATAAGGTAGCTAATGCAGAACCCAGCTTGGGAGAGAACAATCATGGCGTCCACGGCGATCCGTCCGAAGGCCAGAACACAACAAATAATTCAGCAAAATAATTCAGACCCCCATCATTTGGATTTGGGAATGATCATTCATAAAATACCTACAAAAGCTTTTCTGAAATGCTCACAATCCTCGGCTGCTGAAGAAAGCGATTGGGGGATAGTTAAGGTCGGCATCGTTTGTGCGTATGTTGTTTACAGAGGGAGAGAAAAGGGTAGGAAGATTCAGAATTTTCACTCTGGTGACATGGCATTTCAAGTTTACCAGCTGTGAAACCCATTAATTTACAACCATTTGAGTTGGAAATGTAAAGGGCATTTTCGTCTGTTAACATTTGATATCCTTATCATTAATTAGGTCAATTAAATAGACCATTTGTTAATTTTTGGGCCCAGCTGGGCCCAAAACACAATTCTCCCTTCCTATATTTGCCTTGACAATTTTATTCCTTAGCATTTAAGTGAGATTATCATATCACTCATAGAGTGATTGACAATTTCTCTAGAAATCCTCAATTAGTTTGATAAGTGGCGGTCTTTTCAAGTTTCCATCTCCGATTCCATCTCCGATTCCATCATTTTCATCTAAACCTTTCTCTTTTATAAGCTTTAGTATCTTTTTTCATTTTATTGTTAATCTCTATTTTATTTCCTTTTAATTGTTCAACATTTTCAAGGTTAATGTGATTTCAAAAGAAAAAAAAAAGAAAAAATTTATAGATTCTCTCCACCAATGCTTCTTTATCTTTTATTAAGATCTTTAAAATTTTTTCCTTAAGCATAAAGACAAGTCAGCCTTCATCTCGACTCACCCACAATTTGCATTTATCAACTCCTCACTTTCTTAATAGGACACTTTATTAATGTTACTTTGTAAGAATTTTGCATATTGCTCTATTTTCATGCTTTTTGCATCATTACTATTTTTAATGGATACTCAAAATTCCATTTTCAACCGACAAGCCTACTTGCCTAACTCGATGGAGGCAGAATGAAGAATTTACCAAGTCAAATTCCTTCTTTCGTTGGAGTGAATTGTAATGATGCTAGTTTGAAATTATTTTTCAATCACAAATTTAAAATTTTAGAATATAGCGATAACTTTCAATTTTTGTTTCATAAGATAAAGCTAAAAGTATTTAGTATAATAATCCACAAACATAACATATTAGTGAAACTGACCAAAGGCATCAATGGGCGCAGGATCCCAAACATCACTATATAAAACTTCACGAGGTTTATCCAAAGTGATAGATGAAATTCCCAAAGAAAGTCTATGGCTCTTATTACACAAACAAGAATTGAAATGACTAAAATTGGATGCATAACATGCTAAGACTCAATGGACACAACATTTTGAAGAACTTTTATTAATGGATGATGGAGGTGATGATGCTATTGGTTGATTGACGACTTGGAGGTGTGGAAGACACAAACAATTTTATTGACGATTAAAGAGGATGACCACTTGTGCACGTGTCCATTATTTGGCTCTTGAATGAGAGATACTTTAATGCTCAGGTCCTTAACAACAAAACAATCAAGAAAAAATTCAATGGAAATGTGATTTTCATTGTAAAATTGGAACATAGATATATATATTTTTTAAAGATTTTTATTGCAAACAAAACATTATTTAGGTAATGTTTAGATTGAGATGTAATAAAATTAGTGCAATTGATATGAGTATTAGGACCTTGATTACCGTAATTGATGATAATATCATCATGACTGCCATACTTAAGAGTGTAAAAGGATGTTTTTGGAAATATGAGGTAATGTGATGTGATGTGGTGTGATGCGGTGTGATGCTTTAGAGTTAATGTGTGATGACCTGCCCTTGCAGGCGCCATCCCTATAAGACAATGGCTTCTTTCTAGTCTAAAGATTGAAATGGGGATACTATCCTACAAAGCGGATTTAACTTGTGAGCAAATAAGTTGTGTCATAGCAGCAGAAGGAAGCATATTAAAGGAACTATATAATCATTATTCTTCTGAAGTACAAAGTTTTTAGTACATAAGAGCTAGCCTTAAGGGATCGAAAACTTATACATACCTAAGGATATGACTACATCTTAACAATCTATCCAGAAGAAGCAAAAAGAAAAAGACAACAATGGTTATATGCCTTGTTGTTCGTCCTTTGGAACTTGCTCAATATTTGGTTCTACTAGGTCCTCATTTGAAAAATTTAGGAAACTACAAAGTCAATATAACTTAGTGAATGATCATATAATGAAGGTTTTAGGATGGTCAGTCTAAGATAGAAAAATAAGTTTCATCATGCATGTAACACTCAACGTAAATAATATATAGCATAACAATCAAGTAAACATACAACATCGACAAATTGATGTATAATTAGTCAAACACATGCATAATCCACGACTATGGTGCCACTCCACTCTCGGCACATCCCAATATAATACAATATAACTTCTATTATTGTGTCTTTCTCCATCGGCATATATCACATATGCATCCACAGATGACATATGTCTCACATATGTGTCCACAAATGACATATGTCTCACATATGTGTTTGCAAACGACATATGTCTCACATAGCATGGTGCCTTATAAACATAGTGCTCCTATATTTCTCAGAACGCTTCTCATACAAATTGATCCAATGTCCCTTCATCTCACGACACAAAAGATCACTAGGTCAATCGGCTATGGTGTGCCCTTCCATCTCAACAACACGATATAGGCCTAGAGTATATTACAATAATATCCATAGTAATAATTAAAGTACCACAATGACAGTACCGGTGATATTCGATGAATAGTACGTTCTAGGTAGGCTTCTAGGAAAGATTGGAGGGGTCACAATTGTCCCGCTTAAAACCCATCTTCCTTAGATAGAGCTTCCCTAATATGTACTCATCCCTTCATGATCATAGAACCATCTTAACTATTTACATACATATATATCAAGGATATAAGGAACACATATCTATTATGAACATAACATTTAACCAACACATTTTCAAAGCATATCTCATGATATTTAAGAAAACTAATATATAAATATATAACATTTGAAACATGAGATATATAATTCTAAATTCATATAAAATCATGCATTATAAGATCACTCACTTTTTAGACTAGAATTGTCACACTACATCCTTTATGAGGACTCAAAGATTGAACCTTTTACATAACACCACCATAAGAGCTTTTCATACTTCTCTAGTTTCCTTTCTTGGTAGGTGAATGCCCATATTTATAGAAATCTAAGCAAGTAAACACCTAAGTGACCCGTCGCTAGGTGTCGATCAAAGGGAAGTGATTAGTGTCTTCCTTATTGCATGAAAGCGACACGTGGTACGTGATTAATCCTTACAACTACTTGGTAGGTGCAACATGTGACACATGCTTAATCCTTGCAGCTGCTTGGCAGGTGCGACAACTTAGACACCTCATGCTTGGTTGCCTACCTTAGACTCTTTGTGCTTGGTTTCCTACCTTAGACACCTCGTGCTTGGTTGCCTGCCTTAGACTCCTTATGCTTGGTTGCCTACCTTAGACACCTCGTGCTTGGTAAGGGATGAGCAAAAAAGTGATGTTTTTGCTTAGCAAGAAGGCAATTAAAAGGAAACTTCAAAAATATTAGTATTAAAAGTTAGAGATGTTGTATTTCTTCTCCTTCAATAAATTCTGTCCTTGGAATTTCTTATAATTCTGCTTAAACAAGTAAAGGTATTGTCCTTTCATCTCACACTTTGTCTTCCATGTAGCTCTTTCAATAAGACGATTGGACCACAAGACAATTGATAATTGTATGAATTGTTTCATAGTACCCTCTCCTAATGATCCATAATCTGGACATGTTGATTCTCATAAGATAACTCCTTGCATAATTCTACTTGTGTCCAGGATGTGTGATGAATTTGATATGTATTTTCTTATTGAAGATCATTTAGTACATTGTCATTATATGAGGGACTAGTTGGTATGGTAACTTTGTTAGCCCAAGGGTTCTCCTAATCAGGTTTTGATGATAACAAACCATGGTTAAGTGACTAATTGGTTTGAATGGTAAAGAATCCCACGTATAAATTCGGAAATTCATCAAATGACCAAATGGATACAAGATCGAGACTTTTGGAAGACTTTAGATCATAGGAAACGAATGTAAGATGAATGCATTGGTGCACTTAGGTTTTTCATACATTTTCATGCATCTTTGAAAACTTGGTTTATTCTTTAAAATTTCGATTTCATTAAAACCCGAGTTTTATCAAATGTACCTTAGGCAAAACGTTTCAAAATTGGCATATTAATTTACCTAAAGATATTGCCTAAGTGTTAGAAAAGAAAGGAATTGAAAAAGATAGGTTTTCGGGGCTAAAATGTTGAACCGGTTGAGGCTCTGGCCAATCGGCTCAACTGGTTGGGGAACCGATTGACTGGTTGCCTTTGTCCGGTCGAGGTCCGGTCGATGAGTGCCAAAAACATTTTCTCTTATCCAGTAGCTTCCTCTTCCCGGTTGAGATTTCCTTTTTCCTAATTGACATTCGATCGAGGTCCGATAGAGGCAATGGTAACCTGCCAAAACATTAAATGCTCCAATGGCTAGTGAACCGGTCGACCCCCAACTCGACCGGTCGAGACTGCCTTTTGCTTTTCTTGGCTCTCGAGCTTAGAAACCTATAAATTGACAGCTTCACTTCATTTATGAGATAGAGAACACTTGCAATCAATTGTCTACCTACCTGTTCTTGGCATAAAAACTCTCATTTCTTTCTTAGTGCATAGAATCCTCACTTGCATATCTTTTAGTGCACCCTTGTGAGTCATCCTAGCTTTGTTTTGTATTTGAGCTATCTTTGAGTTAGGTTGAGGGATTCTTTCTTGTAAAAATTGAGTGTTGAAGAGATTGTGTAAGAGCCCATTGGAACTGGAATCCAAGTGTAAAGGATTTGAAGCTTGGTTGAAGCTTCAAGTTAGTGAAACCTTCACTCGGTTAGGAGATTGAGGAGAGTGAACATAGGTAAGGAAGTGTCAAACCACTATAAAATCCAAGTTTGAATTCTCTAACTTTAGATCTTAATTTTTGATTATATTGTGCTTGAATTTGCTGTGTTGAAAAAGTTTTTGAAAAACCCAATTCACCCCCTTCTTGGGTGTTTTTCTTAATTAAGCATAACCTTTATCTTCTCAATTGGTATCAGAACAAGACCTCTTGTTTAAGACTTAATCATTTAAGAGGAAATGACTATTCCATCAAGCTCATCTCAAATTGAAAATGTTACAAAACATAGAACTCCATTTTTTACGGGAACCGACTATCCTTATTGGAAAACTAGAATGGCTTGGTATTTACAATCAACCGATTTAGACGTATGAGACATCGTTGAAGATGACCAAACTTTTCCTACAAAACTAGTTGATGGAGTCTTGGTTCCAAAACCCAAGCAAGAATGAAATGAGCTTGATAGAAGAAATTTTCAATTAAATGCTAAGACCATTTTTACTTTGCAATGTGCTATGGATAGAAATGAATATAATAGAATATGACAATGTAAATCAGCTAAAGAAATTTGGAGATTGCTTGAAATAACTCATGAAGGAACAAATAAAGTGAAATAGTAAAAAATAAATATACTTGTTCATAACTATGAATTGTTTGTGATGAAAGAAAATGAGACTATTGTTGAGATGATTACTAGGTTCACCAACATTGTCAATGGTCTTGAAGCTTTGGGAAAGACCTACAAGGAATCCGAAAAAGTGATGAAGATATTGAGGTTACTCCCATCAAAGTGGCATACAAAGATCATCGCAATTCAAGAAGCAAAAGACTTGACCAAGTTACCTATGGAGGAGCTCATAGGGTCATTAATGACATATGAGATCAATTTGGCAAAGAAGCTACAAGAGGGTTAAGACAAAAAGAAGAAAATCATAGTTCTCAAAGCTACAACTAAGAAAGAAGAAGATGTTGAAGAAGAAAAACCAAGTGAAGAAGATGATGATTTAGCCCTCATCACAAGAAAGCTCAACAAATATAAGAGGAGTGAAAGGTTTAGAGAAAGAAAGTTCACCTCTAGAAGAGACCTTTCTAAAAAAAAAATCTTCATCTTATGGTGACAAGGACAAATGGGAAGAAAAAAGAGATTTGGTGTGTTTCAAATAAAAAAAACCGGGACACATTAAATATTGTAGGACCTCAGGCGCTACCAACTTTCCTAAAAGCAATTGCTTGTAGGAAATGCGCATACCTTATTCTTACAGTGCATTCACCCAAGTGCCCACGACGAACACAAGGGGAGTTGATGGATGCGGCCAACTCTCCGATCTGCCAACAATCTTCCCCCCAGCAACACCCCTGGGGTTCGAACCCATGACTTCAGCTCTGATACCACTTGTAAGACCTCAGGCGCTACCAACTCTCCTAAAAGCAATTACTTGTAGGAAAGGCGCATACTATATCCTTATAGTGCATTCACCCAAGTGCCCAAGATGAACACAAGGGGAGTTGATAGATGTGACCAACCCTCCGATCTACCAACAAACTTGATAACCAACTAGTGTTTGACTTTCTCTTAAACTCCAAATGGACCCACATACCTTGTACTCAACTTGCGCTATCCACTAAACCTCAAAATTCCAATTAGTTGTGACACTTCTAAGATCACATGGTTTCCTACTTCAAACTCCAAATATCTATGATAAACATCAACATAACTCTTCTCTTTATACTAAGCTATATGAGGATGCTTCTAAACTTGGGATATCTTATCCCATCATTATCTTTACCATTTTCAAGCCTAGTCATTTTTCTTTAACATCATTCCAACATACGGAGGATCTTTACTTTTTGCAATATAATGCCTCATAAGGGGCCAAGCCTATGTTTTTTTGATAGCTGTCCATTAAAGGGAGGTAAATGTTTATCTCAATTGCCTCCAAAAGCAAAAAAATCATTTGGCGAACACAAATGGAAAACATAGTGTTTGCAAATGGTTTTGAGGATTACATTGAAGGCTTAAAGGTTTGTTCACCAAAAGAAACAAATTTAGGAACCATAAACCTAGAATTCATATAATGGAGAAGACATGATCGAATGATTCTTAGTTGGATCTATTCCATACTTACACCAGAAATAATGAGCTAGATAATTGACCACTAAACATCTCAGGCGACATGGTCTGCCTTAGAGAAAATCTTTTCTACATCATCTAAGGCACATATCATGTAGCTTAGACTAGAATTCCAAACCACTCAGAATGGGTCACAGTCAATGATGAAATATACTCTCAAGTTAAAATTCCTTATAGACAATCTTGTAGCTATTGGTGAACCTATATCTAAGAAAAATCAGGTTTTCCAACTTCTTGGAGGATTGGGAGCAAAATATAATTTGATAGTATCATCTTAACTGTTAGAGAAGACGACTCACCACTACATTCTGTTCATAGTATTCTACTGACCCATGAACAACAAATTCATGTGCAAAATACCATACTAGAAGAAGAAAATACCTTGCCCCACCTTGCCACACAAACATGGACCACCCAACCAAGATGACATGCACCTAGGAAGCATCCATATTCCTTCAATACTTATTTTAACTCTCACCAGTCTCATGCTCGAGGCCACTTTGGTAAACGAGGTCACAATCTACATTCTAGCCATAACAACAATAGTAACAATCACTGTCCACAATGCCAACTTTGTGGAAAGTAAGGTCACATGGTAGTATCTTGTTACCACATGTTTGATATAAACTTCCAAGGACTAGAGAGTGTTCAATCCAAATAGATTGTTAACAACAACCCTAAACAAGCCATGATGGCTTCACCCACTCTAGGCTTTGATGATACTTGGTTCCTAGACACTGGAGTCACTCACCATTTCTCCCACAATCAAAACAACTTTCACAATGTTCAACCATATCAAGGTGACAACCAAGTTACAATGGACAATGGTAAGAAACTGACAATCTCCAATATTGGTTTTAAGGCATTTCATATTCCTCACCGATTCTTTCACTTACAATTTGCGTTTCATGTACCTCACCTTGCCACTAACCTCATAAGTGTTTCCAAGTTTTGCCATGATAATCACTTGTACTTTGAATTCCATCCTACCTTCTTTTGTATCAAGGATTATCTCACCAAGAAAACATTACTACAAGGCAACATTGAACGAGGGTTATAGAAGTTTCCTCTTTAACATCCATTCCAAATCATCACTTAGCCTTTACAACCAAGTCCTCACATGAAGTCTCCTTGTGGCATCAATGACTTGGCCACCCAACACTTCCTGTCTTAAAACAAATGCTCTTCACTTGTAATATTTCCTATAATAGTCATACCAATACAGGTCACATATATTCTTCTTGTCAAATGTCTAAAAGTCACAAGTTACCTTTTACCATATCCTTTTATAGAGCCTCCTAACCCCTTGAATTGCTTCACATAGACTTATGGGGACCAACCCTAGTGTCTTTCATAATAGGAGCAAAATACTTATTGTTTTTTCTTGATGACTTCTCCAGATATTCTTGGATCTATCTTGTACACACTAAGGACCAAGCGTTATCTACCTTTGTCTAGTTCAAAACATTAGTGACAAATAGTTTGCTCTACCTATTAAACAAATACAATTTGATAATGGAGGATAGTTCAAAGCCCTCACTTATTTCGTTACCAAACATGACATTCAACATTGTTTCTCCTATCCCTATACACCATAGTCGAATGTCAACTTTGCCACATAGTTGAAATCGACCTAACATTTCTACAAACAACATTTTTAATTTCCTCTCAAATTTTGGTCCTATGCATTTCGGACATCTACAATTCTCATCAACGGTATGCCAACACCAGTTTTTGCTCAAGTCTTTTCTTTTCAAATTCTTTTTCAAAAATCTCCAAACTATAAATATTTCAAAGTATTTGGGTGCCTTTGCTTTCCACATCTCAGGCCCTACAATGCTCATAAACTTCTTCTCAATCATTTCCATGTATTTCCCTGGGCAATAGCATGTCTCACAAAGGCTACATATGCCTACCATTCTAATTCAGTCTGCATTTACATAACCCGACATGTCACATTTGATTAGCTCACATTCCCATTTCAAACAATTTTAGCGTAACAACAATCTACCTCTTCCTATCAGCCTGTCAACACCCCTGAATTTCCATCACCCGTACTTCTTGCTATTTCTCTCAATAATACTACATCGACCCTGTCTTCTTCTTCAAACAACTTCACTCCCTTCCCTTTGGCCATAGCTGATAGCTATACTCAAACCATTCCTTTACTTATATAGGTGCCTTTTGTTGACCCTTCCACTTCTGATTCCTCTTCTTCAGTTCTGTCAAAAGCATCCATCTCATGACTACTCGATCCAAAGCTGGCATTATCAAACCCAAAATCTTCTTCACACTCTCAGTTACTGAACAACACACATTTCAACAAGCTGTCAAGGACACCAATTGGAGACAAGCCATGGATACTGAATATCAAGCTCTTCTGAAAAACAATATGTGGACCCTCATTCCACCTTCATCTCATGGTAACATAATAGGATGCAAATGGGTTTTCAAGCTGAAATATAAACCAGACGGCAGCATAGATTGCTACAAAGCCTGCCTCGTTGCAAAAAGGTTCAATCAAACTCAGGGTATTGACTACTTCGAAACATTTAGCCTTGTGGTGAACCCTCTACTATCTGTGTATTGCTCACCCTTGCACTCTAATGGACCATTCGATAACTAGACATTCAGAATGCATTTCTGAATAGGGAGCTTCAGGAGCAAGTGTTCATGTAACAACCACTTGGTTATGTTCATCCTCATCATCATTCCTGTGTTTGCAGTCTCCACAAAGCCATCTATGGGCTTAAACAAACTCAAAAACTCACTAATTACTTGGGGATTCCAGTGCTCTCGTGTTGACAATTCCCTTTTTTTTTTTTTACCACATAGCAACTGATGTTCTCATTTTCTTATCTATGTTGATGACATATTAGTCACAAGGAGTTCTACACCACAAGTTCACTCCTTTGTTGCGCAACTTAGCTCCATATTTGCTTTGTAGGACCTTTACCCTATTAACTACTTCATTGGTCTTGAAATTCATAAAGATAATACCCATTTTCATCCAAGTCAGCATAAATACATCAGTGACTTATTACATCGAACAACACTGACTGAAGCTAAACCAACTCCCACACCTGGTTGCCTAGGCAAGACACTATCTTTCTCCGGTGGTGATCCTATTTCTGATGCAATTCTTTACCGAAGCATGGCATTGGACTACTGTTAAAGGATTAGATATCTCAAAGGAACACCTGCACATGGTTTATTACTTCAATCATCCTCATTTGTTGCTTTAAAAGGATACTCTGATGCTGGCCGACTAAGCATCTTATCCAGATGATTGTAGGAGGACAAGTGGCTACTGCCTCTTTCTAGGACCAAATCTTATTTCATGGTCCTCATCCAAGCAAAAGGTGGTTTCTTGAAGCAATGCAGAATCAGAGTACAGAAGTTTTGTAACCTTAACAGCCGAAATCATATAGGTTCAAAGCATAATTAAAAGAACCCTGCATTCCACAGAATACTCCTCTGATTTGGTGTGACAATAAAAGTGTCATTGCGCTTACTGCAAATTCTGTCTTCCATGCTCGCACCAAGTATATAGAACTTGATCCCCATTTTATTCGAGATAAGATTCTTCAACGAGACCTAAATATTCAATATATTCCTTCAACATGTCATGGACATCTTCACCAAGCATGTTCCAAATGCACAGTTCTGTATATTTCGCACAAACCTTTCTTTCCTTGCCCTTTGCACTTGCGGGGCACCTAACTCTCACTAACAAACAACTTCAGAACTGTTAAACTGTTACACCTGTAAGTAATTAGACCTAGGGTAGTTAGGATCAAGATTCAAGAACTTCTTTGTATAAATAGTTCAAGCTCAATAACAGAAAAATAACTCTCCATTCTTACTACACTATTGTGTACCTTCTCAAGGGATGCATATTATATACTCCAGCATAACCATTTTAACAAAAATTACATTTCATACAAATTTAATTCAACATAGGTATACTCTGATGTAACCATTTAATCTGAAGCTTAAATAATTAAAAGTTGATAATATGTATCAACTTTACAACCACCATATAATTTTTATATTTTTTTATTTGTACAATATAAAGACAAAAGGAAAAACAAAGGAAACAACCCATTACAAGAAATCTTTACTTTCAGATGTAGTGAGATAGCAATTGCCAAACCATAATATATTGCTTACACTTGTTATTGTAACCATATAATTGTTGCCATCAAGCAGTGTCGCCTTCCCCATTTTTAATCTTCATATACTCTAGGTATGCTTTTCCTTCCAGCTTACGGGCGAAGAAATCTCTGAAGTATTTTTCCATCCCCACTCGTTTGAACAAAGGTGGGTTTTGAGGATTTATCAGACCAATTGCAGGTCCAATCTCAGCCGAGAATTTGGTGTTGAAGAACATGGCAATGGAGATCCTCTCTGTCACTGAATTTGCCACTGCCCTGTGCTCTATGCTGTTGTAGATCCCATTGCTCACAATCTGCAATACAGGAAGCACTACTTGGTCAAAAAGAAAAAAAGAAGAAGAAATGTTTCCGCAATTGTTTTGATTTCCTTTTGTGAATATCGCAACTTAGAATAGTCTTATTAATACATCATGAGTACATAACTTTTAACAGTTGTGTTGAGACAAAAAACCAGATTCCATTGAAAATAAAAGAAGAAAAAATGGATAAGGATTCACCCATTTCAGAATGACAATGATAACATCCATAAACGAAGATACATGCATGGTTAGTGGAACCGCTTCCACTAAAAAGATCACACAGTAGATAGTGAGATTCTATATATCTCCACCTGCAAATGTGTATAGATCCCAGTCGATCCTCCGTATAAAATAAGTAAAAAAACACAATTTGTAGTCCAATTTTGACCTTAAAAACCAACTAAAAGTTGATTGTATTCTTTCTTTAAATGACAAACCCACTATCTTTGAGGTGACACAAATAATAATGCAAAAAATTAATATGAAATTTTTAGTGATATTTTAACTAACTCGTATATAGTTATTAAAACCAAGAAACATGGGACTGAAATGGCTTCTACTTCCTAAATCATGATATTCACCTTAGTATTCACAGGCTTGATTATTTAACTTATCATGTAGCCTCATTAATTAGCAAAATTTTTATTTATAAAATTATTTAAATAGATTTTTTTGTAAAGAAACATGATTTCCAAAAATGATTAGTTCGTTAGAATGCTAGCTTCTCCAATGAATTTTAGTAGTGACACCTAACCATAGAACTTTTTGCCTAATCATGCATGAACACTTGTGCAGTCAGTGATAGTGCTACTCCTCACTTCCAACTGAGATGTATTGATGTTGAAATCCAATTAGAATGAGTAGGTGGAACAAAATGCAATTTTGTTGGAGTAGCCCCCCCCACTTTTTTTTTTTCTGTAAGAATGTGAAGAATATGGGCCAGGATCGATTCAAAGCATACAATTATTACGTTCATGCACGCTGCCTAACTAAAGGGAAAGTTCAGGTTGTTGTGGGGTGGATCCTCTCTCTCTCTCTCTCTCTCTCTCTCTCTCTCTCTCTTTTCCCCTCTTTTTCTTTTTTAAGAAATTGAGCTGCAAGTTAACTACAATGATTGAAGATGATATTTATCTAAAACGTAAAACTTTAAAAAGTTTGAAAAATTATATCCGGTGTCTCTAAATTATGAGCTAAACTCAGGTTGTCATATACTTTGTTCTAATGCCCTTTTTTTTTTTTCTTTCAAGGGGGAGAGATGGGGTATGGGAAAACCTCTAGAATGTCTCCTAGATTCACTACAAATGCATCTGGGAGGAAGTTCACAGGAATCCAAACCCCATCCTTTTTTACTTGGAGACCATCTACTCCATTGACTTGGAGAAGGATGGTGATGCCAGACGCATCCGAATGAGGGGTGAGGCCCATCACCAGCTCTGGTTGTGGGCATGGAGGATAGTAGGTCATCCTCACTGATTGCATCCCATCATCAAACAACTCTTCCATATCTCTCTTGTCCAAATTTAGAGCTTTAGCCATAAACCCGAGAAGCGTCATCGCAAGTTTTTGCATCTCCGATAAGTAAGATTCCAAGGTATCCCTGCAGTCAAGAAAAGATATGTGGGCCTGACAGAAAGAGAAGAAGAAGATGATGAGGAGGAGGAGGAAGAAGATGCATGAGAGAGAACCTCAGTGATGGAGGGAGCTCTGACAATAGATGTGGATTCCTTCTATGAAAAGGGTTGGTTATCATGTAAAACCTATCACCCCAATCAAGTTTTTGATCTTGCGATCGGATTAGGGACAGGCCGTATCCTTCAACACTACCTGGCCTGATCTTGTATTTCATCTTCTCTTCCAAGGGGAGTCTGTAAAATTTTCCGATCTCAGATTTCAGTTTTTCCACAAGTGAAGAGCTGACTCCATGGTTCACCAACTGTGAGTCATCAACACAACTGTTAGTTCCCATTATTTTTCTAATCCTATCTTTACATAAATATATAAATTCTGGTCCTACCGAATTAATAATGGGTTTGCCCAAATCCCGAGTCTACTATATACAAAAATTACAACTTAATTATATGATATGTGCCAAATCCTTTATGAATAATTTTTGTTCCCCATCATATCTTCCTCATCATTTGCTGGATCCATGAAACTAGGTTTCATACACACCCAAAAAAACCCTAAAAGTTCAAGTGCAATCATGTTTATTAAGTTGACAAATAAATAAAGATCACTGAGAAAAACCTGAAAGGCGCCCCATTCCCTGCAAGTCGAGTGCAAGTTCTCCAGCTCGAAATCCGTGGTTTCACTCATGATCAAATGTTTCATATCAATAGTGGGGATTGTTGGCAGGGAGGCTCGCTTTGAAAGATCAAGGGGAAGCTCCGGATCATCCAGGATAAAGGGCTGCGGGACTGCAGTCATGGGCTCTTTGGCGAGCTCCTGAACACTTAGTATAGGAGGAACACTCGAAAAGCTCGAAGACTCTGCCATTGCTAATGGGTCTAATTGAGAGCATCTACTCAACCATCTTAAGATAGGTATTTATAAAACAGATGCGTCTTAGGAGGAAAAACGAAAAAGAAACAAGAAATGACTCAGCTTATGAAGAACTACTAGAAAGTTGATGAGAACCAAGAAAAAATAAATTAATAAATAGCACCAGAAATGCAATATATGTAAGCATACATGTCTGTATACATATATACATACATACATACATATATACATACATACAAATATTGAAGCAAATTCAAATTAAGTTTGCTAACATGACTAAACCAAATTTTCATAAGAACGAAATTTAAGGAACCATTTGTGTTATTATCCATGGTGGTACACGCATGAATTAATGAAGCTGACTGTTTCTGGATTATTGCTGCCTAGATCATGTCCCCATGACAAATGCAATGCATCTTCTTAGTGCTTATTATGTTGGATTTCCAACAACAGACCCATGTAAACAACTCGTATCTAATACTAAATTTAGTTACTCTCCCTTTCAATTGGTAACGGATCCAATTAGGACAAATTGTATCCTGAAAAAGCAACAACCAAGATTTTGCTTTGCAACAATACCCTCATCGCACTCTGGAAAGATCAATATTAGCTGCTTTTCACATAAATGCAGGTTTATGCAGGGTTGGCAATTTATGTTTTTAGGTACCAAGATCCATATTACTGATAGTTGCCTCTCAGCAAATGGTCAGAAGGAAGTAAAGGAGATCGCTTCATAACTTGCTAAAATACAAATGCGTAAAAAACAGTAAAAAGCTTGATGGAACTCCTCATAGGCATAGCCACACGGACTAGCTAGAAAGTCGTCAAATATTCCACAGTCAAGGTAGTACAATGGTTAAGCCATATTTTCTTAAGCCTAAAAATTAGTTAATTTGGATCCCTTTATTTCCCCCTACGTCTTGTTTCTTAAGCCATGGATCCTCTAAGCTTCTTCAGAAGATAAACGAGCTGAAATATGGAATACTTTTATGTGTAACCTAACCGTAAGGTTTGAAATTAACAAAAGATGTCTATTATATATATAATCCTGATTAAGACTGGACAGCCTCCCTGGGACATGCTTGAAGCTGATCAAATGCTCAATCGTCAGCAATGATGATTCCGAGAAAGCTCAGCACAAATGAATGGTTAGCAGGATCGTATCAGCTGTTCAATTATGTTTGGGTGCACCCATCAAGAATGCCTGGCTGGCCGACATGGTCCCCCATTGAGATGAAATGCATGGGATGGACCTGAAGGCCATGGGCATTTGTGTCATGAAAAATGCTATACTGAATGATGTGTCCATTACTGTTTCCATAGTCTAACACGATGATAACACGTGCCATACATTTCCCGTCTGCCATCATGACAAATAATAAAAAAGCAAGCACCTATGACTGGATTTTACCAAAATATTCAAAATATAAAAAACTAATCAATAAATAAAAAAAGATGATAAATAAATCAAATAAACAAATAAACAAATATATTGAATTATTTATTTAAGAAAATAATACATGTATAATAAAATTTATATTGATGAGTAATAATAAAATGTGTATTGATAGAAATCATTCGATATTAAAATACTTATTCATAATTATAATTAATAAACAAACTAATAAATTCATGATTTATAAACAATCGATTAATAATCAAGTGAGATCTAGTTGCACTGTGATTAAAATGAGGTATGTATGTAGTTAAAATTTGATTAAAACGATCTTTGGATCGTGTATTTGCGATTGTTAGATCGTGCAAATGTTGGATCAAAGTGAATGCTCCCAAATTTTTGAAAAAATTCAACGACTAAATCCCTAAAATATCAACGAAAAATTATTTGGATTGCCAAATTGTCTCTAATGCCACCACTCTTTGCTTTCCACGTGGCTTTCATATCGAGTTGTCTGAATTATTAGTCATGAGAAAATTTCATTGCATCCTTGGTTGGCATTTTCCATCCAATTTATCCAAATTGAATTAACGTCAATTTAGGGAGTTTTTGAATGATCTTAATTATCAGGCTTGGTGGCCCACTTCATATTCATATTCATGATAATGAAAGATTGGAGGTGACTCAATTGATTGATTAATGATAAAATTTTCTGCTTTCTTTACCAAGTTCTTGTTCTTATCCTAAATTAATGACATTAACACAGATTATTACCTATATATAGTAATTATTTTTATTTAATTTATTGCGAAGCAACGCCAAAACTTATTCTAGAATTAGAGAAGGTACAAATATTGGTGCAGTGTCTAGGAGGTTAAGTCAGCATTGAAAAGGTGATACACAACAAGTTAAATGTGTTCATAGGTTAGGTTCATTTCACTTCATATCCCACTCCCATGTCTGGCGCACTAAACTGACAGTCTGCTTTTGAAAAAAGAAGGTTGGTTGCCGTCCAAGGGCCCGGCTGGTCATCTACCAATAAGCATAGGAATATATTTTGCGACACTGCAAATCGACACGAGGTCCACATTTATTTCGAAAAAGTTTGACAAGAAAGGATCAAAGGAACGTGATGCAACTCTGACAAACTAAAGTTTTTTGTCTGCTAGTCTACCTTTATGGTTTTGACTAGATTCCACAAAAAAAGTTGGCTTGTCAGTACTTGGATGCCCAGACGTTAGGAGTCGTGTTTGGCGATCTTAATCCCTTGGAAAATTAAGATCTCATCACCTCAGAACACCCAATGGATGGAAGTAATAAATTCGCTTACATACCATCAAACGGAAGTATTAATATATGAATATTTGTCACGAAACTTTGGTAGATGATAAATATTCATTACACTTATGTTAAATTGGCTGTTTGGATATATATTAATATTAGAAAATACAATAATATACGTACGTTTATGTTGAAAAAGAGTTTGTATTGAAGATTTTTGTAAGAAGTTAGGCGGTAGAGCTTGATTTTTTCATTGATCAAAATGGATATACATGGGTATAAGCTTTATTGGAAAGGAAATTACATCAGTAAATGAATATTAATAGGTAAAACAAAAAGGACAGACAAATATAGGTAATGTTTATTTTTTTGGTTTAATTCTAAATATAACTTATATTTAAATTAATACTATAAAATGCTTAATAGTATTAAGTATTAAGCTGTTTGTTTTTTATATACTAAAAACCAATATCTTAATATTTGAATTGATTAAGAAAAATATATAATTTATTATTTTTTGATTTTCATAAAAACTGCTTGTAGTTGAGTTTTGATTTTGATTTTGATTTACATTGTCACTTTCCAATTCCACTTTATTGTCATATTCAAAAAATAATCTATCCGTAATTGAGATTTGTCAAAGAAAATTATAAATAGAGAAGCATGTCATGACAATTTTTGTTTGAGTAGTAAATGAATAAGATGTCATTCTCTTCAATATTGGGAAACACACCTTAACAACACCGAAAGCACGTTCAATGACATTTCTTAATCTTGCATAGTATTGGTTGGATATCTCCTCTTTTCCTATAGCTATACCACCACTACGAAAATCACTCAACCAATAGCGTATATTACGATATGGTGCCATAAAACCTCGAGTGTGTGTATGCTACATCTACTAAATAATATTTTTCTGAAAAATAAGGATTGAGTTGACTATTATTATGAATAATAACAAATAATATTAAATAAAATGAAAATAAAATATTTACCTGATGAGGGCATTAAAAAATTATGTTGCAGGTTACAGATAGTTTCTATCAAGACTCTTGAATCATGAGTTGTTCCTTCCCATCCAACAACAATATACCTAAATATCATGTCAAAATCACAAATTGCCATAACATTGTGAAAACATTCTCTTCTCCCACAACCTTGATATGGTACTTGCTGATCAGTAGGAATGCATGCATGTATAAGAGTTCCATCAATTGCACCAACAACATCCTACATGGTAATAATTCTTTAAAATATAAATAATTATTTTTAGATGAGAATAAGACAGATATGATATGAATAATTAGAAATAAAAATAATATACCTTAAAGTCTTAACTGACGATTAGAGATACAATTTGAACTATCATTGAATGATGGAGGAGTAATCATACATTTTGAGAAATTCACCATGGCCACTAAATCCTCATGGAAGTATTTATGAATTGTTTGACTTGAGTGTTGGAATCTATTCTTAATCAATCGGTTTTGAAGATTTTGACTAATAGTCATAAAAAAACATGACCATTTTCTCTTCAACATTCAAATGTTTATTGTCAACAAGCCATCTTTTTTCTCGAAACATGTGACATAGAGAACTAAATCCGTACTTTTCCATCCGCATTAGTTCATAACATGTGTTAGATGAACCATAAAAAAGCTCTTGAATGAAAACTGAACTTGTAAATGATGATGTAGATACTGGTTCCTTATTAATGGATGAGTCACTTAATAATTGGAGTAACAACACAATCAATCTTTTTTTTTTAAAATCTTGTCACTTCTAACTTTGTATCTTCATCTTCACTTGATGATGATGATGAACTCGAACTGTTTGAGTGATGTGAAGGATTCTCCATAAGAATATCTATTATGAAAAAACAATAGTTATGAAATAAAAACATAACAATATAATCAAATAGTTAAAACAATGTATGAGTAACAACTTATATCATTACATTATGCATCCATTACCATGAAAAACTAACTTATATCACACTCATTTCAAATCATCATAGTAGAGATAAACTACCATAGGAATGAGTCTTTTCAATGAAATGTAGAGAGAAAGTCTTATAATTGGAAAAGTTTAAATGTATCAAATATCCAAAACAAGCAAACCAAATATACCACATTACAATCATCATATAAGCTATATACCATATATGCATTCCACAAATCTAAAACAAATATTTAAAAAGTTATTTTCACAAGCTTTGAATCCATCCCATTCGCTCTTGGTCACTTTCCATTTCCACCCACACCTCTCTATACTCTTTCTTATTGCAAAACACATTAATTGCTACATAGTATAATGGATCCTCATAAGTTAAGAGCCTCTTCAAAATCTTCATGCATTCTTTGACTGAGGGTTCTTTAAAATTCTCCAACATATTCATTATTCTATCATTTCTTCTTGAGTTTGCTCTTTCTTTTATTTATTCTATTTTTTCTTAGAACCTTGTACTTCATCATTAGTATGTCTTGGCAAATTCTCATCTTCTTTTAAACTAATTGGAGTTTTGCTAGGCATAGATGTAGAATGTGTTGATGATTCCTTAGCCCCATAAGCTATCATTCCTTTAGAGCTCCAATTTTTAGACCCAGTAGCTAACTCTCCTCCAAACAATGCCTCTAATTCTTCCATATTTGCTAATGGTTTAGCTTCTGGATATTTACATTTTACAAGATAAACAACAAATTAGTCATGCATACATATATAAGACAATTATTTTTAAAATTCACTCAAATCCATAAGAAAACTACCTGTAGATATTCTTCCCATTTTTCAATTGGCCAATCAAAAGTTTTGGTTACAGAGTTGAAACCATGTCCTGTCGTAGTCATCATTTTACTCCAAATGAAATATTGTATTTTCATGTAATCCCACCCATTCTTAAGTTACTTTAAAGTATAGCGTTTTCCAAGTAACTTCTCTAACTCTTCAGTAATTCAAGGCCAAGTACTAGATTTTAAACCTCCACCTGATCTAAAGCCTTTGTTTTCCTTTTGAAAACAAAGATCAATAAAGTGCTTTGAAAACAAAGATCAATAAAGTGATTTCTTTGGATGGGGTTAGTCTAATTTGCTTTACTAGTTTCAACATTTGGACTCATTACTATACAAAAAACCAACCAACATTAATGATTAATTTTTATTTTATTTTTTTAAAAAAATGTCTAGTGGCATTTTGCATATATATATATATATATATATATCTAATGTGTGGCTTTGAAAATTAAATTCAAATGGTAGCATTAAATTAGAGATAATAAATATATAGTTTGGAAGATGGAAGAATAGATTAACTAGAGATACAATTATTTTCTAGCTAGAAACTATAGACAATAAACATACAAATATGAATCCATTCACATGTAACCATTCTATGCAGAGAATGAATTGGCAAGCTTTGTTGATCGCAAAAGTGATATCTGACCTAGTTAGTGTTAAGTATTGTAGTGCACCTATACGATAAGTATAAGGGTCACTCATAAGGTCATCACATGAATGGAAAGTTGTTTAGTATTGATAATTAGGCTTGGTAGTGGTTTAACACAATTTTTTTTTTGAACCAACAAGTCATGGATATACCTTGATTGAGTGAGATGGAGAACATTACCATGGAGAAAGGTTTCCAATCCTAAAAAATAATGAATATCTCCCAAATCTTTCAAAGCAAAATTCTTGTTGAGATATGAAATTAAGGATTGAATAAGAGATATGCTATCACTTGTAAGGAGGATGCCATCAACATAAACTCGTAGACTTAGAATATGTTGATTGTTTTGAAAATCAAACATGGGGGAATTGACAATGGGAGATTGAAAACCTCATTTGAGGAAAGTTTTTTGTAAACGTTGGAAGCAAACTTGAGGAGTCTGCTTGAGACCATACAAGGCCTTCTTTAATTTGCAAACATACTTAGGAAACTAAGAATGGACAAAACCAAGTGGTTGAGCCATATATACATCTTCTAGAACAAGTTCATTTAAGAAGGCATTATGCACATCTAATTGGCAGATGTTCCAATTATGGGAGAGGGCAAATGATAGAACAATGTGGATAGTGGTGACTTTGACCATTGGGTTGAATGTCTAAGTGTGATTAACATTTGGAAATGGATGAAAACCTTTCACAACTAACCAAGCTTTGAATATGCCCACAATGACATCAGGGGTCTATTTGATAGGATAAACCCATTTGCAACTAATAACATTGGCACGCGAATGGGGTGGAACAAGAGACCAAGTTTAATTATTCATGAGAGCAACAAATTCAACATGCATAATTTGGTGCCATTATGGGAACTTGGAAGCTTCAACAAAGGTATAGGGTTTAAAAGGGATGGAAAAGAGAAGTAAGTAAGTAAGAAAGGATTTAGGTTTAATAATACTAGATTTGGAATGAGTTTGCATGAGGTGGGTATTGTTGACATTTATGGGTTTTGATGGGGAAGTTTCTATAAGGGCCATTGTACCTAAGGTGTGGTACCTTGGGATAGATTGGCAGTGGTTGTTCATGGATTGGATCACATGGTGGGGTTAAGGTAGGAAAAGAACTAGAAGGTGATATTTGGATGTGGTTGTGGGGTTTGGTGAATGTGTGATAGAGAATGAGAGGAAGCTTGTGGCGGTAAGGGGATAAATACTTGTAAAGGTTGAGATGATAGGTTTGATGGCCTAGAAAGCTTTAAAAAACTAAAGGAGATGGGAAATCATTTTCATTGAAAATATCATGGTGTGAAATGAGAATTTTTCTAGAAATGGTGAGATACAAATAATCTTTGTGATTTGGGTTGTAGTATGCACAACTTACCTTTGCTTTCTTTATTTACACCTTTAATCATCTTCCAACCTCAATTCTTCAAAATAAATCTTCTTCAGAAAAATTATTCCACCATCAACTCAACTCAACTACTCATTTCTTCACATATTTAGTTGTGCAATTTGTAAAGGAGATTTGTGAGTAGTTGGGTTGATGGTGAAATAATTTTTTCAAAGGAGATTTATTTTGAAGAATTGGGGTTGAAAAACGATTAATGGTGTAAATAAATAAAACAAATCCAAAATCCTAAAATTTTAGAGGTAAAGATGCATGAGCAAGGCAAGGCCTATTTCGGCAATATGATGGTGTTTGCATTCTACTTTATTATTTTTGTTGATGTGTGTGTGGACATGAAAATTGATGGTGTATGCCATGAGATTCAAGAAATTTTTGGAATGCTATTGATGAAAACTCTCTACCCTCATCAGTTTGTAAAGATATTATTTTTGTTTCCAATTGATTTCCAACAAAAAGTTTAAATTTAATGAAAGATGACAAGGCCTCATACTTATTTTGTAAGGGATATATCCATGTGTAGCATGAAAAATCATCAATAAAATGGATATAGTATTGAAAGCTTTTTGTGGAAATCATGGGTGACGGCCCCGAAGTGTCATTAGGAATAAGTTGAAGTGGTTTGGTTGTTTTGTGAACAAGAAGTTTGAAAGACAGGCGTTTGTTTTTGTCAAACTGACATGAAACACAAAATTCAATATTTGTATTAAAATTGGAAGGCAAATTACAATAGAAAAGAACTTGAGATAAAATCCTAAAGAAAGGTGACCTATCCTAGCAGGCCAAATGTTAACTTGAGAAGGTGGAGTGGTCAAAGTACGTTGATTCACCTTGATATTTAGGAGGACAAGGCAAGGTTCTAAAGAGAACCACCAAGATTATGACCTTTGATGGTGGTTATAATCTGTGATTTCTAGAGAAGATAGTTTCTCTCGTCAAGTTTGATTGGGATGGGTTGCCCAATTCAGAGAGCTAACTTAGATGAGGAACTAATTCCACCTTTGCTTCTCAGTCACACTATTTTTGTAGTTTGCTCTTGCTCTTTCTATCTGATTAAAGGTATTATGAAATAATGAGGGTGTTGTAAGGGAGGAGATTGATGGTAACTATGTATTAGAAGACATTGGACATTAGTTATAGACACCATGTGCAGAAAAGAAAAGTTTAGTAATATTTAAAAAGCCTCTTGACTAATCAAGGAGAGGTTATGTAACATTTATATACTTAAAAGTAATTACAATATGATTTTAATTAGATAATAATTTGAATTTTAAATATAGAAAACAAACTGATAATATCTAAAACTTACTAACTTATCAACTAATATACATGTAATAAATATAAGTTTATTAAGTTTTATTTTTGTTTAACGATATATAATACCTTTTACAAAAAGATCATCATACTTTGTGTGTAAGTCTTTGTTAATGTAAGTAATTGTTGGATGCTCTAAAAATATAATAATTAACATAAAGTTTAATTCATTTTTTTCGCTCCATAGGTGCAATGTGCCCCTTTTATCATTCTAAATTTCTGTCATATTGATAGCTGAGCTTATGCAGCTGAGAAGAAAATATACAGAAGAGAAAAAGGAGAGCTGATTCTCATTATCTCAAGATTACATTGGCACAAGTATTTATAGGCTAAGTAAGGTGGTTAGTTAAGGTGGGTTTGGAGAGGTTACACGGTTGCTCAGTTACAACTGTATGAGAGGCAGTTAGGGTAGAATCTGTTTGGTTATCATCCCCCCTCAAGCTCAGAGGCGGGTAGGTGACTGTGAGCTTGCTACGGAGGTTACAAAATTGTGTAATAGGAAGGTGCTTTGTGAAAATATCGGCAAGCTGATCACCGGAGGGAACATAGCTGATTTGAAGTTCTTGGCGTAACACCTTTTCTCTGATGAAATGTAAATCTAATTTGATATGTTTGGAACGGGAGTGAAAGACCGGATTAGCAGCAAGATGAGTTGCACTTTGGTTGTCACACCATAATATAGGTGGAGAAGTAGGAAAGCCGAGCTCTTGAAGTAGGGATTGAATCCACACCAACTCAGCCGTGAGGGAGACCAACCCTCTGTATTCGGATTCAGCGCTGCTTTTGGAGACAAGACGTTGTTTAGAGGAGGACTAGGAGATAAGATTCGAGCCTAGGAATACACAGTAGCCGCTGGTGCTTCGACGATCATCTGGACAAGATGCCCAGTCAGCATCACTGTATCCTTGAAGCTCCATGGAAGTAGCAGGTTGGAAGTGAAGACCAAGATGGATGGTGCCCTTTAAATACCGTAGAATTCTTTTAACAGCCATCCAATGAACATCAGAAAGCTTGGCCATGAATTGGCAAGCTTTGTTCACGGCGAAAGCAATGTCGGGCCTGGTGAGGGTGACATATTGTAAGGCTCCCACGGTACGATGATATTCTGATGGATTCGACAGAGAAACACCATTAGATTGAGAAAGGGTACGACCGAGACGGCTTGGAGTGGGAGCTTGTTTCGAAGTCTCCATCTGAGTGCGTTTGAGAATATCAACAATATATTTATGCTGAGTAAGATGCAAGACGGAGCCAAGTTGGTGAGCTTGAATACCCAAAAAATATGACAAAGGTCTAAGATCCCGAAGTGCAAACTTAGCGCTAAGGTAGGAGATGAAGTGAGAAACCAACGTGGGACTACTACCAGTGACCAAGATATCATCCACGTATACAAGTAGAATGAGAATATCAGATGCAGTGTGAAAGATGAAGAGAGAAGTGTCTGCACGAGAAGATTGAAAACCATAGTCAAGCAAGGCAATCCGAAGCTTCTGAAACCAAGCTCTAGGGGCTTGTTTGAGGCCATACAACGCTTTGTGTAATTTGCAAACATATGTAGGATAGGTGGGGTTGACAAAACCCTGAGGCTGAGTCATAAAAACCTCTTCTTCAAGATCTCCATTAAGAAAAGCATTCTCCACATCCAATTGACGAACCGGCCATTGAAAGGAGACTGCCAAAGCAAGAATAAGTCGAATGGTGCAAGACTTCACAACTGGACTGAATGTGTCAAAGTAGTCTATCCCCAGAGTTTGGGTGAAACCCTGGGCAACCAAACGAGCTTTATGTCTGTCAATGGATCTATCAGGGCGATATTTGAGCTTGTAGATCCAACGGCAGCCAACAATGTGAGCAGAGGAAGGTGGAAGAACTAAACTCCAAGTGTTGTTGCGAAGAAGAGCTTGATATTCACGGTTCATGGCCTGAACCCAAGAGTCATTTTTAGAGGCCTGACTGTAAGTGCGAGGTTCTGTTGTGTGCTGCACAATAAAGCTTCGTTTCTTATGAATGCCAGATTTTGCTCGGGTCACCATGGGGTGAGTGTTGAGAGGTAAAGGAGGTGGTGAAGGGGCAGCTGGAGAGGAAGTGGCAAAGGGGATCGGAATTAGTGGAGGGATAGAATCAGAAGTGATGATAGGGGAGGACACAGCTGGTGATGAAGGAGCAGACAAGCTGGGTGAATTGATTAAGGCAGGTGTAGAAGAAGGGAGGTGTGGAGGGGGTGAAGGTGGAGGAGATGAAGACTGAAATGGAAAAGAGAATTCATGGAAGATCACATTTCTGGAAATGTAGATACGACTAGTGGAGACATCAAGACATAAGTAACCTTTATGAGCTGGTGCATATCCAAGAAAGACACAAGCAGTTGAGCAATAGTAGAGTTTATGTTGTGTATAAGGATGTAAGGATGGGAAACACAGGCAACCGAAGACTCGAAGATGATGATAGTTGGGAAGTTTATGAAAAAGGGCTTGAATGGGAGACTGAAAATGGAGAAGTTTGGCTGGTAGAAGATTAATAAGATACACTGCTGTTTGAACAGCATATGTCCAATATTTGGAGGGTAAGAAACTTTGAGCCATAAGAGCGAGACCGGTTTCAACAAGATGGTGAATTTTCCTCTATGCTCTTCCATTTTGCTGGGGTGTACGAGGACATGAAAACTGATGGAGAATACCATGAGCTTCAAGGTAAGGTTTGAAGGCCAAGAATTCTCCACCATTGTCAGACTGAATGCATTTGATGGTGGTATGTAACTGGTTTTCTACCATCTTGCGGAAGGTAATAAAAGAGTGGAGAGCCTGGTCCTTGGTGGAAAGGAAATAAATCCAGGTATGCCTGGAATAGTCATCAATGAAGATAAGAAAGTAGCGGGCTCCTGTTATAGAGATAGAAGGAGCAGGTCCCCACAAGTCAGTATGAATGAGGGCTAAGGGATGAGAGGCATGAGAAGATGACAAAGAATAAGGTAAGGAATGAGACTTAGCCAATGGACAAATGATACATGGAGCAATTTTATTAATCTGTAACGTAACAGAAGGATTACAAGAGGCTAAAGCCTTAGAAAGAATAAGAGCTGCTGGGTGTCCAAGACGGGAATGCCAAATTGCACCATCAGAAAAGGAGCTTGTGGTCACAAACACACGAGGAGGAGATGAGGAGGAGAACTCATACAGACCGTCCCTAAGCCAGCCCTTGAGAAGAATCTTCTTGGTGACCTGATCCTTGACAAAGAAATAGGAGGAATGAAACTCAAAGAAAACAGCATTATCCGTGCAGAATTTGGAGACACTGATGAGATTGGTGGAAAGATGAGGTACATGAAGAACTTGATTTAAGGAAAAGGTCTTGGAAGGAAAGAAAAAGGACTTGGTACCTATGTGAAGAATGGGTAACGAATTGCCATCACCAATTGTGACTTGATCAGTACCTGAATATGGCTGAACACAAGAGAGAGTTTGAGCAGAATGACTAAGGTGGTGAGTTGCACCAGTGTCAAAGAACCAAGAATCTTGATGATCTGGTGCGGCAGCAAGCATGGCATGAGAAAAAGAAGCCTGTGCAGGTGGAACACCATTGTTGCCTTGATAGTTGATGTCAAAACGGTGATAACATTTGATAACCGTATGACCGAACTTGCCACACAATTGGCATTGAGGACGTGTAGATAGATGATGTGGTTTGTTATGAGCAGAGGGTATTGGGTGATGGTTTCTTGGTTGCTGAGGGTGGAATCTTGTTGGAGGTTTGTTAGAAGAAGATGAGACTTGGTGCTGAGGTCTTGACGGATGATGATAATGACGGGGTTGATGAGGTCTGGATGGTTGTCTGGATGGAACAGAAGCCATATGGGCAGAGGCAAAAGGAAGATCTGTAGGGGACGAAAGCTGGAGATGTAATCTTTGCTCATGGGTAAGAAGAATGCTGTGGATGGAATGGAGAGAGAGGTCATCTTCGCGAGCGGTCAAGGAGGCTACAATAGAATTGTAGTCTGGACCTAGGCCTCCAAGAAGTTGAAGAATGTGATCTCTGTGCTTAACCGGTTCCCCCACAGTAGCAAGATTATCAGAAATGGTCTTCATCTTGAGAATGTAATCTAGCATAGAATCACCACCCTTCTTTGTGGTCTGAAATTCAAGGCGAAGCTGCATAATTCGAGCCTTGGATGAAGCAGAAAAAATCTTGTGTAAAGCCATCCAAGCTTCATGGGAAGTCTGAAACCCAACAATTTGACCCATAATATCTGGGTTTAAGGTAGAATACATCCAACTAAGAACCATGCGATCAAAACGGTGCCATTGCACAAAATCAGGATTGAGATCTCCAGTAGGTAACTCCTTGGGCGGGCAAGATTTAGTGCCTTCGATATACTCTTCAAAGCCATTAGCATAAACTACATTTTCCATATGAGTTTTCCAGAGAATGTAATTGTTACGGTCAAGTTTGATGGGGAGGGCATGGTTGAGGGAGAGCAAAGAGGCTGAGTTGTGGGTTGAAGGAGAAGATAACTGGTGTTCAGAAGATTGAGTGGATGACGACATCTTTGTAAAAAAAAAAAAAAAATCAGGAAGACAAGGGTGGCTCTGATACCATGACAGCTGAGAAGAAAATATACAGAAGAGAAAAAGGAGAGCTGATTCTCATTATCTCAAGATTACATTGGCACAAGTATTTATAGGCTAAGTAAGGTGGTTAGTTAAGGTGGGTTTGGAGAGGTTACACGGTTGCTCAGTTACAACTGTATGAGAGGCAGTTAGGGTAGAATCTGTTTGGTTATCACATATCTCCTATAAATGTCATGCCATGATTCTGCCATTTTCCATATTTTAAGTCTCTCCAAATCAAACCCAAACAAAAAGTAGGGTTTTATGAGGCAGCATCGGCATGCTTGAAGGGTTATATTGTTGTATAAATTTAATTATGTCATGAGTTGATATTACACGCATGCATAACATCAATGGATGGAGAGAGAGAGAGAGAGAGAGAGAGCTAGACAGAGATCCTCTTCAAATATTGATGTGTGCTTTTAATATAATAATAAGATTACAAATCAATTGAGTTTAATCATTCAAACTTTTGGTGAGTAAAGAAGTCAAGTGTTTGGCAAAGTAAGACAATTGCAATTAAGTCAATCTATTCTATGGCAAAGCGGTAAAACCCTAAAAATTAAGAGCAATACAGAACTTTAGAAGGCTAGGGTATACATGAAAGTTGTTTCAATTTCAGAATGTTTGAAGATGTTCGGGGAACACCACTACCAGACACCGATGATAGCTAGCTCCACTGTGTTTTTGTTTTGATTTTTATCACATGCATCGATTTTTACCATCAAACAAGGGTAGTTGATAACTCTAGCAAAAATGTTCTGATGTTATATTAAGCTATCACTAGCTATAGTAAGACAGGAACACTACTACAAACATGCATACTACAAATATTGGTTCATTTTTTTTGTATAGTCAAATACTTATTGTACTTATTGCAAGGCATCAAGCATTGTTGCCTTCCCCATTTTTGATCTTCATATGCTCCAGGAATGATTTTCCATCCAGTTTACGAGAGAAGAAATCTTTGAAGTATTTCTCCATCCCTACTCGTCTGTACAGTGGTGGGTTTTGGGGATTTATCAGACTAACTGCGGGTCCAATCTCAGCAGAGAATTTGGGATTGAAGAACATGGCCATGGAGATCCTCTCTCTGGCTGAATTTACTATTGCCCGGTGCTCAATGCTAGTGTAGGCCCCATTGCTTACCATCTGCAAAACAGGAAGAAGCCATACTCGGTGAATCAGATCTCATATTTCAGTAGCACTCATTGTTGATTTTTTTTTTTCTATTAATATCAGAACTTAAAAATCTTATTAAATTACACTTCTAATTGTTGGCCACGTCAAAGAGAACCATAGGTCGATCCATAAATGAGGGTTCTTGCATGGTTAGTGAGCTTCCATTAATAAGAACACATGTTCAAAGCCAGAAGAAATATTTGATTCCTTTAGATAATTCAATGGGGCAAATATAAAAATACTCTAAAGTTGAGCCAAAAAACCAATCGATTAAAATGTTTTAGTTGACAAATCATAGTCATTCAAACCATAAAACATGGGCGGCAATTGGTTCTATAAATTATAACTCATGGTTTTCACCCCAATATTGGTGTTATAAGGCGTCAAAATTGCCAACCTACTTAATTTGTTATATAGGTTATTTTAGTAGTCTATATAGATGAATGTAGTACATGTGATTGAATTAATTGTCGTCGTGATGCTTTATATCTTGGGTCTTAAACAACTTTGAAATTTGGTTTCATTCTTTGTTCCTTCATCCTATATGTTTGTACTCTTATTCAAACTTCATTTTCTTGGACTTTTCACAATATACTTGAGGTTGGGATAAAAAATTCACAATACCTTTTTTTCATTTCAAAATGAAATGAATTCTGAACCATTTTTTCAGTAAGAATGTAAGGAATATGGATGATAGGACTCCACCATGGAAGGTTCCTTGGCTTAAGAAAAAAAGCATGTGACCTTAATTCGTTGGTCGGGGGACAATAAAGGTTTGATAAACTTGAATAATTTAAGGTTTTTCAAATGAGGGAAGATGATTTATGTTCATGTTTCGTCAGGGTTAGAAATTAGCCAAGTATACAAGGTAAGGCTAGGATTTATTGTATAGATCTTAATTCATAAAGCAAAATGAACTAGTGCAAGAAAGTCAAGTTTTTTTTTTCTTTATCATTTTTTATTTTTCAAGCAAAATTATAAATAATATAATTAAAATAATAAAGAAGCAGGATGTCATCTCATACCTTAAACTTATGCCCACCTTAATATTTTGGAGTTTGTAATTTCCTAACTTAACCCTGGTGCTAACCCATACAAACCCTATCCATGCCAAGGCAAACCTTGGGAACGGATCCCCCAATGGGTGATGATTGAAGACATAGAATTATAGATTGTGGTCATGCAGGCCGCCTACTAAAAGGAAAGTTCATGCTGTTGGGGATGTTTAAAAGTGGCATTTAATTATAAATAAATAAAAATTTAGAAAATATGTTTGAAAATGATGAATGGCTAGGTTTTAAAATGTGGATCAGACTCTATTTATTATTAATTTTTACTTGCAAGAGAGAGGGAAGTTTGGAAGAACCTCTAGAATGTCTCCTACATTCACGACAAGTGCATCTGGGAGGAAGTTCACTGGCATCCAAAACCCATCCTTCTTTATTTGGAGACCATCCACTCCATTGACTTGAAGAAGGATTGTGATAACGGTGGCGTCGGAATGAGGTGTAAGGCCCATAACCTGATCTGGTTGTGGGCATGGAGGATAGTAAGTCATCCTCACTGCCTGCATCCCGTCATCAACCAACCCTTCCATCTCTCCATCGTCCAACTTCAAAGCTTTAGCCATAAACCCTAGAAGTGTCATCGCAAGTTTTTGCAGCTCTGATAGGTAACGCTCCAAGGCATCCCTGCAGTGAAGAGATAACTTTAGTTATAACTGACAGAAGGACAAGAAGAAGAAGAAGAAGAAGAAGAAGATGACGATGATAAAGATGATGATGAAGGACCTCAGTGATGGGGGAAGCTCAGGCAATAGATGGGGCTTCCTTCTATGGATAGGGTTGGTGACCATGTAAAACCTATCACCCCAGTCTAGTTTTTGATTTTCTGATCTGATCAGGGACAACCCATACCCTTCAACATCACCTGGCCTCTTCTTGTATTTCATCCTCTCTTCCAAGGGAAGCTTGTAAAATTCTTCAATCTCAGATCTTAGTTTGTCCACAAGTGAAGAGTTGACTCCATGGTTCACCAACTGTGCATCCATGAACACACATGTTAGATTTATTATTATTTTTTTGCTATTGTATTTAACATAAATATACATAGGCCATGGCTCTACGAAATATAAGGGTACATAAAAATACAGTTAACACGATATGGAGAAAATCATTTCTGAATAATTCTGTTGGTCTTCCACATTCCTCTTCCTTTGTCTGCATTCAGGAACCTGGGTTTCATGGCGCCCAAAGAACAGTTTCTAAAGTTGTAGTGCAATAATCATAATAATCAAGTAGAAAAATGATTCAAGGCTATTGAGAAAAACCTGAAAGAGGCCCCATTCTTTGCAAGTTGAGTGCAACTTCTCTAGCTCAAAATCTGTGGTTTCACTCATGGTCAAATGTTTCATGTCAACAGTGGGGATGGTTATCACGGAAGTGCTCTTTGGGAGGTCAACTGGAAGCTCCTGATCATTCAGGAGAAAGGGCAGAGGGACTGCAGCCATGGGCTCTTTGGCAAGCTCCTGAACACTGAGTATAAGAGGAGCACTACCAAAGCTCAAAGACCCTGTTGATGCCATTGCTAGTTACTTTAATTGAGTGCATCCATTCAACCATCTTAAGATGGTATTTATAGAACAAATATACGTTTGTGGGGGGTGTGGGTAGGGGGGAAAGAGAAGTAAAAATGGCATATCTAACAAAGAAGTACTACGACAGGATTGATGAGTTCCATGGAAAGATTTAACGGCGTCAAGAGACTAATGGAAGAAAAATTCACTTCAATCTATTTATGTAAGCCAGACTCTTCCTTCACAAAGAAAATTAATGTCAATCAACTTCTTGTGTAGTTCAGAAGCGTGTTAACAGAAACAACTTCACAGCGACTTCACCTACATATATATATATATATATATTTACTAAGAGAAAAGAGGAGGCTTTGAGCCAAAAACTATTAGTCCATGATCAATTACATTACAAGGAAGCTAACACTTTCTCCAACATTAGTTATCCATGTAAACAAAATGCTAATTCTATTTAGGGTTTGTATATATTCTCGGTACAAAACAAAACAACATTTTACTTTGCACTGTACTTTGATAGAGAATGGCCTTGCGGATAATTACAACTTCATGGGAAGGGGCCGGGCTTAATAATGGTTTTAGTTAGCAGGACGGAAATGGATGCGTGTTTGTTTTTGACAAATTAAAAGAAAATCAAAGAGATTATATATAATAGCTTCCTAAAATTACCCATCAAACATATGAAAAGTTGGAGCCTGACAGAAGCACCACTCAGGGAAATATACACGTGGGCTAAAGAAAAAAAATATTAAATTTATGGTTTGAAAGAAAAGAAAGCATATATTAAGCGGCCAAAGAAAGTTACGTTTCATTAAAGGTGATATAATAATTGCTCTTAGTCAAACACTAGGCTATGACCAAGTGCACATACATTGATTATTGCTTGAACGGACCTCGATTTCAAATGGATGATGTATGTGGCTGTCGTCTACTTCCGTGTTCCTCAAGGCATAAAGTTCTATAAGCTTCTATTGTAAAAACGTGCTTCTTCATCAATTATTTTATACATAAAAAAAACATGTGGTTTGACCAACTAAAAATTGGTATATTTTATATGAATTCTTGATGAAACAGACCATCCTATCGGCGGTCGACATGTTCAAAAATTCACTAAATAATATATCGTCATCAGTGATGACAGGTTGCAGATTGGAAATCAACCAAATGGATTGTTAGGACGGTATCATTACTCAAAGAGTTCACGATCCGAGCATTTTAAAATCGATATATGATAGTGAGTCATCCGTTTAGTTGAAATATCAATAGTCTCAGCAGCTGTCCATGAGCACATCTGACATAAATAAAAAGAAGAGGTAGATGATGATAAAAATAAATTAAAAGTTTATAAATCAATTTTAAATTAATTTTTTATTTTCTTTACTTTATTCTTGTTCACTTTTTTATATTTTGCTTTTCCTTATCCTACATTTTCTAAATTTAAAAACCAAACATAACATAAAATGTTGGCTTGATTGCATGGGCACCTAGGTTTGGGAAGTATCATAAATAAAATTTCTAATTTCATGAAAAAATGAAAAGGAAAAAAGATAATCTCATTGCAAAATGTTTTAGAACTTGTGACTAAAAAAAAAAAAAAAAAAAAAAAAAATCTTTTCAAATTTTTATATAAAACAAATTTTAGGTGTATCTAATTGTTTTTATAGAATATTATAAATTACAATTAAGAATATATTAAATATTTGGAAACTTTTACATCATATTTGAATTCTAAGACATAATTCTATTTTTAAAAACAATTAATAAAAAATGTTTTAAAAAAATCTTAAAAATTGTTTTCGGTTATCAAAAAAGCTTTATTCTGTTAATTTTTTTTAAAACAAATTTAACATGATACCAGGATTAGGAAAGCAAAACAAATTAAAGACTAAAATATTATTTTGATCACAAAAAATATCAATTAACAAAAATAGAAGCATTTGATAAAATTTCAAATCAATTAATAAGGATTAAATGTATTATCTTAAATAAATTTTTTTGACATAATATGTAGAAAATATAAAATATAATTCAATATATCCTAAAATTCATATAATTACTCTTCCTCGATTATTTTTTTAAAAGCAAGGAGACCAAAAACTTCCTTGGAAAGGCGTGGCCTAGTTTTATTCATATTCTAATCTTGACTGATGTGATGTTGGTCCCAACATTCTTCACTTTTAGTAATAAAAAAAATGTGATCATTAAGTCAGAAAAAGACCATTATTCAAAATAATCGATAATCCATAAAAAAAAAATTATATATCAAACATTTTAATTTTACGAATATATTAGATATATAAAAAATATATTAATTTATATAAAATATCGATGACATAAAAATGAAATAAATGAAAATTATGAAAATATTAAGATAAATTCTAAAAATTTATATAAGAAATAAAAATAGATATTTTAAAATTATTTTTTTTAAATTGATATATATAATTTGTTATATTTAATAATAATATCCTCGATAAAAAAATATAAATTTTATAAATGGATATTTATTATTAAGTTGTATTATATATTATTTTATAATAATATTATGATAACATCCCAAATTTTAAAATATATTTAATAATATTAGAATTATGATCCGTTTTAATTTAAATGTGTTTAAGGATATGAAATAATATATATATATATATATATATATATATATATATATATATATATATATATATATATAATTTTTTTTAATATTTATATATTTTTTATATTTAGTAAATATATAGATTCTATAAAAAAAAGACTTATTAAGAGAATTATATTTTTTGATAATAAATTAAATCAAATGTAAAAATAAAATAGTTAGAATTAATTTATTTAATAATAAAAAAATAAAAAAATTGATGAAATATCATTAAAATATCTAAAAATATTGATTGATGGATACATATATTTCCAAATTTCATATCGATATTCACAAATATTGGATATATTAAATATAGAAGAAGAAATATTGATTAATGGATATATCTTTCCAAATTTGACTATTTTAAACCATACTATTGACTAAAAAATTGTAACCATTAACTTCTCTATCACAAGCGTCATGTTAACGTGAATTTTGAGCCTATCTTAATTTCATTTTGCAGGTACATCCGTAATGGATGCATTGATTTGACTAACCCACTAAACCAATCCATTCATATGGTATAAAAATCTAAGGAGGTTCCAAGACTGACGGACTTGTAATTAGTTTTGTATTTTCTTGCCAGATTCTCATGAATTACATCACTCTAGATAGCTTTTAGTCACCGGCAAATTCATCTCCCCAAGACACTTAATATGACGTTTTACTTAACATACAACCCAGATTTTCAAATATCATCACGTCATTGAAAATGGACTTGTTTGGACATTAGCAAAGGATAACGCTACATATTTTAACACTTTATTTGAATGGATGTAGAAATTAATCACTATATATATATATATATATATACTAATTTTACATATATTGAGAGAAGACAATTTGACCCATGAGCAAAAGAAATTTATTATAGAAAAGCAAAGATGAAGAAAATTGTATTTCCATCTCTTAACCCATGTAGGATCATGAAACATTGGTGGATGGAAAGAAAAGTATCTATGTAATTTTTAGTAAAGAAATGATTAGTTTTTAAATAAATCCTTTTATCCCATTTTTCATTGAAGTGGACAGTTAATTATCAAATTTCTTAAAATTGACTAATGAGATTTTTAGCCAATAATTATATATTTATTAAACCAAATTGGGCATATTTACCATACCTAAATATAAGTGGCACTTCGGTCACTTCGCAAAAGTAAGCTAACATTCTCTTGGCCCATGTGACATATTTAACTTCATGGTTTAATAGTAAAACCTAATGGGCATAGTAGAATTTAAATCCTTTCTTACATTGATCACATCATAAATCATCATTCAACAAAAAAACTAATAAGGATCATAGTAGTTTTATGTTATTATTGAAACATAGTCCCTTCCTCTATTGACACAACTTTGAAACACCAAGAAAGGATCATCCTCTATTGACAATTATTTTTTGAAGATAAAAAATCTAGTTAATAGCTTAGCCTCTATTAGTTATATTGTATCAATTATTGATCATCTTCAGGTAATCTTTGAAGGCTGAAGCTTATAGTATGATACATTTATTACTTCAATTACTTTAAGAATTGATCTATGCATGGTTGATGAGATAGAGTCTCTTTTGCTTACTCAAGAAGAGAGAATCAAGAAAAATAACAATTCTCTGTAATCATTTCCTAGTGTTAATATAGCTACTCATAATCAATTTAATAAGGATAAGAAAAAGTTTGTTCCATATGGTCGAGGACAAGGCCAATTCTTTGAACAACACAATACTTTCAATTAGAATCAATACAACGGTTATGTAACTCTAGTCAAGGTAGTAGTAGAGGTAAATTTTGGGATTGAAATGGCTTTGGAGGTCATGGATATAGTAATGTTGGTGGTAGATTTGGGAACATTGGTGGTTATTTTGGTAGCAAAGGCAAAAGTAGAGGACGATAATCCAGGAATTTTAATAAACCATAGTGCCAATTATGTGGTGGAACTATCCATGTTGAAATGTAGTGTTATTACTATTTTAATCAGTCATTTCAGGGCTCATGTTGTAACGACCCGCTCCCAACCGTGTAGATATGGTCTGCTTTGGACCCAAAAGTGCCCTCCCGGCTTTAAAACGCATCTATTAGGTTACGAGGAGTCTATACTTATATAGTGTAAAAAACTTTTCCCCTCATCCGATGTAGGATGTCACAAACACCCCCATGCAGACACAACATCCTCGTTGTGTCCTATAGGATTGAGGAGTTAAACAGACAAACACCCCTACGGGGCCAAACAAACCCCCACACCGAAGTTGGAAATCGGCTCTAATACCATTTGTAACGATCCATTCCCAATCGTGTAGATATTGGCTGCTTTGGACCCAAAGGGACCCTCAGGGCTTTAAAATGCGTCTACAAGGTTAAGAGAAGTCTATACTTATATAGCGTCAGGAACTTTCTCCCCTATCCAATGTGGGATGTCACAAACACTCCCCTATGCAGACACAACGTCTTCGTTGTGTCCCACGGGATTGCGGGGTCAAATAGATAAACACTTATATGGGGTCAAACAAACCTCCACACCGAGGTCGGATATCGATTTTGATACCATTTGTAATGACCCACTCCCAACCGTGTAAATATTATCCGCTTTGGACCCAAAGGGCCCCTCACGACTTTAAAACGCATCTACAAGGTTAAGAGGAGCCTCTACATATATAACGCCAGAAACTTTCCCCCATATCCGATGTGGGATGTCACAAACATCCCTCCAATGCAGACGCAACGTCCTCGTTGTGTCCCATGGGATTGCGGGGTCAAATAGATAAACACTCATACGGGGCCAAACAAACCCCCACACCGAGGTCGGATATCGACTCTAATACCATTTGTAATGACCCGCTCCCAACTGTGTAGATATTATCCGCTTTGGACCCAAAGGGCCCCTCACGACTTTAAAACACATCTACAAGGTTAAGAGGAGCCTCTACATATATAGCGCCATGAACTTTCTCCCGTATTCGATGTGGGATGTCACAAACACCTCCTCATGCAGACACAACATCCTCGTTGTGTCCCATGAGATTGCGGGGTCAAACAGATAAACACCCCTAAGGGGACAAACAAACCCCCACACCGAGGTCGAAGATCGACTCTGATACCATTTGTAATGACCCGCTTCCAACCATGTAGATATTGTCCACTTTGGGCCTAAGGGAGCCCTCACGGCTTTAAAATGCGTCTACTAGGTTATGAGGAGTCCATACTTATATAGCGCCAGAAACTTTCCCCCCTATCCGATGTGGGATGTCACAAACACCCCCCATGCAGACACAACGTCCTCATTGTGTCCCATGGGATTGCGGGGTCAAACAGACAAACACCCTTATAGGACCAAACAAACCCCCACATTGAAGTTGGAAATTGACTCTGATACCATTTGTAACAACCCACTCCCAATCGTGTAGATATTGTCCGTTTTGGACCCAAAGAGGTCATCACGGCTTTAAAACACGTCTTCAGGATTAAGAGAAGTCCATACTTATATAGCATCAAGAACTTTCCCCCCTATCTGATGTGGGTTGTCACGCATGTTCTCTTCAAGGTTCAAACCCTTCAAATTTCAGGCCACATAGTCCAATGATAGTAATGCTTGCCACTTCAAAATGTGTCTATGACTCAAATTGGTATTTAGACTCAGGTGCAACAAACCATATCTCTCTTGATGTCAACAATTTGATATCTAAGGATTGAATATATATGTCATGATAGGCTTTATATGGGAAATGGCTCAGGTTTGTCAATTCAACATATAGAAAATTCTAATTTTGATTCTCCATTTAATTCTGGAATTCTTTCCTTAAACCAATTGCTTTATGTTCATTCTATAACCAAAAACCCATCGAGTGTATCTAAATTTGCAAAAGAGGATTAGATTTTCTTTGAGTTTTATCCTGATTTGTGTTTTGTCAAAAATTAGGTTTCCAAGTAAGTTCTCATGTAAGGAAACTTAAGCAAGGTCTTTATGTTTTTGATACTTTTGATATGAAGATTCTCATCAAGAACTTTCAGTTCAAAACTTGTAGCATTTTATATGGTATCACTATTTCATCTTCTTATTGTTTTTCTGTTCAAGTTTTGGACTATGCTCTATTTGTTGTTCAAAAGACTAATGCACAAAGTGCTTAAATTTCATGTAACTCATCTTCACCTTTTGATGTTTGGCATAGTAGGCTAGGCCATCCCCTCTGCTAAAATTGTAAAGGATGTGCTTCACACTTACAATCTTCTTGTTCCTAATACAATTCCACATGTCTAGTCAGCTTGTTGCTTAGGGAAAATTCATAAATTTCCCTTTGATCTTTCTAATCCTCAAAATTCATAACCATTGTAACCCATTCATTCTAACTTATGGGGTCCTTCACTAATGCAATCTTCAAGCAAGTACTTTTATTACATGCACACTCTAGATTTACTTGCTAGATCTATCTTCTCATAAATAAATCTAACGCTTTCCAAACTATTTTTAATATTCAAGCTCAAGCTGAATTACAAAGTGATTAGGGTGGTGAATATCAAGTATTTATTGATTATCTCTAAACACATGACATTGTATATATAGTTTCTTATCCACATACACATGAACAAAATGGGGTAGCTAAAAGAAAACATTATTATACTGTAGAAATTAGATTAACACTTCCAATCAAAACCTTGATACCCTTAAATTAATTGGATGAAGCCTTTAAAACTATTTTTTATCATATAGAGACTTTCAACACTTGTTTTAAACAATAAAACTCCTTTGGAAACCCTATTCAAAGCCAAACCTGATTACAAGTCTCTCAAAATCTTTGGTTATAGACACAAGGGATATAAATAAATACACACATGTTTTCCTAATACTCGTCTGTTTAATGGACACAAGTTGCAATTTCATTCAACTGAGTGTACATTCCTTGGTTATAATCTCAATCACAAGGGATACAAATGTTTAGATCCTATTGGCAAAATTTTCATTAATTTCTAAGAGTGTTGTAGTTAATGAATCATCCTTTTCATTTCCTAAGTTTGCTCAACATTCAGATTCACGAGTCAAAATCATCTCTTCCACTCAGTCACAGTCCTTTGTTCTAGCTCCTATTTTATATTCCATTCAATCCAATCCAATCCAAGAGTTCATGTTCCTATTCAATCAAAGGTTCAAACATCTTCTTCTCCATCTCTTCTTATATCCAATAACAAATCTCATATTACTAAATTCCAATGTGAAGAGTTTTTACAGCATGATACTTTTCCAATAAATCATATTTTTTGTAATAAAGATATTTGCACTACTAATAACAACTAGTTGTGCAAGGGTTCATTTATGGAGTTAGAGGTAATACTCATGGTATGACAACTAGATCCAAAAATGGCATCTTTAAGCCAAAGGTTCTATAGCTACAAGAGAACCTTTATTAATATGGAAGACAATTATGCAAAACAAATATAGGGCACTAATGAACAGTTAAACTTGGTCTTTGGATAAGTATTAATCATAATCTCAAATGCATCTCAAACCCATTTTATTAATGTGGGATAGGATAAGTATCCAAAAAATTTGCTCCATTGTTATCCCACTAACGATATTCAATGAAAAAAAAAACAGTTTGAAAATGGTAGCTAGGTTTCTAAAATATGCGCAATCGGGTCTGCAAATGATCTTTTTAATTGGGAAAAAAAAAAGGGTTTAAATATGATAGCTAGGGTTTCTAAAATGTAGAGCGGATTCCATTTAACATTTTTCTATTTTATTTTATTTTATTGAAACAGGGGAAGGTGTAGAAGGGAAAACCTCTAGAATGTCTCCCAAATTCACAAGTGCATCTGGAAGGAAGTTCACAGGAATCCCAACCCCATCTTTTTTAATTTGGAGGCCACCCACTCCATTAACTTTGGAGAAGGATGCTGATGCCGGAGGCATCCGAATGAGAGGTGAGGCCCATGACTAGCTCTGGTTGTGGGCATGGAGGATAGTAACTCATCCTCACTGATTGCATTCCATCATCAAACAACTCTTCCATCTCTCCTTTCTCCAACTTAGAGCTTTAGCCATAAAACCTAGAAGCATCTTCGCTAGTTTCTGCAACTCCGCTATGTAACATTCCAAGCTATCTCTGCAGTTAAAGAAGAAAACATATATATAGCTGAAAGAAGATGACGATGATGATGATGATGAGAGAACCTTAGTGCTAGAGGGAGCTCTGGTAATAGATGCGGCTTCCTTGAATGTATAGGGTTGGTTGTCATATAAAACCTATCACCCCAGTCAAGTTTTTAATCTTCTGACCAGATTGGGGAATGCCCGTACCCTTCAACAACCCCGGGCCTCATCTTGTATTTCATTCTCTCTTCCGAGGGAAATTTGTAAAATTCTCCTAGGTCAGATTTCAGTTTCTGCAGGAGTGAAGAGCTGACTCCATGGTTCACCAACTGTGCATGAACACACATGTTAGTTTCTGTGCTTTTATTTATTAATATTATTTTCCTATTTGGATTTAGTTTTATATCTATATCTTTTTCTGCAAACGATATAGAAAATTGTTATTGACATCATGTGCGCCAAATTATCGTTTTCTGAATAATTTTGTCTGTCGTGCACATCTTCCTCTTCATTTGCCTGGACACATGAAACTAGATTTCATGCACAGCAAAACAGCCCCTAAAAGTTCAAGTGCAATATAGAAAAATGATTAAAGATTATGGATTTTGAGAGAAACCAGAAAGAAACCCCATTCCTTGCAAGTTGAGTGCAACTTCTCTAGCTCAGAATCTGCGGTTTCATTGATAATCAAATGTTTCATGTCAAGAATGGTAGGGACTGCAGGGATGGGCTTTTTGATGGGCTCCTGAACACTATGCACAGGAGCATCACGAAGCCTTGAAAACCGTGTTGATGCCATTGCTAAGTGACCTAATTCAGTGACCTATTGAACCATCATAAGGTGGGTATTTATAAAGCAAATATATTAAGGAAGGAAATGAAAAGAAAGAAAGAAAAAAACAAAAAAAAAAGCAAACAAAAACAAAAGCAGCAGCAACAACTAATGGGCTGTGTGAAGCCATTGCTATTACGTTATAAGGGTTAAATCACTCCAAAATTTGTTCAGATGGATGAAGTGTTGTGTGGATATATTTCTTACTTTATATTTTTTTAAAATATAAAATTAATCATAATAATTTCTATATAAAATATAAGAGCATTTAAAATTACCTTAAATAGATAATTATTTTTAAAATTTTTTAAAATAATGGATGAATTAATTTTTTTCCTTACCTTACCTAGAATTTAAAAAATTTTGAAAGTAATTTTTAGAGGCTTAAGATAAATCCATAAATTTTTATTACTTCAAATTTTAAAACCTTTATAAGTAATTTTTATGAACTTAAAGTAAGGGCGTATTTGATAAAACTTAATAATTATTAATTAATAATTCAAGTTAACTTTAAGTTAAATTATATTTAAATTATTAATTTAAAATTATTACTTAATTTTTTACTTTAAGTATTAAAGTTGTCTAATAAAATTAACTTAAAATTTTTTCTAAGTCATCGAATTGATTTATTTATCCTCATAAATTATAATTAGGGTAAAGGAGGAGGTTGAGTAATAATAAATATCATGAAATAGAAAAAGAGATTATGAAGGTAATTACGGCAAATAGAAGTAAAAATATAAAATAAAGATATAAATTTAAAAATAAGATAATTTTTTTACTTATTATTTAAAGTTGTTTTTGACTTTAAAATATATTGTTAAGTTATTTTATCAAATATATTTAATTTACTTAATAACTTGAATTAAGTTATTAAGTCACTTTAAATTATTAAATTGATTTATTAAACACCCACTAAGCCTATACTTTTTTATAAGAGTCACAATAAAAGAAACAAAATATGTCCATATGATTTGGACAACGTTCACATATAAATATAAGACAATGGTGGCCAAGAATTTTTTGCATGCATGGCTATAAAACTTATTAAGGAAGTGACTTATGTGCTGTGGTCTAATGCCAGAGGACTTTAAAAACACCAAATAAAATGCAAATTAAAGCAATCTAGAATATAAATACAAATTGCAAGAGCAATAGAGATAAAAAAAAAAAAAAAAAAAAGGACTTGCATTATTTATGAGGCTTAATAAGAAAGTCTTACCTATTGACAATAATAATCAATCCACTGATTTTTAAATAAAAAATTATAAAATTTAATTGGGAGAACTTTCTCCGTATAAGATTAGCCAAAGGCTCTCGGGTTGATCAAAATTACAAATATCCGGCTAAAGTCATTTTAAGCCATTAAGGGTGTTTGGTAAATTAATTTAATAACTCTACCAAAGGGTTTAGGATCTATAGGATCCTACCTTTTGACAAAATCATTCATAATACGAGATAAAAATTTCTAACATATAACAAATTGCCGGATGATAAAAGATAAAAATACCTAAAATATAACAAACTCTTAATTGAGTCCAAAACCAACCAACCGTGACTGCTCTTCTTGGAACTTTTCTTAATGCCCGTATAGGACAAATGCAAAGCCCTTGTGTAGTGCTTATTATCTATCTAGGATTTCCAGCAGTAAACCATGTTAACAACTTGTACCAATATATATTAAGTGACCACTCTTCCCTCGAATTCGCTTTAATAATATTTACAACTTATTAATGAATACCTGTTGTTTTTTCACAGATCAAAACCAAATGGTAGAGAATTTCGACAATGACAAAAAAAATTATACAGAAACTCATGCGAAGAACAGTGAAAGCTTGAAAGAATTCATAAGAGACGCGTAATCGTGTGGACTAAAGCAAAATATTAGTTTTATGGTTTGAAAGAAAACATACATGACAGTCAAGCGACCCAATGTTTCTTTAAAAGTGAGAACATTAGCGATTAGTGAAGCCATGACCTAAACTGCTATTACAAATCAATTTTTTTTTTAAATTATGATATCGTTTTTTTTTTCTCTCTTACCACTTGAACAGGTCTTGTTTGCATGATGGATGGATGTCGTTTTCTCCTATTTAAGCATTAGTTGAGACATGAATTGTCTAAGCTTCTTCAGTATATAAACGTGAAGAACTTACAAATTTATTGCCAAACCATGTGGCAGGCTTTGACTAAATAGTGAATCATGTGTGTGTGGTGATTAAGATAAACCAGCCTATAGTTATCATGTTGCAAACACAAATGATATCATATCTTGTTTATTTTACTTTGCCAAGTTTGGAGGTTAGCTTTGATGGATGGTTAATTTATTGTACTAGTGAAAGCTTTAATGCAAATATGTTAATGTAAGAACACTAATGAGCTTCATCGAGTGTCTTTTACTCTTCTATCCATTACATATAGTCTTCACAAGTCAATCTTAATTTCATAAGTTGTTCTCATCATGATGTATATATTTATAAAGATATTTTTAATAACTTTTCTTATTATATAAGGAATCTAATTGCAATGACATATGAACTTAGAAAATATTTTATATAATATTTTTTTACAAAAATAAATACATTTTAATTAGTAATTTGAGTACTTTCTAACAATTTCCACCTTAAATTATATTTCAGTAAGTCAACCTTCTAGCTCTCTATGATACACTACTTTCAAGAAACTTGTTTAAATCAAATTCTTACTCCATACCACAATGTCCTAGTGTGTCGCACTCTCCCTATGTGCCACAATTTTCTTTGTATACCACAATCTTGTTACATGCTAAAATCCCCTTCTTGTATCATATTGCCTATGAAAAAATAATTGGCTTTACCTTCAACTAAAATTCCTTTTTATAATACTTTTTTTTGTGTTTTATTTTCTTTGTTCATCCAAAAATCTTCAATCAAGCTTTGATACCATTTATTGTAATAACAAAAACTTCAATGTAAAAGTACATGAGGTTTTAACATGGTTAAATTATCAATATATACATCTACAAAAGCACTGATACATAGACATCTACATGAAGTGTTGTCCTTTTTAGATGCCTAGAGTGATTATAACCAAATCCCTATGCACCTTGACATCAGGGAAAAAATGGCTTTCATCACTACACAATTAAAAGTAAAAGAGCAGACTAACATCCCCAACATTTGATAGAGGTGTTCACCATATTGCGTAAATTCGAGATCAAGTTAAATCCAACCAAATGCACCTTCAATGAGACCAATGGAAAATTCTTAGGGCATCTTGTCATCAAAAGGGGCATTGAAGCTAACCCTGATCAAATTCTAGCCATACAAAACATGAACATGCCAACCACCCAAAAAAAGGTGCAAGAGCTAGCAAACAAGTTGGCAGCTTTGTCTCTTTTTATTTCTCACTCAACAGATTGGTGTAAACCTATCTTCACCTTATTAAAGAAAAAGAAAAACATAAATTGGGACCAAGAATGCACCCATGCCTTCAAGAAACTTAACGAACATTTGGCACATCCCCTAATCCTATCGACCCCGCAACCTGGTGAGATTCTTTACATCTACTCGACAATCTCCAAGCAGGCGGTTAGTATTGTTTTGTTTCAAAATGAAAAAAGTGATGAGAAACACATTTATTATGTGATTAAAGCACTGTTGGAAGCAAAATGAAGGTATTGTAGTGACAGCGAAAGCTTTGATGCCAACAATGTTAATTCAAGAACATAAAGACAAAACAATCACACATATGGTACACGAGGTTTTAACGTGGTTCGGCCAACCATGCCTACGTCAACGGATGAAAGAGAATGATTCCACAATACAATAGAGAATATTACAGATGACAAAACTAGATACAACTATTGGGTTTCCGAAACATCCCATGTTTCCCCACTCCTTGTATCCATACCCTACTACGAGCCCTCTCGCTCCATAGGATACCTCCCGTTCTTCCTCACATCTCTATCCCAACTTGTGAGAAACAAAAATAGAGAAAAAACACACGCCAAAGAAAAACAATCACACGCACAAGACAGTATTTACGTGGTTCAACAATTTGCCTACGTCCACGGAGTTGTAGGGATATCACTATTATCAGGGAAGAATACAGAGTACCACATCAACGGCTACAATATTTTCTCTCTATATATAACACGGCAACCACACCACACTAAAAAACTCTAATTACAAAAGGTGGTTCCACAATGGGCTAAACGGGCTCAACAGGCCTCAATAAATCTCCCATTAAAAAGCCATGCAATATTATTCGGATTGGGTCATCAAACCGGATCAAACAAAACTAGGCTCCACAAAGCCCAACAGGTATACCCCAAAGTAAGAGATGATATGACTAAAATCCTTCACAATAAAGAAATCAAGAAAAAACTCAATAGAAATGTTATTTTGATTGCAGAATTGATAAACAAAAAGAATATTTTTTTCTAAAAAAAATCAAGGGTGCACACAAAACATTGTCAAGTGAGAAAATGGTTGTGGGTGAATCCAATATGATAGAACCGACATGAGTTATAGGAATGTCATTACCATTGTCAATCATAATGTTCTCCTTGCCACCATATTCAAAGTGTAGTGATAAATTTTGAAGATTAGAAATGATGTCGTGAGAGGCACCTGAGTCAACTATCCAAGTGCTATGGTCTCCAGCTTGATCACTGGCCATGTAATTAGCTTGAGGTGAGAAGCTTGGTGGTGGTTGTGAACGACATACCTTGGCACCGTGGCTAACTTTGTCACATAGTTGACAGATAATTCGACATTGATTGTTACCATTGTTGGGACACCAAGAATGCTATGGAATTGAAATGCTGCTGGGAATGGAGATTGTCTTGATTGGAGAATATATGATTACCTTGAATAGTTCTTTTTCCCTGATTGTCAAAGATATTTTGTTGCTAAAATCATTGGTTGACCCTTTGTTGTTGAAATTGTCTTCGGATGTCTACCAGATTTTTCAAAATTTCCTTTATGATTAGAGAATTTTTTATGAAACTGAGCAGTGATTGGTGGAGTTTCCTTGCTGGTGTCATCTTACTTCAAAAGAGTTTTTTGATCTTATAGTTTGTTATGAAATTCTTCAAATGTCACTGGTGAGTCTTTGGCTCGAATGGCAACACTAATTTCTTTAAAATCATTGTCTAGCCTATTAAGTACATGGAGGATGATTTCATCTTCACTGAGAGGATAACCCATGAAAGTAAGATCATCAACAATGATTTTGATGGTTTGCATGTATTTAGCAATGGCTTAATTTGTTGTCTTCATAAGAAAATTATGTAAATTGAGCATTCTAGTATGTGATCGGTTTTGCAAAAGTGGTCTCCAGTTTCTACTATGCTTCATGAGAAGTTGTTGCAGAGTAGATAAGTGAGGCAACAACCAATGTGACTAATGCAAGAATGACATGAAGAACGAGGCGATTTTGTTTATTTATATAACTTGCACTTGGGGTTGGAAATCGACGTTGTGGAACCAGGATGGTTTCGGGAGGATAAGGAGTTGTGCCATCGAGGAAACCTAGCAGATCATATCCAAAGAGAAGATTAGTGAACAGAGCTCTCCAAGATGCATAGCTCATTTTGATGAGTTTGAATGAGGGTGTTTGGTTGAAATGGGAGGTTGTTTCCGATTGTGAGAACTACAAGATTTGCAGAAGATGAAGAAAACTCATAAGTTATGATTCACATATGTGAATATAGAGAAAAAAAAATGAAGAAGGAAAATGGAAGTTGTTGGACATGTAGTACAGAGCTTGCTTATAGCAAGTAGGGCGTTGACACCATGTTAGGTTTATAGAAAAGAAGGAAAAATGAGAGCCTGTTATTTTCTTTTTCATTCACTGAATTACATACAGGTTACAAGAAATATGTGTGACTTGTATACAAGAGATAAGAGTGAGCTATATGTGTATAATTACAGCGAGGATTGGGGGAGAGAACTTGGGTAGGAGATTGGCAAAGAATATGGGTAGTGATTGCTACCAAAAATATAGGAGTCAAGGTCAATGGGAGGGTTTTTCTTTCATATATATTGTTTTTAGTTTGTTTGATGTGGAGGATATACTTATTAATCATTAAAAGTTACCTTTCAATAATAAGACAACCTATTCCACAAAGGGGTAATTCAAATTGTTGTAAAAGATGACTCACTCTTGGTTTAAGGATTAATTGAATTTATTACATGACCAAGTAGCTCTTTTATTTATTTATTTATTTTTACTTCAAATAAGAACTTATTTTATGAACAATGCCAAATATGAGTTCTTCAAATGATAAAAAATAACAAATAAAAAATGGCATGATTTTTGCGGTTTACCTAAAATATAATTTTATAATATTCCATTAAAATTAAGAAGATATCCCAAACAATAATCATAATAACCAAATTGATGCATTTGACATATTAAATCCTTTCTTTACTTTGATACTAAATTTTGATAAAAAATTAAGATGATATGATTAAATACATAATAAATAGATAGGAAGAATTTTAATTGAAGTTATTTGTTTAATCACTCTATTTGTTAGCAAAATAATAGTAAATCAAGTAATTGACAAGACTCAATCAAGTAATAGACATGAATTTGGCCCTAGGATCCTAAATAGTCTCTCCCTTAAAATAGATGATCGATCATAGTGCTAAAGGTATGACCTCAATCTAGAGAAGATATACTTAAAGATTTCTTAAGTCTAAATGAATTTAAAGGCACAATTATGATATTTCACAACAAGAAAATGAAGTTATAGTCACAAAGTTTTAAAAAGGGCCAAACAAAATCACAACTAAGGATTTCATATAGTTCCAAACGTAAGAATTTTGTTTTTCAATTAGCATAGAAGTCAATTTTTTGTTTTTTTAACAAATTTTTAATTAGGTTGATAATTATTAATTAATTAAAAATTTTCAATCACACAAAAAACGTAAGTTTACTTGTTTCAGAAAATAATGAAAAGACATGGAAGGAGTAAAAGCAGAAATCCTCAAGGACACGGCAGAAAAGATACATCTAGAGGAAAACCAAAGTATATAAAAAATATGACATGTTATCACTGCAACAAGCTAGGTCACCTGAAGAAAGAGTGCAGGATCTAGAAAAGGGAACAAAATGAATGGAAGAAAAATGAAAACTAAACTAATACACAATAGCCGCAGAAGGTGATGTTGTCATTGTCTGTGATGATAGTTGTGTGAGTCTTGTATGCTAGGAGAGTGATTAGGTGACTGATAGCTCAGAAGAAGATTCACCCTTTTTCTTTCTTCTGGTTTCTTCATTGAGCAAATCGCATGTCCTTAACCATCTCCATGGTTAGCTTCCCATCTAGAGCTGAATTGCTTAATGGAACCACCAAAGTATCCTAACTATTAGGCAAGGAGCTGAGAAGTAACAGTGTTTGTTACTCATCATAAACATCAACTTTGGTTTCTTTAAAAATATGATGAAAAATATTGTGATCAACCCAGTATTTGACTGTAGCAACAGCCTTCGTATGCAATATTTCTCCATCATCATCACTCATTCCTTTTGGTTTTGTCATGCCTTTAACAAGCTTAAACAAATCTTTACAATACAACAGATCCCACATTTTCCATTTCCAAATAGAATAATTGACATTAATTTCATCATCCCAAATGAATTTTGCTACTCCATTTCAACACACACAATTCTAGCCAACCTAGCTCTAATACCACTTGTTTGGAAAACTACTTATAATAGCACCTAGCAACTGAAATCTTTTCCCTCTTTGTGTGATTAAAATGGGATTTCAAATAAATTCAAGCAAAACCAATATCACAAAATATGCCAACCAAAAGCAACACAATAACAAGAAATAATACAGACACAAATAAGATATGGATTTTTACATGGAAAACCCTTTAATATGAAAGAAAAACGATAGGGTCATAGTACGTTGTCGACTTCCACCATGTGAAAACAATGGGTTTACAAAGTTTCTCTCTAGATAAGACTAGAGGCTCGCAATCATCAAGAAATACGCCATTCTCGACTAACAATAATCTTCATCATCAATAAAGATGGATATCTCAAAATTACATCAATAGCAAAGTGTAGATGTCATTAAGTGGGTATTTTGGGCGAACACCATCGAGAGATCAAATGGAGAATCAAGCCCAATAAAAGTGAGAAACTCATCACATGGATTCACCACATCAAATTTGAGCTCAAACCAATATCGTTTCACTACCTAATCGTCTTGCACAAGTTTCACACAAACCCTATTTTTCTCTCCCACTCTCTTGGCTTCTCTTTCTCTAGCTATATCATGCACTTCCCTAATTTTTTTTTAAAAAAGAAATTGGGCTAAAGCCCATTTATGAGTCCAACCCACACATGGACAAACAACCTAACATTGAAAACACCTTTCAAACACAGCCTAACTCTTTCTCTACAAATGCGTGCAGTAAATTTGCAAAGTAGTTATAATATTTCATTTCCAACAACAAATTAACCATGCAAACAAAATACTAATTTTATTTAGGGCTAATTACTACTTTTGGTTCCCTTTAATTTTGAAATCTAAATATACAATGAGAGTTGCTAATGCACAATAACCAAGCTCTTGGGACAAATCATGCACTAAGAAAACATATAACAGCTTTGCAAATAAATACATGTTCATGGGGAGGTGCATAAATAATAATTTTTGTTGATTTTTGTGCAATGATTTATGGTGAAAATTAGAGAAAACCAAAAGAAAAATATATAGATTTAATGTGGTTCAATAGATTGCTTACGTCCACGAAAATAGGGAAAAAGACTTTCACTATCTATCAAATTAGGATTACATAAATGGGTATTTATACTAACCATTGGATAATGAAAATTACAAAAATTCCATTGAATTGTATCATGGGGGCAATGCCCCCTTACCCCCTAATCTATCTTTCGCTCTCAACAATAAAAATATAAACTTAAATAGCAAATATCGTCGCTCCAGCATTTGTCCTTTTTTTTTTTTTTTTTTTTTTTAACATGTCTTTCACTCGATATAAACCAAATATTACACTAACTTTAGTTGGCAAGATGGAGATTAATGGGCATTTCTTTTTGACAAATGAAAAGGAAATGAAAGATGGTATGTAATAGCTTCCTAAAATTACGTATCAAGCATATGAAAAGTGAGGGCTTGATGGAAGTACTCCTCAGGGACATAGCCACGTGAGCTAAAGAAAGATATTAAATCTATGGTTTGAAAGAAAAGGAAGAATATATGGCAGTCAAGGGAAGTTACGTTTCAATTAAAAGTGATATATACGGCACATCGCTTGAACAGGTCTTAATTGCATAATGGATGGTGGATGGCGTTTTCTTCTACTTCCGTGCTACTCAAGGCATGAATTTTCTAAGCTTCTTATAAACGTGCTTTATTACCAATTACTTTATGCATAAAAAAAGACTATGAGGTTTGACTAATTAAAAATAGATATATTTTATATGAATTCCTGACTAAGACAGGCCATCCTCCAAGGGACATGTTTAAAATTCACTTAAATAATAAAGCGTCATCAATGATGACAGGTTCCAGACTGAAAATCCACCAAAAGGATTGTGAGGATAATATTGTTATTTAAAAGTTTTCAATCAGACGAGCACAACTTGTAGGCATTAATCCCATACACAGCTAGGTTCAGTCGAATCACGGAAATTAGCGTCCTCTTGAAAGCGAACCAGCTGTAAAAATGAATCTAAATTCTCTCGTTCGATTGATTTAGGGACTTACAGGTCCCATCATTCAATATTGTTTTAAGTAATAATAAATAATTACAAATATATCAAATTCATCGAAATATAATTAATAAAAAAACTTTTAAAAATATTTAAAGTTGTTTTATTAAATAAATTGATATATATATATATATATAATACGAGTTGTAATATTAAATTTAATTATATCATGTTGGTCAATAAAAAATATGAATTTTGTAGATATACACTTATTATAAAGTCAAATTATCATAAATATACTAATTATATAATTTAAATATATTACTATAGTAAGTTAATTTACTTAGATATATTGAAAACATATTAATTAATTGTAAAAATATATTAATTTAAATTCAATATTATACTAATTTAAAAATGTATTAAGTTAATTTATTTTTAATATATTATTATTATACTTGAATATTAAAATAAAATCAAATCATTAATTTTGAAACTAAATTATTGTAAATGTACTAATTATATGATTTTTATTTAAAAATATTGATAATTTTATTTATGATTTTATATTTGTCTTATATTTAATTAATATAGAAAATAGATTATAAGATAATTAAAATTAATTTATTTATAATAATTTTATTTTATTAATGATATATTTTCGATATATATGATATATCACTAAAATTTTAATGATTTTTTTTTTTTTTTTTTTTGTCTAGGTATGATTTTTTGCTTGTATCACCGTTATGTGTGATTATCGATATATGGTGATATATTACCATTGTTTATCGATATTTTCATTAGTCGATATATCTTATCTATATATCATATAAATTTTCTTTCATATGTGATATATCCACGTATTTCTCTATATTTTTGTCCTTGTAATAAAAACGTGATAATTTGGTGAAATGGACGCAACTAGTCACCTTAGTCCATCCAAAAATATTGAGCCGGAAATGATAACCATTAATTTCCCTATCACAAGTGTCATGTTGACATGAATTTTGAGCTTATCTTAATTTGGTTTTGCCGGTACATCCACGATGGGTGCATTGACTTGACTAGCAAGCTCACTGGACCACTCCATTTCTATGATATAAAAATCAAAGGAGGTTCCTAAACTGACTGACTTGTTACTAATTTGTATTTTTCCATCAGATTCTAATTAATTATATTACTCCGGATGGCATTTGGTCACCAACAAATTCATCTCTCAAAGACACTTAAGCTTGCTTTCTTTGTCCAACTCCTGATTAGTCAAGGAACCCAGATTTTCAAATATATATATTTTTTTTGGTGATATTTCACTCTCTTTTTCCTCACGTGATTGAAAATGGGCTTGTTTGGACTTTAGAAAAGGATTGAAGGGTTGTATATGATAAAAGTGCACTTGAATATATGTCGAAACGAACCAATGTCTATGTAGAGAGAGAGAGAGAGGGAGAGAGAGAGAAGAAAGATGGATTTTTCTGAGTATTTAGTTGTCCCTCTTGTCTTTAAGAAGACTAATTTAAGATAATTATAAATGGGTTAAGAGTGAATTTGATATTTTTTTTCAAACTCAAGTTGGGTTTACGTATTATCTTACCTCATTCCATTGATATTAATTATAAATATATTTAAATAAAAAATAATTTAATTTAATTCAATTTTTTATTATTTTATTTTTAATACAAATAAATAAAATTTATTTATTTATAAATTATATTTTATTTATAAGTTATATTTAACTTTAATATAATTTAAATTTTAAAAAATAAAGGGTGAAGTGGGTGTGGAAAATCCCCCTAATCTTTTGCTCTAAATTTTCTCCACCTAGAAATTTTTATTTGGACAAAGATGAAAATAAAAGTAAATAATCAAAACAAGTTGGTATAATAGTGACTTTCAAAACTCGCTTTCACTATCATCTCTAATTAATTTTGGAGGAGAAACATCTATACATACATATGCTGAGAAGGTTCATATAAAGGATATATAAAACGATAAATCATCTACTTATCCCACATTTAATCAAACTTATTTACGTGTGGTATGAGCATCTATCATTTAATAAAACTCATATATTTATTTATTTATTATTATTCTAAAAATGATGCTGGATGAACAAAACGTGCATGGATAAGTGTGTCATATAAGACTATTTTTTATTTAGAGTAAATTGTAGGAACCTTCTCATAGAAAAGGATGAAAATATCGGTAATCACGAATATATCGGTACTTCGATTTTACGGATATATCGGAGATATATCGGCGGATATTTTGGAAAAAAATATCGGTAAGCTTAAAATTGTTAAAAACTCATGAAAATGTAAGGAAAACCTCATAATAATATAATAGACATTTTAAAGTTATTTTATTGAAAATTTTGATATATGTATAACATGATTTATCATATTTGATAATAATATCGTATGCATCGATAAAAAGATAAATTTTATAAGTGTACATTTATTATTTAATTAAACCTAATATTATGATATTTAATTATAATATGTTTAATTTTAAAATATATATTAGTATTAAAATATGATCCATTTAATTCAATTATATTAAACAATATAAAATAAATTATGATATATATATATATATAATTTTTAATATTTAATTAATTATTAATGATATTAAAAACATTATGAAGAAAATTATATAATTTTTATATTTTTGGTAATTAATTAAAAGATTTTGCATTTAATTATAAAATAATTATAATTAATTTGCTCTTTAAAATATTCTTTTAATATTTTTTTTATATAATGAGTTTAAGTATATATATATTTATTGCATATTATACATCAAAGGGCAAGTTAGCCCAAGTGGTAAACGGGTGGGAGGGCACTATAGCCGAAATATAGCGACATTTTCTTCCTTACTCATAGGTAACATTGCACTTATAATTTTGGGATATTGAACTGATCTTTCTGGAGGTTTTGATAAAAATATAATATGGTTATTGATGGCTGTTAATGTACCCTCTACTTATTAACAGAATCATGATTAATGTCACTCTCAAATATTCCAAAATACATATTTTAAATTAATTTTAATCAAAATCAAATTACTTTAATTAACATTAACTTGTTTTTCAATGCATAATAATCATCTTAATTAGTGTAGATGAAGTATTGGGATTTAGAAAACTCTTGGAAACCCATAAACACGGGTTTCACATATTTTCTGTTTGATGATGTTGATTTTGAAACTCATCAAAATCCTTTCGTTTTTATGGACTTTAATGTATGTATGTTTCAAACAGGGAATTGGGAATTGCAACTTCAACTTTGGTTAAAACAAAAAATAGGGAAGTATCTTAAAAGTTCTTAACATATTGATAGGAGATACAACCTTGGAGAAAACAAAAAAATAATAATAATATAATAATAAAAATAAATAAATAAATAAGTATTTCGAGTAAGATGGAAAATGATTAAGTAAAAATAATAAGTGAAGGCGGAGAGGTAAGTAAAAGTACCAAAAGAAAATAATGAGAGGTATTAGATGAACTTTTAAACTAACAAAAGATAAGTATATTTAAAGCCTATTTGATAGTAATTTTATAAAATATTTTTAATTTTTTTAATACATGAATAATAAAAATTTTTAAGTATTAAAAATATTAAAAATATTTTTTAAAATCACTATTAAACAAACTCTTAATAAAAATCTCAAAAAGTTTAAATGAGATAAACTCTTATAACAAATATGTACATTTCATTGGGTTCTATAAGTAAATACTTCAAATCCATCAAATTTCATTTTTAATTCATTTCCGGATTCTTATCCTGGCCACTCCAATAAAATTCTTTATTTTGATTTGTACTACGCGCCTTCATTCTATTACCACACCATTTTGGTTCCTTTTGTCTTTTGACTTCCACCTTTTTTCCAATGGTTAAAAATTGCGGCCTGGATCATTTAACCTAGGATTTTATTATAGGACCTTCCAAATTAGCCATCCACCTAGCGCCAACCTCTAAACTTGGCATCACAGATGACGATATGACATTATTTTTTTTTATTTAGTCAAAAACCTGCCACTTGGTCTGGCAATAAATTTGTAAATTCCGCACATTTATTATATGGGAAGAAGCTTAGAAAATCCATGCCTCAACTAAGACTTAAATAGGAGAATACGACATTCGTCCATCATGTAACCAAGACCCCTTCAAGGGGTAATTATGAGAGGAAAAAAAATGATTTTTTATTTTATTTTGTTGTTTATAATTAAAAATCATTTTGATTTGTAACAACAATTATGGTCTTGACTTGACTGACCACTAATTTATTGTACCAGTTGAAATGTAAACATTAAAGGAATAACACAAAAATAAAATAAATTACATATAAAGATACATCAAGTTTTAACCTAGTTTGATCAATCATTCCGATTTTCATGGATGAAAAATATCATTTCATTATGTAATTAAAATAAAAATATTATAAAGATGAATCCAAATAAAAGTATTAGATCCCAAAACATCCAATATTTTCTCACTCTTTATATTTCAACCTTGAACTATGAACCATTTTATTCCACCATATGTTTCTTATTTTTCCTCGTATTTATATTTTGATGAGTCATCTTGTTCCATCAAGTGTCTCTTGTTTATCCCCGTCCTCTATTATAATTTTTTCCTTTCATGACCTAAAATATTTATAAAAATATTTCTATTTAACTTTTCTTATTCTATAAAAATTTTAATTACAATTATGAATCAACTTAACAAATATTTTATATAATCATGCATCCATCATGTAACCAAGAGCCCTTCAAGGGGTAATTATGAGAGAAAAAAAAAGATTTTTTATTTTATTTTATTGTTTATGATGTTATAATTAAAAATCATTTTGATTTGTAATAGCAATTTTGGTCTTGGCTTGACTGACCGCTAACTTGTTGTACTAGTTGAAACATGAACATTAACGGAATTACACAAAAATAAAATAAATCATATATAAAGGTACATAAAGTTTTAGCCCAATTTGACCAAGCATGTCTATTTTCACAGATGAAAAATATCATTTCATTATATAATAAAAAAATATTATAAAGATGAATCCAAATACGAGTATTGGATCCCAAAACATCCGATATTTTCTGACTCTTTATATTTCAACCTTGAACTATGAACCATTTTATTCTACCATGTATTTCTTATTTTTCCTCATATCTATATTTTGATGAGTCATCTTGTTCCATCAAGTATCTCTTGTTCATCGTCGTCCTCTCTCTTAACTTTTTTCTTTTATGACCTAAAATATTTATATTAACTTTCTTATTTTATAAGAAATCTAATTACAATTATAAATAAACTTAACAAATATTTTATATTATCATCTTTTTACAAAAAGAAATATGTTTCAATTAAAAATTTGAGAAAGTTTGAAACATAATAAATAAAACATTAGGTCATTTGACTATCATATATGTTTTATTTTTTAACCATAGAATGAATATTTTGCTTTAGTCCACACCATTATGCGGCTCTTGTGGCATGTATTTGCCTATAGTTTTGGTATGTCATTTGTTGAGATTTGTCTGCCATTTGCTTTTGATTTGTCAAAAAAAAAAAAAAAAACAGATATTCACTGATATATATGTTGCTAAATAAAAACCATTAGCATGTCAGCTTGGTAAACAATACTATTAATGCCAAATTCGATGAAAGAGTGATCACTTAATCTATATCGGAAAAGTTGTCTACATGGTTTATTTTTCTCAAGAACTAAATACGAGCATGGCATTTCATGAGGGCATTTAAGAAAAGTTCGAGAAAGATCTCCCACTTCCTTGACATGTTTTACATACTTGGAAAAAAACATTTCTTGAGCACCAGGTCTTACATTTCACAAGGACCATGTTTATCATTGACGGATATAATTTCCGAATTTTTGTTTTTTATTATATAGAAAGTATAAATTTATTGTTTTTCAAATTATTTCTAAAATTTTTAAAATTTTAAATAATAAAAAAAAAATTTAACAAATTTTGAAAGTTATTATGTCGTAAAAATCTTGTATTTTATTTTTAAAAGCAGATGAAAGTAGTAAATATACGCAAACAACACCTTATGCTTCTCGAAATATTTTGGAGTAGCCTAAAAGTTATAACGTGAATAACAATGGTTTGACACGGTTCAAATGTTGTTGTTGCTTTTGTTTTTGTTTGTTTTTATTTTATTTTATTCCCCCCCCCCCCCCCCCCCTTCCTTTGCTTTATAAATACCCACCTTAAGATGGTTCAATAGATCACTGAAATTTGCTCAATCAGCAATGGCATCAACACAGTTTTCAAGCATTCGTGCTGCTCCGGTACAAAGTGTTCAGGAGCTCATCAAAGAGCCCATCCCTGCAGTCCCACAGCCCTTTATCCTGGATGATCCGCAGCCTCCAATCCTCTCAGCCAGCACTCCCTTGCCACAACTCCCCACCATTGACATGAAACATTTAATTATAAGTGAAACGGCAGGTTCTGAGCTGGAGAAGTTGCACTCAATTTGCAAGGAATGGGGTTTCTTTCAGGTTTCTCTCAAAATCTAATCACTTTTCTTTAAGTTCTTGAACTCTTAGAGGCTGTTTTGTTGTGCATGAAGTCTGGTTTCCATGTGTCCAGGCAAATGAAGAGGACGATGTGTGGGGCGACTGACAAAATTATTCAGAAATTAATAATTTAGCATATATAATGTCCATTACAAATTTGTATAAAGTAGACCTAGGGTTCGTGCAAACAGATCCCTATAATCCATTTGCACTTTGCATGACATAAATATAGATATTAAAGTAAATCCAATATGAAAAAAAAAATAATAAATAACAATATACAGAAACTAACATGTGTGTTCATGATTGCGCAGTTGGTGAACCATGGAGTCAGCTCTTCACTCATGGAGAAACTGAAATCGGAGATCGGAGAATTTTACAAACTTCCCTTGGAAGAGAGAATGAAATACAAGATGAGGCCTGGTGATGTTGAAGGGTACGGGCTTTCTCCAATCCGGTCAGAAGATCAAAAACTTGATTGGGGTGATAGGTTCTTTATGGTAACCAACCCTATACATACAAGGAAGCCGTATCTATTGCCAGAGCTCCCTCCAGCACTAAGGTTCTCTCATCATCATCATTATCATCATCATATTCTTCTTCTTCTTCTTCTTTCAGCTATATATGTGTTTTCTTCTTTAACTGCAGGGATAGCTTGGAATGTTACTTAGCGGAGCTGCAGAAACTAGCGATGATGCTTCTAGGGTTTATGGCCAAAGCTCTAAAGTTGGAGAAAGGAGAGATGGAAGAGTTGTTTGATGATGGGATGCAATCAGTGAGGATGACCTACTATCCTCCATGCCCACAACCAGAGCTGGTTATGGGGCTTACGCCTCACTCTGATGCTACCGGCATCACCATCCTTCTCCAAATTAATGCAGTGGATGGTCTCCAAATTAAAAAGGATGGGGTTTGGATTCCCGTGAGCTTCCTTCCAGATGCTCTTGTTGTGAATGTAGGAGACATTCTCGAGGTTTCCCCACAGACTCCTTTCTCTCTTTCAGAAAATAAAATAAAATAAACTAGAAAATGCATGCTAAATGGAATCCCCATATACGGTTTTCAAACTTAATTTTTTTGTGTTTTAATTATTAGAACATAAGCTTCCACCATCGATGATAATAATTTTCCTGTGTTTGATTGTACTCTACAAATAACAAAAGAAAATAAAATATTATTAAAATTAATTAAAAATTAAAATATTTTTAAAATTATTTATTCTTTATATTAAATATTTAAAATAAGTGAAATAAATTTGAAGTGATATATAAAATTAATTTATTGACTTTATTTTTAATTTTTTAATTTTCTATTTTCAATTTTCTCTCTCAATTTTCTCTTTCTTGCATTTTCCTTCAAGTTTTCTAAAAAGGAAAACAAAAGAAAGAAAATAAAAGGCACACACAACACTAAACAATAAGTAGAACTCAAGGAAAAATGCCCCTTTTTTAACCAACCGCCGCGTCCTATTTTGCAGATTCTGAGCAACGGAGTGTACACTAGCATAGAGCACCGGGCAACAGTAAATGCAGCAAAAGAGAGGATCTCCATTGCCATGTTCTTCAACCCCAAATCCTCAGCTCAGATTAAACCTGCAGCCAGTCTGATAAATCCTCAAAATCCGCCGCTGTTCAAACAAGTAGGGATGGAAAAATACTTCAAAGATTTCTTCTCCCGTAAGCTGGATGGAAAATCATATTTAGAGCATATGAAGATAAAAAATGAGGAAGCATAAAGTACCTGAAGTCCTGCTACATGCGTATGGTTATGTTTAAGTATGGTATGGTTTGGCAGTTGCATGGATCCAAGAAATATTATAGCTTTGAGGTTTGTAGTACTGTTCCTATCTCATTACCTACACTTATCGAATAAGTTCTGTAAAATAAAGATTCCCTGTAGCGGGTTGTTGTGATGTTGTTTCCTTGTTATTCATAAATAGTATTGTATAAATATACAAAGAGGGAAAAAACTTGTCATGATTAAAAAAGCTTGTTTCTACTATTATTTTGCAGGGGCGTTTATTATTATTTTTATTACCTTTTTAGTTGGTAAATGACAAATATTGAATGTAAAAGGTTGAAAAATAAGGATTACTCTTTATCACATCAAATCAATACTTTTCATGATAAAAATAAAGAATTAATGAAAGGAAAATATTAACATATGGTGGTGGTGGTCCACCAAACAAAATATCTAGCACCCGCCAAACAAAATATCTAAACGATGAGATTTATATCATTAAATAAATATATAAATAAATTAAATTAATATATACAATATAAATAAATAGAATTAAAATACAGACAATGCAACCTAAAAATATAATCATCATACCACTTAATTAATAGAATTTTTTTGATAACTATAAAAAATATACACATCGGTATTGTAACCAAAACTTTATTAAAATAATAATTATTCTATTAATGAAAATTATTTGTTCTTTAATTTTTTTTTCCAATAAATATATATGATCATTTTTTTTCTTTTTTCCTTTTATGAAAGTAAGAACATTTAGATTATTCTTGTAACAAGTTATTAGTAAACTTGGGACATATTATTCCATTTGTTATTTAAGGATCATTCCAAAATAAAAACAATAGTCAATTCACAAAAGATAAGATATGATATTTGTCACATCCAAAATAAGAAAAATGTGAGAAGATAAGAATTAAATAAGATAAGTGAGTGACATTGAATTCAAAAAATTGTTTAGGTTGATTGAAGCTATTGAGAAACACTTGTCATTAACCTTTTAATTCTCTATCTTAATTAGGTTAAGTAGTTTTATGCATAACATGACTTGTCCCAAATAGATTCTACTTTCAAAGATTGTTTTTGATAATTATTTTTACGAATATTTCCAAATAAGTTAAGCTAATCCTGTATATGAAAATAATCAACATTAACCTTTTATTTATTTATTTTTTGGAGAATGGTCAAAAATTTGTGTCATGTCACATAAACTCCGAACCCTTTAATTATAAATCTTAATTAGGCTAGTTGGCTTTATGCTAGACCTAACATTTGGTGCCCTTGCTATGCATATAAACATAAAATAAGAAAATCATGAGAAAATAAGGGAGAAGTGGCATTCAATCCAAAATAACTCTTTAACCCAACTAAAGTCATTACTTTCTTTTATCATATGTCCATATATATAAACTCTAACCCCTAGTTAGGTTAGCTGACTTTATCCATGATGGTCATTTGGTCCCCCTTGATGCATTGACATGATTTATCATGATAATAAAAGCTAGCCCTTGTTTGATTTTGGAAATGTTTAAGAAAAAATATCAGGGAAAAAATAAATAAGAAAAATAGAAGAAAAAGGAAACCAAAAAAAAAAAAAAAAAGCAATAGTTAATAATTTAAAATTAATAAACTATTTCTTTCTTGCTTAGTCTTCAAAATTATTTTACTTACTTTCCTTCTTTTATTTAAAAATTAAATAGTTTAATTATATTTTAATACTAACTTGAATATTAAAATTCTTATTTTTATATTGTTTTTCTTTTCCTTAGAATTTTAGGAAACCAAACATAAGGAGATTCATAAAATGATTGATTAATTTCTTGTAATTCTTAACAGATTTATGTCAATTTAGTTATCATTTGATCAATTATTATAAGGACATTATATTTAACAATTGATATTTTTTGAGTCCAAACCAGCAGGTCAAGGTAAGCCAGATTCTGGACCATTTTGTCTTATTCTCATCCCATTTTCATCACTTGATGATAAAAACGATCTTAATAAAGGTTTATAGGCGGATAATTCAGAACAGCTTGTTTGAATGGATGTTAGATGGAAGTTTGTCTTAAAAGTTTTTTTATGTTCTTAACAAATTATGTCAATTTGGCTACCATTTGTTCAGTTAGACTCATTATTCACAAGCACTTAAATAAGGTTACCCATGTGCTATGTACATCCTATACCAGCAGGTCAAGATAAACCAGATATTTTTAACCATTTTGTCAATTTTTTAATCCCATTTTCATCACATGATTAAAAAGAGACTTGTTTGGACTTTTAATAAAAGCTCTGTAAGGTTATATTTTATAGCAACTTGTTTGAATAGATGTTGAAGAAAGGCAAATACATTGATCTAGTTGGTGAGAAGTTGGACTAAATTGTTCTTTAAATGTCTGATGGTAGTGGAGGAAGAGCGCTCCTGATAGATGCAAATGTATAGATGTTGAAATAAATCTCGTTATTATTTGATATCATATATTGTTTGGTAATAAAGGTAAATATTACATCTTAAACTTGATTTCACCATTAAATGTATTTTTCATCTAGTCAATTGTATATTATATTATGTACACTTGATTTTTTTTTCATATTTTTCATTACTTGTTAATATTTATAAACATTTTCATTAATAAAGATGATATTGAAAAGCTTTTGGGGCATGCACCCGAAATGTTAGAGTGAGGTATGAATGAAGTCAAGAATTAAAGTCCCATGAAGATGAATAATGTTGTTCTATTTTGATTAATAAAAAGTTTTAGGTTGGTTGAAAGAGTTATATATGTCTAAATGAGTTCAATACCAAAGGCTACTAGGTTGTTTGTTTATAAATAATTAAAAACTATTAAAATTAGTAGTTAGCTTAGAGAAGCAAGATAATATATATATAGATTGGGAGTATTTGGAGTGAATTTCAAATTATTATTTTTTTTCCAAACTCATGTTGGGATCAAATATTATCTTACCTCACTCCATCTGTCTTGATTATAAATTAATATGATTAAATAAAAATAATTTAATTTAAGTATTTTTTTCATTTTCCTATTTTTAATACAAAAAAGGAAATTCATTTATAAATTATAAATTATATTTTATTTATAAGCTAGATTTGTTTTAAATATAATTTAAATTTTAAAAAATGAAAAACATAGATCGTGTAATAGGTATGAAAAAATTCTCATGTTCATTTGCTCCAAACTCCCATAGAGAAATTTTTTTTTCTTTTGGATAGAGATAAAAATAAATATAAATAATCATGACAGGTTGAAATAAGAATCACCTCCGAAATCGACTCCCCTTATTATACCTAATTAACCATAAAAGAAAAATGTCTATCTATGAACGTGTTGGTTAATTCATATAAGAGGACAAAACCGATATTTACACGATCTACTTATCCTTTTATTTAATTAAATTTACGCATATGTGGTATTAGAAAAAAGAGTTTGATCGAGGAAAATAAGACTAAGGAAAAATAAGAGAAATACAAAAGGATATTTTTGAAAGATCAGGCATTAGTTTTCTTTATGATTTGTAAATATTTTCAAACACTGTTTTTATAAAGCTATATATAGTCAAAGTACCTGTGTTTAGAAAAATTTATAACACCACCTTTTGCTTGACACAAGAAAGAAACAAGTGTAAAAGTGCTTAATTGGTATGAAAAGGGTAGGTTTATTTCACTTCTTGTCCACTTTGGACTAGTCAAGTTTGAGTCAGTATTAGTCAAGTTTTGAAATAAGCGTGTTTGAAAATCATTCCCCCTTGACATCATCCGACAAATATGAACTACTTTCTACCTAATCCCATTTACTAATCCCTTTATTAAGAAATAGAATTGATTAATCTGAGTAAAACAAAGGATGGACCCAAACCTTTTTTGGGCACTATTACAAATAGGAAAATATTATGAAATAGTCATAAATGAAGGTTTCTTCGGTTAGGTCCATTAACCAAAATTTATTTGGGAAATGATCTAAAAATTTTTGTGGCAAATAATGTTTTTTTAATGCAAAATTAATTACCAATCATTTGCAATTAGCTATTGAGAAAAAAAAGGTGTTTTTTCACCACCCTCAAATATTTCTAAGATATCTCTATTAAATTAATTTATAAATTAGATTTAATCAACATTGAGTTACATTAATTAACATTAACTTATTTTTCAATGCATAATAATCACCTTAATTAGTGTAGATGAAACCCTAACTTGAAAAACCTTTTTTTTGTTAATCTAAAGATTCTAAACTAACCCCGAAGGGCATCATATATCTTTTATTTATGATCTTTATCTTCATATATATTTTATTGGGTTATTTGATTAAAAGGGTGTCTCAAAACTCAATTTTTGAAATTTAATCTCTCATCATTTTTTGGCATTATTTAAATAAAAATGTCCTCATTATTTTCTTGTGAATAAACTCTTTTTCTTAAAACCTACGTGTAAAAGTTGAAATAGAAAATGACATTTAGATAAAAAATAAGTTACTTTTCTATAAAAACAAAAACATGAAAATTGTTAAATATTTTATTTGGGGATTATTTCATCATTTTAAGCAAATATTTCATTTTTATCTCTCATCGGCTAGGCTCTATATATACTCACAATTATTTTTAATTTTTAATTTTTAAATTTTTTTGAATTGAAATGAAATGGGAATCCTGTATATATCCATCTTCAAATTTTCAATTGTATTAAATTGAATTGATCCTGTATCATCTCATCTAGGCATGAGACCAATGACTTTTTGAAAACCATCCATTTCTTCTCCGCTTTCAAATTTGTTTTTTAAAATCCTATCTAATCTATCTTTTTTATCTTGACTTATATCCCACCCGAGACTATTTGCCTCTCCTCTTTTATCATTTATTTATTAGTTTTATTTATTTAATAAAAGAGTCACTTTATAAAAATCAAAAGACGCAATCCGAGGTAGTAAAGTTTGAAATGATTCATCAATTTGACTCAAATTCAACACAGTATTCACATATTTAAATTAATTATACTTGTGTTGAGACACATTTTTGTCTATGTAATCAATTTAATAAATAGGTTTTTTTTATAACCTGTAGAGCATAAATTTAATTCTAATTAATCATATTTATTAACCTAATTATAACTCTAATTTATTTTAAAATTTGATTTTAAATAAATAAATCAAAATTAAGTGAAAAGGTTAAATATATAGACTTACTTTAGATTTAATTCGATTTGATTATCAAATAGTACATGATTATTAAATTAGTTAAATAAGTTATAAGATGTGTTGGGTCTTTAATAATTATATAATGCTTAAATTTATTATTTTTATTTGATAATTATTTATATCATATATAAGTTGATCTATTTAGTTGAGTAATTAACATTTTACATAACATGAGCATAATTCACCAACACAATTTTTCATCCCTTCCTTTACCATCACTCTTCCTCTACTCTACCATCAAAAAAGCAAAAAAAAGGAAAAGAAGACAAAAAAAAAAAAAACTAATAATTGCTTTTAAGACTAAGGTCACTTTCTGATACGTACGAAAATGGACATACTTAAGGACATGTCCCACCATGCCTGCCATATGGCATAAAACCAGTTCTCCACACCATCTGCGACCTCAAAATGGTCGTTTTGGACACAAAAATCCTTCAAGTTTCGATCATGACCTGCATTTCAACTTAAAAACATACATATCTCTGCTCTCTTTTCTTTCAAATCTGGACACCAGAAGATGAGTTGAAAACTAAAAATGAGTATTTTAGAGTAAAAGATAAGGATTTTTGAGGTAGGAAGGTTGAAGCTTTTGGGTAAAAAAAAAAGGGGTTTGATTAGAAATTAGATTTCAGGAAGATGCATCTGTGGATGACAATTGAAAGGTGAGATGATGAATCGGGAATAAGGTGGGTGGGGATTTTGTCTTTTTCTTTTTCTTTTTCTTTTTCATCATGGATTTGGTGAAATTTACTTCTTTTTCATTCTATGTTTGATTTTGGGATGTCAATTTTGATACTCATCTAAATCCATTTTTTTATTGGCTTCAATGTATGATTCAAAAGGGAGGTTGGGAATTGCTTCAAATGGGAAACCGTATGTAAAGGGTATTGGGAAATCGTATTGGTTATTAGTTTGTGATGTTGATTAGGGTTCAAGAAGAGATGAAGTTAAGAATGGGAGGAAGTATAAAAGAACATTTAGAAGGAAAATCAAATTAAGTTTGGGGATGTTGATTAGATCGTGGGGAGAAATGAGACTAGGAATTAAAAAGAAGAATTAAGAATGGGAACCATATTTGAAACGATTTCATTCCATCATGATCTAAGAAAGAATAAAAATGTCATTTTATAATTTTATTTAATCACAATTTGGAAACAAAGCTTGATGAAGAGGTAAATATAATGTTTAGAAATAGACGTAAATTTTGTAGTATAATATTTAGATTTGTCTAGTAGTTTAATATAAAGCAAAAATTTGTGTAATATTATGAAATTTGAGAAGATGATACCGGTGTAAAAAAGAGAAAAGTTACCCTTAATCAAAATAATTTAAGAATAGGAAATGTATGACTAAATTAAGACTCGCTCATATAGAATTGAAATTGGAACAACATTATACAATTTATTCTATTCAAGAAATTGAATTATTTTCAATCACCTTACAATGGCTTCGTAGTCAAAATCTAGCTAGTAAAATAAGTTAGTAGTCAACATCTAAGCTAGTAAAATAAGTTTTAATGAATTAGGATTTATTTTAAAATTATTCTGAAAAATAGTATTTTATTTTTTAAAATAAAAAATAATTTTTTAACTTAAAAAAACATATCAGTTATTTTTTTTTATTTACCTAACACAGTTTTAGAGAATTTAATATATTGATTTTTGAGAACAAATTTGAGGGTTTTTTTTTTTAAAAAAAAAAAATTCTAAAAATGAAAATATAAATATACTTTGTTGAGTAAATTTACATTTAATATAGGTGCATAGTGATTTTACAAAGAATAAATTAAGAAACTTGTTTTTTATATCTAAGTTTTTTTTTTAAAAAAAAAACTTGTTTTTAAAAATAATTGATAATATTTAAAAACTCTATTTAAAAACCTTTTTTTTTTTTTATCATGTTGCCAAACCCTTGTTTATTATTACTAGCAATGGTGGTGTCAAGAAACACAAGCACGACAATTTTTTTTTTTCTTCTTTATATAATGGGAATCCTTATTTTACAGAAATTATTTGACAAGTGTACGTAATAAGATAGTAATAGTACGACCGATGTCAAAGCTATAATCTTTCTTGGATCCATGCAACTGCCAACCATAGCATACCATAATTAAACATAACCATATACATGTAGCCAGACTTCAGGTACTGTAATCTTCCTCATTTTTGATCTTCATATGCTCTAGATACGATTTTCCATCCAGCTTACGGGAGAAGAAATCTTTGAAGTATTTTTCCATGCCTACTTGTTTGAACAGTGGCGGATTTTGAGGATTTATCAGGCTGGGTGCAGGTTTAATCTGAGCTGAGGATTTGGGATTGAAGAACATGGCAATGGAGATCCTCTCTTTTGCTGCATTTACTGTTGCCCGGTGCTCTATGCTGGTTATACTCCGTTGCTCAGAATCTGCAAAATAGGAACACGCGGCAGTTGGTAAAAAAGGGGGCATTTTTCCTCAAGTACTAGTCATTATTCGGTGTTGTGTGTGTGTTCTATTCTTTTTCTACCCCTGTATTGTACTTTAGGTTTGAATGAATATTAAAGAGAAACACATTCTAGTGCCTGTAATCTCAAAGTAACAGCTCCACTAGGGCTGCAAATGATATTTAATTAAAACACAAAAGATTTACGTTTGAAAATGGTAGCTAGGGTTTCGAAAATATAGAGCGGATTCCATTTAGCATTTTCCATTTTATTTATTTTTTTTGAAAGAGAGAAAGGAGTCTGTGGGGAAACCTCGAGAACGTCTCCTACATTCACAACAAGAGCATCTGGAAGGAAGCTCACAGGAATCCAAACCCCATCCTTTTTAATTTGGAGACCATCCACTCCATTAATTTGGAGAAGGATGGTGATGCCGGATGCATCAGAGTGAGGCGTAAGCCCCATAACCAGCTCTGGTTGTGGGCAGGGAGGATAGTAAGTCATTCTCACTGATTGCATCCCATCCTCAAACAACTCTTCCATCTCTCGTTTCTCCAACTTTAGAGCTTTGGCCATAAACCCTAGAAGCATCATCGCTAGTTTCTGCAACTCCGCTAAGTAACGTTCCAAGCTATCCCTGCAGTTAAAGAAGAAAACATATATAAAGCTATAAGAAGAAGAAGACGAAGAAGATGATGATGAGAGAGAACCTTAGCGATGAAGGGAGTTCTGGTAATAGATACGGCTTCCTTGTATGTATAGGGTTGGTTGTCATATAAAACCTATCACCCCAGTCAAGTTTTTGATCTTCTGACCGGATTGGAAGATGCCCGTACCCTTCAACATCACCGGGCCTCATCTTGTATTTCATTCTCTCTTCCAAGGGAAGTTTGTAAAATCCTCCGATCTCCGATTTCAGTTTCTCCACAAGTGAAGAGCTGACTCCATGGTTCACCAACTATGCATCCATGAACACACATGTTAGTTTCTGTATTGTTATTTGTTATTATTTTTTTCACATTGGATTTGGTTTAATATCTATATATATGTCATGCAAGGTGCAAACGGATTATATGAGCCAAAGCATTAATTTCTGAGTAATTTTGTCAGTCGCCCCAAATGGTCCTCTAGATTTGCCTGGACACAACAAAACAGCCCCTAAAGTTCAAGTGCAATACAGAAAAAATGATTAGAGATTATCGATGTTGAGAGAAACCTGAAAGAAACCCCATTCTTTGCAAGTTGAGTGCAACTTCTCCAGCTCAGAACCTGCGGTTTCACTCATAATTAAATGTTTCATGTCAATGGTGGGGAGTAGTGGCAGGGGAGTGCTGGCTGAGAGAATTGGAGGCTGCGGATCATCCAGGATAAATGGCTGTGGGACTGCAGGGATGGGCTCATTGATGAGCTCCTGAACACTGTGAATAGGAGCAGCACGAAAGCTTGAAGATTGTGTCGATGCCATTGCTAATTGGCCTAATTTCAGTGACCAATTGAACCATCTGGAGGTGGGTATTTATAATGCAAATATACTTGAGGAAGACGAAAAAGAAAAAGGAAAAATAGAAAAAATAGAAATACAACTGAACCGTGTCAAACCATTGTTATTCACGTTACAACTTGTAAGCCAGTACCCCAGAATATTTCTAGAAGTATAAGGTGTTGTTTGAATGTATATATTTAGTACTTCCAATTAAAAATAGAAATACAAAAACTTTTCAAACTTGCCTTAAAAATATAATATCTTTTAAAAATTATTTTTAAAAATTTTAAACATTAAGAAAATTTATTCTCTCAAATTTTAAACAATCTTTAAGAATTTAAGTTCGTACTTATTATAAAAAAAGATACTACACAAGATGGTATTAATTATTTTCTATTCAAACCAACATTCCAGCTCATTGTTTCTGCCCATCTAAGATGGTTCGGTGCTCAATAATTTTTTTTTCCTTGACTGTAAACCACGTTAAGTGACAGCTCTTCTTGGAGCTTTTCTTAGATGCCCTTATGACAAATGCAATACCTATGTTTCAAGAAGTTAACAATGTGAACAGCTTGTACCAACGTGCTAGTCCTTTTTTATTTAGCAAATATAGATATTAATGAATATCTAGTTGTTTTTTAACAAATCAAAAACAAATGGCAGATAATTTTCAACCAATGACATACCAAAACCTTGGACAGGTCTTGGTTGTATGATGGATAGATACCGTTTTCTCTTATTTAAGTGTTGGTTGAGGCAGAAATTTTCTAAGCTTCTTCAGTATATAAACGTGTCTTTTTTTATAAATTTATCACCAAAACATGTGGCAGATTTTGACTAAATAGCCTTGACTTAATTTGCAAGGTCCTATAATAAATCCTTGACTGGTTGAGGCCGTATTTTTGAACTATAAAGGAACCTAAATGGAGTGGAAGAATTTTAAACTAGGGAACACCTCTAGAATGTCTCCTACATTCACGACAAATGCACTTGAGAGAAAGTTCACAGGCATCCAAACCCATCATTTTTATTTTTTATTTTTCTTATTTGAAAACCATCCACACCCCATTAGATTAAATAATATTAATTTTTATTATTTTTTTTCCTGGTACATTTTACGATAACCATGTTGCCGGTCATGGCACAACTGAAATATGAAGGTCCATTTGGCCATAATTTAAGTCTACTCTATAAAAAATACAACAATTAACATGATATGGCCACATTATTTCTCAACGACTTTTTAGCACCCCAGTATGATCTTCCTCCTCATTTGCGTGGATTCAGGAAACCTGGCCACGTTTGAGAATGGTTTTTTAAAACAACTTTCTTTATCTTGAAAAATAAAATAATAGAAAAGCATGGTTGAAAAATGGGGTTAATTTTATCATCCAAAATAAATTTTGCTACTCCATTTCAACACACAAGAAAATTTACAAGGTCGAAGTACATTATCAACTTCCACTGTATAAAAACAATGGATTTATAAGGTTTCTCTTTAGATAAAACTAGAAGCTCATAATTATTAAAAATACATCATTCTTGACTAACAATAATTCTCATCATCAATAAAGATTGATATTTCAATATAACACCAATAGCAAAATATAGATCTCACTAAGTGGGTATTTTGGAAGAACACCTTAGAGAGATCAAATGGGGAATTAAACCCAATAGAAACAAAAAGCTCATTGCAAGGATTCACCAAATCAAATTTAGGTTAAAATCAATGCATCATATCGCGCACTCCTAATTTTTATTTATTTATTTGTTTTTTTTTAAAGCAATTGGGATAAAGCCCATTCATTGATACGTTCAACCCACACATGGGGTAGACAACCCAACATCAAAAATACCTTTCAAACAGAGTCTAATCTTTAATTTTTTTCAACATTAAATGCCCTTTAACAAATATTTACAGTGAATTTGCATAGTAGTTATAATATTTCATTTCCAACAACAAATTAACCATGTATACAAAATACTAATTCTATTTAGGATAAGTCTTTTTGGCTCCTTTAATTTTGAAACCTAAAAATACAATGAAAGTTGCTAAATACAGGTTCATGGGGAAGGTGCATAAATACTAATTTTAGTTGGCAAGATGGAGACTAATGAGCATTTCTTTTTGGCAAATGAAAAGGAAATGAAAGGGATTATAAAATTACGCATCAAACATATGAAAGTGAGAGCTTGACGGAAGTACTCCTCAGAGACACAGCCACTTGGGCTAACGAAAAATATTAAAACCATGGCGGTCAAGGGAAGTTATGTTTCATTAAAAGTAATATATATGGCATCGCTTGAACAGGTCTTGATTGTATAATGGATGATGGATGTCGTTTTCTTCTACTTCCGTGTTACTCAAGGCATGAATTTTTTAAGCTTCTTCTGTAGCAACGTGCTTAATTACCAATTACTTCATGCACAAAAGAAGAACCATGAGGTTTGACTAATTAAAACTAGGTATATTTTATATGAATTCCTGACTGAGACAGGCCATCCTGCAGGGGACACGTTTAAAATCCACTTAAATAATAAATCGTCATCAGTGATGACAGGTTCCAGACTGGAAATCCACGAAAAGGATTTGTTTGGATAATACTATTATTTACAAGTTTTCAATCAGACGAGCACATCTTGCAGGCATTAATCCCATACCTGGGTGTAGGTTCAGTCTAATCAAGGAAATTAGCTTCCTCTTGAAAGCAAGACAACTGTATCTAAATTCTCCTATTGGATTGATTTAGGGTGGGAAGTGCAATGAGATTTTTAAAAACCATTTTCTCCAAAAGCTATTCTTGAAAATATAAACCCATTTTATAATTTACATACAGTTGAAAAAAAAGAAAAAAAGAAAGAAAAAAAAAAGAGATTTTTGAAATTTTATTTAAAATCTTTTTTTTTTAAAAAAATTAAGAGTATTATGAATTATGAATAACAATTAAATTAAAAACTACATTTTACTGACAGAAAGTATCAATCAACAAAAATAGAAAGAGATTTAAGATCTCCAATTTAATTAAGGGGAAATCGTCTAACCATACACCAATTATAAAAAATATGATATTTTGGAACTTTACTTTTTTCTTTTTAATTTTGGAACATTAGAAACTGTAGCAACATTCATTTTCTTAAAATTATTATTTAAAATTGCAACTTGAGCAGCCAAATTATTAAAAGCATCAATATCATGAACTCTTTTGTGCATTTATATTTGTAGACTTCAAGAAATTGTTGCTAGCCATCACTTCTATAAGTTGATATCCCTCCTCTAGTGTCTTATTAATAAAAGCTCCTCCGCTTGCTGCATCCACCATGGTTTGATTATTATGATGCAAACTATTGTAGAACGTTTGCACTTGCATCCACATTGGTAGGCCATGGTGAGGACACTTTCTTAAAAGATCCTTGAACATCTCCCAAGTTTCATAAAGAGACTCTTGATCTTGCTGTAAAAAGTTAGTTATATCATTCTTCATCCTTGCAGATTTTACCGGTTGGAAGTATTTAGTAAGAAAAGTGTTAACCAGTCCATCCCATGTAGTGATTGTCCCAGGAGGTAATGAAGTCAACCGTGCCTTAGACTTGTTATTTAGAGAGAATGGAAACAATTGAAGTCTTATTGCATCATCGGTCACACCATTATGCTTGAAGGTATTAGAAATTTCTAAGAAATTTGCAATATGTAGATTAGGATCATCATTGGCCAATCCTCCAAATTGTACCGAAGATTGAATCATTTGAATAACTTTCGGTTTGATCTCAAAATTGTTAGCTTGGACGGGTGGCCTTCGAATGCTTGAGACACCCACATTAGGAACAGAATAATCATTGAGTGCCCTATTTGGGATTCCATTATCACTGTGATTCTCATCCCCCATTGTAGGAACCTCTTGAATTACTTGTTACTTGCGTTTCCGATTTAGCTTTCACAGTGTTTTGTTGATATCAAGGTCGATTGGTACTAAGTCCAAACTCCTTGTATGTCTCATACACTAAGAAAACTTAAAAAGAGAAAAACAATTAAGTAAGAATAAAAAGAAAATAAATCAAATTAGCATAAAAATAACTAGTATTAATATTAGTAACAAATAGTCCCCGATAGCGGCGCCAAAAACTTGATGTGCAATTTCGCAAGTATACAAATTGTTCAAGTAATATAATTGTACCTAAGTACGGATATCAAACCCACAACGACCATGACACTAATTACTAAAATTTATTATTTCTACTACTAATTGATCAACTGAATTTTCAAAGATGCAGAAGAAAGTAAATTAAACAATTAAAGAAAATAAATTCAAATTCTTATGATTTAAACGATTTAGGGCTTTTGATTTCACTACAAACACTTTCATGCAATTGATTACTTAACCTAATTTATGTTATGCTTTATTTGGAGATTTAAATATCAAAAAGATAAAAATATTTTAAATATGCGATAATTTATAGAAAGAGTTGAAAACATAGAAATTATAAAAGATTACTTAGTACTATATTATGAATTTTTATTTCATCAATTATTTATTTATATGTCATTCGGCTCATAATTTGTCTTTTTAAATTATTATCTTATACATTTAGTAAGATTTATGAATTCACTCTAACTCTAATTCTTCTAATACTAAGGGGATAAACCATGAATTATTTTCAAAGGGTTATTGATTATTATTATTATTAATATTTCAAAAGAGTGTATCCAAAAATTACTAAGGGATAAACCATGAATTATTTTCAAAGGGTTTTTAGCATTTCCTATCCTAACTGGGGATAGTGGCTATGGCTTCGAAGCATATTTGGGAAAGGGAGAAGCCAGTGTTCATTGACATTTGACACCTTAATCTTTAGGCTACGAGGAGAGAAGATTGACAAGTAAAGAAAGAGGAAGTTTAACAGGGAAAACTGTAATTTCATGGGCTCATTTGAAAATATTCATAAGATACAATCCTTTAAAAGTCATCCCAAGTCTTTTGTACTCTAAAATAAGGATAGTACTTCAACCATTCAAAATATTAACTTTAAATAAAAAGTGCATAAATTTTTAATTGTTTTTAAATAAATTTAATTTTTTTTTTCATGTGGGTATAAAACCACACATTTTTTCATAATAATAATAATTATAGTATTTTTCATAATAATAATAATAATAAATTTTGCAATCTTCTCTATGGAGGCTTCCTCTAACTCTAATTCTTCTAATACTAAGGGGATAAACCATGAATTATTTTCAAAGGGTTATTTATTATTATTATTAATATTTCAAAAGAGTGTATCCCTTTATTTATTCGGATTCTATCGGGACTGACAGATGATGCAGGCAGGTTCCATCATTCAGCACTTTAAGTAATAATAAAAACGTGATAATTTAGTGGAAAAGAGGCCAACAAATAGTAACCATTGATTTCCCTGTCACAAGTGTCATACTGACATGAATTTTGAGCCTATCTTAATTTGGTCTTGCCGGTATACATCCGTGATGGGTGCATTATTGACTTGACTAGCAAGCCTACTGTACCACTCCCTTTCTATGATTTAAAAATTAAAGGAGGTTCCTAAACTGACTGACTTGTTACTAATTCTGTATTTTCTTATCAGATTCTAATTAATTATATTATTGTGGATGGCATTTGGCCACCAACAACATCTCTCCAGACACTTAACCTTGCTTGAAAATAATCTCTCTTTTCCCCCACGTGATTGAAAATGACCTTGTTTGGAATTTAAAAAGGGATTGAAGGGATATATATAAGATGATTGATTTAGAATAACTATAAATGGGTTAGGAGTCAAGAATTTGGTTTTTTTTTTCCAAGTTAGGTTTATCGTCTTACCTTCACCAGTATTGATTATAAAAATGGTTAAATAAAAATTAATATAATTGTTTGTTTTTCAATTTTTAATACAAATAAATAAATAAAATTTATTTCTAAATTATATTTTATTTATAAGTAATACGTATTTTTAATATAATTTTTTTTTAAATTATTGATAAATGAAGGAGGGAGGGGGTGGAAAATTCCTTTGCTTTTTTATTTTGATTTTTCTCTATCTAAAAAAGATAAAAATAAAAATAAAAATAAATATAAATAATTAAGACAAATTGGGATAATAGTAACTTTTCAAACCTACTTTTGCTATCATTCCCTAATTAATCTTGAAGGAAAAACATCGCTGTCATCCCCTAGTTAATCTTGAAGGAAAAACATTTATATATATACCTGTATCGGATTAATTCATACAAGAGGATAAAAATGATTCTTACATAATTTACTTGTCCTACATTTAATCAAACTTACATATGTGTGGTATCATAATTTTTTTGTTTCAGAGTAATTGTAAAAATGTTTTTCTCGATATGAAGCACAAAGAAACATTTATGACACCATGTGACAAGAAAAAAATGCGTGCTAAAGTGTTTAAAAGAGTAGGTTTATTTCACCTCATTTCTATTGAAACTTTGGGTCATAGTAAGTGTTGAAATAAGCGCATTTTTGAAAATTATTTTATTTGGCATCTTCTTTCATAGTAATCTTTTTTCAAGAGTGAGAGTCTATTTAACAATGCTTTTTAAAAAATATTTTTTTATTATAAAACATGTTTTTAAAGAAAAATTAGACATTTGATAAAATTTAAATAATATTTAAAAAAAATTATAAAATCATTTTCTTAAAAGTCATTTTACATAAGATTCTTTCAAAAGCCTTTTCACTAAAAACACATCAAATAAAAATATTATCCAATGTACCTAGCCGTATTTGCTATTGGAGGGATGGATAATCTACCAATGCATATGACATTTTACGATTTATCCAAATCAACTTGTGATCTATTTTGAAACATTTGACAAATATGAACGTTTTTACCTAATCTCATTTACTAATCGCTTTATTGACTTGGCCTTTAACCAGTTGCGTATGTGTATAAAGGTGTGTAAATTAATTTCAATCAAAACCAAATTACTTTAATTAACGTTAACTTATTTTTCAATACACAATACCCATCTTAATTAGTGTAGATGAAACTCTAGTATGAAAAACCTTCTTTTTTTTTGGCTAATTTGAAGATTCTATTCTAAGCTTGAGAGTATCATATATCTTTCGTAAATCATCTTCATCTTCATTTTCATAAATATTTTTTATTTCTCATATGCTCAAACTCACAAAATCTTTTATTTTTTTAATTTTTGAAAACCATCTACCTCTTCTCAATTTTGGCTTTTTAAAATCTCATCTAATATATCTTCTCATATTGAGTTATATCTCATCCACATTTTTTTCTTTTCTTAACTTTTATGTGAAAAATTATCATTTCATAAAATCCCCAAAAAGCCCAATCCTTTGTAAGGGTCACAAAGTTTAAAATGATTAACACAACATGATTAGAATCCAACTGTTCCTTTATAAATTTTGGTTGAGTATATATATATATATATATTCATATTTAGAGTAAATTCATGTCAATATATATTACTTGTTTGATAAATATGTTATTCTATATCTTTGACCAACTTATATTACATAACTTTGATTTAAATTGATATATGTGATAATAGTGATAATACTTTTAACCTATTTAATTCATTAAAAATTTGATTTTGAATAAACAAGTCGAAGTAAAATCGTAAGGTTAATTATATAAACTCATATAAGATTTAATTCCATTTGATTATTAAACAATACCTAATCATGAAATAGGTTAAATAGGTTATAAAATGTATTGTTGGTTTAAAACTTAAATACAATATGAAAATGATGCATCAACACCATTTGTCACCCCTTTCATTAATTTATCATCAGTGCACCTCTTCCATCAATACCATTCTCTTCTATTCTTCCCATAAAAAATAATTACAAAAGCTAATCAATGCTTTTAACACCAAGGTTATTTCTGATAGGGACATGCATCCTTAAGGGCATTGTCCAATTCCTGATTAGTAAAGCAACCTGGATTTTCAAACATTAATTTTTGGTGAATCACATCTCTTTTCCCCCACGTGATTGAAAATGGCCTTGTTTGGAATTTAGAAAGGGATTGAAGGGATATATATATATATATATATGTAAAAGATGATTGATTTAGAATAACTATAAATGGGTTAGGAGTCAAGAATTTGGTTTTTTTTTTTTTTTCCAAGTTAGGTTTATTGTCTTACCTTCACCAGTATTGATTATAAAAATGGTTAAATAAAAATTAATTTAATTGTTTGTTTTTCTATTTTTAATAAAAATAAATAAATAAAATTTATTTCTAAATTATATTTTATTTATAAGTAATACGTATTTTTAATATATATTTTTTTTAAATTATTGATAAATGAAGGAGGGAGGGGGTGGAAAATTCCATTGCTTTTTTATTTTGTTTTTTCTCTATCTAAAAAAAGATAAAAATAAAAATAAATATAAATAATCAAGACAAATTGGGATAATAGTAACTTTTCAAACCTACTTTTGCTATCATTCCTTAGTTAATCTTGAAGGAAAAACATCGCAATCATCCCCTAGTTAATCTTGAAGGAAAAACATTTATATATACTTGTATTGGATTAATTCATACAGGAGGATAAAAATGATTCTTACATGATTTACTTGTCCTACATTTAATCAAACTTATATACGTGTGGTATTAAAATCCTTCATTTAATCAAACTTATATGTGTGGTATTAGAGAAAACTTGATTGAAAAAAATAAGACTAACCATAAAATAAGAGAATTATAAATGAAAATGATGTTTTTAATTTATTTGTTTCAGAGTAGTTATAAAAATGTTTTTCTCCATATGTAGCACAAAGAAACATTTATGACACCATGTGACAAGAAAAAAATGCATGCTAAAGTGTTTAAAAGGGTAGGTTTATTTCACTTTATTTCTATTGAAACTTTGGGTCATAGTAAATGTTGAAATAAGTGCATTTTTTAAAATCATTTTATTTGGCATCTTCTTTCAGGGTATCTTTTTTCAAGAGTGAGAGTCTATTTAACAATGCTTTTTAAAAAATATTTTTTTTATTATAAAACATGTTTTTAAAGAAAAATTAGACATTTGATAAAATTTAAATAATATTTTAAAAAAATTATAAAATCATTTTCTTAAAAGTCATTTTACATATGATTCTTTCAAAAGCATTTTCACTAAAAACATATCAAATAAAAATATTATCCAAGGTACCTAGCCGTATTTGCTATTGGAGGGATGGATAATCTACCAATGCATATGACATTTTACGATTTGTCCAAATCAACTTGTGATCTATTTTGAAACATTTGACAAATATGAACGTTTTTACCTAATCTCATTTACTAATCGCTTTATTGGCTTGACCTTTAACCAGTTGTGTATGTGTATAAAGGTGTGTAAATTAATTTCAATCAAAACCAAATTACTTAATTAATGTTAACTTATTTTTCAATACATAAACCCATCTTAATTAGTGTATATGAAACTCTAGCATGGAAAACCTTTTTTTTTTTTTTTTTTTATGGCTAATTTGAAGATTCTACTCTAAGCTCAAGACTATCATATATCTTTCATAAATCATCTTCATCTTCATTTTCATAAATATTTTTTATTTCTCATATGCTCAAACTCACAAAATCTTTTATTTTTTTAATTTTTGAAAACCATCTACCTCTTCTCAATTTTGGCTTTTTAAAATCTCATCTAATATATCTTCTCATCTTGAGTTATATCTCACCCACATTTTTTTCTTTTCTTAACTTTTATGTGAAAAATTATCATTTCATAAAATCCCCAAAAGGCCCAATCCTTTGTAAGGGTCACAAAGTTTAAAATGATTAATGATTAAAACCTAACTGTTCCTTTATAAATTTGGGTTGAATATATATATATATATATATATATATATATATATATATATATATATATATATATATATTCATATTTAGAGTAAATTCATGTCAATATATATTACTTGTTTGATAAATATGTTATTCTATATCTTTGACAGCTTATATAACATAAATTTGATTTAAATTGATATATGTGATAATAGTGATAATGCTTTTAGCCTATTTAATTCATTAAAAAATTGATTTTGAATAAACAAGTCGAAGTAAAATAGTAAGGTTAATTATATAAACTCATACAAGATTTAATTCCATTTGATTATTAAACAATACCTAATCATGAAATAGGTTAAATAGATTATAAAATGTATTGTTGGTTTAAAACTTAAATACAATATGAAAATGATGCATCAACACTATTTGTCACCCCTTTCATTAATTTATCATCAGTGCGTCACCTCTTCCATCAATACCATTCTCTTCTATTCTTCCCAGAAAAAATAATTACAAAAGCTAATCAATGCTTTTAACACCAAGGTTATTTCTGATAGGGACATGCATCCTTAAGATTTCAGTTTCTCCACAAGTGAAGAGCTGACTCCATGGTTCACCAACTGCGCATCCATGAACACACATGTTAGTTTCTGTATTGTTATTTATTATTATTATTTTTTCATATTGGATTTAGTTTAATATCTATATATATATATATATATATATATATGTCATGCAAGGTGCAAACAGATTATAGGGGTATGCTTTATACAAAATTGTAATGGATATCATATGTGCCAAATTATTAATTTCCGAATAACTTTCTGTCGCCCCACATCGTCCTCTTCATTTGCCTGGACGCATGAAACTAGATTTCATGCACAACAAAACAGCCCTTCAAAGTTCAAGTGCTACATAGACAAATGATTAAAGATTATTGATTTTGAGAGAAACCTGAAAGAAACCCCATTCTTTGCAAGTTGAGTGCAACTTCTCTAGCTCAGAATCTGCGGTTTCACTCATGATTAAATGTTTCATGTCAATGGTGGGGAGTAGTGGCAGGGGAGTGCTGGCTGAGAGAATTGGAGACTGCGGATCATCCAGGATAAAGGGATGTGGGACTGCAGGGATGGGCTCTTTGATGAGCTCCTGAACACTTTGTACAGGAGCAGCTCGAAAGCTTGGAAACTGTGTTGATGCCATTGTTAATTGACCTAATTTCAGTGATCTATTGAACCATCTTAAGGTGAGTATTTATAAAGCAAATATACTTAAGGGAGGGGGGAACAACAATTGAACCGTGTCAAACCACTGTTATTCACGTTATAACTTCGAGGCTACTCCAAAATATTACGAGAAGCATAAGGTGTTGTTTGGATATATTTACTACTTTAATCTGTTTTTAAAAATAGAAATAGAAGAGTTTTATGAGATTTATTTTATAAATTCTGAAAATTATTAAACAAATTTTTACTGTCTCAAATTTTAAAAATTATAAATTTATACCTTTTATATAAGCATACCATATTATTTTCTAATTTGGAAAACAATAAAACCAGAAAACATATCCCATCAATCACTCAAGTTAATTGTCACGGCCGTCTATGACGAAGATGGTCCTTGTAGAAATGTAAGACTTAGTGCTCAAGGAATATTTTTTCATGTCCATAAAACATGTGAAGGAATATTTGTTTTATGATACGAAAATAAAAATATAATAGTTAAGTAAAAAACATGCAATGTTTCAAGACCTAGTACTTGTATTTATTTTTGTCATTTATAATATTTTTTATCGTATAGTAAAATGATATCTCTCATCCGTTGAAGTAAACATGATTGATCAGATCATGTTAAAATCTTACATATCTTCGTATGTAATTTATTTATATTCTTCTATTAACAGTGTTGCTTAATGGAACCACCGAAGTATCCTAACTGTTAGGCAAGGAGTTGAGATGTAACAATATTTGTTACTCATCCTAAACATCAGCTTTGGTCTCTTTAGAAATATGATGAAAAATATTGTGTCAACCCATTATTTGATTGTAGCAACAACCTTCGTATGCAATATTTCTCGATCATCATCACTCATTCCTTTTGGTTTTGTCATGCCTTTAACAAGCTTAAACAAATTTTTACAATACAACAGATCCCACATTTTCCATTTCCAAATAGAATAATTCGACGACATTAATTTTATCATCCCAAACAAATTTTGCTACTCCATTTCAACACACACAATTCTAGCCAACCTAGCTCCAATACCACTTGTTTGGAAAACTACTTATAATAGTACCTAGCAACAGAAATCTTTTCCCTCTTTGTGTGATTAAAATGAGATTTCAAATAAATTCTAGCAAAACCAATACCATAAAATATGTCAACCAAAAGCAACACAATAATAATAAATAATACAGACACAAATAAGATATAGATTTTTACATGAAAAACCCTTCAATGTGAAGGAAAAAACGATAAGGTCATAGTACGTTGTCGACTTCCACCATGTGAAAACAATGGGTTTACAAAGTTTTTCTCTAGATAAGACTAGAGGCTCACAATCATCAAGAAATACATCATTCTTGACTAACAATAATCTTCATCATCAATAAAGATGGATATCTCAAAACTACACCAATAGTAAAGTGTAGATCTCATTAAGTGGATATTTTGGGCGAGCACCTTAGAAAGATCAAACAGAGAATCAAGCCCAATAGAAGTGAGAAACTCATCACATGGATTCACCACATCAAATTTGAGCTCAAACCAACATCGTTTCACTACCTAATCATCTTGCACAAGTGTGTACAGATGAGAACTTGAAATCAGTTTCATGTGGAGAATGAGATCACCAACAGCCATAATTTTGTCTTTAAAGGCATCCTTCATTTGATCAGCTTAGTGAATATCCAAGTAGAAACACTAGATGAGGATGACCATAAGGCCTGATAGCAAGCACACAAAATTCAGCTCAAACACGAAAGATTATTTTGAAGCCATTAGTAAATAAAATTATTGCTGTTATCAACAAGAAACGATTTCTTAGCCATGTCCTTTCATTCTCTCGAGAACACTTCGTGTTCAATTAACAAGGCCAATCAACAACCCAAAATACAACAACCCAAAATTATTTTTACTCTCTAATTTGCCTATATTTATTGATTTTAATTATTTTTTTGACATATTAAACTTAAAATGATAATATATAATAAATAGTTAATATAAAAAATTAAATAAAAACAAAATATATAATGGACAAAAATGAAAATGAGGTAAAATAATAAAATCAATAAATATAGACAAATATAGCCCGATGATTGGATGTACCAAAATTTGTCCATTATATATATTTTGTTTTCATTTAATTTGTTATATTAATTATTTATTATATATTATCATTTTAAGTTTAATATGTCAAAAAAATAATTAAAATCAATAAATATAGACAAATTAGAGAGTAAAAATAAATTAAAATTAAAGAAGTTTTATGAGAAAATGCACAAGCATATTAAAAAGAATATAAAGGAAAAAAGAAAAATAATAATAAAAACTATAATAGGTGACAACGGATTATGATGGCAGAAGAGGGAAAAAACAGAAAAATAAAAATAAAAATAGAAAGTGGAAACGTGACAAGTAGTAAGAGAGATATATTGATGTGAGAAAAATAATAAAAATAAACGACACATGTATTTGTTAACAAATGATATTAAATTAGTGTATACTTTGTCCTTTACTTTTGAAGGTAATTGTGAAACAAATTTGAAAGCACTATTGGAGTGCATGAATCGACAATATTTTTTTCCATTTTATACCAAAATTAAAAAGAAAAAAAGTAAAGTTCCCAAATCTCAAATTTTTTTGTAGTTGGTGTATGGTTAGATGATTTTCCCTTTAATTTATAATAGATAAAAAATATAATAAAAAATTAAATTATTTTCCTAGTAGGATTACTAATTTTTGGATGAATAAAAATTTATTGATTCATTGACAAATAAATAATTCATCAATTTGGAAAGAGCATTATATTTCTATTATTTGTGTGATTTATCAATCCAAAAATAATATAAGTGGTAAAAAATTAATACATAAAAACCTAAAATACTCTTAAAAAATAATTATTAATTATAAAAATAATAAAACTATTAAAAAATGATGTCAAAATGTAATATCAAAAAGATAAAAAGATTTTAAATATGCAATCATTTATAGAAAGAGTTGAAAACATAGAAATTATAAAAGATTACTTAGTATTATATTGTGAATTTTTATTTATTATTATTTTTATTTCATCAATTATTTATTTATATTTCATTTGGCTCATAATTTTTCTTTTTAAATTATTATCTTATACATTTAGTAAGATTTATAAATTTATGGAGGCTTCCTCTAACTCTAATTCTTCTAATACTAAGGGGATACACCATAAATTATTTTCAAAGGGTTATTTATTATTATTATTAATATTTCAAAAGAGTGTACCCCTTTATTTATTCGGATTCTATCGGGACTGACAGATGATGCAGGCAGGTCCCATCATTCAGCACTTTAAGTAATAATAAAAACGTGATAATTTAGTGGAAAAGAGACAGACAATTAGTCAGCATAATCCATCCAAAAACTGTTGAGCCCGAAGATGGTAACCATTGATTTCCTTGTCACAAGTGTCATGCTGGCATGAATTTTGAGCCTATCTTAATTTGGTCTTGCCGATATATATCCCCGTGATGGGTGCATTATTGTATTGACTTGACTAGCAAGCCCACTGGACCACTCCATTTCTATGATTTAAAAATCAAAGGAGGTTCCTAAACTGACTGACTTGTTACTAATTCTGTATTTTCTTATCAGATTCTAATTAATTATATTATTGTGGATGGCATTTGGTCACCAACAACTTCATCTCTCCAGACTCTTAACCTTGCTTTCTTTGTCCAATTCCTGATTAGTCAAGCAACCCAGATTTTCAAACATTAATTTTTTTGTGAATCACATCTCTTTTCCCCACGTGATTGAAAATGGCCTTGTTTGGAATTTAGAAAGGGATTGAAGAGATATATATAAGATGATTGATTTAGAATAACTATAAATGGGTTAGGAGTCAAGAATTTGATTTTTTTTTCCAAGTTAGGTTTATTGTCTTACCTTTCTCCACCAATATTGATTATAAAAATGGTTAAATAAAAATTAATTTAATTGTTTGTTTTTCTATTTTTAATACAAATAAATAAATAAAATTTATTTCTAAATTATATTTTATTTATAAGTAATACATATTTTTAATATAATTTTTTTTAAAAAAATTATTGATAAATTAAGAAGGAGGGTGGGGGTGGAAAATTCCTTTGCTTTTTTATTTTGATTTTTCTCTATCTAAAAAAAGATAAAAATAAATGTAAATAATCAAGACAAATTGGGATAATAGTAACTTCTCAAACCTACTTTTGCTATCATTCCTAGTTAATCTTGAAGGAAAAACATCGCTATCATCCCCTAATTAATCTTGAAAGAAAAACATCTATATATACCTGTATTGGATTAATTCATATAGGAGGATAAAAATGATTCTTACATGATTTACTTGTCCTATATTTAATCAAACTTAAATACGTGTGGTACTAAAATCCTTCATTTAATCAAACTTATATGTGTGGTATTAGAGAAAACTTGATTGAAAAAAATAAGACTAAACATAAAATAAGATGATTATAAATGAAAATGATGTTTTTCATTTATTTGTTTCAGAGTAGTTGTAAAAATGCTTTTCTCCAAATGAAGCACAAAGAAACATTTATGACACCATGTGACATGAAAAAAATGTGTGCTAAAGTGTTTAAAAGGGTAGGTTTATTTCACTTCATTTCTATTGAAACTTTGGGTAAGTGTTGAAATAAATGTATTTTTAAAAATCATTTTATTTGACATCTTCTTTTAGAGGTATCTTTTTTCAAGAGCGAAAGTCTATTTAACAATGCTTTTTAAAAATTATTATTTTTTATTATAAAACATGTTTTTAAAGAAAAATTAGACATTTGATAAAATTTAAATAATTTTTAAAAAAAATTAAAAAATCATTTTCTTAAAAGTCATTTTACATATGATTCTTTAGCATTTTCACTATAAACATGTCAAATAAAAATATTATCCAATGTACCTAGCCGTACTTGCTATTAGAGGGATGGATAATCTAACAATGCATATGACATTTTACGATTTGTCCAAATCAACTTGTTATCCATTATGAAACATTTGACAAATATGAACCTTTTTATCTAATCGCTTTATTGGTTTGTTTAACCAGTTGCGTATGTGTCTAAAGGTGTGTAAATTAATTTCAATCAAAACCAAATTACTTTAATTAACGTTAACTTATTTTTCAATACATAATACCCATCTTAATTAGTGTAGATGAAACTCTAGCATGAAAAACCTTTTTTTTTTTGGCTAATTTAAAGATTCTACTCTAAGCTCGAGAGTATCATATATCTTTCATAAATCATCTTCATCTTCATTTTCATAAATATTTTTTATTTCTCATATGCTCAAACTCACAAAATCTTTTAATTTTTTAATTTTTGAAAACCATCTATCTCTTCTCAATTTTGGCTTTTTAAAAATCCCATCTAATATATCTTCTCATCTTGAGTTATATCTCACCCACAACTTTTTTTTCTTAACTTTTATGTGAAAAATTATCATTTCATAAGATCCCCAAAAGGCCCAATCCTTTGTAAGGGTCACAAAGTTTAAAATGATTAACACAACATGATTAGAATCCAACTGCTCCTTTACAAATTTGGGTTGAATATATATATATATATATATATATATATATATATATATATATATATATATATATATATATATATATATATATATATATTCATATTTAGAGTAAATTCATGTCAATATATATTACTTGTTTGATAAATATGTTATTCTATATCTTTGACCAGTTTGTATAACATAAATTTGATTTTGAATAAACAAGTCGAAGTTAAATCATAAGGTTAATTATATAAACTCGTACAAGATTTAATTCCACTTGATTATTAAACAATACCTAATCATGAAATAGGTTAAATATATTACAAAATGTATTGTTGGTTTAAACTTAAATACAATATGAAAATGATGCATCAACACCATTTGTCACCCCTTTCATTTAAGAATGGCAACGGGGCGGGTTCGAGATAGGTTGCCCCCATCCCAACCCTGCCCTATTTATTAAAAACAATTCCCATTCCTGCCCTGTTTAACTTTTTTTTTTTAAAATTACTTTAAAAATTTTTAATTACATTAAAATAAATATATTTTATAAATAATAAAATTATTTTATTTTTTATAACTTATTTTATTAAATTTTTTTATTATTATCTATATATTAAAAATAGTTAAATAAAATTTTAAATTAAATTAATTTTAAATTTTAAATTAAATTAAATTTTATATATAATAGGGGTGGGGCGGGACAATACTCGAACCCACCCTGGGTTTTAAATAAAAATCTCATACTCGTCCCAAATCCATTTAGTAAAATTAAACCCCGTCCCATTAGGGGCAGGGCGGGACGAGTACCCGAAAAAACCCACCCATTGCCATCCCTACTTTCAATAATTTATCATCAGTGCGTCACCTCTTCCATCAATACCATTCTCTTATATTCTTCCCAGAAAAAATAATTACAAAAGCTAATCAATGCTTTTACCACCAAGGTTATTTCTGATAGGGACATGCATCCTTAAGGGCATGTCCCACCGCTCCTGCCATTGGCATAAAAGCAGTTCTCGACACCATCTTCGACTTCAAAATGTTCATTTTGAACACCATAAAAGCGGGCTTCAATGTATGTTTCAAATGAGGGATTGAGAATTGCTTCAAATGGGAAACCATTTGAAAATGAATAGGATATTGAGAATCATATTCACTTTCTTTAATTAACAAATCAATTTCCAAAAATTACGTTCAACCCTTTAATTTCATTCATTTTGCCTCTCATGTTCTTCAAGTAACTGTGCTTGTTCTTCCTTCATTCTCTTTCATTTTAATTTTTGTTATCGATTATTCAATAGTGTTGCTAACTTATTATATTTTTGCTGCCTTTTTTATACCTAAAAAGTGATTTAACAATGACTCTCAAAAGTGACATCATGAGTTAACAAGTTTCAATCATAAGACGTGTGGAATGACTTTTGAGAAGTAAAAAACTCTTTTTTTATTTTATTTATTTATTTTTATTTTTAAAGATGAATAAATTTTTTTATATTTAACTAATTAATTTTAATTAAAGAGTTTATAACTTAAAAACATCTCAATATAAAAGTTGGAAAAATGTTACTTCTTAACAAAACTTTATCTTGATTTATGTAAGAAGTTATTTCATATTTAATAAAATTTTTACAATATTAATATTATTTTTTGAAAATCATAATTTTAACTTCAACTTCAACATTGGGTTAAAAAAAAAAAAGGAATTATCTTAAAAGTTCTCAACATATTGATAGGGGATACAACTTTGGATAAGATAAAAAATCGAGATATTGATTGCTTTCAATATAAATATTTTGCAATTAATTAAGTTTTTTAGGAAAGATTTGATAAATTAGGTTGTGATGTTGATTAGGGTTCAAGAAGAGATGAGGTTAACAATAGGAAGAAGTTTAAAAGAACATTTCAAAGGGAAAATATAATTAAGTTTGAGGATGTTGATAAGATTACGAGAGAAATGAGATTAAGAAGTAAAAAAGAAGAATATAGAAGGTAAAACATGCATGTTTGAAGTGACTTCTTTCCATCATGATACAAGGAAGGGTAAAAATATCATTTTGAGTTTTTAATTTATTTAATCAGAATCCTGCGAAAAACCTTGACAAAGAGGTTAACATAGTATTTTGAAGTAAAGGTAAATTTTGTAGTGTAATATTTAGATCTGTCTTATAATCCAAAATTTAACGAAAGGTTGTGAAATTTGAGGAAGGTCATATTATGTACAAGGAGGAGAAAAATTATCCTTAATCAAAATAATTTAAGAATAAACAATGCAGGGTTAAATTGAGAGTTGTTCATTTAGGTTGGAAATTGGACTCAATATTATCCAATTTCATCTGTGCAAGAACCTGAATTCATTTCTACCACCTTGATATGGTTAGTCAAATTCTAGCTAACAACATAAGTTTTGATGACTCGGGCTTGGTTTGAAATTTGTTCTGAAAAATGGTTTTTATTTTTTTAAATAAAAATAATTTTTTAACTTAAAAAAATATGTATTTGATTAATTTTGATTCAAAACAGTTTTTGAGAATTTATTATCAAAGTATATTGATTTTTTAGAACAAATCCGAAGCGTTTATTTATTTTTGGTTAAATATTTTTAAAAAATAATTGAAAATACTAATACTACGCCAATAACCTTTACATTCTACATACACTACAAGGAAAAAAAATATATAGTGACATTTATAATGAGTCACTATAAACATAGGGTGTCGCTACAACATAGCGTCACCTTATCCACTGACATCATAGAAGGTACCAATTGGTGACGTATTTGGAAGTGACACTAAAGTAGATAAATGATGAGATATTCAAAAGCGACACCATATATTTCTAGTGATGCTTAATTTGATATAGAGTTGTGTGAGATATATAAGGTGTCATATTAAATGCATCACCTTTGAGTTATGGTTTCACGTTAAATGCATTACATTTGAGTTATGGTATCATATCATTGTAAATGATTATGGAAGATATAATTGTTTTTGGTTGATTAGCCTATAGATTTTTGTAATGCTTATTAATAAATAAGATCAACCTATGCATATTTTGTCCATAAATATAATAATTATATCACATTTAACTTATATTTTCGTAATGCTTATGGATTAACCTGTAATACATTACATCATCCAGTAATATTTGTATAACAAATGTTCACAAAACGATAGTACATCAAACCCACAAAAACTAAAAGAGAAAAGTGAATGCACATTAAAACATGATTTAGAAATGTGAAGCATCCCAACATTTATGTATACCTGCAATTCATATGCATAAAACCAGCTAACCATAAAATGACACAAGAGTTGCATCCAAAAACCCAAAATTCTCAATACCAAATAAAGTAACGTTAATGTCCTATAATGTATGGCATAAGAGAGTCATATCTAAAAACCTAAAATCTTGTTGCCTTTTTCTCCTTTCTTTTTATTCTTCATATTGTCCTCCAAAGAGTATATAACTGCATTTCATAGTTTAATGAGTTTTAGAGTTCTTATTGAAAATAAAAATGAATTAATGTTATAAAAAATAAACAAATCTAAGTACTAATGTTTTCTTTTTCCTTTTTCCCGTTTTGATATACAAATAGTTCGTAAAGAATTAGTAATGTTATACAATACTAATGGAAAACTCATATAACAACTAAGGGACTCACCAAGCATGATCACAATACATCAACATAATTCATGATTAATTATAACACAAAAGTAGTCAATTCTCCTCTAATTTTATTAAATTCTACTTAAGAATATGTTTTTTTTTTTTTATCATCAAATTGAAATCAATTGAGAATAACATTAATATCACAATAATTGGAAGTATGAAACTATATACAATTCATTAAATGAGTAAAACCTTTAATGCAATAATTGTAGAATCAACAATTACATCTTTAATGAATCTCATAACAAAGTAGTCGTCACATTTGAACTCAAATAAAAACAATTCAAGAAAATAAAAAATAAATCAAAACTACAAAATCAAAATATAAATATAAAATTTTAGAAAATACTAATATTCCACTTAAAATCTACACTTTTTAAATTTATTTTTTATAATTCGTTATGCTTTTAAAAATCTTTTTTAACATTTAATTCTTTATATATATATTAATTTCTTGGAAGGAATTTCTTAATTTCAATATTTTTTTTAATGTTCATTTTGTGAAATAATAATATCCATTAAATATCATCTCAATTATATAAAAAAAAAAATTGTGTATATAAGACAAAAAACCTAATTCATTATTAAAAAATGTTAAGATAAAAAATAGTATAAGAAAGAATTAAAAATTTTTTCATAAAAATTGTTGATTTTTTAGCAATTGATATTTCTTTATTCTAATTAAAATAATTAATAAAAAAAATTGGATATGAAAAATATGTTCAAATAAAAATAATAAAAAATTACTTTTAATATTCTTTAGATCAATAAATTATCAAACATTTTTTTTTTCCAGAAAAAATAAAGAAAAAGAAGAGTTTTATGGGAGGAATTGAAAAATTTTTTGTAATAAAAGGATTTTATAGAAATTTCTTAACCTTGAAAGGAAAATTTCATCATCAATTTCAAATTACTCCAAAGTTTGGTCAATGCATATAAAAACAATAAGAAAAGAAGGAAAAAATAAAACATGTTTTTAGAATCTTTTTGCGGGAAATGACAATATTGAGAATAATTTTCTCAAAAATTATTTTCCAAATATGACCAACCAATATCTTCATCAATGAAGAGTCTGATTAAAGGAAATTTTATAGAAAATCAAAAGAAAATTATAAAACATTTTCTTAAAAAAGGAAAAAAAAAAAAAAAGGAACAGTTTTATGGAAGGAATTGAAAAAATTTATGTAATAAAAGGATTTTATAGAAATTTTCTAACTTTGAAAGGGAAATTCTAAATTTTGGTCCATGCATATAAAAACAATAAGAAAAAAAGGTAAAAACAAAAAACAAAAAACACATTTTAAGAATAGAAATAGTATGAATAGAACAAAATGAGATATTAACAATAATACCATGTAAAAGAATAAAAAAAATAAAAATATAAGATTTGATCATTTTTATAATTATAAAAATTTTCATTCCTATTTAAATTTAAAAAACAATTCATTTACATTAATAAATAAAAGATAAAATTAATTTTTCATTGTTAATTCCAACATTCCAAACCAACTCCAACATGATATGGAAACTATTTCATTTTTCCTTTTGTGGGAGATGACAATATTAAGAATAAATTTCTAAAAAACTATTTTTCAAATATCACCGATACATATCCTCATCACAATATACTATAATATTCATAGAAAATAAACATAAAGTCCCATCAAAGGAAATTTCTTGTAAGATCAAAAGAAAATTTCATATTGTAAAATATTTATCCCTCATTCTGAGTATGAAAGATGTCAAAAAAATCATTCATTTATCTTATTTTCTTTCATTTTAAGGTTTATGAGTTTAACAATGAAACAAAAGATACGGTGGAATGTCAAACCTAATTTTTACTTTCCTACAACTCAATAAGAAAACCCTATTTACACAATCCATATTACAAATATACCAAATCAATGAATATAAATCAATTATGCTAATAAAGATTTTGACATTAATAAAAGAAAATGAAAATGGTAGATCTAAGAGATTTTGGGTTACTTGAGAGTCTACGAAGTAGAGAAGAGTAATTATGTGTTAACTATAGGTGTGAGAAGAGGTATAAGAAAATTATGGTTAGCGTTATGGAATGAGATTTTTAATAAATATAAATCAATTATGCTAATAAAGATTTTGATATTAATAATAAAAAAATGATAGGTTTAAGAAATTTTGGGTTATCTGAGAGTTCACGAAGTAGAGAAAAACAATTGTGTGTTAACTATGAGTGTGAGAAGAGGTAGAAGAAAATTATGGTTAGGGTTATGGAATGAGATTTTTTTGGATTGTGAGTATGTGGAAACAATGAGTTTTTTTTTATATACTATTATTATTTTCAAAGTGGGCCCATTAAGTTAATAGTATTTTAAATTTTTTATTTTATATAGCGTTACTTTTAAAAAACTCACACTATAAACTTAAAATTAATATCATCTATCTTAATTGAAATTTTTTATATGATATGTCACCTTTATGGATTTTAAGTCATATGATGTCATTATTTTAAAAGTAACACCATAAATTATTTTTGTAGTAGTGATAGGTGTATTTTCACAAAGAGTAAATTGATTTATATATATATATATATATATATATATATATATATATATATATATATATATATATAAGTTTTTAAATGAAATTTTGTTTTTAAAAACAATGGATTATTGTATTTAAAAAACTATTTCAAAAAACTATATATATATTTCTTAAACGGGCCCTTGTTTATTATTACTGATTACTTTGAATATTTAAGTGATCAGAAAATCAAGTAACTCCGGTGCAATGTCAAGGGAACACAATCATTCTAAGTTTTTCCTTCTTTATATATTTATGCATAACAAGGCAACGACATCACAACAACCAGCTACAGGGAATGCTTATTTTACAGGCAAGTAGTGCCCCAGTGGAGCGGGGTTCTTATTATGCATGCTTTACAGAAGTTATTGGACATGAACGTACGTAGTACGATAGGAACAGTACTACCAACCTCAAAGCTATAGTATTTCTTGGATCCATGCAACTACCAAACCATAGCATAGCATAATTAAACATAACCATATACATGTAGCCAGGGTTCAGGTACGGTATTCTTCCTCATTTTTTATCTTCAAATGCTCTATGTACCATTTTCCATCCAGCTTACGGGAGACGAAATCCTTGACGTATTTTTCCATGCTTACTTGTTTGAACAATGACGGATTATGAGGATTTATCAGACTGGTTGCAGGTTTAATCTGAGCTGAGGATTTGGGGTTGAAGAACATGGCAATGGAGATCCTCTCTTTTGATGCATTTACTGTTGCCCGGTGCTCTATGCTAGTGTATACCCCGTTGCTCAGAATCTGCAAAATAGGAAGACGCGGCAGTTGGTTAAAAAAGGGGAATTTTTTCTTAAGTTCTACTCATTATTTAGTGTTGTGTGTGCCTTCTATCTTCTTTTCTTTTTTCTTTCCCCTGTTCTCCATATTTGATTCCTAAAAATAAAACGAAAAAAAAAAGAAGAAGCAAGAAAGTAAAAAATAAAAAATAAATTTAAAACTAATAAATTATTTTTATATATTTCTTTAAATTTATTTTACTTATTTTAATTCTTAATATAAAAATGAAATGATTTAAAAATATCTAAATTTTTAACTCATTTTAATTATATTTTACTTTATTTGGCTATTTTTAGAGCACAATAAAAAAAAAATTACAATCATAAGTGGAAGCTTATGTTCTAATAATTAAACTCATAATTCCTAAAAAAGAAACCAAAATCTATCCAAAAGGTGAGAGAAAAAAACAAAAAGAAAGAATGAAAGAACAACTAGGCTTTTTACATGATCCAAGCATATACGGAGCCTACATTCTAATAAACCCATAATTATTAAAACCATGAAGCATGGGCTGAAAATGATATTTAAATAAAACAGAAAAAATTAAGTTTGAAAACGGTAGCTACGGTTTCTAAAATGTAGAAAGGAGTATGTGGGGAAACCTCGAGAATGTCTCCTACATTCACAACAAATGCATCTGGAAGGAAGCTCACAGGAATCCAAATCCCATCCTTTTTAATTTGGAGACCATCCACTGCATTAATTTGGAGAAGGATGGTGATGCCGGTTGCATCAGAGTGAGGCGTAAGCCCCATAACCAGCTCTGGTTGTGGGCATGGAGGATAGTAAGTCATCCTCACTGATTGCATCCCATCCTCAAACAGCTCTTCCATCTCTCCTTTCTCCAACTTTAGAGCTTTGGCCATAAACCCTAGAAGCATCATCGCCAGTTTCTGCAACTCCGCTAAGTAGCATTCCAAGCTATCCCTGCAGTTAAAGAAGAAAACATATATAGAACTGAAAGAAGAAGAAGAAGAAGAAGAAGAAGAAGGGAGATGATGATGAGAGAGAACCTTAGCGATGGAGGGAGCTCTGGTAATAGATACGGCTTCCTTGTATGTGTAGGGTTGGTTGTCATATAAAACATATCACCCCAGTCAAGTTTTTGATCTTCTGATCGGATCGGGGAAAGCCCATACCCTTCAAAATCCCCGGGCCTCATCTTGTATTTTATTCTCTCTTCCAAGGGAAGTTTGTAAAATTCTCCGATCTCAGATTTCAGTTTCTCCACAAGTGAAGAGCTGACTCCATGGTTCACCAACTGCGCATCCATGAACACACATGTTAGTTTCTGTATTGTTATTTTTTATTATTATTTTTTCATATTGGATTTAGTTTAATATATATATATATATATATATATATATATATATATATATCATGCAAGGTGCAAACAGATTATAGGGGTATGCTTTATACAAAATTGTAATGGATATCATATGTGCCAAATTATTAATTTCCGAATAATTTTCTGTCGCCCCACATCGTCCTCTTCATTTGCCTGGACACATGAAACTAGGTTTCATGCACCACAAAACAGCCCTTCAAAGTTCAAGTGCTACATAGACAAATGATTAAAGATTATTGATTTTGAGAGAAACCTGAAAGAAACCCCATTCTTTGCAAGTTGAGTGCAACTTCTCTAGCTCAGAATCTGCGGTTTCACTCATGATTAAATGTTTCATGTCAATGGTGGGGAGTAGTGGCAGGGGAGTGCTGGCTGAGAGAATTGGAGACTGCGGATCATCCAGGATAAAGGGCCGTGGGACTGCAGGGATGGGCTCTTTGATGAGCTCCTGAACACTTTGTACAGGAGCAGCTCGAAAGCTTGGAAACTGTGTTGATGCCATTGTTAATTGACCTAATTTCAGTGACCTATTGAACCATCTTAAGGTGGGTATTTATAAAGCAAATATACTTAAGGGAGGGGGGAACAACAATTGAACCGTGTCAAACCACTGTTATTCACGTTATAACTTCGAGGCTACTCCAAAATATTACGAGAAGCATAAGGTGTTGTTTGGATATATTTACTACTTTCATCTGTTTTTAAAAATAGAAATAGAAGAGTTTTATGAGATTTATTTTATAAAGGCAATAACATTTCTGAAAATTATTAAACAAATTTTTAATAATTTATACTTTTTATATAAGCATACCATATTATTTTCTAATTTGGAAAACAAAAAAATCAGAAAATATATCCCATCAATCACTCAATTATCACGGCCGTCTATGTTGAAGATGGTCCTTGTAGAAATGTAAGACTTGGCGCTCAAGGAATATTTTTCCATGTCTGTAAAACATGTGAAGAAATATTTGTTTTATGGTACGATAACAAAAATATAATAATAAAGTAAAAAATATGGGATGTTTCAAGATCTAGTACTTGTATTTATTTTTGTCATTTATAATATTTTTTATCGTATAATAAAATGATATCTCTCATCTATTGAAGTAAACATGATTGATCGGATCATGTTAAAATCTTGTATATCTTTATATGTAATTTATTTATATTCTTTTATTAATATGTTTACCATGACGTTTCCATTGGCACAACAAGTTATCGATTAGTCAAGTTTAGAATAAATTTATTATTACAAATCAAAATTATTTTAAATTATAACATCATAGACAATAAAGAAAAATTAATTAATTCTTATCTCATAATCAGCCCTTGAGCCGGTCTTGGTTGCATGATGGATGGGTGTCGCTTTCTCCTATTTAAGTGTTAGTTAAGGCATGAATTTTCTAAACTTCTTCCTGTAAACGTGCGGAATTTACAAATTCATTGCCAAATCATGTGGCAGGTTTTGACTAAAAAAAGAAAAAAGGAAAAAAAGAAAATAATCATGTGTGCCAGAAACGATATCATTATCATACCGTCACCTGTGATGCCAAGTTTTAGAGGGTTTGCGCTTGATGGAGGGTTAATTTGCAAGGTCCTATAATAAAATCCTTGATTAGATTGGCATTTTTTAACTATTGAAAGCAGGGTGGAAATCGAAGACAGGAGGAATCAAAATGGAGTGGAAATAGAATGAAAGCACCTAATATAAATCAAAATTAAGAAATTTATTGAAGTGTCTAGGATAAGAATCCGGAAATGCATTAAAAATGAAGGATTTGACTTATTTACTTAATAGAAACCACAATAAAATGCATATATATTTATTATTATGGTTAATTTCAATCATATTTCTTAAGATTTTTGTTAAATACACTTGAATTGTATTTATTATTATTTATATAAATAAAATATTAAGTCTAACAAAATATGTATTAATTATAGAAACTTTAACCCTTAAAAGAGTATTTATACAGTTTTCTTAGTTTATATGATTTGAACTCACCAAAGTTGGGGTCACTTAATATAACACAAAATAAGTCTGAATTGATTAATTAATCACACATGATCGTCTAATTAATCAATTAGTTTATTTCAGAAAACTTGTTCACTATCTCTTGTACAACCTTGCATAATTACCAAAACGCCCTTATGTATAAGAATTAACCTAAAGTTAATTCAACTCTTATAAACCTTGTCATCATGGTATATGAACTTAGAGTAAGGACCACTAGGACCCATAGGAGTACTAACTCCCTTAAAATCTAACTATGAAGTTGATGCAAGATTTTACACTACAAATTATCAACTACACTTTAGTACCTTATATAAATGACAATGAGATGAAGCTCGGGTTTGTACCTGCTATCCACTACATGCAAACATTCAATGAACTAATATTTGTAATCTAATAATATAGTGTTATCACTTATCGAGACTATCTTTCAAATCATTGAGTTATAAATCTCATTTATTATGTAATCAACTAACATACTTTAACTCTAAGAAACATGTTAAATTCCACTAAATGAATTATTGCAATTATAGATTTTATGATCACATATCCTATAGATCACCCAAGGGGACACAATGTTTCAATCTCATGAAATATCATTATGTCTCTATTGAGAATATCCGTTGTCACTAGTCTTTATCAATAGTAACTTAATTCATAGGGATATATGACAACTTTAAGGTCTCATTCATAAGTCAAATTTTCCTGTTGATCGATTTCAGTATAAATTTAATATCCTCTCAAGGTTATAAGAGTTCATACAATATAGTAACTAATGAATCATTACATTTGATAGTTTTATATTATAATTCATCGTAGGTTCTATCCAATATGCATTACATATACTAGTAGACTCACCAGGAGAAACTCATCCTGATACTCAAGATAAGTCATTCTTTCAATTAAGAGGTGTTGCACTATAATCTCTATTAGATTACCAAAATTTATGAATTGATTGTGCACAACTTATCTACGTACAAATAACCTATGACTTATATTTTTTTTATATAACTCCTAATATTCTTAAGTCATATACAATGTAAAAGATATGTGTTGAATGTTCAAATCAATATCAATGCATAAAAATGACAGTAAAGGGACAATTAAGTCCGATTTGATTATATCATGTCTTGTTTTTTAAGGGCTCAATTCAACAAATCTATCTTATGAACCCAAGTATAAAAATCATGAACTTTTTGAGAGAGAGTTAAGTGTAAATAATAATGACCTAAAAGTTAAGGTGCATTTGTACTTGAGAGAATTTGCCCAATTGGTGTATATAAGAGAAAACTCAATGGACCTAGAGTCAATTTAGAAACTATATTTTACTAAAAATAATTTAAAAACTTAAGAATTTTAGAAAAATTTGGAAAATTTTCATATTTTAAATTTAAAAAATTTGAAAAAAAAATTAAAATTGTTAATTTAACTTCTTTTTTAAATTCCATAAAAGATTTGGATTTTTTTTTTTTTTAAATTCTCAACTTAAAAGTTTTTAAAAATTATTTTTATTATTTGAAAAGATTTTTCTTTTTAAATTCTCCATTTAAAATTCTTTTCAAATTAATTTTATTTCTAATTCTATAAGTCCACTTTAAGTCTTTTATATCATTATTCTCAAATAATTCAACAATACTTTCATGTTTAATCTCAATTGATTCTACAACAACTTTGAACCTTTAAAGGAGTTTAAATCACATGAAAGTACGTAGAATCCTAAAACAGGATGAATGGAACAAAATTATGAACTTAACTTACAATGAAGACTAGAAAGACACTTAAAAGTTTGAAAAAAACTATTAAAGAATTTATATAGACTGAATACATGTTTTATTATTTATGTATGAATATTTTAATTGTGTTATATGATAAATAATGTGTCAGTATTTCATTTTGATAGAATATAAATTTAATTAACAACTCCTTTAATTTTTTTTTATTAAATTCATTTGAAAATGATTTATTATTTAAATTTTTTCAATAATCTTTTTATTTATTTAATTTTTTTTATCAAAGTAAGATCTTTTCAATAATGGTATATGATCTTTTTATTTTTATTTATTATTTATTATTATTATTATTATTATTTATTAAAGTAAGAACATTTAGGTTACTCTTGTAACAATTTATTGGTTAACTTGGGAGATATCACTCCATTAATAATTCAAGGATCATTCAATAAGAAAAAAAATAATTAATCCTAAAGGATAAAATATCATATTTGTTACATCCATAATAAGAAAAATGTGAGAAGATAAAAAAGAAGATATAAACACTTTTTAGAATTACTGTGAAATAAATTCTAAATATTTGATTCTCTTAAATGATTCTACAAGGTAAAACACAATTAATCACATACACTCTAAAATTGACCTTGACCCAAAAAACCCTGCTCTTATGTATTTTAGTTAAGAAAATATAGACATTAAAACCATTAAACATGGGACGGCAATTGGTTTTATTATAAATTATAACTCATGGTTTTCAACTGAATGTTGGCGTTATAAGGTATCAGATTTGTCATCCTACTTTATATCAATCTCATTTATGGAAATCTGTTATAATGTTGTCTTGGTAGCCTACATGACTTTAGATGAAGGCTGTATATTTATGTTTATAGAGGGGGACATACCCTTTTTCAAAAGGCTAGTTTAAATGTGACTGAACCTTTTGCAAATTAGATCTCGCAAGAGGGTTGATTTGTAGATTGAGTTATACTACTGATTCCAACTACTTGGGGAAGATTTTGCCCATCCAATTTAAATCTTCCAAGAGAACCACATGCCCTTCCAAATCAGGTATGTTGATTCCTTCGGGGCTAAGACACCATTGCATATACTCCAATGTTGACCCGACAAACCCGTTAAATATTTTAGTTAACAAATGGTGGTTATTAAAACAATGAAAAATGGGACCGTGCCGACAATTGCTTCCATACTTTTAAATTATAAGTTATATAGTCTTCACCATTAGATCTGCCGTCTTAATCACTTATAAATTTCGACCCTCACTAGTGGAAATTTCATATATAGTTATTTTATTAAGTTTTATATAGTATTTGATAAAGGCTATACATATTTATAGAGAGAAACATACCTTTTCCAAAAGGCTAGCTTTTGGACATTTTCGCAAAATTATGCCACAAGATTGATTTATATATTGAGTTCTATTCCAACTGCTTGAGGAAGGACCCTAAAAGTTGTTTGCCAAGTGTTTTTTGAAAATGATTTTGAAAACTTAAAATGTTCTTAATCTACTTTCTATATTTTTATTTATTTATTTTTATTTTAAAATATCTTTTGTTTTATAGTGATTTATTTATTCTTTGATTGCTGAACATATTTTTCTATTTATATCCTCCTTTCATTTCAAAATAAGATTTTATACTTTGCATTATTAATTTAAAAATCCAATTGAATTAGTAGTGGGATAATGCTTCTGTCAGTTGGAATTCAGTTAATTATTACGGTTGGAAATTCTCTCTTCCCCTGGGAGCTTGTAAAATTCTCCAATCTCATATTTTAGATTCTCCAAAAGTGAAGAGCAGACCATGGTTCATCAAGTGTGCATAACACACGTTTTACTTTAAATGTTATTATTATTATTATTTAGCATAGCCATATATGCCATGGTGTAACTGAAATATAGAACATCCATTGCCCGAACTTTAAGTCTACTCGATCCAAAAATATAATTAACATGATATGCGCCAAATTATTTCAAAATAATTTTTTCCCCTTTCAATATTTACTCACACGTTCTATTATACCAAGTCTGACTCTTCTTTGTTCATTTATCATACAAGTAATATCAGCATTGTTCTTTTTATATATGTGGATGACATTTTTGTTGGTGGTAATAATTAATGATCCCTTTATTATAGATTTAATTACCCAACTTAGTCGTGAGTTTGCAATAAAGAACATCAACTTAGTCGTGATTTCCCTTTCTCAAACAAAATAAATTCAAGACCTTCTCACTAGAACGAAGATGCTTCACAGTTCCCCCATAGTCACACTAATGTTCCTCCAAGAGAAGGAAACTTCTATTGACAAATTCTATTGATACCATTGATTATCATAGTGTTGTTGGTGTCTTGCAATATTTAACCTTTACAAAATTTGACATTATGCCCACTGTAAATCGGGTATGTCAACATTTCAATGATCCTACGTCGATTCATTTATAGGTAATGAAGCGAATCCTTTAGTATCTAAAGGGCACTTAACACTTTGGATTACACTATCTTTCATAAAATCCATTATATGTCTTTAGTGATGCTAATTGAGCTGGATGTTCAATTACAAGGAGAAGCACCATTGGTTTTTGTGTCTTATTTAGGGCAAATTGTATTTTATGGTGTTGAAAGAAGCGACCGACAATTGCATGTTCTAGTTTTGAGGCAGAACATAGGTCCATGACATCTACAATAGTCGAAATTACTTGGTTAACATTCTTACTACAAGACATTGGTACGACACTTCCTCACCCTCCTTAGTTGTTCTGTGATAAGTGTATTCCATATATCCATCAACCTAATGTTCTATGCTTGATCTAAACATATCATGATTGACTACCATTTTGTTTATGAGAAAGTTTTTATGGGTACTCTTGTCACCCAATACATTTCTTCATCCTCTTAACCCGTTGATACCTTCACAAAACCTCTGATGACATTCTCTTTCTTTTAAGATAAGTTGTGAGTCAACTTCTATTCCCTCTTCAACTTGAGGAGGGTGTTAAGGAAGATTCTTTTGTTAAGGGAGATTCTTCTCCTAAAGAAGACAAGGAAAGTTGTCATTGCTTGTTGCAGTAGTAAGGAAGGTTGTCAAAGGTTAATCACACAACTGTTATAGAATAACCATATTCCTATTTATATTAAATTTCCATACATGTATCCTCCTGCTATGTAGATTTCCATCTAAGTTTCAACCATGTACATCTATATAAAACATTACTTGTCTCCTTGTAAAAACCAAAAATCAATAGATTTAAAAGGTTCCCTTACATGAGTTTATTAACCCTCCTAAGGTGAGCATTTATAAAGCAAATATACTCAAGGGAGTAAAAAAAAAAAAATAAATAAACACACTAACTAATATTATCAAACCATTGTTATTTATGTTATAACCTTTAAATCACTCCAAAATACTTCTGTAATTAAGCATATGTTAATTAATATTACGTACCACCCATCTTTGATACATTTATAATTTGGGTGTGAATCAATGTAGAAACATGAGACCTCCACTCAAGAATGTTTTCCATGATTGTAAGGTAATATTTGGTACATGACAATGAGGAGTGAGAAAATACATCTCATTCCTTATTTCATTTATTAAAAAAAATAATGCATTCATTTTGCTAAAAATAAATAATAATTCAAAACCAATAATTGCTAATACTATTTTATTTTAAATAAATTTAAAAACAAATAGAGTTTAGTTTTTTAAGATATAAATGAATCAAATTTCTCATTGCATGTGTACTAATTGATTGAAATTAATTACTAAAACAAACTTGCATTTAGTTAATTAAAATAAAAAGACCATTATTTATCACATCCAATTTCTAGATTGATAGTAAAAATAAAGAATTTTCTAATAACTATTATACTATCATTATGTAGGTACTTTGTGCAATTAAGTGATTCATTCTTTAAAAGTGAGAAATGAGATTTTTCATACTAGGTGAGACATATTTACTTTTATATTCCAATTCTTAATACACGGAAATGAAATTAATGAAAATGACTCACTAATTTCATTTCAATATAATGGCATAAACATGCCTATGATAGAAATGTAAAACATACTTGTCACATCAATAATAAGAACATTAAATGTGTGACATGCAAGCCAAAACCTAAGTAGCTAGCCAAATTGAAGTCATTAATATCTTTATCATACTTGTCGTGTCCATGTATAACTTTCAACCCCTTCATTCTATATGTTAATAATGTTAGCTAGCTTTATGCTCACTGTTTCTGCCCATCTACAATCCATGAAGATGGTTCGGTGCTCAAGAATTTTTTTTTTTCCTTGACTGTAAACCACGTTAAGTGACAGCTCTTCTTGGAGCTTTTCTTAGATGCCCATGTTTCAAGAAGTAAACAATGTGAACAGCTTGTACCAACATGCTAGTCCTTTTTTATTTAGCAAATGGCAAATCAACATGGATATTAATGAAGATCTAGTTGTTTTCTGACAAATCAAAAGCAAATGGCAGATAATTTTCAACCAATGACATACCAAAACCTTGGACAGGTCTTGGTTGTATGATGGATAGATGCCGTTTTCTCTTATTTAAGTGTTGGTTGAGGCAGAAATTTTCTAAGCTTCTTCAGTATATAAACGTGTCTAATTTATAAATTTATCACCAAAACATGTGGCAGGTTTTGACTAAATAAAAAAAAACAGCCTTGACTTAATTTGCAAGGTCCTATAATAAATCCTTGACTGGATGATCGATCTAGACCGTATTTGTGAACTATAAAGGAACCTAAATGGAGTGGAAGAATTTTACTGAAGTGTCTAGAATAAGCATCCAAAAATGAATTAAAAATGAAACATGATGGATTTGAATTGTCTTACAGGAACGAAAATGCTCACTAAGTTTCTCAAGATGGAATGAATCAAACATGGCCTATTGTAAATGTAAAATATAATGCTCGCTCGTCTTAGCAATTTATCTTTGACGCTTATCTTACTGGAATGGTAGTATACGTTGAGTATAAACACATGCATATGCATAGGATTGAAGCAACAAATCTTAACCTATAATTAGAGTACAAAATTGGATATTTAGGGATGTTCCCATAAATGGGTCTGAGTTGGGGTATTGAATTAGACTTTACTTGTTACATGCCTTGACCCTAATAGTGGATTTCCTCAACATACAATGAATTTCGTAACAATAAATTTGCTCAAACTAGAAAACTATTAAAGAATTTATATAGATTGAATACATTCATGTTATATTACTTATGTATAGATTTTCTTATTATATCTCAAAATCCGATTAGGAAGAATGAGAAATGATGTCCCAATAATTCATTTTGATAGAATAGCAATTAAATTAACAGCCCCTTTAATTTATTTCATTAAGAAAATGATTTATTATTTAAATTTCTTTTTAATAAGTTTAGATTGAAGTATATAATTTTATTTTTATATTTATTTTTTTTGGTAAAAGTAAAAGCATTTACATTATTCTTATAACAATTTTTCAGTAAACTTGGGAGTTATCACCCCATCCATAATTTAACAATCATTCCAAAGGAAAAATAATAATCAATCATATTATGATAAGACTTCATTTAATTTTTGTATTTTGGTTTAAGTCTTATATATTCTTGACACGCTTGTAGCATAACATATACGTATACCATACTTATCACATCCATCATTCATAATAAGAAAAAAGTGAGAAGATAAGAAAGAAGAAAAGTAAGGGACATTCAATCCAAAAAATTGGACTAAAAATTGTTTAGTCCAATTGAAGTCATTGATTTCTCTATCATACTTGTCATATCTATGTAAAATCTAAATCCTTCAATTCTACATCTTAATTAGGTTAACTAACTTTATACATGACATGACATTTGATGGGTCCATTTAGAATATCCAAAGGTGTTTTTTCACTCAATATTGAAAATGCACTATCAATCAGAGAGTGATATATATGTTTTCAATTAAGATCTATAGTGATATATATGTTTTTAATTAAGATCTATAATTTGTATCTTAATTTCGTTTGTTTATACCCTCATTTAATGACTTTAATTTCATTACATATATTTAAAAGTTCAAATTTGAATTTTGATAAATACCACTAACATTTTTCACACACACATATATGCAAGAGATTCATTTGATGGGTTAGTTGTTTTATCCAAGATGGTCATTTGGTCACCCTTCATGCATTGACTTGATTTATTGTGATAGTAAAAACTAGTCTTCTTTTTTATTTTTTGAAAGTTTAAAAAAAAATAAAGGACAAAAAAAGTAAAAAAAACAAAATAACAATAAAATTTTTATGTTTTTAAGATAAAAAAACCATTTTATGTTTCAAAATAAGATGTTTATACTTTGTATTATTAATTTTGATATCCAATTGAATTAGTAGTTGAATAATGCTGCAGCCAGTTGGAAGAAAATTAATTAGAACGGTTATAAATTAGGTTTGAAATGTTGATCCGACTATATTTATTATTATTATTATTATTATTATTTGTTGCCAGTGAGAGCTGTATGGGAACACCTCTAGAATGTCTCCCACATTCACGACAAATGCACTTGAGAGAAGGATGGTATTCCGGTGAAATCGGAGTGAGGCGTAAGGCCCATGACCAGCTCTTGTTATGGGCATGGAGGATAAGTCATCATCACTTACAAGCGTCTCTTGTCCATCCGTCTCTTGTCCAAATTTAGAGCTTTGACCATAAACCCTACAAGCGTCAACGCAAAGTTCCTGCAACTCCGATAAGTAACAGTCATGTATCCCTGCAATCAAGAGAAGAAAACGTAAATTAAATGATTGAAAAAGTATGAAGAAAAGATCATGATAATGATGATGAGAGAACCTCAGTGATGGAGGGAGGGAGCTTTGGCGATAAATATGGCTTCCTTCTATGGATAGGGCTGGCTATCATATAAAATATATCACCCCAGTCAAGTTTTCCATCTTGTCATCGGATTAGGGACATTCCATATCTTCAACATCTCCTGGCCTCATCTTGTATTTTCCAAAAGAGCCGACCAGGGTTCATAAACGGTGCATAACAAGCCCTTTAGATTAAATAATATTAATTTGTATTATTTTTTTCCTGGTACATTTTACGATAACCATGTTGCCGGCCATGGCACAACTGAAATATGAAGGTCCATTTGGCCATAATTTAAGTATACTCTATAAAAAAATACAACAATTAACATGATATGGCCACATTATTTCTAAACGACTTTTTAGCACCCCGGTATGATCTTCCTCCTCATTTGCGTGGATTCAGGAACCTGGCCACGTTTGAGAATTGTTTTTTAAAACAACTTTCTTTATCTTGAAAATAAAATAATAGAAAAGCATGGTTGACAAATGGGGTTAATTTTATCATCCAAAATAAATTTTGCTACTCCATTTCAACACACAAGAAAATTTACAAGGTCGAAGTACATTATTAACTTCCACTGTGTTAAAACAATGAGTTTATAAGGTTTCTCTGTAGATAAAACTAGAGGCTCATAATTATTAAAAAATACATCATTTTTGACTAACAATAATTCTTATCATCAATAAAGATGGATATTTCAACATTACACCAATAGCAAAGTGTATATCTCACTAAGTAGGTATTTTGGAAGAACACCTCAGAGAGATCAAATGGGGAATTAAGCCCAATAAAAACAAAAATCTCATTGCAAGGATTCACCAAATCAAATTTATTCTAAAATCAATGCAATTTACCACTTGATCGTCTTGCACAAGTTTCACCCAAACCCTATTTTAATTTTCTCCTTCTCTGCTTTCTACTCTTTGTATCTCGCACTCCTAATTTTTATTTATTTGTTTGTTTTTTTAAAGCAATTGAGCTAAAGTCCATTCATTGATACGTACGTTCAACCCACACATGGGGTAGACAACCCAACATCAAAAATACCTTTCAAATAGACTCTTAACTCTTTAATTTTCTTTAACATTAATTGTCCTTTAACAAATATTTACAGTGAATTTGCACAGTAGTTATAATATTTCATTTCCAACAACAAATTAACCATGTATACAAAATTCTAATTCTATTTAGGGTAAGTATTTTTGGATCCTTTAATTTTGAAACCTAAATATACAATGAAAGTTGCTAAATAAAGGTTCATGGGGGAGGTGCATAAATACTAATTTTAGTTGGCAAGATGGAGACTAATGAGCATTTCTTTTTGACAAATGAAAAGGAAATGAAAGGGATTATAAAATTACGCATCAAACATATGAAAGTGAGAGCTTGACGGAAGTACGCCTCAGAGACACAGCCACTTGGGCTAACGAAAAATATTAAAACCATGGCGGTCAAGGGAAGTTATGTTTCATTAAAAGTAATATATGTGGCATCGCTTGAACAGGTCTTGATTGTATAATGGATGATGGATGTCGTTTTCTTCTACTTCCGTGTTACTCAAGGCATGAATTTTTTAAGCTTCTTCTGTAGCAATGTGCTTAATTACCAATTACTTTATGCACAAAAGAAGAACCATGAGGTTTGACTAATTAAAAATAGGTATATTTTATATGAATTCCTGACTGAGACAGGCCATCCTGCAGGGGACACATGTAAAATCCACTTAAATAATAAATCGTCATCAGTGATGACAGGTTCCAGACTGGAAATCCACCAAAAGGATTTGTTTGGATAATACTATTATTTACAAGTTTTCAATCAGATGAGCACATCTTGCAGGCATTAATCCCATACATGGGTGTAGGTTCAGTCGAATCAAGGAAATTAGCTTCCTCTTGAAAGCAAGACAACTGTAAAAATCAATCTAAATTCTCCTATTGGATTGATTTAGGGTGGGAAGTGCAATGACATTTTTAAAAACCATTTTCTCCAAAAGCTATTCTTGAAAATATAAACCCATTTTATAATTTACATACAGTTGAAAAAAAAAAAAAAAGAAAGAAAGAAAAAAAAAGAGATTTTTGAAATTTTATTTAAAATCTTTAAAATAAAAATAAAAATTTAGAGTATTATGAATTATGAATAACAATTAAATTTAAAACTATATTTTGTTGACAAAAATTATCAATCAACAAAAATAGAAAGAGATTTAAGATCTCTAATTTAATTTAGGGGAAATCATCTAACCATACACCAACTATAAAAAATGTGATGTTTTGGAACTTTACTTTTTTCTTTTTAATTTTGGTGTAAAATACTTGCACCTTGGTTCCTGAAATTTGCTTTAGTATCACCAATAAAATCGTTATTGTCATTTGGAACATAATTGTTAGCTTGGACGGGTGGCCTTCGAATGCTTGAGACACCCACATTAGGAACATAATAATCATTGAGTGCCCTATTTGGGACTCCATTATCATTGCGATTCTCATCCCCCATTGTAGGAACCTCTTGAATTACTTGTTGCTTGCGTTTCCGATTTAGCTTTCATAGTGTTTTATTGATATCAAGGTTGATTGGTACTAAGTCCAAACTCCTTGTACGTCTCATACACTAAGAAAACCTAAAAAGAGAAAAACAATTAAGTAAGAATAAAAAGAAAATAAATCAAATTAGCATAAAAATAACTAGTATTAATATTAGTAACAAATAGTCCCCGATAGCGGCGCCAAAAACTTGATGTGCAATTTCGCAAGTATACAAATCGTTCAAGTAATATAATTGTACCTAAGTACGGATATCAAACCCACAAATACTATGATACTAATTACTAAAATTTATTATTTCTACTACTAATTGATCAACTGAATTTTCAAAGATGCAGAAGAAAGTAAATTAAACAATTAAAGAAAATAAATTCAAATTCTTATGATTTAAACGATCTAGGGCTTTTGATTTCACTACAAACACTTTCATGCAATTGATTACTTAACCTAATTTCTGTTATGCTTTATTTGAAGATTTAAATATAAAAAAGATAAAAAGATTTTAAATATGCGATAATTTATAGAAAGAGTTGAAAAAACATAGAAATTATAAAAAATTACTTAGTATTATATTATGAATTTTTATTTATTATTATTTTTATTTCATCAATTATTTATTTATATTTCATTTGGCTCATGATTTTTCTTTTTAAATTATTATCTTATACATTTAGTAAGATTTATGAATTCACTCTAATTCTAATTCTTCTAATACTAAGGGGATAAACCATGAATTATTTTCAAAGGGTTATTGATTATTATTATTATTAATATTTCAAAAGAGTGTATCCAAAAATTACTAAGGGGATAAACCATGAATTATTTTCAAAGGGTTTTTAGCATTTCCTATGCTAACTGGGGATAGTGGCTATGGCTTAGAAGCATTTTTGGGAAAGGGAGAAGCCAGTGTTCATTGACATTTGACACCTTAATCTTTAGGCTACGAGGAGAGAAGATTGACAAGTAAAGAAAGAGGAAGTTTAACAGGGAAAACTGTAATTTCATGGGCTCATTTGAAAATATTCATAAGATACAATCCTTTAAAAGTCATCCCAAGTCTTTTGTACTCTAAAATAAGGATAGTACTTCAACCACTCAAAATATTAACGTTAAATAAAAAGTGCATAAATTTTTAATTGTTTTTAAATAAATTTAATTTTTTTTTTCATGTGGGTATAAAACCACACATTTTTTCATAATAATAATAACTATAGTTTTTTTTTATAATAATAATAATAATTTTTGCAATCTTCTCTATGGAGGCTTCCTCTAACTCTAATTCTTCTAATACTAAGGGGATAAACCATGAATTATTTTCAAAGGGTTTTTAGCATTTCCTATGCTAACCGGGGATAGTGGCTATGGCTTAGAAGCATTTTTGGGAAAGGGAGAAGCCAGTGTTCATTGACATTTGACACCTTAATCTTTAGGCTACGAGGAGAGAAGATTGACAAGTAAAGAAAGAGGAAGTTTAACAGGGAAAACTGTAAATTCATGGGCTCATTTGAAAATATTCATAAGATACAATCCTTTAAAAGTCATCCCAAGTCTTTTGTACTCTAAAATAAGGATAGTACTTCAACCACTCAAAATATTAACTTTAAATAAAAAGTGCATAAATTTTTAATTGTTTTTAAATAAATTTATTTATTTTTTTCATGTGGGTATAAAACCACACATTTTTTCATAATAATAATAATTATAGTTTTTTTTATAATAATAATAATAATTTTTGCAATCTTCTCTATGGAGGCTTCCTCTAACTCTAATTCTTCTAATACCAAGGGGATAAACCATGAATTATTTTCAAAGGGTTATTTATTATTATTAATAATATTTCAAAAGAGTGTATCCCTTTATTTATTCGGATTCTATCGGGACTGACAGATGATGCAGGCAGGTTCCATCATTCAGCACTTTAAGTAATAATAAAAACGTGATAATTTAGTGGAAAAGAGGCAGACAATTAGTCAGCATACTCCATCCAAAAATTATTGAGCCCGAAAATAGTAACCATTGATTTCCCTGTCACAAGTGTCATACTGACATGAATTTTGAGCCTATCTTAATTTGGTCTTGCCGGTATACATCCGTGATGGGTGCATTATTGACTTGACTAGCAAGCCTACTGGACCACTCATTTCTATGATTTAAAAATCAAAGGAGGTTCCTAAACTGACTGACTTGTTACTAATTCTGTATTTTCTTATCAGATTCTAATTAATTAGATTATTGTGGATGGGATTTGGCCACCAACAACATCTCTCCAGACACTTAACCTTGCTTGAAAATAATATCTCTTTTCCCCCACGTGATTGAAAATGACCTTGTTTGGAATTTAAAAAGGGATTGAAGGGATATATATAAGATGATTGATTTAGAATAACTATAAATGGGTTAGAGTCAAGAATTTGGTTTTTTTTTTTTTTCCAAGTTAGGTTTATTGTCTTACCTTCACCAGTATTGATTATAAAAATGGTTAAATAAAAATTAATTTAATTGTTTGTTTTTCAATTTTTAATACAAATAAATAAATAAAATTTATTTCTAAATTATATTTTATTTATAAGTAATACGTATTTTTAATATAATTTTTTTAAAAAAAATTATTGATAAATGAAGGAGGGAGGGGGTGGAAAATTCCTTTGCTTTTTTATTTTGATTTTTCTCTATCTAAAAAAGATAAAAATAAATATAAATATAAATATAAATAATTAAGACAAATTGGGATAATAATAACTTTTCAAACCTACTTTTGCTATCATTCCCTAATTAATCTTGAAGGAAAACCATCGCTGTCATCCTCTAGTTAATCTTGAAGGAAAAACATTTATATATAATACCTGTATCGGATTAATTCATACAAGAGGATAAAAATGATTCTTACATAATTTACTTGTCCTACATTTAATCAAACTTACATACGTGTGGTACTAAAATTCTTCATTTAATCAAACTAAGTTTTACCTTAATCTTGAAGTTAAAATTAACTAAAGGATATAGTGAAGACACAGCATTGTCTTCTGCCTTCACCAAGACTTATGAACGAAGCACTCAAATCAGTATCAGCTAGTGGAATGCCATATCATGTGAATCCTATAGCTATCATCTAAGCAAGCTACACTAGCTGCAAATATACCACAAAACAAAAATGAAAACAATAAAAAAAATTGCTTCTTGTTTTGAATGTTTTTTTCTATGTTAGAAATTGGGATATTTATTTTCCTCTGTTTGTTAACTCCATGTGTAAGTTTTTTTTCCCAAAAAAAGTTTGCCCATACAAGATGTTATATTGCTAATGAGTTAGATACTAAACTTAAAATGTCAATGCTCAAATTTTAAAAGAACATTATTATAAAAATTTATATAATCAATTAAATTAAAATTTTTAGTAAATAAAAGAAACATACATTTACTTGCAAAAAATTTATTAGGATCTTTTCATAATGCTACATTATAAAATGTTCTAAAAATTAAACATTGAAAACCATGTTATGGAACATGTTAATTGAGCAAATAAAAAAGTAGAAATAAAAATTGTAATGATTCATTTCCTCTCAAATAGATATTGCCCACTCTGGGTTTAATAAGTTCTTACAAATTTAAAACGTACATGCCCAGTTTAAAAAAGTTTTCATATATGATGAAAGAAATATCTTCCCTTATTGAAGTGGGATATCACAATTACCACTTATACATATAAAATGTCATTCTTGTATCCCACGAGATTGTGAGAATACGAACACTCAAAACACTCATTCAAAGTCCTACACTAAGGTTGATGATTAGTTATGCCACTTGTAGTAACATGTTTTCTATCCTGCAGATTTTTTTCAGCTTGACTCAATGAGCCCTCATGGTTTTCAAATATGTCTACTTGATTAAAATGAGTTTACTACATATATAGTGCCAGTAATTTCTTTTCTTAAGTGATGTAAGACATCCAATCAACCTTTGTTCCTCCTCCCATATAAACAATATTATCATCTTGTACCTTGAGATTGTGGGATTAGACAAATAGACACCCTTATGAGGTTAAATAAATAGAGCCCCACATTAGAAATAAGAATTGACTTTAATACTATTTGTAAGGACTCACTTGATCTTGTATGGTTACTGTTCATTTTGGTTCCAATGAGTTCTCATAGTTTTAAAACAAGCAATGTATAAAAATAAATAAAAAATCACTATATATATAGTGCTAAAAAGTTTTCTCTCTCTTTTGGGATATGATATTACAATCATCCCTTGTACAAACACAACATCTTCACTGTGTCTCATAGGATTGCAAAACTACTTAGAACACTCACTCAAAATCTCATTCTCAAGTCAAGGATTGACCGTACCATTATAAGGATCCACTTTCTTTCATGCAAATATTGTCCATTCTAGGCTCAATAGGCCCTCATGACCCTCTATCTAATATGAGAAGATATCACAATCACCTCTTTATATAGATACAATATCCTTATTGTGTCCCATGTGATATATCATTTTACAACAATTTATTCCTTCATGTATAGATATTATTCACTTTGAACCCATGAGTCATTTTGGCTTTAAAACATGTTCAAAAAGTTAAGAGAAACTCATTACATAAATAATGTCAGAAACGTCTTCCTTGAATTGATATGAGATATCATAGTTCGCCTTATGCAAATATATTGTCATCATTCTATTCCATGAGATTAGAGATGACAATGAGACAGATTTTTTTGGATACCCATCCCACCATGCCCCTAATGAGACAGGTTTAAAATTTAAATAAACAGGTTAGGGTTGGGTTTGGAATTTTTTTTTTAAACGTGGGATGGGTTTAGGGCGGGTTCAAGTATTGTCTTGTCCCATCACTCCTCACCCCGATTATATATTGAATTTATTTAATTTAATTTTAATTTTCTATTTTTAATGTAATAATAATAATAATAGAATACTTTTCAATAAAATAAGTTATAAAAATTATATTATTTTAATTATTTATAAAATATATTTATTTTAATGTAATTAAAAAAATTAAACTAATTTTTTTTTAGAAAAATTTAAACTATTTTTTTTTTTTTTTTTTTTTAAGTTAAACGAGATAAGGTAGAATGGGGTATGGGAAATTTACAAATTCATCCAACCCTGTTTAATTTTTTTAATGGGATGAGGATAATAATTATTTTGAATAAAAGAAATGAGGTTGAAATGGGGGCAAGCCGAACTCGCCTCATTGCCATCCCTACACGGGATTGATGGGACCATTCAAAGTCTCACTCTATGAATAGGGTTTTGATAACATTTTGTAATGAGCTACTTTCTCCTATATAGATATTATCTATTTTAGGTCTAATAAACCCTCATAACTTAAAATGAGTTTTAAGAAAAATTACTACATATAGTCAATGTGGGACACAAATGTTATATTTCCTATTTATTATAAGTATAAAATACAATTTGATGTAAACCACTCATGTTATACTAGTAATGGAATTTTATCATTGTGATAATCTATATATAGTTTTCAATATATGATTCATTTTTCCAATTAAAGTAGAAAGTCATTTGGCACTTAATCCTCTTTTTAAAGAAATGTTTTTGAAAGAAATGTTTTTCTCAATCAAAATATAGTAAATCCCATTGAGAGATTCATCATTTGGTCTGAATAACAAATATAAAAGTGATATTTAAAACTTCAAAACTCCTAATAAAATCATGTGCTCTTTATAAATTATAAGTAGTGATTGTGATATCCACTCATGGTTGCTCATGGAGATACGTATAAATACATATTCAAAATCTGTAGAATGCTTGGAGATTTCAAGTGGAAGGTGGAAAACTAATCAAGACTCAAGATAAACCATTATTTTATACTAATATGTTTTGACTACTTGCAATTTGATATAAGCAATAAGTCTCGACCACAATGAGTGGTGGAAGAGCTTTATGGAAGACTAGTTTGAGAGCAAGGGATTGATATGATTTTAAAGGGAGAGATAGAAGAAACTAAAATACTTGAATGATTGTGTGGAAGCATTTCAAAAAGTCCAATTTCTTCAATAATCTTCTACTCTTCTTGACTAGTGATCATAATTCAATTTGAGGTGGAGTCAACTATACTAATTACAATGTGAAGTCATAAAACAAGTTGCAAAACTCTTCTTGGGGCATCTACGTAATGGTGGATCCTAACTGTGAATGCAATAAGCTAGTCAACTTCACGTAATGCCCCCTATCTTTATGTATTAGCTACAAGACAAAAAGGCCTTCCATTTTCAAATCCCAAATTATAATCTCTCCTCTCATTTCCTTCTCCATTCTTTCAATATTAAGGACCAAAAGATAAGACATTTGTGGAAATAAATGGTTTTTAGTGGTTACTTGTTAGGATTTTATTTAAAGTCAACTTACTATATACACTTTATTGTTAGTTATTAGCTAATGACTTGAAAACTTTTAGTTAAATCAGTAACTTAAAACATGACATATATCAAAGTCTTGATTGTGAACCTCACCATATTGTACGTTCACATACAAATTAACCCAAAAGAAAGTCACTCATGAAACCCGGTGTTGGGGCTTTAGTCCAAATCGAGAATTAAATTAGTAATTTAATATAATCAAAGACGTTGTGATGTTCTCATAATTATGGTAGAGAACTTTAAAAGTGGCCAAAACAGGCATATTAATGAGGGATAAAGGTGATCCCAGATGTGACAAATTAAGCTAATAAAAAAGCTTTGGTTATAGTTATGACCCCAAAACCGGATCCGCCATCATTTCTAAGGTGATTTAACATAATCAAAGACATTGTAATGTTCTCATAATTATGGTAGAGAACTTTAAAAGTGGCCAAAACAGGCATATTAAGTAGGGATCAAGATGGTCCCAAATGTGACAAATTAAGCTAATAAAAAAGGTTTGGTCATAATAACGAGCCCAAAACCCAATTCACCATCATTTCTAAAGTCCAAATCAAGAATTAAATTAGTGATTTAACATAATCAAAAGACATTGTAATGTTCTCATAATTATGGTAGAGAACTTTAGAAGTGGCCAAAACAGGCATATTAAGTAGGGGTATAGGTGGTCTCAAATGTGATAAATTAAGCTAAGAAAAAAAGTTTGGTTATAATTATGAGGCCAAAACCCAATTCACCATCATTTCTAAGGACAAAAAACAAGGTGGGTCAGGCGGATGGGCCGCCGGATGAAAGAAAATGGGGAGCAGCAGTTACAAGTGAGGTAGGGAATAGTACAGGGGAGAAGGCAATCAAGGTGTAGTAATGGAGTGAGGTGGGGTTGGTCACAGTGTCATGCAGATTAGAGGGATCTCATTAGTTCTCTCCGAAGCAGATCCCTTAAAACAAGAGAAGAGGCCCCAATTTTGGTGGGTTGTAACCCTACAGCTATACTTAGAAAGTGAGTGCCATGTTGGGACAAATAAAGTTCACTTTCTCTCATTATCCACTACCAGTTTCTCTTACTTCTTCCATTATTAGCTGGTGGGTCTGGTGGAAAATCTGGATTTTTATGAGAAAATGGGGTTTGGTTCGGCTTGGATTTTAGACAAAAGAAGGTTGGGTTAGATGGAAGTGGCCTCAAAAAGAGGTCAATTTGCAAAACAAATGCCCCTCAAACATCATGTCTTCGCGTTTATTTTTTCTATAATTGTGAGTGTGTTTTCCATTTCTATTGTGTCGACTAACCCCAAAACCCTCGTTAGGGTTTTAGTAAGAATAATACATGGCACAGCAGGCACGCTGTACTGGGGGATGTACCTAGAAAAGCTCCGGTGGATCATACAAAAGAAGGGACAAAAACATATGTAAGGCAAAAAAATTTGAATCTCGTGTAGAACTAGAAAACACAAAGTATGACTCAACCCATACATGAATGGTTAACTAGCTTCCTTTGAATGGGACAGACTGGGCATTCTCAGCTCCTGTGGACATCGACAGGCCAGGATTCCATTTACTGAACACTCTAAAATCAAACAAGACTGAATTTGATATAGAGGATTGAACAATCATAGACTTTCAAGCTACTCAAGATTAATAAAAAACCTATCTTAACGATTTGTCCAAATCAACTTGTGATCTATTTTGAAATATTTGACAAATATGAACGTTTTTACCTAATCTCATTTACTAATCGCTTTATTGACTTGCCTTTAACCAGTTGCGTATGTGTATAAAGGTGTGTAAATTAATTTCAATCTAAACTAAATTACTTTAATTAACGTTAACTTATTTTTCAATACACAATACCCATCTTAATTAGTGTAGATGAAACTCTAGTATGAAAAACCTTTTTTTTTTTGGCTAATTTGAAGATTCTACTCTAAGCTTGAGAGTATCATATATCTTTCGTAAATCATCTTCATCTTCATTTTCATAAATATTTTTTATTTCTCATATGCTCAAACTCACAAAATCTTTTATTTTTTTAATTTTTGAAAACCATCTACCTCTTCTCAATTTTGGCTTTTTAAAATCTCATCTAATATATCTTCTCATATTGAGTTATATCTCACCCACATTTTTTTCTTTTCTTAACTTTTATGTGAAAAATTATCATTTCATAAAATCCCCAAAAGGCCCAATCCTTTGTAAGGGTCACAAAGTTTAAAATGATTAACACAACATGATTAGAATCCAACTGTTCCTTTATAAATTTTGGTTGAATATATATATATATATATATATATATATATATATATATATATATATATTCATATTTAGAGTAAATTCATGTAAATATATATTACTTGTTTGATAAATATGTTATTCTATATCTTTGACCAACTTATATTATATAAATTTGATTTAAATTGATATATGTGATAATAGTGATAATACTTTTAACCTATTTAATTCATTAAAAATTTGATTTTGAATAAACAAGTCGAAGTAAAATCGTAAGGTTAATTATATAAACTCATACAAGATTTAATTCCATTTGATTATTAAACAATACCTAATCATGAAATAGGTTAAATAGGTTATAAAATGTATTGTTGGTTTAAAACTTAAATACAATATGAAAATGATGCATCAACACCATTTGTCACCCCTTTCATTAATTTATCATCAGTGCACCTCTTCCATCAATACCATTCTCTTCTATTCTTCCCATAAAAAATAATTACAAAAGCTAATCAATGCTTTTAACACCAAGGTTATTTCTGATAGGGACATGCATCCTTAAGGGCATTGTCCCACCGCGCCTGCCATTGGCATAAAAGCAGTTCTCGACACCATCTCCGACCTCAAAATGTTCATTTTGAACACCATAAAAGCGGGCTTCAATGTATGTTTCAAATGAGGGATTGAGAATTGCTTCACATGGGAAACCATTTGAAAATGAATAGGATATTGAGAATCATATTCACTTTTATTAATTAACAAATCAATTTCCAAAAATTATGTTCAACTCTTTAATTTCATTCATTTTGCCTATCATGTTCTTCAAGTAACTGTGCTTGTTCTTCCTTCATTCTCTTTCATTTTAATTTTTGTTATTGATTATTCAATAGTGTTGCTAACCTATCATATTTTTGTTGCCTTTTTATATTTAAAAAGTGATTTAACTATGACTCTCAAAAGTGACATCATGAGTTAACATGTTTCAATCATAAGACGCGTGAAATGACTTTTGAGGAGTAAAAAACTCTTTTTTATTTTATTTATATTTTTAAAGATGAATAATTTTTTTTATATTTATCTAATTAATTTTATTTAAAGAGTTTATAACTTAAAAATATCTCAATATAAAAGTTAGAAAAATGTTACTTCTTAACAAAGCTTTATCTTGATTTATATAAAAAGTTATTTTATATTTAGTAAAACTTTTACAATATTGATATTATTTTTTGAAAATCATAATTTTAACTTCAACTTCAACATTGGGTTAAAAGAAAAAAAGGGAATTATCTTAAAATTTCTCAACATATTGATAGGGGATATGACTTTGGACAAGACAAAAAATCGAGATATTGATTGCTTTTAGTATAAATATTTTGCAATTAATTAAGTTTTTTAGGGAAGATTTGTTAAATTAGGTTGTGATGTTGATTAGGGTTCAAGAAGAGATGAGGTTAAGAATAGGAAGAAGTTTAAAACAACATTTCAAAGGGAAAATATAATTAAGTTTGGTGATGTTGATAAGATTATGAGAGAAATGAGTTTAAGAAGTAAAAAAGAAGAATTTAGAAGGTAAAGCATGCATGTTTGAAGTGACTTCTTTCCATCATGATACAAGAAAGGGTAAAAATATCATTTTGAGTTTTTAATTTGTTTAATCACAATGACAAAGAGGTTAATATAGTATTTTGAAGTAAAGGTAAATTTTGTAGTGTAATATTTAGATCTGTCTAATAATCCAAAATTTAATGAAAGGTTGTGAAATTTGAGGAAGGTCATATTATGTATAAGGAGGAGAAAAATTATCCTTAATCAAAATAATTTAAGAATAGACAATGCAAGGTTAAATTGAGAGTTGTTCATTTAGGTTGGAAATTGGACCCAACATTATCCAATTTCATCTGTGCAAGAACCTGAATTCATTTCTACCACCTTGACATGGATAGTCAAATTCTAGCTAACAACATAAGTTTTGATGAATCAGGCTTGGTTTGAAATTTGTTCTGAAAAATAGTTTTTATTTTTAAAATAAAAATAAAATTTTAACTTAAAAAAAAAATATTTGAATAATTTTTATTTAAAACAGTTGTTGAGAATTTATTATCAAAGTATATTGATTTTTGAGAACAAATCCGAAACGCCAATAACCTTTACATTCTACATAGGTGTATTTTCACAAAGAGTAAATTGGTATATATATAAGTTTTTAAATGAAAATTTGTTTTTAAAAACAATGGATTATTGTATTTAAAAACTATTCTAAAACACTATATATATTTTTCTTAAACGGGCCCTTGTTTATTATTACTAATTACTTTGAATATTTAAGTGATCAGAAAATCAAGTAACTCCGGTGCAATGTCAAGGGTTTCCTTCTTTATATATTTATGCATAACAAGGCAACGACATCACACCAACCTCAAAGCTATAGTATTTCTTGGATCCATGCAACTACCAAACCATAGCATAGCATAATTAAACATAACCATATACATGTAGCCAGGCTTCAGGTACGGTATTCTTCCTCATTTTTGATCTTCAAATGCTCTATGTACCATTTTCCATCCAGCTTACGGGAGACGAAATCCTTGACGTATTTTTCCATGCTTACTTATTTGAACAATGACGGATTGTGAGGATTTATCAGACTGGTTGCAGGTTTAATCTGAGCTGAGGATTTGGGGTTGAAGAACATGGCAATGGAGATCCTCTCTTTTGCTGCATTTACTGTTGCCCGGTGCTCTATGCTAGTGTATACCCCGTTGCTCAGAATCTGCAAAATAGGAAGACGCGGCAGTTGGTTAAAAAAGTGGAATTTTTTCTTAAGTTCTACTCATTATTTAGTGTTGTGTGTGCCTTCTATCTTCTTTTCTTTTTTCTTTCCCCTGTTCTCCATATTTGATTCCTAAAAATAAAACGAGACAAAAAAAGCAAGAAAATAAAAAATAAATTTAAAACTAATAAATTATTTTTATATATTAATTTAAATTTATTTTACTTATTTTAATTCTTAATATAAAAATTAAATGATTTAAAAATATATAAATTTTTAACTAATTTTAATTATATTTTACTTTATTTGGCTATTTTTAGAGCACAATAAAAAAAAATTACAATCATAAGTGGAAGCTTATGTTCTAATAATTAAACTCATAATTCCTAAAATCTATTTAAAAGGTGAGAGAAAAAAACAGAAAGAAAGAATGAAAGAACAACTAGGCTTTTTACATGATCCAAGCATATACGGAGCCTACATTCTAATAAACCCATAATTATTAAAACCATGAAGCATGGACTGAAAATGATATTTAATTAAAACAGAAAAAATTAAGTTTGAAAACGGTAGCTACGGTTTCCAAAATGTAGAAAGGAGTATGTGGGGAAACCTCGAGAATGTCTCCTATATTCACAACAAGTGCATCTGGAAGGAAGCTCACAGGAATCCAAACCCCATCCTTTTTAATTTGGAGACCATCCACTCCATTAATCTGGAGAAGGATAGTGATGCCGGTAGCATCAGAGTGAGGCGTAAGCCCCATAACCAGCTCTGGTTGTGGGCATGGAGGATAGTAAGTCATCCTCACTGATTGCATCCCATCCTCAAACAACTCTTCCATCTCTCCTTTCTCCAACTTTAGAGCTTTGGCCATAAACCCTAGAAGTATCATCGCCAGTTTCTGCAGCTCCGCTAAGTAGCATTCCAAGCTATCCCTGCAGTTAAAGAAGAAAACATATATAGAGCTGAAAGAAGAAGAAGAAGAAGAAGAAGAAGAAGATGATGATGATGAGAGAGAACCTTAGCGATGGGGGGAGCTCTGGTAATAGATACGGCTTCCTTGTATGTATAGGGTTGGTTGTCATATAAAACCTATCACCCCAGTCAAGTTTTTGATCTTCTGACCGGATCGGGGAAAGCCCATACCCTTCAAAATCCCCGGGCCTCATCTTGTATTTTATTCTCTCTTCCAAGGGAAGTTTGTAAAATTCTCCGATCTCAGATTTCAGTTTCTCCACAAGTGAAGAGCTGACTCCATGGTTCACCAACTGCGCATCCATGAACACACATGTTAGTTTCTGTATTGTTATTTATTATTATTATTTTTTCATATTGGATTTAGTTTAATATATATATATATATATATATATATATATATATATATATATATATGTCATGCAAGGTGCAAACAGATTATAGGGGTATGCTTTATACAAAATTGTAATGAATATCATATGTGCCAAATTATTAATTTCCTAATAATTTTCTGTCGCCCCACATCGTCCTCTTCATTTGCCTGGACACATGAAACTAGATTTCATGCAAAACAAAACAGCCCTTAAAAGTTCAAGTGCTACATAGACAAATGATTAAAGATTATTGATTTTGAGAGAAACCTGAAAGAAACCCCATTCTTTGCAAGTTGAGTGCAACTTCTCTAGCTCAGAATCTGCGGTTTCACTCATGATTAAATGTTTCATGTTAATGGTGGGAAGTAGTGGCAGGGGAGTGCTGGCTGAGAGAATTGGAGACTGCGGATCATCCAGGATAAAGGGCTGTGGGACTGCAGGGATGGGCTCTTTGATGAGCTCCTGAACACTTTGTACAGGAGCAGCTCGAAAGCTTGGAAACTGTGTTGATGCCATTGTTAATTGACCTAATTTCAGTGACCTATTGAGCCATCTTAAGGTGGGTATTTATAAAGCAAATATACTTAAGGGAAAGAAAAAGAAAAAAAAAACAAAACCTAAAGCAGCAACAACAATTGAACCGTGTCAAACCACTGTTATTCACGTTATAACTTCGAGGCTACTCCAAAATATTACGAGAAGCATAAGGTGTTGTTTGGATATATTTACTACTTTAATCTATTTTTAAAAATAGAAATAGAAGAGTTTTTTGAGATTTATTTTATAAATTCTGAAAATTATTAAACAAATTTTTATTGTCTCAAATTTTAAAAATTATAAATTTATACTTTTTATATAAGCATACCATATTATTTTCTAATTTGGAAAACAAAAAATTAGAAAATATATCTCATCAATCACTCAAGTTAATTGTCACGGCCATCTTTGATGAAGATGGTCCTTGTAGAAATGTAAGACTCAGCGCTCAAGGAATATTTTTCCATGTCTGTAAAACATGTGAAGGAATATTTGTTTTATGATACCAAAACAAAAATATAATAGTTAAATAAAAGACATGCGATGTTTCAAGACCTAGTACTTGTATTTATTTTTGTCATTTATAATATTTTTTATCCCATAGTGAAATGATATCTCTCATCCGTTGAAGTAAACATGATTGATAGGATCACGTCAAAATCTTATATATCTTCGTATGTAATTTATTTATATTCTTCTATTAACAGTGTTCCTTAATGGAACCACCAAAGTATCCTAACTATTAGGCAAGGAGCTGAGATGTAACAATGTTTGTTACTCATCCTAAACATCAGCTTTGGTCTCTTTAGAAATATGATGAAAAATATTGTGTCAACCCAGTATTTGATTGTAGCAACAACCTTGTATGCAATATTTCCCAATCATCATCACTCATTCCTTTTGGTTTTGTCATGCCTTTAACAAGCTTAAACAAATTTTTACAATACAACAAATCCCACATTTTCCATTTCCAAATAGAATAATTCGATGACATTAATTTTATCATCCCAAACAAATTTTGCTACTCCATTTCAACACACACAATTCTAGCCAATCTAGCTTTAATACCACTTGTTTGGAAAACTACTTATAATAGTACCTAGCAACGGAAATCTTTTCCCTCTTTGTGTGATTAAAATGAGATTTCAAATAAATTCTAGCAAAACCAATATCATAAAATATGTCAACCAAAAGCAACACAATAATAATAAATAATACAAACACAAATAATATATAGATTTTTACATGGAAAACCCTTCAATGTGAAGGAAAAAACGATAGGGTCATAGTACGTTGTCGACTTCCACCATGTGAAAACAATGGGTTTACAAAGTTTCTCTCTAAATAAGACTAGAGGCTCACAATCATCAAGAAATACATCATTCTTGGCTAACAATAATCTTCATCATCAATAAAGATGGATATCTCAAAATTACACCAATAGTAAAGTGTAGATCTCATTAAGTGGGTATTTTGGGCGAACACCTTAGAGAGATCAAACGGAAAATCAAGCCCAATAGAAGTGAGAAACTCATCACATGGGTTCACCACATCAAATTTGAGCTCAAACCAACATCGTTTCACTACCTAATGATCTTGCACAAGTTTCACACAAACCCTATTTTTCTCTCCCACTCTCTCGGCTTCTCTTTCTCTATATCATGCACTCCCCCCCCCCCCCCCCCCTTTTTTTTTGAAGGCAATTGGGCTAAAGCCCATTTATGAGTCCAACCCACACATGGGACAAACAACCTAATATTGAAAACACCTTTCAAACAGAGCCTAACTCTTTCTCTTCAAATGTGTGCAGTAAATTTGCAAAGTAGTTATAATATTTCATTTCCAACAACAAATTAATCATGCAAACAAAATACTAATTTTATTTAGGGCTAATTACTACTTTTGGTTCCCTTTAATTTTGAAATCTAAATATACAATGAGAGTTGCTATTGCACAATAACCAGTATGGGCTCTTGGGACAAATCATGCACTAAGAATACAGATAACGGCTTTGCAGATAAATACATGTTCATGGGGAGGTGCATAAATAATATTTTTAGTTGGCAAGATGGAGATTAATGGGCATTTCTTTTTGACAAATGAAAAGGAAATGAAAGAGAGTATATGATAGCTTCCTAAAATTACGTATCAAGCATATGAAAAGTGAGGACTTGATGGAAGTACTCCTCAGGGACACAACCACGTGAGCTAAAGAAAGATATTAAATCTAGGGAGAATTACCCTTAAGGGTAGGCTAGGGAAAAATATGACCGATGAGGGTGGGTAAATTTGATAATTATTGTAAAGGGTAGGGTAAAATTATGATAATTCCTCTAAAGGCCTTATTTTGTTTAAATGCAAATACTATCCTTAATAAGTGAAAAGCAACAGCAAAGTGAAAAGCAACAGAAAATAAAAAAGAGTTTTCTTTAACCTACCTAGAGTTTGTTGGTGTTATAGAAGAAAAAAGGGAAAGGAAAAAGGTCCAGCACTTCAGGTCATTATCTGCAACCGTTTACACAAAACTTATTTTTTTTTTGTGTGAATCTAGCAAGAAATCCATTAAAGGTTAGTTTTTTTTTTTTTTAAATACAAAAAAAAACGTCAGTTTATGGAAAAATAAATAAATAATTTAAAAATCAGATTGAATGATGGAAAAGTTAATAATTTTAACAATGTAGCTGTAAGATATTAGATCTGAAATATTGAATGAGGTTTTGAGAAAGAAATTACATTTTTTTAAATGTTATTTAAATTTATTATTTTGAATTTTTTTTTATATTATTTTGGTCATATTGAATATGTGTTTTTATTTTTAATTTATTTTCTGGGTGGGTTGTTTTTATTTTGGTCATATTGAATATGCACTTTAGTTTTGTTGTTAAGACTTTTTGACATGATTGAAGAAAAAATGTTCTCAGTTGTTTCATGCTTGTTTGGGACCACTTTGTCTTTTATTATGAATTTGTTAAAGAGTTAAGATCACTATATTTTTGTTATAAATTTGTTACCTCTTTGTATAAGTATTATTTTGGTATGATGAGTCAAATGCCTAGTAGTTTGAGGTGTGTAAAAGAACCATTATTTCAGTTATAAAGTACAAGTACAATACAAATGCAATATAGTTACAATGAAAAAACATTAACATTATGATACATTACAATATACCAAAATGACAAAATATTGAATTATTTTTTTACTGAATTGGCATTTCTAGGCTATCATGTTGTATTCCTATCATAAAACATCCTTGCAAGTCAAAATTATATATATATAAAAAAAAAAACAACAAAAATACACTATTGTAATTTCAATACATGAAGTTGTTGATGATAATCCAATGATGGATAAAAAAAAATCTATAAAATTAATTTTTTTTATATAAAAATATAGAGGTGTAATAAAAATACACTACAATTACAATACAAATACAATAACATTACGATACATTACGATAAGGTAAAATTTTGAAAATGTTAAATTTCTTATGAAACTGGGCAATTATGGGTTCTTTAGCATATCCCTAATGTGTATAATATACAACAAATATTGTTATTTATTATATAAAATATGTCTCAATTGATTATAATTTTCATTTGTTTATTTTGTATTCGTTGTAAAATTTTCATTGATTGTAATATTGTGAAATAGATTGATTTGATTGTCGGTGAAAGAAGACGTACTTCTGAATTGGTAAATGGACTTGGAAAATTCCATTTATGGCTACCTTCATGAAGGAGGGGAGATTGTACCTAAGGAGGATAAACAAATACAATACAAGGGTGGGCAACAAAAAGACATGTACATTGGACAAGGGATGTCATATGCTGAATTTGTTTCAAAGGCATGTGAACGATTGGATATTAATTGCTAATTCAGCATATGACATTTTAGTGGATGGGTGCCCTTGGAGAATAACTGCTAATTCAATAGGCACAACCAAAATTTTGAAGGTTAACATCTTCATTGATGTACACAATCATTGTGCGGATGTTGAGTGTTCAAGCCAACCTTCAATGCGGGGAATGAGAGGTGCTCGTGTCATAGAGCAAGAAATAAGGGCAACCCCTCAGTATTTGCCCCATCAAATTTGCAAAGACTTTAGGAGTCGGTATGGTGTTTCATTGAGTTATAAGCAAGCTTGGACATACAAAGAAATGGCAAAAGAGAGAATATATGGTCTTCCAGAAAACTCATATATGTTGTTGCCATGGTTATGTCAGAGATTGGTAGACATTAATCCAGGGACGATTGCTGAATGTAGCAGACAAGATGGACATTTTTGGCAATTGTTCATTGCACATTCTTTTTCAATTCAAGGGTTTTTAATGGGTTGTCGACCTGTTATTGCAATTGACTCAACTCATTTGAGTGGACCTTATAGGGGCTCCTTATTTTCTGCAACAGCTTATGATGTTGATGATGGCATGTTCCCAATTGCATTTGGTGTTGTAAGTTCAGAAAACTATGAGGATTGGCTATGGTTTTTATAGAAATTGAAGGGCATACTTCAAGATAAAGAGGTAGTCATAATATCAAATAGGCATCAAGCAATCCTTCGTAGTGTTTCTCAACTTTTTGGAGTAGAAAATCATGCATATTGCTATCGTCATGTGAAAGAGAATTTTAGTAGCTATGTGACGAAACATAGTATGAAGGGAAAAAAATGTAAAATGGATGCATTGTTGCTACTTGATAATGTTGCGTATGCTAGGTTGGATGATGATTATGTTGTAGCCATGGAAAAATTAAAGACATATAACAGTGACCTAGCGAAGTGGGTTGAAGAGAACAGTCCACAACATTGGGCAATGTCAAAGTTTGCCAAAAAACGATGGGATAAGATGACAACTAATCTTGCTGAATCATTCAATGCTTGGCTGAAGGAGGAACGTCATTACACAATTTTCAACTTAGTAATGACACATATGGATAAGTTTGCTCATCTAGCATGTTATCATATGGGTGCTACAGAAAATTGGAAAGCTCCAATTGGCCCAAAGACCGAGGAAAAGTTGTTGGAAAACATTATAAAGAGTGGGTCATTGCCTGTATATCCCTATGTTGGTGGTGTGTTTAAGGTATTCAATATGAAAGTATATGTAGACGTGAATTTGAGAGAGCGTACATGTACTTGTAAGGCTTGGCAAATGGCCGGAATACCTTGTGAGCATGCATGTGCAGCAATACGCCAGATGAAACAAGATGTTTATGAATATGTTGACTCATATTTCAAGCTTCCAATGCAAGAGTTGATATATTCTGGACACTTTAATTCAATTCCAAATCACAATATGCCTATAGTTGATGCTGATGGATGTGTTCGTGATGCTCAAGGTCACTTATATCCTTCACTTAAACCTCCATGCTCAAAACGACCACCTGGAAGGCCTCGACACCATCGAATAAAGTCTCAATTTAGTTCAAAAAGGCTTATCTTCTGTTCACGATGTCAAGTTGCAGGCCATAATCGAGCTTCATGCAAAAATCCATTACCCGCTCCATGATTCTAGTGTTATGCTTGTATGGTGGCATGCTACTTTTTATCTTATTTTGATTGTGATGATATGTGTGGTTTATGAAATTAGAATCTGTAAGAAATTGTTATGGAACTTACTTATTTACTTGATTGTCATGACAAAGATGTTTGTATTACATATGCCACTATTTTAGACTTATGATCTTATCATTATTTAGGGTGGTTTGTAACCATGTTTTTAATGTTATTTTGAAGATCATTATCGACTTTGTACATGTTCATTACATTTGTTTAACTTGTTTTCCATTGAAATACAGGTTACATCATGGCATCTTCAAGTGCTTCATTTAGAAATATAAGAGGTAATACTAGAAATGGTGAATATCTACTTTATCATAACTATATGTGTAAATGTTCACCCAGACAGAGGGCGGCTGTTAGAATCTCTGAATCAAAGGATAACCCAAATAGGTTATATTATTGTTGTCGATATGCAAATACTAGAGATGACTGTCATTTCTTTCAATGGGCATTCCCGGAAGGATATGGTGATGGCAACACCTACCAAGAACCAGAAGAGGTTGTTCAAAGAAGAATTTATGGCGTGGATGAAGATTTTAAACATATTTTAACAAGAATTGAGTTCATGCAGAAAGTAATTCTAGTAGGACTACTTTTATTTTTTGTTCTATGTTTGAAAATTGCTTAATCATACACTTACTTCATGTCTATTAAGTTTTGGATTATATATATAATGCTTAATTGTATTGTACTTTGATGTATTTGTATTTGGAGTTATTTGTAATAGGTTATTTATCTCCATTATGTGGACTTGTATTAGATTTTTAATTATAATAGTTCACAGTTTTGCCTACATTTTTAATTACATTTACAACATAAATTCACTAACATTACGATAAAAAAACACTAACCGTATGATAAATTACAACATAAACTAACAATGCAATTTTTTGACTAAATAAAGTCCAATTTCTTAGGTTGATTACCAATTTCTTATATATAATGGTTCAATAATTTTTTTTTTGTAACCTCAAATTAGAAATGTCTTCTTAGCTTTGATAATGAGCTGTTGTATTTAAAAAAAAAAAATAATTGCAACAATCTGAAAACACTATAGAATAAAGTTATTCATAAACTTATTTGCCTGTAAAAATAAATTATATTAATTTTTTAATTTATTAAATTAAAATCTATTTCTTATTTTTCTATTTTTTTAATAATTTTTTTCGTTGAAATGAACTCAAAATGGTAGCTTTTACCATGCAAAACTAGAGTGTAAAATCTTTTGTCATTTAGTTATAAAGACTTTGAAATACTTGAAATTACTCTCTTATAGGTTTCTTGAAAAGGTAATATGTTTAATAGGCATTTTTTTAAAATAAGATAAAAAGTAGCATGCAGGGCAAGGAATAATTATGCTCTCTCTATTTTTTTTTCTTTTGGTTTTGGCTGTTAGTTATGAATGAAATGGATGGGCACAAAACTTTATCTATGATGAAATGGTAATCATGCAATTTTGTGCTTCTAGGGTCATTTATAAAAGAACCCTATGTGAAAAAAAATTACTACAGTGAATAAGTGATTGTGCAATTTTATGTTGTTGGAGTTATAATAATAGACCTCATTGTGTGTTTATTTTATGGGTTAGATTTCTCATTGTATGAAAATATAATTATGAAATCAATCTCAGATTTTGGAGTTTGGGAAATGATGAGAGATTCAAACAGGTTAGCATAGGCTTAATGGTTTTTTTGCCATGCTGAATATTTTTTGCACGTTAGTCTGATCCCAAACTTTGTGAAGTACAACAAATATGATAGTCTTTTTGTTTTGTTCTTGATGTTGTTATTTCAATTCTGCTTTGGCATAAAAATAAAAAAAATTGATCACCCAAGTAGCTGAGCTAAGTTATCCCAGATTGGCCTATCATTGATGCGTTGGAGTTATCAATGTGTGATATCATTTTGATACCATGGAGTTTGGGAAATGATGAGTTGACAGTGCAATGCCTACATGTGGACCTTCACCCGATCCATCGGACCGGCGCGACTCGCTATTAAAAGAAAAGAAGGAATGAAAAAGTTGAGTTCTCCAGTTTGAAAAACCCGTCCCCGATGAGGAACGGTGTTGTATGGAGTCGCCACTTACTTTTTATTTTTATTTTTTAAAATGGGGAAAATTAAGTAAGGACCAAAACCCTAATGACCCCAGTATGGAAAAAAAGCGGTCTGCGTAAACTAGATTCTGGGTTCGGGGATCAGGTTACCCATTGGGAAGGTACCTCATGCGAGGTAGCACCTCTCTAGGCCCAGAACTCGGTCTCTACTAATGAATTGGGTATGTGGGAGCATATAGGTCAAAGATGAAACCCTAGGCTAAATAGATGTCATGAATCACACAATCCTAATTGATATTTGGCATGCATATGAATTTAACCAACCAAAACAATGGGTGCGTACCTGTGGTCCCCAGCCATGCGCTGCATAAAAGGTCAGCCAAACACAGATAAATATGTAACAAACATTCAGGATTAAGCCCCATGCATGCATATGATTCAACAATCAAAACCAACGATGCATACCTGTGGTCCCTAGCCATGTGCTACAGCAAAGGGTAAGTCAGCCACGCAACATGTATTCAAAATCAAGCATCAAATTTTGTGCCAAAAAGGAAGAAAGCTAGTTGAGATCAGGTAATGGACTCCCCAAATGTCATATAAATCAAACTAGACTTACCCTGACCACACCACCCATAACTTCAAAATTGCCCATACTAACTGAAATCAGGCACTAACTTAAACCTTCAAGATGGCTCACAAGTGCCCTATAGCAAATGGGTTTGAACCCTAATGGATAAGGGCTCGAAAAAATGCCGAAATCGAGGGCTACCTAAAGTCCTCCAACAGAACAGGTTGATCTAGTTCTCAACTGGTACAACCTATTGATAAGAATTCCCAAATTTTTCTAGAAAACTCCTAAATGAGTAAGGATTCAAACAAAAGAAACGGTTCTCAATTCCGAGCCCGGATGAGTGAGAACCGGACCAAGAAAGGCAGGTGTTCCTCATGGCTGACAGAGGCAGCCAGTTATGGTGCTGAACCGGTTGAACAGGTTCCCAACCAGTTCATCCGGTTGATAAAAAATTCCAAATTAGGTCAGAAAGTTCCTAAGTGATTAAGGAAACAAACAAAAGAAACGGTTCTCAATTCCGAGCTCGGATGAGTGAGAACCAGACCAAGAAAGGCAGGTGTTCCCCATGGCTGACAAAGGCAGCCAGTTATGGTGCTGAATCGGTTCCCAACAAGTTCAGCCGGTTGACAAAAAATCCCAAATTTGGTCAGAAAGTTCCTAAGTGATTAAGGAAGCAACCAAAAGAAATGGTTCTCAATTCTGAGCCCGGATGAGTGAGAACCAGACCAAGAAAGGCAGGTGTTCCCCATGGCTGACAACGGCAGCCAGTTATGGTGCTGAACCGGTTGAACCAGTTCCCAACTGGTTCATCCGGTTGATAAAAAATCCCAAATTTGGTCAGAAAGTTCCTAAGTGATTAAGGAAGCAAAAAAAAAAGAAACGGTTCTCAATTCCGAGCCCAGATGAGTGAGAACCAGACCAAGAAAGGCAGGTGTTCCCCATGGCTGATAGAGGCAGCCAGTTATGGTGCTGAACCGGTTGAACCGGTTCCCAACCGGTTCATCCGGTTGATAAAAAATCTCAAATTCAGTCATAAAGTTCCTAAGTGATTAAGGAAGCAAAAAAAAGAAACGGTTCTCAATTCCGAGCCCGGATGAGTGAGAACCAAACCAAGAAAGGCAGGTGTTCCCCATGGCTAACAGAGGCAGCCAGTTATGGTGCTGAACCGGTTGAACCGGTTCCCAACTGGTTCATTCGGTTGATAAAAAATTCCAAATTTGGTCAGAAAGTTCCTAAGTGATTAAGGAAGCAAACAAAAGAAACGATTCTCAATTCCGAGCCCGGATGAGTGAGAACCAGACCAAGAAAGGCAGGTGTTCCCCATGGCTGACAGAGACAGCCAGTTATGGTGCTGAACCGGTTGAACCGGTTCCCAACCAGTTCAGCCGATTGATAAAAAATCCCAAATTCAGTTAAAAAGTTCTTAAGTGATTAAGGAAGTAAACAAAAGAAATGGTTCTCAATTCCGAGCCCGGATGAGTGAGAACCAGACCAAGAAAGGCAGGTGTTCCCCATGGCTGACAGAGACAGCCAGTTATGGTGCTGAACTGGTTCCCAACTGGTTCATCCGGTTGATAAAAAATCCCAAATTCGGTCAGAAAGTTCCTAAACCATTCATAACCAATCAACAACAATCATGTGTGGCCTTTATTATCCACACCCATGCAATACAATCTTCATATCAAAGGGAAGAAAAGATGATGAGGAAGGAGAAAAACATATGAAGACGAGGAAGATAAATTGTCAACAAAGAAAATTCAGCATGCCTACCTCAGAATCTCCACCAAATATGATCCGTGTATGCCAATGATGACTCCCAAAACTAAGATGCTATCATTTTCCTTTTCAAAGAAACCACAGTGCTGAAGCTTTCCCCCATGCTCTCAACTCAGAAGATGCTCCTAACCTTTTTGTTTCTCTCACTAGCAAAATTTCCCATCTCTCATAAAATGCCAAAAGGTCCTTTGCTCTCCTCTCTTCCTACCTTTTATACTCATACCCCTCTCAGCATTTGAGCCTCCTCGGTTCCTTCCCCTTCAGCACCGAAATCCCCTTCATCAGCATGGGAACCACACCCCTCATTACTTCTCTTAAACTTACAAGGTCAGCTCACTCCCTTCAGCTTTCAGCTTGCTTCACCACCAAGAATCCATATGGATTCATGGTGGGCTGCAAGGAACCCAAACCAAGTCCCAAAATGGACCCACAACATCACCCAAAACCAATCTGGAGCTTACGGGCCTGAGCCATGTAGGATTTGGGCCCCAAAATTACTAGAATTAGTGTTTTACCTCAGCTGACTCAATGAACCGGCTGAACCGGACGAACCGGATGCCCACCGGTCGAACCGATGGAAAAAAATTTTGAAAATTTGACATAATGTTCCTAGAAGAGTAAGGAATCCATGAAAAGAAACGGTTCTTGATTCCGAGTTTGGATGAGGGAGATACGATCAAAACAAGCCCGAGTGCTCCGAACCTCAACATGCCCCTATAAACTCCAACTAAGCTAAAACATCGGGATGACCCCACTTCCTTCCTATAGCGTGATGTGAATGACTAGGAAAATGACCATGGTGACCCTCCAAATTGAACCACATATGCACCACAATGGACCACAGACAAACCCACACGAGGCTCGGACACCGACTAAGCCCAAAAGGGGACCAAGTGGTGTCATATGCGAACGATGGGTGGAGGGATAAATGCCAGTGTCGAGGGACAAAATTGAAGGTCTACACTACAAAAATTCAAAGAAATTTGAAGATCACAAACAAATGATGCCATAACAATAATTATTAATAAATAGTAGCAGCTATGAGTTCCAAACAAATTAGTTGATGTAAGCCAATCTATAAAAAAATATCAGACTAGTAAATTTGGAAATGGAACTCCATCAGACTATAAAAAAATATCAACTACTATAAACCAAAAAAATTACAAAAAATAAGAAAATTGGAATAGAACTTTCATTTCCAAACTATTGCTAGTATGAACTATTCCACCAGCCAACCATAATTTCATAATGTGACTCCATCATGCTTACAATGTTATAGATCAAACAAACTCATAGAATGACTTTTCTCAACTTATATAATCTTAAATAAATCCTCTTTTAGAAACAACATAGCCCAATTGTCTAATGAAACAACATTACTGATCCATAGCCTCGTAGACATTTTCCCTGACTTCATTTTCTGGAGACATTATCAGTTGTGTTAGGAGTTTTTCCCTATACTTTATGACATTTTCCTATACAAAAGAGTATATAATATAATATTAAGAAAAATTCACAATTATAAAAATATATATATATTTTATTCAGCACAATATAATACATTTGCAATTGCACGAGAAAGTCCACCGTTACTTCATAATTGCATAAACTTCATTACAAATATGCCACAATCCGTTCTGCAAATAGTAATTAAGGAAATTATAAGTCAATTGGGTATCAAATTAGTAAATTTATAACCTGATTTGCTTTCCATAGTTAAAGAGGAATACAAATCTTACAACTTACGGATTCAATTGTTGGACAACTTCTGGAACAACAAATTCAAATTTTGTCATGTCCATTGATGGTCTTCTTTCTTAAATCCCAATGACAGTTGACAAAACGTTCACCTTAACACAATATACAATTATAAATATGGACATCTTTAAAAAATAATGACAATGATTCACATAAGTAATTGGACTATAACTATATTTACCAGTTTCTCTATGAAGGCATCCATCCGTTTTTTCCTTCCGTCAATTAATGAATCCAACAACTCGATTCTTTTCGCATATTGGTATGAACAACTAAAAGGAACAAAAAATAAATAAAACAATGATTTTATCAAATTAGTTGTGTTCATGTATTTTCTGCACAATACTTAAAAATATCCAACTACAAAGTACTTTTATTAAACTAAATAAAACCTGTTCATATGTGCACAACCGAGTATTTTTGAAATATTTCCATAAATTGTCACATATGTATTTTGGAGATAAGGAACCCCTTTTGTTTTCCACATCAGATTGTAATAAAAAAATTACAAACCATACATTAGATTAAAACAATCTACGTAAAACAAGAAAACCAATCTATAATTCTTACAACATATCTTACCACAAAGTTTGGAGATAAGAAATGGTTCCTATTTTCTTTATCCATACCATTCAAAATTCGACAATGCATGGTTACAACCTTCATGTAAATTAATGAAAATTAGATATATAGTTTTAGACTAATTTTATCCTAACTTCACATAACTAAATATGAATACCTTATTGTCAACCAATTTTTCGGGTCCCAAGCATTTCAAGTCAAACCTTGTCAAGAAGAAATTGTGCATGGAACATAATATTTGGCTACACATAAATAATTATGATGTTAGAAATTAAAACTAATTATTTCAATTGCCTATCTTAATTGTACCTTGTGTATACTAAATTAAGTTCAACCTTACCTTTCATCACGTGTATCGTCCAATTCATATGCCAAAACTTGCTTTGCTACAGATGAAGACGCTGAAAATTTGATTGACGGTTGTACCACGTATGGTGATTGTAGGGCAGTAGCATGTCGACGTAGCCGATATGAACGTATTGGAGGATGTCTAGTCTCGTAAGGAATAATAGCATTCATCTGAACTTCATCCTCAACTATATGTATAGAAAATAAGAGAAAATAAAATTCATTAATGAAAATAACACGCACAGGAAATACTAGCCATTATTATATACTCATTATTATTTTGATATTAAAACATAAAGAAGCAGAAAGTATACTGCTATGCTGCGCTGCTGGCTGTGAGGTCGATGGGCCTGCATTATCTTCACCATGAGCAAAACAATCATTCAGTGGCGATCCATAAGCTAATTTCAGAATGCATAATAACCAAAATTCATTTTTCCAAAAAAAAAAATTATACAACATTTGCAATTAAATTAAAAGTAATACAAAATTATAATGACTAGTGCTATAAAAATCGTACTACCATGTGGTGGTGATGGGAAAGAATCATTGATATCAGGTTGATTATGACTTCTGCTTTGATGAGAAGATGATGGGGTTTTATTTGTATTATGTCGCTTTGCTAGTTTATCAATTGCTCCTCTCATTATTCGAAGCAATTGGTGAATTTGTCTCTCCGCTGCATTATATTCTGCTATAATTTCCTACAAAATGGTACAAAGTGTCAAATATGTATATTATTATGCATAACATGTTTGGTTTTCCCTTTAAATAAAAGAATAGATGTAGAAGGTTCTCACATCAGTAGTCTCTTCTTCAACTTCATTTACTGGATTACCAGGGTCTTCATGTGCATCTTTCCCCCTTTCATCTTCTTGAACCTATAATAATAAAAAGAAGAATATATAATTTTTATAAATTTATTTTTCAAATATGAAAATAAAAGAAAATGTTGAAAGAAAATTGTCTCTTACATTAGCTAGTCCAAAATCACCATAATCATGCAATTCTACATGCACCCTTTTCTTCATCAAGTCATCAGTCCACGCTGCACATATTGGGATGGTACATGGCACCAACATGGTTGGAATGTAAAATTTATTTACATAAAAAAACTAAAACACAAATATTCCACACATCAATACGTTATTTAGAAAAGACTTGTTAAAACATTGAAAATGATATGGAAACCTTCACATTTAATAAAAAAAGGTATCTACCTATAAAAAAATAAGGCAACCTGTAAACCATGAGCCTTTACCCAATCGAAAATGTCTAATTCCAGCAACCAATGTGTCAAGTATAAATTGACCCCAATTAACATTGATGTCAAAGTCTCCAGCAAGCAAAGTACACCACAACTCATGACTACCATCCAACTTTGATGTTGGAGCAAGTAATGTAGCACATGAGAAGAAGATAAACAATTTTTTGAACTCGGCCATGTCTTCCATTAAAATCAGCCTATCTCTAAGATCTGATAGGTTTTCCATCCTATTATTCCTATTGGTAGGTGAAAGTAGGAGCCTCCTACCAATATATGGAATACCCAGAATTTCACCTACATCAGAACAAGTTATTGGAAATTGCCTTTCTTGTCCTATGTCTAACCTACAGTGGGCTATATTGAAATGAGTTATTATCCATCTACATAAGCTATGCCTTATCTCTGTGGAAGAGAGCTGAAGTAATCCACTAAAGCCAATATGTTGAATTATACTCTTCTTTTCATCACTTAGCTCATCAAGTAGATGTCTAAGTTTTTTGCTAGAGCATCGACTATTTATTTTGACCTCCTGTAAAAGTAAATAAATGATAATATAAAATTAAAATTAAAACAGTCAAATTAAACAACAATGTCAAACATTAATATAGTCAAAATAAAATAATACTAATTAAAAGAATGTTCAAACCTGGTTGTATTGTATTGTTTTTTTCCTTTTATCCATGTATTATACTCCACACTGCACTATAGAATTTATATCAAATAATCAATTGTCATAATTAAATGTATAATGAATCAAGTAATGTTGTAATATGTTGTACTTCTAGTGCAATTGTATTGTAAATGTAGGGCATTTGTATTGTACCCTTATTTATTTTGGTTTAACTACTATTAGTGATCCCAAATAATGTTACATACATGCTATTAAAAACACACAGAGCCATTGTATTAGTGGATAACAAATTTAAGTTGTTTGATGGTAATCCAATATGTACACATTGTTAATGCTCATCATGGCTAACCTTTTAAATCATATATAATTTATACAAACTAGGTACAACATAAATGCATTATACTTACAATACAAATACACTAACGTTACAATATAATTTAATATATTTATGTTTATTTTTTCATATGCTATATCCCTTGGCCATCCAAATGGTGTCTGACAGCTCCCAAGAATATATATTAAATTTGAAAGAATTGAAATGTAGAAAAAGAGATGATATTTTGTTTGCATTAAAAAATAATGTCCAATATACCCAAAGACAATATTGGAAACACAATCCTAAAGAAATAACCTTAGCCATTCACACTACTTAAAAGGTCTATTGTCATACGAATATGAGAATCAAGGACTGTAATAATTCCCCCAAATTAAAATAAAACAAAAGAAAAGAATATGTAAATATTATAATTAATTAAAGACCAAATTTATGAGTTAACTAGTAATTGCATATTATGCCCTTCCATGGCACTGTTTTCCATTATCCTTTTTTGCATGAGGAAATCAGGAAGCTTAAAAAATATTATAATGCAGTAAGCCAATAACATTTGCCAAAATTATCTCTGTGTTATTTTAAAAAAAATAAAATTGAAGGCTTTAACTTTTAATTTGTATTACTTTTTAAAGAGTTTTCAGGAGTTTACGTATTTTCACTTATATCAAAATTCATATATATCATCCAACTATATGTATTAGGAATCCATATAACTATAACTTAGATTTGATTGCCGACAACACTAAATAAATAAGAAAAGGTCTTGCATTTTTTTTTTTTGCTTCCATGTGTTCTAACTTCTAAAGAAATTTTAATGTTTTGTAGGAAGTTGTTTACAATACTTTGTGTGGTCAAATTGTGTGTTTGTGGGAACCAAACCGGAGGACACGTGCTTTCAATTTTTCTTTCTTCTTTTCTTTACTCTTTATTGTTTTCTCAGTAACCAAACAATGCCCTAGGAAAAATCTAAGACTCTAAATTCTTTCATTTTCAAAATTGTTTAAACAAAAGATAAAGTCCTGGAACCATTTTGCTAGTTAAATCCATTTCAGTGAGACAAGAACAATTTAACCTTGGGCCTCAATTTAGTTTGCAACAAATGAAAGGAAATTAAGTATATAATTGTCTCCATTTCCTGGAAGATGAAACATCTCGGCTAAGCCAATTACTTCCAGGTCCCAGAAAATGAGAAACTCAATATTCTAAGACATTAATTTCTTTTCTTTCCTTACCTTTTTCCCACCACCCAAGCAAGCACAAAACCACTCTCGGCCAAAGAAAAGCCTTGCAATCGCCCACCGTTTGGTTCCTGAGAAAACGAAAAGCAAAACAAAAGAAAAACCCTGGTAAGTTGACTTTTTTTTTTTTTTTTTTTTTTCCGTTTCTGGTTTACCTATACTCAAAAATTGAAAATGAAACCCCAAGTTTATTTCTTTTTTTCCCAAATTTTCTCAGCAACCAATTTATTTCCGTTTTTGGGTTTCCCTGCACTCAAAAATTGAAAATGAAACCCCAAGTTTATTTCTTTTTTCCCCAAATTTTCTCAGCAACCAAACAGACCCAAACCCAAAACACCTAGGGCAAAGCATGAAATAAGCAGAATGTAACAAATAAAGATTTGTACCGCTTCTTATCTGAAGGTGGAAACGCCATAAATATACATATGGGGGCTTTGAAATGAAATATTTTGGGGAATTGGGATGGATTTGGAAGGCTTTGTGAGGACTTTACCTTGGACTAGTGGGGCTTTTGTGCAGATCTAGCCTCTGGAAGGTTCTTCACCTCAAGCGGCGGCCTTCGAGACCAATCCGGATTTTCTGTTTGGGTTGGATAAAGGGCTTGCTCCGCCTCCCCCCGTGAAATTGCAGGATCCAACGCCTTCACCCACGGTTCCAAATGTGCTTCCCAAGGATTATTCAGTGAGATCGGATCTAGGATCGGATGATCGCCATGTTGTTGGAGATCCAGTGGTGTCCCCCGCGGACTTCCAGAGGCAGATCCAAATGGAACAATCGTCTAGTGACACAATGGCTGGTTCAATGGTCAAATTCATTTCCGTAAGTTGCAACGTGGGAGCATGCATTTAAGTTGCAACAAAAGTTTCCTCTATTTTAGCCTTGAGGACAAGGTTTTTCTGAAGGGGTAGGAAATGCAGCCAGAGATTTAGTATCTCTCACAATATCATATCACCATGAAAACACCTAGATCATGCGAAAGGGAAGCTTTGACAAGAAGATGCAAAAGGGAAGACATTGGAACGACAGTCTTTTTTTTTTTTTTTTCCAATTCTTTTATTCGTTATAAATTATAATTTTAGAATTTAATTGAGGGTAAATTGGTCTAATAAAAATGTTAGGCCTTCAGAAGAATTATCAAATTTACCCACCCTTCTTGGTAATTTTTTTCCCCAGCCTACCCTTAAGGGTAATTCTCCCTTAAATCTATGGTTTGAAAGAAAATGAAGAATATAGGGAGAATTACCCAAAAGGGTGGGCCGGGCAGAACAATTATTAGAAAGTGTGGTATCTTTTAATAATTCTTGGGGAGGACTTTAATAAGCTTAATATACCAAAACTGCCCTTTAACTAAAACTTTTAAAATTCAAAGCATTTAAAGCACTTCACTTGATTTATCAATACATTTATGGTACATAGGACCCACATTTATTGTAGTTATTGATATTTATATTTTAAATCAAAATTTTGGGTTTAACCCTTACAATTATATATAATTTTTTTATTTAAATTTACTATTTAAAACAAAAATACTTTTAAAAAATATTTTCAAAATATCATTTATTGTTTTTTCCCTTTTTATTTTATTCTAATTTTTAATTTATGAAGAAAAAAATAAGTTTTATAATTATATAATAAAAATGATGATTTTTTCATATATATATTTTAAATTGATAAATTATGTTTTTGTATTAAATTTAAGGAAGATAAAATGTTTAATTTTTCATTCAAATTCTCTAAAAAGAATAAGAAAATGATAAAGAATGTTTAATCATTTTTTTATTTTTATAATAAAAAATTTTAAAAATTTATATGATTTTATTCCTTTGCATAGTGTTTTTTTTTTTAAAAAAAAAAATTCATATAATTTTTTTTTTCAATGTATCGAATGGATGATGTTAATATATTTGATATGTTGAATATTAATAAGGTATAAAAGGTGGTCCTCAAGATTATTACTTTTATTATAAAATACACGCACAACAAAAATATATTATAATTACAATATAAATACACTTACATTATAATACATTACAATAAAACCTAATTAAGAAATTTATGAATTTTTTTATAAAAATGGTAATTTTGTATGATCATATCATATTTCACAATACCTATATCATAATAATTTCTGAAATAAAATGAAATACTAATTTGAATTCACGTAGTTTATATATATATATATATATACAAAAATTATTAAATAATTTTAAAACACTAAATAAATATTGTTAATATATTAATACAATGTGTTAATACCAACAGGGTATGAATAAACATTTTTAGAATTATTACTTTTATAATGAAATATAGGTACAACATAAATGCATTATACTTACAATATAAATACACTATCATTACAATATATTACAACATAATTTAATTTATTTTTATTTAATTTTTTCAAATACTATATTACCAAATGAATAATTATGAGTTATTCCATTTAATAGGTGTGTGTTAGTATATATTATTCAATTGATGAGTGCTGGTAAAAAATAATTATTTATTATATTATGATAACAAAGTTTTTAATTGTATGTTTTATATATAAAACGATATAATAACTTTAGAATATGGTTTTTATTTATGAGATATTAATTTTTTTTTTTACAATGTTCTTTAAAAAATCTCAAGTTTTTTTTAAAAAAAAAAATAGTAAATTTTTAAACAGTTAATTATTCAAAATTGACAACAATTTTTTTAAGCTGAAAAATATACCGTTGATTGCCTATCAACCGGTACTTATCATCATATATGAGTCCTACAATATTTATCAATGTGTACTTATCATCATATATGGACCCCACATGATTTGATAATTTTAATTTATTTATAAATAATATATAAAATGTAAAATTATCCCCTAAAACAGTTGGTAGTCATTATTTTTCTAACCTACCCCTGTGGGTAATTCTCCCGAGAATATATGGCAGTCAAGGGAAGTTACGTTTCATTAAAAGTGATATATACGGCACATGGCTTGAACAGGTCTTGATTGCATAATGGATGATGGATGATGGATGTCGTTTTCTTCTACTTCCGTGTTACACAAGGCAAGAATTTTCTAAGCTTCTTATAAACGTGCTTTATTGCCAATTACTTTATGCATAAAAAGGGACTATGAGGTTTGACTAATTAAAAAAAGGTATATTTTATATGAATTCCTGACTAAGACAGGCCATTCTCCAAGGGACATGTTTAAAATTCACTTAAATAATAAAGCATCATCAATGATGACAGGTTCCAGATTGGAAATCCACCAAAAGGATCGTGAGGATAATATTGTTATATAAAAGTTTCATCAGACGAGCACATCTTGCAGGCATGGGCTTGACAGCAAATCCTACATATGATCGGAGTAAAAATACATGCAACTGAAAGGCATTAATCCCATACACAGGTCTCGATTCATTCGAATCAAGGAAATTAGCCTCCTCTTGAAAGCGAACCAGCTGTAAAATTGAATCTAAATTCTCTCCTTGGATTGATCTAGGGACTTACAAATGACATTGGTCCATCATTCAATAGTGTTTTAAGTAATAATAAACAAAGATGAAAATATAAATAATTATGAATATATCAATATTTGGATTTTATGGATATATCAAAGATAAATTGGTAGATATTTTTAATATAAAATATCAATAAATTAAAAATTGATCAAAATTCATCAAAATATAATAAAATTAGAAATGAAATTAGAAGTATAATATATATTTTAAATTATTTTATTGAAGAAATTGATATATGTATGATATGATCTGTAATATTAAATTTAATTATATCATATTGGTCAATAAAAATATGAATTTTGTAAGTGTACACTTATTATAAAATTAAATTATCACAAATATACTAATTATGTAATTCAAATATATTTTTATACTAAGTTAATTTATTTACGTATATTGAAAACATACTAATTAATTATAAAAATATATTAATTTAAATTCAATGTTATACTAATTTAAAAATGTAATAAGTTAATTTATTTTCAATAGACTATTATTATATTTGAATATTAAAATAAAATTAAATCATTAATTTAAAACTAAATTATTGTAAAAGTACTAATTATATTATTTAAATGTATTTATGATTTTTATTTAAAAATATTGGTACATTTTGGCTCAAAATATTTTTATTTAAAAATATTGATAATTTTATTTATAATTTTATATTTGTCTTATATTTAATTAATATACAAAATAGATTATAAGATAATTAAAATTAATTAATTTATAATAATTTAATTTTTTAATAATATATTTATGATATATTTGATATACCACTGAAATTTTAATGATTTTTTTTTTCCTATCTAGGTCTAATTTTTTGCTTGTATCATTATTATATATGTGATTATCATTATATGATTGATATGTTAACAATATATGATTGATATATTATCAGTATTCATCGATATTTACGTTGGCTGATATATCAATTTTATCTCGTATGTAATTATATTGAACATATATTGTCCATATATCTCCATTTTTTTTTTCCTTGTAATAAAAACGTGATAATTTAGTTAGTGGAAAGGACGCAACTAGTCATCTTAGTCCATCCAAAGACTATTGAGCCGGAAATGATATCCATTAATTTCGCTATCACAAGTGTCATGCTGACATGAATTTTGAGCTTATCTTAATTTGGTTTTGCCGGTACATCCATGATGGGTGCATTGACTTGACCATCAAGTTCGCTGGACCACTCCATTTCTATGATATAAAAATCAAAGGAGGTTCCTAAGCTGACTGACTTGTTACTAATTTGTATTTTCCCATCAGATTCTAATTAATTATTTTACTCCGGATGGCATTTGGTCACCAACAAATTCATCTCCCAAGAACACTTAACCTTGCTTTCTTTGTCCAACTCCTGATTAGTCAAGGAACCCAGATTTTCAAATATTAATTTTTTGTGATATTAAAAATAGAACGCTTAACGTGATTGAAAATGGGCTTGTTTGGACTTTGGAAAAGGATTGAAGGGTTGCATATGATAAAAGTTTACTTGAATATATGTCGAAACGAAACAATGTCTATGTAGAGAGAGAAAGAGGGAGGGAGAAGAAAGATGGATTTTTTTTTAGTATTTAGTTGTCCCTCTTGTCTTTAAGATGACTAATTTAAGACAATTATATACAGGTGAAGAGTGAATTTGAATTTTTTTTTTTTTAAAACTCAAGTTGAGTTTAGGTATTATCTTAACTCACTCCACCGATATTGATTATAAATATATTTAAATAAAAAATAATTTAATTTAATTCAATTTTTTATTATTCTATTTTTAATACAAATAAATAAAATTTATTTATTTATAAATTATATTTTATTTATAAGTTATATTTAACTTTAATATAATTTAAAATTTTAAAAATAATAATTAAAAAATAAAGGGTGAAGTGGGTGTGGAAAATCCCCCAAATCTTTTGCTCTAAATTTTCTCCATCTACAAATTTTTATTTGGACAAAGATGAAAATAAAAGTAAATAATCAAGACAAGTTGGTATAATAGTGACTTTCAAAACTCGTTTTCACTATCATTTCTAATTAATTTTGGAGGAAAAACATCTATACATACATATGCGGAGAAGGTTCATATAAAGGATATATAAAATGATAAATCATCTACTTATCCCACATTTAATCAAACTTATATACGTGGTATGAGCATTCATCATTTAATAAAACTCATATATTTATTTATTTATTATTATTCTAAAAATGATGTTGGATGAACAAAACGTGCATGGATAAGTGTGTCATATAAGACACTATTTTTTATTTAGAGTAAATTGTAGGAACCTTCTCATAGGTAACACTGCACTTATAATTTTGGTATATTGAATTGATCTTTCTGGAGGTTTTGATAAAAATATAATATGGTTATTGATGGCTATTAATGTACCCTCTACTTATTAACAGAATCATGATTAATGTCACTCTCAAATATTTTCAAAATTCATATTTTAAATTAATTTATAAATTAATTTTAATCAAAATCCAATTACTTTAATTAATATTAAATTATTTTTCAATGCATAATAATCATCTTAATTAGTGTAGATGAAGTATTGGGGTTTAGAAAACTCTTGGAAACCACAAAAACGGATTTCACATATTTTATGTTTGATGATGTCGAATTTAAAACTCATCAAAATCCTTTTATTTTTATGGACTTTAATGTATGTACGTATGTATATATGTTTCAAATGGGGAATTGAGAATTGCAACTTCAACTTCAACGGGTTAAAACAAAAAAATAGGGAAGTATAACATATTGATAGAAGATACAACCATGGAGAAGACAGAGAAAAAAAAAATCGAGTAAAATGAAAAATAATTAAGTGAAAATAATGATTGAAGGAGGAGAGGTAAGTAAAAGTACCAAAAAAAAATAATAAGAGGTATTATATGAACTTTTATATTATAGAAGTGTATTTTAGAGTATATTTGATAATAATTTTATAAAATATTTTTAATTTTTTTAATATTTGAATGATAAAATTTTTTAAATATTAAAAATATTAAAAATATTTTCTAAAAATTTCTAGACTCTTAATCAAGAATTTAAAAAGTTTGAAGGATATGCATTACGGGTTTCTATTAGTAAATACTTCAAATCCATCAAAAACATTCCGTTGGGTCACTCCAATAAAATTCTTTATTTTGATTTGTACTACGCGCCTTCACTCTATTACCACACCTTTTTGGTTCCTTTTGTCTTTTGACTTCCACCTTGTTTCCAACAGTTACAAATTGCGGCCTGGATCATTTAACCTAGGATTTTATTATAGGACTTTCCAAATTAGCCATCCATCTAGCGCCAACCTCTAAACTTGGCATCACAGATGACGATATGACATTGTTTCAGGAACACACATGATTCATTTTTTTTTTTATTTAGTCAAAAACCTGCCACTTGGTCTGCCAAATAATTTGTAAATTCCGCACATTTATTATATGGGAAGAAGCTTAGAAAATCCATGCCTCAACTAAGACTTAAATAGGAGAATACGACATGCGTCCATCATGTAACCAAGACCCCTTCAAGGGGTAATTATGAGAGAAAAAAATGATTTTTTATTTTATTTTATTATTTATGATGTTATAATTAAAAATTATTTTCATTTGTAATAGCAATTTTGGTCTTGGCTTGACTGATCGCTGCTTTGTTGTACCAGTTGAAATGTAAACATTAACGGAATAATATAAAAATAAAATAAATTACATATAAAGATACATAAAGTTTTAACCTAATTTAATCAATCATGTCTATTTTCACAAATAAAAAATATCATTTCATTATGTAATTAAAAAAGTATTATAAAGATAAATCCAAATGCAAGTATTGGATCTCAAAACATCCGATATTTTCTCACTTTTTATATTTCAACCTTAAATTATGAACCATTTTATTCCACCATGTGTTTCTTATTTTTTTCTCATATCTATATCTTGATGAGTCATCTTGTTCCATTAAGTGTCTCTTGTTCATCCATGTCCTCTCTCGTAACTTTTTCCTTTCATGACCTAAAATATTTCTATTAATTTTTCTTATTCTATAAAAAATTTGATTACAATTATGAATAAACTTAACAAATATTTTAAATAATCATGGGTCCATCAAGTAATCAAGACCCTTGAAGGGGGTAATTATGAGAGAAAAAAATGATTTTTATTTTATTTTATTGTTTATGATGTTATAATTAAAAATCATTTTGATTTGTATTAGTAATTTTGGTCTTGGCTTGATTGACCGCTAATTTGTTGTACCAGTTGAAACTTGAACATTAATGGAATAACACAAAAATAAAATAAATCACATATAAGCATAAAGTTTTAGCCCAATTTGACCAATCATGTCTATTTTCAGGGATGAAAATATCATTTCATTATGTAATAAATTTTTTTTATAAAGATGAATCCAAATACGAGTATTGGATCCCAAAACATCCGATATTTTCTCACTCTTTATATTTCAACCTTGATCTATGAACCATTTTATTCCACCATGTGTTTCTTATTTTTCCTCATATCTATATCTTCATGAGTCATCTTATTCCATCAAGTGTCTCTTGTTCATCCCCGTCATCTCTCATAACTTTTTCATTTCATGACCTAAAATATTTATAAAAATATTTCTTTATTATTCTATAAAAAATTTAATTACAATTATAAATAAACTTAACAAATATTTTATATAATCATGCGTCCATCATGTAATCAAGACCCCTTCAAGGGGTAATTATGAGAGAAAAAAAATGATTTTTTAAAACATGAACATTAACATAATAACACAAAAATAAAATAAATCACATATAAAGGTACATAAAGTTTTAGCCCAATATGACCAATCATGTCTATTTTCACAGATGAAAAATATCATTTTATTATGTAATAAAAAAAATATTATAAAGATGAATCCAAACACGAGTATAGGATCCCAAAACATCCTATATTTTCTCTCTTTATATTTCAACCTTGAACTATGAATAATTTTATTCCACCATGTGTTTCTTATTTTTCGTTGATTCTATATCTTCATGAGTCATCTTATTCCATCAAGTGTCTCTTGTTAATCCATGTCCTCTCTCTTAACTTTTTCCTTTCATGACCTAAAATATTTCTATTAACCTTTCTTATTCTATAAGAAATCTAATTACATAAATAAACTTAACAAATATTTTATACAATCATCTTTTTACAAAAAGAAATAATTAAAAATTTGAGAAAGTTTGAAACATAATAAATAAAACATTGGGTCATTTGACTATTATATATGTTTTATTTTTTTAACCATAGAATAAATATTTTGTTTTAGTCCACACCATTATGCGGCTCTTGTGGCATGTGTTTGCGTATAATTTTGGTATGTCATTTGTTGAGATTTGTCTTCCATTTGCTTTTGATTAGTAAAAAAAAATAACGATATTCACTGATATATATGTTGCTAAATAAAAAGCATTAGCATGTCAGCCTGGTAAACAATACCATTAATGCCAAATTCGATGAAGGAGTGGCCACTTAATCTTATCGGAAACGTTGTTTACATGGTTTATTTTTGGAAAGCACTAAACACAAGCATGGCATTTGTCATGAGGGCATTTAAGAAAAGTTCGAAAAAGATCTCCCACTTCCTTGACATGTTTTACATACTTGGAAAAAAAAAAATTCTTGAGCACCAAGTCTTACATTTCGACAAGGACCATGTTCATCATTGACGGGCTGTAACGATCAACTTGAGTGATTGATCGGATATATTTTCTGAATTTTTGCTTTTTATTATATAGAAAGTATAAATTTATTCTTTTTACAAATTATTTCTAAAATTTTTAAAATTTAAAATAGTAAAAATTTGTTTAACAAATTTTGAAAGTTATTATCTCGTAAAAATCTTGTATTTTATTTTTAAAAGCAGATGAAAGTAGTAAATATACGCAAACAACACCTTATGCTTCTCGAAATATTTTGGAGTAGCCTAGAAGTTATAACGTGAATAACAATGGTTTGACACGGTTCAATTGTTGTTGTTGCTTTTGTTTTTGTTTGTTTGTTTGTTTTATTTATGTATTTTATTTTTATTTTTTCCCTTCTCCCTTAAGTATATTTGCTTTATAAATACCACCTTAAGATGGTTCAATAGGTCACTGAAATTTGCTCAATCAACAATGGCATCAACACAGTTTTCAAGCATTCGTGCTGCTCCGGTACAAAGTGTTCAGGAGCTCATCAAAGAGCCCATCCCTGCAGTCCCACAGCCCTTTATCCTGGATGATCCGCAGCCTCCAATCCTCTCAGCCAGCACTCCCTTGCCAAAACTCCCCACCATTGACATGAAACATTTAATTATGAGTGAAACGGCAGGTTCTGAGCTGGAGAAGTTGCACTCAACTTGCAAGGAATGGGGTTTCTTTCAGGTTTCTCTCAAAATCTATACACTTTTCTTTAAGTTCTTGAACTCTTAGAGGCTGTTTTGTTGTGCATGAAGTCTGGTTTCCATGTGTCCAGGCAAATGAAGAGGACGATGTGTGGGGCGACTGACAAAATTATTCAGAAATTAATAATTTAGCATATATAATGTCCATTACAAATTTGTATAAAGTAGACCTAGGGTTCGTGCAAACAGATCCCTATAATCATGTGTTCATGATTGCGCAGTTGGTGAACCATGGAGTCAGTTCTTCACTCATGGAGAAACTGAAATCGGAGATCGGAGAATTTTACAAACTTCCCTTGGAAGAGAGAATGAAATACAAGATGAGGCCTGGTGATGTTGAAGGGTACGGGCTTTCTCCAATCCGGTCAGAAGATCAAAAACTTGACTGGGGTGATAGGTTCTTTATGGTAACCAACCCTATACATACAAGGAAGCCGTATCTATTGCCAGAGCTCCCTCCAGCACTAAGGTTCTCTCATCATCATCATCATCATCATCATCATCATATTCTTCTTCTTCTTCTTCTTCTTTCAGCTATATATGTGTTTTCTTCTTTAACTGCAGGGATAGCTTGGAATGTTACTTAGCGGAGCTGGAGAAACTAGCGATGATGCTTCTAGGGTTTATGGCCAAAGCTCTAAAGTTGGAGAAAGGAGAGATGGAATTGTTTGATGATGGGATGCAATCAGTGAGGATGACCTACTATCCTCCATGCCCACAACCAGAGCTGGTTATGGGGCTTACGCCTCACTCTGATGCTACCGGCATCACCATCCTTCTCCAAATTAATGGAGTGGATGGTCTCCAAATTAAAAAGGATGGGGTTTGGATTCCCGTGAGCTTCCTTCCAGATGCACTTGTTGTGAATGTAGGAGACATTCTTGAGGTTTCCCCACAGACTCCTTTCTCTCTTTCAGAAAATAAAATAAAATAAACTAGAAAATGCATGCTAAATGGAATCCCCATATACGGTTTTCAAACTTAATTTTTTTTGTGTTTTAATTATTAGAACATAAGCTTCCACCATCGATGACAATAATTTTCCTGTGTTTGATTGTACTCTACAAATAACAAAAGAAAATAAAATATAATTAAAATTAATTAAAAATTAAGACATTTTTTAAATTATTTATTTTTTATATTAAATATTTAAAATAAGTGAAATAAATTTGAAGTGATATATAAAATTAATTTATTGACTTTATTTTTTATTTTTTCTATTTTCCCTCTCATTTTTCTCTTTCTTGCATTTTCCTTCAAATTTTCTAAAAAGGGAAAACAAAAGAAAGAAAATAAAAGGCACACACAACACTAAACAATAAGTAGAACTCAAGGAAAAATGCCCCTTTTTTAACCAACTGCCGCGTCCTCCTATTTTGCAGATTCTGAGCAACGGAGTGTACACTAGCATAGAGCACCGGGCAACAGTAAATGCAGCAAAAGAGAGGATCTCCATTGCCATGTTCTTCAACCCCAAATCCTCAGCTCAGATTAAACCTGCAGCCAGTCTGATAAATCCTCAAAATCCGCCGCTGTTCAAACAAGTAGGGATGGAAAAATACTTAAAAGATTTCTCCTCCCGTAAGCTGGATGGAAAATCATATTTAGAGCATATGAAGATAAAAAATGAGGAAGCATAAAGTACCTGAAGCCCTGCTACATGCATATGGTTATGTTTAAGTATGGTATGGTTTGGCAGTTGCATGGATCCAAGAAATATTATAGCTTTGAGGTTGGTAGTACTGTTCCTATCTCATTACGTACACTTATCGAATAAGTTCTGTAAAATAAAGATTCCCTGTAGCAGGTTGTTGTGATGTTGTTTCCTTGTTATTCATAAATAGTATTGTATAAATATACAAAGAGGGAAAAAACTTGTCATGATTAAAAAAGCTTGTTTCTACTATTATTTTGCAGGGGCGTTTATTATTATTTTTATTACCTTTTTAGTTGGTAAATGACAAATATTGAATGTAAAAGGTTGAAAAATAATGATTACTCTTTATCATATCAAATCAATACTTTTCATGATAAAAATAAAGAATTAATGAAAGGAAAATATTAAGACATGGTGGTGGTGGTGGTGGTAGCACCCACCAAACAAAATATAACTATGAGATTTATATCATTAAACAAATATATAAATAAATTAAATTAATATATAAAATATAAATAAATTAAATTAAAATATGACCTAAAAATATAATCATAATACCACTTAATTAATAGTGTCTTTTCATATAAAAAATATACACTTGGGTATTGTAACCATATCTTTATTAAAATAAGAATTATTCTATTAATGAAAATTACTTGTTATTTAAATTTTTTTCAATAAATGTATATGGTTATGTTTTTTTTTTTTCCTTTTATGAAAGTAAGAACATTTAGATTATTCTTGTAACAAGTTATTAGTAAACTTGGGACATATCACTCCATTTGTTATTTAAGGATCATTCCAAAATAAAAATAATAGTCAATCACAAAAGATAAGATATGATATTTGTCACATCCAAAATAAGAAAAATGTGAGAAGATACAAATTAAATAAGATAAGTGAGTGACATTCAATATTTCAAAAAATTGTTTAGGCTGATTGAAGCCATTGAGAAATACTTGTCATATACGTTTACGTAACCCTTTAATTCTCTATCTTAATTAGGTTAAGTAGTTTTATGCACAACATGACTTGTCCTAGATAGATTATACTTTCAAAGATTGTTTTTGATAATTATTTTTATGAATATTTCCAAATAAGTTAAGCTAACCTTGTAAATGAAAATAATCAACACCAACCTTTTATTTATTTTATTATTATTATTTTTTTTTGGAGAATGGTCAAAAAATTGTGTCATGTCCACATAAACTCCGAACCCTTTAATTTTAAATCTTAATTAGGCTAGTTGGCTTTATGCTAGACCTAACATTTGGTGCCCTTGGAGTGCATATAAACATGAAATAAGAAAATCATGAGAAAATAAGGGAGAAGTGGCATTCAATCCAAAATAACTCTTTAACCCAACTAAAGTCATTACTTTCTTTTATCATATGTCCATATATATAAACTCTAACCCCTAGTTAGGTTAGCTGACCTTATCCATGATGGTCATTTGGTCCCCCTTGATGCATTGACATGATTTATCATGATAATAAAAGCTAGCCCTTGTTTGATTTTGGAAATGTCTAAGAAAAAATATCAGGGAAAAAATAAATAAGAAAAATAGAAGAAAAAAGGAAACCAAAATAAAAAATAACAATAGTTAATAATTTAAAATTAATAAACTATTTCTTTTTTGCTTAGTCTTCAAAATTATTTTACTTACTTTTCTTCTTTTATTTAAAAATTAAATAGTTTAATTATATTTTAATACTAACTTGAATATGAAAAAATTATTATTTTATATTGTTTTCCTTTTCCTTAGAATTTTAGGAAACCAAACATAAGGAGATTCATAAAATGATTGATTAATTTCTTGTAATTCTTAACAAATTTATGTCAATTTAGTTATCATTTGATCAATTATTATAAGGACATTATATTTAACAATTGCTATTTTTTGAGTCCAAACTAGCAGGTCAAAGTAAGCCAGATTCTGGACCATTTTGTCTTATTCTCATCCCATTTTCATCACTAGATGATAAAAACGATCTTAATAAAGGTTTATAGGCATATAATTCAGAACAGCTTATTTGAATGGATGTTAGATGGAAGTTTGTCTTAAAGATTTTTTATGTTCTTTACAAATTATGTCAATTTGGCTACCATTTGATCAGTTACCCATGTGCTATGTTCATCCTATGCCAGCTGGTCAAGATAAACCAGATATTTTTAACCATTTTGTCAATTTTTTTTATCCCATTTTCATCATATGATTAAAAAGAGACTTGTTTGAACTTTTAATAAAAGCTCTGTAAGGTTATATTTTATAGCAACTTGTTTGAATAGATATTGAAGGAAGGCAAATACATTGATCTAGTTGGTGAGAAGTCGGACCAAATTGTTCTTTAAATGTCTGATGCTAGTGGAGGAAGAGCGCTCCTGATAGATGCAAATGTATAGATGTTGAAATAAATCTCGTTATGATTTGATATCATATATTGTTTGGTAATAAAGGTAAATATTACATCTTAAACTTGATTTCACCATTAAATATATTTTTCTAAATATATTTTTCATCTAGTCAATTGTGTATTATATTGTGTACAGATTTCATATTTTTCATTACTTGTTAATATTTATAAATATTTTCATTAATAAAGATGATATTGAAAAGCTTTTGGGGCATGCACCCGAAATGTAACAGTGAGGTATGAATGAAGTCAAGAATTAAAGTCCCATGAAGATGAATAATGTTGAGAGAGTTATATATGTCTAAATATATAAATAATTAGGTTGTTTGTTTATAAATAATTAAAAACTACTAAATTTAGTAGTTAGCTTAAAGAAGCAAGATAATATATATATATAGATTGTGAGTATTTGGATTTTTTTTTCCAAACTCATGTTGGGATCAAATATTATCTTACCTCACTCCAGCTGTCTTGATTATAAATTAATATAATTAAATAAAAATAATTTAATTTAAATATTTTTGTTTCATTTTCCTATTTTTAATACAAAAAAGGAAATTCATTTATAAATTATATTTTATTTATAAATTAGATTTGTTTAAAATATAATTTAAATGAAAAATGAAAAACATAGAGCATGTAATAGGTATGAAAAAATTCTCATGATCATTTGCTCCAAACTTGTCTCACATAGAAATTTATTTTCCTTTGGATAGAGATAAAAATAAATATAAATAATCATGACAGATTGAAATAAGAATCACCTCCAGAATCGACTCCCCTTATTATACCTAATTAACCATAAAAGAAAAATGTCTATTTATAAACGTGTTGATTAATTCATATAAGAGGATAAAACCGATATCTACATGATCTACTTATCTTTATTTAATTTAACTTACGCATATGTGGTATTAGAAAAAAGAGATTGATCGAGGAAAATAAGACTAAACATAAAATAAGAGAAATACAAAAGGATATTTTTAAAAGATACGGCATTAGTTTTCTTTATGATTTGTAAATATTTTCAAACACTATTTTATAAAGCTATATATGGTCAAAGTACCTGTGTTTAGAAAAATTTATAACACCACCTTTCTGCTTGACACAAGAAAGAAACAAGTGTAAAAGTGCTTAATTGGTATGAAAAGGGTAGGTTTATTTCACTTCTTGTCTACTTTGACTAGTCAAGTTTGAGTCAGTATTAGTCAAGTTTTGAAATAAGCGTGTTTGAAAATCATTCCCCCTAGACATCTTGGATTTTGTTTTTAGTGATGCAAATCAGCAAGTGGTCCATTTTGATAGACAAGCACCTGCACCAGCAGCTGATTCCTCTCCTCTCTAACAGATGCTGTTATGGTTAGTTAGAGAATGGTTAGGTGGTTCAATAGATGGTTAGATGGTTAGGTTAGTTACACTATAATATATATATATATATATAATATATATATATAGCCATTAGTCTACTGTAACTGATGCATGAATAGAAACAGATTCTTCTTTTTGCTAAATCAGTGCTCGAGTATTTTCATGGTATCAGAGCCATAGGCTCCTGAATTTTTTTTTTCTGATTTCTTTCCCCGGCAAGACAATCAAGAAATCTCCAACAACTCTTTCTGCTGCAACTTTCTTCTGATATACATCATCTGTAGATTATCTTTTGCTTTTCTTACTCACCTCAAGAAAGCTTCAAGAACATACAGTACCTAGTTTCCGATGGCTTCATCAACACAAACCACGTCGGAGATTGTCTCTTCTCAGGTAACCTCTACCCTGAACATGAGCATGCTGAATCATCCTCTTCCTATCAAACTAGATAGAGATAATTACATCCTTTGGCATACACAAATGGAGAATGTGATATATGCCAATGGATTTGAGGACCATATTGAAGGTCGGAGACCATGTCCTCCAAAAATAATATCCACCGGAGAAGTGAACCCAGATTTTCTGGTTTGGAGGAGATATGATAGTATGATCCTGAGTTGGATCTACTCTTCTCTCACCCCAGATGTTATGGGACAAATTGTTGGGCTACGAACATCCCATGAAGCATGGACAGCCCTCCAACGAAGCCTCTCTGCTTCCACCAAAGCAAGAACAATGCAGCTGAGACTTGCTTTTCAAACAACCAAAAAAGGCCCTCTTACCATGATGGAATACATCCAAAAACTCATAAACACATCTCCGATAGTCTAGCAACTATTGGAGAACCAGTGCCAGAAAAGGATCAAATCCTTCAATTACTAAGTGGACTAGGGGCTGAATACAACCCCATCATGGCTTCTCTCACAGCTAGAGATGATGACCTTCAACTTCATGCGGTACATAGCATCCTTCTGACTCATGAACAGAGGCTGCATCTTCAAACCACAGCTGCTGAGAAGACCTCCTCATTGCCAATATTGCAACTCATAACAGACCACGAAGGTCACAGTCCAACAAACCCTCTCAAGGGAAACCACCTCAGCCATTCATGTCAACCCCACGACCTGACACTCTTCCAGATTCACGACAGCAACATCCTCAAGGATATCGCCCTAACCGGTTCAACAATAATCGATCCCTGACAAATAACCGACCACAATGTCAGTTATGTGGCAAGTTTGGGCACATGGTCCTCTCTTGTTATCACAGATTTGATGTGAATTATCAAGGGCCACATGCACCAGCCTCATCAACCTCTCAAACTGGTCCCACTCCTCCTGCTCAAGCCATGATAGCAGTACCTTCCCCAGCATCAATGGACTCCTGGTTTTTGGATTCAGGCGCCACTCACCATCTCTCCCACACGGCTGCTAATATCCACAATGGTACTCCATACAATGGTACTGACTCTGTGATGGTTGGCAATGGTAAGTCCCTACCCATAACCCAAGTTGGTCATTCCTTTCTCCACACTTCTGCTAAACCCTTTGTCTTACATAATGTGCTTCATGTTCCAAAACTCACTTCAAATCTCATCAGTGTGTCAAAATTCTGTACTGATAATAATACCATTCTTGAATTTCATCCTTCTTCCTTTTTTGTCAAGGACAAGGATACCAAAGTGACTCTTCTCCAAGGCCAACTTGAACGTGGACTCTACAAATTTCCTACCTCATCTATCAGCTCACCTACTGCCAGTTCTAAACATCAAGTGTTTCTCACAAAAACTCAGCCTACTACTATGTTGTGGCATCAACGAGTTGGCCATCCTTCTGCTATAATACTTCAGAAAATTTTTCATACATGTAACAACTCATATAACTCAAATAAAACAATTGATGTTTGCAATGCTTGTTGTTGTGCCAAAAGTCACAAAATTCCTTTCTCTTTGTCCACTTCCTGGGCCTCCTCTCCTTTTGAACTCATCCATGCAGACTTGTGGGGACCAGCACCTGTTCCTTCCTCCACAGGTGCCCAATATTTTTTATTGCTCATGGATGATTACTCTAGGTTTGTATGGTTATATTTACTCCCTACTAAGGACCAGGTTCATTCCACTTTTGTTCAATTTAAAAATCTTGTTGAAAACCAGTTTCAGACCACCATTAAATGTCTTCAAACAGATCATGGTGGAGAGTTCACTGCCCTCACCAGATTTCTATCTCTTCATGGTATACTCCATAGATTTTCTTGCCCTTATACACCTGAACAAAATGGCCGGGTCGAACGCAAGATGCGCCATGTTGTAGAAACCGGGCTCACTCTTATTTACACAGCTGCCCTTCCATCCAAATTTTGGTCCTATGCTTTCACTACAGCAGTTACCCTTATCAATTGCATGCCATCTCCTTTGCTCAATTACAGCTCCCCATTTTCTCTCCTTTACAAACACCCACCTGATTATTTCCATTTCAAAGTCTTTGGTTGTCTTTGTTATCCACACCTCAGACATCTCAACTCCAACAAATTTCAACCACGGTCCATACCCTGTATCTTTCTTGGTTATGCAACATTTCATAAGGGTTATTTTTGCCTTAATCCTACAACTGGCAGAGTATATATCTCTAGGCATGTAGTCTTTGCAGAGACTACATTTCCATTTCAGACATTGACTTCTCCTTCCCACCAATCAGCTGATTTTCCTGTCACTCCAGCATTTCCTTTTCCTCCATCTCCTGTTCTCTTCCCCTCCACAACCAGCTCTCCTCCAGCTATCCCATCCGAACCAGTCCCCACATCACCTCCAGCCAGCTCCTTGTCTTTACCCCCGCTCATTCAGGTGCCATTTGTGGATGAAACAACTGAGATTTCTACTGCTTCCCTCCAGGACTCCACAGCTCCAATTCCTAGCCATCCTATGATTACCAGATCCAAATCTGGTATTTGTAAGCAGAAGACCTACCTTACCTCACTTATGGCTGAGCCACGAACTATCAAACAGGCTCTTCAAGACTCCAATTGGAAGCTTGCTATGGAACAAGAATATCAAGCTCTATTGAAGAATCAAACTTGGTCTTTGGTGCCACCTCCGTCTAATGCCAAAATTATTGGGTGTAAATGGGTCTTCAAACTCAAACATAAACCTGATGGCAGCATTGATAGGTACAAAGCTCGGCTGGTTGCCCAAGGTTTTCATCAAACCTATGGCATTGATTTTTTTGAGACATTCAGTCCAGTTGTGAAGCCTTGCACTATCAGGCTTGTTCTCTCCATTATTGTCTCTTCCAACTGGCCTATTAAACAACTAGATGTACACAATGCTTTTTTAAATGGAGATCTTAAAGAACAGGTGTTCATGATGCAACCTCCAGGCTTTGAAGATAGCTCTTGCCCCACTCATGTTTGTCATCTACAGAAGGCTCTCTATGGTCTTAAACAAGCGCCTCGAGCCTGGTTCCACAAGCTCAGCTCCTTTCTCTTACAGTTGGGATTCCAATGCTCAAGGGCTGATGCATCTTTATTTTATTTCCACTCTGCATCTGATATTGTCATCCTCTTAATCTATGTGGATGATATTCTCATTACTGGCAGCAATCCACCACAGGTCCATCATATCATTTCTCAGCTTAGCTCTCATTTTGCTCTTCGAGACCTTGGGGATATTAGCTACTTCCTTGGCATTGAAGTCACTCGGCTTCCTCATGTTCTTCATCTCAATCAACAACGCTACATACATCAACTACTTGAGCGTGCTGATCTTCTTGGGGCCAAATCTGCTAGCACACCTGGTGCTTTGGGAAAATTATTATCAGCAGCAGATGGAGAACCTTTATCTACTCTTGATGCTACTCACTATCGTAGTCTTGTGGGTGCTCTTCAGTACATCACTCTTACAAGACCAGAAATCTCATTTGCAATAAATCGAGCTTGTCAATACATGGCTCATCCTACCACTTCTCATCTGCAAGCTGCTAAACGCATACTTCGCTATCTCAAAGGTACTGCTACTCATGGTCTTTCTATCCATGCCTCACCATCTTGGTCTCTTCAAGGCTATACATATGCAGATTGGGCTTCATGTCCCGATGATAGAAGAAGCACCAGTGGCTTTTGTTTTTTTTTTTGGCACCAATCTCATCTCATGGTCCTCCACTAAGCAACGTGTCGTCTCTCGTAGTAGTGCAGAATCGGAGTACCGGGCACTTGCTTTTCTCGCCGCTGAGGTCTCCTGGGTTCAATTTCTGCTCAAAGAATTGTGCATTCCTCAACCGGACACTCCTATGATCTGGTGTGACAATATCAGTGCTGCTGCTCTTGCAACTAACTCTGTCTTCCATGCCCGCTCCAAGCACATAGAGATTGATTTTCACTTTGTCCGTGATAAGGTCCTTCGCAAAGAGCTTTTGATTCAATATGTTCCTTCTACCGACCAGTTGGCAGATGTCTTTACTAAACATGTTCCAAGCTGTCAGTTCTCAGCCGCTCGTACTCGTCTCTCTGTTGTCCCGAGACCAGTCAGCTTGCGGGGGGATGATAGACAAGCACCCGCACCAGCAGCTGATTCCTCTCCTCTCTAACAGATGCTGTTATGGTTAGTTAGAGAATGGTTAGGTGGTTCAATAGATGGTTAGATGGTTAGGTTAGTTACACTGTAATATATATATATATATATATATATATATATATATATATATATATATATATAGCCATTAGTCTACTGTAACTGATGCATGAATAGAAACAGATTCTTCTTTTTGCTAAATCAGTGCTCGAGTATTTTCACATTTTGCATCATCCGACAACTATGAACTACTTTCTGCCTAATCCCATTTACTAATCCCTTTATTAAGAAATAGAATTGATTAATCTGAGTAAAACAAAGGGTGGACCCAAACCTTTTTTGGGCACTATTACAAATAGGAAAATATTATGAAATAGTCACAAATGAAGGTTTCTTCAGTTAGGTCCATTAACAAAAATTTATTTGGAAAATGATTTAAAAAATTTTGTGGCAAATAATGTTTTTTTTATGCAAAATTAATTACCAATCATTTGCAATTAGCTATTGAGAAAAAAACAAAGAAGGTGTTTTTTCACCACCCTCTATTTCTAAGATATCTCTATTAAATTAATTTATAAATTAGATTTAATCAACATCGAGTTACATTAATTAACATTAACTTGTTTTTCAATGCATAATAATCACCTTAATTAGTGTAGATGAAATTCTAACTTGGAAAACCTTTTTTTTGTTAATCTAATGATTCTAAACTAACCCCCAAGGGCATCATATATCTTTTGTTTATGATCTTTATTTTCATATATATTTTATTGGGTTATTTGATTAAAAGAGCCTCTCAAAACTCAATTTTTGAAATTTAATCTCTCACCATCTTTTGGTATTATTTGGATAAAAATGTCCTCATTATTTTCTTGTGAATAAACTATTTCTCTTAAAACCTACATGTAAAAGTTGACATAAGAAATGACATTTATGTAAAAAAATAAGTTACTTTTCTATAAATAAATAAAAAACATGAAAATTGTTAAATTTTTTATTTGGGAATTATTTCATCATTTTAACCAAATATTTCATTTTTATCTCTCATCGGCTAGTCTCTATATATACTCACAATTATTCTTTTTTTTTTAAAAAAAAGATAATTTTTTGAATTGAAATGAAATGGGAACCCTGTATATATCCATCTTCAAATTTTCAATTGTATTAAATTGAATTGATCCTATATCTTCTCATCTAGGCATGAGACCAATGGCTTTTTGAAAACCATCCATTTCTTCTCGGCTTTCAAATTTGTTTTTTAAAATCCTATCTAATCTATCTTTTTTATCTTGAGTTATATCCCACCCGAGAATATTTGCCTCTCCTCTTTTATCATTTATTTATTAGTTTTTTTTATTTAATAAAAGAGTCATTTTATAAAAATCAAAAGACTCAATCCGAGGTAGTAAAGTTTGAAAGGATTCATCAATTTGATTCAAATTCAACACGGTATTCACATATTTAAATTAATTATACTTGTGTTGAGACACATTTTTGTCTATGTAACCAATTTAATAAATAAGTTTTTTTATAACCTATAGTGCATAAATTTAATTCGAATTAATCATATTTATTAACCTAATTATAACTCGAACTTATTTAATTTTATATTTGACTCATTTAAATTTTGATTTTAAATAAATAAATCAAAATTAAGTGAAAAGGTTAAATATATAGACTTACTTAAGATTTAATTCGATTTGATTATCAAATAGTACATGATTATTGAATTAGTTAAATAAGTTATAAGATGTGTTGGGTCTTTAATAATTATATAATGCTTAAATTTATTATTTTTATTTGATAATTATTTATATCATATATAAGTTGATCTATTTAGTTGAGTAATTAACAATTTACACAACATGAGCATAATTCACCAACACAATTTTTCATCCCTTCCTTTACAATCACTCTTCCCCTACTCTACCATCAAAAAAGCAAAACAGAAAAAAAGAAAGAAAGAAAAGAAGATAAAAAAAAACTAATAATTGCTTTTAAGACTATGGTTACTTTCTAATACATACGAAAATGGACAAACTTAAGGACATGTCCCACCATGCTCGCCATATGGCATAGAACCAGTTCTCGACACCATCTTTGACCTCGAAATGGTCGTTTTGGACACAAAATTTTTCAATCATGACCTGCATTTCAACTTAAAAACACATTTATAACCTATTTATATTTCAAATAAAAATGAACACACATAAATGAGAAAATGAAACTTTGAACATATTGAAATTTCAAAACATACATATCTCTGCTCTCTTTTCTTTCAAATCTGGACACTAGAAGATGAGTTGAAAACTGAAAATGAGTATTTTAAAGTAAAAGATAAGGATTTTTGAGGTAGGAAGGTTGAAGCTTATGGGTAAAAAGAAGGGTTTGATTGGAAATTAGATTTCAGGAAGATGCATCTGTTGATGACAATTGAAAAGTGAGGTGATGAATCGGGAATAAGATGGGTGGGGATTTTGTCTTTTTCTTTTTCATCATGGATTTACTTCTTTTTCATTTTATGTTTGATTTTGGGATGTCGATTTTGATACTCATCTAAATCCATTTTTTTATTGGCTTCAATGTATGATTCAAAAGGGAGGTTGGGAATTGCTTCAAATGGGAAACCATATGTAAAGGGTATTGGGAAATCATATTGGTTTTCATTAGTTTGTGATGTTGATTAGGGTTCAAGAAGAGATGAAGTTAAGAATAGGAGGAAGTATAAAAGAACATTTAGAAGGAAAATCAAATTAAGTTTGGGGATGTTGATTAGATTGTGGGGAGAAATGAGACTAGGAATTAAAAAGAAGAATTAAGAACGGGAACCATATTTGAAACGATTTCATTCCATCATGATCTAAGAAAGGATAAAAATGTCATTTTATAATTTTATTTAATCACAATTTGGAGACAAAGCTTGACAAATAGGTTAATATAATGTTTAAAAATAGACATAAATTTTGTAACATAATATTTAGATTTGTCTAATAGTTTAATATAAAGCAAAAATTTGTGTAATATTATGAAATTTGAGAAGATGATACCGGTGTAAAAAAGAGAAATGTTACCCTTAATCAAAATAATTTAAGAATAGAAAACTATGACTAAATTAAGACTTGCTCATATAGAATTGAAATTGGACCAACATTATACAATTTCTTCTATTCAAGAAATTGAATTCTTTTCTATCACCTTACAATGGCTTAGTAGTCAAAATATAGCTAGTAAAATAAGTTATTAGTCAACATCTAGCTAGTAAAATAAGTTTTAATGAATTAGGATTTATTTGAAAATTATTCTAAAAAATAGTTTTTTATTTTTTAAAATAAAAAATAATTTTTTAACTTAAAAAAACATATCAATTAATTTTATTATTATTATTATTTTATCTTAAACAGTTTTAGAGAATTTAATATATTGATTTTTGAGAACAAATTTGAGGGTTTTTTTTTAAAAAAAAAAAATTCTAAAAATGAAAATATTAATATACTTTGTTGAGTAAATTTACATTTAATATAGGTTCATAGTGATTTTACAAAGAATAAATTAAGAAACTTGTTTTTTATATCTAAGTTTTTTTATAAAAAAAAAAAAAAAAAAAAAAAAAAAAAAAAAAACTTGTTTTTAAAAATAACTGATAATATTTAAAAGCTCTATTTAAAAACTTTTTTTTTTTTTTTATGTTGACAAACCCTTGTTTATTATTACTAGCAATGGTGGTGTCAAGGAAACACAAGCACGACAAATTTTTTTTCTTCTTTATATAATTTATACAATCTTATTTATGTATAACATGGAAACAACATTACAACAACTCGCTACAGGAAATCCTTATTTTACAGAAATTATTTGACAAGTGTACGTAATAAGATAGTAATAATACTACCCATCTCAAAGCTATAATCTTTCTAGGATCCATGCAACTGCCAAACCATAGCATACCATAATTAAGCATAACCATATACATGTAGCCTGACTTCAGGTACTGTATTCTTCCTCATTTTTTATCTTCATATGCTCTAGATACGATTTTCCATCCAGCTTACGGGAGAAGAAATCTATGAAGTATTTTTCCATGCCTACTTGTTTGAACAGTGGCGGATTTTGAGGATTTATCAGGCTGGGTGCAGGTTTAATCTGAGCTGAGAATTTGGGATTGAAGAACATGGCAATGGAGATCCTCTCTTTTGCTGCATTTACTGTTGCCCGGTGCTCTATGCTGGTGTATACCCCGTTGCTCAGAATCTGCAAAATAGGAAGACGCGGCAGTTGGTAAAAAAGGGGGCATTTTTCCTCAAGTACTAGTCATTATTCGTTGTTGTGTGTGTGTTCTACTCTTTTTCTACCCCTGTATTATACTTTAGGTTTTAATGAATATTAAAGAGAAACACATGCCAGTGCCTGTAATCTCAGAGTGACAGCTCCACTAGTGCATAAAACCATGAAGCGTGGGGCTGCAAATGATATTTAATTAAAACACAAAAGATTTAAGTTTGAAAATGGTAGCTAGGGTTCGAAAATATAGAGCGGATTCCATTTAGCATTTTCTATTTTATTTTATTTTATTTTTTTTGAAAGAGAGAAAGGAGTCTGTGGGGAAACCTCGACAACGTCTCCTACATTCACAACAAGAGCATCTGGAAGGAAGCTCACAGGAATCCAAACCCCATCCTTTTTAATTTGGAGACCATCCACTCCATTAATTTGAAGAAGGATGGTGATGCCGGTTGCATCAGAGTGAGGCGTAAGCCCCATAACCAGCTCTGGTTGTGGGCATGGAGGATAGTAAGTCATCCTCACTGATTGCATCCCATCCTCAAACAAGTCTTCCATCTCTCCTTTCTCCAACTTTAGAGCTTTGGCCATAAACCCTAGAAGCATCATCGCTAGTTTCTGCAGCTCCGCTAAGTAACATTCCAAGCTATCCCTGCAGTTAAAGAAGAAAACATATATAAAGCTGAAAGAAGAAGAAGAAGAAGAAGACGAAGAAGATGATGATGAGAGAGAACCTTAGCGATGAAGGGAGTTCTGGTAATAGATACGGCTTCCTTGTATGTATGGGGTTGGTTATCATATAAAACCTATCAGCCCAGTCAAGTTTTTGATCTTCTGACCAGATTGGAAGATGCCCGTACCCTTCAACATCACCGGGCCTCATCTTGTATTTCATTCTCTCTTCCAAGGGAAGTTTGTAAAATTCTCCGATCTCCGATTTCAGTTTCTCCACAAGTGAAGAGCTGACTCCATGGTTCACCAACTATGCATCCAAGAACACACATCTTAGTTTCTGTATTGTTATTTGTCATTATTTTTTTCATATTGGATTTGGTTTAATATCTATATATATGTCATGCAAGGTGCAAACGGATTATAGGGGTCTACTTCATACAAAATTGCAAGGGATATCATACGAGCCAAATCATTAATTTCTGAGTAATTTTATCAGCCGCCCCAAATGGTCCTCTCCATTTGCATGGACACAACAAAACAGCCCCTAAAGTTCAAGTGCAATACAGAAAAAATGATTAGAGATTATCGATGTTGAGAGAAACCTGAAAAAAACCCCATTGTTTGCAAGTTGAGTGCAACTTCTCCAGCTCAGAACCTGCGGTTTCACTCATAATTAAATGTTTCATGTCAATGGTGGGGAGTAGTGGCAGGGGAGTGCTGGCTGAGAGAATTGGAGGCTGCGGATCATCCAGGATAAATGGCTGTGGGACTGCAGGGATGGGCTCTTTGATGAGCTCCTGAACACTTTGAATAGGAGCACGAAAGGTTGAAGATTGTGTCGACGCCATTGCTAATTGGCCTAATTTCAGTGACCAATTGAACCATCTGGAGGTGGGTATTTATAATGCAAATATACTTGAGGAAGACTAAAAAGAAAAAGGAAAAATAGAAAAAATAGAAATACAACTGAACCGTGTCAAACCATTGTTATTCACGTTACGACTTGTAAGCCATTACCCCAGAATATTTCTAGAAGTATAAGGTGTTGTTTGAATGTATATATTTAGTACTTCCAATTAAAAATAGAAATACAAAAGCTTTTCAAACTTGCCTTAAAAATATAATATCTTTTAAAAATTATTTTTAAAAATTTTAAACATTAAGAAAAATTTATTCTCTCAAATTTTAGACAATCTTTAAGAATTTAAGTTCGTACTTATTATAAAAAAAGATACTACACAAAGATGGTATTAATTATTGTCTATTCAAACCAACATTCCAGCTCATTGTTTCTGCCCATCTAAGATGGTTCGGTGCCCAAGAAATTTTTTTTTCCTTGACTGTAAACCACGTTAAGTGACAGCTCTTCTTGGAGCTTTTCTTAGATGCCCTTATGACAAATGCAATGCCCATGTTTCAAGAAGTAAACAATGTGAACAGCTTGTACCAACATGCTAGTCTTTTTTTATTTAGCAAATATATATATATATTAATGAATATCTATTTAAGTTGTTTTTTAACAAATCAAAAGCAAATGGCAGATAATTTTCAACCAATGACATACCAAAACATTGGACAGGTCTTGGTTGTATGATGGATAGATGCCGTTTTATCTTATTTAAGTGTTGGTTGAGGCAAAAAATTTCTAAGCTTCTTCAGTATATAAACGTGTCTAATTTATAAATTTATCACCAAAACATGTGGCAGGTTTTGACTAAATAAAAAAAACAGCCTTGACTTAATTTGCAAGGCCCTATAATAAATCCTTGACTGGATGATCGATCTAGGCCGTATTTTTGAACTATAAAGGAACCTAAATGGAGTGGAAGAATTTTACTGAAGTGTCTAGAATAAGCATCCAAAAATGAATTAAAAATGAAACATGATGGATTTGAATTGTCTACTTACGGGAACGAAAATGCTCACTAAGTTTCTCAAGATGGAATGAATCAAACATGGCCTATTGTAAATGTAAAATATAATGCTCGCTCGTCTTAGCAATTTATCTTTGACGCTTATCTTACTGGAATGGTTGTATACGTTGAGTATAAACACATGCATATGCATAGGATTGAAGCAACAAATCTTAACCTATAATTAGAGTACAAAATTGGATATTTAGGGATGTTCCCATAAATGGGTCTGAGTTGGGGTATTGAATTAGACTATACTTGTTACATGCCTTGACCCTATTAGTGGATTTCCTCAACATACAATGAATTTCGTAACAATAAATTTGCTCAAACTAGAAAACTATTAAAGAATTTATATAGATTGAATATATTCATGTTATATTACTTATGTATAGATTTTCTTATTCTATCTCAAAATCCGATTTGGAAGAGTGAGAAATGATGTCCCAATAATTCATTTTGATAGAATAGCAATTAAATTAACTGCCCCTTTAATTTATTTTATTAAGAAAATAATTTATTATTTAAATTTATTTTTAATAAGTTTAGATTGATGTATATAATTTTATTTTTATTTTTTGGTAAAAGTAAAAGTATTTACATTATTCTTATAACAATTTATCAGTAAACTTGGGAGTTATCACCCCATTCACAATTTAACAATCATTCCAAAGGAAAAATAATAATCAATCATATTATGATAAGACTTTATTTAATTTTTGTATTTTGGTTTAAGTCTTATATATTCTTGACACACTTGTAGCATAAAATATACGTATACTATACTTATCACATCCATAATTCATAATAAGAAAAAATTGACAAGATAAGAAAGAAGAAAAGTAAGGGACATTCAATCCAAAAAATTGGACTAAAAATTGTTTAGTCCAATTGAAGTCATTGATTTCTATATCATACTTGTCATATCTATGTAAAATCTAAATTATCAATTCTATATCTTAATTAGGTTAACCAACTTTACGCATGACATGACATTTGATGGGTTCATTTAGAATATCGAAAGGTGCTTTTTCACTCAATATTGAAAATGCACTATCAATCATATAGTGATATATTTGTTTTCAATTAAGATCTATATTTGTTTATATCACTCAATTTTGTTTGTTTAAAAGTTCAAATTTGAATTTCGATAAATACCACTAACATTTTTCACACACACATATATGCAAGAGATTTACTTGATCGATTAGTTGTTTTATCCAAGATGGTCATTTGGTCGCCCTTCATGCATTGACTTGATTTATTGTGATAGTAAAAACTAGTCTTCTTTTTTATTTTTTGAAAGTTTTAAAAAAAAAAAATAAAGGGCAAAAAATGTAAAAAAAAAAATAACAATAAAAATATTTATGTTTTTAAGATAAAAAACCATTTTATGTTTCATGATTGTAAAACATGTTTTCCTTTTTTCTTTTTCTTTTTTTAAAGTAAAAATAAAGCTTTTTTGAAAACCCTATATATCTTCTTCCCTTTCAAAATAAGATGTTTGTACTTTGTATTATTAATTTTGATATCCAATTGAATTAGTAGTTGAATAATGCTGCAGCCGGTTGGAAGAAAATTGATTAGAACGGTTATAAATTAGGTTTGAAAATGATGGATGGCTAGGGTTTGAAATGTTGATCCGACTATATTTTGAAATGTCTCCCACATTCACGACAAATGCACTTGAGAGAAAGTTCACAGGCATCCAAACCCATCTTTTTTTTTCTTTTTTTTGAAAACCATCCACACCTCATTAGCTTGGAGAAGGATGGTATTCCGGTGACATCGGAGTGAGGCGTAAGGCCCATGACCAGCTCTTGTTATGGGCATGGAGGATAAGTCATCATCACTTACAGCATCCCATATTCCCCACATCAAATCAACAACCCTTCCATCCGTCTCTTGCCCAAATTTAGAGCTTTGACCATAAACCGTACAAGCGTCAACGCAAAGTTCCTGCAACTCCGATAAGTAACAGTCATGTATCCCTGCAATCAAGAGAAGAAAACGTAAATTAAATGATTGAAAAAGTATGAAGAAAAGATCATGATAATGATGATGAGAGAACCTCAGTGATGGAGGGAGGGAGCTTTGGCGATAAATATGGCTTCCTTCTATGGATAGGGTTGGCTATCATATAAAATATATCACCCCAGTCAAGTTTTCCATCTTGTCATCGGATTAGGGACATTCCATATCTTCAACATCTCCTGGCCTCATCTTGTATTTTCCAAAAGAGCCGACCAGGGTTCATAAACGGTGCATAACAAGCCCTTTAGATTAAATAATATTAATTTGTATTATTTTTTTCCTGGTACATTTTACGATAACCATGTTGCCGGCCATGGCACAACTGAAATATGAAGGTCCATTTGGCCATAATTTAAGTCTACTCTAAAAAATACAACAATTAACATGATATGGCCACATTATTTCTCAACGACTTTTTAGCACCCCGGTATGATCTTCCTCCTCATTTGCGTGGATTCAGGAACCTGGCCACGTTTGAGAATTGTTTTTTAAAACAACTTTCTTTATCTTGAAAATAAAATAATAGAAAGGCATGGTTGACAAATGGGGTTAATTTTATCATCCAAAATAAATTTTGCTACTCCATTTCAACACACAAGAAATTTTACAAGGTCGAAGTACATTATTAACTTCCACTGTGTTAAAACAATGGGTTTATAAGGTTTGTTTGTAGATAAAACTAGACGCTCATAATTATTAAGAAATACATCATTCTTGATCCACTTGTGAAAACAATGGGTTTATAGGATTTCTCTCTAGATAAAACTAGAGGCTCACAATTATTAAGAAATATATCATTTTTTATTAACAATAATTCTCATCATCAGTAAAGATGGATATTTCAACATTACACCAATAGCAAAGTGTAGATCTACTAAATGGGTATTTTGGAAGAACACCTCAGAGGGATCAAATAGGGAATTAAGCCCAATAAAAACAAAAATCTCATTGCAAGGATTCACCAAATCAAATTTAAGCTAAAATCAATGCAATTTACCACTTGATCGTCTTGCACAAGTTTCACTCAAACCCTATTTTAATTTTCTCCTTCTTTGCTTTCTACTCTTTGTGTCTCGCACTCCTAATTTTTATATATTTGTTTGTTTTTTTAAAGCAATTGAGCTAAAGCCCATTCATTGATACGTTCAACCCACACATCAACCCACACATGGGGTAGACAACCCAACATCAAAAATACCTTTCAAATAGACTCTTAACTCTTTAATTTTCTTCAACATTAATTGTCCTTTAACAAATATTTACAGTGAATTTGCACAGTAGTTATAATATTTCATTTCCAACAACAAATTAACCATGTATATAAAATACTAATTCTATTTAGGGTAAGTATTTTTGGATCCTTTAATTTTGAAACCTAAATATACAATGAAAGTTGCTAAATAAAGGTTCATGGGGGAGGTGCATAAATACTAATTTTAGTTGGCAAGATGGAGACTAATGAGCATTTCTTTTTGACAAATGAAAAGGAAATGAAAGGGATTATAAAATTACGCATCAAACATATGAAAGTGAGAGCTTGACGGAAGTACGCCTCAGAGACACAGCCACTTGGGCTAACGAAAAATATTAAAACCATGGCGGTCAAGGGAAGTTATGTTTCATTAAAAGTAATATATATGGCATCGCTTGAACAGGTCTTGATTGGAAAATGGATGTTGGATGTCGTTTTCTTCTACTTCCGTGTTACTCAAGGCATGAATTTTTTAAGCTTCTTCTATAGCAACGTGCTTAATTACCAATTACTTTATGCACAAAAGAAAAACCACGAGGTTTGACTAATTAAAAATTACTGAATGAACGACTCCAATCACAAGGATTTGTCTTTTCCCTCATTTTATCTTCTTTATAATTCATTTTCCATTCCCGTCATCCAAACAAACAAAGGAAATTGTGCTTTCAACGATATTTTAAAAATAATTCCTTTTATTTTTGGTTTTTTTTTTCACATGTGGAGGTTAACTTGACAGAAAGAGGAGAACATATTGGGTATTAAAAAATAGCTCAACCCAAAGTGCATGAACCTATATTATTTTTGGGATTAGAATATTAAAAAATGGAAAGTTGGGATTCCAGTCTCAGCCCAAACACAAGTTTCCTATATTTTATATGAGTTCCTGACTGAGACAGGCCATCCTGCAGGGGACACGTTTAAAATTCACTTAAATAATAAATCGTCATCAGTGATGACAGGTTCCAGACTGGAAATCCACGAAATCCACCAAAAGGATTTGTTTGGATAATACTATTATTTAAAAGTTTTCAATCAGACGAGCACATCTTGCAGGCATTAATCCCGTACATGGGTGTAGGTTCAGTCGAATCAAGGAAATTAGCTTCCTCTTGAAAGCAAGACAACTGTGAAAATCAATCTAAATTCTCCTATTGGATTGATTTAGGGTGGGAAGTGCAATGAAATTTTTAAAAACCATTTTCTCCGAAAGCTATTCTTGAAAATATAAACCCATTTTATAATTTACATACAGTTGATAAAAATAAAAAATAAAAAGAAAGAAAGAAAAAAAAAGAAGAGATTTTTGAAATTTTATTTAAGATTTTTTTTTATATAAAAAATTAAGAGTATTATGAATTATGAATAACAATTAAATTTAAAACTACATTTTGTTGATAAAAAGTATCAATCAACAAAAATAGAAAGAGATTCAAGATCTCTAATTTAAAATTTAGGGGAAATCATCTAACCATACACAACCACAAAAAATATGAGATTTTGGAACTTTACTTTTTTTTCTTTTCAATTTTGGTGTAAAATGGGAAAAATATTGTCTATTCATGCACTCCAATAGTGCTTTTAAATTTGTTTCATAATTACCTTTGAAAGTAAAGGACAAAGTACACACCAATTTAATATCACATGTTAACAAGTACATGTGTCATTTTATTTTATTATTTTTCGCACATCAATATATCTCCCTTACCACTTGCCACGTTTCCACTTTTTTTTCCACTCCTACCACTATAATTCATTGTCACCTATTATAGTTATTATTATTATTATTATTTTCCTTTATATTTTTTTTAATACGCTCTTACCTTTTCTCATAAAACTTTTTTAATTTTAATTTATTTTTACTCTCTAATTTGCCTATATTTGTTGATTTTAATTATTTTTTTGACATATTAAACTTAAAATGATAATATATAATAAATAGTTAATATAAAAAATTAAATAAATACAAAATATATAATGGACAAAAATGAAAATGAGGTAAAATAATAAAATCAATAAATATAGATAAATATAGCCCGAGTATTGGATGTACCAAAATTTGTTCATTATATATTTTGTTTTTATTTAATTTGTTATATTAATTATTTATTATATATTATCATTTTAAGTTTAATATGTCAAAAAAATAATTAAAATCAATAAATATAGATAAAGTAGAGAGTAAAAATAAATTAAAATTAAAGAAGTTTTATGAGAAAATGCACGAGCATATTAAAAAGAATATAAAGGAAAAAAGAAAAATAATAATAAAAACTATAATAGGTGACAATGGATTATGGTGGCAGGAGAGGAAAAAAACAGAAAAATAAAAATAAAAACAAAAAATGGAAACGTGACAAGTAGTAATGGAGATATATTGATGTGAGAAAAATAATAAAAATAAATGACACGTGTACTTGTTAACAGATAATATTAAATTAATGTATACTTTGTCATTTACTTTTAAGGGTAATTGTGAAATAAATTTGAAAGCACTATTGGAGCGCATGAATCGACAATATTTTTTCCCATTTTATATCAAAATTAAAAAGAAAAAAGTAAAGTTCCAAAATCTCAAATTTTTTGTAGTTGGTATATGGTTAGATGATTTTCCCTTTAATTTACAATAGATAAAAAATTAAATTATTTTTCTAGTAGGATTACTAATTTTTGGATGAATAAAAATTTATTGATTCATTGACAAATAAATAATTTATCAATTTGGAAAGAGCATTATATTTCTATTATTTGTGTGATTTATCAATCTAAAAATAATATAAGTGGTAAAAAATTAATACATAAAAACCTAAAATACTCTTAAAAAATAATTATTAATTATAAAAATAATAAAACTATTAAAAAAATGATGTCAAAATGTAATATCAAAAAGATAAAAAGATTTTAAATATGCGAATCATTTATAGAAAGAGTTGAAAACATAGAAATGATAAAAGATTACTTAGTTTGATATTGTGAATTTTTATTTATTATTTTTTTTAGTTCATCAATTATTTATTTATATTTCATTTGGCTCATAATTTTTCTTTTTAAATTATTATCTTATACATTTAGTAAGATTTATGAATTTATGGAGGCTTCCTCTAACTCTAATTCTTCTAATACTAAGGGGATAAACCATGAATTATTTTCAAAGGGTTATTTATTATTATTATTAATATTTCAAAAGAGTGTACCCTTTATTTATTCGGATTCTATCGGGACTGACAGATGATGCAGGCAGGTCCCATCATTCAGCACTTTTAAGTAATAATAAAAACGTGATAATTTAGTGGAAAAGAGGCAGACAATTAGTCAGCATAATCCATCCAAAAATTATTGAGCCCGAAAATAGTAACCATTGATTTCCCTGTCACAAGTGTCATACTGATATGAATTTTGAGCCTATCTTAATTTGGTCTTGCCGGTATACATCCGTGATGGGTGCATTATTGACTTGACTAGCAAGCCCACTGGACCACTCCATTTCTATGATTTAAAAATCAAAGGAGGTTCCTAAACTGACTGACTTGTTTCTAATTCTGTATTTTCTTATCAGATTCTAATTAATTAGATTATTGTGGATGGCATTTGGCCACCAACAACATCTCTCCAGACACTTAACCTTGCTTTCTTTGTCCAATTCCTGATTAGTCAAGCAACCTGGATTTTCAAACATTTATTTTTGGTGAATCATATCTCTTTTCCCCCACGTGATTGAAAATGACCTTGTCTGGAATTTAGAAAGGGATTGAAGGGATATATATAAGATGATTGATTTAGAATAACTATAAATGGGTTAGGAGTTAAGAATTTGGTTTTTTTTTTTTTTCCAAGTTAGGTTTATTGTCTTACCTTCACCAGTATTGATTATAAAAATGGTTAAATAAAAATTAATTTAATTGTTTGTTTTCCAATTTTTAATACAAATAAATAAATAAAATTTATTTCTAAATTATATTTTATTTATAAGTAATATGTATTTTTAATATAATTTTTTTTAAATTATTGATAAATGAAGAAGGAGGGAGGGGGTGGAAAATTCCTTTGCTTTTTTATTTTGATTTTTCTCTATCTAAAAAAGATAAAAATAAATATAAATATAAATAATTATGACAAATTGGGATAATAGTAACTTTTCAAACCTACTTTTGCTATCATCTTCTAGTTAATCTTGAAGAAAAAACATTTATATATACCTATATTAGATTAATTCATACAGGAGGATAAAAATGATTCTTACATGATTTACTTGTCCTACATTTAATCAAACTTACATACATGTGGTACTAAAATCCTTCATTTAATCAAACTTATATGTGTGGTTTTAGAGAAAACTTGATTGAAAAAAATAAGACTAATCATAAAATAAGAGAATTATAAATGAAAATGACGTTTTTAATTTATTTGTTTCAGAGTAGTTGTAAAAATGTTTTTCTCGATATGAAGCACAAAGAAACATTTATGACACCATGTGACAAGAAAAAAATGGGTGCTAAAGTGTTTAAAAGGGTAGGTTTATTTCACTTCATTTCTATAGAAACTTTGGGTCATAGTAAGTGTTGAAATAAGTGCATTTTTGAAAATCATTTTATTTGGCATCTTCTTCCGGAGGTATTTTTTTCAAGAGTGAGAGTCTATTTAACAATGCTTTTTAAATTTTATTTATTTATTATAAAACATGTTTTTAAAGAAAAATTAGACATTTGATAAAATTTAAATAATATTTAAAAAAAATTATAAAATCATTTTCTTAAAAGTCATTTTACATATGATTCTTTCAAAAGCATTTTCACTAAAAACACATCAAATAAAAATATCATCCAATGTACCTAACCGTATTTGCTATTGGAGGGATGAATAATCTGCCAATGCATATGACATTTTACGATTTGTCTAAATCAACTTGTGATCTATTTTGAAACATTTGACAAATATGAACGTTTTTACCTAATCTCATTTACTAATCGCTTTATTGGCTTGGCCTTTAACCAGTTGCATATGTATATAAAGGTGTGTAAATTAATTTCAATCAAAACCAAATTACTCTAATTAACGTTAACTTATTTTTCAATACATAATACCCATCTGAATTAGTGTAGATGAAACTCTAGTATGGAAAACCTTTTTTTTTTTGGCTAATTTGAAGATTCTACTCTAAGTTCGAGAGTATCATATATCTTTCGTAAATCATCTTCATCTTCATTTTCATAAATAATTTTTATTTCTGATATGCTCAAACTCACAAAATCTTTTATTTTTTTTAATTTTTGAAAACCATCTATCTCTTCTCAATTTTGGGTTTTTAAAATCTCATCTAATATATCTTCTCATCTTGAGTTATATCTCACCCACATTCTTTTCTTTTCTTAACTTTTATGTGAAAAATTATCATTTCATAAAATCAGAAAAAGAGCATTATTCAAAATAATCGATAATCCACAAAAAAAAAAAAAAAAAACTATTAAGTAAGAATGAAAATATCAATAAACAATTTCATTTTACGGATATATTGGATATATAAAAAATATATTAATTTATACAAAATATCAGTGACATGAAAATGAAATAAATGAAAATTATGAAAATATTAAGATAAATTCTAAAAATTTATATAAGAAGTAAAAATAGATATTTTGAAGTTATTTTTTTTTAAATTGATATATATATATATATATATATATATATATATATATATATATATATATATATATATATATATATATATTAATTTGTTATATTTGATAATAATATCCTCTACATAGATAAAAAAAATACAAATTTTATAAACGTATATTTATTATTAAGTTGTATTATATATTATTTTAAAATAATATTATGATAACATCCCAAATTTTAAAATATATTTAATATTAGAATTATGATCCATTTTAATTTAAATATGTTCAAGGATATGAAATAAATAATAATATATGTATAATTTTTTTTAATATTTATATGTTTTTTATATTTAGTAAATATATAGATTCTATAAAAAAAGACTTATTAAGAGAATTATATTTTTTGGTAATAAATTAAATCAAATGTAAAAATAAAATAATTAGAATTAATTTATTTAATAATAAAAAAATAAAGAAATTGGTGAAATATCATTAAAATATCTAAAAATATTGATTGATGGATATATATATTTCTAAATTTTATATCGATATTAAAAAATATTGGATATATTGAATATAGACGGAGAAATATTAATTAATGGATATATCTTTCCAAATTTGACTATTTTAAACCATACTATTGACTAAAAAATTGTAACCATTAACTTCTCTATCACAAGCGTCATGTTAACGTGAATTTTGAGCCTATCTTAATTTCATTTTGCAGGTACATCCGTAATGGATGCATTGATTTGACTAACCCACTAAATCAATCCATTCATATGGTATAAAAATCTAAGGAGGTTCCAAGACTGACGGACTTGTAATTAGTTTTGTATTTTCTTGCCAGATTCCCATGAATTACATCACTCTAGATAGCTTTTAGTCACCGGCAAATTCATCTCCCCAAGACACTTAATATGACGTTTTACTTAACATACAACCCAGATTTTCAAATATCATCACGTCATTGAAAATGGACTTGTTTGGACATTAGCAAAGGATAACGCTACATATTTTAACACTTTATTTGAATGGATGTAGAAATTAATCACTATATATATATCTATATATATATATATATATATATATATATATATATATATCTATATATATATATATATATATATATATATATATACTAATTTTACATATATTGAGAGAAGACATACTTCGACCCATGAGCAAAAGAAATTTATTATAGAAAAGCAAAGATGAAGAAAATTGTCTTTCCATCTCTTAACCCATGTAGGATCATGAAACGTTGCTGGATGGAAAGAAAAGTATCTATGTAATTTTTAGTAAAGAAATGATTAGTTTTTAAATAAATCCTTTTATCCCATTTTTCATTGAAGTGGACAGTTAATCATCAAATTTTCTTAAAATTGACTAATGAGATTTTTAGCCAATAATTATATATTTATTAAACCAAATTGGGCATATTTACCATACCTAAATATAAGTGGCACTTCAGTCACTTCGCAAAAGTAAGCTAACATTCTCTTGGCCCATGTGACATATTTAACTTCACGGTTTAATAGTAAAACCTAATGGGGATAGTAGAATTTAAATCCTTTCTTACATTGGTCATATCATAAAATCATCGTTCAACAAAAAAACTAATAAGGATCATAGTAGTTTTATGTTATTATTGAAACATAGTCCCTTCCTCTATTGACACAACTTTGAAACACCAAGAAAGGATCAACCTTTATTGACAATTATTTTTTGAAGATAAAAAATCTAGTTGATAGCTTAGCCTCTATTAGTTATATTGTATCAATTATTGATCATCTTTAGGTAATCTTTGAAGGCTTAAGCTTATAGTATGATACATTTATTACTTCAATTACTTTAAGAACTGATATATGCATGGTTAATGAGATAGAGTCTCTTTTGCTTACTCAAGAAGGGAGAATTGAGAAAAATAACAATTCTCTGTAATCATTTCCTAGTGTTAATATAGCTACTCATAATCAATTTAATAAGGATAAGAAAAAGTTTGTTCCATATGGCCGGGGACAAGGCCAATTCTTTGAACAACACAATTCTTTCAATTAGAATCAATATAATAGTTTTAGTAACTCTAGTCAAGGTAATAGTGGAGGAAAATTTTGGGATTGAAATGGCTTTGGAGGTCGTGGATATAGTAATGTTGGTGGTAGATTTGGGAGCATTGGTGGTTATTTTGGTAGCAAAGGCAAAAGTAGAGAACGATAATTGTGGAATTTTAATAAACCATAGTGCCAATTATGTGGTGGAACTAGCCATGTTGAAATGTAGTGTTCTTACTGCTTTAATAAGTCGTTTCAGGGTTCATGTTGTAACAACCCGTTCCCAACCGTGTAGATCTTATCTACTTTGGACCCAAAAGGGCCCTCATGGCTTTAAAATGTGTCTACTAGGTTACGAGAAGTCCATACTTATATAGCGTCAGGAACTTTCTCCCCTATCCGATGTGGGATGTCACAAACACCCCCCATACAAACACAACGTCCTCGTTGTATCCTATAGGATTGCGGGGTCAAACAGACAAACACCCCTACGGGGCCAAACAAACCCCCACACTGAAGTCAGAGATCAACTCTGATACCATTTGTAATGATCCATTTCCAACCGTGTAAATATTGTTCGCCTTGGACCCAAAGGGGCCCTTAAGGCTTTAAGACACGTTTACAAGGTTAAGAGAAGTCCATACTTATATAGCATCAGAAACTTTCCCTCCTATCCGATGTGGGATGTCACAAACACCCCCCATGCAAACACAACGTCCTTGTTATTATTTTTTATTTCATCAATTATTTATTTATATTTCATTTGGCTCATAATTTTTCTTTTTAAATTATTATCTTATACATTTAGTAAGATTTATGAATTCACTCTAACTCTAATTCTTCTAATACTAAGGGGATAAACCATGAATTATTTTCAAAGGGTTATTGATTATTATTATTATTAATATTTCAAAAGAGTGTATCCAAAAATTACTAAGGGGATAAACCATGAATTATTTTTGAAGGGTTTTTAGCATTTCCTATGCTAACTGGGGATAGTGGCTATGGCTTAGAAGCATTTTTGGGAAAGGGAGAAGCCAGTGTTCATTGACATTTGACACCTTAATCTTTAGGCTACGAGGAGAGAAGATTGACAAGTAAAGAAAGAGGAAGTTTAACAGGGAAAAGTGTAATTTCATGGGCTCATTTAAAAATATTCATAAGATACAATCCTTTAAAAGTCATCCCAAGTCTTTTGTACTCTAAAATAAGGACAGTACTTCAACCACTCAAAATATTAACTTTAAATAAAAAGTGCATAAATTTTTAATTGTTTTTAAATAAATTTAATTTTTTTTTTCATGTGGGTATAAAACCACACATTTTTTCATAATAATAATAATTATAGTTTTTTTTATAATAATAATAATAATAATAATTTTTGCAATCTTCTCAATGAAGGCTTCCTCTAACTCTAATTCTTCTAATACTAAGGGGATAAACCATGAATTATTTTCAAAGGGTTATTTATTATTATTATTAATATTTCAAAAGAGTGTATCCCTTTATTTATTCGGATTCTATCGGGACTGACAGATGATGCAGGCAGGTCCCATCATTCAGCACTTTAAGTAATAATAAAAACGTGATAATTTAGTGGAAAAGAGACAGACAATTAGTCAGCATAATCCATCCAAAAACTATTGAGCCCGAAGATGGTAACCATTGATTTCCTTGTCACAAGTGTCATGCTGGCATGAATTTTGAGCCTATCTTAATTTGGTCTTGCCGATATATATCCCCGTGATGGGTGCATTATTGACTTGACTAGCAAGCCCACTGGACCACTCCATTTCTATGATTTAAAAATCAAAGGAGGTTCCTAAACCGACTGTCTTGTTACTAATTCTGTATTTTCTTATCAGATTCTAATTAATTAGATTATTGTGGATGGCATTTGGCCACTAACAACATCTCTCCAGACACTTAACCTTGTTTTCTTTGTCCAATTCCTGATTAGTCAAGCAACCCAGATTTTCAAACATTAATTTTTTTGTGAATCACATCTCTTTTCCCCACGTGATTGAAAATGGCCTTGTTTGGAATTTAGAAAGGGATTGAAGGGATATATATAAGATGATTGATTTAGAATAACTATAAATGGGTTAGGAGTCAAGAATTTGATTTTTTTTTCCAAGTTAGGTTTATTGTCTTACCTTTCTCCACCAGTATTGATTATAAAAATGGTTAAATAAAAATTAATTTAATTGATTGTTTTTCTATTTTTAATACAAATAAATAAATAAATAAAATTTATTTCTAAATTATATTTTATTTATAAGTAATACATATTTTTAATATAATTTTTTTTAAAAAATTATTGATAAATTAAGAAGGAGGGAGGGGATGGAAAATTCCTTTGCTTTTTTATTTTGATTTTTCTCTATCTAAAAAAAGATAAATATAAATGTAAATAATCAAGACAAATTGGGATAATAGTAACTTCTCAAACCTACTTTTGCTATCATTCCCAAGTTAATCTTGAAGAAAAAACATCGCTATCATCCCCTAGTTAATCTTGAAGGGAAAGCATCTATATATACCTGTATTGGATTAATTCATATAGGAGGATAAAAATGATTCTTACATGATTTACTTGTCTTATATTTAATCAAACTTATATACATGTGGTATTAAAATCCTTCATTTAATCAAACTTATATGTGTGGTATTAGAGAAAACTTGATTGAAAAAAATAAGACTAAACATAAAATAAGATGATTATAAATGAAAATGATGTTTTTAATTTATTTGTTTCAGAGTAGTTGTAAAAATATTTTTCTCGAAATGAAGCACAAAGAAACATTTATGACACCATGTGACAAGAAAAAAATGTGTGCTAAAGTGTTTAAAAGGGTAGGTTTATTTCACTTCATCTCTATTGAAACTTTGGATCATAATAAGTGTTGAAATAAGTGTATTTTTAAAAATCATTTTATTTGACATCTTCTTTTAGAGGTATTTTTTTCAAGAGTGAAAGTCTATTCAACAATGCTTTTTAAAAAATAGTTTTTTATTATAAAACATGTTTTTAAAGAAAAATTAGACATTTGATAAAATTTAAATAATATTTTAAAAAAATTAAAAAATCATTTTCTTAAAAGTCATTTTACATATGATTCTTTAGCATTTTCACTATAAACATGTCAAATAAAAATATTATCCAATGTACCTAGCCGTACTTACTATTGGAGGGATGGATAATCTACCAATGCATATGACATTTTACGATTTGTCCAAATCAACTTGTGATCCATTTTGAAACATTTGACAAATATGAACCTTTTTACCTAATCGCTTTATTAGCTTGGCCTTTAACCAGTTGCGTATGTGTCCAAAGGTGTATAAATTAATTTCAATCAAAACCAAATTACTTTAATTAATGTTAACTTATTTTTCAATACATAATACCCATCTTAATTAGTGTAGATGAAACTCTAGCATGGAAAACCTTTTTTTTTTTTTGGCTAATTTAAAGATTCTACTCTAAGCTTGAGAGTATCATATATCTTTCATAAATCATCTTCATCTTCATTTTCATAAATATTTTTTATTTCTCATATGCTCAAACTCACAAAATCTTTTAATTTTTTAATTTTTTAATTTTTGAAAACCATCTATCTCTTCTCAATTTTGGCTTTTTAAAATCCCATGTAATATATCTTCTCATCTTGAGTTATATCTCATCCACAATTTTTTTTTTCTTAACTTTTATGTGAAAAATTATCATTTCATAAGATCCCCAAAAGGCCTAGTCCTTTGTAAGGGTCACAAAGTTTAAAATGATTAACACAACATGATTAGAATCCAACTGCTCCTTTACAAATTTGGGTTGAATATATATATATATATATATATATATATTCATATTTAGAGTAAATTCATGTCAATATATATTACTTGTTTGATAAATATGTTATTCTATATCTTTGACCAGTTTGTATAACATAAATTTGATTTTGAATAAACAAGTCAAAGTTAAATCATAAGGTTAATTATATAAACTCATACAAGATTTAATTCCATTTGATTATTAAACAATACCTAATCATGAAATAGGTTAAATAGATTACAAAATGTATTGTTGGTTTAAAACTTAAATACAATATGAAAATGATGCATCAACACCATTTGTCACCCCTTTTATTTAGGAATGGCAACGGGGCAGATTCGCGACGGGTCGCCCCCATCCCAACCCTGCCCCGTTTATTAAAAACAATTCTCATCCTGCCCTATTTAACTTTTTTTTTTTTTAAATTACTTTAAAAAAATTTAATTACATCAAAATAAATATATTTTATAAATAATAAAATTATTTTATTTTTTATAACTTATTTTGTTAAATTTTTTTTATTATCTATATATTAAAAATAGTTAAATAAAATTTTAAATTAAATTAATTTTAAATTTTAAATTAAATTAAATTTTATATATAATAGGGACGGGGCGGGATAAGGCAATACCCAAACCCACCCTGGGTTTTAAATAAAAATTTCATACCCGCCCCAAATCCGTTTAGTAAAATTAAATCTCGTCCCATTAGGGGCAAGGCGGGGCGGGTACCCGAAAAAACCCGCCCATTACCATCCCTACTTTCATTAATTTATCATCATTCTGATAGGGACATGCATCCTTAAGGGCATGTCCCACCGCTCCTGCCATTGGCATAAAAGCAGTTCTCGACACCATCTCCGACTTCAAAATGTTCATTTTGAACACCATAAAAGCGGGCTTCAATGTATGTTTCAAATGAGGTTGAGAATTGCTTCAAATAGGAAACCATTTGAAAATGAATAGGATATTGAGAATCATATTCACTTTCTTTAATTAACAAATCAATTTCCAAAAATTATGTTCAACCCTTTAATTTCATTCATTTTGCCTCTCATGTTCTTCAACTAATTGTGCTTGTTCTTCCTTCATTCTCTTTCATTTTAATTTTTGTTATTGATTATTCAATAGTGTTGCTAACTTACTATATTTTTGCTGCCTTTTTTATACTTAAAAAGTGATTTAACAATGACTCTCAAAAGTGACATCATGAGTTAACAAGTTTCAATCATAATACGTGTGGAATGACTTTTGAGAAGTAAAAAACTCTTTTTTTATTTTATTTATTTATTTTTATTTTTAAAGATGAATAATTTTTTTTTTATATTTAACTAATTAATTTTAATTGAAGAGTTTATAACTTAAAAACATCTTAATATAAAAGTTAGAAAAATATTACCTCTTAACAAAACTTTATCTTGATTTATGTAAGAAGTTATTTCATATTTAATAAAACTTTTACAATATTAATATTATTTTTTGAAAATAATAATTTTAACTTCAACTTCAACTTCAACATTGGGTTAAAAAAAAAAAAAGGAATTATCTTAAAAGTTCTCAACATATTGATAGGGGATACGACTTTGGATAAGACAAAAAATCGAGATATTGATTGCTTTTAGTATAAATATTTTGCAATTAATTAAGTTTTTTAGGGAAGATTTGATAATTAGGTTGTGATGTTGATTAGGGTTCAAGAAGATATGAGGTTAACAATAGGAAGAAGTTTAAAAGAACATTTCAAAGGGAAAATATAATTAAGTTTGAGGATGCTGATAAGATTATGAGAGAAATGAGATTAAGAAGTAAAAAAGAAGAATATAGAAGGTAAAACATGCATGTTTGAAGTGACTTCTTTCCATCATGATACAAGGAAGGGTAAAAATATCATTTTGAGTTTTTAATTTATTTAATCACAATCCTGAGAAAAACCTTGACAAAGAGGTTAATATAGTATTTTGAAGTAAAGGTAAATTTTGTAGTGTAATATTTAGATCTATCTAATAATCCAAAATTTTCCAAAATTTAATGAAAGGTTGTGAAATTTGAGGAAGGTCATATTATGTACAAAGAGGAGAAAAATTATCCTTAATAAAAATAATTTAAGAATAGACAATGCAGGGTTAATTAATTGAGAGTTATTCATTTAGGTTGGAAATTGGACTCAACATTATCCAATTTCATCTGTGGAAGAACTTGAATTCATTTCTACCACCTTGATATGGTTAGTCAAATTCTAGCTAACAACATAAGTTTTGATGACTCGGGCTTGGTTTGAAATTTGTTCTGAAAAATGGTTTTTATTTTTTTAAATAAAAATAATTTTTTAACTTAAAAAAATATGTATTTGATTAATTTTGATTCAAAACAGTTTTTGAGAATTTATTATCAAAATATATTGATTTTTTAGAACAAATCCAAAGCGTTTATTTATTTTTGGTTAAATATTTTTAAAAAATAATTGAAAATACTAATACTACGCCAATAACCTTTACATTCTACATACACTACAAGGAAAAAAATATATAGTGACATTTATAATGAGTCACTATAAACATAGGGTGTCGCTACAACATAGCGTCACTTTATCCACTGACACCATAGAGGGTACCAATTGGTAACGTATTTGAAAGTGACACTAAAGTAGATAAATGATGACACATTCGGAAGCGACACCATATATTTCTAGTGATCCTTAATTTGATATAGAGTTGTGTGAGATATATAAGGTGTCATATTAAATGCATCACCTTTGAGTTATGGTTTCACGTTAAATGCACTACCTTTGAGTTATGGTATCATATCATTGTAAATGATTATGGAAGATATAATTGTTTTTAGTTGATTAACCTGTAGATTTTTGTAATGCTTATTAATAAACAAGATCAACCTATGCATATTTTGTCCATAAATATAATAATTATATCACATTTAACTTATATTTTTGTAATGCTTAGGGATTAACCTGTAATACATTACATCATCCAGTAATATTTGTATATCAAATGTTCACAAAACGATAGTACATCAAACCCACCAAAACTAAAAGAGAAAAGTGAATGCACATTAAAACATGATTTAGAAATGTGAAGCATCCCAACATTTATGTATACCTGCAATTCATATGCATAAAACAGGCTAACCATAAAATGACACAAGAGTTGCATCCAAAAACCCAAAATTCTCAATACCAAATAAAGTAACGTTTATGTCCTATAATATATGGCATAAGAGTCATATCTAAAAACCTAAAATCTTGTTGCATTTTTCTCATTTCTTTTTATTCTTCATACGGTCCTCCAAAGAGTATATAACTGCATTTCATAGTTTAATGAGTTTTAGAGTTCTTATTGAAAATAAAAATGAATTAATGTTATAAAAAATAAACAAATCTAAGTACTAATGTTTTCTTTTTCCGTTTTCCCATTTTGATATAAAAATATTTCGTAAAGAATTAGTAATGCTATACAATACTAATGGAAAACTCATATAACAACTAAGGGACTCACCAAGCATGATCACGATACATCAACATAATTCATGATTAATTATAACACAAAAGTAGTCAATTCTCCTTTAATTTCATCAAATTCTACTTAAGAATATGTTTTTTTTTTTTTTTTTTTTTTTATCATCAAACTGAAATCAAATGAGAATAACATTAATATTACAATAATTGGAAGTATGAAACTATATATAATTTATTAAATGAGTAAAACCTTTAATGCAATAATTGTAGAATCAACAATTACATCTTTAATAAATCTCATAACAAAGTAGTCGTCACATTTGAACTCAAATAAAAACAATTCAAGAAAATAAAAAATAAATCAAAACTACAAAATCAAAATATAAATATAAAATTTTAGAAAATACTAATCTTCCACTTAAAATCTGCACTTTTTAAATTTATTTTTTATAATTCGTTATGCTTTTAAAAATCTTTTTTAACATTTAATTCTTTATATATATATATATATATATATATATATATATATATATATATATATATTAATTTCTTGGAAGGATTTTCTTAATTTCAATATTTTTTTAATGTTCATTTTGTGAAATAATAATATCCATTAAATATCATCTCAATTATATAAAATAAAATTTTAGTAACAAAATATAAAAAAGTTTTCAACGACTAATATGATAGGACATGATATTATTGAAAATTGTGTATATAAGACAAAAAAACCTAATTCATTATTAAAAAATGTTAAGATAAAAAATAGTATAAGAAAGAATTAAAAAACTTTTCATAAAAATTATTGATTTTTTAGCAATTGATATTTCTTTTTTCTAATTAAAATAATTAATAAAAAAAATTGGATATGAAAAATATGTTCAAATAAAATTAATAAAAAATTAAAAACATCAAAGGAAAAGATATTCAATATTTTAAATTTTTTACTTTTAATATTCTTTAGATCAATAAATTATCAAACATTTTTTTTTTTCAGAAAAAAAAAAAAGAAAAAGAAGAGTTTTATGGGAGGAATTGGAATTTTTTTTGTAATAAAAGGATTTTATAGAAATTTCCTAACCTTGAAAGGAAAATTTCATCATCAATTTCAAATTACTCCAAAGTTTGGTCAATGTATATAAAAACAATAAGAAAAGAAGGCAAAAATAAAACATATTTTTAGAATCCTTTTGCGGGAAATGACAATATTGAGAATAATTTTCTCAAAAATTATTTTCCAAATATGACCAACCAATATCTTCATCAATGAAGAGTCTGATTAAAGGAAATTTTTATAGAAAATCAAAAGAAAATTATAAAACATTTTCTTAAAAAAGAAAAAAAGAAAAAAAAAAGGAACAGCTTTATGGAAGGAATTGAAAAAATTTATGTAATAAAAGGATTTTATAGAAATTTTCTAACTTTGAAAGGGAAATTCTAAATTTTGGTCAATGCATATAAAAACAATAAGAAAAGAAGGTAAAAACAAAAAACAAAAAACATATTTTAAAAATAGAAAAAATATGAATAGAACAAAATGAGATATTAACCATAATACCATGTAAAAGAATAAAAATAAATAAAAATATAAGATTTGATCATTTTTATAATTATAAAAATTTTAATTCCTATTTAAATTTTAAAAAACAATTAATTTACATTAATAAATAAAAGATAAAATTAATTTTTCATTGTTAATTCCAACATTCCAAACCAACTCCAACATGATATGAAAACTATTTCATTTTTCCTTTTGTGGGAGATGACAATATTAAGAATAAATTTCTAAAAAACTATTTTTCAAATATCATCGATACATATCATTATCACAATATACTATAATATTCATAGAAAATAAACATAAAGTCCCATCAAAGGAAATTTCTTGTAAGATCAAAAGAAAATTTCATATTGTAAAATATTTATCCCTCATTCTGAGTATGAAAGATGTTAAAAAATCATTCATTTATCTTATTTTCTTTCATTTTAAGGTTTATGGGTTTAACAATGAAACAAAAGATATGGTGGAATGTCAAACCTAATTTTTACTTTCCTACAACTTAATAAAAAAACCCTATTTACACAATCCATATTACATATATACCAAATCAATGAATATAAATCAATTATGCTAATAAAGATTTTGACATTAATAAAAAAAAAAAAATGAAAATTGTAAATCTAAGAGATTTTGGGTTACTTGAGAGTCTACGAAGTATAGAAGAGTAGTTATGTGTTAACTATAGGTGTGAGAAGAGGTATAAGAAAATTATGGTTAGCGTTATGGAATGAGATTTTCAATGAATATAAATCAATTATGCTAATAAAGATTTTGATATTAATAAAAAAAAGAAAAAAAAAAAAAGAAAATGATAGGTCTAAGAGATTTTGAGTTACCTGATAGTCCACAAAGTAGAGAAAAACAATTGTGTGTTAACTATGAATGTGAGAAGAGATAGAAGAAAATTATGGTTAGGGTTATAGAATGAGATTTTTTTGGATTGTGAATATGTCGAAACAATGAGTTATTTTTATATACTATTATTATTCTTAAAGTGGGCCTATTAAGTTAATAGTATTTTAACTTTTTATTTTATATAGCGTCACTTTTCAAAAACTAACAATATAAACTTAAAATTAATATCATCTATTTTAATTGAAATTTTTTATATGATGTGTCACCTTTATGGATTTTAAGTCATATGGTGTCATTATTTTAAAAGTAACACCATAAATTATTTTTGTAGTAGTGATAGGTGTATTTTCATCAAGAGTAAATTGATTTATATATATATATAAGTTTTTAACTGAAATTTTGTTTTTAAAAACGATGGATTATTGTATTTAAAAACTATTCGAAAAAACTATATATATTTTTCTTAAAGGGGCCCTTGTTTATTATTACTGATTACTTTGAATATTTAAGTGATCAGAAAATCAAGTAACTCCGGTGCAATGTCAAGGGAACACAATCATTCTAAGTTTTTCCTTCTTTATATATTTATGCATAACAAGGCAACGACATCACAACAACCAGCTACAGGGAATGCTTATTTTACAGGCAAGTAGTGCCCCAGTGGAGCCGGGTTCTTATTATGCATGCTTTACAGAAGTTATTGGACAAGAACGTACGTAGTACGATAGGAACAGTACAAGCAACCTCAAAGCTATAGTATTTCTTGGATCCATGCAACTACCAAACCATAGCATAGCATAATTAAACATAACCATATACATGTAGCCAGGCTTCAGGTACGGTATTCTTCCTCATTTTTGATCTTCAAATGCTCTATGTACCATTTTCTATCCAGCTTACGGGAGACGAAATCCATGACGTATTTTTCCATGCTTACTTGTTTGAACAATGACGGATTGTGAGAATTTATCAGACTGGTTGCAGGTTTAATCTGAGCTGAGGATTTGGGGTTGAAGAACATGGCAATGGAGATCCTCTCTTTTGCTGCATTTACTGTTGCCCGGTGCTCTATGCTAGTGTATACCCCGTTGCTCAGAATCTGCAAAATAGGAAGACGCGGCAGTTGGTTAAAAAAGGGGAATTTTTTCTTAAGTTCTACTCATTATTCAGTGTTGTGTGTGCCTTCTATCTTCTTTTCTTTTTTCTTTCCCCTGTTCTCCTTCCTAAAAATAAAACGAAAAAAAAAAAGAAGAAGCAACAAAGTAAAAAATAAAAAATAAATTTAAAACTAATAAATTATTTTTATATATTTCTTTAAATTTATTTTACTTATTTAATTCTTAATATAAAAATTAAATAATTTAAAAATATATAAAATTTTAACTAATTTTAATTATATTTTACTTTATTTGGCTATTTTTAGAGCACAATAAAAAAAATTACAATCATAAGTGGAAGCTTATGTTCTAATAATTAAACTCATAATTCCTAAAAAAGAAACCAAAATCTATCCAAAAGGTGAGAGAAATAAACAGAAAGAAAGAATGAAAGAACGACTAGGCTTTTTACATGATCCAAGCATATACGGAGCCTACATTCTAATAAACCCATAATTATTAAAACCATGAAGCATGGGCTGAAAATGATATTTAAATAAAACAGAAAAAATTAAGTTTGAAAACGGTAGCTACGGTTTCTAAAATGTAGAAAGGAGTATGTGGGGAAAGTGGGAAACCTCGAGAATGTCTCCTACATTCACAACAAGTGCATCTGGAAGGAAGCTCACAGGAATCCAAATCCCATCCTTTTTAATTTGGAGACCATGCACTCCATTAATTTGGAGAAGGATGGTGATGCCGGTTGCATCAGAGTGAGGCGTAAGCCCCATAACCAGCACTGGTTGTGGGCATGGAGGATAGTAAGTCATCCTCACTGATTGCATCCCATCCTCAAACAGCTCTTCCATCTCTCCTTTCTCCAACTTTAGAGCTTTGGCCATAAACCCTAGAAGCATCATCGCCAGTTTCTGCAACTCCGCTAAGTAGCATTCCAAGCTATCCCTGCAGTTAAAGAAGAAAACATATATAGAACTGAAAGAAGAAGAAGAAGAAGAAGAAGAAGAAGAAGAAGAAGAAGAAGAAGAAGAAGAAGAAGAAGAAGAAGAAGAAGAAGAAGAAGAAGAAGGAGATGATGATGAGAGAGAACCTTAGCGATGGAGGGAGCTCTGGTAATGGATACGGCTTCCTTGTATGTATAGGGTTGGTTGCCATATAAAACCTATCACCCCAATCAAGTTTTTGATCTTCTGAGCGGATCGGGGAAAGCCCATACCCTTCAAAATCCCCGGGCCTCATCTTGTATTTTATTCTCTCTTCCAAGGGAAGTTTGTAAAATTCTCCGATCTCAGTTTTCAGTTTCTCCACAAGTGAAGAGCTGACTCCATGGTTCACCAACTGCGCATCCATGAACACACATGTTAGTTTCTGTATTGTTATTTATTATTATTATTTTTTCATATTGGATTTAGTTTAATATATATATATATATATATATATATATGTCATGCAAGGTGCAAACAGATATTATAGGGGTATGCTTTATACAAAATTGTAATGGATATCATATGTGCCAAATTATTAATTTCCGAATAATTTTCTGTCGGCCCACATCGTCCTCTTCATTTGCCTGGACACATGAAACTAGATTTCATGCACAACAAAACAGCCCTTAAAAGTTCAAGTGCTACATAGACAAATGATTAGAGAAACCTGAAAGAAACCCCATTCTTTGCAAGTTGAGTGCAACTTCTCTAGCTCAGAATCTGCGGTTTCACTCATGATTATATGTTTCATGTCAATGGTGGGGAGTAGTGGCAGGGGACTGCTGGCTGAGAGAATTGGAGACTGCGGTTCATCCAGGATAAAGGGCTGTGGGACTGCAGGGATGGGCTCTTTGATGAGCTCCTGAACACTTTGTACAGGAGCAGCTCGAAAGCTTGGAAACTGTGTTGATGCCATTCTTAATTGGCCGAATTTCAGTGACCTATTGAACCATCTTAAGGTGGGTATTTATAAAGCAAATAAAGCAGCAACAACAATTGAACCGTATCAAACCACTGTTATTCACATTATAACTTCGAGGCTACTCCAAAATATTACGAGAAGCATAAGTTGTTCGGATATATTTACTACTTTCATCTGTTTTTAAAAATAGAAATAGAAGAGTTTTATGAGATTTATTTTATAAAGGCAATAACTTTTCTGAAAATTATTAAACAATTTTTTACTGCCTCAAATTTTAAAAATTATAAATTTATACTTTTTATATAAGCATACCATATTATTTTCTAATTTGAAAAACAAAAAATCAAAAAATATATCCCATCAATCACTCAAGTTAATTGTCACGGCCGTTTATGATGAAGATGGTCCTTGTAGAAATGTAAGACTTAGTGCTCAAGGAATATTTTTCCATGTCTGTAAAACATGTAACACATGTGAAGGAATATTTGTTTTATGATACGAAAACAAAAATATAATAGTTAAGTGAAAAACATGGGATGTTTCAAAACCTAGTACTTGTATTTATTTTTATTATTTATAATATTTTTTATCGTATAGTGAAATGATATTTCTCATACGTTGAAGTAAATATGATTGATCGGATTACGTTAAAATCTTGTACATCTTCATATGTAATTTATTTATATTTTTCTATTAATATGTTTACCATGATGTTTCCATTGGTAGAACAAGTTATCGATTAGTCAAGTTTAGAATAAATTTGCTATTACAAATCAAAATTATTTTAAATTATAACATCATAGACAATAAAGATAATTAATTAATTCTTATCTCATAAGCAGCCCTTGAGCAGGTCTTGGTTGCATGATGGATGGGTGTCGCTTTCTCCTATTTAAGTGTTAGTTGAGGCATGAATTTTCTAAGCTTCTTCCTATAAACGTGCGGAATTTACAAATTCATTGCCAAGTCATGTGGCAGGTTTTGACTTAAAAAAGAAAAAAAAAAAAAAAGAAAGAAAAGAATCATGTGTGCCAGAAACGATATCATTATCATACCGTCACCTGTGATGCCAAGTTTTAGAGGGTTTGCGCTTGATGGAGGGTTAATTTGCAAGGTCCTATAATAAAACCCTTGATTAGATTGGCATTTTTTAACTATTGAAAGCAGGGTGGAAGTCGAAGACAGGAGGAATCAAAATGGAGTGGAAATAGAATGAAAGCACCTAATATAAATCAAAATTAAGAAATTTATTGAAGTGTCTAGGATAAGAATCCGGAAATGCATTAAAAATGAAATTTGACGGATTTGACTTATTTACTTAATAGAAACCACAATAAAATGCATATATATATATATATATATATATATATATATATATATATATATATATATATATATATATATATATATATATATATTATGGTTAATTTCAATCATATTTCTTAAGATTTTTGTTAAATACACTTGAATTGTTATTATTATTATTTATATAAATAAAATATTAAGTCTAAAAAATATGTATTAATTATAGAAACTTTAACCCTTAAAGAAGTATTTATACAGTTTTCTTAGTTTATATGATTTGAACTCACCAAAGCTGGGGTCACTTAATATAACACACAATAAGTCTGATTGATTAATTAATCACACATGATCATCTAATTAATCAATTAGTCAATTTTAGAAAACTTGTTCACTATCCCTTGTGCAATTTTGTGTAATTACCAAAACGCCCTTATGTATAAGAATAAATCTAGAGTTAATCCAACTCTTATAAACCTTGTCATCATAGTATATGAACTTAGAGTAAGGACCACTAGGACCCATAGGAATACTAACTCCCTTAAAATCTAATTATGAAGTGGATGCAAGATTTCACACCACAAATAATCAACTACACTTTAGTACCTTATATAAATGACAATGAGATGAAGCTCAGGTCTGTACCTACTATCCACTACATGCAAACATTCAATGAACTAATATTTGTAATATAATAATATAGTGTTATCACTTATCGAGACTACCTTTCAAATCATTGAGTTATAAATCTCATTTATTATGTAATCAACTAACATACTTTAATTCTAAGAAACATGTTAAATTCCACTAAATGAATTATTGCAATCATAGATTTTATGATCACATATTCTATAGATCACCCAAGGGGACACAATGTTTCAATCCCATGAAATATCATGATGTCTCTATTGAGAATATCTATTGTCACTAGTCTTTATCAATAGCGACTTAATTCATAGGAATATATAACAACTTTAAGGTCTAATCCATAAGTCAAAGTTTCCTGTTGATTTCAGTATAGATTTAATATCCTCTCAAAGTTAAGAATTCATACAATATAGTAACTTAATGAATCATTACATTTGATAGTTTTATATTATAATTCATCGTAGTTTTTATCCAGTATGCATTACATATACTAGTAGACTCACTAAGAGAAACTCATCTTGATAGTCAAGATAAGTCATTCTTTCAATTAGGAGGTGTTGCACTATAATTTCTACTAGATTACCCAAATTTATGAATTGATTGTGTACAACTTATCTATTTACAAATAACCTATAACTTATATTTTTTTTATATAACTTCTAATATTCCTAAGTCATATACAATCTAAAAGATATGTGTTGAATGTTCAAATCAATGTCAATGCATAAAAATGATAGTAAAGGGACAATTAAGTCCGATTTTATTACATCATGTCTTGTTTTTTAAGGGCTCAATTCAACAAATCTATCTCATGAACCCAAGTATAAAAATCACGAACTTCTTGAGAGAGAGTTACATGTAAAGAATAATGACCTAAAAGTTTAGGTGCATTTGTACTTGAGAGAATTTGCCCAATAGGTGTATATAAGAGAAAACTCAATGGACCTAGAGTCAATTTAGAAACTATATTTTATTAAAAATAATTTAGAAATTTAAGAATTTTAGAAAGATTTGGAAAATTTTCATATTTTAAATTTAAAAAATTTGAAAAAAATTTAAAATTCTTAATTTAACTTCTTTTTCAAATTCCATAAAAGATTTGGATTTTTTAAAAAAAATTCTCAACTTAGAATTTTTTTTAAAAATTATTTTTATTATTTGAAAAGATTTTTCTTTTTAAATTCTCCATTTAAAATTCTTTTCAAATTAATTTTATTTCTAATTCTATAAGTCCACTTTAAGTCTTTTATATCATTATTCTCAAATAATTCAATCTCAATTGATTCTACAACAACTTTGAAGCCTTAAAGGAGTCTAAATCACATGAAAGTATGTAGAATCCTAAAATAGGATGAATGGAACAAAATTATGAACTTAACTTACAATGAAGGCTAGAAAGACACTTAAAAGTTTGAAAAAAACTATTAAAGAATTTATATAGACTGAATACATGTTTTATTATTTATGTATGAATATTTTAATTATGTTATATGATAAATAATGTGTCAGTATTTTATTTTGATAGAATATAAATTTAATTAACAGCTCCTTTAATTTATTTTTATTAAATTCATTTGAAAATGATTTATTATTTAAATTCTTTTCAATAATCTTTTTATTTATTTATTTATTTAATTTTTTTTTTTATCAAAGTAAGATCTTTTCAATAATGGTATATGATCTTTTTATTTTTTATTTTTTATTATTATTATTTTATCAAAGTAAGAACATTTAGGTTACTCTTATAACAATTTATTGGTTAACTTGGGAGATATCACTCCATTAATAATTTAAGGATCATTCAATAAGAAAAATAATAATTAATCGTAAAGGATAAATTATGATATTTGTCACATCCATAATAAGAAAAATGTGAGAAGATATGAAAAAAAATATAAACACTTTTTAGAATTACTGTCAAACAAATTCTAAATATTTGATTCCCTTAACTGATTCTACAAAGGGTAAAACACAATCAATCACATATACTCTAAAGTTGACCTTGACCCAAAAAAAAAACCCTACTGTTATATATTTTAGTTAAGAAAATATAGACCTTAAAACCATTAAACATGGGACGGCAATTGGTTTTATAAATTATAACTCATGGTTTTCAACTCAATGTTGGCGTTATAAGGTATAGATTTGTCATCCTACTTTATATCAATCTCATTTATGGAAATCTGTTATAATGTTGTCTTGGTAGCCTACATGACTTTAGATGAAGGCTGTATATTTATGTTTATAGTGGGGGACATACCCTTTTTCAAAAGGCTAGCTAGTTTAAATGTGACTGAACCTTTTGCAAATTAGATCTCGCAAGAGGGTTGATTTGTAGATTGAGTTATATTCGGGGCTAAGACACCATTGCATATACTCCAATGTTGACCCGACAAACCCGTTAAATATTTTAGTTAACAAATGGTGGTTATTAAAACAATGAAAAATGGGACCGTGCCGACAATTACTTCCATACTTTTAAATTATAACTTATATAGTCTTCACCATTAGATCTGCCGTCTTAATCACTTATAAATTTCGACCCTCACTAGTGGATATTTCATATATAGTTATTTTATTAAGTTTTATATAGTATTTGATAAAGGCTATACATATTTATAGAGAGAAACATACCTTTTCCTGAAGGCTAGCTTTTGAACATTTTCGCAAAATTATGCCACAAGATTGATTTATATATTGAGTTCTATTCCAACTGCTTGAGGAAGGACCCTAAAATGTTGTTTGCCAAGTGTTTTTTGAAAATGATTTTGAAAGCTTAAAATGTTCTTAATCTACTTTCTATATTTTTTATTTTTTTTAAAATATCTTTTGTTTTGTAGTGATTTATTTATTCTTTGATTGCTGAACATATTTTTCTATTTATATCTTCCTTTCATTTCAAAATAAGATTTTATACTTTGCATTATTAATTTTAAAATCCAATTGAATTAGTAGTGGGATAATGCTTCTGTAAGTTGGAATTCAGTTAATTAGTACGGTTGGAAATTCTCTCTTCCAATGGAAGCTTGTAAAATTCTCCAATCTCATATTTTAGATTCTCCAAAAGTGAAGAGCAGACCATGGTTCATCAAGTGTGCATAACACACGTTTTACTTTAAATGTTATTATTATTATTTTTTTACCATAGCCATATATGCCATGGTGTAACTGAAATATAAAACATCCATTTGCCCAAACTTTAAGTCTACTCGATTCAAAAATATAATTAACATGATATGCGCCAAATTATTTCAAAATAATTTTTTCCCCTTTCAATATATATATATATATCGAAAATTCAATATTTACTCACACGTTCTATTATACCAAGGCTGACTCTTCTTTGTTCATTTATCATACAAGTAATATCACCATTGTTCTTTTTATATATATGGATGACATTTTTGTTGGTGGTAATAATTAATGATCCCCGTATTATAGATTTAATTACCCAACTTAGTCGTGAGTTTGCAATAAAGAACATCAACTTAGTCGTGATTTCCCTTTCTCAAACAAAATAAATTCAAGACCTTCTCACTAGAATGAAAATGCTTCATGGTTCCCCCATGGTCACACCAATGTTCCTCCAAGAGAAGGAAACTTCTACCGACATAAATTCTATTGATACCATTGATTATCATAGTGTTGTTGGTGTCTTGTAATATTTAACCTTTACAAAATTTGACATTATGCCAACTGTAAATCGGGTATGTCAACATTTCAATAATCCTACGTCGATTCATTTACAGGCAATGAAGCGAATCCTTTGGTATTTAAAGGGCACTTAACACTTTGGATTACACTATCTTTCACAAAGTCCATTATATGTCTTTAGTGATGCTAATTGAGCTAGATGTTCAATTACAAGGAGAAGCACCATTGGTTTTTGTGTCTTATTTAGGGCAAATTGTATTTTATGGTGTTCAAAGAAGCAACCGACAATTGCTTGTTCTAGTTTTGAGGCATAATATAGGTTCATGGCATCTACAATAGTCAAAATTACTTGGTTAACATTCTTACTACGAGACATTGGTACGACACTTCCTCACCCTCCTTAGTTGTTCTGTGATAAGTGTATTCCATATATCCATCAACCTAAATGTTCCATGCTTGATCTAAACATATCACGATTGACTACCATTTTGTTTATGAGAAAATTTTTATGGGTACTATTGTCCCCCAATGCATTTCTTCATCCTCTTAACACGTTGATACCTTCACAAAACCTTTGATGATATTCTCTTTCTTTTAAGATAAGTTGGGAGTCAACTTCTATTCCCTTTTCAACTTGAGGAGGGTGTTAAGGAAGATTCTTTTGTTAAGGGAGATTCTTCTCCTAAAGAAGACAAGGAAAGTTGTCATTGCTTGTTGCAGTAGTAAGGAAGGTTGTCAAAGGTTAATCACACAATTATTATAGAATAACCATATTCCTATTTATATTAAATTTCCATACATGTATCCTCCTGCTGTGTAGATTTCCATCTAAGCTTCAGCCATGTACATCTATATAAAACATTACTTGTCTCCTTGTAAAAACCAAAAATCAATAGATTTAAAAGTTTCCCTTACATGAGTTTATTAACCCTCCTAAGGTGAGAATTTATAAAGCAAATATACTCAAGGGAGCAAAAATAAAAATAAAAAATAAAAAATAAACACACTAACTAATATTATCAAACCATTGTTATTTACGTTATAACCTTTAAATCACTCCAAAATATTTCTATAATTAAGCATATGTTAATTAATATTACCACCCATCTTTGATACATTTATAATTTGGGTGTGAATCGATGTAGAAACATGAGACCTCCACTCAAGAATGTTTTCCATGATTGTAAGGTAATATTTGGTACGTGACAATGAGGAGTGAGAAAATAATGTATTCATTTTGCTAAAAATAAATAATAATAATTCAAAACCAATAATTGCTAATACTATTTTATTTTAAATAAATTTAAAAACAAATAGAGTTTAGTTTTTTAAGATATAAATGAACCAAATTTCTCATTGCATGTGTACTAATTGATTGAAATTAATTACTAAAACAAACTTGCATTTAGTTAATTAAAATAAAAAGACCATTATTTATCACATCCAATTTCTAGACCGATATTAAAAATAAAGAATTTTCTTATAACTATTATACTATCATCATGTAGGTATTTTGTGCAATTAAGTGATTCATTCTTTAAAAGTGAGAAATGAGATTTTTCATACTAGGAGAGACATTTACTTTTCTATTCCAATTCTTACTACACGGAAATAAAACTAATGAAAATGACTCACTAATTTCATTTCAATATAATGGCATAAACATGCCTAAGATAGAAATGTAAAACATACTTGTCACATCAATAATAAGAACATCAAGCCAAAACCTAAGTAGCTAGCCAATTTGAAGTCATTAAGATCTTTATCATACTTGTCGTGTCCATGTATAACTTTCAACCCCTTCATTCTATATGTTAATAATGTTAGCTAGCTTTATGCATCATAGATCATTTGGTTCCCTTAGGATGCATTGACTTCAACGGCCCACTTCATTTTCATGATAATGAAAACCAAAGAAATTCCTAAATTAATTGATTTATTATATAATTGCTTAACAAATTATGTCAATTTGGCTACCATTTGATCAGTTAGACCCATTATTTACAAGCACTTAAATAAGGTTACCCATTTTCTATGAACATCATATACCAGCAGGTCAAGATAAATCAGAATATTTTTCACCATTTTGTCAAATGGTTATCCCATTTTCATCACTTGATTAAAAAGATACTTGTTTGGAATTTTGATAAAAGCTCTATAAGGTTATATTTTTATAGCAATAGAGGTTGAAATAAGGCAAATACATTGATCTAGTTGGTGAGAGGTTGACCTAAATTGTCCTTTAAAGGTCTGATGCTAGTGGAGGAAAAGCACTTCTGACATATACAAGTGTGTAGATGTTGAAATAAATCTCGTTTTATGATTGATAACATCTATTGCATTTAACAAAGGCAAATACCACATTTTAAGCTTGATTTCACTATTAAATATATTTTTCATTTAGTTAATTATATGTTATCTTGTGTATACTCGGTTTTTTATATTTTTCATTACTTGTTAATATTTATAACTATTTTCATTAATAAAGATAATCTTTGAAATTTTTTGGGATATCTCAAATGTAAGGGTGGTATATGAATGAAATAGAGGGATCAAAGTCAAATGGAAATGAATAATGTTGTCCTATTTTGATCAATAAAAAGTTTTAGGTTGATTGGAAAGGTTAGAAATGTCCATATAAGTTCATTTTGAAAGTTTCCTAGGTTGTTTGGTTGTAAATAATTAAAGATTATTAAAATTAGTAGTTAGCTTATAGAATAAAGATAGATTTTTTTCTTCTTTTTTTGTGGAGTTTTTTTTATCTTGTTTCTAAGATGATTGATTTAGGAGAACTATTAACGAGTATGAAGTGAATTTCAATTTAATTTTTTTCCAAACTCAGGTTGAGTTCAAGTATTATATTACCTCACTCCACCTATCTTGATTATAAATATAATTAAATAAAAATAATTTAATTTAATTATTTTTTTATTTTTCCATTTTTAATTATTTATTAATAAATTATAAATTGTATTTTATTTATAAGTTACATTTGTTTTAAAGATAATTTACATTTAAAAAATTTTAAGAAAAATGAAAAATATAGTGTAGTGGGAATGGGAAATTCCCTTGCATGTTTGCCCTGAAGTTATACCCTTTAGAATTTTATTTTATTAACTTTTGGATAAAGATAAAAATGACCATAAATAATCATGATAAGTTGGAATAAGAATGACCTCTAGAATCTACTCCCGTTATCATACCATAGAAGAAAAACATCTATTTATGTGCTAATTTATATAAAAGGACAAAATTGATACCTACTTGATTCATTTATCTTTTATTTAATCAAATTTATATATCTGTGACATATTAGAAAGAGCTTGATCAAGGAAAATAAGACTAAACATAAAATAAGATAAATGCAAAATGATATTTTTGAAATATATAGCATTGGTTTCCTTCATGATTTGTAAATATTATCAAACACTCATTTTATAAAACCATATATTGCATTTAATAAAGGCAAATCCCACTATTTAAGCTTGATTTCACTATTAAATATGTTTTTCATCTTATTAATTATATGTTATCTTGTGTATACTCGATTTTTCATATTGTTCATTACTTGTTAATGTTTATAACTATTTCCATTAACAAAGGTAACCTTGGAAACTTTTTGGGATATCTTGAATACAAAGGTGGGGTATGAATGAACTGGAGGGATTAAAGCCATTTGAAAATGAATAATGTTGTCCTATTTTGAACAATAAAACGTTTTAGGTTAGATGAAAAGATTAGAAATGTCCAAATAAGTTCAATATGAAGGATTATCTCAAAGAAGAAAGATAGATTCTTTTTTTTTCTTTTTTTTTTATGGAGTTTTTTTATCTTGTTTCTAAGATGATTGATTTAGGAGAATCATAAATGGAAATGAAGTGAATTTCAATTTTTTTTTTCTTCCAAATTCGGGTTGGGTTTAGGTATTATCTTACATCACTCCACCTATCTTATTATAAATATAATTAATTAAAAATAATCTAATTTAATTATTTTTATTTTTCCATTTTTAATACAATTAATAAGAGAATATTTATTTATTAATAAATTATAAATTGTATTTTATTTATAAGTTATATTTGTTTTAAATATAATTTTTCATTTTTAAAAAAATAAAAAAAAAATGAAAAATATAGTGTAGTGGGCATGGAAAATTCCCTTGCATGTTTGCCCCAAAGTTGCCTCCTTTAGAATTTCTTTTGTACTTTTGGATAGAGATAAAAATATCATAAATAATCATGATAATTTGGAATAAGAATGACATCTCGAATCTACTCCCATTATCATACCATAGAGAAAAAACATCTACATATTCACGTGCCGATATATATATAAGAGGACAAAAATGATACCTGTATGATCTACTTATATATTCTTTATTTAATCAAATTTATATCTGTGTGGCGTATTAATTAGAAAGATCTTGATCGAGTAAAACAAGACTAAGCATAAAATAAGAGAAATATAAAATGATATTTTTGAAATATGTAGCATTGGTTTCCTTTATGATTTGTAAATATTATCAAACACTCATTTTATAAAACTATATATGGACAAGAAAGAGACACGTGTAGAAGTCTTTAATTGGTATGAAAAGGGTAGGTTTATTTCACTTCTTGTCCGCTTTGGATATGATCCATTGAAAGTTGGGGTCAGTTGTAGTCAGATGTTGAAGTAAGTGTGTTTTTGAACATCATTCTGCCAGGTCATCTTGCATTTTGTAATTAGCGATGCAAACAAGCAAGTGGTCCATTTTGCATCATCTGACAAATATGAAGTCATTTATGACAAATAGAACGGTTGCTTATTATTTTTCTAAAAGTGAAGCTGGATGAACGAAATGTGTATGGATAAAAGACAAGGGTTTTTGAGGTAGGAAGGCTGAAGATTCTGAGTAAAAAGAAGGGTTTGATGGGAAGTTATTGACTTAAGGAAGATGTATCTGTTGACGACAATTGAAGGATGAGGTGAATCGGGAATAAAGTGGGTGGGGATTTTTTCTTTTTCTTTTTCATTTTATGGATTAGGGTGAAATTTACTTCTTTTGCATTTTATGTTTGATTTTGGGATGTCGATTTTGAAACTCATCTAAATCCATTTCTTCTATTGGCTTCAATGCATGATGCAAAAGGGAGGTTGGGAATTGCTTCAAATGGGAAGCAATATGAAAATGAACATGATATTTGGGAAATCATATTGATTTTCATTAGTTTGTGATGTTGATTAGGGTTCAACGAGAGATGAGGTTAAGGATAGGAAGAGTGTACATAAAAAGATATTTTAGAGAGAAAATCTAATTAAGTTTGGGGATGTTGACTAGATTATGGGGAGAAATGAGATTAAGAAATAAAAAGAAGAATTTAGAAGGGAAAAGATATTTGAAACAACTTCATTCCATCATGATATAAGAAATGGTAAAAATGTCATTTTATAATTTTATTTAAATACAATTAGGAGAAAAAGTTTGACAAAGAGGTTAATATAATATTTTGGAATAGAGGTAAATTTTGTAACTTAATATTTAGATGTGTCTAATAGTTTAAAACAAAGCAAAATTTTGTGTAATATAATGAAATTTTAGGAAGATAATCTCCGGTATAGAAAAGAAAAAAATTATCCTTATTTTACAGAAATTATTTGGCAAGTGTACGTAATAAGATAGTAACAATACTACCCATCTCAAAGCTATAATCTTTCTAGGATCCATGCAACTGCCAAACCATAGCATACCATAATTAAACATAACCATATACATGTAGCCAGGCTTCAGGTACGGTATTCTTCCTCATTTTTGATCTTCAAATGCTCTATGTACCATTTTCCATCCAGCTTACGGGAGACGAAATCCTTGACGTATTTTTCCATGCTTACTTGTTTGAACAATGACGGATTGTGAGGATTTATCAGACTGACTTCAGGTACTGTATTCTTCCTCATTTTTGATCTTCATATGCTCTAGATACGATTTTCCATCCAGCCTACGGGAGAAGAAATCTTTGCAGTATTTTTCCATGCCTACTTGTTTGAACAGTGGCGGATTTTGAGGATTTATCAGGCTGGGTACAGGTTTAATCTGAGCTGAGAATTTGGGATTGAAGAACATGGCAATGGAGATCCTCTCTTTTGCTGCATTTACTGTTGCCCGGTGCTCTATGCTGGTGTATACCCCGTTGCTCAGAATCTGCAAAATAGGAAGACACGGCAGTTGGTAAAAAAGGGGGCATTTTTCCTCAAGTACTAGTCATTATTCGGTGTTGTGTGTGTGTTCTATTCTTTTTCTACCCCTGTATTGTACTTTAGGTTTGAATGAATATTGAAGGAAAACACATGCCAGTGCCTGTAATCTCAAAGTGACAGCTCCACTAGCGCATAAAACCATGAAGCGTGGGGCTGCAAATGATATTTAATTAAAACACAAAAGATTTAAGTTTCGAAAATATAGAGCGGATTCCATTTAGCATTTTCTATTTTATTTTGTTTTATTTTTTTGAAAGAGAGAAAGGAGTCTGTGGGGAAACCTCGAGAACGTCTCCTACATTCACAACAAGAGCATCTAGAAGGAAGCTCACAGGAATCCAAACCCCATCCTTTTTAATTTGGAGACCATCCACTCCATTAATTTGGAGAAGGATGGTGATGCCGGTTGCATCAGAGTGAGGCGTAAGCCCCATAACGAGCTGTGGTTGTGGGCATGGAGGATAGTAAGTCATCCTCACTGATTGCATCCCATCCTCAAACAACTCTTCCATCTCTCCTTTCTCCAACTTTAGAGCTTTGGCCATAAACCCTAGAAGCATCATCGCTAGTTTCTGCAGCTCCGCTAAGTAACATTCCAAGCTATCCCTGCAGTTAAAGAAGAAAACATATATAAAGCTGAAAGAAGAAGACGAAGAAGATGATGATGAGAGAGAACCTTAGTGATGAACGGAGTTCTGGTAATAGATACGGCTTCCTTGTATGTATAGGGTTGGTTATCATATAAAACCTATCACCCCAGTCAAGTTTTTGATCTTCTGACCGGATTGGAAGATGCCCGTACCCTTCAACATCACCGGGCCTCATCTTGTACTTCATTCTCTCTTCCAAGGGAAGTTTGTAAAATTCTCCGATCTCCGATTTCAGTTTCTCCACAAGTGAAGAGCTGACTCCATGGTTCACCAACTATGCATCCATGAACACACATCTTAGTTTCTGTATTGTTATTTGTTATTATTTTTTTCATATTGGATTTGGTTTAATATCTATATATATGTCATGCATGGTGCAAACGGATTATAGGGGTCTACTTCATACAAAACTGCAAGGGATATCATATGAGCCAAATCATTAATTTCTGAGTAATTTTGTCAGTCGCCCCAAATGGTCCTCTCCGTTTGCCTGGACACAACAAAACAGCCCCTAAAGTTCAAGTGCAATACAGAAAAAATGATTAGAGATTATAGATGTTGAGAGAAACCTGAAAGAAACCCCATTCTTTGCAAGTTGAGTGCAACTTCTCCAGCTCAGAACCTGAGGTTTCACTCATAATTAAATGTTTCATGTCAATGGTGGGGAGTAGTGGCAGGGGAGTGCTGGCTGAGAGAATTGGAGGCTGCGGATCATCCAGGATAAATGGCTGTGGGACTGCAGGGATGGGCTCTTTGATGAGCTCCTGAACACTTTGAATAGGAGCAGCACGAAAGCTTGAAGATTGTGTCGATGCCATTGCTAATTGGCCTAATTTCAGTGACCAATTGAACCATCTGGAGGTGGGTATTTATAATGCAAATATACTTGAGGAAGACGAAAAAGAAAAAGGAAAAAAAAAAGGGGCAGCATAAGCAACAACTGAACCCTGTCAAACCATTGTTATTCACCTTATATTTCTAGAAGTATAAGGTGTTGTTTGAATGTATAAATTTAGTACTTCCAATTAAAAATAGAAATACAAAAGCTTCTCAAACTTGCCTTAAAAATGTAATATCTTTTAAAAAATTTTAAACATTAAAAAAAAATTATTCTCTCAAATTTTAAACAATCTTTAAGAATTTAAGTTCGTACTTATTATAAAAAAAGATATTACACAAAGATGGTATTAATTATTGTCTATTCAAACCAATATTCCAGCTCATTGTTTCTGCCCATCTACGATCCATAAAGATGGTTCGGTGCTCAAGAATTTTTTTTTCCTTGACTGTAAACCACGTTAAGTGACAACTCTTCTTGGAGCTTTTCTTAAATGCATGCCCTTATGACAAATGCAATGCCCATGTTTCAAGAAGTAAACAATGCGAACAGCTTGTACCAACATGCTAGTCCTTTTTTATTTAGCAAATATAGATATTAATGAAGATCTAGTTGTTTTTTGACAAATCAAAAGCAAATGGCAGATAATTTTCAACCAATGACATACCAAAACCTTGGACAGGTCTTGGTTGTATGATGGATAGATGCCGTTTTCTCTTATTTAAGTGTTGGTGGAGGCAGAAATTTTCTAAGCTTCTTCAGTATATAAACGTGCCTAATTTATAAATTTATCACCAAAACATGTAGCAGGTTTTGACTAAATAAAAAAAACAACCTTGACTTAATTTGCAAGGTCCTATAATAAATCCTTGACTGGATGATCGATCTATAAAGGAACCTAAATGGAGTGGAAGAATTTTACTGAAGTGTCTAGAATAAGCATCCAAAAATGAAACGTGATGGATTTGAATTGTCTACTTACAGGAACGAAAATGCTCACTAAGTTTCTCAAGATGGAATGAATTAAACATGGCCTGTTGTAAATGTAAAATATAATGCTCGTCTTAGCAATTATCTCTGACGCTTATGAATTAAACATGGCCTGTTGTAAATGTAAAGTATAGACACATGCATATGCATATATAGGATTGAAGCAACAAATCTTAACCTATAATTAGAGTACAAAATTGGATATTTAGGGATGTTCCCATAAATGGGCCTGAGTTGGGGTATTGAATTAGACTTTACTTGTTACATGCCTTGACCCTATTAGTGGATTTCCTCAATATACAATGAATTTCGTAACAGTAAATTTGCTCAAACTAACTAGAAAATGTTAAAGGATTTATATAGATTGAATACATTCATTACTTATGTATAGATTTTTTTATTCCATCTCAAAATCCGATTAGGAAGAGTGAGAAATGATGTCCCAATAATTCATTTTGATAGAATTGCAATTAAATTAATAACCCCTTCAATTTATTTTATTAAGAAAATGATTTATTATTTAAATTTATTTTTAATAAGTTTAGATTGATATATATAGATTTATTTTTATTTTTATTTTTTGGTAAAAGTAAGAGCATTTACATTATTCTTATAACAATTTATCAGTAAACTTGGGAGTTAGCACTCCATTCATAATTTAACAATCACTCCAAGGGAAAAATAATAATCAATCACAAAGGATCATATTATGATAAGACTTTATTTAATTTTTGTATTTTGGTTCAAGTCTTGTATATTCTTGACACGCTTGTAGGATAACATATACAGATATTATACTTATCACATCCATAATTCATAATAAGAAAAAAGTGAGAAGATAAGAAAGAAGAAAAGCAAGGGACATTCAATCCAAAAAATTGAACTAAAAATTGTTTAGTACAATTGAAGTCATTGATTTCTCTATCATATTTGTCATGTCTATTTAAAATCTAAATCCTTCAATTCTATATCTTAATTAGGTTAACTAACTTTATGCATGACATGACATTTGGTGGGGCCATTTAGAATATCAAAAGGTGCTTTTTCAATCAGTGTTGAAAATACACTATCAATCATAGATGTTTAGTACCTTATCCAAGATGGTCATTTGGTCGATTAGCTACTTTATCCAAGATGGTCATTTAGTCGCCCTTCATGCATTGACTTGATTTATTGTGATGGTAAAAACTAGTCTTCTTTTTTATTTTTTGAAAGTTTAAAAAAAAAAAACTACAAGGGAAAAAGAAGTAAAAAATAATAATAATAACAATATAAATATTTTTGTTTCTAAGATTGAAAACCATTTTATGTTTTAAAACAAGTTTTTTTTTTTCTTTTTTGAGTAAAAATAAAGCTTTTTTGAAAACCCTATATATCTTCTTCCCTTTCAAAATAAGATGTTTATACTTTGTATTATTAATTTTGATATTCAATTGAATTAGTAGTTGAATAATGCTGCAGTCAGTTGGAAGAAAATTAATTAGAACGGTTATAAATTAGGTTTGAAAATGATGCATGGCTAGGGTTTGAAATGTTGATCCGACTATGTTTATTATTATTATTTTCTGTTGCCAGTGAGAGCTGTATGGGAACACCCCTAGAATGTCTCCCACATTCACTACACTTGAGAGAGTTCACAGGCATCCAAACCCACCTTTTTTTTTTCTTTTTTTTTTTTGAAGACCATCCACACCTCATCAACACACAAGAAATTAATTCTAGCCAACATTGCATAGTTCTGATATCACTTGTTGGGAAAACTACTTGTGATAGTACATAGCAACGAAAATCTTTTCTCTTATTTATGATTAAAATGGGATTTTAAATCAATTTTGGCAAAACCAATATCACAAAATATGTCAACCAAAACTAATACAATAAAAAGAAATAATACGGGCACAAATAAGACATTTTTATCTATAAAACCCTTCAATGTGAAGGAAGAAAAATTACAAGGTCGTAGTGCATTATCAACTTCCACTATATGAAAACAATGGGTTTATAAGATTTCTCTTTAAATAAAACTAAAGGCTCACAATTATTAAAAAATACATCATTCTTGACTAACAATAATTCTTATCATCAATAAAGATAGATATTTCAACATTACACCAAAAGCAAAGTATAGATCTCGGTAAGGGGATATTTTGGAATAACACCTTAAAAAGTTCAAATGGGGAATTAAGCCTAATAGAAACAAAAAGCTCATCATAAGGATTCACCAAATCTAATTTAAGCTAAAATCAATACAATTCACCACTTGATCGTCTTGCACAAGTTTCACCCAAATCATATTTTAATTCTCTCCTTCTTGACTTTATACTCTTTGTATCTTGCACTCCTAATTTTTATTTATTTATTTATTTGTTTTTTTAAAAAAAATTGGGCTAAAGCCCATTTATGAGTCCAACCCACACATGGGACAAACAACCTAACGTCGAAAACACATTTCAAACAAAGCCTAATTTTTTCTCTACAAATGCAAGCAGTAAATTTGCAAAGTAGTTATAATATTTCATTTCCAACAACAAATTAACCATGTATACAAAATACTAATTCTATTTAGGGTTAGTATTTTTGGATCCTTTAATTTTGAAACCTAAATATACAATGAAAGTGGCTAAATACAGGTTCATGGGGGAGGTGCATAAATGCTAATTTTAGTTGGCAAGATGGAGCGACTAATGAGCATTTCTTTTTGACAAATGAAAGGGATTATAAAATTACGCATCAAACATATGAAAGTGAGAGATTGATGGAAGTACTCCTCAGGGACACAGCCACGTGGGCTAACGAAAAATGTTAAATCCATGGCGATCAAGGGAAGTTATGTTTCATTAAAAGTGATATATATGGCATCGCTTGAACAGGTCTTGATTGTATAATGGATGATGGATGTCGTTTTCTTCTACTTCCGTGTTACTCAAGGCATGAATTTTTTAAGCTTCTTCTGTGGCAACGTGCTTAATTACCAATTACTTTATGCACAAAAGAAAAACCATAAGGTTTGACTAATTAAATATGAATTCCTGATTAAGACAAGCCATCCTGCAGGGGTGTGTTTAAAAAGTCACTTAAATAATAAATCGTCATCAGTGATGACAGGTTCCAGACTGGAAATCCACCAAAAGGATTTGTTTGGATAATATTATTATTTAAAAGTTTTCAGCACATCTTGCAGGTATTAATCCCATACATGGGTGTAGGTTCAGTCGAATCATAGAAATTAGCTTCCTCTTGAAAGCAAGACAACTGTAAAAATCAATCTAATTTCTCCTATTGGATTGATTTAGGGTGGGAAGTGCAATGAGATTTTTAAAAACCATTTTCTCCAATGCTATTCTTGAAAATATAAACCCATTTTCTAATTTACATACGGTTGATAAAAAAAAGAGAAAAAAAAAAAAAGAGTAAGAGATTTTTGAAATTTTATTTAAGATCTTTTTGTTAAAAAAATTAAGAGTATTATGAATTATGAATAACAATTAAATTTAAAACTACATTTTGATGACAAAAAGTATGATGAAGAAAAATATAAAGAAATTCAAGATCTCTAATTTAATTTACAATAGATATAAAATATAAAAAGAATTAGATATAATAAAAAATTAAATTATTTTTCTAATAGGATTACTAATTTCTGGATGAATAAAAATTTATTAATTTATTGATAATAAATAATTTATCATAAATTAATATTTATTAATTTGGAAAGAGCGTTATATTTCTATTATTTATGTGACTTATAAATCCAAAAATAATATAAATGGTAAAAAATTAATACATAAAAACCTAAAATACTCTTTAAAAAAATAATTATTAATTATAAAAGATAAAAAAAAAAACTATTAAAAAATTATATCAAAATGTAATATCAAAATAAAAAAAAAAATCAAATATGGGAAGGTTTATAGAAAGAGTTGAAAACATATAAATTATTAAAGATTACTTAGTATTATATTATGAATTATTATTTATTATTTCTTTTAACTTCATCAATTATTTATTTATATTTCATTTGGCTCATAAAAGTTTTTTAAAAATTATTATCTTATATTATTAATCCATTGAACACCTGTTTATGAATTATAGAGGCTTCCTCTAACTCTAATTCTTCTTATACCAAGGGATAAACCATGAATTATTTTCAAAGGGTTATTTATTATTATTATTAATATTTCAAAAGAGTGTATCCCTTTATTTATTCGGATTCTATCGGGACTGACAGATGATGCAGGCAGGTCCCATCATTCAGCACTTTAAGTAATAATAAAAACGTGATAATTTAGTGGAAAAGAGACAGACAATTAGTCAGCATAATCCATCCAAAAACTGTTGAGCCCGAAGATGGTAACCATTGATTTCCTTGTCACAAGTGTCATGCTGGCATGAATTTTGAGCCTATCTTAATTTGGTCTTGCCGATATATATCCCCGTGATGGGTGCATTATTGTATTGACTTGACTAGCAAGCCCACTGGACCACTCCATTTCTATGATTTAAAAATCAAAGGAGGTTCCTAAACTGACTGACTTGTTACTAATTCTGTATTGTCTTATCAGATTCTAATTAATTATATTATTGTGGATGGCATTTGGTCACCAACAACTTCATCTCTCCATACTCTTAACCTTGCTTTCTTTGTCCAATTCCTGATTAGTCAAGCAACCCAGATTTTCAAACATTAATTTTTTTGTGAATCACATCTCTTTTCCCCACGTGATTGAAAATGGCCTTGTTTGGAATTTAGAAAGGGATTGAAGGGATATATATATACATAAATAGAGAGGGAAGCAAAATGGATTTGTCTTTTTTTTAAGATGATTGATTTAGAATAACTATAAATGGGTTAGAAGTCAAGAATTTGATTTTTTTTTTCCAAGTTAGGTTTATTGTCTTATCTTACTCCACCAGTATTGATTATAAAAATGGTGAAATAAAAATTAATTTAATTTTTTATTTTTCTATTTTTAATATCAATAAATAAATAAATAAAATTTATTTCTAAATTATATTTTATTTATCAGTAATACATATTTTTAATATAATTTATTTTTTAAAAAAATATTGATAGATAAAGGAGGGAGGGAGGTGGAAAATTCCTTTGTTTTTTTATTTTGATTTTTCTCTATCTAAAAAAGATGAAAATAAATGTAAATAATCAAGACAAATTGGGATAAAAATAACATCTCAAACCTACTTTTGCTATCATTCCCTAGTTAATCTTGAAGGAAAAACATCGCTATCATCCCCTAATTAATTTTGAAGGAAAAGCATCTATACCTGTATTGGATCAATTCATGTAGGAGGATAAAAATGATACTTACATGATTTACTTGTACGTTTAATCAAACTTATATACGTGTGGTACTAAAATCCTTCATTTAATCAAACTTATGTGTGTGGTATTAGAGAAAACTTGATTGAAAAAAAATAAGACTAAGCATAAAATATGATAATTATAAATGAAAAATGGTGTTGTGGACCTTGTATTTTGCTCGATGTGTTCCCACTCAATGGCGAAAACTCGCTTTTTTATTTTGTTTGGTGAAAATTTGATTTTTAGAAAAAGATTTAGAGTCGTCACTTATTTTTGTTTTATTTTTAAAAGGAAAAACAAAATAAGAAAAAAAAAAAAATCTAAATGTGACTCCTGAAAGAAAAAAAAGGGTCTGTGAAAAACCGAGTCTGGGTTTGAGGGTTAAGTTACTCATTGGAAAGGTACGGTGGTGAGTCGTAACTTCCCTCTAAGCCTGTATACGTACGACCTCTACTAAACGAATTGAGGAAATTGTGGCAATCAATTAATTAATTATGGATATCAATAAAAGTAATCAATATATAAGTCATGGTGAAAATTAATATGTAAAAAAACAATGATGAAATCTAATTACAAAAATATACAAAATAAATAATAAGAGAATTATGCAAAATGATTTATTGAATTAAATAAATAAAAGATATTAAAAAAATTAGAGAAATTTCAAAGGATTTTATTAAAAATGATTTTGAATTAATGATTTCCATTTATTTACTTATAAAAAAGAATCAATTTATTTTCTCAATTTCAGTTGTATTCAATTTTCAAAAAAGCTATTTACACTTATTGTATCAAAAGAATTCATTACAAAATTTCAATTTGGGTACAAAAATTATTTTTAATTGCTTTTACTAGAAAATAATGAATTTTTACAATTTTTTTTTTTTACAAAAGTATTTAGATTCATTTTCATTTAAAAGAGTGATTTTTATAAATTATTTAAAATGACATAACTTTATTTACAAAAGAAATTTTAATTAAAAAGAAAAACAAAGATTTAAATTCTCTATTTCTGAAACACTTTTAATCCTATTTTAATTAAAGAAAAAAAAAATCATTTGAAAAAATATTTTTAGACAATTTTATTAAAAATTAATTTTTTGAACAACTTTATTTACAAAACAATTTTTGGACCATTTTTATTAAACAAAGAAATTTTTTAACAACGTCATTAAAAACAATTTTTCGAATTCTATTAAAAACAATTTTTTTGGATTTTCTAAATGCATTTTTCTGAATTTTTATAAATAATGAAAAAAAAACTTTCTTTTATTAAAAAGAATATTTTTAAATTAGTATTTTATTATAACATATTTACTGAATTCTTCCTCTCATTTAAACAAAATTTCTAATTTATTCGATATTCAATTCTGTACACACTCAATAAATATATATGAACAAATATTTACAAGAATTAATTAAAATAAAAGCAAATAAAAGTGGAAAATAAAATATGTGTCCAAATAAACTTACCATAAGCTCCACGTGTCATCAATTCGTACTCAACCAGTAAGATTCCATAATGGGTCTATACAAAAACAAAAATAACACAAATGTAAATATCTAGATATGTATAAAATCTCAAACAAATATTCAAACCCAAATTTCAATTTCAAATTAGTCTCATAAATTTCGTCAATTAAAATGAACCCAAATTATTATAGGTCTTAACCCAGAACATCCAAACTAATAACAAAAAATACAAACACAATCAACCAAATCTATTGGATAATTTAAAATAAATTCTACTATACCTAAATTTAATATTTCATAATCTAAGCCTAGTTTAATATGCACAATAATTGTCTCATGTTCAAATTAAACAATTCAAATTGGTCAAGCTCATATAAAATATTCAAATAATCTAACAAATCCCACCCACATTATGGGTCCCAAAATTCACATCATTTAACAAGCCCACATAAAAAAAAAATACATGATCAAGAGAAATAATATTTCAAGCCCAATCCAATAGGCCCAAATAAATAACAACTTAAAAATAGGCCCAAGTCCAAATAAAAAATATGCAATTGATATAATTCAAATATCCCCAAATTAATCACCAAATACAATATACCCACAAACCCAAATTAACAAATTTCAAATTAATTCACTAACAATAAATTAAATCAAATTACGTATTAATCTACCCACAACAAATTAACCTCAAATTTCATATTAATTCAACAATCCAAATTTCACAAACAACAATTACTATTAAAATAAAATAAAATAACAATAATAACAATAACAATAACAATAATAATAATATAAAGAATGTACCAAATTTTGTAAATGATGTACTAAGTGATCCAAAGTCCGTTTTGAAGTGGGAAACGACCTCCAATCACTTGTTAAGGCTATCTAAAGGAATAAATGGACCGTGGGAAGGAAGATAGGTGTTCTGTTAGCTCAAGGATTGGAGGTATCAAATTTTCTTAAGGATTTACTGGTTCCAAAGTCTGTTTCAAAGTAGGGATCAACCTTCAATCACTTTTCGAAGATCCTTAAAAGAATGAACATACCATAATTAATAAGATAGGGGTCCTGGTAGCTCAAGGATTGGATGAACCAATTTTTTTTTAAGGATGTACCAAATTTTGTGAAAGATGTACCAAATTTTGTAAATGACGTACCAAGGTTTCCAAAGTCCATTCAGAGGTAGGAAACAACCTCCAATAACTTCCCAAGGGTCTCCAAAGGAAGAAATGGACCATGGAAAGAGAGATAGGTGTCCCGTTAGCTCAAGGATTGGATATATCAAATTTTCTCAAAGATGTACCTAAGGTTCCAAAGTTCATTTCGGTGTAGGGAACAACCTCCAATCACTTCCCAAATATCCCTAAAGGAATAAATGGACCATGGGTAATAAGATAGAGGTTTTGGTAGTTCAAGGATTGTATGTACCAAATATTTTTAAGGATGTACCAAATTTGTTGAATGATATACCAAATTTGGAAAAGATATACCAAATTTTGTAAATAATGTATCAAATTTTGTAAAGGATGTGCCAAGAGTGCCAAAGTTCGTTTCGAGGTGGAGAATGAACTTCAATCACTACCTGAGGGTCCTCAAAGGATAATATGAACCATGAGAATATAGATAGGGGTCTTGATGGCCCGAGAATTGGATGTACCAAAATTCCTTAAGGATGTACCTATGGTTCCAAAGTTCGTTTCAGAGTAGGGAATGACCTCTAATTACTTCCTAAAGATCCCTAAAGAAATAAACAAACTATGGGTAATAATATAAAGGTCTCGGTAGCTCATGGATTGGATGTACTAAATTGTTTTAAGGATGTGCTAAATTTTATGAAATATATACCAAAATTTGTAAAGGATGTACCAAATTGTCTTTAGGATATACCTTGGGTTCTAATGTCCATTCCAAGGTGGGGAACAACCTCCAATTCCTTCTTGAGGGTCCTCAAAGGAATATATGAACCATGAGAATGGAGATAGGGGTCTTGGTTCTTCTAAGAATGGATATAATTAGGCTTCCAAAGTTCTTTTTAGGGTGGGCAAGAACCTCTAATTTCTTATCGAGGGTCCTAAATGAATATATATACCATGATAAGTATGATAGTGTTTCCGGTTCCCCTAAACACGAATTTACCTATTTCTTTTAAGAATGTACCTATTTTTTATGAAATTAATATAAAAGGTTACATACATTTTTTTATGAAAAATATATTTTCTTTTATATTTTATTTTAATTAAAAATTAAAGATTTTAACCAAAAAAAAAAAGTTAGATCCACAATCAAGTTAAAATCATAAGAAAAATGATAAAAGCACTATCACTTATTGTGATTTTGATATGATAAATTTAAAATAAAAATTAAAAGAAAAATAATGTAAATAATAAAATTGTATTATAAGATATTTTTACTTTTACATGTGATAGAATTTACAAAATAAATAAATATTTTGTTTAGTATTAATATAAAAAATCTTATATCATAAACTTCTAAATAATAAAATAGAATTTTTTAATTTAAACCTTAATTTATAAAATGTATTATTATAATTAATATTTAAAATCATAGAATATATTATTTGTGGGATAATATTTTCATTTTTGTCTATTATATATTTTGTTTTTCTTTAATTTGTTATATTAACTATTTATTATATATTATCATTTTAAGTTTAATATGTCAAAAAATAATTAAAATCAATAAATATGGAGAAATTAGAGAGTAAAAAAAAAAAAAATTAAAGAAGTTTTATGAGAAAATGCATGAGCATATTAAAAAGAATATAAAGGAAAAATAATAATAAAAACTATAATAGGTAACAATGGATTATGGTGGCAGAAGAGGAAAAAAAAAGAAAAAAGTGGAAACGTGGCAAGTGATAAGGGAGATATATTGATGTGAGAGAAATAATAAAAATAAATGATATATGTACTTGTTAACAGGTGTGTAGACCCCCATTTTGGAGCACTTTCTTTCTCACCTTTCATGCAGGTTATTTGGCCAGGTGGCACGATCCCGGGAGACCACGTGGCGTCTTTGGAGAGGCTGACAGAGAATCAGGTTAGTGCTTTGAGGAGCTATCAGAATTCGACACTTGTAAAGGGGATTTGGAAAGCTGCAAACTGTAGAGGTAGGGGACCCCCAGCTGAGGGTTTGAGGTCGGCGGCAGCAGGCGTGCAGCAGCAGAGAGAGTGGTTGGGCAAGCCATGCTTGCTGACCAGTGAACAGCAGGGCAGAAGAGTGGCTTGCAGGGGAAGACACAAAAGAGAGAAAGAAAGATAAACAAAAAGGAGAAAAATCAGAGGAGGGGGGGGGGAGGGGGGGGGGAGAGAGGGGGAGAGAGAAAGAGAGCGAGAGAGAGAGAGAGAGAGCTAAAGAAAACAGAGCATTTTCTGGAGAGAGAGGCAAGGAAGAAGAAAGGTGTTTTGCTGAGTTCTGGTCGATCTTGTGGGAGGCAATCATTTTCAGGTATGCTTTTCTTTTCTTTTTCTGCTCATTCCTAGGTGATGTTTGTGGATTGAGGGCAAGTATGTCCATATATCTCTTTTATGGTTCTTGCTGAAGGTCATTTCGCCCTTATTTTGGTTTCCCCATTGATATATCTACTACTATGCTCTGACTTTTATCTGGTATTCATTTGACTTCACCCACTTTCGTATGAGGTCATTGATTGATATATGAAATAGAGGCTCTTAGAAGCAAGGGCATCCATTTGGCTAGTGAATTTGAGGTCCTGCTCATAGAAATTGGTTCAAGGCTTGTTACCCTGCCAAAGGAGAGACTTTCAGTAGTGGTTAATGCTACTGTCTTCTTCCCATTTAACCCATGTCCTCTATGGCTTCCCCTCCCATATTTTGCCACCGCCTTCAATCTGTTCTTTTCATATATGCCATATATCCTTCACCACCTTTTATATCTCTATGCTTACCACCACCACCTTTCTTTCTCTCCCTTGCACACGTAGACGGTCCCCCTTGAAACGCGCGGCATAACTCGTTTCACCTCCTCCGGATGTATCACATCCGGAATTCTATCCGCCGACGTCCCACCTCATCCGGATGTCTCACATCTTGAATCCTGTCCGGTCGACGTCCCACATCCGGAATTCTGTCCGCCGACGTTCCACCTCTTCCGGATGTCTCACATCCGAAATTCTATCCGCCGACATCCCACCTCATCCGGATGTCTCACATCCGGAATCCTGTTCGGCCGACATTCCACCTTCTTCGGATGTCCCATATCCGGAATTCTGTCCGCCGACATCCCACCTCCTCCGGATGTCTCACATCCGGAATTCTGTCCCGTCGACGTTCCACCTTCTCCGGATGTCTCACATGCCTACACCTGAACTGTCATTCTCTCTATGTTTCATCCTTATTTGTTTTTTATGAATAATCTCTAATACTCTTGTTTCTTACATTTTTTTCAAATTCAAGCTTTTAAATAGTTTTCCAATCTCTAAACCCTTTCAATAATTTTAGTTTTCTTAAATTCTCATCCTTAGGGTTTTAGGTCCTAAAAATCACATTTTTAATAAAAATGGGTTGCCACTTTATTTCTGGCAAGCCATTTTCACACCTCCTCTGTTTTAAAAATGTTTTGAAAAAAAACAAAGAATCAAATGTTGTAATTCTGAATAATGGAATTTACGGATTTGGTCCGCGCAAAAATAATCGGGCTTTGGTGGGGACCCCACATACATGATCTTATGATCGATTGATTGTTCTGATTGATTGACTTGGTTATCATACATGATTTATTTACCCTGCTATCTGACATGCATGCTATTATTCCTTAATTGTGCACTAACCCTATCTTGATAGCGCATGAAGGTTCTTTGCCCAGGTACGCACTCATTCTCGCTCTGGTTAGTCTATATGCATCTTCTGACTCTCATATGTGCATGATCGCTCTAAGTATTCATTGATTTTCTTATTGATTTCCACGTCAGCTTCACCTTATTAGTAGAGACCTGACTTTAGGGGCTTAGAGGGGTGCTACGGTTTTTACCGTACCTTCCCGATAAGTAACCTGACCCCCGAACCCGATCCGGTTTTTCACAGACCACCTTTTCCAAATAAGGAGTCACACTTAGGTTTTTTCTTTCTTATTTTGTTTACCCTTTAAAAATAAAACAAAAATAAGTGGCGACTCCAAGTCATTTTTCTTAATCAATAAAAATCATTTTCCAAATAAAAATTGAGTTTCGCCATCGAGTGGGAAACGCATTGAGCCGAAATGCGGGGTCCACAAAATGGAGACTCCGCTGTGGATCATTTAGAGGGTCAAGCTTGAACTTAAGATGAAAGAAACATGACATTTGATGAGTAGATTAGTGGGTACTCATCTCTTGAGTGCACATTGAGAGTTCCCGAGTTTTCATTTGGGACATCAGCATGTTGATCGTGTTTGTTGATATCTTGATTGAGGATCTTGATATAGCGATGCTTTTTGTGTTTCATTGATATATTTGGTTGATTTGACATGCTGATTGTGATGATAGATTTGTTTTGGTTGAGGATTCTAAGGTATCCATTTCTTCTGTGCTTCATTGCCATGTTCATTTGAGACATTGATATGCTAGCTGTGTTGATTGATTATCTTACATTGCTTAACATAGAGACTTTGATTTTGCCATGTTCATTGATTTGACACGTTGATTCACTTGCTTGTATATTCTCTCGATCGTCTTTGAGCATGATGTTTGTATCGCTTTTTCATCCGATCGTCATAGTTTGTATGTGTGCATGAGTGATATATCTTGTACTCTATCTGATTGCATGTTGCATGATCGCCCTCCCTCTGCATGATTGCATATCGCTTGTCCATGTGGGTTGCACTTTTATCCCCTTACCTCCAAATCTCTTGGTTTCGGTCATTCATTTCATTCCGGTTCTCACTATTGCAAGTGTGAGGCCTTCTGTGTGCTTGTTCTCTGACCGAGCCAGAGATTAGGAGTAGGGTCTACCGACGGGTTATATCGATGTACGGGAGCATCCTGGAGGTGACTGACACACTGATGTAGATTGGAGTCCGATCATTGAAGACCTGTATAGCCCGGAGCTAAGTTTTCACGGATATTTGTGTGGCTAGTGTGTTTCCTTTCCCGTTTTAGCTTCCTAGGGTTTTCGGATGCACCCACACCATCACTGTGCACTCTAGTTGACTATTGAGTGTTGAGAGTTTGAGAGGTTTCACCATAAGAAACCCCTTGGGATGTCGAGGTAGTGCATGTGTGGAAGTGATTACCACCTTGCATGGAAGCGCCCAGTCTCTTCGGAGGTGTGCAGAGGGTTGCATATCGCCGGAGGGTATGATCGCTTCTGCTAGGGATCTTTTAAAGTCCACCCATATCCATTTAGAGCCATCTTCACCTTGTAGGTTGAGCCGTAGATCCTCCGATTAGGACTCCCTCCCTACACGTGGGTGCATCTGAGGGCTTTCAGGGCCTCTGTGGTTACACTTCGGATTTGACATTCCCTCTTTTTAGTTTCCAGTTGAGAGTGCTTGGAGATCGGTATGAGTTTGAGTACAGTTGGATCACCTTTCATCTTGTCACCTTAGTTTGTGTTTTTCACTCGACGAGTTTAGCATGTTTTCCCCCTAGGGTTTTCGTTCTCATTTCCTGGCTCGACACACCTCTTTACTTTGTTGTCACTTACTCGATACTTTGGGATATGTTCATTGATCATTTTTTTTACACTGTACACCTATCACGGGCTCAGTACCTCATTCTTCGTTTGATCCTTGCTTCGATTTTTTACTCGATGCTCATATTTTCATTACAGAAAGGTGAAAGACACATTTTCATATTCACACATTTTTCGGGAGATTCACCTTGATCACCTTATCATTTTTTTTCCCTTATGGAGCTCGAGTTGAAAGTTGAATCCATGATATTTTGTTATAGACTGAGTATCGAGCTCGTGATAGTGTTGTTCTTCACACCCCATTTATTTCCTTCACACCCTGATCATTTTCTGGATCATCGATAGAAATTCTTTAGTCATTTTGTAGTTGTCTCATACTAGAGACTCATGTGACTCTAGAGTTTCTATCATACATCCAGATTTCTGATTGTCACCATATGATTGTGTATCACACCTTGTCATGTATTAGGTTGTATTGTGTCATGTTTTGGTCATTGTTCGTTGCATCCCGTGTCGTTGCATGAGTCGTGTTTGAGTCGTTTTGTTTGGGTTCTTTTGTAGGGGTCTGTTTGTAGTCCCAGTCTTGGTTGAGTGCCCTGGGTTGAATGGGATAGAGGATGATTCGTATCTCTGAGCTGCTATAGACGGATTCATAGTCAGTTTCGATTGGTTAGCTTATCGCTTCTGTGGTTTCGATTCAGGGGGCATTGACCAGTTTGAGTTAGAGGATGGATACTTAGCAGAGTAGGCATGTAGTGCTTGAGGACACGCCATCTGATATAGTGACACCACCTGTTCTACCCGTTTAGATGCCAGCTACACAGACTTTGCATGATCAGGCTGCTGTCATTCCACTTATTGTCAAGCCAGTTACCATTATTGAGGATCCTCGTTCTCGTATGGACAGACTCGAGCAGAGGATTAGACAGATGAGAGATCTTGATGAGATGATTTCATGGGATGACCCTGACGATGTGCCAGTGGCCACTTTGCCAGTCGGTTTCAGGATGCCTGATATAGAGAGATATACGGGTGTTGGATGTCCTTGTATTTATCTCAAACTTTATAACACAGTTATGAGGGCTCTTGGTCTAGACGAGGCACAGTTGCTAACTTTGTTCCCATTGTCATTGAGCGGCATGACACAGAGATGGTACACTTCATTAGAGACATCTCGTCGGAGAACTTGTGAGGATTTAGCACAGGAGTTTCTGGGACAGTATTCCTTCAAAGGTGATACGAGCGTTACACGTGGAGAGCTTGAGTTTCTTAGATAGGGATCAGATGAGTCTGTTTCTTCTTTTATCTCCCGGTAGAGGGAGAAGGCTGCGGAGATGATTGAGCGACCTACCGAGAGTGATCAGATGGGCATGTTTTTGAGGAGTTTGCATCCTAGGTTTGCTCGACATCTGATAAGAGTCCCATTCCAGGATTTCAGATCATTGGTTTAGGCTTTATTCGATGTAGATGATGGCATCTCTAAAGGATTATGGTAAGATATTATTCCTTCTCCGGATACTGAGGGGAAGGGAGTTGGTGGATCATTTGAGAGCTATGGAGGCGTATGTTCTGCGGACTTTCAGCATCGACGACCTGAATATCATCCCTATGCAAGATCATTGCAGATACCCAGGAGTGTTTTTCTACCCTTACAACATCGTCATCCTCATTCAGTTCAACAGTATCCTTCTATGCATCCTCATACTGTCCCGGCGCGACCTCCATTTCAGTTTCAGCGTCCACAGACTAGTATCCCACGACATGAGCAGTCTCATCCCTATCGGCGACGTTAGAGGACTTATTCTGATTTGAGGATGCCTTTGGATAGAGCTTTTGAGCGACTCAGGGCTACTAGTTTTTAGTACCATTGGCCCCCAAGCCACCCCCGAGTATCTTACCTCCACGTTTTTGTGCTCATGAGTTCTGTGCATTTCACCAGATGGCGGGCCACCGTACTGATTATTGTGCTTCTCTACGTCATACCATACAGGATCTTATTGACAGTGGTGCGGTTAGCTTTTCTATATCGACCACAGATACTGATCTTAGTCCAGATATGACTGCTGATTCCTTTCCAACCTAGTCCACACATGCAGTTCCTCTTCCTTCGGGCTTATGCCATCACGTTTTGGACACCCAGGGCACCGATATCCACATGACACTTTGAGACTTTGTTGGTGTATTTTGGGACTACATTGTTAGTTGGTCGTCTGGGTTTTTTGTTCTCTTTTATTTTATATTTGAGTCTTGTTTTATAGTTAGTGATTCGTGTTCATACCTTGTGTTTCGAGAGTAGACCTTAGTGTCTTCTTTTGCATGATGTACTCTCATTTCACTTAGTAATACTGTTGTTTTCTTGGGTATGTGTTTCTGTTTTCTTTTTATTATTATCATTGTTTCGTATCATGCATTTTATGTGTCGTTATCTTGGGTAGCATCGTGTGTTGCTTTGTTTTGTCTCGTGCATGTGTTTGCCTTAGAGTCTTGGACAGTTTTAGTGTCGTGACTGGTCCCCGAGCAGAGATTGATGGCATGATGGTTATGATATTTTCAGAGTACATTGAGATTAGACTTCTTCAGTTGAGGTTCACCATGTCGGACGAGATTGCACCCATTACTCTTACTACTCTTTATGAGATGATGATGGATTTGACACGGAGAGTTGAGAGGATTGAGCTCATTTTGTCAGAGTATCCATCGTTATCGAGAGGAGCTCCAGGAGTAGCGAGGCCTTCATTGCTACATTTGACTTCATCGGCATCTGTTACTTTGGGTGCCTCACATCCACGACCTCCATCCCGGTTTCGAGGCCCTCCAGTTATCACAGTTTCTCATGAGCGACTTCACCCTCGTCGACGATGTCAGAGACACTTTTCAGATTTGAGCACACCCTTGAGTAAAGTTTTTGAGACGTTTCGGGCCATGGGATTTTTGGCTCCTTTGGCTCCTAGGGCACTTCCGGATCCTGTGCCTTCACAGTTTCGACTTGATTTATATTGTACGTACCATCAGTCAACAAGACATCACATTGATCGTTGCACTGCTCTACGACATGTCCTACAGGACATTGTTGATTCTGGGACGTTTGGGCATCCTCAGTCCGATATGTTTCCTATTCCTACTTCAGCTCAGGCCATGCATGCAGACGCCCCTTCGCCAGCAGTCCCTGATCTTATTGATTTAGGCGATTGACTCATGATTGGCTTACCTTGGTACATTGGTGCTTAGATTTTGTTCCTTCTATGGCCAGAGATGTGATGACAAGACCTGTCGTTGTTTTTGTTTTTGTTTGTTTAGTCTTGTTTTGCTTTTGAATTTTAGAGACTATAACTCGATTCTTGAGTATTGTCTTTGTTATCCTTCTTTTGCATGATGTACTAATCGGATTATCCCATTGGATGCATTTTCTTTTATGGACATATCTTTGTGTTTTGTGATATGATGTGTTGTATTTTTTTTTTTTTTTTTTTTTTTTTTTTTGCTTGAGGCATCTTTTCACTTGCACATTGTGGTCTTGAGGATTGACCTATCATGGAGGATATTGAGCCTATTAGCCTAGGATTAGAGATTTGACTTAGGGAGTTCGAGACTGTGACACATCTTCTTATTATCAGAGCAGTACCTTGCTCACTTCCCACACCTTGCCTTTGTTTTGACCTACATCCATCCGTTATTATATTTGCACAACGTCACCTTTGAGACCATTATATGACCTTTCCATCCTCGACTTTTTCTAGCTTTGCATATCCCCTCTCTGATTCGACCAGGTAGAGTGTGAGGAGTTTGAGCCCATGGTTGATTTTGCATGACGAGGTTTAGCTTATGACCTTTGGGGCAGTTTACGATATGTGGATTGGTTGATTGCTTGATGAGACTATCACTTATTTTGCCGTGAGTACAGAGGTTGATATTGTATGATGAGAGTTGGCTTGTGATGGGCGGCCGTGCCTGATGAGATCGCCGTTTACTTTGCTTTGAGAGGATCGTCTTTGAGATTATCATAGAGCATTTGGAGTACGGTTGGTGCATGATTCTAGAGGGTTGATGTGGTTATATCAGACGGACATCGATCTCTAGTATTGATCATTTGAGGGTTTGATAGCATGATGTCTGGGACCGTGGTCCTAGGATGGGTGGCCTTCATTTCGGTTAGCTCATACCTTATTACCTTTATTGGCATCATAGTCCGTTGCTAGCCCATTGAGCCTCGCATGCGCATTATAGCCTTTCTTTCTTATCGCCTTGCTCACATTTTCACACCGGGATAGGGGCCCTTTAATGTATGCATGCATTGTTTGGGAGTTTCATGAGCCTTGGACCTAAGGGCACGTTTTTCTCATTATCTTTTCCTATCACTGCACCCCTGCATTTTCATCTCATCTCGTTGGTTGTGTTCCTCATCTCTTTTTCCTTATCCTATCTACTACTTGTTTGTTTCATATTTCTCTCCACCCTGAGTGGTGATCCTCCTCAGTTCATCACATGGAGGATAGTCACATCATTTCCACCATCTATCTCGCGGACACTGGTTTAGAGATCCTTAGTTTGAGAAGGTCATCTTGTCAGAGAGAGTTTGTTTGTTACCTCAGCACTTGGGAGTGTGTCTATTTGTTATTGATATCATCTTTGGGGTTCATTTGTTCACGTTCAAGGTACGCGTATTTGTATATATGTAAAAAAAATATAAATTATTATTATTATTAGCACATGTGTGTATGTGCATAGTGTTCTCGATCATTGAGTATGTATATTGATGTCTGGGGGTCATTTTTATCGAGTATGTTCGTTATTGGGAGTTCGTATGTGAGCTCTCTGAGATCCCATGTTATTTGTATTGCTTCGTCATATCTATTTGTGAGAGAGATGAGTGACCTTCTCCTAAGGACTCTGAGTCATTGTCCTTTTCATCATTATATTCATTATTGATGTAACTTCACTTCATGTTTGATATGAGTCGATCACCACCTTTCTTCATATATTCATTGTTTCACTGTCATTTTTATCGTCGCTTGTGTTTCACCTCATTCACTTCACGTCTTATTCTCTCCTTACGGCAACCCATCTCGGGTTTGATACTCACTTCGCATCATCATTACACATATCACTATCATTTCATTTTGCTTCATTTGTCTTCTTATCGACATCATTACACATATTCACGTTAGGCATCCTCAGGTCCATGGCTCATGAGATTTTCTATACATGTTGCATTTTATACATGAGGGCATGGGTTTTGATCATTGGGTATTTGGGCCTAGTTTCCCTTCATTTCTATCACCCTATTACCCTAGCCTTCGTTACGTCCTAAGTCTTAAGACCACCCTGAGGCCATGACATCACATTTTGTGTTTGACAGCTCTTATGTGAGCGATACTCGGGATTGATTTGAGAGCATTCTGTTTGTGATGGACTAGGAGTTATGGTATGGCCCTACACTGGGGCATAGCCATCTCAGAGAGTTTTTTTATCGGATGACCATTGCGTCGAGGCATACTCTTCTCAGTCGATGACAGATTTTTGAGCCATGTCCATTCCTCGGAGGATATCAGATGTCTTTTTTCACATTGGAGCGTGAGACATGATTGGCGCATTTCATCTGGAGTACTTTGCACGGGGGCATACCCCCTTTGGTCGATGATGGTTTTTTAGGCATAGTTGTTCATTGGAGGCGATTAGATTCATTTCACATTGGAGTACGAGATATGACCGGATGATTTCTTTGATGTGATTACAAGAGCATAGCCTTCTCATCATTGTTGACATATTTTTTTGAGATGATTGGATCAGGACACGCACACTTATGGGAGCATACAGCAGAGTTTAGTCATTTCAGGGTTTGCCCTATACTGGGGCATAACCCTTTCATTGGCGGTTGATATTAGAGATACCAGTTCACATTGGGACATGCTCTTTTTTTAGAGAAGGTCAGATACTCTCTTCACATTACTGCGATGACTTTGAGTAGCAGAGATTCATTTTGATCAGATAATGCATGATTGGTTGTACTCTTCTCATGGATGTTTGATTTGGAGATGCTTACACTGGGGCATAGCCCACTCATCGATGATGATTTTGTGAGATGACAGTTTATGCTAGACACATACTTCCCAGGGTTTATCTTGCACTGAAGGCTTACCCATTTTGAGGTGATGCATTCACACTGGGGCATAGCCACCTTGCTGATTTTGACATTGAGACTCCACCTCCTATTTACGATTGCTGCTTTTGATGGATCATAGAGTCGTTGACATCCTGGGTTCAGTCTTCTCAGCATACTTGGTCCGACTTGAGTACCCACTTTCTTTTGTTGCACACCCATGCATCCTACATTGGACACCGTTATACCTGCACCCATCTTATCAGAGCCTTACGTCTTTTGAGCCCACATATTTCATCGTTTTACATGACCTTATCCCATTTTCTTGATCAGAGGAAGATACAGACTAGTCTCGAGCTTTCTGGTTGAGTTTTCACGTGCCTTTGGACATTAGGTTCAACATCTTCCGTGATGGTAGGGCCTGTTAGATTGTTGATGTATTTGTGATGATGTTCTCATATTGATAGTTGACACGTCGTGTCTTGATTTGCTTACATTTCAGATCTAAAGTTTTGGTCAGCATTTGTTTGATCCATTATTTTAGTTTTGCTTCGTTAGCATAGTTTCGGTGATGCTTGGACTTGTTTTAGCATTTGTTCATTGAGGCTATGTATGTGTTTTTTCATTGCATCATCATTAAGCATATCCCATAGTGTCTTGTTTGGTAACATTCTGTGTCTTATCTTGGTTACTATTTTACACTGGGGCATACCCCCATCCTTCAGTTCATTAGATATTTTGCGGGCTTTCTCACTGCTCATTCTATTTCTTGATCTTTATGGGTCGTCACATTAGGGCATACCCCCATCCTTGAGTCCACAAGATCTTTTGCGATTTTTCTCATCACTTGATCCACTTCTTGATCTTTGCGAGTCGTCACACTGGGGCATCCCCCCTTTAGCACTTTTCTATTAGGGCATACCCCTCTCTTTGGGTTTACCGTGTCTCGTTTTGATTTCATGGTTGTTAGACCCATTTGTCGATCTTTACGAGTTATCACTTAGGGCATCCCCCTATTGTCAGTTTGTTTAGGGCATCCCCCTATTTTCAGTTTGTTTAGGGCATCCCCCTCTGTTTCAGATTCACCATCATAGATTTTCATCTATGAGCATTTGCTTCACATTCACCACCATAGATCGGACATCTATGGGCTTTGATAAGTTTTTCACCATCATAGATTTTCACCTATGAGCATTTGTTTCAGATTTCACCACCATAGATCAGACATCTATGGGCTTTGATCAGTTTTTCACCATCATAGATTTTCATCTATGAGCATTTGTTTCAGATTTCACCACCATAGATCAGACATTTATGGGCTTTGATAAGTTTTTCACCATCATAGATTTTCATCTATGAGCATTTATTTCAGTTATATTACCACCATGAGTTTTCATCCTTGGGCTTTCAGATTCACCACCATGGATTTTCATCCTTGTGCTTTCGAGATTATCACCACCATAGATCGGACATCTATGGGCATTTCAGTTATTTCACCACCATAGATTTTTATCTGTGGGCATTTGAGAGTTTCACCACCATAGACTGGCATCTATGGGCATTTCTATTGTATCACCACCGTAGGTCTTCACCTATGGGCCTTCTAGTTTAGCGTTTAGAGTTAGCTTTTTGGTTTGGCTTCTAGAGCTATTATTTTCTTAGTTTGATGCTTAGAGTCAGTCTCGTCATTCAGAGTCACAGCTCTTAGCATTCATATTCACTGGCATTGCACGTCTCACCTTCATGGATTTTCACTTATTCTCATTCTCCTCACCTTGTTACCTTGTGCTTATCGTTTCATCATTACTCTTCTAGGCTTCCCCTCCCATTGCACATGACATAGTCCTTTGAGTTCACGTCACATATTTTAGTCATATTGTTGGGCACGCATAGCATTCCCATGTAGTTCACATAGGGCGGTCCCCTTTAGACGCATTCTTTCTCGTACTCCAGGGTGGTTCAACTGTTACTCATCTTTGATATGGTTTTTCGAGTCATTTTTGGAGACGTCTTAGAGGGAGCCTAGGTCCTTAGTGTAGCTTCAGAGGCGCTTCGAGACATCATTTTTTTCTTTTAGGATTAGAGCCTTTATGTTTGTTTGTTGGCCTGAGTGACTTTGCGTTTCACTCGTGCCCCTATAGGGGTCCCCTTGGTTTTTCGGTAGAGTTCACTTCATTCCACTCACTATTCACACTTTCTTTTCATTCCAGTGTTCATATTTCTTACACTCGTGAGCTCTACCGAAGAGGGGCATATTTGTAGACCCCCATTTTGGGGCACTTTCTTTCTCACCTTTCATGCAGGTTATTTGGCTAGGTGGCACGATCTCGGAAGACCACGTGGCGTCTTTGGAGAGGCTGACAGAGAATCAGGTTAGTGCTTTGAGGAGCTATCGGAATTCGACACCTGTAAAGGGGATTTGGAAAGCTGCAGACTGTAGAGGTAGGGGACCCTCAGTTGAGGGTTTGAGGCCGGCGACAGTAGGTGTGCAGCAGTAGAGAGAGTGGTTGGGCAAGCCATGCTTGCTGACCAATGAACAGTAGGGTAGAAGAGTGGCTTGCAGGGGAAGACAAAAAAGAGAGAAAGAAAGAGAAATAAAAGGAAAAAAATCGGGAGGGGGGGAGGGGGAGAGAGAGAGATATATATATATATATATATATATATATATATATTCTGGAGAAGCGAGCTAAAGAAAACAGAGCATTTTCTAGAGAGAGAGGCAAGGAAGAAGAAAGGTGTTTTGCTAAGTTCTGGTCGATCTTGTGGGAGGCAATCATTTTCAGGTATGCTTTTCTTTTCTTTTTCTGCTCATTCCTCGGGTGATGTTTGTGGATTGAGGGCAAGTATGTCCATATATCTCTTTTATGGTTCTTGTTGAAGGTCATTTCGCCCTTATTTTGGTTTCCCCATTGATATATCTGCTACTATGCTCTGACTTTTATCTGGTATTCATTTGACTTCACCCACCTTCGTATGAGTTCATTGATTGATATATGAAATAGAGGCTCTTAGAAGCAACCGCGTCCATTTGGCTAGTGAATTTGAGGTCCTGCTCATAGAAATTGGTTCAAGGCTTGTTACCTTGTCAGAGGAGAGACTTTTAGTAGTGGTTAATGCTACCGTCTTCTTTCCATTTAACCCACGTCCTCTATGGCTTCCCCTCCCATATTTTGCCACCGCCTTCAATCTATTCTTTTCATATATGCCATATATCCTTCACCACCTTTTATATCTCTGTGCCTACCACCACCACCTTTCTTTCTCTCCCTTGCACATGCAGACGGTCCCCCTTGAGACGCGTGACATAGCTCGTTCCACCTCCTCCGGATGTCTCACATCCGGAATTTCTGTCCGGCCAACGTCTCCACCTCCTCCGGATGTCTCACATCCGGAATTCTATCCGCCGACGTCCCACCTCATCCGAATGTCTCACATTCGGAATCCTGTTCGGCCGATGTCCCACATCCGGAATTCTGTCCGCCGACGTTCCACCACCTCCGGATGTCTCACATCCGGAATTCTATCCGCCGATGTCCCACCTCATCCGGATGTCTCACATCCGGAATCCTGTTCGGCCGACGTTCCACCTTCTTCGGATGTCCCATATCCGGAATTCTGTCCGCCAACATCCCACCTCCTCCGGATGTCTCACATCCGGAATCCTGTCCGCTGACGTCCCACCTTCTCCGGATGTCTCACATCCGGAATTATGTCCCGCCGACGTTCCACCTTCTCCGGATGTCTCACATGCCTACGCCTGAACTGTCATTCTCTCTATGTTTCATCCTTATTTGTTTTTTATGAATAATCTCTCATACTTCTGTTTCTTACATCTTTTTCAAATTCAAGCTTTTAAATAGTTTTCCAATCTCTAAACCCTTTCAATAATTTTAGTTTTCTTAAATTCTCATCCTTAGGGTTTTAGGTCCTAAAAATCACATTTTTAATAAAAATTGGTTGCCACTTTCTTTCTGGCAAGCCATTTTCACACCTCATCTGTTTTAAAAATGTTTTGAAAAAAGCAAAGAATCAAATGTTGTAATTCTGAATAATGGAATTTACGGATTTGGTCCCCACATACATGATCTTATGATCGATTGATTGTTCTGATTGATTGACTTGGTTATCATACATGATTTATTTACCCTACTCTTTGACATGCATGTTATTATTCCTTAACTGTGCACTAACCTTATCTTGATAGCGCATGAAGGTTCTTTGCCCAGGTACGCACTCATTCTCGCTCTGGTTAGTCTATATGCATCTTTTGACTCTCATATGTGCATGATCGCTCTAAGTATTCATTGATTTTCTTATTGATTGTCACGTCAACTTCACCTTATTAGTAGAGATCTGACTTTAGGGGCTTAGAGGGGTGCTACGGTTTTTATCGTACCTTCCCGATAAGTAACCTGACCCCCGAACCCGATCCGGTTTTTCACAGACCATCTTTTCCAAATAAGAAGTCACACTTAGGGTTTTTCTTTCTTATTTTGTTTACCATTTAAAAATAAAACAAAAATAAGTGGCGACTTCAAGTCATTTTTCTTAATCAATAAAAATCATTTTCCAAATAAAAATCGAGCTCGCCATCGAGTGGAAAACGCATTGAGCCGAAATGCGAGGTCCACAAGGTGGTATTAAATTGGTGTGTATTTTACCCTTTACTTTTGAGGGTAATTATTGAACAAATTTAAAAGCACTATTGAAGTGTATGAATAGATAATATTTTTTCCCATTTTACACTAAAATTAAAAAAAAAAAGTACAGTTCTAAGATCTCATATTTTTTTTGTAGTTGGTGTATGATTACATGATTTCCTCTATTTTTATTAAATTCTATTGAAAATGATTTATTATTTAAATTCTTCAATAAAGGTATATGATTTATTTAATTTTTTTTATTTATCAAAATAAGATCTTTTCAATAATGGTATATGATTTTATTTTTTTTATTTTTATTTTTTTTATCAAAGTAAGAACATTTAGGTTACTCTTGTAACAATTTATTAGTTAACTTGGGAGATATCACTCCATTAATAATTTAAGGATCATTCAATAAGAAAAATAATAATTAATCCCAAAGGATAAAATATGATATTTGTCACATCCATGACAAGAAAAATGTGAGAAGATAAGAACGAAGACAAGTGTGTGACATTCAATTCAAAGAATTGTTTAGTCCAATTGAAGCCATTGAGTTCTCTATCACACTTGTCATGTCTACCTAAACTCTGAACCCTTCAATTTTAAATCTTAATTAGGTTGGCTGGCTTAATGCATGACCTGACATTTGGTGCCCTTGGGATGCATAAATATATAAAATAAGAAAATCATGATAAAATAAGGGAGCAGATGAGTGACATTCAATCCATAATAACTCTTTAAGCCAGCTAAACTGATCAAAACCCTTACGTTAGCTGGCTTTATGCATGGTGGTCATTAATTTGGTCCCCCTTGATGCGTTGACTTGATTTATCATGATAATAAAAACTAGCTCTCTTTTTTTTTTTTTTTTTTTGAAATGTTTAAGAAAAAATGGAAGAGAAAAAAAAAAAAAAGAAGAAAAAAGGAAAATAAAGATCAAAATAACAACATTTAATATATTAGATTTAAAATTAATAAAATTATTTTTTTTACTAGGTCTTCAAACTTATTTTACTTATTTTTTTATTTAATGATTAAATAATTTAAACATATATGAATTTGTGAATAATTTAATTATATTTTTATTTTTATATTTTAATACTAAATTAAATATGGAAAAATTATTATTTCTATATACTGATTTGTTGAGCTCAAACCAACAAGTCAAGGCAAGCCAGATTCTGGACCATTTTGTGTAATTGTCATCCCATTTTCATCACTTGACGAGCCACTTATGTGGGATATTCATAAAAGGTTTATAGCTAGGCATATAATTTAGAACAGCTTGTTTGAATAGAAGTTGGATGAAAGTTTGTCTAAAATGTTTTTTGAGTGCCAGAAACTAGTGGAGGGAAAGCACTCAAGTCATGATAGTATATATATAGGCTGTTTCCGTTTTGTTCATATGGAAAAGAACATCCAGGTATTTATGTGTCTATTAATATTGAATTAAAATAATTAAGTTTATTATTATTATGTCTCGAATTTTTTGAAAATGAAAACTTAAAACTATTAACAACTGAAGTGACCATATAAGTTTTTTTTTTTACTTAAATTTTAAAGTAATATGACATTGAATATCTAATAAACATGAAGGACCGTGAATGAATACAAAATTGATTGGATTAAAAGGGAATATTAAGTTCCTATAGGTTTATAACTTTTTTTTAAAAAAAACAAAATTATTTTTGAGAAACAATTCTTACTTTCGTGTTTTCTTGAAAATGTATTTGATTTTTATTGAATTACACTTTTAATTGTTTGCCACATTTAAGAGAAACACTGGTGGTCAACCTATAAAAGAAGGTGCATCCATTAAGAAGATTATATAGTACAAAGTGAGACTAAAATTTTTTAAATGTTAAAAAGATCGAAAACGCTTTTTAAAATTAGTACTAAATGCACTCTTAGAGTCTGTTTGGTAATGATTTCAATAAACACTTCTAACTTTTTTAGTACTTAAAATTTTTTATTTTTCAAGTATTAGGAGAGATATAAACACTTTTTAGAATTACTATCAAATAGACTCTAAATATTTAATTCCTTTAAATGATTCTAGAAGAGTAAAACATAATCACATACACTCTAAAGTTGACCTTGACCCAAAAAAAACCCTACTGTTAAATATTTTAGTTAAGAAAATATAAACATTAAAACGACGGCAATTGGTTTTTATAAATTATAACTCATGGTTTTCAACTCAATGTTGGCGTTATAAGGTATCGGATTTGTCATCCTACATTATATCAATCTCCTTTATGGAAATTTGTTATAAGGTTGTCTTGGTAGCCTACATGACTTTAGATGAAGGCTGTATATTTATGTTTATAGAGGGGGACATCACTACAAGAAAAAAGGGAATTAATGATGTTTTTTAAGCATCAAGAAAAGTATAAGATGACGCTTCTAAAAAGCGGCATCTTTGATTTATACTTTTAATGACAATTAAAGAAGTGTCATCTTTGAGTATTTTTTTTCTAAAATTATTTTTATAGAATTATCATTGTTGACACTCATACGGGGCATCATCTTTGGATTATTTTTCAATGACATTTTTAAAAACGTCATCCTTGGTTTATGTTAATAATGACACTTAATTCTGCATACCCTTTTTCAAAAGGCTAGTTTACATGTGACTGAACCTTTTGCAAATTAGATATCGCAAGAGGGTTGATTTGTAGATTGAGTTATACTACTGATTCCAACTACTTGGGGAAGATTTTGCCCATCCAATTTAAATCTTCCAAGAGAACCATATGCCCTTCCAAATCAAGTATGTTGATTCCTTCGGGGCTAAGACACCATTACGTATACTCCAATGTTGACCCGAAAAACTCGTTAAATATTTTAGTTAACAAATGGTGGTTATTAAAACAATGAAAAATGGGACCGTGCCGACAATTGCTTCCATACTTTTAAATTATAACTTATAGTCTTCACCATCGATCAGATTTGCCGTCTTAATCACTTATAAATTTCGACCCTCACTAGTGGAAATTTCATATATAGTTATTTTATTAAGTTTTATATAGTATTTGATAAAGGCTATACATATTTATAGAGAGAAACATACCTTTTCCAAAAGGCTAGCTTTTGGACATTTTCGCAAAATTATGCCACAACATTGATTTATGTATTGAGTTCTATTCCAACTGCTTGAGGAAGGACCCTATAAAGTTGTTTGCCAAGTGTTTTTTGAAAATAATTTTTAAAAATTGTTTTTGAAAGCTTAAAATGTTCTTAATCTACTTTTTATATTTTTATATTTTTATTTATTTTTAAATATCTTTTGTTTTGTAATGATTTATTTATTTTTGATTGTTGAACATACTTTCTTATTTATATCTTCCTTTCATTTCAAAATAAGATTTTATACTTTGCATTATTAATTTTGAAATCCAATTGAATTAGTAGTGGGATAATGCTTCTGTCAGTTGGATTTCAGTTAATTAGAACAGTTGGAAATTCTCTCTTCCAAGGGAAGCTTGTAAAATTCTGCAATCTCATATTTTAGATTCTCCAGAAGTGAAGAGCAGACCATGGTTCATCAAGTGTGCATAACACACGTTTTATTTTAAATGTTATTGTGATTTTTTTTTTTTTATTTACCACAACCATATATGCCTTGGCGTAACTGAAATATAAAACATCCATTTGCCCGAACTTTAAGTCTACTCTATTCAAAATTATAATTAACATGATATGGGCCAATTTATTTCAAAATAATTTTTTCCCTATATATAGATATATATCCAAAATTCAATTTGTACTCACACGTTCTATTACGGCAAGACAAACTCTTCTTTGTTCATTTATCACATAAGTAATATCATCATTGTTCTTTTTATATATATGGATGACATTCTTGTTGATGGTAACAATTAATGATCCCTTTATTATAGATTTAATTACCCAACTTAGTCGTGAGTTTGCAATAAAGAACATCAATTCACTATATTATTTCTTGGGTGTGGAGCTTTGTTTTTTCTCAGGTGGCATTTTCCTTTCTCAAACAAAATAAATTCAAGACCTTCTCGCTAGAACGAAGATGCTTAATAGCTCCCCCATAGTCACACCAATGTTCCTCCTAAATAAGGAAACTTCCATTGATGTCAATTTTACTGATACCATTAATTATCATAGTATTGTTGGTGTCTTGCAATATTTAACCTTTACAAAATTTGATATTATGCCAACTGTAAATCGGGTATGTCAACATTTCAATAATCCTACGTCGGTTTATTTACATGCAATGAAGTGAATCCTTTGGTATCTAAAGGGCACTCAATATATTACACTATCTTTCATAAAGTCCTTCATTATATGCCTTTAGTGATGGTAATTGAGCTGGATGTTCAATTACAAGAAGAAGCGCCATGGGTTTTTGTGTCTTCTTTAGGGCAAATTGTATTTTATGGTGTTCAAAGAAGCAATCGACAATTGCTTGTTCTAGTTTTGAGGCAGAATATTGGTCCATGGTATCTATAATCGTTGAAATTACTTGGTTAACATTCTTGCTACAAGACATTGGCACGACATTTCTCACCCCCCTTAGTTGTTCTATGATAAGTGTATTCCATATGTCCATCAACCTAATGTTCTATGCTTGATCTAAACATATCAAGATTGACTATCATTTTGTTCATGAGAAAGTTGTTATGGGTACTCTTGTCACCCAATACATTTCTTCATCCTCTCAACCCACCTATTGATACCTTCACAAAACCTTTGATGACATTCTCTTTCTTTTAAGATAAGCTGGGAGCCAACTTCCATTCCCTCTTCAACTTGAGGAGGGTGGTAAGCGACATTCTTCTATTAAAGAAGACAAGGAAAGTTGTCTTTGCTTATTGCAGTACTAAGGAAGGTTGTCAAAGATTAATCACACAACTGTTATAGAATAACCATATTCCTATTTAATTATATTAAATTTCCATACATGTATCCTCCTGCTATGTAGATTTCCAACTAAGCTTCAGCCATGTACATCTATATAAAACATTACTTGTCTCCTTGTAAAAACCAAAAATCAATAGATTAAAAAGGTTCCCTTACATGAGCTTATTAACCCTCCTAAGGTGAGCATTTATAAAGCAAATATACTTAAGGGAGGAAAAATAAAAAATAAGAAAAAAAGAAAACACACTAACTAATATTATCCAACCATTGTTATTTACATTATAACCTTTAAATCACTCCAAAATACTTCTATAATTAAGCATATGTTAATTAATATTAATTACTACCCATCTTTGATACATTTATAATTTGGGTTTGTATTGATGTAGAAATCTAAGACCTTCACTCAAGAATGTTTTCCATGATTGTAAGGTAATATTTGGTATGCAACAATGAGAAGTGAGAAAGGAAATATCATTCCTTTTTTTATTTATTAAAAAAATTATGTATTCATTTTGTTAAAAATAAATAATAATAATTCAAAACCAATAATTGCTAATACTATTTTATTTTAAATAATTTTTAAAACAAATAAATTTTAGTCTTCTAATATATAAATGAACCAAATTTCTCATTACATGCATACTAATTGATTGAAATTAATTGCTTAAAAAAACTTATATTTAGTTAATTAAAAGAAAAAGACCATTATTTATCAGATCCAATTTCTACACCAATAGTAAAAATGAAGAATTTTCTAATAATTATTATATGATCCTCATGTAGGTACTTTGTCCAATTAAGTGATTCATTATTTAAAGGTGAGAAATCAGATTTTTCATACTAGGTGAGACGGATTTACTTTTCTATTCCAATTCTTAATACACATTAATGAAATAAATGAAAATCACTCATTAATTTTATTTCAATAGAATGGCATAATCATGCCCATGATAGAAATGTAAAACATACTTGTCACATCAATAATAAGAAAATTAAATGTGTGAGATTGAAGCCAAAACCTAAGTAACTAGCCAAATTGAAGTCATTAATATCTTTATCATACTTGTCGTGTCCATGTATAACTTTCAACCCTTTCATTCTATATGTTAATTATGTTAGCTAGCTTTATGCATCATAGATCATTTGGTTCCCTTAAAATGCGACTTCAACGGCCCACTTCATTTTCATGATAATGAAAACCAAAGAAATTCCTAAATTAATTGATTTCTTGTATAATTTCTTAACAAATTATGTCAATTTGGCTACCATTTGATCAGTTAGACCCATTATTTACAAGCACTTAAATAAGGTTACCCATTTGCTATGTACATCATATACCAGCAGGTCAAGATAAACCAGAATATTTTGCACCATTTTGTCAAATGGTTATCCCATTTTCATCACTTGATTAAAAAGAGACTTGTTTGGAATTTTGATAATAGCGCCATAAGGTTATATTTTTATAGCAATAGAGGTTGAAATAAGGCAAATACATTGATCTAGTTAGTGAGAGGTTGGACTAAATTGTCCTTTAAAGGTCTGATGCTAGTGGAGGAAAAGCACTTCTGACAGATGCAAGTGTGTAGATGTTGAAATAAATCTCGGTTTATGATTGATAACATATATTGATTTAATAAAGGCAAATACACATTTTAAGCTTGATTTCACTATTAAATATATTTTTCATTTAGTTAATTATATGTTATCTTGTGTATACTCCATTTTTCATATTTTTCATTACTTGTTAATGTTTATAACTATTTTCATTAATAAAGATAATCTTAGAAACTTTTTGGGATATCTCGAATGTAAGGGTGGTATATGAATGAAATCGAGGGATCAAAGTCACATGAAGATAAATAATGTTGTCCTATTTTGATCAATAAAAAGTTTTAGGTTGGTTGAGAAGGTTAGAATATCCTAGTAAGTTCATTTCAAAGGTTTCCTAGGTTGTTTGTTTGTATATAATTAAAGATTATTAAAATTAGTAGTTAACTTAGAGAATAAAGATAAATTTTTTCTTGCTTTTTTGTGGAGTTTTTTTATCTTGTTTATAACATGATTGATTTAGGAGAACTATTAACGGTTATGAAGGTCAGGTTCAAGTATTATCTTACCTTACTCCACCTATCTTGATTATAAATATAATTAAATAAAAATAATTTAATTAAATTATTTTTTATTTTTCCATTTTTAATGCAAATAAAAGAAGATTTATTTAAAAAAAAAGTTCCCTTTCAAGTTTAAAAAATTAAAAATATAGTGTAGTGGGCATGGAAAATTCCCTTTCATGTTTGCCCCTAAGTTATACCCTTTAGATATATATATATATATATATATATATATATATATATATATATATATATATATATATATATATATATATATTTATAACTTTTGGATAAAGATCAAAATGACCATAAATAATCATGATAAGTTGGAATAAGAATGACCTCCAGAAGCTACTCCTGTTATCATACCATAGAAGAAAAACATCTATATATTCATGTGTTGATTTATATAAAAGGACAAAAATGATACCTACATAATCCATTTATCCTTTATTTAATCAAATTTATATGTGTGACATATTAGAAAGAGCTTGATATAGGAAAATAAGACTAAACATAAAATAAGAGAAATGCAAAATGATATTTTTGAAATATATAGCATTGGTTTCCTTCATGATTTGTAAATATTATCAAACAACCATTTTATAAAACCATATATTGCATTTAAAAAAGGCAAATCCCACTATTTAAGCTTGATTTCACTATTAAATATATTTTTCATCTTGTTAATTATATGTTATCTTGTGTATACTCAGATTTTTCATATTTTTCATTACTTGTTAATGTTTATAACTATTTCCATTAACAAAGATAACCTTGGAAACTTTTTGGGATATCTTGAATACAAGGGTGGGGTATGAATGAAGTGGAGGGATTAAAGTCGCTTGAAGATGAATAATGTTGTCCTATTTTCAACAATAAAACATTTTAGTTTAGATGAGAAGGTTAGAAATGTCCAAATAAGTTCAATATAAAGGATTATATTAGAGAAGAAAGATAGATTTATTTATTTATTTGTGTGTGTGTGTGGAGTTTTTTTTATCTTGTTTCTAAGATGATTAATTTAGGAGAACCATAAATGGAAATGAAGTGAATTTCAATTTTCTTTTTCCAAATTTGAGTTGGGTTTAGGTATTATCTTACCTCACTCCACCTATCTTATTATAAATATAATTAAATAAAAATAATCTAATCTAATTATTTTTATTTTTCCATTTTAATACAATTAATAAAAGAAGATTTATTTATTAATAAATTATAAATTGTATTTTATTAATAAGTTATATTTATTTTAAATATAATTTACATTTAAAAAAAATGAAAAATATAGTGTAGTGGGCATGGAAAATTCCCTTGCATGTTTGCCTCAAAGTTGTCCCCTTTAGAATTTATTTATTTATTTTTTCACTTTCGGATAGAGATAAAAATGATCATAAATAATCATGATAAGTTGGAATAAGAATGACGTCTCGAATCTACTCCTATTATCATATCATAGAGAAAAACATCTACATCTTCACATGCCAATTTATATAAGAGGACAAAAATGATAGATCTACTTATATATTTTTTATTTAATCAAATTTATATATGTGTGGCATATTAATTAGAAAGAGCTTGATGGAGTAAAATAACACTAAGCATAAAATAAGAGAAATATAAAATGATATTTTATATTATCGAACACTCATTTTATAAAACTATATATGGACAAGAAAGAGACACGTGTAGAAGTGTTTAATTGGTATGAAAAGGGTAGGTTTATTTCACTTCTTGTCCGCTTTGGATATGATCCATTGAAAGTTTGGGTCAGTTGTAGTCAGATGTTGAAATAAGTGTGTTTTTGAAAATCATTGTGCCTGGTCATCTTGCATTTTGTAATTAGCGATGCAAACAAGCAAGTGGTCCATTTTGCATCATCTGACAAATATGAAGTCATTTATGCCTAATTCCATGTTCTAATCCCTTTATGGGTTTCGCCCTTAACGAGTCGCTTATATGGACTAGGGTGCTCAAAACTTTAGCACTATGTTAGAACGGTTGCTTATTATTTTTCTAAAAATGAAGCTGGATGAACGAAATGTGTATGGATAAAAGACAAGGGTTTTTGAGGTAGGAAGGCTGAAGATTCTGAGTAAAAAGAAGGGTTTGATGCGAAGTTATTGACTTCAGGAAGATGTATCTGTTGACGACAATGGAAGGGTGAGGTGAATCGGGAATAAAGTGGGTGGGGATTTTTTCTTTTTCTTTTTCATTTTATGGATTAGGGTGAAATTTACTTCTTTTGCATTTTATGTTTGATTTGGGATGTCGATCTTGAAACTCATCTAAATCCATTTCTTTTATTGGCTTCAATGTATGATGCAAAAGGGAGGTTGGGAATTGCTTCAAATGGGAAACAATATGAAAATGAACATGATATTTGGGAATTCATATTGGTTTTTATTAGTTTGTGATGTTGATTAGGGTTCAAGGAGAGATTAGGTTAAGAGTAGGAAGAGTGTATAAAAGGACATTTTAGAGGGAAAATCTAATTAACTTTAGGGATGTTGACTAGATTATGGGGAGAAATGAGATTAAGAAATAAAAAGAAGAATTTAGAAGGGAAAAGATATTTGAAACAACTTCATTCCATCATGATATAAGAAATGGTAAAAATGTCATTTTATAATTTTATTTAAATACAATTAGGAGAAAAAGTTTGACAAAGAGGTTAATATAATATTTTGGAATAGAGGTAAATTTTGTAACTTAATATTTAGATGTGTCTAATAGTTTAAAACAAAGCAAAATTTTGTGTGATATAATGAAATTTGAGGAAGATAATCTCCGGTATAGAAAAGAAAAAAATTATCCTTATTTTACAGAAATTATTTGACAAGTGTACGTAATAAGATAGTAATAATACTACCCATCTCAAAGCTATAATCTTTCTAGGATCCATGCAACTGCCAAACCATAGCATACCATAATTAAACATAACCATATACATGTAGCCTGACTTCAGGTACTGTATTCTTCCTCATTTTTTATCTTCATATGCTCTAGATACGATTTTCCATCCAGCTTACGGGAGAAGAAATCTTTGCAGTATTTTTCCATGCCTACTTGTTTGAACAGTGGCGGATTTTGAGGATTTATCAGGCTGGGTGCAGGTTTAATCTGAGCTGAGAATTTGGGATTGAAGAACATGGCAATGGAGATCCTCTCTTTTGCTGCATTTACTGTTACCCGGTGCTCTATGCTGGTGTATACCCCGTTGCTCAGAATCTGCAAAATAGGAAGACGCGGAAGCTGGTAAAAAAGGGGGCATTTTTCCCCAAGTACTAGTCATTATTCGTTGTTGTGTGTGTGTTCTATTCTTTTTCTACCCCTGTATTATACTTTTGGTTTTAATGAATATTAAAGGGAAACACATGTCAGTGCCTGTAATCTCAAAGTGACAGCTCCACTAGTGCATAAAACCATGAAGCGTGGGGCTGCAAATGATATTTAATTAAAACACAAAAGATTTAAGTTTGAAAATGGTAGCTAGGGTTCGAAAATATAGAGCGGATTCCATTTAGCATTTTCTACTTTATTTTATTTTATTTTATTTTATTTTGAAAGAGAGAAAGGAGTCTGTGGGGAAACCTCGAGAACGTCTCCTACATTCACAACAAGAGCATCTGGAAGGAAGCTCACAGGGATCCAAACCCCATCCTTTTTAATTTGGAGACCATCCACTCCATTAATTTGGAGAAGGATGGTGATGCCGGATGCATCAGAGTGAGGCGTAAGCCCCATAACCAGCTCTGGTTGTGGGCATGGAGGATAGTAAGTCATCCTCACTGATTGCATCCCATCCTCAAACAACTCTTCCATCTCTCCTGTCTCCAACTTTAGGGCTTCGGCCATAAACCCTAGAAGCATCATGACTAGTTTCTGCAGCTCCGCTAAGTAACATTCCAAGCTATCCCTGCAGTTAAAGAAGAAAACATATATAAAGCTGAAAGAAGAAGAAGAAGAAGAAGAAGACGAAGAAGATGATGATGAGAGAGAACCTTAGCGATGAAGGGAGTTCTTGTAATAGATACGGCTTCCTCGTATGTATAGGGTTGGTTATCATATAAAACCTATCAGCCCAGTCAAGTTTTTGATCTTCTGACCGGATTGGAATAAGCCCGTACCCTTCAACATCACCGGGCCTCATCTTGTATTTCATTCTCTCTTCCAAGGGAAGTTTGTAAAATTCTCCGATCTCCGATTTCAGTTTCTCCACAAGTGAAGAGCTGACTCCATGGTTCACCAACTATGCATCCATGAACACACATCTTAGTTTCTGTATTGTTATTTGTCATTACTTTTTTCATATTGGATTTGGTTTAATATCTATATATGTCATGCAAGGTGCAAACGGATTATAGGGGTCTACTTCATACAAAATTGCAAGGGATATCACATGAGCCAAATCATTAATTTCTGAGTAATTTTGTCAGTCGCCCCAAATGGTCCTCTCCATTTGCCTGGACACAACAAAACAGCCCCTAAAGTTCAAGTGCAATACAGAAAAAACGATTAGAGATTATGGATGTTGAGAGAAACCTGAAAGAAACCCCATTCTTTGCATGTTGAGTTCAACTTCTCCAGCTCAGAACCTGCGGTTTCACTCATAATTAAATGTTTCATGTCAATGGTGGGGAGTAGTGGCAGGGGAGAGCTGGCTGAGAGAATTGGAGGCTGCGGATCATCCAGGATAAATGGCTGTGGGACTGCAGGGATGGGCTCTTTGATGAGCTCCTGAACACTTTGAATAGGAGCAGTACGAAAGCTTGAAGATTGTGTTGATGCCATTGCTAATTGACCTAATTTCAGTGACCTATTGAGCCATCTTAAGGTGGGCATTTATAATGCAAATATACTTGAGCAGCAAAAGCAAAAGTAACTGAACCGTGTCAAACCATTGTTACTCACGTTCCACCCCAGAATATTTCTAGAAGTACAAGGTGGTGTTTGAATACATGGATATTTTGTACTTCCAATGAAACATTCTTTCTATGCCCATCTATGATCCATGAAGACGGCTCGGTGCTCAAGATTTTTTTTTTTCCATGACCGTGAAACATGTGAACAATGTGAACAACTTGTACCGACATGCTAATCGTTTTTTTATTTAGCAAATACAGATATTAATGAATATCTAGTCGTTTGTTGACAAATCAAAAGCGAATAGCAGATACTTTTCAGCCAATGACATTGCAAATCGTGAAGGCCACCAGAGACGGCTAATCGTGTGGACTAAAGCAAATCAAATATTAACGACCCAATGTTTCTTTAAAAATGAGATTATTAGCGAGCAGTCAAACCACGACCAAATTAAGCTGCTGTCACACTCAAAATTATTTTTAATTAAACTATCATAAACAATAGAAAAATCATTGTTTTTTTCTTTCACAATTACGCCTTGGGCAGGTCTTGGTTGCAAGATGGATAGACGTCGTTTTCTCCTATTTAAGGCAGGAATTTTCTAAGCTTCTGCAGTACATAAACATGAGGAGTTTACAGATTTATCGCCAAACCATGCGGCGGGTTTTGACTAAATCAAAAAATATATATATATATTGAATCATGTGTGTGTTCCTGGTCAAGACAAACCTGTCTCAGGCTATATTTGTGAGGCCTATTATAAATCGTTGATCGGATGATATAGGCCGCATTTTTGAACAATAAAGGAATCTAAATGGAGTGGAAGAATTTTATTGAAGTGTCTAGAATAAGCATCCAAAAATGAATTCAAAATGAAACGTGATGGATTTGAATTGTCTAGAAACCACAGTGAATATATACATGACAAGTATTTTCCACATGTATACATAAAATAAAATAAAAAATCATGAGAAAATAAGGAAGAAGAAGAGTGACATTCAATCCAAAGAAACTCTTTAACCAATTGAAGTCATTGTGTTAGTTTCCCTCATCCTACTTGTCATGTCCATTTGGTCCCCCTTCATACATTAACTTGATTTATATTGATGATAAAAACTAGTCGTTTGTTTGATTTTTTGTAAAAAGAAATAATAATAAAAATAGTTAATAAATTGTTTTTATCTTTTTTCATCTTCAAACTTGCTTTAGTTACTTTTCTTTTTTATTTAAAGGTTCAATAATTCAAATGCATATAAATATTTAAATAATTTTAATTATATTTATTTTTATATTTTTTATTGCCAAATTAAATATGACAAAAAAAAACATTTTTTTATATTGCTTTTCTTTTACTCTGTATTTTTGGGAAACCAAACATAAGGAGATTCATAAAGTGATTGATTTCCTTTTTATTGGCAATTTAGATATCATTTGATCAATTATTACAAGGACATTATATTTAACAATAACTTAACGACTTGTTGAGCCCAAACCAGTAGGCCAAGGTAAGCCAGATTCTGGACTTCCCATTTTCATCACTTGATGAGAAAGACAGATTTTAAAAATAAAGCTTTTTTGAAAACCCTATATATCTTCCTCTTCCTTCCTTTCAAAATAAAATGTCTATACTTTGTATTATTAATTTTGAAATCCAATTGAATTAGTAGTGGAATAATGTTGCAGCCAGTTGGAATACAATTAATTAATTAGAACGGTTGTAAGTTAGGTTTGAAAATGATGGATGGGTAGGGTTTGAAAATGATCCCGAGCAGTATGGGAAAACCTCTAGAATGTCTCCCACATTCACGACAATTGAACTTGAGAGAAAGTTCACATGCATCCAAATCCATCTTTTTTTTTTTTTGAAGACCATCCACACTCCATTAGCTTGGAGAAGGATGGTGATTCCGGTGACGCCGGATTGAGGCGTAGGGCCCATGCATGACCAGCTCTTGTTATGGGCATGGAGGATAAGTCATCATCACAGATTGCATCCCATATTCCCATCATCAAATCAACAATCCTTCCATCTCCCTCTTATCCAAATTTAGAGCTTTTACCGTGAACCCTACAAGCGTCAAGGCAAAGTTCCTGCAACTCCGAGGAATAACAGTCCAATGTATCCCTGCAATAAAGAGAAGAAAACACGATGATGATGATGATGATGATGATGAGAGAAGCTCAGTGATGGAGGGAGCTCTGGCAATAGCTAGATGTGGATTCCTTCTATGGATAGGGTTGATTATCATCGGATTAGGGACATTCCATATCCTTCAACATCACCTGGCCTCATCTTGTATTTCCCTTGTAAAATTCTCTAATATCATGTTTCATGTTCTCCACAAGTGAAGAGCTGACCAGGGTTCATCAACTGTGCATAACAACCTTTTAGATTAAATAAGATTAATTATTATTTTTTTCCTGGTGCATTTTATGATAACCATATTAGACATGGCTCAACTGAAATATAATTAACATGATATGGGCCAAATTATCTCTCAACTTTGTAGAGAATTCACTATATCTATATAATTAAACACTATTTTGTCCCTTTTTTTTTTTTTTTTTGTAGAGAATTCACTATATCTAGTATCGAAGAGAAATATTTCTCTTGCCTCTACAATGACTGAAATTACCTGGTAGACTTTTCCTCTTCATGATACTGGTGCACTTACTCTTGTGTGATCATTTAAGTGCTTTAGATATTACTATAGACCCTACCTTCCATGGTCATTCTAAACATATAGAGGTTAATTATCATTTTATTTGTGGAAAAAATTAGTGTCCAACCCTAGCCGCTCATTTCCTTCCATCTAAATTACAAATCATAGATGTTTCTACCAAGGGCCTTCCTAAGAATTTGTTCCTCATGTTTCACTACATGCTAGGCGTGCACAAAATCCCCTACACAAGCTTGAGGGAGCATCATAATGTATGAAGTTTAAATTCAAAGAATAATATCTTCTGTTAAATTGGACGATTAGGATTAAAGTTAATATGACATTGTGATGCTCAAAACGAGGAAGAGAAGAAAAAGACAGTTTAAGGACGTTAATCCTCCTTTTTAAGTTTAAGTCAAAGTCAAGATAAATTTACAAGGAACTCGACTACATTAACCTAGATGATAAGTATTTGGGTTGACGTTTCTCGCTGGCTTCATTTGATCCAGAAAAGTATAGGAACAAGAAAATTAAAAAGCAATAATATTTTGAATTTCCTTATTCAATAGTATCTAAAACAAAAAATTAATTATATATATAACTTCTATTTTTCTACTCAAAATTCAAATAAGTCTTAATCTTATATTAAGATAATGTCATTAAGTTCTAATTCATTGTCTACACGTTTTAAATAATACGTACAATCATCAATCTACTTAATACAGAATTTTGGGTTGGGTGAAAAAAGAAAAAAGGAAAAACTCGTTATAGTATAGGGTTGCTTCATCCTTATGATTTATCATTGAAAGTATGGTATCAAATAGAGTAAAAAAATTTATAAAATTATGAATTCTATTTTCTTTATGAAAAAAAATTGTGAGAATTATATTATATGATCAAACTTATTTTTTTTCTATTTTCTTTTTAATCTTCTCTACTCCTTTCTACCCCTTATGATATCCAAGCCAAGCTTAGAGAAGCGGTGAATTAGTTTATATTCATATCCTAAAATTGGTGATGTGATATTTGCCCCATACCATAATCTAAATAGTAAAAGGATGGGACAATTAATTAGCATATTCCTCTATATTTCTTTTTATAAATATAAAAAAATCACCTTTAATAAAGTGATATCATATATAAACACTTTTGAATGTCATTGTTTTGTATGTTCTCCCATATCATAATCCCATTTATTTTTATTTTCATTCAATAATCTATATTTCACTACACATCTAATGACTTAACCGGGGAATTTGATAAATATCAATTTCATACCTTGATATTAATTCTAACAAGTAATTTCTTATTAGGATTTTCATGTTGATGTGAATTTTGAGCCTAGTATTATTATCTTAGTTAGGTTTTTCATGCACATGCACGATGGGTAATATGGGAACCTTGGGACTCATGGACTTGGCTAGCCCATTGGACCATTCCATTTATCTGATATAAAAACCCTAGGAAGTTCCTAGCTGATTGACTTGTGATTAATTTTGTATGTTATTGCCAAATTCTTGTTAATTATTTAACTCTAGATGGCGTTTTGTCACCAACAAATTTATCTCCAGGACACTTAAAATGATAGCCTTGCTTTGTTTGTAGGAACATTAACTAGTCAAACAATCTTGATTTGATTATGATTACTTTTATCAAATTGATATCTTGTTTTAATCACGTTATTGGAAATTGACGTGTTTGAAATTTAAGGTTACAAAATAGCTTATAAATGATTTTTTTAGATTGAATTAATTAATTATTTGGAGTCCAATAGGGCCAATTAATTAAGACCCAATGAATTAGATTAAGTGACCCAAGTCCAAGATGAGTTCAAATCACTTAAATTCATAAACAAATTTATATAAACTCTCTTAGGGTTTAGGGCTTGTAAATTAAGTCATTCTTTCATCCAAAAAGAATAGTGAAACTTAATCTCCACCCTTATGAAGAGAATTTCACTGTTCTAACGTGTCAAGGTCTAAGTGAGCTCTATTAGGTAGAAGATTGTGAGTTTTTCGAAATTTGCACCATTTTCTTCTTTATTTAGAGTTTGATTTAGGAACATTTTTTTTTTTTTTAAGGCTGGTGTTGTGAAAATGTTTACATAAGGCATAAATGGTAGAGTGGTGGTGTCCTGACACTTTCAGCCAAGGTTATGGGTCGAATCCTCATGTTGTATTTTATTTTTCCTGTTTTCCTCAATCCCACGTCGGAATGGCATGAGGAATAAAACAACTTTATATTGTTGGCTTGCCTAAAGTATGGAAGTGTGTGAGCGGCCCATGTTGTAGCCTACTCGCCCAACTGATTAAACCAGTCAATCTGGTCCTCGAGCACTCAAGCGTTCCTTAGGGAACGTGTAGCGTGGGTTTTAGGGTTTTTATGAGTTTCTAACCCTAATTTTTTGTTGTAAGGGTATTTTAGTAATTTAGTCATTTTTGGATTCCAAATTTTATTAACAAAATTTGCAACAAAATCCCTAAACGCCACGTGAAAATTTAATTAATTTTGATATTTATGTTTTTTATACATTTGTTATCCATGGTATGTTAGGCATAAAAAAACGAGTTTCTAGTAAATCTTGACAAGAAATAAATTTTCACAAAATATTACTTTTTTCATTTAGAAAGTGCAAGAAATAAAGAAATATTTTTTTATGGAATGATTTTAAGAAAGGATTTAGATCATTTTTTTTCTTTTTTTCAAATTAATTCTTAAAGATTTTATTTTTAAATTCTTCTCAATTTTTTGAGATCTTAAGAAATTTTTTTTTTTTTTTAGGAAAGATCTTATTTTCCAAATCTTTATAAAAATACATTTTTTCTTATTTTCACAAGATTCCAATTCAAGAGAATCAATGTTTTTGGAAAATTAATGATCAGTAATTTATTATTGAGAAGATTAATACCAAAATGATTTTGGAAATTTAATAATGTTATGAGAATAAGATTCTTTTAAAGTGGGTTTCAAGATAGAATCAATTTGAAATAATGTCTGAAAAAGAGAGTTTTATATTTTAAATTATTTTTAAATAAAATGCTCTCATGTAAATTTAAATTTCTTTTTAAGATTATTTCATCCTTTTACATTGAGATTTCAATTTAGGAAATAAATATTTTTGAAAATTTTCCATAAAGGATATTTTATTTATTAAGAAATTACTAAGGTTCAAGCCCTTAATTATTTTAAATGATCATTTGGGAAAGAGCCTTAGCAAAGTCTATAGTCTCAATTATCAAGCTCATCTTGATTTTGGACCATCACCACTCTAATGGTGGGTTGGGTCCAAGGAACTAAAGGATATTGATTTTACATTTGAACAAGACTAGACACATTTGTAGTAGACATCCTAATGGTGGGGTTCCTCACTCGGTAGCATTGTTTTCAAAGATAATAATTGCCCAATGTGGTCCCACTTGCATAGTCTAAGAGTTAAATCAAAAGGTATGTTGATTTATCTTTAGAGATAAATGAGGTAGGTAAATCAATGTGAAAAGGTCTTTAACTAGTAATAAGATTAAGATCTGCTCAATGTAGACTTGATTTTTATAATACTAGAATACCTAACACATAACTAAGAGCTCTACATTTTTTAAAATTTATTTTTGCTTTTATTATGAATGCTTAGTTATTAATGTATGTTATTTATTTTCTACAACAACAATTACATAGTATAATTCAATCACCCCATTCTCACAAGTAATAAATTGATTGACCTAACTATGTTGATTGAAAAAAAAAATTGGACAATTCTCATATTAAAGGAGCTAAAATGGGCAACTTAGGAATTTGTTCCCAATACCTCTAATGAAAAATCCTTATAGGAAGAGAAGAATACATATCATAAATGGCATAAAAGTAGATAAGAAATCCAATTGTATCATCTTGGATCTTTGAATGATTTGTTGCAATGGTAGCATGTGTACGTCTCATTAGTCTACAAGAAATGTTTGGTGACAAGTGCAAGTCAGCTAGATAAGCTACCCTAAGGATTATCACGAATACTAAGATGAAAGAAAGAACTCTTACTAGAGATTGTATGACACATATGATTGGACTCTTTGACAAGATTGAGATCCTTGGAGCTAAGATCGATGGGAAAACCAAGATCACTATGATCTTAATGTAAGGAATCTTGGATCTCTCTGTTCCTTATCCCAATCTCAAGTTAGGTGTATAAAACTTTTCTTAGGCCTCTAGATCCTAAGCAATGAAAGCAAAAACAACACGTTTAACAATAAAAAAAAAAAAAATCTAGATTTGTGCATTGGAAAACTTTTCTTGTGATCTAGATGTTCCAGATCAATTTCCATCCAATGAAGACTCTAAAATCATGGTGATCGTTGTAGAATTCGTCTAACCAATGATCTTCCACCTAATCTCTCCCTCCATGGGTTTTGGCATGAGAGAAAGGTGGGTTTCTCTTTTTCTCTCTCTTTTTCTCTCTAGAGGGTGGCTAGTCCTCTCTCTAGAGAACAATGGTAAAAAGGGCAAAAACCTAAACCTTAAACCTTTAAGGGGGTTTATATAAGGCTCCTTGTGGGCTTAAGTAATTTGAGCCCAAATTGGGCTTGGATCACCTAATCCCCCATTGGGGTCCTAAATAATTAATTAACCCTAATGGGCTTCAATTAATTAATTAGTCAACCCACTAATCAAAAATACAATTCATAAAATCTAGTGCAACCTTATGTTTTTACTAAAACGCCTTTATGCACACTTATAAATTACATACCTAAAATACCCTCAAAGTGTGCCACCATGAAATAGGAGCTCGAGTGGGACCATTAAGACTTATAAGAAAATATTGGCTCCCTTATAATCCAATTTTGAAGTTGACTCAACACTTCACTAAAGAAGGTCAATTGCACTATAGCATCCTATGAAATTACAAGACAAAATTCGAGGATGTGATCTACTATGCATTGCATGTAGATTCCTCATGAATTCGTGTCCGTAATCTAACAAGATAGTGTTATCAATCCATTAAGATTACCTTTTAAATCCTTAAGTTACAAATTTCTCTATTATGTGATCAAATAGCATACTCTAGCTCCAAGGAGCATATGTCAAATTCCACCAAAGGAATTACTGTGACCATAGATTTTGTGATCACACATGCCCTTTAGATCACCGAATGGGACATGTTATCTCAATCCTATGAGATATTATGGTGTCTCTATTAAAAATACATGTTGCCACCAGCTTCAACTATCAATAATGACCAACTCATAAGGAATATGACTAATTTAAGATATCGTTCATAAGTTAAAGTCCCCTGTCGATTTTAACAAAAGCTCAGTATCCTTTTAAGATTAAGAGTCCATACAACATAGTAGCTTGGTGAATTATAACAATATAATAGTTTTACATTATGATTCATTGTAAATTATGTTCAATATGTAACCATACACATTATTGCACTTATATATCATGGGAACCTCATCCCAATGGTTAAGATAAGTCATCCCTCAAATTAGGAGGTAGTACATTATAGTCTCTAATGGATTGCCCAAATCCTTGAATTGATTGTAAACAACTTATCATCTTGTAAGGAACCCATGAATTCTATCATCTGTGTAACTCCTAAAGTACCCAAGTCATGTATAATGCAAGTGTTATGGATTGAATGAGCAAATCAATGTCAATACATAAAAAGGATAGCCAAGGGATAATGAAATCTAGCCTTACATCATGTCATGTTTTTAGGGGCTTAATCCCAACATTGAAAGACCTTATTGGATTCCTTTAAGCAATTCAAGATAAACTATTCTATGTCTAAGTTGTTGATGAACTTTGCTTGAGTTTATGAGGGAACACTAGATGGTTGGGGGGATCTTCAAAGATTAAAAGGATTTTCACATGACAATCAAGGGTTCTTGAAGATCTTCTACCAAGAAGAAAAAAACATAGGTGTCTTAAAATGTTTAGTTGACTCAAGCCCAAATTTCTTACATATTAATTCCCTAGTATATTTTGATTGAGATAGAAAAATTCCATTCTCAAGTTGCTTGATCTGCAAACCTAGGAAAAAAGTTAGTTCACTTACTATGCTCATTTCAAGTTCCTTTTCATCTCCTCAACAAAACCAACGGCAAATCATTAATTCAAAGTAATTCTAAAAACATGATCATTAACATAAATTTGTGTTATAAGAAGTTTAGAATCAACCTTAAGTACAAATAAAGTCGCATCAAATCCCCCTCTCACAAAGCCTTGTTTCAAGGGGTACTTAGTGGTAAGCCTCTCATACCAAGCTTTAGGAGCTTGTTTGAGACCATAGAGAGCTTTCTCTAATCTATAAATATGATTAGGAAATTTAGGATAGGGTTGCTCTCCATATACCTCTTCACTTAAAATTCCATTCAAAAATGCACTTTTCACATCCATTTTATATAACTATATGTTTTATGAGCATGATAGCTATGGCTAGAAGTAACCTAATGGACTCCAGACCATGGGGTTAGAGATCGTAGAATACAAATCCATTAGTGAAAGAAAAGTAAACAAATTTACCTAGTAGGTGTTATTCTTAAGTCTTACTCCTCGATACCCTATACTAGTCTTCACATTCGCGACTAATAGTGCAGTGCACCTAATAGATTACCTCATCACCTAAGGGGATGCAGATATCTCACAAACCTAAAGAATAAGAATCACCAAACATTTGAAATTTTTGGGATGTGAGAAGGTTAAAAATTAATTTTTTTTCAAAGTTTTCATAAATAAATAAACCAAAAACCCTTATGACACAGTATTTATAGGAAAATTTTCCAATATACAAAATCTAGAATTTTCCTAAAAATATTAAAGGAATTACGTGTAGAATTTTAAAGAATTCTATTTTGAGTGCTTGAGTGCTCTAAGGAGCCATTGAACGCTAAGTGCACTACTTGAGCGTTTGTGTAGATTTTTAAGATCAATTTTTTTTTTGTCTTAGTTAAAATCTAAAGACGGTTTAATATCATAAATTATCAGTTTAGTTTTTTTTTGGATCTCTCTATACTTATTTATGTCATTTCGGGTATATCGATCACACAATAATGTTGAATGTTCAATGAAGAGTAAGATACAATTAATTAAAAAGTCCTAAGTCAAGATATGGAACAAATTTGCCAATATATGCTAAGTAACATGCTGCATTAATAGTATTAATTTTAGGAAAAATGATCAAAAAGGGTGGTGAGACATTGATAAGGATTCTAAAGAGTATAGGTTATTTTGATAAGCCAAGAAATGTTGGAAAAAAAAAAATACTTTAAAAGCCATGTGGGAAAATATTGGGTAAGAACACCACCAAGAATACCCCTCAAAACACCATGTTATGGTGATGTGGCATGATAATCCATAACAATATCACTTTTTTTTTTCTATTTTTTTTTTAATCTCAAACATTTCAAACCCCACGTCCAAAACAAATTGGGTTACTGGGCCACAACAATATCACGTGACTTTTAAGGTGAATTTAAAAATAATTGTTTCAAGTTAAGGTGCAATCAGAGATTGAAAAATCAGAAAATATCGCCGATATTTCAGAGAAATGTCGGATATCGGGCGGCACCGAAACGATAATCATCACCGATTATCGATCGATGGAAAAATCGGTAAAAAATCGGCAAAATCGTCGATATATCAGCGAAATATCGGTGAAACACCGATAAATTGGAGAAAAATCGCGAGTGGATCTGACGCGCGGAGCAACCGGAGGAGAATTTCAAAAAATCGCCAATATTTTGGTATTTTTTACCGATTTTTCGGAAAATTTCCCGATATTTCCTATCGGTCCAGCCCGCGCACAGGATACAAAATCTGGCTCAAAAATCGTGGATTTAGGGTTCGTGAAATTTAAATCCAATGGCACAACAGCAAAGAGACCCTTAAAACAGATCCAGAAAACACAGGGAGTAAAAGAAAAGCAAATTTTTTGGTTTTCTTTGGGGGTTTTGAATGGATTTTCTCGGAAATCAAACGAGAATGAATTTTCCTGGAAATCGAATAGGGGATGGATTTTCTTGGGAATCAAACGAGGATTAGATTAGTTCCTGCGAGGATTGAGAGTGGCAGAGGAAAATAGGTCTTTTTTAGGAATTCTCTTGGCTGGAGGGCAACTTCAGAAAAGGGGAATTCTTTTGGATGGAGGGCAACTTCAGAAGTGGGTGGCCCTTTTAATTTTTAGATTTAGTAGAGGTAAAAAAAAAAAAAAAAACAAATCATGAGAACAATTTTCCTCTATCCATATAAATAATTATAAATTATCGAATTTTATTTTGATTATTAAATAAATTAATATTAATAAAAAAAGTTGTTACTATATATTTTTAATAAAATTTTAAAAATTAAATCTCAAATAAAATATTTTATATAAATTAATTTAATTTTCATTTAAAATATAATAAAACATGTTTCAATAAAAATATTTTAAAATTTTTTAAATAAATATTATCTTCAACCAGTTGGGTCCTCTTCATCTAACAATATAATGAAATCACATCGATCTCTTCCTTAATATAAGGACTATTGCAATCTCATATATATTATATTTATGTATAAATTGTTTTTATTCAATAAAATCAAATATTTTTTAACTCAATTATAACTTTATACACTTTCAAAATTCATATATATTATTTTTAAAATTCAAATATCGAATCTACCAATATATCTTTATTTACTATATATTTCTTCTTAATTATATATATATGTCAATTACACTTACAAAATAACTTTAAAATGTGTATTTTTACTTATTTTATCATTTTTTGAAGTTTTTTCAAGCATTCCTATTAATTTGAAATAATTTTCACTCTATCGATATTTGTGAAAAAATATCCATCGATATTTCTCCGATATTTCTGATATATCAGTAAAATCGAAGTACCGATATATCCGTAAAAACCGATATTTCAATCCTTGGGTGCAATAACAAATAACTTCTCTCTAAAAAAAATTTTTTTAAAAAATCTCAAATCAAACATATTTAAGTATCACCGTTGGTTTCAATGTACCTTTGGGTTTCAAATAAGATAATAACTGTTTGTCAATGGCTTAGAAAATAAAGGTGGGAGAAACATGTTTGAAAATGGGAAAATAATTGAACAAAAAAGTTGATGAAATACTAAATAAATTATATAATTTTTCATTTACATTTATCCCCATGGTATGAAATTTATATATTTTCATTCTTTTAATATTTTTTCTTATTTATTTATTTTCAATTTTTTTGTCATCAACGTATTGAGTAGATGATGCTAATACATTGATATGATATGTTAGACATCAATTACTATTATAAAAAACAATATTTTTAAAATGAGATCAATTATTGAATTGAAAAAGTTATCGATGATTAAACCGTTGTCAAATTGGTGATTGAATTGCGGTCGAACTAGTAACATCATAAATATAAAACTTATATTTTATATAAATTTAAAATTAATTTTAATTTTTTAAAATATATACAATTAATGTTTTTAAAAATATTTTATTTTTTAAAATTGATATACCAAATTAAATTATAAAGATAAATATAAATATATTAATATTTTTAATAAAACATGTAAATATTTAAATACGAAGATATATTTAAGATGAAAAAAATACGATATTTTAGTTTTCTATGTATTTTATTATTTTAAATTTTGAAATTTATTATATTAATTAATTATAATATTTTTCATACTTATTATAAAAATAAAATTGAATATAAATAACTAAATATTTATATTTTTAAAAATATTTTATATGATAAAATTTAAAAAAGAGACTTGAAAGTTATCTCATTTTATATAAAAAGGGTTACCCACCATAGTCCGAGCCCTCTAAGGACTGTGTTTATTTTCATTATTTGAGTAAATCCCACATCGACAACTTATGGTTTATAACTGCAATAGATATACCAAGTAGATGCAATTTTTATGTAAGTTATACGGTGGTAAATGGGCTTGGGCAATCAATTCAACCTTGAGCCGCTGGCATTTTTGACTTATTTCAGAATAAGACAAATTGATTAAATTATGCTTTTTGAATTGATGTGTCAACACAAGATAATTCATGGCAGTGATATAAAATTATAGACAAATTAATAATGCAAAATTTATTAAATTATTTTCATGATAATCGTAGCATCGGATTCGACTTTTACATGCAAGTTGATGGAAGTAAATAAAATAATTCTAATAATGACTATTATCTTTGACTTCTCTTTTAGAGACCAACGTCATCAAAAAAACTTTGTTAGATGATAGGTTTGATTATTCAAAAGGAATCTGCATTGAGGTATCCATCGTTGATTCATGGTTTCTATCGAACTTAGCAGATCTGCAACTCATAATGGAAACAGATTCTCAAAAAGTAGTGTTGGGGAAATCAATAATAGTACCAAGTGTTAGCGAGTTGGTCAAAGAATCCATAACCAAAGTTCCTCCTCGGTATGTGTACCATGAGCAGGATCCTCCAACGGCCGCTGCCGGCGAGATCTGGCTTCAAGCGATTCCGGTCATCGATCTTCATGGCTTGCTTCATGGGGACTCCATGGATTCTGAGTTGGAGAGGCTTCACGCAGCTTGCAAGTATTGGGGTTTTTTCCAGGTATGTGCTTTTGGACCCGATAAGGCTATGGGTTGGACTTGATTTCGACCCATTTGTTCTGGTTCCTAAGACTGGCTCTCTGGGTGCCGTCTTTGGATTTGACTCGGATGTGGGTATATACCGAAATTTGATTTTGTGGCCTAGAGAACTTCTAAGTATATTATATAGTCCATAAATTTCTCACATACTATCTATGAGTGGTGTTTGAGTGTATGAGTATCATAGAATTGCCATAGCAGGAATATCATAGAATTGCCATGGCAGTTAAAAATCCATATGAAGTTCCTCAAAAATTGGCTCTTCCACCGTTCTTTTTTGGTGCCTGTGGTTTAACTGTCTTAGAATTGTCAAAGCTGAAAAACCATTTTTTGACTTTTAAGAACCATGAAATTGTTTTTAACAATAGCTTCCAAACAGGGCCTTGATTTTTGAGTTAGCAGTTCTGTGCTTCTTGTTTTGTAAATGCAGGTTGTGAACCATGGAGTGAGTAGTTCATTGTTGGAGGAATTCAAAGGGGAGGTTCAAGATTTCTTTGAACTTCCACTCGAAGAAAAGAAGAAGCTTTGGCAGCAGCCAGATAACCATCAGGGATTTGGGCAACTCTTTGTGGTGTCAGAGGAGCAGAGGCTTGATTGGTCAGACGTCTTCTATCTGACTACCCTCCCATCGAATCTAAGGAAGAGTGACATATTTCAAAAGCTCCCACAAAAGCTCAGGTCCATTCTTTCTCAAAACAAAATTCCACATTGTACAACTTAATTTTAAGAACTCTGTTGGTGGCGTAGCACATGAACTCAGCGGTCAGCAAAAAGTTGGCAAATTGATCTGATTTTCTACTTATACTTTGCTGCAGAGGATCTTTAGAAGCTTACTGCATAGAAATGAAAAGGTTAGCCATGACCCTCTTAAGTCAAATGGCTAAAGCTTTAAAGATGGAGGCTGAGGAGATAAGAGACATGTTCACTGATGGGTTTCAATCAATGAGAATGAACTACTATCCTCCATGCCCTGAACCAGATATGACCATTGGGTTGACTCCTCACTCTGATGCTGGTGCTCTAACAATTCTCCTTCAGCTGGACGACACCGACGGCCTCCAAATTCAGAAAGAAGGGAGATGGGTCCCTGTTAAACCACTTCCAAATGCATTTGTTATCAACGTTGGAGACATTATGGAGGTATTATTTTCCTCTGTTGTAAGTAACATAGCTTGAGAACCATTTGTATGTGATTGAGTCTAGGCTGATCCAGCTGTGAAAACACAGTGAATTTGCACTCGGCCATGCTAAATTGGATACTCTGGCTGAAACATTATGAGATTTAACTCATTTAATCTAGGTAGCAGACAGCACTATTGGATTGTATATATGGGGGTCAGAGTGTTTGGCTGAGCCCCAGTTCCTATTAGGACCTGGAACTAGCTGTATCCCATAAGAGTACCAATGTTCAAATTTCTTCAAGTCTTAACCTATAGACTGTTAACAACTTTGTATCAAGATGTGCATATAAAGCTCCATCAAATAATGCAAATTCTCCAATTTATCTTTGCATTGATATTCATAATTCTGATTTCCTTTGCAGATTGTGAGTAATGGTGTTTACCATAGCATTGAGCATAGGGTAATGGTGAACTCTACGAAGGAGAGGCTCTCTGTTGCAACATCTAATAGTTCTAATATAAACTCAGAATTAGGCCCTGCACCTAGCCTTATTAGCCCACAAAACCCAGCAAAGTTTCAGCGGGTTCGAACAGAGAAATATTACAAGGACTTCTTTGCTCGGAAACTAGATGGCAAGTCACACCTCAAGTTCCTGAAAATAGATCAAGATGGAGGCCATACAAGTTGAGTTAGCATGTAATCATGGATGCAAGGCGCTGCCACACTGCCTGAAGTGTCCCTTATAAAGGTAAATTGCAATGACGATTAGGCATTTATGTTACAATTTGGAACACGCATTCAAGAATCGACATGGAGAGCTCCACAAAGGTGCAAACTATATTTATACCAAGCCATGAATTGAGCATTCTGGTGTGGTTGAGGCATCGGAATGTAACAGTAACCTCTATGTTTTGTTTGGTTATGTTATCGTATCTCTTTTGGTTTACAGCTAGCCCAAATGTGCCTGCAAACTTGGTTGTCAAGGATACAAAAAACCCAACAAGCATGATGAAGATGATGTTTTTCAGAGGAAACCACTAAAATATATGCACCGTAATGTATAAAATTTTGTGACTGAAGTATATCTGTTGGAAACGTGCCTTAGGTTGCTACAGTTCTGGGCAAACAAAAAAGTGTTGAATAATTGGTCAATAGAACAAGTCTTTAGGAAATATTTATATATATATATTTGGCTTGATATTAGGAATTGGTTAGACATGGCTTGAAATTAGCAAATTCTCTTGACTTTCTTTTATGTTTCAGCTCTATATAAAGAGCAATGCAGTGAATAAAAATATACTTCCAGATACCAAGTTTTTTTTTACTGAAAAAGTTTTGTTTTTCCTTTGCTGTCATAAAATTTCTGCCCTATTCTTATGCCATATATCAACAATTTGGTATCAGAGCAATTCTTCTTGAGGGATCTATGAGTTGAGTGAATCCATAAATGGAAACTGAAACAACTTTCTCCCATGTTGCACCACCGATTTTTGATGGTGATAACTATCAAGCCTGGGCTGTTAGAATGATAGTCCATCTTGAAGCATTAGATCTTTGGGAAGCTATAGAGGAAGACTATGATGTTCCCCCATTGCCAGCGAACCCTACGATGACTCAGCTTAAGACCCATAAAGAGAGAAAGACTAGGAAGTCCAAAGCTAAAGCCTACTTATTCTCTGTAGTTTCAAGCACTATATTTACAAGAATCATGAACCTGAAGTCAGCAAAAGATATTTGGGACTACCTCAAAAAGGAATACCATGGCAATGAAAGAACCAAAAATATGCAAGTACTCAACCTGATCAGGGAGTTTGAAATGCTGAAAATGAAGGAGACAGAACCCATCAAAGACTACTCTGACAAGTTGCTGGGCATAGTAAACAAGGTGAGGTTGCTAGGTAAGGACTTCTCTGATGAATGAATTGTGCAAAAAATTCTTGTAACTCTGCCTGAAAAGTATGATTCTAAATTTTATTAATTAGAAGAATCTAAGGATTTTTCAAGCATATCCTTGGCAAAATTGGTGAATGCATTGTAGGCACAAGAGCAAAGTAGAATGATAGGAAAAAAAAAATCGATGGAGGGTGCTCTTCAAGCAAAGGCAGAAAATTCAGGAGGAGGCAAAGACAAGAAAAACGACAATAAGAAGAAGAACAACAAGACTGACAACAACAACAAAAACAAGGATGAAACCTATCCACCTTGCCCACACTACAAAAAGACAAATCACCCATAAAGGAAATGTTGGTGGAGGCGTGATGTCAAGTGCAGGAAATGTGGTCAGATTTGACACATGGAGCGGATTTGCAAGTCACAACAACATGAAGAGGCAAAAGCTTCTATTGAGCAACATAAAAAAGAACAACTTTTTGTTGCAACATGCTTCACAACAAGTAATAGCTCTAGCGATTTATGGTTGATTGATAGTGGTTGCACAAACCACATGACCAATGACTAAGAGCACTTTAAGGAGCTTGATAAAACTATAATCTCCAAAGTAAAAATTGGAAATGGTGAATTTATTTCAGTTAAGGGTAAAGGAACTATGGCTATAGAAAGTTTAACAGGTTTGAAGTATATTACTGATGTTCTATATGTGCCTGACATTGATCAAAACCTGCTTAGTGTTCGACAACTGATTGAAAAAGGTTTCAAAGTCATATTTGAAGACAAATGGTGCATCATCAAAGACGCGAAAGGTAGAGATGTATTCAAAGTGAAAATGAGAGCAAAAAGCTTTGCTCTAAATCTAATGGAGGATGAGCAGATAGCATTTTCAAACACTGTAAGCAATGCAGAATTATGGCACAGAAGGCTCGGGCATTTCCACCATGTTGGACTTCTATATATGCAGAAACATAATTTGGTGAAAGGTGTGCCATTGCTGGAAGACAAGCTAGCTGATTGTGTCGCTTGTCAATATGGCAAGCAAACTAGAAGACCATTCCCTCAAACAACATGGAAAGCAATGCACAAGCTGCAACTGGTACACACAGATGTTGGAGGACCTTAGAAAACACCATCTTTAAATGGTAGTAAGTACTACATTGCATTTATTGATGATTATACCATATTTTGTTGGATTTATTTCCTCAAATCCAACTCTGAGGTTGCTTATGTATTTTGGAAATATAAAGCATGGGTGGATAATCAAAGCAGTTGCAAGATGCAAAAGATAAGGTCAGATAATGGGAAAGAATACACAAATGAAATTTTTTATAAGTTATGTGAAGAAGCTGGTATTGAGCACCAACTCACAGCATCTTACACTCCACAACAGAATGGAGTAAGTGAGAGAAAAAATTGAAGTATTATGGAGATGACAAGTTGTATGCTACATGAGAAGGAGTTGCCAAAGAAATTGTGGGCAGAGGCTACAAACACTGTAGTTTTTTTGCTGAATAGGCTGCCAACGAGAGTTTTGTAGAAAAAAAAACTCCATTTGAAGCCTGGTTTAGTTATAAACCAGATTTGCATAATCTAAGAACTTTTGGTTGTCTCTGTTTTTCTTATGTGCCGCAGGTGAAAAGAGACAAACTTGATAAGAAGGCAGAACTAGGAGTTTTCATTGGTATAGCAACTCTTCCAAGGCTTACAGAATTTTCCAACCACAAAATGGAAAAATTCTTGTAAGTAGAGATGTCAAGTTCATGGAAGATAGACAACGGAACTGGGAGGAGTCAATAAAGATGCAATTGCCAAAGGTTCCACAATACTTTGATGAAGACATAGATGATGTCCCAGTTAGAGGTACAAGGTCCTTATCTGATGTTTATGAAAGAAGCAATGTTGCTATTTTTGAGTCTGCAGAATTTGAAGAGGCAGAGAAGGATGACAAGTGGATTGAAGCAATGAAAGAGGAGCTTAGAATGATTGAAAAGAATGACACCTGGGAGTTGGTGGACATACCTCAACACAGAAAGGTCATTGAAGTCAAATGGGTTTATAGAACCAAACTTAATGCAGATGGTTCTGTAAATAAATACAAAGCCAGGTTAGTTGTGAAGGGGTATAGTCATGTGTTTGGAGTGGATTTCTTGGAATATTTTGCTTTAGTATAATGCTTGGATACAATCAGAATGTTGCTTGCTTTGATAGCACAAAAGAGATGGAAGACTTACCAGTTAGATGTAAAATCTGTTTTTTTAAATGGTTATCTTCAAGAGGAAATTTATGTAAAGCAGCCTGAGGGATTCCAAGTCAAGGGACAGGAGGAAAAGGTCTACTTGTTGAAGAAGGCCTTATATAGTATTAAACAGGCTCCTAGGGCCTGGTATAGCAGGATTGATGAGCATCTTCAAAGTTTTGGATTTGTTAAAAGTCCAAGTGAAGCTACATTATATGTAAAAGGAACAGATGCTAACTTAATTGTAGTTTATGTTTATGTTGATGATCTGCTTGTAACAGGTAGCAATGAGAAAATGGTAAAAGAGTTTAAAGCTGAAATGCTCGAAGTATTTGAGATGACAGACCTTGGCTTGATGTCCTACTTTCTGGGTATGGAGGTGAAGCAAGATCATGATGGAGTCTTCATAAACCAAAAGAAGTATGCAAAGGAAATACTTAACAAATTTCACATGGAAGATTACAAAAGGACCAGCACACCAATGAATCAGAAGGAGAAATTTAGCAAAGATGATGAAATAGAAAAAAGTGGATGAAAGCCAATACAGGAGCCTGATTGATTGCTTGATGTATCTTACAACCACCAGAGCAGACATAATGTTTTCAGTAAGCCTGTTTTTCAAGAGTCATGCATTGTGCCAGTGAAGTGCATTTTCAAGCTACCAAAAGGATTGTAAGACATATCAAGGGCACAACAAATTATGGCATTAAATATTCTTACTGTCAGAATTTTAAACTTCATGGTTATTCTAATAGTGATTGGGCATGTTCTATTGATGATATGAGAAGTACAATAGGATTTTGTTTCAGCTTTGGATTCAGAATTTTTTCATGGTCCTCAAAGAAGCAAGATGACATAGCTCAAAGTACAGCAGAGGCAGAATATGTAGCAGCCAATGCTAATGTAAATTAAGCAATTTGGATCAGAAGAATACTTGCAGATCTACACATGAAGCAAAATGAGCCAACACAGATTCATGTAGATAACCAAGTTGCAATTACAATTTCAAATGATTCTATTTTTCATGGCAAGACTAAGCATTTCAAGATCAAGTTGTATCACTTAAGAGAAGAACAAAAGGATGGTGAAGTTAAACTACTTTATTGCAAGTCTGAGGATCAAATTGCAAATGTGTTAACCAAGGCTCTACCAAAAGCTAGATTTGAAACCTTAAGAAGCAAAATAGACCTCTGTAACTACTAAGGCAAGGAGGAGTGTTGGAAACATGCCTTAGGTTGCTACAGTTTTGGGCAAACAAAAAATTGCTGAATAATTGGTCAATAGACCAGGTCTTTAGGAAATATTTTCTGCATATATATATATATATATTGGCTTGATATTAGGAATTGGTTAGACATGGCTTGAAATTAGCAAATTCTCTTGGCTTTCTATTATGCTTTAGCTCTATATAAAGAGCAATGCAGTAAATAAAAATATACTTCCATATACCAAGTTTTTTTTTACTGAAAAAGTTTTGTTTTTCCTTTGCTGTCATAAAATTTCTGCCCTGTTCTTGTGCCATATATCAACAATATCCTTGTGTTTGATGCTTGTTGCCCATTTTCAAGTCTTCTTAATTTCTCTTCTTTACATTGCTCAAAGCAGGTTCAAGCTCATTTAAGCTTTTAGAAGGTTAGCTAAAACTAGTAGATTTGATTCCTAGTAGTATTTCTTCTCCTCTCCAGTCCATTCAACTGGCATACTTCCACTTGCTAGATATATAGTTCACTTTGCTTGGTTACTATGGCAGCTTCCCCACAACAAACGATGCCTCATCAGGAAAGACATCATTAATCCAAGTGTCCTCAAAAGCTGATCGATTTTTTTCTTGGAGAGATCCTCTTCCACCATGTTTTCTACCCCTTACTTATCCTTTATCTGCAATTAGAACTCTTCTAGCAATAGGATCCATTGAATGAGACTGGCCTTGGTGTCATTCTACTATCTCTATTAGTGAGATGCATATCTATTTTCTATCATTTTTCTTCTAATAGGATCTAGTAAAATTGAATGAAATGTTGGATTATATGACTGGTATGTATAAGTGTCATTGCATGTCACACTATTTACGATCGTTTTTCTTTAATGATTTTTCGTAGGTTTATTATGCAAAATGTGACTTTTTTTCTTTATCATTTTATGATTTTTAATTGAGGTGTGGTCTTCTTTCTGATAAATGATGACTATCATGGATGCATGACTTATTTTATACCACAATTCAAATCACATTTTGGTCCTTGGCCACATTTCTAATCGGTTACATTCACTTCCGAGAATGACTTCAATCTAGTTAAATAAGACCGATGATTTTTCATGAAAAACTCATTATTCTTACATATGTCTAGTCATAATGAGCTTTTTGGGGAGAAATATAGTCTTTTGGTGGTTATATATCCCTCTTCATATCATTCCCTACAATCAAAGGGCTATTAAAGGCTATATATTTACCATGATACGTATAAGGATGTTACATTCCTTTCCCTAATTTTGATAACAATTTGGTCCTAACATGTCAAGAGTTATAAAATCAAATTTGTGTGATATTTATGACCAAATAATACAATGGAAATCATTCATCAACTAAACTTGTTTGAAAGAAAATAATAACTCAAACAAAATATTGTAGAATGAATGAAACAATCATTGTAATTTAACTCCTAATTATATTAACTAAAAAACAATCAAATAAATGCATAGCTCTTAGTTATAATAAATAACATCCTTAACGTAGCTTATAGCTAAAATGTTTATTTTGTTGTTTTTATAACTTCAAGTTATCAATAATTTCTTATCACAATTCTATAACTTTCTATATAACTTCTTGCTATGAGAAATTATATAGTATTAACTTGCTATATAGCGTTTAGCAATAATAACATAAAAAATAATAATATCTCAATAATTTCCATTTATAAGAACATAACTTCAAGTTATGAAAATATTCTACTCAATTTTATAGCTTCGGACTATAAGAATATTTAAATCAATTATTTCATATAGCTTCAGGTTATAATAATATATAAATTATTTTTTGTATAGCTTATGTGAAACCAAAGTTTGGTTAATATCGGAATTTAATGATAACAAAACAAAGTTTGAAATTAATGATTTTATTTTAAGTATGTTTAGGTAAGATGATTTCCAAAATAACAATTACAAATTAGATAAATAAAATCAAAGAAAAATCATAAAGAAGGGGAATGCTTCAAAGAGAAGATCAATCAAGATCTATTCTCTAACGTCTCTTTGTAAGGTTGTAATGTATTGGGTTCATATTGCATTTACATTTTTTAAGCACCTAAATCATCAAAGGGCCTAAATTGATTTTATTTTTTTATAAATTGGATGAAAAATCTTCTTAAGTGAAAACCACATTTGTTTAATATTATTCATAGTTAAAAAGGCTTACAAAATGACAAGAATTTATCTAGTTAGATTTCCGTAAGGATTTTATGTTAAAGGTGCAAAAGTTACAAATACTAGTTAATTTATGTATCTTTGAATGATTTTTATAAAAATTAAGATTGATTATTTTAAAAATAAAAACTCATGTTTTGACATGTATTTTATCATTAAAAAAGAGGTTTTCAATCTTAAGTTTCATACTGAAACAATCTAAGACATTAAAGATCATTTGTATATCATTTTTTTTTCTTTTTTTTTTTTTCTATTTTTTGATTGAATAATGGTTGACCAATAGGTCATTTGGTTGAACCAATAAGTTGAACAGGTGGATCAAGAGGCCAACCGATTGAACCAAGTGATCAAAATGGCAAAAGATTGTCTCAATCAATTGAGGTGTAACCTCGATTGATCGATCAAAGTACTTATTGAGCTAGTTGCTTGACCAATCAAGCTCTTATAGAAATGGTCACTTTTGGTACCTCTTTTCATCAAATAGCTAGGAATCTATTCAACCATATGATCGACCAAATAACCTCAAATTGTACCTAATGACTAATTTAGGCTTTCAACTTTTATTTAAAGACTTCAAACTTACTGTATTAATAAGAGAAGTATCTAAATCATTATTGAATATCACTTGAGCCATAGAGGGGTATTTTTAAAGTATACTTGCTTTGAAACTTGCATTTCATCTTAATGCACCATTCAACCCTAGTTTTTTTCCTTTTGAACAAACAACATAAACTAAGGATCCTTTATTCATTTCTATATCTTGTGAAAGTGCTTTGGAACCATAATCTAAAGGGAAGAGTTTAGAGATTTTGTCTTGAAAAGTCTTATTGTAAAAAATGTTTGGAACCATAATCTAAAAAGGTGTTTGAAACCATAAGTCTAAGAGAATTAATTGAAACCATAATCCCATTGTAAAGCTTGAATGTTTGGGTTGAAAGCTTTATTAGTAAACTCTCAATCGATTACGAACTTGAGGAGAATGTACGTAGGCATTGCATCGAACAACTATAAAAACTAGTGTTTTGCATTATCTCTTCTTTATTTTTTTTATGCAATTGTTTTTCCATTATATTTATTATATTATTATTATTTATATTTTATAATTATTAAATTTGAAAAAAGTAACAATCACCCTATTCACCCCAACCTTTAAGGTGATTAGGTCGGTTTAACTAGAATTCTAATAGCTTCAACTAGCTAAATAATTATTATGAAACTTTTAATTATAGAATGCATAAAAATATATATTTTTCTTATCCGCATAGAAGCTATGTAATATTATAAAATACATATTTTTTTAGGAATAACTTAATATTTCATATTATCATAATATGAAACAATTAGAAATTATCCTAAGCTTAGCAAATTATCATAATAATTAGAAATGAAATAATAAAAAAACGAAAAATAAAGTATATCAAAACATCTAGCTTTACAACAAAAAGAAAAATTTACCGCAACAAAATATTCTTTACATTGATATTGGTTATAAAATTATTAATTGATAATTTTGTTTTAAATAACTTTTAGTTATACAATAAAAATAGAAATTGTTGGTATTTTTTATAACCATAAGATAATTGTCAATAAAAATGACCTCTATAGTTTTTCATTGCCAGACAAAGTAAATATAAATTATAATAATAAATATAAAATATGATGAGATATCACTAATTAGAGTCTTTGAAGACAATAGATTACAATATAAATAAAATCACTTTTGAATAAATTCATTTTTTTTTTTAATCTTTTTGTCTTGTAGGTTTAGAAGGAAAGAAAATAGATAAAAAAAAAATTGAGAGAGAATTAAGAAAAAATGTAGTTTAAATTTTTCTATTTATATAGTAACCTTAACCCATTTATAGGATTACAATCATAACTACAATAAATATTTTTATGATAACTAGGAAAATTACATGGATGTTTGAAAAGGTATGCGATATCCACAAATTTTTAGACTCATATATAGACTAGTATTTACATTGAAATTATTTTTTAAAAACATAATTTCGGATATAATATAATTAAATTAAAATTGTCCGAATTAATTTTCAGTATTTTACACTAGAAATATTTTTATAAATTCCAGTTGATAAATATTTTACAAATATTTTTCTGAAAACATGTGGCACAAAAAGATGGCCGCCGCAAGAGTACAACGGGAGAGTTCCTATTAAGGACGAGAGGCAAGCTTCAGTTTGGTTGCTCTGCGTACCGTACAATCGTACTAGGGGGATTTGCACACCCGTAATGGAAACAGAGTCTCATCAAGTAGTGTTCGGAAAATCGATAATAGTACCAAGTGTTAGGGAGCTGGTCAAAGAACCCATCACCAAAGTTCCTCCTCGGTATGTGCACAATCAGCAGGACCCTCAGACGGCCGCCGCCGCCGCCGCCGACATCTGGCTTCAACCGGTTCCGGTCATCGATCTCCATTGCTTGCTTCATGGGGACTCCATGGATTCCGAGTTAGAGCGGCTCCACTCAGCTTGTAAGGACTGGGGTTTTTTCCAGGTATTGACTTTTGGACCCGATAAGGGTCTGGGGTGGGCTTGGTTTCGACCCATTTGATTCTTGTTCCTAATTCTGGTTGTCTGGATGCTGTATTTGGATTTGACTTTGATGTGGGTATTTACCAAAATTTGATTTTGTTTCTTAGAGAACATCGAGTGTTTATATATTCCATGAATTTCTTTTATACCCATAAATCTATGAGCAGAGCAAATTGAAGAAACGGTTTTGGGAGGAGGAAAAAAAAAAAAGAAAGAAAAATGACAGGCCACTGAAATTTTTGGGCGTACCGTGGGGTTCGAGTATATAAATACAACGAATTGCCTTAACAATTAAAAATCCATAGGAAGTTCCTAAAAAAATTGGCTCTTTCACTATCAGTTTTGGTGCCTATCGTTTGGGTATATGAATTTTATAGAATTGTCATAGCTGGAAAACATTTTATTAATATTATTATTATTTTAAAGAACATGAAACTGTTTTTAACAATAGTTTCCAAACAGGGCCTTGATTTTTGAGTTAGCAGTTCTGTGCTTCTTGTTTTGTAAATGCAGGTTGTGAACCATGGAGTGAGTAGTTCATTGTTGGAGGAATTCAAAGGGGAGGTTCAAGATTTCTTTGAACTTCCACTCGAAGAAAAGAAGAAGCTTTGGCAGCAGCCAGATAACCATGAGGGATTTGGGCAACTCTTTGTGGTATCAGAAGAGCAGAGGCTTGATTGGTCAGACATGTTCTATCTGACTACCCTCCCATTCAATCTAAGGAAGAGTGACATATTTCAAAAGCTCCCACAAAAGCTCAGGTCTCAATCTCTCTCAAAACAAAATTCTACCTTGTAAAGCTTAATTTTAAGAACTCTTGTTGGTGGTGGTGTGACACATGAACTCAGGGGTAGGGGAAAGGTTGGCAAATTGATTTGATTTTCTACTTATACTTTACTGCAGAGAGACTTTGGAAGCTTACTCTGTAGAAATGAAAAAGTTAGCGATGACTATCTTAAGTCAAATGACTAAAGCTTTAAAGATGGAGGCTGAGGAGATAAGAGACATGTTCAGTGATGGGGTTCAATCAATGAGAATGAACTACTATCCTCCATGCCCTGAACCAGATATGACCATTGGGTTCGCTCCTCACTCCGATGCTGATGCTCTAACTATTCTCTTTCAGCTCAATGACACTGAGGGCCTCCAAATTCGGAAAGAAGGGAGATGGGTTCCTGTTAAACCCCTTCCAAATGCATTTGTTGTCAACATTGGAGACATTATGGAGGTATTATTTTTCACTATTGTACATTACATAGCTTGAAAACCATTTGTATATGATCGAGTGACTTGAAACATTTGTATGTGATTGAGTCTAGGCCGATCGATCCAGCTGCATCACACAGTGAAGTTGCACTTGGCTATGATAAACACTGGGGGAACTGAATACCCTGGCTGAAATGAATTAGATTCATTCATTTAAACTAGGTAGCAGTCAACAGTACTGGATTGCATATATGGGGTCAGAGTGTTTGGTTGAGCTCTAGTAACTGTAATCTGATACAAGGGACACCACAAAAGTTTGGAAGCCCTACCCACAGGGCAGACCTGGAACTAGATGTTTCCCATAAGAGTACCAATGTTAGATTTCTTCAAAGTCTTAACCTATTGACTGTTAACAAGTTTGTATCTAGATGTGCATGTAGGGCTCTATCAAGTAATGCAAATTCTCCAATTTATGGTCACGGTGGTATTCATAATTCTGGTTTCCTTTGCAGATTGTGAGTAATGGCATTTACCAGAGCATTGAGCATAGGGCAATGGTGAACTCAGCGAAGGAGAGGCTCTCTGTTGCAACGTTTTTTAGTTCCAACCTCGACTCAGAATTAGGTCCTGCACCTAGCCTCATTAGCCCACAAAACCCAGCAATTTTTCAGCGGGTCCCTATAGAGAAATATTTCAAGGACTTCTTTGCTCGGAGACTAGATGGCAAGTCGTACCTCAAGTTCATGAAAATAGATGAAGATGGAGGCCATACAAGTTGAGTTAACATGCAAGTATGGATGCAATGCGCTGCCATTCACTGCCTGAACTATATCCCTTACAAAGGTAAATTGAAATGACAATCAGATAGTAGTATTACGGTTAGGAACACACATACAAGAACCAATATGGAGAGCTCCACAAGGGTGCAAACCATATTCCATGCCAAAGCAAGAATTGGCACTGGTGGCCTAACAACATTCCGAAGGAGCAATTGGAGGATTGTATTTGAACAATTTCAATCACCTATTTGGACTAATAGGAAGAATATGCTCTTCTTGTTAATTTAATTTGAGCTCTGGATATTAATAAGGGCTTCGTGAAAACTTCTGTTTGGCTTAACTGATGTTTGTTTTTTTGACTTTTTGCTGTGAAAGCAATTTATTTTTAAAATTTAGGTTATTTGGTTTTTTACTTTTTTCATGACTTATTATAAACTTTTTATGAAATATATATATATATATATATATATATATATATATATATATATATATATAGCTTTTTTTAAATAGAAGAAATAATATATTGATTTTTCTTTTATTTTTTAATACTTAATAGAAATAAAATACTACAAAAATAAACAACTTAATATTTAATACTATTAAACATTAAGGTTCTATTTAAAATTAAGTGAAAAAACAAACTCTACCTTAATATATGATGAATCTCTCATGTTATTATTGCCAATCTTAAGCTGTTTTCTGTAGTCAATGTGTTTTGCTTGGTTAGGTTGTGATATATCTTTTAGTTTAAGGCCCAAATGTCAGCAAACTTGGTTGTCAAAGTTGCAAAAAACCCAGTAAGCAAGATGAAGATGGGGACTTGCAAAGGAAACCACTAAAATATATGCCCTGTACTGTATAAAATGTCCGTTGCCCAATTTTCAAGTCTTCTTTCTCTTCTTTATATAGCTCAAAGCAAGTTCATTCTCTTACGAAACCACAGCAATAGCAATGCCGATTATCTTTTTAAAAAGCCTTGGATTACGCTTCATTTTAAAATTAATCACTTGGGGATAAAACTACTAGTTCAGGCTTATTTAAGCCTTGAGAAGATTTGCTAAAACCGATACATTTGATTACAAATAAAGTCTTCTTTCTCTTAACTTTTTTCCCCTTCAACATATGATATGGGGTTTCATGGCCAATATCATTATCTATAGACTATAGTTAGGTATACAAATTTCTGAAATCCTTTAAGGGATATGTCAATGAAGTTGTAATCTAGGCCTGCTAAAATTGCGCCAGGACTTGCTATTAAGTGGCGTAAAGTAGATCAATTAAATTTGGATTGGATACTCCCTCAAACCTTTTTTACTAATTCAGGTAATAATTTGAATTATTTATTTATTTATTATATAATTTAATCTAAAATTTGATCATTTAGAGCATACCAACACGATTAATTCATGTGTGAGTCAAATTTATGTTGATATGTATTACTCGTTTAATAAATATGTTATTTTTATATCAATCTATATAACATAAATTTGATCAGAATTGACTAATTTAATAAACATATTGATTAATTTGATTATAATTATAATCTATTTAACTCATTTAGAATTTAATTTCAAATAAATAAATGAATGGAGTCATAAATATTAAGAAATGTTAGTCATACCAAAGAATATAAATTGGCATGAACTGTGATCCTTAATCCTAAGGTTTTTTTCTTTGCTGGTTTACAGCTTCATAAGCAGGTCTAGTAAAAAAAGTCAAACAATTTGTGGGGTGTCCAATTATTCAAATAATTTGCTTACTCTGATCTCATTAGAGTATGATCCGAAGCTATGACCTTCAAGCTGTTTTTCTCTGCCATCACATCACGGATGAAACTATTAGACCCGTGCATTGCCCCGTTCAATTTGGCATTGAAGTTCAATGAACCGTGGGCTCTGAAACGGTGGTTGAGCAACAAGAATCAACGTAGGGTGTGTATAGCTAGCTATAGGCTTTTATGTAATTGGATGTACGTACATGGATTCATTGGGTTTTGGTAAGTAAAATATAGGGCCAAACCATAGGCAAAATTAGGGGTGGACCCCATCACCGATATTTGATACAATCATACAAAAACTAATCAACTTGGCATCAAAAGTTAGTGAAAGGTTCTCCCTAATCCTCTCAACCCGCCGGCGCTTTTTGAAAGCAAAGGCTAAACTGTGCCAGCTCTATGATCCCTCTGTGGTTGGCATGCGTTTACTCTACTCTTCTCTTTCTTTTCCCAATACCTATATAAGGGCATCCCCACACCAATGCCCACTCATCTCTACTATCTCTAGGCGCCTCTCTCTCTCTCTCTCTCTCTCTCTCTCTCTCTCTCTCTCTCTCTCTCGCACGCACACACGCACACACTCAAAAGATGGAAGCTTTTTCTTCTCCTAAAGTTTCATCACTGCTCTTATTTTCTCTCTTTGTGAGTTCATTAATGGCTACTGCTTCTGCTGGTAATTTCTACCAAGACTTTGATTTAACATGGGGTGATCGACGTGCTAAAATAGTTGATGGAGGAAAGCTTCTCATGCTTTCACTCGACAGGGCCTCCGGCTCGGGCTTCCAGTCCAAGAAAGAGTATCTGTTTGGAAGAATCGACATGCAACTCAAGCTTGTTTCCGGTAACTCTGCAGGCACCGTCACTGCATACTATGTAAGGCGTCCCAGTACTACTTTCCACATTTCTTCTCTAATCTTGTACTAGTCAAGCTAATATCACATGATGAAGTGGCATGGATAAATTTTTTTGCAGTTGTCTTCTCAAGGGCAAACACATGATGAGATTGATTTTGAGTTCTTGGGAAACCTTAGTGGAGACCCTTATATTCTTCATACCAATGTGTTTACCCAAGGGAAGGGAAACAGAGAGCAGCAGTTCTACCTCTGGTTTGATCCAACAAAAAATTTCCACACCTATTCTATCATATGGAATCGCCAAAGGATCATGTAAGCTATATGTTTGCCATTCTCCCCTTTTTCCCCCCTTCAAATTTGTGAAATGGTAACTAGCTAGCCCTAAATGCATGAGGCTTTACATGCTTTTGGGCTCTGTGGGACATCAAACAAATGCATTTCCCGGAAGTTAGTTAATTTTATTTGAAGTACAGATGTCACTATGATAGTCATGTTCCTTCTGCAGGTAAAAAAGTTTGCTTTTCTTCACTAACATCTCTTTACTTTCCAGCTTCCTGGTAGACAACTTCCCCATAAGACAATTCCAGAATCAAGAATCAATTGGTGTTCCTTTTCCAAAATCTCAACCCATGAGGATATATTCAAGCCTGTGGAATGCTGATAACTGGGCAACCAGAGGCGGGGTCGTAAAGATTGATTGGTCTAAGGCTCCTTTCACAGCCTTCTATAGAAACTTCAATGCTGCCGCCTGTATTTGGTCCTACGGTTCTTCATCTTGTGCTTCCAAGTCTGTTAGTCCAATGTCAAATATTGGTTGGCAGACTCAAGGACTAGACGCAAAAAGCAGAAGAAGACTCAGATGGGTACAAAGGTATTACATGATTTACAATTATTGCACTGACATGAAGCGTTTCCCAGAGGGTATCCCGCCAGAGTGCCGACGTTCAAGGTCCATTTAGAGAGAAAGTATTACTTATTGCATGAGTACTTTGTGAAATATCTGTTGGTGAAGGGATGCTTATCGCCAATATTCTAGCTTAGGAGATTGTAAATGAATTAAATAAAGGAAGTTATTTAATTTGAGCTACATCTTGTTTTGGAAACTTCTAAAGCATGCACTGATGAAAAATATTATTTAGATAGCCTGGTTGACTATGGTATATCATGACCAAACAATTATTGAATTCCACCCATGACATCCCATGTAGACCACTGTATTTCTTATCCCGAAAAAAAAGGGCTGAAGAAGTGTGAAAATCAGATGCCTAAAGACGAATAAAGCAAGCATGATTGTCTTGGTAGGTGGTATGCTGAAAAAGTATGAAAATGAGATGACTATTCATATGGATACAGCCACTGAAGTAAGGGACGGTAGCATCCAGCTGAGCCTGGAGGTTGGATGTTATCCACGCACACTGCCTTTGGCAAGCATTGGAGACAATAGGAATAACTCTAAAATCCCAGTAATTTGCTATTTTATGGTTAACTGTAATGGAAAAAAGCTAGATGCTTAGATTGACATTCTGTAATTACTTACAAGATTGCAACCTAATTATTAGTGTGGTGAATTGCAAGAGATAGCGGAGCAAGTGAACCCAAATATGATCAAAGGGCTTTAATCCCGAAAGAGTTATTTTTATTTAAAGCCCATATCATTGGAAAATATTCCTTCATTTACATTCATAATCTAAGGTGATTTTGTCTCTGAATTCAACATTTTGTGGGCTTGTAATCCAAAAACCATCATGCTGAAATTTACTCCATTGACCTAATTAAGGAAAATCTTTCTAAATGATAAAAGAGATTTGCTTGGAGAAGGGTTTTGAAAAAGATGGATGTGGATTCTTATTAGAACCCCATTAATCCTAATGCTTTCATTGTCAACAATAGCGGAGATATTTTGGAGGCAACAGGTTATCTCATTTGTGGAACATTAGGAATCACGGGCACGGTTATGCTCATGCCCTAATATTTTTCAAGGCTGAGGCCTTCCTTTTGATGCGTGAAGTTTCGTGGGGATGAACATATTTTGATTATGGGTCAACATTTTAGATCGTACACCCAAAAACTGACAGAATATAGGTACCATAGATTATTTCAGTAGATGCTTTTCACGTGAACACTCTTGTGGTAAAGAGATGGTTATCGGTTTGGTTGTAATATTCTTGGGCAATTCTTGAAGTTAAAATAGATTAAATCCAATGAATACCCCTTAACCAACTTGTTGGCATGCGACTGGCCCAGAAAGCAATATATATGTTGGACTATTCCAGCTGGCTGAACAACTTGCAGATCACTCTGATGATTGATTAATATAATCAAAAGGTACAAAATTTCTTCAGGAAGAGAAATAGCTGTATTCTTTTCCTTTTCCTAACAGATCCACCGCCTAATGTTCTTTCTTACATCCATGCATGGAACCAAAACTAGCATGCCTTGGCAGCTCTCTGTCGGTGCCTTGTGTTCAGGCTGGTACAGCGCTCACCCACCAAGATACCTGCTTCCTGAACAAGACCCTCAATTCTTATCCAATTCTACTACAACTTCGATGCCCCATTTTCCCATCATCAACTTCCGCTGCTTACTTTCTGCAGATTTCTTGGATTCAGAGCTAGAGAAGCTGCACCGTGCCTGCCTAGAATTGGGCTTTTTTCCGGGTATAATATCAGTGTATATTATGTACAGTATCATCTCTTATGCGGCTCTGCTTGGGATATATACATATGATCCCGACAAAATATATGTTCAAGAGGGACAGTTGGGAATTAATGTTAAGAAGAAAAGTGAAGTTTGAATGTCCAAAACTTCCAACCATTGGGATCCTGGTAACAGAGGAAGCTAATGGTACTTTACTTCAATGGCTTATATGTTCTGTGATTTTCTCTCAATCAAATTGAAGATGACTGCATCCCAGAGGATAATAGAATTAGTCATTAAAATACTAAATATAATCTAAATTGGATGTTCGATCATCTCCTATAAGCTGGAAAAGGACTCAAATTTCTTCATTAATTTCATAAGGCAGTTTCCATCTCGCATTTATGAGATGGACAATAATTTGGTGGCCGGTCCCTAATTCTTTAAATCTTTGAAAGAAAAACCAAGAATCGATCGATCCCAAAAGTTTCATTTGACTGAATGAATCATTTTACATTTTTTTTATAAAAAAAAATAACAAATTAGTTAATCCAAGGGGATGCTCATATCTCTTGATTCTCTTATTAAAAAATTGTGCTGGTTGGTTGTGGTTGTACCTTGGTAGTCGTATAACTACTCAATCATAAAATTGAAAGCCCAATTTTCCTAGAAGGATTATTAAAAACCAAGGCAGCCCGGTCACCTTGCCTAGTTTTTCTTTTTCCTCTTTTGTTTTTTAAATTATTTTTTACTTTTCATTAAGTGATTTGAATTTCCAGGGCACATTTTAAAAAGAGCCAAATTAACTTGGTTGAAGTGTATATTACAACTGAAGTTTGAAAATAGTTGGGTATAGTAGGTACAATGAGATCCCTATACATCTTGATGATGTGGAAAAAATATGGCGTTTATAATGGAAAGGGGACGTATGACTACCAAGTCATGGCATTTGGTCGGAAACATGCATATGCTGGAGCAACCTTCCAGACTCTAATGACCAAGCTATTTGAGTAATAGATCGGGAGACAAGTCACTACCTCGTCAATAAAATGGGTAATTTGTTAGGTTGAATGCTATATGCTGGTAGATCGAACTCAATGAAGATCACGAACTACCCTTAAAGGGGCAGGTACTACCTGACTTTGTAGCATAATTCTTCAGGCCGGCGCGCGGGGTGGGGGAAGGGGGAGGGATTGGAAGAGCACAAGCAAGATACGAAACAAAAAGAGGAAGACCAGTTCATGAGGGTGATATGTGTAGACGAAGCATCTAATTTGAAAGGTGCCGGCGCAAGAATATACATGGACCATATTTGTCAAGGTACGTGCGGGCCGGGGAGAGGTGTGATAGGTGAGAACCATTCTGGTTAAATTTACAGTTTTTACCTCCTTTAAGACACCATCAAAATATATACCAACTCAGTAGCTATAAAGAATGCAAAATCCCTAAATTTTGTTTAAAAAAAAAAAACCTAATTCTAACGAAAAATAAACTCTTAATAAAATTAGGATTTCAAATCCTAAGAAATAATCAAACTTAAATATTAATAAATTAACTTTAATAAACCAAAGAAACATGGGTTTCGTTTAATTAGTACTCCGACAATGTAGCAAATCATCGAGGATGATATGATGTTTGAAATACTGTTGATGATGCTTGTAAGTTCTATGGATGACAACCTTAATTTACTAAGTGGTCATTTATTTTGTTTACATATATAGCATACTGGTGTTTTTTCCGCATTGCTAGGTACTTCTCAGTTATTTTGAGCTTCTCCAGTTTCAGTCCTCAGGACTTCGAGGTATGACTTTCCATGGAGTTCACGCGAAAATAGTCCCTTGAAGTAATCTGCAACGCCAATCCTTCTGAAGAGAGACGGGGAATCAGGACTGACAAGGCTAGGCGCAGGACCCATATCTCCGTTGAGTTTTGGGCTGTAAAATGTTGCAACAGAGAGCCTCTCCTTGATTGAGTTCACAGTTGCGCGATGCTCGATGCTCCGATAAGCTCCATTTGTCACAATCTGCCAAGCCATGGAAGAAAACAGATCAGAGAGAGACAATTACAGTCGACTGTTTGTTGACATCATGATGATGAAATATATTCATTCTAAAGAGATTTCAAAGGAAGAGAAGCTATGGCTCTAGGCTTCATTACGGTTGATTTCCCAACTGAGCCTGAATTACACAAAAAGATTTTGAGTATGGCCATTGCCCAACTGGTTAAGAAAATGAGACGCTATTACCTCCAAAATGTCTCCTATGTTGACAATGAAAGCACCTGGAAGGGGTTTAATAGGAACCCACATCCCATCTTTCCTTATCTGGAGACCTTCCATTTCATTGACTTGAAGGAGTATAGTGAGGCCCACTGCATCCGAATGAGGGGTTAGGCCAATGACTTGATCGGGTTGTGAACATGGAGGATAATAATTCATCCTCATTGCCTGATGCCCTTCTTCAAACAATTCTTTCATATCATTGGCTTCCATTTTTAGAGCTTTTGCTATGAACCCAAGGATTGTCATGGCAAGATTTCTCAGTTCAACTGCATAAATTTCCAAGGAATCCCTGTACGAAAAATAAAGTTAATTGGACCCTTCATTAATGCTAATAGCTCAAGGTATTGTAAGGCCGCACATTGAACAGGTTGAGCTAGGCCCAAGTAGCTTCACCTGAATACATGTATTGACTCTATGTTTTTTACCTACTCAATCTAATCAGATTCCACTATATTTGTGTTCAATTGGGGAATGGACTAATGCTTTCACAACTTCTGTTATTCAACTTGAAAAGACGATATTTCAACCTATCAATCATAGATCGAGAGAAAGAGAGAGAGAAAGAACCTAAGCGAGATAGGTAGCTTGGGGAATAAGTGGGGTTTCCTCAAATAAGTTGGAAGAGTGATCATGTAGAACATGTCTGCCCAATCAAGTTTCTGCTCTTCAGAAATAACAAAGGCCTGTCCAAATCCCTCTAGATCTTCTGGCTGTTGCCAAAACTTCTTCTTCTCTTCCATTGGGAGGTTGAAGAATTCTTGTACCTCTACCTTTACTTTCTCCACCAAAGTAGAGATCACTCCATGATTTGTCAACTGCAATGAATACATTTATGTTATTATTTACTTAAAGTTATTATGATCTTTTGAATTAATTATATACTTAAAGCAAATGAGAATAAACAATTATAAATTCATAGAATTATCTAATGTCTTATTATTTAATTATGTAAAATTTGTTCCTTCATGCAGTACTCTAAAGTGCATACCACCATCCCCCCTTCTCCAGTTTTTTTTCTTTGCTTTTAAGTGTGCAGTTTGGTCGTGATTTTATACAAGTAAATTGGTTCCATACCTGGAAGAAACCCCACTCTTTGCAAGCGTAGTGCAACTTGTCCAGCTCTGAATCCATGGAATCTCCGGAAACCAAGCGGTTAAAGTCGATGACTGGGGCATGGATTGAAGAACAAGTAGTGCTAGAATCGGATAAGAATGGAGGGTCTTGCTCAGGACGCAGGTACCGTGGTGGAACTGTGGTGAGCGTCTTCTTTGCTAGCTCCTGAACACAAGGCACCGGCAGAGAGCCTCCGAGACTTGTTAGTTTTTGCGCATCCATCAGTAAAGACTTGTGAGACCACAAACTTGGCAGATACTGATAGGACTTCTCTGGCCACCTTATATGCCTTGACAGCTAATAATTATGTGTAGAAATGTGTTGTGGCTGAGCCTGCATGCAGGCACGTGGACGTCAATCCTTGGGAAAATGTTTAAAACGGGGAAAATCCAAATCTTATGGCTTCGTCATGCATGTACGACCCATTGAGATAAAATGTTAAGAAAACTGAACACGTAGGTGCTTCTTAACATACAGTTTTTTTCTCTCTGATATAAAAGACGGTGCCGTTTACTTTCAGCAATCTTAAGTATGACCAAGGTTTGAACCGTGTATATGTATATAAAAGAAAGGTATTGCAGATATATGTTTCTGCAGAAAAGTAAGCCAGATTTTCTAAAATTCAACAGATTCAGAAGCGTAGCCTTCTGGACAACCCGGCATGGATAAGTGAAAAATGCACATGGGTGGCGCCTTGGGAATAAGCTGAGTTAAATGATTACTAATGAAGTGTTGGAAGGGCTTGACACAAAACCGAATGCAGCCCTCCACTTTTACGAGGGAGCATTGACCGGCATGAATTGGAGAAAGCATGGTTTGATTTTCTTAAATTCCAAATTGATATGATTAGTGTTTTGGTAAAACAATACTGTATTTCATATTTATTTTTTATAATTCCATGAAAAGTGGTTTTCTTATAAAATGATGAGAATTGTTAGGTATATATATTTTATATTCTAAATTATAAGACGGATACGTTATGAAAAGGAATAGATATATAAAATTTATGTTTAATTAAGAATGACAATGAGATGGATTTTTTTCGAATACCTATTATAGAAAAAGAAAATATGGCATATGTGTTAGAAAATATGAGAATTTATTGGATTATGAGAATTTGTGAATGATCATTCATATTGATGTATATTTCTTTGTGATTCCCTATAAAAGGGAGATGCCTCTAATGAAAATTTATTATATTATCTTCTTACATTCTAATTTCTATTTCTTGTTTTCTTCTCCTTTTACTTTATAATTTTACAACACACTATCAACACTATAGTCTCTACTAAAGAAATAGAAAGATTTTTCTCAATTCAGAGAAATAGAAAGACATTTTCATTTTCAGATAAATAGAAAGACTCTTCTCTCTTTTTTCTCACAAAAAGGTACGTGATAAACTTATATCATGATTTTTTATTTTATTACCCTTTGATTTCTATTTTTATTTATTTTATTTGAATATATAAATATGTATAATCCCTATAACCAGAAGTTATGGGGTAATTTCATAACCAGAAGTTATGAAAAATATGTGCAATTCTTATAACCAGAAGTTATGGGGAAAAATTATAGAATTACAGATACATGAGTAGAAGTTATGTATATGATCCCTACTTATTTATTTTAATTATACGGTATAACTGGATGTTATACCAAACAATATTATATAGTCAGAAGCTATAAAATAAATAAATAAATAAATGTTCATAACTTGAAGTTATGTACAAATTTACATAATGAAAGTTCACAACCCGAAGTTATGCACAAATTTACATAAAATAATTCATAACTTGAAGCTATATATTACTTTGCACATTTTTGTTATGATAAAATAATCATAGCCCGAAGCTATGAATATATATATATTAAATTTTAATTCTTATTTCATATTTATACATTTTTACCATATTTATAATTGATAAATTTTAGGTCATTATATTTTTAGATATTGTTTACTTGAAATATTGTTAAAGCATTTTATTAATAGTTTATTATAATAATTGAAATATTTATCTAATTAATATTATATATAGCTTTCAGATAATGTCAAACCTTGCAAAGCTTAAATTTGTTGCCCTTAATATTTCGGGCAAGACTACTTATCTTGGATTTTGGATATTGAAATTCATCTATATGCGATGAATCTTAGAAATACCATTAAAGAAGGAAATGACGCATCCCTGCAGGATTGCGCCAGAGCTTTGATATTCTTTCGCCATCACATTGATGAAGGATTAAAAGGTGAATACCTTACGGTTAAAGATCCTTTCATCCTTTGGAATAATCTAAAGGAACGATATGACCACCAAAAGACTGTAATCCTTCCAAAGGCATACTATGATTGGACGCACTTGAGATGACAAGATTTCAAGTCTGTTAGTGACTACAACTCGGCCCTATTCAAAATTAGCTCACAATTAAAATTGTGTGGAGAAAAGGTCACTAAAAAAGATATGCTTGAAAAAACGTTCATGACTTTTCATGCCTCGAATGTGCTCCTGCAACAGTAATATCGAGAGCGTCGTTTCACTAAATATTTAGAATTGATCTCATGTCTTTTTGTGGCTGAACAAAATAATGAGCTATTATTGAAAAACCATCAATCTCGTCCTACTAAGTCTATGTCATTGCCTGAAGTCAATGCCACATCTGTTCAAACCCTTGGACATGGACAAGGACGTGGATATGGACAAGGTCGATGACGTGGTGGTGGTCAAGGTCGTGGTAAACACAATTCTTCTCATCGTAGTGGTTCTCAAAGTAAAAAGAACAACTCAAACCACCAGAAGTGTAATAATTCAGAGGCACAACCTGAAAAGGGGAGTGAACCACAAAGTAAACATGCTCGTAAGAATAAGTGTCATAGATGTGGCATGAAAGGACATTGGTCACGTACTTGTCGTACTCCAAAATATTTTGTTGACCTTTATCAAGCCTCAATAAAAGCAAAAAGAAATGAAGTTGAAATGAACTTCATTGATAGTGATGGTCCAGTAGATCTAACACATTTAGATGTTTCAAATTTCTTTGAGAATCCTAATGGGAAAATTGGCCATCTAATTGGTGATGGAAATGTTTGTTATGATTAAATGTTATGTTCTTATTTAGTTCTTTGCAAATAAGTTTATTTTGTTTTCATCTTTAAACACATTGTTTATTATTCATCTTTTATAGTTTATTTCACATTTTATTATTTCTTATTTAAATTCTTCTCTTTATTTATACTTGAAGATACATGGATCTTTCTGATACCTTGGTATATCATACGACATCCAATGTAAATGCATGTCTTGCAAATTGTGCCACAACACACACAATCCTTCGTGATATAAATTATTTTTCCAACATATCGTTGGTTAAGTCTAATGTTAATACAATATCAGGTCCTGTAGACTTGATTCAAGGCTCCGAAAGAGCAACTATTATTTTACCTAGAGGAACTAAAATCCACATTAATGATGCCCTTTATTCTACTAAATCCAAGCGAAATCTTCTTAGTTTCAAGGATATTCACCGAAATGGATATCACATTGAAACTATGAATGATTGATTACTACTCAAAAAGTGTTATTTCATAGCTTGTAATTAACTCTTTTAAACACTTTTGAGTAGTAATTATTACCTTTTAACCCAATTAACATGTTAAGGACCCTTGCAATCGTTTCTAATCAAATTGTGTAAGTTTTGGTGTTTTTGTTAGTAATTTGATCACCAAAGCAATCCAAGATTGAGGGGAGTTATTTGGAATCCATGGAAAAGCAATGGAAAGCTCAGAAACATGAAGAACCAAAGCTTTGAAGTCCTTTGCCATAAGCAAATCCGGAATGCAAGGAGAGAAGCAAAGAGGAGAAAAACAAAGAAGAAAACAGAGGATAGCAGCTGCAGTCTTCTTTCGCACTTTTGGAGCACTTCCCGAAGTCCATTTTCTACATGCTATATACCATTTCAAAGCTCATGAAGTCAAAAATCCAACGCTTCAAACCGTGTACGATTTGGAACTGAAATGAGGAAGTTACAGCCTTTGGAAGACAACTGCTCCAAGTTGAAGGAAGGATTCAACAAAGTGCTGCGAAATCACCCTTTTATTGCGGAATGATTTCGCAGCCTTTTTGCACAGTGCTATGGAATTCCTCCTGAAGTTTCACGGCAAGTTGGAAGCCGAACACTGCAAGTTGAAAGACCACTTCGCAGCGGTGTGAAATCAGCCGTTTGCTGCGAAGTAATTTCGCAGCCCTTTTTGTGCGTCTGCGAAATCTCGCAGACCTCGTTTTCACCTGCGAAATGGTCCTTAGTGCTTCCCGATATTTGTGACCGACACTTTGAGATATTTTTCTTCAGATTTTTATGTCTAAATCCCCATTTTCTCCTTGTAACCCACCAATTATAGGGTTCCTTAGTTATTAAGTTTGGAAAATAGGTGAATAACCTCAGATATTTTGTTTTGTAATTTTCTTTATATATATCTCTCGAGAGCTTGTTCTTGAGAAGGAGGAGGACGACGCATCCTTTGTACAAATTTGCAAGGAAGTAAAAATACAGAGCACTTGCTCTGCTTTTCATATATATTTTTGTTTTCTCGTTATTTTTCTTTCTAGCCAATCAAACTCTGAGGATTTTTCCTCAGAGGATGAGAGGCTAGGTTCTTTGTCTCTTGGAGTGAAGAAATCCGGGTAAGTTTTCTCATACATAAATTGGAAGTTTTGTTGTTTTAGTTTTTAATGAAGAGAAAGTGTGACCCGTTAATGGTTTTTATCTTTTTAGTTAACTTAAAACGTCTTTAAATCACCTGGGCCAACACTTGGTAAGGCAAGTGATCTTCGTCCATGGAGATTCACTAGTTTACCCCTTGCGAGCCTCTGGGAGGTGACTTGAAGGTAGGATTTTCTAGAATTGCCAACACTTGGTAAGCTTTTGGACTCTAAGGAGACATCCATTAGTTATCTCTTGCGAGCTTTTGACGGGTAATCCAAGGTTAAAGATCACCTTGAATGGCAAGTGCTAGGTGAGAGGTATGAGCCATTGCAAGGTGCATCAGTGAGAGGGATTTAGTGTTTGAACCCATTAATGGGAAGCATCTGTACAACACCGGTTGGAGAAGGAACTATATGTTAATTCTCTAATGCGAGGAAAAGAAACAAGTGACCGGAACTCCCTTTCTGTATGAGGAATCTGACCCTAGTGATCTGAAACTCCAAGAAACACTTTTCTTTGTAAGTAAAATCAGTTACTATTTTTTGTTAGTTTAAAACCGAATCTTTTTCATTCAAACATCTTTATGTTTTCTTTTAAAGCTAACCTTGAAATGAAAAGGCACCAATTCAGCTTTGAATTAATATCATTTGCAAAGTGAAAACTCATCCCAGTGAACGATCCTAGAGTCACTATGCTATATTAGCTTTGTCTTTGCTACCCTAGTACATGGTGTAATAGGTTATAAATTTTGTTGATTAATCCCTCAATCAAGGAGCACCAGCTGGACACGAATCAGCTGAGACACCAATTAGGCATGAATCAAATGGCGCCGTTGCCGGGGATGGTGCCACTTTGCAGTGATATGATCTTTTGAGAACACTTGTGATCTTCATCACAAGTTTGGTGACTTTTCTTTTCCTTTTACTAATTCTTTTTATTTGTTTTTGTTTCTCTCTTTGTTCATATTTTAGTATACCTTTTATTTAGTTTTTAGTTTACCTTAATTTTCTTTCTTTGAATTGTTTTTCTTTTGTTTTCTTTTGTGTTCTCTGTTTTTAATTCACAAATTGCTAGTTGTGCATGCCATATTGAATATGAGATAGCAGAGGAAGCCATGAACTTCATGAGTTATGTGGCTGAACTTTCAAGAGGATGGTATGAACCAAATGCTAGAGATATGGGAAGAATGGTATCTCAACCTAAAGCTAAGGGTGAGATGTATATTTTGAATGATGGCATAGACATGAAGGCAAAGATTGCAGCTATGGAAAGGAGATTGGATGAGCTAGAAATGAAGAACATGCAAGAAGTGCAAGCCATCTCTCAAACACCATTGCAAGCTATGCCTTGTGCCATTTGTCTATCTTATGAGCACTTGGTGGAAGAGTGTCCTATCATTCCAACGAAGAGGGAAATGTTTGGTGATTGCAACACCTACAATTCCAATTGGAGGGACCATCCAACATTCTCTTGGAAACCACAGCCACCTCAGTATCAGCAACCTGCTCAAGCACCACAGCAAGCCTCAAACCTTGAACAAGCTATGATGAATCTTAACAAGGTCATGGAAGACTTTGTTGAAGCTCAAAAATCCATCAATGCTCAGCTCAGTCAAAGAATTGACAGTGTAGAGAGTTCATTGAACAAAAAGATGGATGAAGTGCAACATGATCTATCTCAGAAGATAGATAATCTCCAAGATTCAATCTCAAGGTTTGCCAACCTCAACACAGTGCAAGAGAAAGAAAACTCTCCTTCTCAACCTTATCAAAATTCCATGAGTATCCATGAAATAGAGGCTAAGGAGGGAGAATCTTCACAAAAGAGGGAAGTCAAAGAATTAATCACTCTGAGGAGTGGTAAAGAGTTTGATCTGCCCACATCCAAGCTAGAGCATGAGGTTGAAAGTGAAACAGAGAAAGAAAAGAGGGAGGAAAGAAAAAGGAAAGAAAAAGGGGAAAAGTACAGAGAAAGATGGCTATGATCTTAAATTAGATGAAGAACCACAGAGGATAGTCATCAAGGAAGAAATGATGAAACACATGCCTCCACCTTTTCTCCAAGCTTTGTATGGAAAAATCATACAAACCAAGTCTCAAGTGAAGGATGCAAACTTCATATGGGATCCGGGCAAGCTAAGTCAAGATCAAATTTTTTGATGGACTTAGTCTTTTTAAAGACTAGCTAGCTAGTCCATATCTTTTTGTTTTACTTATTACTTGTTTTAATTTTGATTTCAATGTTTTAATTTTGATTTCAATGCTTTAATTCTAATTTGTTTTGATGTAATATAGGTTTTTGGATAATCTCAGGTGGAAGAAAATGAAAAGGAAGAAATCGGAAAGAAATCGGAGCGAAAACAGAGCAAAAACAGAGCAAAAACAGGGGAGAAAAAAAGCTCTGCGAGATTTCGCAGCCAAAGAGGAATTCTCTGCGAAAACAGCCATTTGTTGCGAAATCAGTTCGCAACACTTTTGAATCCTCTGCGAAAATTTTCGCAGCTGCGAATCCAAGAATGGCACACGAGTGCCACTTCGCAGCACAGGAGCCCCCATTTCACAGCTGCGAAGTGGGCTGCGAAGCTCTAAGGCGTGAAAAATCCCAATTCCGCAGCAATAACTCCATTCCGCGGGGTGTTTCGCAACTACGAAACAGATTTTTGGTACACGAGTACCATTTGGAAGCCCCGTACACTCATTTTGCAGCTGCGAAATGGCTGCGAAACCTCTACACCTTAAAATCCTTCAGCGTGCACACCATGAACAGACATGTCACAGCCGCACCCCCATTTCGGCAACTATTGGACACATTTGGATCACTTTCCAAAGTTCATTTCATGCATACCATATATCGTTTGAAATCTTGGGAAGTCAGGAGTCCATAGCTTCAAACGGTACTCGATTTGGATTTGAAACGGAAAAGTTATGGCTGTTTGAAGACGACTGTGCAAACCATGAGCGAAAATTTAGCACCTCCATTTCGCTACTGTTGGACACATTTTTGAAGCACTTTCTAGAGCTCAAATTATGCATACCATATCTCGTTTCAAAGATTGGGAAGTCAGGAGTCCAGAGCTTCAAACGGTATGCAATTTGGAGGTAAAATGAAGAAGTTATGGCCGTTTGAAGACGAGCGCGCAAAGCTGAGCAGGAATTTTGCAGTCGAGACGCCATTTGGAAGGATGTTTCGCAGCTGCAAAACCACTTTTGGCACACGAGTGCCATTTTGCAGCATAGTGATCCTCATTTTGCAGCTGCGAGACAGCTGCGAATGTAAAAACTTCCAATTTCGCAGCCAAAGCTCCATTTCGCAGGGTATTTCGAAACTGCGAAACCACTTTTTAGCACATGAGTACCATTTGGAAGCCCCATACACTCATTTTGCAGCTGCGAAATGAGCTGCGAAATCACTTTTGGGCTGTCAAATCACTTTTGAGCTGCGAAATGACTATGAAATGATCTCCAAGCTTCAAAATGGCTGCGAAATCACCTCAAAGCTTCGAAATTGCTGCAAAATCACCTCCAAGCTTCGAAATGACCTTCAAATTCCGAAATTGACTCGCAAAATGGAGGGAGGTTTGCAAAAACACCTTGCAAAGCCAAAGGAAGTTGCTAAAATGCCAACAGAGCCCCACGCACCAGCTGAGTACCCTCTGGAACTCATGAACAGCCACCTCTCCATTTCAGTCATGGCCAAGACTAGAGGAGAGCCCCACGCACCCTGGAATCACACACATAAAGCCTTTCATTCCATATCTGACCTCCTTAAAACCATCAAATCCCATAGCTACCAACTGAGAGCTCCAGTTGAGGAGACTATGCCACCTAAGGAAACTACCAGAACAAAGGTCAAAGTCTTGATCCAACCCACTCAACAGGCCACCACAGATGCATTATCTCCACATGACTCTACCATTACTTGATCATCTTTTTATTTTTTGTATTTACTTACTATATTAGTATAAATAATTCCATATTTTGATGTCTTATATTCTAGGATTGGATGTATTACTGATGATGCATCATATATAGACATCAATTCTTGTTTAAACTTGGCATTTTTCTATTTCCTCTACTCACTAACTCTTATGTTTTCTTTGAAACATGTGGTTTCTCCTATACAACTCAGACTCCATGTCACTCAGGAGGTACCACTTCCTCCCTTTATTTTTTAATCGCTCTTGAAACATTGAGGACAATGTTCAGCTTGGTTGAGGGGAGAGTTGAGGAAGGAAGTTTTAATTATTAATGCTAAGTTATTTTGGTAATTTAGTTGCTTTTTGCTTAATTTTAAAATTTTTTAAGTTTTTATTCTACTCTCCATGGTTATTAAGGAAAAATTTTCAAAATGAAATGGGAGAAATTGAATTTTTGTCTTTTTACTTAACTTAGAGTTTGTATTATGCTTATTAAAGTTGATGAATTGTTGAACTCCTATTGATTTCAACCTTAGTTCTTCCACTTTAAGCTATCCACACACTGTGCACAATAGGTTCCGATTATAAGATGAAAAACTATTTCCCTCTTGACTTAGGAAAATTTAGACTTGGTACCTTTGACCTCATTTTAATAGTGTTGGGACACCTTGTAAAAGGCCAATGAGTCTTTGAAAAGAAAAAAAGAAAGAAAGAAAAATGTTTACTTGCTTTGAAACCTGAGCAAGGTTTGAGGAGTATATGGTGAAAATCTTTAAAACCTGGTGCCCTAAGCCTTAATTGGTTGGGAGTCACCGACCTCAATGCTCGTTATAAGGGTGGATAGGTGGATTTTAACATACTGTAGGTGCTTGGGTATTAAAATTCATTCTCAAAAGTCCGGGGTGAAATCCGAGGAGTTAGTGGTTGAAAAATCCTTAAAGCTTGATGCCCTAAACCTTGATTGGTTGGGAGTCATCGATGGACCCCCGTTACATGGACAATTTAGAAAAGAATGCCTTTAAGCTTTGCACTCCTACAAGAAAAAAAATTGTGAGAAAAAAGAGGTGCGTTCTTAGCCTATTGGAGGTTGATTAGTTTGTTAAGCTTTGAAAAAGAACTAGGTTGGGGGGAGAGATTAGTTTGACATACTATATCCGGAAACTAATAAATAACACATAGATTTTTGTGGAAGAGTAAGGGTTGGACCTTTAGGAGTGGAAATTATTTTGAAGCTTAAATTTGCATAATGCCTACTCTTTAAGAATTGTGACTAGACAAGTTATTTGATAACTCTTGTTGAAATTTGAGTTTATATTTCTTTAATGTTCCATGTGAGAGTTAGATCATCATGCCACTTGAAAATTGTTTTTTGATCAACATGATGCTGTAAATTATAGTACTTTTTATTTTTATTTTTCTCTCCTTCATTGCTAAGGGACTAGCAATATGTCGGTTGGGGGGAGTGATTACTACTCAAAAAGTGCTATTTCATAGCTTGTAATTAACTCTTTTAAACACTTTTGAGTAGTAATTATTACCTTTTAACCCAATTAACATGTTAAGGACCCTTGCAATCGTTTCTAATCAAATTGTGTAAGTTTTGGTGTTTTTGTTAGTAATTTGATCACCAAAGCAATCCAAGATTGAGGAGAGTTATTTGGAATCCATGGCAAAGCAATGGAAAGCTCAGAAACATAAAGAACCAAAGCTTTGAAGTCCTTTGCCATAAGCAAATCCGGAATGCAAGGAGAGAAGCAAATAGGAGAAAAGCAAAGAAGAAAACAGAGGACAGCAGCTTCAGTCTTCTTTCGCACTTTTGGAGCACTTCTCGAAGTCCATTTTCTACATGCTATATACCATTTCAAAGCTCAGGAAGTCAAAAATCCAACGCTTCAAACCGTGTACGATTTGGAGCTGAAATGAGGAAGTTACAGCCTTTGGAAGACAACTACTCCAAGCTAAAGGAAGGATTCAACAAAGTGCTGCGAAATCACCCTTTTGTTGCGGAATGATTTCGCAGCCTTTTTGCACAGTGCTATGGAATTCCTCCTGAAGTTTCACGGTAAGTTGGAAGCCGAACACCGCAAGCTGAAAGACCACTTCGCAGCAGTGCGAAATCAGCCGTTTGCTGCGAAGTAATTTCGCAGCCCTTTTTGTGCGTCTGCGAAATCTCGCAGACCTCGTTTTCACCTGCGAAATGGTCCTTAGTGCTTCCCGATATTTGTGACCGACACTTTGAGATATTTTTCTTCAGATTTTTATGTCTAAATCCCCATTTTCTCCTTGTAACCCACCAATTATAGGGTTCCTTAGTTATTAAGTTTGGAAAATGGGTGAATAACCTCAGATATTTTGTTTTGTAATTTTCTTTATATATATCTCTCGAGAGCTTGTTCTTGAGAAGGAGGAGGACGACGCATCCTTTGTACAAATTTTCAAGGAAGTAAAAATACAGAGCACTTGCTCTGCTTTTCATATATATTTTTGTTTTCTCGTTATTTTTCTTTCTAACCAATCAAACTCTGAGGATTTTTCCTCAGAGGATGAGAGGCTAGGTTCTTTGTCTCTTGGAGTGAAAAAATTTGGGTAAGTTTTCTCATGCATAAATTGGAAGTTTTGTTGTTTTAGTTTTTAATGAAGAGAAAGTGTGACCCGTTAATGGTTTTTATCTTTTTAGTTAACTTAAAACGTCTTTAAATCACCTGGGCCAACACTTGGTAAGGCAAGTGATCTTCGTCCATGGAGATTCACTAGTTTACCCCTTGCAAACCTCTGGGAGGTGACTTGAAGGTAGGATTTTCTAAAATTACCAACACTTGGTAAGCTTTTGGACTCTAAGGAGACATCCATTAGTTATCTTTTGCGAGCTTTTGACGGGTAATCCAAGGTTAAAGATCACCTTGAATGGCAAGTGCTAGGTGAGAGGTATGAGCCATTGCAAGGTGCATCAGTGAGAGGGATTTAGTGTTTGAACCCATTAATGGGAAGCATCTGTACAACATCGGTTGGAGAAGGAACTATATGTTAATTCTCTAATGCGAGGAAAAGAAACAAGTGACTGGAACTCCCTTTCTGTATGAGGAATCTGACCCTAGTGATCTGAAACTCCAAGAAACACTTTTCTTTGTAAGTAAAATCAGTTACTATTTTTTGTTAGTTTAAAACCGAATCTTTTTTATTCAAACATCTTTATGTTTTCTTTTAAAGCTAACCTTGAAATGAAAAGGCACCAATTCAGTTTTGAATTAATATCATTTGCAAAGTGAAAACCCATCCCAGTGAACGATCCTAGAGCCACTATGCTATAGTAGCTTTGTCTTTGCTATCCTAGTATATGGTGTAATAGGTTATAAATTTTGTTGATTAATCCCTCAATCAAGGAGCACCAGTTGGACACGAATCAGCTGAGACACCAATTAGGCATGAATCAAATGGCGCCGTTGCCGGGGATGGTGCCACTTTGCAGTGATATGATCTTTTGAGAACACTTGTGATCTTCATCACAAGTTTGGTGACTTTTCTTTTCCTTTTACTAATTCTTTTTATTTGTTTTTGTTTCTCTCTTTGTTCATATTTTAGTATACCTTTTATTTAGTTTTTAGTTTACCTTAATTTTCTTTCTTTGAATTGTTTTTCTTTTGTTTTTCTTTCTTTGCAAAATCAGGAGGAATTGCAAAGAAATTGAAGGAAAATCGTTTGGAGCAAGAAAAGTGCAAAAACAGGGCAAAAACATGGCAAAAACAGGGGTCTGCGAGATTTCGCAGCCTCTGCGAAATTGGCACTTTGCTGCGAAACCGTTTCGCAACTCAATTGAATCCTCTGCGAAAGTTTTCACAACTGCGAATCCAAGAATGGCACACGAGTGCCACTCCGCAGCACAGGAGCCCCAATTTCGCAGCTGCGAAGTGGACTACGAAGCTCTAAGGCGTGAAAAATCCCAATTTCGCAGCAATAACTCCATTCTGCGGGGTGTTTCGCAGCTGCGAAACCGATTTTTGGCACACGAGTGCCATTCCGCGGTACAGTGACCCCAATTTCGCAGCTGCGAAACGGCTGCGAACCACCAAAGCATGAAAGATCCCATTTTCGCAGCTAAAGCCCAATTTCGCAGGGTATTTCAAAGCTGCGAAACGGCTGCGAAGCATAAAAACTCCCAATTTCACAGCCAAAGCCCCATTTCGCATCGTGTTTTGTAGCTGCGAAATGGCTATGAACGTAAAAAATTCCAATTTCGCAGCCAAAGCTCCATTTCGCAGGGCACTTTTGGGCTACAAAATCACTTTTTAGCTACGAAATGGCTATGAAATGATCTCCAAGCTTCGAAATGGCTGCCAAATCACCTCCAAGCTTAGAAATGGCCTTTAAATTGTGAAATTGACTTGCAAAATGGAGGGAAGTTTGCAAAAACACCTTGCAAAGCTAAGGGAAGTTGCTAAAATGCCAACAGAGCCCCACGCACCAGCTGAGTACCCTCTGGAACTCATGAATAGCCACCTCTCCATTTCAGCCATGGCCAAGACTAGAGGAGAGCCCCGCGCACCTTGGGATCACACACATGAAGCCTCTCATTCCATTTCTTACCTCCTTAAAACCATCAGAGCCCATAGCTCCAACTGAGGAGACTATGCCACCTAAGGAGACTACCAAAACAAAGGTCAAAGTGCTGATCCAACCCACTCAAGAGGCCACCACAGATGCATCAGCTCCACATGACTCTACCATTACTTGATCATCTCTTCATTTTTTGTATTTACATATTAGTATAAATAATTCCATATTTTGATGTCTTATATTCTAGGATTGGATGTATTACTGATGATACATCAGATATAGACATCAATTCTTGTTTAAACTTAGCATTTTTCTATTTCCTCTACTCACTAACTCTTATGTTTTCTTTGAAACATGTGGTTTCTCCTATACGACTCAAACTCCATGTCACTCAAGAGGTACCACTTCCTCCCTATTTTTTAATCGCTTTTGTCACATTGAGGACAATGTTCAGCTTGGTTGGGGGGAGAGTTGAGGAAGTAAGTATTGTTAATAATGCTAAGTTATTTTGGTAATTTAGTTGCTTTTTATTTAATTTTTAAAATTTTTAAGTTTTTTATTCTACTCTCCATGGTTATTAAGGAAAAATTTTCAAAATGAAAAGGGATAAATTAAATTTTTTTCTTTTTACTTGACTTAGAGTTTGTATTATGCTTACTAAAGTTGATGAATTGTCGAAACATCTATTGAATTCAACCTCAGTTCTTCCACTTTAAGCTATCCACACACTGTGCACACTAGGTTCCGAGTATAAGATGAAAAACTATTTCCCCCTTGACTTAGGAAAATTTTAGACTTGGTACCTTTGACCTCATTTAATAGTGTTGGGACACCTTATAAAAAAAAGCCAATGAGCCTTTGAAAAAAAAAAACGTTTACTTGCCTTGAAACCCGAGCAAGGTCTGAGGGGTATATGGTGAAAATCTTTAAAACCTGGTGCCCTAAGCCTTAATTGGTTGGGAGTCACCGACCTCAATGCTCGTTATAAGGGTGGATAGGTGGAGTTTAACATACTGTAGGTGCTTGGGTATTTAAAAATTCATTCTCAAGAGTCCGGGGTGAAATCCGAGGAGTTAGTAGTTGAAAGATCCTTAAAGCTTGATGCCCTAAACCTTGATTGGTTGGGAGTCATCGATGGACCCCCGTTACATGGACAATTTAGAAAAGAATGCCTTTAAGCCTTGTACTCCTACAAAGAAAAAAAATGTGAAAGAAAAGAGGTGCGTTCTTAGCCTATTGGAGGTTGATTAGTTTGCTAAGCTTTGAAAAAAAACTAGGTTGAGGGAAGAGATTAGTTTGACATACTATATCCGGAAACTAATAAATAACACATAGATTTTTGTGGAAGAGTAAGGTTTGGTCCTTTGGAAGTGGAAATGATTTTAAAGCTTAAATTTGCATAATGCCTTCTCTTTAAGAATTGTGATTAGACAAATTATTTGATAGCTCCTATTGAAGTTTGAGTTTTGTTTCTTTAATGTTCCATGTGAGAGTTTGATCAATCATGCCACTTAAACTTTTTTTGAAGTGATCAGCATGATGTTGTAAATTATGGTACTTTTATTTTATTTTTCTCTCCTTCATTGCTAAGGGACTAGCAATATGTCGGTTGGGGGGAGTGATTACTACTCAAAAAGTGCTATTTGATAGCTTGTAATTAATCCTTTTAAACACTTTTGAGTAGTAGTTATTGCCTTTTAACCTAATTAACATGTTAAGGACCCTTGCAATCAATTCTAATCAAATTGTGTTAAGTTTTGGTGTTTTGATAGCTTTTTGATCACCAAAGCAATCCAAGATTGAGGAGAGTTATTTGGAATCCATGGCAAAGCAATGGAAAGCTCAGAAACATGAAGAACCAAAGCTTTGAAGTCCTTTGCCATAAGCAAATCCGGAATGCAAGGAGAGAAGCAAAGAGGAAAACAGAGTGAAGAAAACAGAGAACAGCAGCTGCAGTCTTCTTTCACACTTTTGGAGTACTCCCCGAAGTCTATTTTCTACATGCTATATATCATTTCAAAGCTCAGGAAGTCAAGAATCCAACGCTTCAAACCGTGTACGATTTGGAGCTGAAATGAGGAAGTTGCAGCCATTGGAATCCAATCACTCCAAGCTAAAGGAAGAATTTTGCACAGCGCTGCGAAATCGCCCTTTTGTTGCGAGATATTTCGCAGCCTTTTTGCACAGTGCTGTGAATTCCCCCTGAAGTTTCACGTCAAGTTGGAAGCCGATAGCCACAAGCTGGATGACCACTTCGCAGCGGTGCGAAACCAACCGGTTGCTGCGAAGTAATTTCACAGCCCTTTTTGTTCATCTGCGAAATCTCGCAGACCACATTTTCACCTGCGAAATGGTCCTTAGTGCTTTCCGATATTTGTAACCGACACTTGGAGATATTTTTCTTCATATTTTTGTTGTCTAAATCCCCAAATTCTCCTTGTAACCCACCTATCATAGGATTCCTTAGTTATTAAGTTGGAAAAGGGGTGAATAACCTCAGATATTTTGTTTTGTAATTTTCTTTATATATATCTCTCGAGAGCTTGTTCTTGAGAAAGGTGAGTACGGACGGATCCTTTGTACGAATTTGCAAGGAAGTAAAATACAAAGCACTTGCTCTGCTTTTCATATATATTTTTGTTTTCTCATTCTTTTTCTTTCTAACCAATCAAACTCTGAGGATTTTTCCTTAGAGGATGAGAGGCTAGATTCTTTGTCTCTTGGAGTGAAGAAATCCGGGTAAGTTTCCTTATGCATAAATTGGAAGTTTTGTTGTTTTAGTTTTTAATGAAGAGAAAGAGTGACCCATTAATGGTTTTTATCTTTTTAGTTAACTTAAAACGTCTTTAAATTACCTGGGCCAACACTTGGTAAGGCAAGTGATCTCCGTCCATGGAGATTCACTAGTTTACCCCTTGCGAGCCTCTGGGAGGTGACTTGAAGGTAGGATTTTCTAGAATAGCCAACACTTGGTAAGCTTTTGGACTCCAAGGAGACATCCATTAGTTATCTCTTGCGAGCTTTTGACGGGTAATCCAAGGTTAAAGATCACCTTGAATGGCAAGTGCTGGGTGAGAGGTATGAGCCATTGCAAGGTGCATCAGTGATAGGGATTTAGTGTTTGAACCCATTAATGGGAAGCATCTGTATAACACCGGTTGAAGAAGGAACTATATGTTAATTCTCTAATGCGAGGAAAAGAAACAAGTGACCAGAACTCCCTTTTTGTATGAGGAATCTGAGCCTAGTGATCTGAAACTCCAAGAAACACTTTTCTTTGTAAGTAAAATTAGTTACTATTATTTTTGGTTAGCTTAAAACCAATCTTTGTTCAAACATCTTTATGTTTTCTTTAAAGCTAACCTTGAAATGAAAAAGCACCAATTCATCTTTGAAAATAATATCATTTGTGAAGTGAAAACCCATCCCAGTGAACGATCCTAGAGCCACTATGCTATAGTAGCTTTGTCTTTGCTACCCTAGTTCATGGTGTAATAGGTTATAAATTTTGTTGATTACTCCCTAAATCAAGGAGCACCAGCTGGACACGAATCGGCTGAGACACCAATTAGGCATGAATCAATGATGATAGTAATGAATACATTCTCATTACTTCAATTATTTCTGGGGGAAAACACATCTTGGAAAAGTTTCCTTCTTATTCTTGTAGGTTATATCAAACAATCATTAGACCCATTAAGTCATATGCTGTCATGAACCAGAAGTTCTATGACTTAAAAAATTTTATGATATGGCATGAACGTCTTGGTCATCCAGGATTATCCATGATGCGTCGTATCATCAATAATTTTTTAGGGCATCACTTGAAGAACCAGAAGATTATAATGCCCAATGATTACAATTATGTTGCTTGCTCATTAGGCAAATTAATTATTAAACCATCATTTACCAAGGTTGAATATGAATCACCAACCTTTCTAGAACGTATTCAAGGTGATATTTTTGGACCTATTCATCCACCTAGTGGACCTTTTCTGTATTTTATGGTTTTAATTGATGCATCAACTCGTTGGTCTCATGTTTGTCTTCTTTCAACTAGAAATACTGCCTTTGCCAGGTTACTTGCTTAAATAATTTGACTCAAGGCACAATTCCCTAATCATCCTATTAAGACAATTCGTCTTGATAATGCTGGTGAATTGTCCTCTCAAACATTTCTTGATTATTGTATGTCAGTTGGTATTGATGTTGAATATCTTGTTGCTCATACCCATAATCAGAATGGATTAGCTGAATCTCTAATTAAGTGTTTGCAACTAATTGCAAGACCATTACTCTTGAAAACAAAATTATCTTTATCTGCTTGGGGGCATGCTATTCTTCATGCTGCCACTTTAATTCAAATTCACCCTCTAGCTAATCATGATTGCTCACCTTTACAACTCGCTTTAGGCTCCTAACCAAATGTTTCACATTTTCATATTTTTGGTTGTGTTGTCTATGTTCCCATAGCTCCACCTCAACATCGACTTGGTATATATGTTGGTTTTAATTCTCCTTCCATTATCCGTTATCTTGAACCAGTCACAGGTGATGTTTTTACTGTCCACTTTGCATATTGTCATTTTGATGAAAATGTTTTCCCGCCATTAAGGGGAGACAAGTCAAAAGAATGGTGAGACATTACATGGTATGTACCCTTCTTATCTCATCTTGATCCTTGCACAAGACAATGTGAGTTAAAAGTTCAAAGGATTGTTCATTTGAAAGGACTTGCAAATCAATTACCTGATATTTTAACATATATAAAGAAAGTAACAAAGTCACATGTGCCAGTTGTGAACACCCCATCATATATTGATGTCCTTGAAGGACAATTGGAGAATGTCATAGCAAATGAATCTAAGACATGCCTGAAGTGTGGTAAACCTATTGGCTCAAAGGATTTAATTCCTAGAAAAAGAAAATGAACAACATATGAAAAACTTAGTATTCTTGAAGAGTTCACAAATATGAAATGGTCAAATGATGAAACCCAACTTGACAAACAGTTATCTCCTGAAGAGGCACAAATTGATCAAATACCGGTATCTAGAACTGAAGAGATCTCAATGAGTCACACGGGAGAAACAAAGGACCATAGCGATATTATCATAGATAATATATTCGCATTCCAAGTGACTATGGACATCATGAGAAATGATGAATATCAAGAACCACAAACTATGAATGAATGTCGAAAAATGAATGATTGGCCAAAATGGAAAGAAACAATCCAAACAAAGCTAAACTCGTTAACAAAACGAGAGGTATTTGGACCTATAGTTCAAACACCTGGAAACATAAAGCTTGTTGGATATAAATGGGTCTTTGTGAAAAAACGAAATGAGAATGATGAAATCATAAAATATAAAGCACGACTTGTTACTCAAGGTTTTTCTCAAAGACCTGGTATAGACTATGAGGAAACTTATTCCCCTGTAATGGATGCAATCACACTTCGATACTTGATAAGTTTAACAATCTCTGAAAGACTAGATATGCGTCTTATGGATGTTGTTATAGCCTATTTATATGAGTCTATAGATACTGACATATATATGAAAATCCCTGAAGGATTCAAATTGCCTGAAGCAACTAATCCAAAACCTCGAAACATGTACTCAATGAAACTACAAAGATCTTTGTACGAATTAAAGCAATCCAGACGTATGTGGTATAATCGTTTGAGTGAGTATTTGTTAAAAAAAAGATATGTGAATAATTCAATTTGCCCATGTGTTTTTATCAAGAAATCAAATTTTGGGCTTACAATAATTGCAGTGTATGTGGATGATTTAAACTTTATAGGAACTCCTGAAGAGCTCACAAAAGCAGCCAATTATTTAAAGAAGAAATTTGAAATGAAAGACTTGGGGAAAACAACATATTGTCTTGGCCTGCAAATCTAGCATTATTCAAATGACATATTAGTCCATCAATAGACATATATAGAGAAAGTATTAAAATGATTTTATATGGACAAACCACATCCAGTCAATTCCCTTATGGTTGTTCGTTCACTTGAAGTGAACAAAGACCCATTTTGTCCTAAAGAAGAAAATGAAGAATTGTTTGGTCCAAAAGTACCATATCTCAGTGCAATCGGTGCAGTAATGTATCTTACAAATTGTATTATACCAGACATAGCATTCTCTATCAACTTACTAGCAAGATACAGTTCTACCCCAACTAAAAGGCATTGGAATGGGATTAAACATATATTGTGATACCTTCGTGGAATAAGTGACATGGGTTTATATTATTCAAAAGAATCAAAATCATAGTTGATTGGGTATGCAAATGCAGGATGTCTTTCAAATCCTCATAAAGCTCAATCTCAAACGGGATATGTCTTTACTTATGATGAAACAGCAATATCTTGGAGATCAATCAAGTAAACAATGGTAGCCACATTTTCAAATCATTCAGAAATTCTTGCAATTCATGAAGCAAGTCGTGAATGTGTATGGCTAAGGTTAATGATCCAACATATACAAGAAACATGTGGACTACCTTCCATCAAAGGCAATGCAATCGTGTTACATGAAGATAATGTTGCTTGTATTGCACAAATTAAAGGAGGATTCATAAAAGGTGACATAACTAAGCATATATCCCCTAAATTCTTCTATACTCATGAGCTCCAAAAGAAATGTGAGATTGATGTTCAACAAATTCGATCATGCAATAATTTAGCAGATCTATTCACAAAGGCGTTACCTTTGACCACATTGAAAAAGTTAAGGTATGACATTAGAATGCGAAGATTGAGAGATCTACCATTTGAAATGTTGAAGAAATCATAATCATGTTTATATGAGGGGGAGAATGCTAATATGGATATATTGCACTCTTTTTTCCTTCGTCTAGGTTTTGTCCCACTGGGTTTTACTGGCAAGGTTTTTAATGAGGCAGTTACCATATTTTTATGATCATCCAAGGGGAAGTGTTAGAAAATATGAGATTTTATTGGATTATGGGAACTTTTGGATGATAATCCATATTGATATATATCTCTTTGTGACTCCCTATAAAAGGGAGATACCTCTAATAAAAATTTATTCTATTATCTTCCTACATCCTAATTTATCTTTCTTGTTTTCTTCTCCTTTCACTTTATAATTTTACAACAATGTGATTTATCAACGATGATGAATATTTATATACAAATATAATTGAGTTATATTATAATTCATACTCTATCTCCTACTCTAATTCAAACCAATAGTAGACTTCTACTCTAATTCAAACTTTATATTCTAGTCTAATTCAAACTAATAATAAATAGATAAATACTAATAGTTCAATTAAGGATAAAAATCTAAATTATTTATTTTCTCTATTATGCCCCGCAAAATGGAGCTCCAGAATGAGAGTCCAATCTTGGTCTTTAGAGAAAGAAAATGGACTATGTAGTATTGAGTATTCGGTTAAGGATAAACATCTAAATAAATGTATTCGATTAAGAATAAACATCTAAATTATTTATTTTCTCTATTATGCCCCGCAAGATGGAGCTCCAGAATGAGAGTACAATCTTAGTCTTTAGAGAAAGAAAATAGACTATGTAGTATTCAGTATTCGGTTTCCGTGGAGGATGGTCTCCCTAATTCTATGGAGTGCAGTCTCCTTGATTCTATGAAAAATGGTCTCCCTGAGTTTTTGTGGAGGGCGATCTCCCTAATTCTATGCAAGGCAGTCTCCTTGATTCTATTATAAGAGTGATCTCCTTGGGTTTGTGAAAAGTGGTCTCCTTAGGTTTAAGAGCCGAGTGGATTCGACTTGGTGGCTGAAAGATTAGGTAAGAGTAGTGGGATCTTCCTAAGTTGGATTTCCAAAAACTTTGAGGAATTTGTAGAAAGAAAGTTTGTTGAAGGAAGAGTAGGATTATGAGCTTTATTTAGCATCAAACTAGATAATGTTTTAGAAGTTGATGTAGTAGATGACATAGGAAATAAAAGAGAAGGCAGAGTATAAGGTAGATCTTAAGTAGAGGTAGAGGAACACGAGCATGTTTGTTTTCTCAAGACATGTACAAAAAAACAATCAAATATTTGAGGAAGCTTTTAAAGAAAGAGAGAGAGGTAGAGTTGAAGGTAATAAAGAAGTATATATTAAATTAAGGGAACCAATACTGGTAGGAAGCAAAGGAGAAGAAAATTCTCGTAGGTTTGAACTATGAAAATTTGGAAAATTTTGGGTTGTATAGAGGTATTGAAACCGGAATATTGACAATACATAGGCATAGCAAGGTCACTGCCATTTGCAGTAATTTGCGGTAAGAGTAGGGGAAGGTTGTACACCTTCCATCCTAAATTTTCTCCAAATCTTGCTCCAAGTTGAGATTAGGATTTAGGATTTCTGATACCATATAGAGAAAGAAAATATGGCATATGATTTTCATCAACGATGATGAATATTTATATACAAATACAATTGAGTTCTATTATAATTCAAACTCTATCTCTTACTCTAATTCAAACTAATAATAAATAGATAAATACTAATAGTTAAATTAAAGATAAACATCTAAATTATTTATTTTCTCTATTACTTGTTTTGTCTTGTACCTAGTGGAATGGGTTTGGAATTAAACTAAATAGGCTACATATGGGTTTGGGATCTTTTTTAAACCTAACGCAAGCTTAGGCATTATCTTGTCCTGTCCCAGCTCACCATGAATATATATAAATTAGCTTTTAAAAATAATTTAATTTAAATTTTTTATTTTCTTATTTTTAATATATATAAAATAATAATAATAATACTTTTCAAAAAACAAGGTGTTAAAAATTATAATATTTTAATTATTTATAAATTATATTTATTTTTAATGTAATTAAAAAAGTTAAAAATTAATTATTATTTTTTTAAGTTTTAGAAAACTTAATTAAATAAATAAATTAGGTAAGGTGGGGCAAGTATGGGAAATTCACATTTTTGTCTTGCCCCATTTAATTTTTTATTATGTCATGATGGGAATTATTTTGAATAAATGAGATGAGATTGGGATGTGATGACCTGTCCCAAATCTGTCTCATTTTCATCCTTATCCTTAAATAATATGCATATAAGGAAAAGTTAAACACCTTTGTTGGAACAAGTCTTGTGATTCAAATTGCCTAATAAGGAGTAGAGAAATATCAAATGCTCCATGAATCAATAACTCTAGCAAAAATATGGGTACAATTAAAGTTACAAAAGAATTTTGGTTAATGTTAAAGTTAATTGTACCCATATTTTTGCTAGAGTTATTATCATAGATAATATCAAGATAATAATGATAATGGAATAACATTTATAAAATAAATAAATATTTTATTTAGTAAGAATATAGAAAATCTTATGATTACATGCATAAATCTTATGATTAGAAATGTTAATAGGCATAAGAAAATAAAATCAAAGTACAAAGTATTAAAATCAAAATACAAAACAAGAAGATAAAAGTACAATGCATAAATCAAAAATAAAATAAATGAGAACTTCCGTAACCAAACCCTCTTTTAATAAGCTAGTCACGTTTTTCACATTATCAACCAAAGTAACACACGAGTTTCATTAAACCAATGATTACATGCACGCCATCTACTACATTTCTTTGATTATTTTTAAGAAAGGAATATTGTCCAATTTTCAACACTTGCGTGCATGTCATAATCTCTTCCTCAATAGCGTCATATATTTCCAAAAAAGCTGCCATTGCATGCTTTTTTTTCTTTTTTTTCTAATTTTCCTACCTCTTTTGTTTTTATTACACCAATTCAATTGCACGTTTTTTTTTTAACTTTCTTGGATTTTTCATTTTTATTACACCAATTCAATTTGTGTATGATGAAAATATCAAAAGAAAACAATGCTTCCATACATTGTATGTAAATATTTACTTGTTGTGTACAAAATTGGATATCAAATAAATCAGAAATTTTGTTTAAATAAGAGGAATAATTCAGTAAATATGTCTTAATAAAATAATAATTTTAAAACATTCTTCTTAATAAAAGAAAGTTTTTTATTAATAAAAATTCAGAAAAATGCTTTTTTTTTAAAAATTGTTTTTAATAGAATTTGAAAATTTGTTTTTAATAATAATTGTTCAAAATTTTCTTTGTTTAATAAAAATAGTTCAAAAATTGTTTTATAAAAAAATTGTCCCAAAAATTAATTTTTAATTAAAAATTATTTTTCAAATAAAGTTATATATTTTTTTAATAATTTTTTTAAGTCACTTTTCTTAAATGAAAACAAATTGAAATACTCTTGTAAATAAAATTGCAAAAATTCATTCATTTTTTTGTAAAAGCAAGTAAAAATAATTTTTGTTATCAAATTAAAATTTTTTAATAAATTCTTTTGATATAATATGTGTAAATAACTTTTTTTTAAAATTAAATACAAATGAAATTGAATCAAATCACTTAAAGAAAATATTTTGTAAATAAATAAATTGAAATCACTCATTCAAAATTGTTTTTAATAAAATCATTTGAAATTTTCGGAAAACTAATTTTTTTCAAATATTTTTTTTAAGCTCAATAAATCAATTTGCATAATTTTGTTATCATTTATTTTGTACATTTTTGTAATTTTATTTTGTCATCATCTTTGTGTATATTGTTTCGTTTCTTTAATTTTGGTATTCATAATTAATTAATTAATTGTCTCAATTTCCTTAATTTGTTTAGTAGAGACCATACGTACACGGGCTTAGAGAGGTGCTACAGCTTATCACCGTATCTTCCCAATAGGTAACATGTTTTTTTTTCAAATAAAGAGTCACACAGAGTTTTCTTTCTTATTTTATTTTTTCTTCAAAAAAAAAAAACAAAAATAAGTAGCGACTCTAAGTCTTTTTCAAAAAATCAAAATTTCACCAAATAAATGAAAAGTGAGTCGTGTCATCGAGTAGGAACGCACGTGAAAAACATAAGTCCTGCTTTGAACGTAAATACCCCATTTAAATATTAAGATAAAATTGTGATGTTTTTTTAATTTTAATATTTAAAAACATATTTATTATATTTAATACAAAAATCCTAGAAAAGTCATAATTTCTCCATTATTAGTTTTTTTTTTAATATTTATAATTCTCTTTGGAATTTTGTATTTAATTTGACCTTAACTACAAAGACAAAAAAATGTTTGTCATCTTAGTGAATTTTATATCTACAACATATAATTGGATGAAATCTAATAGAAGTAGTTGATATTTATTTATTTATTTATTATTTTTGGTTCAAAATCATTTACTATCTATTTAAATGTAATCTTTATTTTTTATTTTTGTAAAATAAAAATTTGTAATAAATTATTTATAAAAAGTAGAACATCTTGTGTAAAAAGAAAAAATTTACCTTATATATTTAAAAATCACTTTCAAAGTTTTTAAATATTGAAATAATAACCTCAATTTTTTGGAACAATTTTTAAAACTATTACCTTTTTATTATAAATCTTTAAAAATTCTTATACTTTAACTTTATATAAAAAGCAATTCTTACACTTTATATATATATTGTGAGGGAAAAATAATGCATAAATGAAAGTTTAGGTCATGACAAAAGTTATTTCATTTCTTGATATGATAAGTTTGTGATAAAGATAAATAAATTTTTAATGAGTTAAAAAAAATCATATAAACTGAGTCAAGTTCTTGTGAGTATTTTGTTAGTACATTATATTGAGTAGTGTAAGTTTAAAATTTTGCCTCATTGGAACTTATTTTGTTTATTGTATCTTACTTTCCTTTGAAGTCTCAAAGGTTGTATGATCAATGGATCAAAATTGTATACATAAATATAGAAAGGTTTTCAAAAAAAGACTAATTTGATTAAAATGTTGCATAAAGTGGAATTTAGGATTTCTAATTAAGTAGAAATGCTTTTAATTATTTAAAATTAAAAACCGATCAAACTTTTAAGTGCTTAAACAAATGGAGCCTGAGTGATAAGGGTGCTCAAGCTGTAGGGCGTTCAAGCGCTTCTCTAGAGAACTCAAGAGTTGTGCTCATGTACTATTAAGAGTTGTTCAATTGCTAGAAGCACTTAATCACTTCCTCCAAACACTTGAAGGTTTGAAGAGATTTTTTTTCTTGTTTCCTGATTTGTTTTAGTTCTTTCTAATTTTTAAAAAGTCGATTTTTGGAAACTTTAAAATTTTGTTCACTAAACTTTCATCCTATGTATGAAAATCTTTTTGTTTTGAGGCAAATTTTACAAAAAAAATTATTGGTTTGTGGATGGTTGTAAACTCCAAAATTTATCTTAATTTTATTTTTATATTAATTTTGAACTCAATTTTACCCTTAAATTTTAAATCCCTATTATATATGATATTTTTAACTCACTCCTCATTTAATTATTAGTTTTTATTATTTTATAAATTATTTTATTTTATTTTTATTATTATTATATTTTTTTCTTTCTTTTCTTCATTTTCTTTTTTCTTTCTTTTCCACCTACCCCCCATTCTCGACGTCTAACCCCTCTCTCCTCTCTTCCAAATTCTCTCTCCTCTCACTTTCCTTTTTCTTTTTCATTTTTTTGCTTTCCATTCAAGATGGCTGAGCAGATTTTTTTTCTGCCTTCCTTTCTCTTCTACCTGCCAACACACGACTGGTGACCATGTCCCCATTTTTTTCTTCCATTCTTTTTCTCCGCCCCAACACCTACTCCCGATGACCACACGTCCCCCTCCCCTTATCACTTCTTCCCCATTTTTAATTTTTTTTTTTTTTTCTTCTTCTTCCACCCATTTTTCTTCCAATCTTTTTTCCTTCCGTTTTTTTCCTTTCTCTTCTTCCACCGTACCCGACTTCCAGAGAGATCCGAACCTGACTTCCTTTCCTTATTCCCTTTTATCTCATCTTCTTCCTCTCATTCTCCTTTTTTTTCACATTATTTTATTATTATTATTATTATTATTATTATTATTATTATTCAAAAAACCCATCAACTCTCATTGTCGTCGATAGGATCACCGACCAATTGTCAAGCCACTGTTAGTCGGCAACCCTTTCCTTTTTTTCTCTCATTATCTCATTCCCTCACTTTCCCATCACACCCATTTCCCATTATTATTATTTATTTTTCTTGATTTGATTTTAATAATAATAGTTGCTTATAAGATTTGAATTATTATTATTATTATTATTATTATTTATTTTTCTTGATTTGATTTTAATAGTAATTGTTGTTTGTAAGATTTGAATTATTAAATTAATATGACATTTGAGTTTTGTTAATTAATATGGAATTTGGGTTAATTTGTTATTGGAGAATTAATATGAAATTTTGGTTAAATTATTGTCGGTGAATTAATTTGGAATTTGTTAATTTGGGTTAGATTAGTTGATAATTTATATGGTTGTATTCATTTAATTTATTTAATTTAGATATGATATAATTGTGGTATATTTTGAATGTGGGTTTGCACATTAAATTGGGTTGATTTGGTTGTAAATTTAGGTTTGCATATTGAATTAGGCTTGGATTATGAAATATTAAATTTAGCCTAATAAAATTTATTTTGATTTATCATGTTTTAGGTTTGATTAATTGAGCTTGTATTTTGGCTATTAATTTGAAAATTTTATATTAAGACCTGTGACATGTGAGATATTTTTGTTAGGTTATATTTGATAATTTGGGCCCATTTTGATTGATTTGAAGTTTGAATTTGAGTCTGAATATTTGTTTTGGAACTTTGTATATTTTTGTATATTTATATTTGGACTATTTTTGTTTTTACATGAGCCTATTTTGCAATTATATTGGATGAGTACGGATTTATGACACATGGAGTACGGAATTTCATGGAAGAAAATGAGAATAAAAAAGTTATAGGAAGATATTGAGCTTGTTGTAAGCTTATTTGGATATAAGTTTTATTACCTACTTCTATTTGGTTTTAATTTTATTGATTTCTGTAAATATTTATTTATATATATTAAGTGCATACAGAATTGAATATTGAACAAATCATAAATTTTATTTAAATAAGAAGAATAATTCAATAAACATGTTTTAATAAAATAATAATTTTAAAATATTCTTCTTAATAAAAGAAAGTTTTTTATTAATAAAATTTAAAAAAAAATCCAAAAAAAAATTATTTTTAATAAATTTTGAAAAAAAAAATTAATAATAATTGTCCAAAAATTTCTTTGTTTAATAAAAATTGTCCAAAAATTGTTTTGTAAATAAAGTTGTCCCAAAAATTAATTTTTAATTAAAAATTATTTTGCAAATAAAGTTATATTTTTTTAAATAATTTGTATAAATCACTTTTTCTTAAATGAAAACAAATTGAAATACTTTTGTAAATAAAATTGTAAAAATTCTTTTTTTTTTTCTAGTAAAAGAAAATAAAAATAATTTTTGTACCCAAATTGAAATTTTGTAATAAATTCTTTTAATACAATAAGTGTAAATAACTTTTTTGAAAATTGAATATAAATTAAATTGAGAAAATAAATTGACTCTTTTTTGTAAATAAATAAATTGAAATCATTAATTCAAAATCATTTTTAATAAAATCCTTTAAGATTTCATGAAAAAAAAAATTAATATCTTTTTTTATTTAGTTCAATGAATCATTTTGCATAATTCTCTTATTATTTATTTTGTGTATTTTTATAATTAGATTTCATCATTATTTTTATATATATTGATTTTCACCATGACTTTGTACATACTCATTTGCATGATTATTTTTCTAGGTATTTATAATAAATTAATTAATTAATTGTTACAATTCCCTTAATTTGTTTGGTAAAAATCATACGTATATGACCTTAGAGGGGTGTTACGGCTCAGCATCATACCTTCCAATAGGTAACTTGACCCTCGAAGCTAGATTCTGTTTTTACAAATATGTCTATTCCAAATAAAAAGTCATAGTTTTCTTTCTTATTTTATTTTCTCTTTAAAAAAAATAAAATAAGTGACGACTCCATATCTTTTTCTAAAAATTAATTTTTTACAAATAAATGAAAACGAGTCTCGTCATTCGAATGGAACGCATGTAAAAAATGCGGGTCCACAGTTGTTTTCACATAAATAATTATAAAAATATGTTTTAATTTAATTTTTCACATTCCTGGATCTAAAAAAATTATTTTTCATAAAAATAATTGTAATATTTATTTATAAAATATATTTATTTTTAATATTCTTTCAAAAATTAAAATAAATAAATAAATAATCGGGCAATGGCAGTGGGCACGCTCATCTAATTGTCTTTTACGATTTAAATAATGGGGACGAGATTGGATGCCTGTCATAGTCATCACCTGCCCTGCCTGTCCTCCAAATCCCTCCCCCATTTACAAGCTAACCACAACTAGTGTTTCAATTGCTCCCTTTTTTTCATCAACCGCTTCGATATTCAATTATGTGGCCACCGTTGATGCGTTGTCAGACTTCCGCCAAATCCGTGTCATAGCCCCGGATTTCCTTATACATATTTATCACACCAAGGTCATGGTCCTCGTGGATCTGAGCTTCAAGCGGAAGGTGAGAAACATTTGAGGCCAGACCTATCAGTCTTAAGGTTCTCTCTTCACAGGTCTCACTCTCAGCTATACATGGAGGAACCAGGGGAAGCAGCAAGCCTTGGTAGCTCTCTGTTGGTCCCTTCTGTTCAGGAGCTGGCAAAGGACTCACTCACCACTGTCCCACCACGATACCTGCGTCCTGAACAAGACCCTCCATTCTCATCCCAGAGTACTTCTCAAACTCCTTTACCTCATATCCCCGTCATCGACTTCCACTGCTTGCTTTCCGGAGATGGCATGGAGTCAGAACTGGAGAAGTTGCACGATGCCTGCAAGGAATGGGGTTTCTTCCAGGTACGGATGCATAGTACTCACTTGCATAAAGGATTATTAGCAAACTGGACTCTTCAAATCAAAACTCATACCAAGAAAACCGAAGTTTCAAGATCCAAAAAAATTCATGAAACACCCTGCAAAGATTTGTTTTGTTTTGTTTTTCGATTTAGCAATCACCCAATAATTGAATTCTCAAGATTATGGGTGATTTTAGATAAGCCCAGATGACCTGTTTCTCCCTTTGATTATCACAAGAAAGATTTCAAATCAAATAAATCAAAAAATATATATATTTGAAGACAAATAGGGTCTTGGACCATGTCAAGAGGGAAATTAAAGAACAAATAAATAGGTTGATTTAAAAGAAACATTTTAAAATAACAAGATATCACCTGGATTGTATCCGCATATATCTCTTCCTTGTCTGTCGTCTTCAAATAATAATAACCATTAACTTCTTTCCATTAAAATAGAATTAATAGTGATACTATAGGTGACGAATCATATAAATTGCAGTTGAAAAATCATGGAGTCAGCAGTAGTTTGATGGAGAAAGTAAAGGCAGAAATACAAGAATTCTTCAATCTCCCAATGGAAGAGAAGAGAAAGTTCTGGCAACAACCGGGACAAATAGAGGGATTTGGACAGGCATTTGTTGTCTCTGAGGAGCAGAAACTTGACTGGGCAGACCTCTTCTTCATGGTCACTCTTCCACCCCATTTGAGGAAACCACACTTATTCCCTAAGTTACCTCTCCCATTCAGGTACTGGAGAAGGATCTCTCTCTCTCTCTCTCTCTCTCTCTCTCTCTCTCAAATATATTTCTAGTAATAAAATTTTGGAAGCATCTTCAATAGATTACACCGCTTGGGCATATATAACTCAATTAGTTCAATGTATAGCTTTGTTAAAGGCTTGTTCGAGAACATATTTGACTTTTATATTACCACCTTTGTACCAATTATGTTTTAAAAATGGTTTTATAAAGGGAATGATAATTTTGATATATTTAAATTTTTAATTAAATAAAAATTTACTTTCTATATCACGTTTGGAGAAAAACATGGATGTGCCTACTTATTCGAAACATGAATAAATTATGTTAAAAGATAAAAGCTCCATTGACCTTCACATGTAGGTTTAAGCATCTTTCCTTTTCATGTAGGGATACCTTGGAAGTTTACGCAGTTGAACTGAGAAATCTTGCCATGGCAATACTTGGCTTCATGGCAAAAGCTCTAAAAATGGAAGCTAAAGCTATGAAAGCACTTTTTGAAGAAGGGCTTCAGTCCATGAGGATGAATTATTATCCCCCATGTCCACAACCTGACCAAGTCATTGGCCTAACCCCTCATTCGGATTCGGTGGGTCTCACCCTACTCCTACAAGTCAATGAAATGGAAGGCCTCCAGGTAAGGAAGAATGGGATCTGGATTCCTATTAAGGCCCTTCCTGATGCTTTTGTTGTCAACATCGGAGACATTTTGGAGGTAACAACAGCTTCTCATTCTTTAACCATTAGGATATTTTGATTGGCCAGGCTGCGGATTCTGTAATAGCTTCACCAAGTTCCAGCTCAATTGAAGAACCAATCCTAGGCTATAGCCTGACATGGGTCTAGGCCCATTTTGATCCCAATAACGACTAGTACCCTAAATTGTCATGGAACAATTTTTTCAGAATTTGTTTCGAAAACACTTGTATTACAAAGAATAGGTCACGAAAACTGTTTCTCATATATGAGTACTAAACATAATTTCATTTTGTTTTCGAAAACGTTTCCAAACGAGTCATACTTCTCCAGAAAGTCTCTGATTTGTTTTCCTGCATGGTTTGATAGATTGTGACAAATGGTAATTATCGGAGCATCGAGCATCGTGCGGTTGTCAACTCCGTCAAGGAGAGGCTCTCGATCGCCACATTTTACAGCCCAAAACTCGAAGGGGATATTGGTCCGGCGCCTAGCCTTGTCACTCCACATTCTCCGGCTCTCTTCAAAAATGTGAGTGTTGCAGATTACATAAAGGGAGTATTTTCACGCGAACTCCATGGAAGATCATACCTTGACGTCCTGAAGATTGACAGTGAAGCAGAAAGCAATTGAGATCATACCTCGAAGGTATCTGTATGCTATGTAAAAGAAAATAAACTTGGACGTAGAATTAAGACCTTTAATTCATATATAAAGTTTGAGAATGATATAAGAGTATTAGTAAAGGGTAACGGCAAGATTTCGATCAAATTGAAGGATGGATAACAAAGTTTTATCTCTAATGTATTATATGTTTCAAGTCTTTACCAAAATCAATTGAGTGTAAGCCAATTTTGAGACGAAGGGTGAGATAAAAATGACACAAAATTGTTTAATTCTATTAATTATTAATTATGAAAATTATCTTACTTTAGTTTTATAATTGACAATAAGAATGAGTCATGATATATACTTATATTTTGAGCATTTAAATTTTGAAAGTCTAAAATTACTTATTGCTAAGAATATCAATTGTGAAATATGCATTTTAGGAGAATCATAAAAATCCTTTTTCCCATAGAAAAAGCATGAAAAGTAAAAAAATTTCTTGTGTTGATTCATTCATATTTTTGTTTAGGGGAACTTCCCTTCAAATGGAGATCCAAATATTTTATTTACTTTATTGATGATTTTAATAGGAAGACATGGTTTTACTTTTTAAAGAAAAAAATATTTACTTGTAAAAATTTTAAATTTTCAAAATTATTAAAGCATATATGAAAAAACAAAGTAAGCATTCTATTAAAATTTTGAGAATATACAGATGTTAAAGATATTGTCTATGATGATTTCACTATTATGAGAAAAACAAAATAATAATAATAATAACAATCATAGAATAAAACATTCCTTTTACCACTATCAAAATAAGAGATGAAGAACCTTGACATTTTAAAAGCATCGGCTTTTTTTTTTTTAATTGACTATTAACTAGCATTGAGAGGAAAAAAAAACATCATTATAGATTTTAAATACATTGAACATCATTATACTTCAACTGAATAAAACATTTTCTTTACCACTATCAAAATAAAAGATGAAGAACCTCAATATTTTAAAAGCACCGTCTTTTTCTTTTCTTTTTCAATTGACCCTTAAAAAGCATAGAGAGAAAAAGAATAAACATCATTATAGATTTTAAATATATTAAACATCATTATATTTCAACCCAAACATGTGTACATTGACACTTCCTACAAGGGCCAAGGGACATTGCATTTGAAAAAAAAAACAATAGCAATAATTAACCACATTGCTTTTAGGACCTATAAATTTGTCAAATTTAGTTTTATTTATATTTTCAATAATTTAAATAAAAGATATATCTCAACAATAAAATTAAGAAAAAAAAACATTTTCTTTCATATATTTAACTTAACTTACAAAATCTATCCTAAAAAGTTAATTACAATATGTGAACATTGTAACCTACAAACTCTATCCTAAAAAACGAATTACAATGTGTAAAATTCGTAGCTGTTGAAAGTCGTTTGATCCTCGTGACCGACCATCCTAGAGGATTTAGAATTTGATGCCGGTGACTACCTACCCTGATGCAAGCCTCACAATCTCTCATATAGTGAAAATTTAAGGTGAGGAGCCCTGACCTGACATGTATCACTAGTTCTCTAAACCGGGTCGTGCACAGCACTATTCAGCGTGGCTTATAGCACCTCCCTCCTGTGAATGGACGGGCGATGGCCCATGCATGGGCTCATGGGCTCACCCTCCTTAAGGGGCGATGGCGCTTGCGGAGAAGCACTCTTTGACCCAACCAGTTTCCTATTTTTTGTTCCTTTCTTTTCACCAGACACAAAGATCTAGCACACCCAAATCCAGCTTTTCGCCTTCTTCCTCCCTTACACGGATCGAGCGCCTTTCCTCGACTTCTTCTTCCTCTTTTGCTTAATCACTCAACGGATGGTCAATCAAGCAAGTTTGGTACATAGATGGAGCTCTTTGGAGCCGATCGCCCGGAACTTCTTAGAGCGACTCTCTAAGCCCTCCTTTGACAAGGTGTCAACTACTCACTTCCTCTCCCGTCAGCAAATAGTGCCTGACAAATCTCAACGTCTGCAAGTCGTGCAACCCCATTGTAGTGTTGAGGTTCATGAAGTAGTGCTCACTCTCCTTTGGGTGGTCAATTACAATTTGAGGTAAAATCCAAGAACAAAAGAGGTCGGACTGGCAAGGGCATCTCTCTAGTTCTTTTCTAACAGGAGTAGGTCGTACTTGCCTTGGTTGGCATCCTTGTATAGAGAGGATTTACATTATCAAATCAGGCATTTTCAATCCAATCAACCAACTTGTCATGCCTCTTCTTATCCGTGAAGTGGTATTATCCAGTAAAGAAAGTTAAATATTATTAAAATTAATAAAAATTTCATATATTAAAAAATTATTTAATCTTTATATAAAAAAGTTAAATAATTTAAATGAGTTTGAAATAAAAATAATAGCAATTTATTAATTTAAATTTAAATTTTTCACTTTTTCTTTTATTATATTTTTTCTTTTTCTTGTATTTTCCTTGAAATTTTTTTATACATAGCCTTGAGATCATTGGAGAACTACTGCTAATCAAACATGATGACACTGCCTCTAGCCGACCCTTTTACTAGAACCTGGTAGATTTCTGACTAATTAAAGTTGAATGACTGAGAAGATGATAGGAACCACCTACTCAACTTTATGACGTAGACCAACAGTGCCTCGAGCAAAGTGATACTAACTTATGCAACCCGTCTAACATACTATATCCCATGAGAATCCCATGATGTTAAGACGAACGAACTAGAGAGGGATGTTCAAATAGAGTAGGAACTGGTTAACAAGAGATAGGAGCGGAAATCTCAACCCAACGTGAATTGCTCTTGGGTGAAATATATATGATCACCTAGAGGAGATAGGGTTGTGGACCTTGCCTTATCAGGGTCATCCAAAAACCGAGTGCCCACCACTTTCGGGATAGAATACTTGGTTCTAAATTTGTGTACTATCAAGTTATTCACTAATCAGCTTCCTTGACACATTAGTGCTTGCACTTCTTTAGTCTGTGAGAGCTACCGCCCACTTATTAATGCCCCTCCACTACTCTCCATCTAATGTAAGCAAGTGACACCTTAGATCATTGCAAACACAATCTGCTCGACCTAAGATAAGCCCAAGGACTTGCTTGGCACCATGCCGAGGACCAGAAGGGGACTTCTAGTGGTGCTCTAGGCGGACTCAACGAATTGGGCATCCTTGAATCTAGCGAACACACCAAACTACCATGAATCTACACCTAAGCTCTAGTGTGCCTATTCCATGACCTCTCCCTACCTAGGGATGAAACTAGGGAATAACACCCGTCGTTTACGTATGTAAAGGACCAAGAATTCCGTCAATGGCAAAGAAAGAGCCACTCTAGGCGATCATGGCAATGTGCAGCACCCATCAAAGAATAAACTACTAATAATCAACCATGGGTTGCCACATATCCCATAAACCCATCAGGTACTATGAATGAAATGCTCTCTCTGAAACACTTTATTAGGGGCATAATGTTCAAGACAAGATAGGAAGGCTAAAATAGTACCTTTTTACAATTTTAAACTATATGAATGCAATATATAATTATATACATATATATAATAAACATAATAAAAAGTAATTGCATATAAATTATAGATATTGGGGAAGAAAAAAGGCAAACTCAAGATTTATAGAGGTTCAACCTAATCCCAACCTACGTCCACTATCCTCTAATTCAATCTCAAGCTTGAAGTTCCATAACTCAAGGCTTTCAAACCAAATCTTCAAACTGTCCGCTATCCTCTAATTCAATCTCAAGCTTGAAGTTCCATATACTCAAGACTTTCAAACCAAATCTTCAAACTTTACAATTGGATTGACAAACTCCAATGGGCACTTACAAATACTTCAAGAGACGAGTCACTCTTAAACACCCAAGTAATACCTCATACTTGATACACACGAAGTGATACCTCATACTTAGATTTTTTCCTTAAGTGATACATCACACTTGATCTCCTCTTGTAAAGGTTTACAAGAAATGATAATTATTTCCTTAGGTGATACCAACACTTGATCTCCCCTCACAAAGGTTTACAAGAAATGATAGAAAACATCCTCACAAAATCCTAGCACAAAATTTAGACTCAAATAATATAAGATAAACTATTGATATGCAAGTTTTAAAACAAGGTGAACTAAAAAAAACTCCCTCAAAGCTTAAATATATTCTAAAAAGATTATGGAATATGAAGCTTACAAAACAGTGAAGTTTAGAACATTTTTATAGGAGTTAGAAGCTCAAACTAGATGTTAGGTACAATTTAGGGTCGTTTAATCAAGCACCCATTCAACCTGTTCATTAGTCATTAGCAATTAGTATTTTTGGCAAGTGATCATTGGGGTTTAGGGCTTCATCCAAGCCTTGACCAAGAAAGGCAAAGCTCTGCTAACAATACTTAGCTACTAGAAGAAAGAGAGTAAAAACACTCATTGACCAATTAAACCAACCAACTCAACTAGTTCATCCTCACTTCAACTTATTACATTGTAAAGTGCATAAAAAACCTCGGTTTAAGGCCTAAAACCTTTGGTAACTTGTATTCAACTTCTTAAAACCTTTTAAAATATGTTTAGAAAACATTTGGCGCAAAGTTTTAATTAAAAGCATAAAATCATCCAAATATAAAAGATTTTAAAACAATTCAACTCTAGGATAATTTTAGGTGCATGAATAAAATTAATAGACATGATCCTAATACATTAACAACCTTACAAAGAAATCCTAGGCAAATAGATTTTGAGAGCTTTTCTCTTTAAAGCCTACTATTTCTTCATTTTCCTTTTATTTAATTTATCTCTATACTTATTGCTTTGAAAATCTTATTACCTAAACATACTTAAGATAAATCATTGGTTTCAAATATTGTTTTGTTATCATCAAAATCAAGATTAACAAAACGAATCAAATAGCTACAGGGTATTTGAACATTTGTTGTCCCCCCTAACAATTCCTATAAAGTGAAGGTTCTAACAGAACTTGCTTAAACCAAACAAAAAGTTGGAAGGTTACAAGGCAAGGAAAATTCAAGCATGTTGCCATTAGCATTTCTACCATGCACAGTTAAATCAATAGAGGAAATAGAAAGCATCATCTCTTTAAAGTTTCACAAAGCAATGCCCCCAAAGTGGGGTTAGAACACATGGAGGATGGTCAAAACTTTAAAATGGGATCCTAGGGGTTAAAGAATGATAATAATTTTGTGGTTCAGAGCAAAAGAGGAAAATTATATGTTAGTGCTTGTGAACATTTATGAGAGAGAATGTCCCAATGATGGGTAACCACTAAAAAATAATAAACGGAGTCGATGACCATAGTTTAAATGCAATATAAGGCATACTGACGAATTGCTATTTGTAATTTCTTTACCCCAAGTACTGATCATTATCGACATTAAGAGCTTACTATATTTCTAAAGAGTTCCTAGACTCCCTACTGACTCAACCATGCTCCATTCCAACACAACACCACTCAACTATGCTCCATTCCAAGAAAAGATGCCTCGGAAGCTTATCAGAACTGAAGAACCATCCTACGAAAATCCTATGATGGTTTGATAAGATGAACTGCTGCTCTTCATGTCCACAGCCAGAGATTCCAATCAGCTTCACCCCTCAATCTATCACTCCTTTCCAAATCAATGAAATAGAAGGACCTAAATAATGAAAGATTGGAATTGGATTAGTGCTACAGCTGATCCCCCTCCATATGAGACTTTTTGAAGGTAATGTCCCAGCAATTTGTGAAGCAAATGGCTCAACAGAGGGATTTGTATCATACACGACTCTTGACAGAAGTCCCTTATCAGCTCAACCTATGAAGATGGCTGAAGCAGGAGTGCGCTTATACCTTGAATAATGACGATACCCAACAACAGTAAATCAAAAACAAATCATTAGCAACCTAAATACCAGTAATCATGTGGATTTATTAAAATGTTCATGTGAATTATAATCATTCCAATATATAGAAAATTCCAAACAAACCCAATTTTCCCCTTTCTCCACAATATGGTCCGCATCAACACTTCACTAAACCAGGATAAATCAGTATCCACCATGTCCTAAACTGCAACTAGTCGTGGGCATTGAATTTCAGTCAGTTGTGGCATCAAATTTCCCCAAATCAATGAAATGATCATCAGGTATAAAAGGAATTTTCTATCAACATCTCAGTTAGGGGAAACCCAACAACCATACGAGAATGAGAGGGAGATCCAATTATATTAAAATATAGAATAGCACAAAAACCAAAAGAGAACAAATGTTTAAGTTGCAGCATTCTATCTATGAACGAAAAATTTTCAAAATAGCTAAATACTTTACAGAAGATGTCAATATGATACAAATCTCACAAGGCTACGCGGACCAATGGCTTCATTCCCTATCCCAAACCTGCCATATATCAATCCATGAATTCCAACTGCCGCTGATGCAACAATTCTTTCATGTATGTTGTTGGAACAAAACATATTTCTCACAGCAGGCATTGCTGCTGTCTTCAATCCTGAAGTGGACAAAACATGGACTATAAGAGAGAGTTCAATATATGAACAAAACACAATAGACCATAAGAGACAGGTTCAATATAAGTCTCATAATTAAAGATAATGGCGCAAGGGAAGGGGGTAAGAATATCTGTGCCATTCAGACCAAAAGAATGATAACTTCAGTGAGCAGCAGTTAACTACAGAATGGCTTGCAACAAATTTGCTTCAATACCATCTCACGCATGCAAACGCACACTTGAACACATTGTTGGACCAAAAAAATGAAATATATTTCCTTTGTTCACTTCTAAGGAACACTTACTGAAGCAAAGTAAGTTGCTTGAACAGTCAGAAATAGAAAAAATTGCTGATATGATACTAAACAACAACTGACAACCAATGTTTAATTGATTTGCATGACACCAATTCAAGGTATCATGTATAAGGAAAAATACACCATGTCAGAGAGAAAACATCTAATGTTACAAGTCAGACTTCTCTATTCACAGGGGATAAAACCAGTGTCTATTTTATGCATGTCCCATTCAAAAAATCAGTTTGTTTAAGATCCACATCTTGAATCATCAAAGTACTTCTCAAATGCAAATATGGTTTTAGGCATCCATTTGGTGGAAGGTTCATTCTAAACTAGACTGTTTCTATTGTAGATTAACTACATTCACATATAACATTGACTAAAAATTCTTCACTGACCAAACCACACTCCCTACCACTGCCAGCCACAAAAGGGAGGGGAAAAAAGAATAAAAAGGAAAAAGGACAAGCAAATTCAGAAACTAAAGGTTCAGAAGCACACGGAAGGAAAAGAATTTGGTCAATTGCTCAACTACTAGAAAATAATTACCCTAGGCAAAACAGCCAGAATAGAGGCCTTGGAGAAGGAAAAGAAGGCATTACCCTAACCCCTCAACACTCGACCCATCAATGAATTCTGAAAACAAACACCTACAAATTAAATAAACATTCACTGACTAGTCATACAAGGATCTTCAAACACTTTCTTTAATCTTGGTGTTCAAAGTTTAAACCCTCTCAAGGATTCTGTGGAACCTTAGCAAAGAAAAACAAGGCATTATCCTAACCCCTCAACGCCCAACCTATAAATTTGCTTTAGAACAAGCACCAACCAACAAAGCAAACATTCAGTGACCAGTTATACAAGGATCTTCATACAACTTTAAGCTTGCTTTCCAAAGTTTAAAACCTCTCAAAGATCTGTTGTTCCTCTCATTTGAAAGTATAAAATCAACACCAAAAGGAGGTTCTCCACTCATTTCTCCATTTCTTCAGATGAACTTGCCATGAAAGCTTCCAAGCACCACCTTCATTGATCTCAGAAAAATCAAGTAATCCCAAATAATGCAAAAAGAGCACCCATATATCCTATGAAACCAAACAAAAACAAATAAAAAGATGGTCAACTCCCAACTCAATTTGCATATATGACTCTGATCAACCATTCTCCACCCCAGACACATCAAGTGCTCAATAGTCAAAATCTTCCCATGTTGCTACACAAACAAAGAGGGCTGCTTATAAAGAGGTTGCAGGATCTAAAAATATGCCAAACTGAGACTGACCACCCCCTCCTGACAATAACTTCTTACAGTAATCATTCAGAGTCAACCCATTGTGGAGGCCCTCCACATCACCCTATCTTCCTTTTCTCAATTAGACCAGGTGCAGTAGATAACCTCCATAAAGGGCTCCACCACACACATTTCTTTGGCCAGAAACCCCCAAATGAAGCTCAGGCTCCAATAACCTCTGGCCTGCTCCCAGTGATATCCCACCATTAATGCCTCTGTATTGTGTAATGTGTGTGATCTAGGAATCTCACCCTTAAAGAGCCATTTCCATACCAGACCCATGCCAAAATCTCAATCACCACTGTTATCAAAAAAAAAAAAAAATCTCAATCACTACTCATTCCTCATCAAAAAAGAAATCAAATAATATAAATCCTCCCATCCTCTCCTGACCTCCTTCCATAACCCTATTCGCTGATGACCCCTCACATGCCCCATATGCCAATCCACTGACTCAATCCCTTATTTCCTGCCCATAAACATTTTTCATAAACAATCACTACAAATTATAGATCTTTCCAAGAAAAGCTTTATTAAGCAAGCTTGAACTTCTTACACCTAAGCCCTCTTTCAACTTAGACAAGCATACAACCCCACAATTCACCAGATAAATTCCCATTTAGAATGGATGTGAGACTAAATCTTTTCTGCTCAAAGACACCAAATTTAGGACTGAATGTAAAAATGAAGGGAACTGGAAAGCTTGATAACATATTCTTAATTAACATTACCACATTTTGAAAGATAGTCTCTTCAAATTAAGCAATCTCCTGTCAAACCTGTAGGATACTGAGTCTAGGCACCTTTAACCTTAAAGAAGGCTTCGTGAGGGAGCCTTGGCTGAGTAGAAGGTAGCTTTCCTTCCTTGCAAACCAACAGAGCTGTGAATGAGGCAATGTTCTCTACATTCCCCATAGGAATCAGCTCAATCTTGGCCTAATAAACCTTCAACAAGATACTTCCTTAAAAGGAAGTAAGATGCGTCTCAATACCTTAGTTGGTCCAAACCAGCCCCACAAGTAGAGTATCACAGCCCCAACCTGAAAGCTGAAGGAAACCATCTTCCACTGCCATTTTCACCAACCTATTAAATGCTTCCATAACAACAATAAACAGAAAATGGAACAATGGTTCCACCCTAGAGACCCCTAGGATCCTCAAAGGAATACAATATAATCCCATTAAGCAAGACCAAGAATAGCATTGATTAAACTATAACGCCTAATCTATCCACCATTTCTCTTTACAAGCAATTTTTTTTTTTTTTTGATCAATAAGTATAATTGCATTGGCAAAGAGGCGCTAAAATAGCGACCCACAGAATTACAGTATAAGGGAACTTACCCCCTTACAAAAGAGCCCATACAACAAGGAAAAAAACAAAAAATCTTCTCCCTTAACGCATACACACCCACTCTATAAAATCTATTAAGGTCGAAGGACCATCTTTTATCCACAAATTGGTTTCTGACCACAGTAAATACACAAAAGAAACTTTCAGCTTTTGGATGGACAGCCTACAATCCTCGAAAGCAATTGAATTTCTAGCCTTCCATATGACCCAAAACAAACATAACGGTCCCAATTGCCATGCCACCTTCCTCTTCTTACCCACAAAATATCCCCTCCATCCTAAAAGGGTTTCCTTCACCGAAAGAGGAAAAACCCAAGAAACTCCAAAAAAAGAAAGGAGCAACATCCACACTTCCCTTGTTTTTTCACAATGAATGAGGAGGTGGTCAATTGACTCCTCACATGTATGGCATAAAAAACATCTATTTGCCAGAACCCAACCTCTCTTTTGCAAACGATCCAAGGTTAGAACTCTCCCCTATGAATCCTCCCACGCAAAGAAGCTTAATTTGGGCTGCACACAAGAGTTCCAAATAATCTTCGAAGGGAAAGAATTCTCTTTACAGGCAATATGAGTCAAACGGTTAATGGAGGAAAACTCAAGGAGCATTGTTAAAAGAGATATTCAACTGGCAAAGAGCACCAGCTAAACAACTTTTCCTCTTCAAGTCAATGGCTTCATTCCAAACAAAACTGCAGCAAAGATTGCCGCCCATTCATAGAGACACATTTTGGAAATCTGTACCACTGTGCTAGTAACATTACTAAGCATTTATGCAAGGGCCTTCACAATTAGTTTATACAAACTCCCCATCAAGCTTATCAGTCTGGAATCTTTTTAAGGCCTCTACACCATCCTTTTCAGAACTAGAACAATGGAGACAGAATTCAAACTTCTCTCAAACTCCATGGTAGTACAGAAGCCAATAACAAATCCACAGTATCCCTTTTTACAGTCTCCTAGCCACAACATCCTCTTCCACAAACCACACTCAAGCCAATCTATGTCCTTTGACTAATTGGAAATAAACATAACACTAAGCCTACTCCAGAACCTAATACTCATGAGATCAACTACACTCCAATGACAGACCCTATTGATCCCCACCAATGGAAATAAGTCATAGCCACCGGGCAATGAAGAAATAAATGGTCAATTGATTCTCCAAAGAATACATATGATGCACAATTAAGGGGTAGGATTTTAGAAGGCCTCCTCAACTACAACATATTCTTAGTATGAAACTTTCTATTTGCTACCACCCATGCAAAACTCACAACTTTAGGTGGGACTTTGAACTTTCAAATAAAATATACAAGGCAATGGGAGATCAGTCCATAAGAAGAGAAGGCCAATAAAAGGATCATGTTGAGGATAACCATGAAGAAGTTAAAGCCTCACAACATCTTACTTTGCTAAACCAATGTGGTCCCTTCATTATATGCCACATATCCAAGTACTAACAAATAGGCATCATTGAAACCTAGATAATCATAGAATGCCACATGTCCTTGGACTTAGTGCCACAAGACCCAGAGAATCCTCCACTAACATGACATTGGGTGTATCTTACCCTTGCATTCCAATCAATGTTGTTAAAAGCCAAACGTGATGTCAAGGCGATAAGACACTTTCTAAACTAAGGGGAAAGGCAAAAAAACAAAGCGATAATCTAACTATACTAAAGCAATAAAAAATATAAATATATTTTTTTCTTATTCGACACTTAACCAATATAAGCATGGTCTTCAATAATCAATACCATCAATTTTCCATCCCTCATGGTGTCTTATAAAATTAACAAAATAGTAATAATTATTCAAAGTGTTAAATATTATACCCCACATTATAAAAAACATCATATCGTTTAGAGAAATTCATCCTATCCAAATTCATATTCTAATTTTCCAAACATCTAAAAATCAAAATAAATAACAAAATAAGAAAATGAACATCCAAGAGAAATTTTGGTTATCATCATAATCGTCATTGAAATTAAAATTGTCATCATTCCCATCAAGACTAGAGTGATAGCCCTCTATCTCATTATCACTATGATTAATCATGTAATATTTTATCTTATACTTTGTTTAATCACATGTCAAATCAAATTAAATTACAATCTAAGTATGTTTAATTTTAACTCATGCACCTAAGCATTGCCTCTTTGAAGCCACCTCGCCAAGGTCTTGAAAAGGCAACTTTTATTTGCCTTGCTTGGCCTAGTGGCCTAGGGAACCCAAGTGATGGCCTTTGGTAACATTGATTCCAATACATGGCTATCTCCGTACTCTCCCTTGTACTTACCATCTCTAAAAACCTCCTTATGCCATAATGCTACAACATTTGGATATAGGTATCTATCTCTTAAGTAAATACTCCAATATCAAAACAACTCACAAAATGCAAATGCCACCTCGTGGCAGATGTCGATGAGGATTTTCCTATCCTACCTCTAGATAAAGGTAACATCATGCACAACTAGGAGGGGTGATTGTTCCACTCTTGATAAAGAAAAGATGAATATTCCTCCAAAATAGTTATCAGCCTATAATCTCATATACTGCCTTGAAGGTGTCACCTTCGAAACAATGCCCTGATATTAAATGCTTGCTTGAATAGAGACCAAGCTCAAAGGTATGATACAAATTTGGTGCACCTCAATGGTGTAGCTAGCACTCTCATCACTGAGCACTTTGAGATTGGTTTGAGGATCTTGGTTTGATAATTAAAGTTGGAGGCTTGCCGAAACAAAATTGATATGTATCAAGTACATTCTAATAGAAATAGAGAGGAGGGGCCACCACGTCTTCACTACACATGTCATCTCTTCCATTCTATTTTTTGGGGTTTTACTTCATTCAAGCACATGAAATGATTAACACAATAGTTTTCATTTAAAAAGGAAAAAAAAAAAAAAACCTATAAAAACTGCTCCATTACCTACCAAAATAAATAAGAAAAATCCCCCTCCTAAATTTTGTCTCTAGTTTTGTGGATTCTCCTTGAGCTTGCAACATCCCTTCTTACATAAGACCAATACCAATCTCTCTAACCATCTCACCTTTCACTCCATTCCACCCTCCCTTCAAACCCTAACATTTAACAATCCCTTGTGGCAAGCCATCATATCCAACTTTCTAACGGGAGGGCTTTTAATGACATTGAGAAGTCGAATCAAGCCATCAAATCCAACTTTCTAATGGGAGGGCTTTTAATGACATTGAGAAGTTGAATCAAGCAATCAAATCCAACTTTCTGTATACTTTTGTAAACTGGGTCAAGGCGTACATAGAGCATCACTCATTGACAATGATACTTTTTGTAGATAGGCTGAGCTTAAAGTAAGGGGAAGGTTTCTTTGTTTATCTTCTCCTCGTCTAGACTAGACGAATTTTGTATACTTCGTGTGTATGTTGGTGCGCCATCTTTTAGGCGCTTTTAATATATTCTCTCTTTTGCCTATCAAAATAAATAAATAAACAAACAAAGAAACAAAACACACAATTCAATGATGCTATTAGGCCACCTCAAGGATCCTAAGACAAAAAAACAGGAAAATATATTATAGATCAAATGAAACATCAACAAATTAATACTGTAGTTCATCTAATTGAGATCAAACAAATCAGATACAAGCAAGAAGAGGAACAAATAGAGAAAAGGTTAAAAAGAAGAAACAGGATAAAAACAAACAATTCACCAATGCTATTATTAGGGCAGCTGAATGATCCTGTCAGGCAACAAAATGTGGAAATCAATCAAATTAAGATTCCACAAGTGCAAACTTTGTTCATGTAATTTTAATCACAGAAGTCAATACTCATTCAAAGTAGAAAATACTACACCCAGAAGGGCCATGAATACAGAGAAATAATCCCAAGTGAGGAAAAAAAAGAACAAGGAAAGAAAAGAAAGAAAAATCATTTGAGCATGCCAGGTAACTATAAAGTCTGTTCTATTCATGGTTGCACTTGACCTAGCCAGACCAAGCTAAAGTTAGATAGACCCAATATTACAAATGATAAAAGCTTTTATACAGTTCATTTTTGGAAATCTCACACTAGTCCTTTATAATATTCACTTCCCTAAACAGCCAAAATAAATATTCATCCCTCTTTTGTGTCTACATTTTTTAATGATAATGTGTTTGTTTCTGATCAAAAACATAATTATTCATCATCCACATATAAATATATCATAGGGTCTCTTTCCTTTCCAGTCTCTTATCCACTAATTTCCTTCACCTTTCACTGTATCCGGCCGTGTCAGCAATTAGAACCCAGCCACTGCTGCACCCAATTTATTATATTTACTAAGAATCAACTTTTTCTTCTCATTCCAGCCACTCAACTGTGATTCTTTTTTCTCTTTTTGTCGAGTCTACAAAGCTTTGCTTCTTGTAGTCGGCCCATAATGCCTTCATTTGCCTGCCTCCTTCCAGCCCAGAATGACTAATGCCTATTATCTAGTTCTAGGAGCTAACAGCCGGAAGCTCACCCTTCCAGTGTCACTTCCAGTGCAGGAGGCCAACCACTGCTGCACTCAATTTATTATATGCATTAAAAATCAACTTTGTCTTATCATTTCAACCACTCAGCTTTGATTCTTTTTTCCTATTTCTCTTTTTTTTTTCTGAAGCAGCTGGATTACTTTCAGAATAATTGGAAAAAAAATATTGGGCAGCTCCTTGGTTGATATTGACCTTATCAAAATAATATTGTGTCAACTTTCTCCCAAAGAAAGAAGCAATCAATCGGACAGCCCCAAATCCAATTCTTCTTTTATTCCAACTTAGTGTGCTGAATGGTAAAATTCAGCTGAAGTTAAGGGAACAAGGGTAAGAGACTGGAAGAGAGATAAACCAATGTTTTTTTTTTTTTTTGATAAGTGAAGAGAGATAAACCAATGTTGTAACAATAAGAGAACATTTGAAAATTAGGAGCAAAAATTTGAACTTATTTCAGACATTCCCCCTTATGATTTCAGACATCATTTGGTTATCATTTTTTATAAGCTCTTGTTATTAGCAAAATATTATCGGATTTATGCCCTCAAAAGCAAATATTACCCAAAAAGGAAGAACAATCCAACATTTTATTACAATACAAACGCCCTTATCAGCCCATAAAGCACTGGACCCAATTCGCATCAAGGTAACATCAAAAATCACAACAAAAAACAAATCAACCGCGGATACCCACAAACCACAAACCCTAACAACAGACAACAAAAGCTAGAGTCCCCAATTCTTCATCCTAAAAATAAGGACAAAGAAAAAGTTGTCACCTTTTGTGTTCAAACCATCTCTCAGCGCACTGCACTGGCATGCGATACACCTCGGAGGCCCCCCACGGCCATGGAAGACTCGACATCGAATTGCAGAGGTCACTAGAAAAACCCTAAAATTATATGTGTGTTTTAGAGAGAGAGAGAGAGAGAGAGAGAGAAAACAAAGGGTTTCGAAAGGCGTTTGAGTTGTGGGGTTGAACGGGGGAGAGTGGGGACTTTGGAGGTTAAGGAAAGGAGCAAAGGGAGCACGAATCTAGAGGCAAATCTAGGGAGGGAGAGAGAGAGATTATTTTGTTTTCACATTGGAGGAGGTGCACCCATTTGAAAATGAAACCCCGCCCTTGTGCGTCCCTTTTCCCATTCTCTCCACTCCGTCACTCCCCTACCCTCCATCTCTGGTTTTTCATCAGACAATAGATTTCTCCTTAAAACCATGGGTTTTGGATTCCTTTTACGTTTCATCTCACTGTCCTTTGCATCATTACTTTTGGCCCTGTTCCATTCCAACATTTCTTCAGTTACTCAATCAATTGGTATTCTATATCCCTCCCTAAATCCATACATCAACTCCAACCTCCATCAAAATTCCTCAGAATTTGTTGCCACTCCCTTCATCCTATCATTTTTATTCTATTTACTATCAATAAAGAAATTCTTCATTCATTTTTTTATGCCAAACCCACCATCTTTTCATAGATTTTCTTCATTAATTTCTTTCTTATTGATACCCTTTTAACATTATTATTTGCAACAGGGGAATTTTTGGCCTTTTCTTGGAAAGGATAAGTTCATTAATTTTACAATCATTGTTGATAATTCTCTCAAAAAATGACAAACCATGCTATTTATTGAATAGAACTTTAATAATTAATCTATACTCCTCGGATTAATCCAAGAATTTATATTTGCATTCACCTAACCATTCTATATTTTCAAATAATATGGCAAATATAACATTGAGTTAGGTGGCAATTCCTTTACAAATGGTTTGAGTTGGCTTTATTATCTACTTCAATAGAAACTTGCAATGAATGATGGGTCAGTAAGTTTTAATATATTAAAATTTTAAAATAAATAAACAAATAATACTTAATCTAATAGTAGCATATGCTTGTATTATTCATCATATGATAAATCACTTGTGCAATTTTGCCAATAGGAAAATAAAATGAAATAGGTACCTTATTTATTACTTCCTAAAATGAAATGGGTGTCTTATTTTTTTACAAATGGTATTTTAAGAGTTCTTTTACCGAAATCATGGTCGTGAATATTATTAATGTCATGTTTGTCAGGCCTTTTTATGGATTTTATGAGATGTAAATGAAACCTCTTTTGATATATTTAAATAAAAAATAATGTTCTTTTTTCTAAATTTTAACTTAATTATTAAAAATTTGAAGATCTATGATTAAAGGGGTTAAATAATCTATAAATCAAAAAGGAAAAAATTCATTCAACCCATCAAATTTATTTTCCCTATTTTATTTATATTTTTTTTAAATACAAAAGTGGATATGAAATGGTTGACAGACTCTTGATTTCCTCACACGTACCCTCACTTAGATCTTAATCCTAACTCCTTCCCTTTACTTCTCATTTCTCTTTCCTTCCCTTTCGTTTCTTTTAACCATCGATCATGGTGACCCACCATGTCATAAGGGAAGAAAGAGAGAACGAAAGGAAAATAAAGAGAATGATTGAAAGGAAGGGTTGGGGTTTAGGTGGGGATCGGCATGGGATATATAATGTCGTTTTAGCCTTTCACATCCACTTTAAATTTTAAAAACAAATAAAAAATTAGATGAGTGGGAAATTACATTTGATGGGTCTTAATATAATTTTATGATCGTGCATTAATCTTACTTAATAAAAATATGAAATATGAACCTTTTATACAAAAACACACTATTATTATTTTTTTTTTTTAATTCTTATTTTGCATTTAGACACTTTGAAAGGAAAAAAAAAACTCAAGAAGTATTTGAAAGTCTTTTAACTTGATTCATTAAACTACTTAGAAAGGAGGATGGGGAGTCTTGTTTGTTAAACCCAAAATTCATTTTTATATAATTTATTATTTTCTTAACCAAATTAGTGTATCTAAAATATTAATAAATAAAAAATTCATCACACCAAGACATGTGAGATATATGGAAAAACTATAACGATTTGTTCTCAATCATGTAAATATTGTTTGTTTTAGATTCAAATGGGTCTTCACGACTATAAAATAGAATATCATAATCACCTTCCTCCCATACAAAATCAATGTTCTTGTTATGTTTCATGGGATTGCAGAATCAAACAGACAAACACCCTTCATATGGTTAAACAAATCACCACACCGAGGTTGGGGATTGACTCTAATATCACTTGTAATGATCCACTCCCAATAGTATAAAACACATCTACAAAGTAGAGAAACTCATAATTATATAATATTAGGAATTTTTTCTCCTATTTGATATGGGATATCATAATCACCTCCCCTTTATACAAACACGATGTCTTTATTATGTCTTATGGGATTGCGAAACCAAATAAACAAAGACCCTCATAGGGTCAAACAAACTCTCACATCGAAGTCAGAAATCAACTTTGATACAATTTATAACAATTCACTCTCAATCGTATAAATATTATTTACTCTAAGTTCAAAGAGGTTCTCATGGCTTTAAAACGCATCTACAAAGTTAAGTTAAAAGCAACATATACATATATGACGCTAGGAACTTTCTTCCCTATCTATTATAGGATATCACAAAAAAAAAAAACCACCTAGATAATCTCACAAAAGCGTTGTAGAGCTAAAATCATAAACCTAATTACCACAAAGCAAATCCATTAAATATAAAAAAACAAGTATACAATTTTACTTGGACTAGACTATACCTTCTCCCTGAGATTTATACTAAAACCTACACTTACTTTTTTGCATGCTACATAGTATCTCATACTCCTTAGTGGATACCTCAACTTCATGAGATGATATAATCAACTACCATGAACTTTACCTTGAATTGGAGTTATATTCTTAAGAATTTTGGGAATGCTTAGTTCTCATGTTAGAGCACATCAAGAAATTTCAACACATAAAGACATTTAGAAAATAAAAACCTTAGTATAGAATAGGTATGAGCACTATATATATATATATATATATATATATATATATATATATATATATATATATATATATATATATTATTTTGTCATCATTTAAAAAAAAAAAATTTGTCTCAAGTGCTTGAGCACTCAAAAGACACTTGAACCTCTTAAAGGGCCCTTGAGCACCCTAAGTACTTGATATTGGACTTAAAAAAAGGAGCATAGTACTAAGTCTTAGAGATAGAGGAAACATATGTAAGTTTTTAATTATTGCTTTATAGGATGCTTTAGGACATGCTTGGACTTGGATGTTACTAGATCCTCTTTTAAGTTGATAAAGAGTATCTCAAAGATTAAACGTCTTCCACTTGATAACTCTCCCATTGGATCTTGTCAAAAGAGAAGTTTAGGCTTCTTTTTCACCTTGAGAAGATGGTGGCTAGGGTCCTCTACAAAGAATGGGCTTAAGTGACTAAGGTTCATAACATAAGCTTAAGTCATCTAATTCAGCTCATTGGTTAATTGACTCATTAGATGTGCTCCAATTGATTAAATGGTCCAAATAGAAACTAAATGCCACCAATTATAAGTACTTGTATTTACGTATATGTATTCTTATGCTTATGCACAAATATAATTAATTAAATAACTTCCTCAAATCATATGCCGCTAGAAAATGATAGCTCAAATGGAGACTATTGGAACTATAGGAAAATACTAGATCCCTTAAAATTAAATTCTAAAATTAACTCGATATCTACTAAAGATAGTCAACTACACTTCAATATCTTTGTGAAACTCTTTTTGTGTGAAGTTGTTTTTTCCTCTTCGTTAAAGGAAATCAACTTTATTTATAAGTGAAGTTAAAGACTTAAATTTTAAATTTCCTAATAAGATTTGATTGTTTAATTCAAAAAAATTAGTTTCTTAATTTGAGTAATTTTTCTCATTCCAAGAAATTTATCAACAAAAAATTTATTATTTTTTATTCTCTTTTTTACTTTGATTGCGAGATTTGTTTCTTTCCTTTTTTTCTTTTCTTTTTTTTAGAAAATTTACCAATGAGAGAATATTACTTCTAATTCTCTTTTAACCTCAATTGTTTACTTTTATTTTATTTTGAAGACTTGATTTTGTGGCATTCTAAATGTTGCCACTTGTTATATTTTAAGTTGCATGTCATGTATTTGATGTGTTAGACCCATCACTCATGAAACTCAAATTTTGTTGAACTATAAAGTCACAATTTTAAAGACCAATTTAATAGTAATTTAATCTACTAAATTTTTTATATGTTTACATATTGATGTAATAAAGATTTTTTTATATGAAATTGTTTTTTAATAGTCCACAAATTCTCTCTTCGCTAGAATATATCTTCTTGAAGTAGTCTCTTTCTCATATTTTATTACAATAAATTGAATATAGTCACTCAAATTACTTTTATAAGTATATAACATTATCTTGGAATAATAGATTTGCTAAAGACTGCTTTAATAGATGCTTGTCATAAATTATTAGATCTAATTTGTTTTGTTTTTTTTTTTCTTTTGTCATTGGACTAAAACACCTAAAATATTGTTTTTATTTGTATGCAAACTACCATCTCTAACTTAACATTAAAATAAACACACCTCAAGTTAAGAAATATTCAAATTCTAAATCAATCCAATTTGACCTTTAATCATAAGTGCTCAATCTGACCTTATTTTTTCAAACTCAATTCGAGCTTAGGTTAAATTAGGATAGTCAAATTAGACATGGGTTGATTGAGTTTTGTGAATCAAACTTAAGTTAGATTAGACCTAAGTAGTCTACAATAACTTTTTTAATTATATATTTTTTATATTTATATTAAAATTTAGATAATAAATAAAAAAATATTTCAATTTGATAATAATAATAATAATAATTTATAACACATAATATAATTTTATATTTTTCCTTTCAAATTATTTTAAAATATATAAAAAAATGTTATTATATTAAATAACATATATTATAAATATTAAAAAAATTAGTCAACACGGATTCCTTAATCCTTGGTCCAAATTTAATTTTAATTTAGTTTGAATTAAAAAAAAAACCTTAATTATATCAAATCTAAGTATAAAAAACAATTGTATAAAAGTTCGGTATGTTTCGGGCTACCAACTTAATTTGTACTCTATGCCTTCGTTGGATTAATAAGGCACATTCTCACCCATGCTTATCAAATTTTTTCATGCAAGTAAAATAACAAAAGAGATTATGGAAACGATAACTCAAAAGGATCAAGTCAAAATCACACCACAAACATCATCCAACTTAATGGAAAAAGATAAAATTTACAATTTTATTTTGTTGTTATTTGAAAAATATTCCTTTCAATTAAATTGTACATCTATATTGTATCCTTATTCACCATAAAAAATTTGAAACATGAAACATGGTTTTGGGTATGAACATTGAGTCGACTAAATTGAAGATAAACTAATCAACTCAACCAAGTTTTGAATGATCACAAACAATGAACCACAATATTAATTGTAACATTCTAACATGGTATTTACAATCTTATCTTCACTTTTTCTTTCATGACTTAAATATTTACAGAGATATTTCCAACGATTTTCGTTATTTTATAAGGAAGTCTAATATTACAATGATATATTAATTTATAAAATATTCTCTATAATATTCTTTACAAAGAAGAATCTATACTAATTAAAAATTTGAGACACTTTCCAACAATCTCTATCTTAGGTCAAATTCCATTAAGTCAATTTTCCATCTCTCTATCTACGATTAACTCTTTTTGTATTATAGACGAGAAAACAATCAACTTCATATTTGATTAAAATTCCTTTTGTTTTTATCTTGTATACTTTATAATATTTTGTTCTTCTAAAAATCTTTTACCTGAAATTCTATATAATATTGCTTACAAAAAGAAATTTATACTAGTTAGAAATTTTGACCACCTTCCAACACATATTCATCTCAAAATTATATTTGAATTTATCTAATATTTTTTTAAAATAAAAGTAAATGATAAAAATATCCACATGCCGTATATGAGGACAAAAATTTGGGCTGTGGGCTGAGTCCATCCTTAAATTTTGCCTGTATCCAAGCCCAAAGGAAAACGATGATCACCCTCCAACATGTTCATGGTAACTTTTCTTATTCTATTATTGTTATTTATTTCTTTTTATTTAGATTCTATTTTCAGCTTTATTAGTTCCATAATACCATTCGATTTGGCTTTTATTTTACATTTTTTCTAAGCCCCTGTTTGGTAGCGTTATCGAAAAAGTTTTTGACAACCAAAAAATAAAAAAATATTTTTTATTCTCAATTTTTTTTTAAAAAATATCCTTTTAATTGTTTTTAATTATTTCTACTTCTTTTTTTCTAAAGGTATTTTAAAAAATAATTATATAAATATTAATAATAATTAAAAATAAATAAATAAATTTAAAACACTTGAATACTATTGATCCTACAAAACATACCGTTTTCAAAAGTTGTTTTTTAAAATAATTACCAAGCTTGAGGGTCTGTTTAGGTTCGGGTTTGATTTTCATTTTAGTACTGATTTTGCTTTTTATTTTTATTTTTATTTTCTCGAGTTTTGTAACATAATTCAAACTTCGTCCAAGTTTTCATGAAAAAAACCTTTTAATTCATTATCATCACAAAAGTTATGTGAGCATTTTATAAGGGACAACATTTTCACCTTTTAAATGCATTAAAGTGAGATGAGATCATGAGAGTGGGTAGTTTGAATACACTCAAACATGTGAAAACTATAAAAGAGGGTCATTGTTGGATCTGATTATCTGACCACCCAATGAAAACCCTTCAACTCGATGACTTCAAGACCACGTTTATGGTGTAGGATCATCGTCCACACTCGACCTCTGTGGTATGGGCAGCATTCAAATTTTTCTCTGTTGCACCTCACGTGACTCGCCACTCGGATTTCCTGTGATATGGACTCCTGTTGAACCACCCCTTCCAAAAGGCTACACATGAGTAAGACAACATAAAAGGATACAATTTTTTTTTCCCTAGGTTGACACAATGTCATATCGTATCCCGGAGTTCTATTACTTCCCGGGATCGGGGTTGAGAATTAGCTCTGTTATTTTATTAAAATTTTAGAATCGAAAATTAGTTCTGTTACCATTATTATAATTTATTTCTTTTTAAAATTTCTTATAATACCATTATTATTATCTCATTTACTAAATCTCATTAAGATTTTGTATTTATACGAGAAAATTTTGATATTATTCATAAATGAATATGATACAATTACTAACATTCTATATATGTATGAACTCATTTTAATTGTATAGATGCATTTTAAAGTTATAAGAGTTTATTAGACTTAAATCGGACAGAATCTATATAAAATGATTTGAATTTATAATTTCTAGATTTGGTATGTATTAAAGCCTATATATATTTTTTAAAATTCATACTTTGAAGTTTTCAAATAGTGATAATTATTTTTCTAATTTAACATTACTTTATTCTTTTTAATAAAATATTTCAAATACTCATAAAATTTTCATGTTGCATTTTCTCTTGGGTTTCTTCCCAGGTTACGCGCGCATGACGCGTGAATGCAGCGGCCGTGGGAACAAATGCCTTCTGCAACGAGCGATTTCAACATGAAACGCGTGTCAGACAGATGTAATGGCACGTCAGTAATTTTTGACTCAGCACAAAAACAATTTGCGCCCCCCCAAAAAAAAAGACATCCAAATTCCAGAACGATTTTTAGGAAAGGAAAAAGTTGGGAGGAAATTCTAGAAGAAAGGGAACAACAGAGGATCTTTAAACCACCCCAAATTGGTAGCTCCCCCTTGCCTATTTATTCTCCACTTGCGGTTATACGCAGCATATATGATATGAATGCGGAAACGCTAGGATTCTCCCCCCACTCCTCCATCCTTAAGATCTGTCCTCTTCCTATCTTCCACCACCACCTTGCTGTCTCTTTCTCCTCCTTCGCTACCCATTCATGATGCATTGAGGAGGCAAAAGAAGAGCAGGGAGACTCAGGAGATTGGGTTTGGGTTTGGGTTTGGGTTTGGGTTCGGCTGAGAATAATAAATGGGAGAGGATGGAGAAGCTCAGGCCAAGGCGCCGGCGAGGGGGAGGAAGGCAGATGAAGAGAAGGTTCCCTTTTACAAGCTCTTCTCCTTTGCGGACAAACTAGACGTGGGGTTGATGGTTGTAGGGACAGTGTGCGCCATGGCCAATGGCATGACGCAGCCCCTCATGACACTTATATTCGGTCAACTTATCAACACCTTCGGCGACTCTGATCCTTCACATGTCGTCCATGAAGTCTCCAGGGTTTGTTCTTTGTTTTGATTCTCATTATTTCATTCCCGACACATTAGTTGTTAGTTTTTGATCGATTATATGACTTGCATGTATAAAAACTTGTGAGTGGTAGTGCATGATAAATCTTGTTTTTAAATCTTGATCAGAAGAAGAGAAGAGAAAACATCTCAAGGGTTGACGTATAATAGATCGATATTGATCTTGGATTGCGATGGAACTGATTGAGAAACGAGTTAATGCGTAATAACATATGAGTTGGCTGGCTGGTTCCTGAGAAAATGGATGAAAACAAAAGATGTAGCCATCTGGGTTGGAATTGTTTCAAGATTCTGAATTTTCTTTTCTTTTCTTTTCTTTTCTTTTGTTTCACTTTCTGGGCAACCAAACGGAGCCATTAATGCGGCTTTGCTTTACGTTACAGCAACACGGCAGGACAGTGGGAGGGGGTTCAAACCCAATTGCAAATCTGATAATTTTGTTTCCTATAAATGTTGAATTTAGTGTCCTTCCTAGGAATGGAGGAAAACTTTCCCTTTTCTCTTTAAGCGTGAAGAAAAAACTTGCCTTTTTCTCCTTTATCAGAAAATCAGGGTACAACACTTTGGTAAATTTTCCCCCTTCCAACTTTCCAACTTATCTAAATAAAGCCTTTCATCCGAAGACCATTCTGGGTACAAGAATTAGTCAAACTTTTTTCCACTTACACAAATAGAAAAGGAAACCAACTTACCTAAATAGAAAATTAGACCATCTGGTATTCTCTTTCCCAAGTAGCTTCAGGTGAATTAGGAATTGAAGCTGAAGTATAGCTTATCCAAAACAGGGGTATTCTAGCTGTTTCCAATGTTCATAACAGAACATGCTGTTGTACTTGCAGAAAATTAATTTGACAAGTCCAATATGGGCGAACTTTATCATTTTCCCATATCTGAAAATGAAAAAGTAATCAATATGTGGACTGAGTATTGTTCTAAAGCAGATGAAGCATGAACTCATGGAATCAAATCCAGCTTTGCATGCATATACAATGATATTATCGTGTACCTCACCCGTATGTATGTACCGTGTGTTTTCAGGTATCCTTAAAGTTTGTATACTTGGCTATTGGTTCGGGCATCGCTTCTCTCCTACGTATGTTCAAATGACTCCTTTATCCCCCCCAACTTTTGCATGATTGCACATTCTTTCTTGGATATTCCTAGGCTAATGTTAGCATGTGGCCATGGTGGAATGCAAGCTTGATTTCATCTTAGCTTGCAATTGGGCTTAAAATCATGGCAGAATCCCTAAAAGCTAGACTCCTACTGGTCCATTGGCCTAGCTGGGCTTTGTGAAACCCAGCTTTGAGCTGCTCATATCCAACATTTATGTAAGAGGTCTTATGTGAATGCAGAGGTTCTGTTTCGTGGTTTTGAATTTAAGTCTGAAATTGTCTGACCCAACTAAGTAATCTTGAAGTTTTGGAAAGAAAACCTCAAATAAGTTACCTGTCATTGTCACAGAGGTGTCGAGCTGGATGGTAACAGGGGAAAGACAGGCAACGCGGATTCGAGGATTGTACTTGAAAACAATATTGAGACAGGACATAGCATTCTTTGACACTGAAACCACAACTGGAGAGGTCATTGGAAGGATGTCTGGAGACACGATTCTTATTCAAGATGCCATGGGTGAAAAGGTGCACTCTCCACTTCGATATATGCTATGATTCTGTTCTGGAGTGGGTCTTTTTTATTTATTATGTTGTCTATCTTCCATGTTCTTCTGGATGGAATGCATACATGTATATGTATTTGAATATGTTGAACCACATGGACATGCCTAATGAATTGCTTTGGGCAGGTGGGGAAGTTCATACAACTAATGTCAACTTTTTTGGGCGGCTTCATAATTGCCTTTGCAAGAGGATGGCTTCTCTCCCTTGTTTTGCTTCCAAGCATTCCCCTTCTGGTGATTTCGGGTGGGACCATGGCGATTATCATGTCAAGAATGTCAAGCCGTGGGCAACTAGCTTATGCAGAAGCTGGAAATGTAGTAGAACAAACAGTTGGAGCAATTAGAACAGTAAGGCACTGAGTTCATACAAGCTTAAACAAATACATATTCTTCAAATTACTAACTCAATTCTCTATGGATCTGCAAGGTTGCATCATTCACTGGGGAAAAGAAAGCGATAAAAAACTATGATAATAAGCTGCATATTGCGTATGCTTCCACTGTTCAACAAGGGCTGGCCTCAGGCATAGGGCTTGGTACAGTTCTGCTAATTATCTTCGGTACATACGGTCTTGCCATGTGGTATGGATCCAAGCTGGTTATAGAGAGAGGATATGATGGTGGACGAGTCATCAATTGTATAATGGCCATCATGTCTGGAGGAATGTAAGTAGAGCGTCACATTGATTTTAGGAATGACTATTTTGTGACTGAAACATAAGTTTACCCTCTTTGTTGCTTTGTTGATCAATAGTTGTGGCAATATCATCACTAAATTTAAACATCCAAATTTAATATCCTCCTGATTAATGTATTGATACGTGACCTCCTCTCTTACCTTTGTTTGCAAATGTTCTTGGACTAGGTCGTTGGGCCAAACATCCCCATGCTTGAATGCATTTGCAGCAGGACAAGCTGCAGCATATAAGATGTTTGAGACTATCAAACGAAAACCACAAATTGATGCCTATGACACTAGTGGGACTGTGTTAGAAGATATTAGGGGTGAAATTGAACTCAAAGACGTGTATTTCAACTACCCAGCAAGGCCAGACGTCCAGATTTTTTCCGGTTTTTCATTGCATGTTCCAAGTGGGAAAACTGCTGCTTTAGTTGGGCAAAGTGGAAGTGGGAAGTCAACGGTTATCAGTCTATTGGAGAGATTTTATGATCCCCATTCTGGTGAAGTACTCATTGATGGTGTTGATTTAAAGCAGTTGCAACTCAAGTGGATAAGGGAGAAGATTGGGCTAGTCAGTCAGGAACCTATCTTGTTTGCTACCACTATTAAGGAAAACATATCATATGGGAAAGAAGATGCTAGCGATGAGGAGATCAGGACAGCAATTGTGCTTGCTAATGCTGCAAAATTCATTGACAAACTGCCCAAGGTAAGCCTATTTTCTTTCTTTCTCCTTTTATTATGGTGAAATTCCTTCATATTCAGCATGCTAGAAAAAGTTACAAATCTTCTGTTTGTTAAATAGAGAAACAATTCTTCTTTCCTTATAAAGGCCTGCAATATTTGGAATGGTTGTGGTGTGTATACAGGGGCTTGACACAATGGTGGGTGAACATGGAACTCAGCTATCTGGGGGACAGAAGCAAAGAATTGCAATTGCAAGAGCCATTTTGAAGAACCCACGAATCCTTCTTCTTGATGAAGCAACAAGTGCACTGGATGCTGAGTCTGAACGCATCGTCCAAGATGCACTAGTAAATGTGATGGTAAATCGAACTACTGTAGTTGTTGCACATCGTTTGACAACTATCAGGAATGCAGATATCATAGCAGTGGTTTATCAGGGGAAAATCGTTGAGCAAGGTAACATTAAACCTGGAATTTCATCTTAGAACTTCGGACTCACGCACCAAACTAAAATTTTCAAAAATTGAATCCTAGGAACTCATGGGGCGCTGATCAAGGACCCTGATGGAGCTTACACTCAGCTAGTTCACCTGCAAGAAGGAAACAGTCAAGCTGAGGATCCTCATATGGAGGACACTGATAAATTAGATAAGAGTCCTGATAATATGGACAATAGTATCGCCCGTTCTGGAAGCCATAGATTGTCTTCCTGGAGATCCATGAGCAGAGGTTCATCAAGCGGCAGGTCCTCTGTCTCACTTAGCTTTAGTGTTCCCTTCCCAATTGGTATTCCTGCGACTGAAATGGCTGGGCAGGATATTGAAAGACGCGACGGAGAAGATGAGAAGAGACGCAAAGTGTCATTGAGACGGCTGGCCTACCTGAACAAGCCTGAAGGGCCAGTTTTGCTACTTGGATCCATAGCTGCAGGAATACATGGTGTAATCTTCCCAATTTTTGGACTGTTACTCTCAACAGCCATTAAGATTTTCTTTGAACCTCCTAATGAGCTAAAGAAAGATTCCAGGTTTTGGGCGCTTATGTTTGTGGGTCTGGGTGTCCTGACTCTGATGGTTGTTCCAGTACAGAACTACTTCTTTGGTGTTGCAGGTGGTAAATTGATACAACGAATTCGTTCCTTGTCCTTTGAGAAGGTTGTGCACCAAGAAATCAGTTGGTTTGATGACCCAGCAAATTCAAGGTGGGTCTATCAAAAATTAATGGTCAAGTGCTTAATCTTGTTGATTGTCTAACTGGGAAATTTTTGCTTATTTCAGTGGAGCAGTTGGTGCAAGGCTATCTACCGATGCTTCGAGTGTTCGCAGTCTGGTGGGTGATGCATTGGCCCTAGTAGTCCAGAACCTTACAACAGTCATAGCAGGCCTTGTCATATCATTCACAGCTAACTGGATATTGGCCCTAATAATTCTAGCCGTGTTGCCCTTGGTCTTCTTGCAAGGATATTTTCAGATGAAATTCGTGAAAGGGTTCAGCGCCGATGCCAAGGTTGGTAACACCCCTCACTTCCCGGGTATTTCATCATTTGAAATGATTTCTTAGATTCACTAAGGCCCTTCAAAACTTCATGTTAGGTGATGTATGAAGAAGCAAGTCAAGTTGCAAATGATGCAGTTGGCAGCATCAGAACTGTTGCATCATTTTGTGCGGAAAAGAAGGTGATGGATATGTATCAACAAAAGTGTGACGCCCCTATGAAGCAAGGAGTTCGACTAGGACTTGTTAGTGGTGCTGGTTTTGGCTTTTCTTTCTTTGCACTCTACTGCACAAATGCCTTCTGCTTCTATATTGGAGCTATTCTTGTGCAACATGGGAAAGCAACTTTTGGAGAAGTTTTCAAGGTAAAATTCTCGTTTGTTATCCTTTCTTTTTCTCACTCCATTTAGGAATGGCTATACTTGTAGCTCTAACTGGCAGTTTTCTGTAGGTTTTCTTTGCTTTGACGATTTCTGCCATTGGAATTTCCCAAACTAGTGCCATGGCTCCAGACACCAACAAAGCTAAAGATTCAACTGCTACAATATTTCAACTTCTTGACAGCAAGCCCATGATTGATTCGAGCAGCAATGAGGGCACAACCCTTGCTAATGTAAAGGGCGACATTGAGTTCCAGCATGTCAGCTTCAAATATTCAACAAGGCCAGATGTTCAAATTTTCAGAGACTTGTCCTTGAGCATCCCATCTGGAAAGGTATCACCATTCTTATTTTGGATATTTTCTTAGATATTTTACCAATTCACATGCTCAATATAGGACCTAAATCTGATCAATATATGTCCTTTCAGTATTTCATTTGCTCAACTTCATGATCTGTTGTTTGCAGACTGTTGCCCTAGTTGGAGAGAGTGGTAGTGGGAAGTCGACAGTAATCAGCCTAATAGAGAGGTTCTACAACCCTGAATCGGGTCGTATACTACTGGATGGAATGGAAATCCAGAAGTTGAAGCTTAGCTGGCTGAGGCAACAAATGGGGTTGGTAGGGCAAGAGCCTGTACTCTTCAATGAAACGATACGTGCCAACATAGCATATGGCAAAGAGGGAGCCACGGAAGATGAGATCATCGCAGCCACAAAAGCAGCAAATGCTCACAACTTCATACATTCATTGCCCCAAGGCTACGAGACCTCAGTTGGGGAACGAGGGGTGCAGCTGTCAGGTGGGCAGAAGCAGCGAATAGCCATTGCAAGGGCGATATTGAAGGACCCCAAGATCCTTCTCCTTGATGAGGCAACTAGTGCTCTAGACGCAGAGTCAGAACGTGTGGTACAGGAAGCATTAGATAGAGTGATGGTGGAGAGAACAACTGTAGTGGTAGCTCACCGCCTGACCACCATTAAAGGAGCAGATATAATTGCAGTGGTGAAGAACGGTGTGATCGCTGAAAAGGGTAGCCATGAGGAGCTGATGAGCATCACTGATGGGCCTTATGCATCTCTTGTAGCACTTCATACGACTTCCTCAACTTAAAATGACTGCATCACTATGACCCATCTGTAAGGACTGCTTGAATGGATCAGTTTCTTCATCTGCTAAAAGTTAGATTTTAGCAATGATGATGAAGTCTGTCTCCCTGCCCAGAACACTAGGACCCATAGACACCACGATGAGGCCATCTTTTCTCATTAAATCAAAAAGTTGTATACTCCCTTCCAAGTTTTCAAGTTTTCCGGTATACCAACAATGTGATCTGCAATTCTTTCAACCCGAGTTCTTCGCTTCAAATAATTTAATTGATTGATTTGCTTTTTCATACAGAAAAAGGGTTAATCATCAAACTTTCTTCTTTAGGTTACACTTGGAAAATTTTGAATAGCATGGAAAAGAGAACGGAGGAAAAAAAAATAAAATAAAAATAGAAATGTAGCTTATAATAAAAAATTGTTTTCTTTTTTAATAATAGAAAATATAGTGTTTTTAGAAAATATCTTTTAATTATTTTATATTATTTTATAAGAATTGTTTTAATAAATATAGAACTATTTTAATAAATAATTATATAAACATATAAAATGATTAAAATAAAATACTAGGTACAAAAATTATATTTAAAATATATTTAAAATATTTTAAGTTTTCAAATAGGTTTTTGTTTTACAAAAATTAGAGAAAAATTTTTAAAAATTACTTTTCAAAATTGTTTTCGTTTCGTCTTACCCTATTTAACCAAAAACCTAATGAAAAATTTCTTTACATGAATTAATGTCGTATGACCAAATTTAATGGAGTTATAACACCTAGTCAAGTTTAGAAAGCTCAGGAGGACCAGTGATTTTTATACACACAAAATTTCCTCAAAAGCTTACAAATATTAATGCACCACGTGTCTTACCATTTACTCCTCCTTTGCTTTGTCCATCGTCATCTCTACTACCCGTCCTCACTGATTTTACTTATGGACGATAGGGGTGCAACCCCAGTACAGCGGTATTTTTTTTTTTTTTTGGAATATTGTATGAATGGATCAATTGATTTTTCTTGCAGCATATTAACACTTAATTTTCAGTAGTACATGTGAAGGTATTGTAGGGGGAGAGAAGAAGAGAGATCTAGGTACGTAAAGTTGTTGAAGAGGATGAAAGAGGAAGACGAAAGTGGTTCAGGGAGGAAGGGAGATGATGAGAAGGTGCCATTTTATAAGCTATTCTCATTTTCAGACGAAGTGGACATAGTTTTGATGTGTGTTGGCACAGTGTGTGCCATTGTGACTGGGATGATTGAGCCCCTCACCACCATCATTTTTAGCCGTCTTCTCAATACCTTTGGTCGCACCGATCCTTCCAAAATGATCAGTGAAGTCGCCAAGGTACTTTTTCACTTCCTTTTCAAATCTTCTACCGGCTTTACACTAGTACTTTGTCTCCCAATAGGTATCTATTGATGCCTCGCGTCCCAGGGATCCACGTAGCTACCAAATGAACGCGCGCCTTCAACCAAGATTGAGTTCTGTCTCAGTTGACCCTGCAAAAGATGTCCGGACAGGATGTCCGGACACACCCTCCGATGGTTTTGTTAGCCATGACTCCAGAGATTAAGCTGTCGGCCTTTTTTTAGAGATAGCAAGCTTACCCTTTTCTTTGTGTAAAAGTCCTTTTATATAGTGTCAGAAGCTCTACCTCCCTCTTTAATGGTGGGAAGACTTTTTGGCTTGTCATGATGCCCTCAAGGTGGTGGCAGGGCCATCATCACCCTGCAGGCGGCTGTCAGAGATCATGGGAGGCGACTTGCCATCGCTCCTTTCCTTTCGCCCTGCAGGTGGTTGATCGTGGGCGGTGGCAGGCTGTCGGGGATGACTCAGCAAGGCTTGCTCGCTATAGTCAATGATCCGGACAATATATTCGGGTAGGATATATTGCTATCCGGGCATGATGCTTGCGAGTGCCGTGTGCTCCTTCCTGGGGGACCCGGATAGGGGTGTGCGCCACATGTCCTCTTGGGGGGGGGGGGGGGGGGTACGACCAGGGTCGATCCGGATAGAGGTGCACGCCACGTGTCATCAGAGGAGGGGTCCCTACAATGCCCCCCTTTTAACCTGTCGATTTTGCCCGGGCACAATGAGCGAGTTAAAAATGATTGTTTTTGAAACTCAAGTTTACTTTTTGCACTCATTGGGCCATGTGGTGCGCGGAGGTGAAAAGGAAGAAGGGCATTTATGACGGGCCGCCGTCCTTGGGAATTCCCAAGCAGCGTGTCTTTTCAATAACGACACGGCTGGGCGTTTGGAATACCGAGGGGTTGTCTCTCTTTAAATAGCAGACCGAGCCCCCTACGCCTGCATTTTTTCCTTCTGCATTTCTACTGGTAGTGCTCTCTCTTCGGCTCTCTGCGTATCTTCGTCTGCAAGTGAAACTCTAGGGTTTCTGCTAGCGACATTGGTGTCGTGAGGGTGACTGCATCGCGGACTTCATCTTTGCTTTGCTAGTTTACGCTAGGTACGTTCTCTATTCCTGTCTTCTCCTCGTTGTGTTTGTTTTGTGGTTGTTTCTGGCTTGTTGGGCAAGCTATTTGTGACTGGGGGTTAGTATGGGTGTTTAGGGCTTTTTCAGGGGGTTTTGGTTTCGTTTTGGGTGCGTTAGGGTTCCTGTTGCCCCCCTGCGCCTTTTGCGGGTTACCGATCCTGCTTTGGGGTAGTGCCAAGGGTTAGGATGGAGATGCTGGTTATGTTAGGCTTTCTGGGCGTTTTTGTTGTTAGGGTTGTGGGGTCGGGTCCTTGTTTTTTACTATTGGCATCTTGCCATGCAGGTTCCGTTTCGGCCTCCCTCTTGAAAATGCCTGCGAAAAAGGACGTCGCTTCGTCTAGCGTGGCCGGGCAGACCGGTAAAGATGCGTCCGGGGTGGTCTATGCGGAAAAATCTGTCGACAAGCTAAACGTGAGGCAGTTCTGTGAAAGTTTCTCCATTCCGAATGGCGTGTCCGTTCAGCTTGTGGACGAAGAGGCTGTATCCATTGAGAAATCCGCAGACAACGCTATCTACTTCACCAAGAAGCAATTCAATGCTGGGCTTCGATTCCCTCTCCCATCCTTGTTCAAAGAGTTTCTTCACTTCACCCAGATCCCCCCGGCCTACATCCACCATAACATAGTCCGGGTGTTGATGGGTTGCAGCATACTGAGCATGTTGTTTAACCTAGACCTTTAGCTGCTGGAGGTCCTTTTCGTCTATTCCATCAAGAAGGGGAAGACTGACCTCTTCAGCTTGGCCGCCTCTATGCCTTCCTCCAACTGGTGACCCATCTTCCGGATTCAACAAAGGGGGAGCCAAGGGGCATGTATTAGTCAGGGGTGTCTGAGTGAAGTGAAGAAACTCTTTGAACAAGGATGAGAGAGGGAACCGGAGTCAATGTTAATGCCTCGCGTCCCAGGGATCCATGTAGCTGCCAAGTAGACGCGCGCCTTCAACCAAAATTGAGTTCTGTCTCAGTTGACCCTACAAAAAATGTCCGGACACACCCTTCGATGGTTTTGTTAGCCATGGCTCCAGAGATTAAGCTGTCGGCCTTTTTTTAGAGATATCAAGCTTACCCTCTTCCTTGTGTGAAGGTCCTTTTATATAGTGTCAGAAGTTCTGCCTCCCTCTTTAATGGTGGGAAGACTTTTTGGCTTGTCATGATACCCTCAAGGTGGTGGCAGGGTCATCATCACCCTGCAGGCGGCTGTCAGAGATCGTGGGAGGCGACTTGTCATCGCTCCTGTCCTTTTGCCCTGCAGGTGGCGGAACGTGGGCGATGGCAGGCTGTCGGGGATGACTCAGCAAGACTTGCTCGCTATAGTCAATGATCCGGACAATATATCCGGGTAGAATATATTGTCGTCCGGGCATGATGCTTGCGAGTGCTGTGTGCTCCTTCCTGGGGGACCCGGATAGGGGTGTGCGCCACGTGTCCTCTTGGGGGGTACGACCAGGGTCGATCTGGATAGAGGTGCATGCCACGTGTCATCAAAGGAAGGGTCCCTACAATATCGATTCGACAAAAGATAGATTTGGATAATGCATGATGATATGATAAAATCTAAGTTGTTAAATGATAATATTGATATAATCATTTTGACAATTCCGGCTCAAAATAAACGTGTCAGACTAGAGGTATCACATCGACCGCATATGGAGTTTTGACCCAAAATAGTACACTTTAAAAAAAAATTCAAAAAATAAACTTGTTTCCAAAGTAATGTTCAATCTAATATGTTTGTGTAACATAAAGTGTCATGTCATAAAACCATAATTGATAACTACGGTTTTATTTTTCTAAAATGGTTAAAAACTGTAATCACGAACCACGGTTTTAACTTTAAGTTTAAAACCGTAGTTGGTGACTACGATTTTGACTTCTTTTTAAAATGGTCAAAGCCATAGTTACCAACTGCGGTTTTAACTTTATATATATATATATATATATATATATTTAAATATAACTTTAATTTTTTAAATAAAAATATTATATTATTTTGATTTTATTTCATTATTTAAAAAATAATAATATATGAAATTAAATAATTGATATTTTTAATTTGATATAAAATATAATTAGTTAATTAAAATTAAATATAATAAATTATATTTATTTAAAATAAATAAATTATAAATGCCTATTTAGAAAAAAAAAATATAAATTATTATATTAATTAATAATTTTTTATATATTATATGTAAGTGGTATATAATATCATATATATATATAAGTTTAATTTAAGTTTAAAATTTATCACATTTTTATTTAAATATATAAATAAATTATTATCATATCGATATGATATTATGAACTTAAATTAAAATATGATAAATTTTAAACTTAAATTGAACTTATATACATGGGATATTATATACCACTTACATATGACATATAAAAAATTATTAATTAATATAATAATTTATATTATTTGTTTTGTAATAGGCTTTCATATTTTATTATATTTAAATATAATTAACTAAATATATTTATATTACATATAGTGCCAATTATTTTAATAAAATTTAAAATATATATATTTTTATATCAAATTAAAAATATCAATTATTTAATTTCTTATATTATTAATTTTTAAATAATGAAATAAAATCAAAATAATATGATATTTTTATTTAAAAAATTAAAGTTATATATAAAGTTAAAGCCGCAGTTAGTGATTACGACTTTGATCATTTTTAAAAGAAGTTAAAACCGTAGTCACCAATTATCACTTTAAACTTAAAGTTAAAATTGTGGTTGATGACTACAGTTTCTAACCATTTTAGAAAAATAAAACCGTAGTCACCAACTACGATTTTATGACATGACAATTTATATGGTATAGACACGTTAAATTGGGCGGTACAATGCTTTTATTTGACAATTGCGTCCGGACTTTTTTTATTTTTTTTATTCAAGTACTTGTCTCGGTTATTGTCTCATTTTAGATGGCGAGAAAGATTATTGAAAAGAGGGAAAAGAAATTCATTGTATAATTTGACATAAAAAATTACGATAGGTTGGAATTTATTTAACTAAACCTTCATCCAATTTCATGTATGTGTTACCATGTGATTTCAGATATCCTTGATTTTCGTATACATCGCTATTGGGACGGGGATCGCTGCATTTCTACGTAAGTCTTCTTGTTTTCTCTCTGGTTGTTGTCCGTGTGTTCTTGCATGGTTCATGACACTGTTATATATTCATCTGTAACAGAGGCGTCAAGCTGGATGATAACAGGAGAAAGACAGGCAACGCGCATCCGAGGCTTGTACTTGAAAACTATATTGAGACAGGATATTGCATTCTTTGACACTGAAACCACAAGAGGAGAGGTCATTGGAAAGATGTCTGGGGACACCATTCTTATTCAAGACGCCATGGGCGAAAAGGTACAAGCCTCACTTCTTTGCTCATTTGTCTGTCTCCTCTACTTCTGGTCATGGATTTAGCTGTATCTAAATACTTGTGCAACATTTAGACGACTTAAGACACTTCTCCAAGCGGGAAATCTTTGGTTTTGGCAGGTGGGAAAGTTTATAAAACTGATGTCAACTTTTGTTGGAGGCTTTGCAATTGCTTTTGCAAGAGGATGGCTTCTCTCCCTCGTTTTGCTTTCAAGTATTCCCCTTCTTGTCCTTACTGGTGGGGCCATGGCAATCTACATGGCGAAAATGTCGAGCCGTGGGCAACTTGCTTATGCAGAAGCTGGGAATGTGGTAGAACAAACAGTGGGAGCCATCAGAACGGTAAGGCACTGAGTTCTTGCAGCTTCTAATAAATTTATATTAAACTTTCCAGGAAAAAACAAAAACCGACTTGCTCAATTCTCGATGGATTTACAAGGGTGCATCTTTCGCTGGGGAAAAGAAAGCAGTTGAAAAATACGAAAGTAAGCTGGAAGTGGACTATGCTTCTACTGTTCAACAAGGGCTAGCTTCAGGTGTAGGACTTGGTACAGTTTTAGCAATTATCTTTGGTCTCTATGCACTTGCCATTTGATATGATGGCGGACGAGTCATTAATGTTATAATACCCATTATGACCGGTGGAATGTAAGTAACTAGTACTGCTCTGTTTGTTGATTTGTTCATTTATATACATTTGATCTGATTATCCCAAATTGTATTTCCTCTTGATCAATGTATTGGCATGTCACCTCCTCTCCTTATTTCTGTTCTTGGACTAGGTCATTGGGCCAGACATCTCCATGCTTGAATGCATTTTCAGCAGGACAAGCTGCAGCATATAAGATGTTTGAGACGATCAACCGAAAACCACGAATGGACCCCTATGATACGAGTGGGACTGTGTTGGCAGACATCAGGGGCGAAATTGAACTAAAAAATGTTTACTTCAAATACCAAGCAAGGCCAGACGTACAGATATTTTCGGGTTTCTCATTGTCTGTTCCAAGTGGGAAAACTGCTGCTTTGGTTGGGCAAAGTGGGAGTGGGAAATCAACAGTTATCAGTCTATTGGAGCGATTTTATGATCATGATGCTGGTGAAGTACTTATTGATGGTGTTAATTTAAAGAAGTTTCGGCTTGGATGGATAAGAGAGAAGATAGGGTTAGTCAGTCAAGAACCTATCTTGTTTGGAGCTAGAATAAAGGAGAACATATCATATGGTAAGAAGGAAGCAACCGATGAAGAGATAAGAGAAGCAATCGAGCTTGCTAATGCTGCAAAATTCATTGACAAGCTGCCCTTGGTGAGCCCATTCTTTCTTTTGTGGGATTCCATTATATCCAGGCATTCATCTACTGTTTTGTTAGAATTGTACTAATTCAACTTGACACCTTTCTCTATCACAATACTATTTTCTTCTGATCTTTTGAGTAATTGGACTGTTGTGGTCTGTTAACAGGGGATTGAAACAATGGTGGGTGAGCATGGAACTCAGCTCTCTGGAGGACAGAAGCAAAGAATTGCAATAGCAAGGGCCATTCTGAAGAATCCAAGAATCCTTCTTCTTGATGAAGCAACAAGTGCACTAGATGCGGAGTCTGAACGCATTGTCCAAGATGCACTACAAAAGATCATGACAAATCGAACCACTGTCATCGTTGCCCATCGTTTGCCAACCATCAGGAATGCAGATATCATAGCAGTGGTGTATCGCGGGAAACTAGTCGAGCAAGGTAAAATTAAATTTCGTATTCATCTTACAATTTCCACCTCTTCGACAAACTAAAATATTTTTCAAAAATTGAATCAAAGGAACTCATACGGAGCTGATCAAAGACCCTGATGGGGCTTACTCCCAGCTGGTTCGCCTCCAACAAGGAAACAATGAGGCTGAAGATCAAGCAACGGACAATGAAGAAGAAGCGAGTTTGAATATAGAGTATGGCATGAGCAGGTCCAGCAGATCGCGTACACTGTATCTACAGGGTCTTGTAAGCGGTTCCTCAGCTAGCTGGCGTGCCCTCTCATTTCGCTATGGTCATCCCCTTCCAAATGATGTGCATGACAAAGACTTGTATGGAGAGGACAATGGTGAAAAAATTGATGCAGAAGAAGAGAGGAGAAAAAAGGTTTCAATTACACGGCTGGCCTACCTGAACAGATGTGAAATCCCAGTTTTGCTACTTGGTTCCACTGCTGCAGGAGTACATGGTGTAGTCTTCCCAGCCTTTGGGCTCATACTCTCAACAGCCATAAAAATTTTCTATGAACCTCCTCATGAGCTGAGAAAGGATTCCAGGTTTTGCTCGCTTATGCTTGTGGGTCTGGGTGCTGTGACTCTGATTGTTGCTTCAGTGCAGAATTACTTGTTTGGAGTTGCAGGTGGTAAATTGATACAAAGAATTCGCTCCTTGACCTTCAGAAAAGTTGTGCACCAAGAAATCAGTTGGTTTGATGACCCAGAAAATTCAAGGTAAGTTAACCAAGAAGTTACGATCATAAGTGCTCCAACTTGTTGATTCTGTAACGGAGAAAATTTTCTTATGTCAGTGGTGCAGTTGGTGCGAGGTTATCTACCGACGCTTCTGCAGTTCGCAGTCTGGTGGGTGATGCATTGACCTTAGTAATTCAGAACATTTCAACAGTCGTAGCAGGACTTGCGATCTCATTCACAGCTAACTGGATGTTGGCCTTGGTAATTCTAGCTGTGCTGCCCTTGGTGGGCTTGCAAGGATACCTTCAGATGAAATTCATGGAGGGCTTTAGTGCTGATGCTAAAGTACGTATGACCCTCTGTTCCTGATTTTTGAATTATTTGAAGTCACTTCTTGGATTCACTAAGATCTCCCAGAACTTCATGTTAGATGATGTATGAAGAAGCAAGTCAAGTTGCAAGTGATGCAGTTGGCAGCATCAGAACTGTTGCATCATTTTGTGCAGAAAAGAAGGTGATGGATATGTACCGACAAAAATGCGAAGGCCCCTTGAAGCATGGAGTTGGACAAGGAATTATAAGTGGTGCAGGTTTTGGCTTTTCTTTCATTGCACTTCACTGCACGAACGCCTTCTGTTTCTATATCGGAGCTGTGTTTGTGCAAAACCGGAGAGCAACTTTTGAACAAGTTTTCAAGGTAAATATATACCAGTCCTCCTCCATTTAGGATTTGCTATTGTTCTAGTTTTAACTGGCTGTTGTTTCTAGGTGTTCTTCGCTTTGACAATTTCTGCAGTTGGGATTTCTAGTACCAGTGCCATGGGTCCGGACACCAACAAGGGCAGGGATGCAGCTGCTTCTATATTTGAACTTCTTGACAGCAAGCCCAAGATTGACTCAAGCAGCGATGAGGGCGCAATCCTTGCAACTGTAAGGGGTGACATTGAGCTCCAACATGTCAGCTTTAAGCATGTAACAAGGCCAGGTGTTCAAATTTTCAGAGACTTGTGCTTGACAATTCCCTCTGGAAAGGTACAACAATTTTTGTTTTGGATATTTTGTTGAATGTTTTATTAGTTCAAAGAATCAATTCACAAGATAAGACTGACGTCTTCTTCGGATGATACCAAACAAGGCAAAACAGCTGCCTCACTTCATTTGCTTAATTTTACGATCTGTCTGCAGACTGTTGCTCTGGTGGGAGAGAGTGGAAGTGGCAAGTCGACTGTAATCAGCCTAATAGAGAGGTTCTATAATCCTGATTCGGGTCGAATATTGTTGGATGGAGTGGAACTCCGTAAGTTCAAGCTAAGCTGGCTGAGGCAACAAATGGGGTTAGTGAGCCAAGAGCCTATTCTCTTCAACGAAACAATTCGAGCCAACATAGCATACGGCAAACTGGGAGGTGCTACTGAAGACGAGATCATTGAAGCCACAAAAGCAGCAAATGCCCATAACTTCATATCTGCATTGCCCCATGGATATGAAACCTCGGTTGGGGAAAGAGGGCTGCAGTTGTCAGGGGGGCAGAAGCAGAGGATAGCCATTGCAAGGGCGATACTGAAGGACCCCAAAATCCTTCTTCTTGATGAAGCAACTAGCGCATTGGACGCAGAGTCAGAGCGTGTGGTACAGATGCATTAGATAGAGTGATGGAGAGAACAACTGTAGTTGTAGCCCACCGCCTTACCACCATCAAAGGAGCTGATATAATCGTAGTGGTGAAGAATGGTGTGATTGCTGAAAAGGGTAGACACGAGGTGCTAATGAAAATAAATGATGGGGTTTATGCATCTCTGGTGTCACTTCACATGAATTCCTCGGACTAGAAAACACCTGTCTATATTTGGATATCTCAGTTTCTTCATCTGTTTGATGAGCATGTCACCAGCAGCGCACTGGTATGGATAAAGTTTTCCATAAAAAGTCGTGTCAGCAGTGCATACATTGTACAAAATCTTGGATTTGATTTGCAGATTGGACTTTCATGAGGCCATCTTTAATCATTCAATCTACAAGTTGTACGATAATTTCTCTGAAGCACTATCCATGGGGATATATATCTCACCTCTTCCAATGCCATAATTAAATTCTGTGTAAGGGATATGAGAAAGAGGTAGGATATATTGGCTTTACCTCTTATACTATTTTCTAACTATGTAAGGGATATGAGAAAGAGGTATGATATGAGAATACTAGCCACACACACACACACATATAGCCCTCCATTTGATCTTTCACTTTTTCCAATCCCTTTTCTCCCTTCTAAACCCTAAAGATCCTTTCTAGCTCTTTCTCTCCCTCTCTTTGTTTTCTTTTTGAGGATTAGATTGTTAAGGAAAGTTATTCTATTAATCACGAGCATGGATGGGTAGTCAATGAGCAGTTACAACACTCATGAATTGTTTAATCAAGATAGATTACATCTCATTTTTTTCCTTCTCTATTTTTCTATTTGTATATGTTTTTCTTTGTCTCTTGTAAATAGACCTTCAATTTTCTTGTTGTTAACCCAGAAAACAAAGTTTCAAATCAAGATAGTTGTTTCCTGTTTTCTTGGAAAATTTAAAGAAAATTCAAACAACTAAAATAGAAGATCATTGCAATGGAGACTTGAGCTTAATGAAGGCTTGAGAAGGCGTACGTAAGGTTGTTTTTATTAGTGCACTTCAGTCATAATTTTTTTTTTTCAATTAAAGTTTCAAAAAACCATCCTTTATTAAACTCAACATATCTTCATAAAATTTAGATGATTTTCTATTTTTTTATGAAACTCCAGTTTTCTTTCACATGTTTTATCAGAGGTTTCTAACCTCGATCAGGATTTGTTTTGCACCTTACAATGCAAATGATCGAGGCAAGGAGGAACCAGTTAAGTCTATTGGGACAGACAAATTAAGGAGCACTTTATGCATTCTCTCTCATCTAGTAGTATCTATACATTGGTTGAAGTAGGAGCTTCAACCAATTAAGGATTGGCCGAACCAGTTGCCCAACAACTAGTTGGGGTCTTGAACTCCAACAATCACTTGCCAATGAACGACTAGTGATTTGGTCGAATCGATTGCTTGAACGACCAGGCCCATTTTAAGGTTTTAATTTAGAGATTCTGAGCAATACTGATATAAATTGAATTATTTAAGAGCATTTATAAATAAAAGATTCATTGAATTCAATCATTAACCTACTCATTTCTCTCATTCAAAGTTCTTTCAAGAGAGATAAATCACTTTATGTGAAGATCAATTGAAACCTTGGAATCCAAGTATGCTTATTAAAGGCTTGAGGTTCAAGTTTTGGTGTTTCAATGAACCATCACTTAGTTAGGAACTTGAAAAAAGTAGATGTAAACAAATTATTGAACCATTATAAAAAAAAGTTTGCATTTTTCTCTCTTGACTCTTTTTATATTTGCTTATTATTACTCACTCTTTTCATCTTTAATTGTTATTAATCAATTTTCTAAAAAAAATAACCAACATATAATTCACCCTCGACATATAACTAGGTTTGGATTGGTTTGTCTTCACGCTTTATACTAGTGAATAACTTGCATTCAATGGATTATTTTTTTACATATTTATGTCAATTATAATGGTTGTAGGTGACATTGAATTTGAATAATAAAAAACAAATCTTTGGCCCCATAGGGTGTGTTAGAAATCATACTTAGGGTTTGAATGTTCCCAAACCTAAGTTGTTTCACCAAAGAGATCTCAAAAACCACAAATCTTCCGCTCAATGACTTTGTTTTTCATCTTTGGCACATGTGTAGGGTAGCTACACACTTAAGAGGGAGAGAGTTTGGAAGAATGGAGTGAATGGGTTGTAAACATGAAACTCAAGGACTTTGCAAACACGAAGCTTAGCTAAAATTGGTTTTTAGTGTCTTAAAGGGAAAATAGATAGAGAGAGTGAATGCTTTATGATGTGACATCTATCTAAGATTGGGTCACAAGGTAAAAGTGCTTAAAGCATACATGAACCTTAGCCATTTTTTGTTTATTTAATTTATTAATTTTTCAACTCTCATATATGCCATCAAATTTCAATATAAAAAATACAAAGAACTTTCCTTCTATTTGCTTTGTTGAACAAGTTAATTTCTCAGACACTTTCTTTGGATTCTATTACCAGAATATTTTCCAGTACTATAAATTTCAAGTCCTTACACTTAGGGACTATTCAATAACAAGAATACAAGTTCAAGATGAAAGTAATCGATTTTAAGCCTATTAATGGTTTATCATTTTTAGTCAATATCAAGCCATCATATTGGTCTCCTAGTGATGCCATTAGATCATCATCAATCTTTGAGTAGTAATCAATTGGCCCTAAGTTGTGCTATAGCTCATCGGTAGTCATTGTCTAATTAGTATTGATTCATAAGCTGTCTCACTACTTATATTTTCAGTCATGAATATTATCACCATGGATTCATATCCATGAGCCATCTTTAGTTATCAATAGCTTGGATTTATATCCATGTAGTGGTGAAGCTAGAAACATTGACTAAGCAGAACAAGGTTAAAACATGCATTACGGTAAGTCATTTAAACTTGAATGATTAGCTAGTAAACTCGATAAGAAAACTATATATTCTCATGCAACTTCTTTCCAAATGGTACTTTCTAAATTATCAGCATATATCATTTGTATATATCAAGTTAATTTCCATTCATATAAAGGTTACTAGAAAAAGGTTTTAGGAAAATGGCTTAAAACCATTTAAAGGCAAATGGAAATTTGAGTTCAAAGTAACAAGACGCCTATTTTCAAAAGGGACATGCATATTATTTATGAAAAGATGCACTTGGTGTCTTAACAAATAACCTTTCCAACAAAATGTGTCTAATGTCTTAAAGACATAACTATTCAAATAGTCATCACATAAAGATAAGAAATCTTAAATCTTATATAAAAGAAACATTTAAACTATCAAAATAAAAAATTGTTTTAATATTATGTGGGCTTGCTTTACCTTGGCCATCTTCATAGTCAGATGAAATCCAAGCTAAGAGGGTCAACCCATTTACTACATGCCTACTCACATATTATGTTTTATTTGTTAATTTTATTTTCACCATAGAAGATTGTTTTGATGTTGATTATGCAATTTGCTAAACTCTACAAGTCCCATTGGATTGTTTACTTATTTCTCATTATTAAACAAGAAGTTAGTTTGTGGCATATTAATTTTTATTTTGTTTATGGAAAAAAAAAACTATTATTGATATAATAAAATTAGGGGTATAATTTGTGTGGGTTAAAAGGTTAATTCATGCTAAAGTTGTTTATTAATAGGTCCAATTTGCACCAAACCCAATGAGGTCGGGTTGGAAATTTCTAACCTATGCCAAGCCTATGGACAATTCGGCTATCACATGTTACCACATGTTCTGCTAGGTTATCAAACAAAAAGATTATTTTAAAGTCTATAAAATACCAAATTACCAATTATAATATAAAACAAAAGGTTAAAAGTTACAAAATTTAAATCATAAAATAAATTATTAGTTAATAATTTAATATAAATAGTTACTCATAAGTTCAAACATTTACCATCAAAGACATTTTTATAATTAAATATAAATGATACATTTGTCATTGTAATTTGATGAACAAGTAAGAAATGTTAAAAAAATTTCTTATCATTTTTATGGTTTTTCATATTTGACTAAAATAATATACAATATAATTAATAATTAATAATTAATAAATAAATAATGATGTGTGGGTTCAAGCTTCGACAAATTACTCACACCTTCAAGACACACCAATTTTAAAAATTTTAGGTTGATATTTTTCTAACCCTAATTTGACTCTAACCTATTCATACTTTACTCTTGTCAATCCCAATGTTAAATTGGATGGGTTGGACCATCCAAGTTAATTACAACCTTAAATAAAATTACCTATGTCGAGTAGGTAAAGTCAACTTTTCAATAATTGATGCAAGCTATAAAAGGGGTGAATATATAATGATATGGTCACTTAAGGTTGAATACAAGAGAATTGATAAAGTGAAAATACAACATAGGGTAGAATGGAAAATATGCCTCAAAGCCAAAAATGAAAATATAACTCAAGATCAAAATAAAAATACAACTCAAAAAAAAAACATGGCTTAGAGTCAAAAAGGGAAATACAAACTCATGGTTGAAAAAGAAAATATATCTCTAGGCCAAAATAGAAAATATAACTTAAGGTTAAAAAGGGAAATAGGGCTCATGGCCAAAAAGAAAAATATGACTTGGAATAAAAAAGAAAATATGACTTAGGTTAAAAAGAAAATTATGCCTCAAAGCTGAAACGAGTATAGTCCATAACCTAAGAATCCAACTGATGACATGGTTCATGTCCAAATACATAGGCACAATCCATGCATAATGTGAGACAAAGATTAGGGAAGACCAGCATATGTGAAATATATGATGGTGGAAAACTAATGAGAATGCCTACGGGGATGGACCAAAGAAGCCCATGGATAAAAAATCTATAGTGGTGAAGAACTAATGAAGAACACCATGGTGGTAAAATCGAGGAAAAAAAACCACAAATGTAAAACCATGTTGGTGAAAAAGAAAGAAAATGCCCTATAAATATAAATCCATGGTGGTATAACTAAGGAAAAGCCCAAAGATACCACTCTATGGTGATGAAAAGCTAATTTCCATAAATTCACGATAGTGAAACTAAGGAGAACCCCACAAACATACCACTTTATGGTGGTGAAAAGCTAATATAAATGCGCAAGGATATAAATCCATAGTGGTGAAACTAAGGAAAAACCCACAAATACCACTTTGTGGTGGTGAAAACCTGAGGAAAACGCTCATGCAAAATACAAATTCACAATGGTGAAACTAAGGAAAAACCCATAAATACGACTCTGTGATGGTGAAAGGCTAATGAAAATGCCTATGAATATAAATCCACAGTGGTGAAACCAAGGAAAAGTTCACAAATACAGCTTTGTGGTGGTGAAAAACTAATGAAAATGCCCATAGATATAAATCCATGGTGGTGAAACTAAGGAAAAGTCTACATTTTATACAACTCCATGGTGGTGAAAGGCTAATGAAAATGCCCATTAATATAAATCCACGATAGTGAAACAAAGAAAAAGCTGCTAGATACAACTTTGTGGTGGTGTAAAGCTGATGAAAATGCCATGGATATAAATCCACAATGGTGAAATTAAGGAAAAGCTCATAGGTACAATTCTGTGGTAGTAAAATGCTAATGCAAATGCCCATTGATATCATTCATGGTGGTGAAAATCTGACTAAAAGCCAACGAGTACAACTTTGTGTTGGTGAAACACTAATGAAAATGCACATGGATACACTAACAGAGCCTGTAAGGGCTTCAAAATTCAAACAAAAAATAAAATAAAATAAAATGTGCCTTATAAATTACCGATTTAAAACTATATAAAAACAAATAGGAAACTTTGCCTCTCCTTAAATATGTAAATTTAATTTTCAATTTCAAAAGATATAAAATAATTTTATTTCAATGGTATTGACAAAAAAAAAAAAAAAAAACTAACTCTCTAGGATTTAGATAAAATATATATATATATATATATATATATATATATATATATATAAATTTTAAACAAAATTTTTATGAAATCTATTTAATATTCCTAATTTTTTTTTTAGCTTCATCAGTTTTTTTCCTCACACATACATTATCTTTATTTATTTTTCATTCTTTCTATATATGTATGTAAAAGTTTTCATAACTTTTCTAATAAAATTAATTTCTTTTAGCATTTGAAATTTTATCAAACAATTTTTTTTAGTGTTCTCTTCACTTTCAATTGAAAATTTTAAATTTTTAATGTTTCATATTTTATTAAATAAAGCTTATTCATAATTTAGCTATAGAATAATATTAAAAATATATTCTATGTGGTTATTCACGTTAAGAGAATGTTTACATCCAAATTTATGATAGATAATGTTTCAGTAAAAAGTTTGTCGCTTTTAATTAATTTTATAATGAGAAAAATCTCAAATTTTATTGGAGAATATTAATCATTTACTTTAAAAAATTGCAATTTTTTCAGCTAAAAATTTATAAATTTAGTCTTGAATGGATCAACTTTTTATGTAAATCAAAAGAATAAGATTCTCACAACTCTTTCTTGGACATTATTGATTCCCACGATTGTGTTTGTTTTAACCTTGAACAACCGTTGATATTCATAAGTGCTCTAAAGAATTTTAATCTTAAAAACTCCCAAAGAAATATTCTTATTTTACACTCATACTGGCGATTCCTATTAAGAGTATCATGTTGTTGGCATATCGGAGGGTTGATCGCGTTCATTAACTCCCTTTATATTCGTCGTGGGTACTTGGGTGAATGCACTATAAGGTTAGGATATGCATTTTTTCTAACAACAATTGCTTTTAGGAGAATTAGTAACGCCTAAAGTCCTACAAGTGGTATTAAAACCGAGGTCACGAGTTCGAACCTAGGGGCGTCGCTATGGAGGAGATTGTTAGCAGATCGAAGAATTGACCACGTCCATCAACTCTCCTTGTGTTCGTCGTAGGCACTTAAGTGAATGCACTATAAGGTTAGGGTATGCATCTTTCTTAACAGTAATTGTTTTTAGAAGAGTTGGTAGCATCTAAGGTCCTACACATGTCATACTCCACTCGGTTTTTCAAGCTATATAAGATTTAACTTAGTTTACATGATACATAACACTATTACAACATAATAATAGATATGAGAGATTATTTCAATCATGCTTATGTTCAATGTTTTCAGAACCGGACCGGTCATCGAACCGGAAAAATTACCGATTCACGGTTCACTGGTCGGACCGACGGTCGAACCGGTTGAACCGGTGATGTAATAAATATATAATTTATATATTATATAAAATTAAAAATAGTTATAAAAATTAAAAATATATAAAATTATAAATTTTAATAATGTTTGGTTTGTATATTTGATATATTAAATTAAATGATAAAGTTTAATATTTTAAATTTTATTAAATAGAAATATATAATATTTAAGAATGAAGATATATTTAAGATGAAAAAATTTATAATATTTAATTTTATCTTTTTTTTTTGTATTTTATTGTTTTAAAATTATTCTATTAATTAGTTTATATTATTTTTTATAATTATTATTACAAAAATAAACAGGAATTTAAATATTTACATTTCTTTACAGATTTTATATGATAAAAATTTGAAATAAAAACATTAATCTTAAGTCTTATTATATATATATATATATATATATATATATATATTTTAACAACATTGCAATGCTCAATGTTCAAAAGTCCAGCCCTCAAAGAGGTCATGTTAGTACTATTCCCAGTCCCACATCAGAAGCAGATGAAGTCCATGTGCTTCAAGTGGTCTATAAATAGATACCTTGCAACATATGTTGTAAGTCAAGCAAGCCAGCAAATTGGGCTTGAAGGCAGGCCCAAGGGAAAGTTTTATTAGCTATATTATTATTAGATTGGGCCTGGTGGCTTGGACCAAATATGAGTTTATAATTAGTTAAGTTTTAAAAGTATTGGACCTGGAAATATTTGTAGAATAGGAAAAAAAAAAAGCTTGGCCGGTTCGTAAAAAACCGGACGGTTTGACCGGTTTGGCGGTTCAATCGACGGTTTGACCGGTTCAATACCGGTTTGACCATAAAACAGTTCATTGGGCTGGACCGAACCGGATAGGTTACCGGTCGACGGTTCGACCGGTCGGACCGGCCGGTCCGGTGCGGTTTTTAAAACATTGCTTATGTTAGTCATTCATAACTTAGTCATTCTATGAACTTAGGTCTTGGCCCATCAGCTATGTTGGGTTACAAATATAATTAAAGATTATTTGGTTATAAACTTTAATTTCATTCTTTTCAATAAGGAGTTAATTTGATCTCTTGACAAACCTTTAATAAGTGGATGCTCAAGGAGAATGATTAAAACTGTTACGCAAATTATTAAGATTGTATTGAAATAGTATGTAAAATGAACAAGACAAATAGAAATTAGACTTATAAATAAGGTTGATCAAGGTTAGATTTAAACTCTATATCTTTAAGATGAATTTACCCCACTCACGTGTTTACAATTTAGTAGCAATTGTCTCCTAAGATAAAATGATCTCTTTCTTGTAATTGTAACATCTCAAATGACAAGAAATAATAAATCAAATAATATTTTATATTCTCTACAAAAATTTAGATATTATAAAACTACACACATGTAGCTCACATTTGACTTGGAATGGAATTCCATGTTTAGGAATGACTAAAATAGAATATCTACCTTGGTTGGAATGGATTACCACACTCGGTTGAAATGGAATACTACATTTGATTGAAAATTATATATGAAATATCGAGGAGAGGTCTTCTATTTGTAGTTGTAAGTAATTAATAGTGTAATAATTATTATCATTGAGATACTAAACACACGATATTTGTTGCAAAGGTTGTGTCTTAAAAACTATACATATCTTTTAAAAAAGAATATATATTTTTTGAAATTAAAGTAGGTATAATATCACTTTAAACTCAATTTCTCATCCACCTATAAATGATTTTAAGTGATATTCCTAAAAGTATTTCCAACAGTTTGATCGTCCAAAATCTAAATGAGCAATAGAGTTGAAAGGGAATCCATTTGGTTATGCATTTGGAGAAAAAAATCATATTTAAATCCACAATCAAGAGGATTGTTTTGATTCAAGAATATACCAAAATATTTCTTTCCATTTTTTTCTCAAATCGCTTAGATATCTCGAGATATCCCTTTGGCTCCTCCTTGGATCTCTCTCGATCTCCCCTACATAAGATGCATGCCCATGGGCACCACCTCAAATTGCAAACCACTAACCATTCCTCGACTGTGACATGCGTTACTTGGATTTCTGCAAGTTTGCATAATTCTCAGTAGACTCTTAACAGTAGTTTGTGGCTAAAAATATATCGTTGCTCTGTGAAGAAGAACAAGAGAAAGAGCTTAGAACTTCACTCCATACAACAATGAATAACGATGGAGGAGAAACTACTGCCAAAAGACTCGATCAACAGAAGGTTACACTCTATAAACTCTTCTCATTTGCAGACCAAAGTGATGTGGTGTTGATGACTGTTGGGACCATAAGTGGCATGGCAAATGGGTGCTCCAGGCCGCTCATGACAGTCATGTTGGGCAAAACCATCAATAAATTTGGATCCACCGATCAATCCCATATTGTCCATGAACTATCAAAGGTATATATATATATATGTGTGTATTTCAATTTCCATATACATATATATAACGAGTGTGAATCTTGGCTTGTAAGTAACCGTATTAAGCAAGTTGTGCATGTTGAATTGGGAGTCTTCCTTCTTGGTTTCCCATGCTTAAATGATTAAAATTTGGTTTGATACCAAAGAATAACAAGTACTGATCAGTGAATTATCCCTTTCCCCAATTTTCAGATATGTTTAGTGCTTTTGTACCTTGCGGTTGCTTCGGGCATAGCGGGGTTTCTACGTGAGTACTAAGGATATATTGTATCTCTTTCTCTCTTCTATGACCATATTTTTTGCTCAATATTTCTAGGCTGTAATCGATACTCAACACTTATTAATACGTCTGAATACTTCACAGAAACTTCAAGTTGGATGGTGACTGGAGCAAGACAGGCCAACCGCATCCGAAGTTTATACTTGGATACGATACTAAGACAGGACATTGGATTCTTTGACACTGAAACAACAACCGGAGAGGTCATTGGGAGGATGTCTGGGGATACTATTCTCATTCAAGATGCAATGGGTGAAAAGGTAAGAGTCCTCTCACTTTTAAACATTAATCCACACTATTGTGATGACAAGCTCATGATATTCCCTTTGAGAACTTTGATTCAACAGGTTGGGAAGTTCATACAACTCGTGTCAAATTTTATCGGTGCCTTCGTATTTGCCTTCATAATAGGATGGCGTCTCACCCTAGTCTTGCTTCCAACTGTTCCTCTTATTATCATTGCCGGAGCAGCCATGGCCGCCGTGATATCAAAAATGTCAAGTTATGGACAAGTTGCTTATGCGGAAGCTGGAAATGTAGTGGAACAAACAATAGGAGCGATCAGAACTGTAAGGACAAACAATTCAATATAATTTGAACAAATTTACAGATTGCTTTTAAATTGTGTTCTGACTTCTAGACTTCTTTGTTTGGCTATACATATATACAAGGTGGCCGCCTTCACCGGAGAGAAGCATGCCATGGAAAAATATAATAGGAGGCTCAAAGTTGCTTACGCTGCTACTGTTAAGCAAGGGCTAGCCTCAGGCTTTGGAGTTGGAGTGGCTCTACTAATTGTCTTCTTCAGCTATGCACTTGCCATATGGTATGGGTCCAAATTGATCATTGACAAAGGATACGATGGTGGAAAAATCGTGAATGTCCTGTTCTGTGTCATTGGTGGAGGAATGTAAGTTATATAGCATTGTGATGATTTCCCCATAATCATTTGTTACCATGAGCAGCTTATATCACTAACTTGGGTCATTCAAATTGAGTATGACCAAGCCATATGATCAAATGTATGGATATCTGAGTATGATTCACTTCTCACCTTCTTGAAATGGTCTCCTGGTTTAGGGCATTGGGCCAGGCATCCCCATGTCTGAGTGCTTTTGGAGCAGGGCAGTCTGCAGCATACAAGATGTTTGAGACGATCAAACGAAAACCAAAAATCAACGCCTATGATACTAGTGGGGTTGTATTGGAAGAAATCATGGGAGAAATTGAACTCAAAGATGTGTACTTTAAATACCCTGCGAGGCCAGAAGTGCAGATATTTTCTGGTTTCTCATTGAACATTCCAAGTGGGACAACTGCGGCTTTAGTCGGGCAGAGTGGAAGTGGAAAGTCGACAGTGATCAGTCTGTTGGAAAGATTCTATGATCCCGAAGCTGGTGAAGTACTCATAGATGGTGTCAATCTAAAGAAAATAAATCTCAGATGGATCAGGGGGAAGATTGGGCTTGTCAGTCAGGAACCTATCTTGTTTGCAGCTACTATAAAGGAAAACATATCCTATGGAAAGGAAAAAGCAACTGACGAGGAGATTAGAACAGCAATTAAGCTTGCGAATGCTGCAAAATTCATTGACAAGATGCCCACGGTGAGCCATTCTTTCTTAAGTGAATTCAAGGTCATATTCAGGTCACAGATCTCTGCAGCATTCAAAGCATAATTACCGTGTAGCCTAATAAATTCTTCTTTTCCTTTTAATGGTCTATACATCTGGAATGGTTGTGGTGTGATTTAATTACAGGGACTTGACACAATGGTGGGTGAGCATGGAACTCAGCTATCTGGGGGACAGAAGCAAAGAATTGCAATTGCAAGAGCCATTTTGAAGAACCCAAGAATCCTTCTTCTTGATGAAGCAACAAGTGCACTGGATGCTGAGTCTGAACGCATTGTCCAAGATGCACTACAGAACATCATGGTGAATCGAACCACTGTAATCGTGGCTCATCGGTTGACAACGATTAGGAATGCTGACAATATAGCAGTGGTGCATCAGGGGAAAATTGTGGAGCAAGGTAGCTCTGAAACTGATGTTTTTTCGCATTGGAACTTCCAACTTGTCCACGAAATTAAAATTTTGCAGGAATTGAATATTAGGAACTCACATGGAGTTGATCAGAGATCCTGATGGGGCTTACTCCCAGCTAGTTCGCCTCCAAGAAGGACACAATCAGGTTGAAGATGCCCAATCAAGGGTAAGTAAGAGCTCTGCAAGAGACAATGCCAGACGCAGTTCAAGAAGCCGTAGTTTGTCTTCTCAGATATCCATAATTAGTAGAGATTCACCAAGTGTCCACCATTCTTATTCACTTAGCTCTGGCATTCCTGATCCAACTGGTATCATTGAAATTGAATTTGGTGGGAAGGAGAGCAGTACTACACAAGGTGAAGCAGAAAACAAGAAGAGACGCAAAGTTTCACTCATACGACTGGCCTACCTCAACAAGCCTGAAACGCCAGTTTTGCTACTTGGCTCCATTGCTGCAGGTTTCCATGGTATAATCTACCCAGTATTTGGCCTCCTGATCTCAACAGCCATTAAGATCTTCTATGAGCCTCCGAATGAGCTAAAAAAGGATTCCAGGGCTTGGGCATTCATGTTTATCGGTCTAGGTGTCCTGGCTTTTATAGCTCTACCTTTGCAGAATTACTTATTCGGAATTGCAGGTGGAAAATTGATACAACGGATTTGTTCCTTATCTTTTGAGAAGGTTGTGCATCAGGAAATCAGTTGGTTTGATGACCCAGCAAATTCAAGGTTTGTTAAGTAAACGGTACTAATAAATACTCAAGGTACTCCAACTTATAGACTAATTGATAGTTCTGTACTTGTTTATTTCAGTGGTTCTGTGGGTGCAAGGTTATCAACAGATGCTTCAACAGTCCGCAGTCTAGTGGGTGATACATTAGCCCTGGTTGTCCAGAACCTGGTGACAGTCGCAGCAGGACTTGTCATATCATTCACAGCTAACTGGATATTAGCACTAATAATATTAGCTGTGTTACCCTTAATGGGTTTTCAAGGATACCTACAAACAAGGTTCCTAAAGGGTTTCAGTGCAGACGCAAAGGTCAGTAGCATTCCCTGTGAGTATATGTTCTGCATTATGAAATGACGTGTTGATTCATTGAAGATATTATAAATTTTTTGTAGGTGATGTATGAAGAAGCAAGTCAAGTTGCAAATGATGCAGTTAGCAGCATCAGAACGGTTGCATCATTTTGTGCTGAGAAGAAGGTGATGGAGATGTACCAACAAAAATGTGAAGGCCCAATGAAGCATGGAGTTCGATTGGGACTTGTAAGTGGCGTAGGTTTAGGCTTTTCTTTCTTTTCAACCTACTGCACAAATGCCTTCTGTTTCTATATCGGAGCTGTTCTTGTGCAACATGGGAAAGCAACTTTCTCAGAAGTCTTCAAGGTAAAAAACATAAGAGGGCAGCCTCTCTATCACTCTATGTTTTCTGTGTCCTGAATTTACGATTTACTATTTATATATAGCTCTACTTCTAGCTAGTTATTAAGTGGGAGTTGTTTGTAGGTATACTTTGCTTTGACATTTTTGGCATTAGCGATTTCTGAAGCTACTGCCATGGCTCCAGACACCAACAAAGCCAAGGATTCAACTGCTTCTATCTTTGAACTTCTCGACAGCAAGCCCAAAATTGATTCAAGCAGCAATGAGGGCACGACCTTGTCGATTGTGAAGGGCGACATTGAGTTACAAAATGTCAGCTTTAGATATTCAACAAGGCCAGACGTTCAAATTTTCAGGGACTTGTGCTTGAGCATCCCCTCTGGAAAGGTACTCACTACTGTTCGACCCAACTTCAATAGGTGTATGTATATATCATTTTTTGTCTCATTTATCGGTTATTTGCCTGCAGACTGTTGCTCTAGTTGGAGAGAGTGGTAGTGGAAAGTCGACAGTAATCAGCCTACTAGAGAGATTCTACAATCCTGATTCCGGTCATATATTACTGGATGGAATGGAAATCCAAAAGTTCAAACTAAGCTGGCTGAGACAGCAAATGGGGTTGGTAAATCAAGAGCCTGCACTCTTCAATGAAACAATCCGCACAAACATAGCATATGGAAAACAGGGAGAAGCTGCTGAGGAGGAGATCGTTGCAGCCACAAGAGCAGCCAATGCCCACAACTTCATATCTGCATTACCCCAAGGCTATGACACCTCAGTTGGGGAACGGGGACTGCAATTATCAGGCGGGCAGAAGCAGCGAATAGCCATTGCAAGGGCAATACTGAAGGACCCAAGGATCCTTCTTCTAGATGAGGCAACCAGTGCCCTTGATGCGGAGTCGGAGCGTGTGGTACAAGATGCCTTGGATAGAGTCATGGTTGACAGAACAACTGTGGTTGTGGCTCACCGCCTTACCACCATTAAAGGAGCTGATGTAATTGCAGTAGTGAAGAATGGTGAGATTGCAGAAAAGGGAACACATGACGTACTGATGGACATAAGGCATGGGGCCTATGCGTCTCTGGTAGCACTTCACATGGCTTCCTCAACTTGAGAAATCGAAGAATTGTGCACTCAAAAAAATGCTTCAATTCCCTTGAAGAGTTGATGTCTCCTAGGAATCTGAAGTTCATTCTAAGAAAAATGTACATGCACTAGCGTGGGTTTTCATGATGTAAAACAAATATAACAAGAAATCTATATATAAATATAATTTGGGACTTGCTGATAAACATCGTTGGTATATTACTTAATGGCTTAAACTTTTAAGGTAAATTGGTATTTTACAGTGATATCAAAATTCAGAGTGAATAGAAGCTTGGCCATTGCCATGTTTCTTAATTAGAATGAATTAATAGTGTTTAAATTGTATTTCAATTTTTTTTTTAAATTCTTCTTTATATCATTTTCTCGGGAAAATAGAGCTAATTTTATAAATTTTAATATAAAGTCATGTAAGATTGATGGGATATAGTATAAAAAAAAAAGGATAAAAGATGTGATTGACCAAATATGTTATAGGACAAATGATGAAATATATTATTCAATTTCTTTTTTATATCTCATCTACATAGAATAACATAATCTTAAGCTGAAATATAAGATATAGATTATGCATAGTTGTTTGAATATGATTTATATATATATATATATATATATATATCTCTTAAAATATCATTTTTAATAGGATACAATTATATCCCAAGATATCATATTTAATAGAATATGTTATCTCATGCTTATATTTAATTTATTGAAAAAATAAAAACTTGTCTAGAAAACATATTCAATGTTCGATATTTGTTTAAAATAAAAATTATAATACATCCCTATATTTGCTATTAAAAAGGTATAAAATCTCTTACATATTAAGTATTATTTGAAAATGGTTTTATAATTTATAATTTAGTAAGTAATTTTTTATTCCTTTATTAATAATATTTATGATTTAAATATTTTAAAATGCATCTCTATGGCCAACCAAACATAAGATATAATATATCATCTCATCTTTTATTTTATCTTATACTATATTCAATCAACATAACATGGTCAAAGCATATATGTCCTATGAATCATAAATTTATTTTTCTCATCTATTTTCTTTATTTATTTTTTCAATGTTTATATTAATCATTTAAAGAAATTATTAAAAAAAGGAAATAAAAATAAAATAACATTATATACAACAAAACAAATTATTTTTATATATCGAATAATATTATATAATATCCTTTTAATTTATAAATTTTAAGTATTTTAATCATGAATATTATGAACAAAGAAATAAAAACTTACTTATTATATTATAAATTGTAGAATAATTTTCAAATAATAATATAATACTTAACATGAGAGAAATTCACACTTTTTTAATAACAAATATTTGGATATATAATAATTTTTATTCTAAATAAATATTGAATATAATAATACAATGTATCTTCTATTATTTTGTTTTTAATTCTTTTTACAAACCAAACATAATTATGACATCACATATGATAAAAAAATATCTTAGGATATCTTTTTCTTTAAATATGAATCCAAAATATAATATTATATTATTAAAAATGAGATTTGAGAGGGATATAATATCTATCATATCTTACACTATCCAACTAACCTAAAATAGCGTATAGCCTACGACTATGTTTGGTCATAAGATAGAGTAGTGGAAGAAATAACACTAAGGAATGTCTTACATTATCTTATCTCATGTTTAACCGGGCATAAGATATATAAGTAATGGGATAACTTATCTAGTCTTTTTTTCTTTTTATATCCCTTCTATATAAAATATAATAATTTCAAATTAAGATATAAGATATAAATATTTCATAGATGGTAAATTTATTCCTCTCATCAATTTTTTTAAATTTTTTTCTCAATTTTTTATATTACCTATTTTGGGGAAATTTTTTTGATTAAAAATGTATATTTTAAGTTAGAAAAGAAAAGAGTTTGAAAATGTGAATATATAATAATTTAAATATATAATACTAGTGTTAGTGTTATTTAGTATATATATATACTTAACAAGATAATAGTGCAATATTTTTATTTATAATTTTTAAATATTTTAATTAGAAATATTATTTGCAAAAAAATAAAAAGAAAAATTATTTATTGAATTATAAATGATAAAGTAAATTTCAAACAATCTTAAATATGAGATAGATGATGGTCACAATTTGTGCACTCTAAGTTGAATCAGTCCTGAAGGAGTCAATTTAGGTCACTTGTCCATCACTAGAAGAGTTGATATCCATCCTATAATGCTCTCATTAACAACAGTTTCATTTGTTCTGATCATGACCATTATACCCTTTAAGTGCCTCATTGTGAAATCTTATTCCATTTTCACCATCAACACTTAGAGTTTCTATTGATTCTTCTTCTTTTATATATAAACATGGGGTTCCCATCCGATTCTTTCTCAATCTCGGATGATAAATGATATTCAGAATAAGAATTGCAAATCAATTTCTAACCATGATTCTTAGTTCTATTTTCAATTGTGATACACAATAAAATGGGCAGCTTACCATTTGTACAATTTAAATGAATAAAAATTTTCACATCCTCATCATCAATTGGTTGTATAGGACTTGTTGGTATGTTGACAGTGAATACATACTTCACTGAGAGAAAACACTCTATTGGATCTAACACAATCCCTAATAATTTTTATATGATTATAGTCTTTGAGACCTAAATATCTTTACCTTTACTTACTTCAAAATAGAAAGTATTTTCATTTCATACCCAGGTTCCTACATATATATATATATATATATGTGTATATATAGAAGTATTATTATTACTAAAACAACAAAGTAATCCCAACTATTGGTATGTGCTATAATAAAGCATTACCATGAATAAGTAGGTATTTTTCGATTAAAAAAAATTATTCATTGTTAAATTCATATTATTTCAATAGAAATATTTTTTTTTTAGAAAATAAAAAATAAAGAAGATTGTTAACCATCTTTATTATCACAAATACTACCAACAATGCTATAAAAATACAATATTTCTAGCTATTAAACAATTTCAAATATTGTAGCCCTAAACTATTTTTAACAAAAACAATATTTATTTGATAAAATATTTGTAACTTTGTAAGTCATTTAACGTCAAGAGTGATTTGAAAATGATTCAACTCCAGTTGTGTGTAAAAAAAAAAAAATTAACGATAATATAGTATTACTATAAAATAATTCTATATAAACTTAATCTACTTCAATTTCAATTTAATATCGATAAAGTTTTGGTATACAACTAAGAAATACAACTTTATCTACTATATTGAAACCTTATTATAACATATATTTACATCTATATAAATCAAATATGCAAATGTTAGGACAGTTTTATTTATGTTTGTTGGCAATTTTGTTATTATTTATCTTGACTTAAGAAACTTTTGAAATAATGACTTACTCTCTAGTGCTGAAGATTCAAGGTTGTTGTTGGCTCAACTGGAAAATCACAAGTATAACAAAGTTTGTTTAATGGTATGTCAAGTGGTTGAAGAGTTAAAGTGAATCGATATTTTTCTTATATGATCTAAAATGTTTAAATTGATGTTTTGGAAAAATAGGAGACGCTCGAACGATGGAACTAGCACTCAAGCATTGGAACCATTCAAGTGCTTATCCAACGCTCAAGCACCTCATAAGTATGTTCGAGCAATCATCTAGAATCTACCAGAATATGATAGAATTCGTTTTTGAAAATTCACGTGTATTCTTTTTGGTAAATTCTATATACTAATCTCTTAGGCCTATAAGCCTATATAAACCATCTCTTAATCCATTTAGGGTTGGACACTTTGAGCAAATCAATCAACTTGCCTTATCATTCCCAATTTCTTAAGAAAGAATTCATAAGATTGAATTCTGAGTTGTTGAAATGACATTTCACCCCCTCAAAGGTTAAGAGGAACCTATTAGAGTATTAGAGTTGTTGTGTCGAGAATGTGAATCAATGTATAGATGTTGGAGAATAAGTCTTTAAGGTAAAACAACCAATTAAATATTTGTACGTTGATCTCAAATAGTGGATTATAAATTAGAGATCTTAGACTATGAAGTTTTTTATCTTTATAGTTAGTATAGGGTTTTCCACGTAAGTCCCTTACTTTATTTTTCATTCTTTTTATTGTTTTGATTATTATTCCTAATATCTCACAGGTTGATTTATTCATCATTTATATTGTAATCTTTGAAAACACACATTCACCCACCCCCTATATATTGGCTTTATAGGACAAACAGATTTTCAGCAAACAATAACAAAACTATCATAAAATTTCATGATTAGGCTTTATTACTTACCATAATTTGGTCTTGGTCCTATCAATAATGCTCCTTCAAACTTCTAAATAGAAAAAATAATATGTTGATTTTTTTTTACCTTTTAATGTTTAATATAAATAAAATATTATAAAAACAAACAGTCTATTTCTTAATACTATTAATCATTAAAGTTCTATTTAAAATTAAATAAACAAAAAAAAAAAACAAATAAACACCACCTTAATCTTATGAATTATAATTTTTTATAAAATTAAAAATATTTAAGCATCAATTAAATGTAAAATTAAAGAAAATATTCAAGTATTTTTGTTCACTAATAATATATATTATGAGATTTTTAATCGAAAATGTTGTATGGAGAGACCAAAATTAAAGCATTATGATGAATTCAAAATCTACAAATTTTAGATTCGATGATAATTATTACATAATTAAAATTAACTTGTAAATGTGCCACAAATAAATAATAATAATAATAATAATAAAGCTGAATTTAAATTAAGAAACAAATCATTTTGGAACCCAAAATAGATTACAATCTGGCTCAAATTTTTTAATCAAGAAAATGCCAGAAACGTAGAAAATCCACTAAATTTTTTCACAATTAATCCTAGATTTGGTAAGATTTCTTGAGATCTTCCTATCCCTCGCCCTCATCCTCATCTCTCTCATTGTCTCTTTCACATGCCCAGACACCCACTGCATAAACACGTAGACAAACACACATCATCCCTCATAGACAGTATATGTATGTATATATATATACATATATGCATACATACATATAACACTTGGTTATTAATCTGTGAGTTGAAAGAGATATAGCTTTGATCTCAGTAGAGGAACTAGAGAAAAAGGGTAGTATTTCACAATGAATGGAGAGGGAGGAGAAACCAGCAAAAGAGATGAGATCAGTCAGCAGAAGGTTGCATTCTACAGACTCTTCTCATTTGCAGATGGTTTGGACATAGTGTTGATGAGTGTTGGCACCTTGGGTGCAATCGCAGATGGGTTTACGCAGCCGCTCATGACGCTAATGATGGGCCGTGCCATCCACTCCTTTGCAACCTCGGATCCTTCTCATGTTGTTCATCAAGTATCAAAGGTATAAATATATATACTTCCATTAATAGAACTGCATGTGCATGTTACTTTCAGTGAATTTTGGATCAAGTTAATGGATGACTAGTTAAGATTATGCTCCATTTGGTTGCCGAGAAAATAAAAGAAAATACAAATAAGTCGAGCGATTTACAAAGCACACGGATTTGGATGCATGGTTGTTTGCAGCTAATTGCTTAATTAAGACTCAAGCTTTCACTAGTTAGCTTCTTTTTCCTTTTCCTTACACTATTCAAAGAGATCAGCTGTTCACTTATCATGATCATAATGTACCTGTGTGATTTTTAGGTGAGCCTGATGTTCTTGTACTTGGCTGCTGGTTCGGGCTTCGCAGCATTCATACGTAAGTTTTGATGATATCCTTCTCTCTCTTGTATGACTATACATTATGTCCGATACTTAATTTCTAGCTCATTGGCATATGAGAATGGCATTGAGCTTAGCATGACTACCCTAGAAAGCTTGTGGGTCAATCAATACTTAATGGTTGCAGTGTGTATTTTGGTCACAGAGTCTTCGAGTTGGAGGGTGACTGGAGCTAGACAGGCAAATAGCATCCGAAGTCTCTACTTGAAAACAATATTAAGACAGGACATTGAATTCTTTGACACTGAAACTACCGCTGGAGAGGTCATAGGGAGGTTGTCTGGAGACACTATTCTCATTGAGGATGCCATGGGGGAAAAGGTAAACTCCTTTCACTTTGAATTGATGTTATGATCTATTTTGTATTAGTGGCTTATCTAATACACATATTTATCTCAAATCCAAAGCTACAAATGCATCTCTCATATACTCATTATCCAACAGGTTGGAAAGTTCTTACAAAATATGTCAACTTTTGTTGCTGGTTTTACGATTGCCTTCTTAAAAGGGTGGCGACTCGTCCTAGTTTTGCTTCCAACAATTCCTCTTGTTGTCATTGCTGGAGCAACAATGACAATGATGATGTCAAAAATGTCGAGTCATGGACAAGTTGCATATGCACAAGCCGGAGCTGTAGTAGAAGAAACGGTAGGAGCCATCAGAACAGTAAGGCACAAAACACTCCGCTTTGGTTTGAACAAATTTATAGATTTCTTTCAAATTAATTCTTCTATTTTCTATGCATAAAAGGTGGCATCCTTCACTGGGGAGAAGCATGCCATAGAAAATTATAACAAGAAGCTCAGAGTGGCCTACACCTCTACTGTTCAACAAGGGCTGGCCTCAGGCTTTGCAGTTGGAGCGGTTGTGGTAATTGTCTTTAGCAGTTATGGGCTTGCCATATGGTATGGATCAAAACTGATCATAGAGAAGGGATACAATGGTGGAACTGTCGTCAACGTCTTGCTCTCTCTCATGGTTGGAGGATCGTAAGTATAGTATCAAAATGATTTGATGAATCACAGTTATTTTGTCACCATGAACAGCTTACTATCAAATTGAGTATTACTCATATCAATGTATTAATACTTGAGATGGTCTCCGGTATAGGTCATTGGGCCAGGCATCCCCATGTCTAAGTGCTTTTGCAGCAGGGCAGGCAGCAGCATATAAGATGTTTGAGACAATCAAACGAAAACCAAAAATTGATGCCTATGATACAAGTGGGATTGTATTGGAAGAAATCAGGGGAGAAATTGAACTCAAAGATGTGTACTTCAAATACCCATCAAGGCCAGACGTGCAGATATTTGGTGGTTTCTCATTGCACATTCCAAGTAGAACAACTGCAGCTCTAGTTGGGCAGAGTGGAAGTGGGAAGTCAACAGTAATCAGCCTGTTGGAAAGATTCTATGATCCAGAAGCCGGTGAAGTACTGATAGATGGTGTTAATCTAAAGAAACTAAATATCAGATGTATAAGGGAGAAAATTGGGCTAGTCAGTCAGGAACCTATCTTGTTTGCAGGTACCATAAAGGAGAACATATTATATGGTAAGAAAGATGCAACCAATGAAGAGATCAGAGCAGCAATTGAGCTTTCTAATTCTGCAAGATTCATCAACAAGATGCAAAGGGTGAGCCTATGATTCATTCATATTCAGGTCACAGTTGAAAGAGGGTTCAAATATACATGTCTGTTAGAATGAGTCGGTGCATGAACCACTGCATTTCAACCTCACAGACCTTTGTAATAATAAGAGTCATGTAACCAAACAAAGTCTTCTCTTCTTTTCATCAGTATTTTGAATCACGGTGGTGTGTTTACAGGGGCTGGACACAATGGTGGGTGAACATGGAACGCAGTTATCTGGAGGACAGAAGCAAAGAATTGCAATTGCAAGAGCCATTTTGAAGAATCCAAGAATCCTTCTCCTCGATGAAGCAACAAGCGCACTGGATGCTCAGTCAGAAAGAATTGTCCAAGATGCCCTATTAAACATCATGGCCGACCGGACAACTGTAGTCGTAGCTCATCGTTTAACAACTATCAGGAATGCAGATGTCATAGCAGTGGTGCATCAGGGGAAAATTGTGGAGCAAGGTAACAACACTAAACCTGATTTTTCATTTTAAAACTCCCCATTTTGTTTACTAAACTGAATTTTCAGAAGCTGGATCTTAGGAACTCATGTGGAGTTGATCAGAGATCCCAATGGGGCTTACTCCCAGCTGGTTCGCCTCCAAGAAGGAACCAATCAAGCTGCAGATGCTCAAAAGGTGGATAAAATTTGTGAAAGAGAGAATACCCAAAAGAGGTCCAGAACACGTAGTTTGTCCTATAAATCCGTGAGCATGGATTCATCAAGTAGCCACCACTCCTATTCACTTAGCTTTGGCCTCCCTGTTCCAATTGGTATGGATGAGATCGAAGTGGGCAGGGAGGAGACTACTCAACAAGGTGAGGCAGAAAATGAGAAAAGCCCTAAAGTTTCACTGAGACGATTGGCCTATCTGAACAAGCCTGAAGTCCCAGTTCTGCTGCTTGGAACCATTGCAGCTGCCGTACATGGTCTAGTCTTCCCCATGTTTGCATTCCTACTTTCAACAGCTATTAAAATTTTCTATGAACCACCCCACCAGCTACAAAAAGATTCCAAGTTTTGGGCACTCTTTTTTGTGGGTCTGGGTGTGCTGGCTCTGATAGTTGGTCCACTGCAAAATTTTCTCTTTGGAGTTGCAGGCGGTAAGTTGATAGAACGAATTCGTTCTTTGTCATTCGAAAAGGTTGTACATCAAGAAATCACTTGGTTTGATCACCCAGGAAATTCAAGGTGTGTTAAACAAAAACTCATAAGCAAGTACACAAATTTCTTGACTCTCTAACTGAGAACTTCCTGCTGATTACAGTGGTGCAGTTGGTGCGAGGCTATCCACCGATGCTTCAACAGTGCGAGGTCTCGTGGGTGATGCATTGGCCCTACTTGTCCAGAACTTAACAACAATCATAGTAGGACTCATCATATCATTCACAGCAAACTGGATCTTGGCACTAATAATTCTAGGTGTGATGCCATTGCTAGGTTTTGAAGGATTCGTTCAGGGGAAATTTCTAAAGGGATTCAGTGCAGAAGCCAAGGTGGGAGACACCCCAACAGCCCTAGCTTTGGACTGAACAAAGTGACGTGTGTTTAATGAATTGTGAATGTTGGAAACTTTTGTAGGTGATGTATGAAGAAGCAAGTCATATTGTCAATGAGGCTGTTGGCAGCATCAGAACTGTTGCATCATTTTGTGCAGAAGAGAAGGTGATGGAAATGTATGAACAAAAATGTGAGGCCACCGTGAAGCAGGGAATTAGGATAGGACTTGTGAGTGGTATAGGGTTTGGGTTATCTGCGCTTGCTCTCCACTGCACAAATGCGCTTGTTTTCTATATTGGAGCTATTCTTGTAGAACATGGGAAGGCGACTTTCCCACAACTTTTCAAGGTAGCTTTCGAGTCAAGTCGGTTTCTTTCTTTGAATTTCTATCTAGGAACTGCTATAGTTCTAGTTTTGAGTTGTGACTTGGAGACTGTTTGTAGGTTTTCTTTGCTTTGACAATTTCAGCAGTTGGACTTTCCCACGCTAGTGCCATGGCTCCTGAAACCACCAAAGCTAAGGATTCAGCTGCTTCCATATTTCAACTTCTTGACAGCAAGCCCAAGATTGATTCAAGCATCAAGGAGGGCACAACCCTATCAACTGTGAAGGGTGACATTGAGTTGCAGCATGTCAGCTTCAAATATCCAACAAGGCCAGATGTTCAAATTTTCAGAGACTTGTGCTTCAGCATCCCCTCCGGGAAGGTAATCACTTCCACTGCTGCTTGTCTTTTAACTTTCATTTGCTTGACTTGAAAATCTTTTGCAGGCTGTTGCTCTAGTTGGAGAGAGTGGAAGTGGGAAGTCAACAGTGATCAGCCTAATAGAGAGGTTCTATAATCCTGATTCAGGGGCTATATTGTTGGATGGAATGGAAATCCACAAGTTCAAACTAAGCTGGCTGAGACAACAGATGGGGTTGGTAGGTCAAGAGCCTATACTTTTCAATGAGACAATTCGAGCCAACATAGCTTATGGTAAACAGGGAAATGCTTCTGAAGCCGAGATCATTGCAGCCACAAGAGCCACAAATGCCCATGACTTCATATCTGCATTACCCCAGGGCTATGAAACCACAGTTGGGGAACGAGGGATGCAGTTGTCAGGAGGGCAGAAGCAGAGGATAGCCATTGCAAGGGCAATCATAAAGGACCCGAAGATCCTTTTGCTTGATGAGGCAACCAGTGCACTAGATGCAGAGTCAGAGCGTGTAGTACAAGAAGCATTAGATAGAGTGATGGTGCATAGAACAACTGTTGTCGTGGCTCACTGCCTTACCACCATCAGGGGAGTTGATATGATCGCAGTGGTGAAGAATGGTGTGATTGCCGAGATGGGAAGACATGATAAACTGATGAAGATAGCTGATGGGGCTTATGCATCAATGGTAGCACTTCACATGAGTTCATCCAAAGGGGAAGAGCAAGAGTAAATGATTAACTCCAAGGAAAATTCTAGGGTACCTCCTTCGGTACCATACCGAAAAGTTTTTAAGCACTTTTCAGTACCATAGAATGACCCTAACTCCAATACTGCATTTCAACTCAGTTTTCTCCACCACCAATGGAGTGCTAAAGTGACGTCGGCAACAAGTAAACCAGCAAGGTTTTATATAGGGCCTCACATATGCAAAGTTGTGATATTTAGAATCTGATAGTGATTCTAGTAAATAGTTTTAATATTTATAATACTTGAAAATTCTTATCATTTGAGTGTTAGAAAGATTAGAAACTCTTTATAGAATCACTCTCAAACGCACTCTTAGTTTGCCTTCTTCTGTGAGTGATGCTTGTACCTTAAAATGTAATAGCTGCTCTATGCTAGTTGTCGACTTTCTGATTGCTTACCTGAGCATTCGGTTCAAATAGTTCGTCCTTGAATTAGAACATGCAATGGCTGCCAAGAGAAGGCCCAAAAAATGCAGAAACACAACCAGATTTTCTATCCAATGCTGTCAGGAGAAGAAACTAATAACACAGAATTTTCTCCAAATCCTCATCAAAACATGATAAGTTCAACACATTAATCAAAGCTTCATGTCTCCCAGAACCAACTTTGACGCTAGTGTGTTCTAATAATGAAATTCAAACAATGTCAAAGGCTTTAACAAAACAGATAGAGAAACTATAAGATAATGTTGAAGATCTGAAGGAAACAAAGGGAAGTCAGTCTGATGAGAGAAAAACCCACTAACATAGTTGAACTTTAAATGTTAATTTCTGTATTTCGTAATACTCATAAATACATATCAAGAAATGAGAAAATGTAACAATTATGGATTGAGGGTTAGATGTGAATGACCCTTTTTCATATGCTTCATACACAGTCCTAGTTCATCCAATGCTACTGAGTGCATTTACCATAACAGCATATCATTATAATTTCATCAACAAAGATCAATACACACTGCTTCATTATTTTATAAAACAGATTGTTTCAGCAACCATGACTACTGTCTTGAAAGTTAATATAAAAGAATTGAAAAACAAATCTGAAAAGGTATGTCTTTGCAATAATCAGTGCCTAGAGAGCATAACAAAAATAGACACAATGTAGAAAAAATCCAACAGTTTACCCCCAACATTATACAGTGCATTCAGTCTTGGGGTGCTGACCAGCTGAGCATGGAGTACAGCTTAGTAAACTTCAGCAGCCACATTACTGGTGGGAAGCCTTTGACGTTTCTCCACGTACTCTGATGGAAACCAGCCTGCTTTACCTTTGCATTCTCCTTCTGACCATCCTGTATGGCTCACCTAAGCAATAGATATGAAGTTTAAAGAGCAATGAACAATTAAACTGTACCTTTCATATCACAAATAGCAAACATTCATTTTCACATGAAAGCTGTGTTCTGTACTATGGACAAGATAATCTAAAAAAGGTATTCCCAAAAATGCCTGTTGCTTGCGTATTCTGTAACCTATTATCATTTAAGTGATGCATACTACAAGATTTAATGGGACTGTTCATCACAGGACTAACCATTTGGTTGCTTTGAAAAGGGAACATAGAAGAAAATTTTGAAACCTTGCAATTCATTCACATAAATCATGGATGGAAAGCATGATATTTGTTAACCTCCAGTATTTTAAGCTACAACAAAGTTCAAAATTTTACTGTGCACATGTACATATTAAAATGATGAAACATCTAAGGGTGATTGTGCAGCAAGCTAAACTTTCTGATCAGTCAGTAAATGTTTCCATGGCAGCAAATGGATAAGTAGTTGTTTTCATCATCCGCCACTTTTTGTTCTCCATGAAATATCAATATATTTTCCTTACGCTCCAAACAAAACAGTATTGAGACTCAGAAATCATTTTCTGGATGTACTTATTCATTTAACAAATGCAAGTGAAATATATGATTTAAGGAGGTGAAATAACCTTCCGGACAACGACATAGTCTCCCACATTCAGGCTCAGTTCCTTCTCTGATGCCGCACTGAAAGCATGCATTGCCTGCAAGAGGTAATCAATCAACTTTGTGTTCATGCTCTAAAAATTACCTGATTTATGATGGGTTGGGGAGCCAGTTCAAGGAAGAACGGCTCACAGCAGCCACTAGATTAACCTCTAATGGCCAGCTTCAAGATAAAGACCAAAAGTGAAGAAGATTCAAGTAATTTCAAGAGAATCCCTCCTTCAACCATTAAATCTGCCTCTTCATGTCTCCTAAAATGCAATTGATTACTTTAGTATTTATTTCCACAGTACATAACGTTTGAGAATGTCATCAAGAACCATATTCACAAAAAAAAAAAAAGTTTAAAAAAAAAAATACAGAGAGAGAGACAGACAGACAGACAGACAGAAAAGGCTGAAATCATATGGACATGCAAGGTGTAAAAGCTATAAAAGGCTTTAAGTACCATATTGTGAACTAGCCCTTGTTTCTACCCCAAAGAGGAAAGTGGTTTGGGAAATCACACAGTTATCCCTTCCAATAAAAAGCTTGGCAATGATATTAACAATATTTTCTCAGGAAAGGGAGTCTCTAGAAAAGAAAAAGAAAATAAAAATTCATTTTTTGCCAAAACTTGATTCCATCAATCATTGGGACAGAGATCTCTTATGTTCCGCAGCTTTGGCAGGACATTATCAAGTGGTGAAATTGGCAGAGTGGAACCTTGTGGGGGTTGGTGGTGTAGGATGTAACCTGAAGTACATGTTTTGGTTCCTTTATTCCATTGCAGAAGACAGAGAAGGGCCAGCAGCTTTCAACAAACAGAAGCATCTTATTGTGGCCTTCTAAACCATCTCTTGACCAAAGCAACCCCAAGTTTCTTATTGTCATGGTAAACAAAAGTATCACTTCTCTAAACACTACGACACATGCACCTAAAATTTTCCTCAGCGTTGAAATTAAATCAAATCCACTAAAACATGCCTAAGTATGCCATTAGTCCACCAAACTGGGCTACAGGTTCTCTCACTAGAATTTTACTGGAGGAAAAATCAGTCTCAAATTCTCATGTTGTTGAGCACATGAGAATTGAAGTCTTCCAGAGCGGCAACATATTACTCCCTCAGTCATGGCATCTTCCTCCTCTGGAGGAATGCCCATGTAGGGATCTTAAACTTTCCATAAAACTGCTAGACAGGTCCCAGATTGTTTTTCTAAAACTCTAGTGGAGCTGACCCTAAGCCCTCTCATCAGTATTTACTCAGGATGTCGTGTAGAAACTTATGTGAAGTTCATAATAAGATTTAATTATGAAGTACAATACAAGTCATTCTTCCTTGAAGCGATTTGCAAGCACAAAGTTTTGATTTCTGAGATTGGAGACATTTATAACCTACTTCAGCCAAGAAGTACATCGTCTTCTCTGAGTGGCTCTCTGATGGAATGGCAGGAGGAGCAGATTCTTTCCTTTGTTTTTCCGAGACCATCTGAAACAAGTTACAAGTCAAAACATGAACTTAAATTTTCTTTGATGAAAATAAATCTCTCATGAAAACAAGAACAAGAACTAACCTCAGATTCAACTTCACCAAGAACGGTAGCTATTCTCTGATGATAAGTCCTTTCTCCCTCAACCTTCAAAAGCACAAATTTGTCAAAAATACAAAAACCTCAACTGATAATATGCTCCAAAATAAATCTTACAATCTTGAGCTCAGAGTGAAGATACCATTGCAACAAGCCTCTGGAAACTAAGCCTTTGCTGTTGTGCTTCAACAGCAGCCAATGCAGCTGCTGCTTCTTTACCCAAAACTGCCATATTTGCTTTCAATTCCTTCATTTTAGCTTCTGCTATATTTAGCCTTGCAGCATTTTCTGGATTTGGAGCTTCCCTTAGTCGAGCTTGTCTTCTAGAAACCTCAGCTGCCTATTTGCTTTTTATGGTCAATTTAAATTACGAGAAAGCAAAGCTAATATCACAAGTAGAAACATAAAACAGAAGGGTTCAAAGACAATGATCGAATAATATGGCATAATTCTGATGCACAGGATGTCCAGCTATCTGATATACCTGTGTCTCAGCTTCATGTCTCATTCGGCTATAACGTTGAGCTAGATGACGGGCATCTTCCAAAGGAGCACCAGTGACCATTGCTCTCAAAGGATCTAAAATCTGGAAATATATAAAAACAAAAAAAGAATGTTTGAGGAATCAATGCTTCTATCTTAATTAGTTAACAAAAATTGGAAAACAGAAAAAGGTTCCTTTAGAAACTGAACCAGCAATGAGCTCTACATATGTGATTTCATCCCAAGTATGGTCAAGGCAAATAACCTTTTTCTTTTGATATGTAGTCCATCTAAATTTGTCAAAAAATGATAAATTTTAGTTTCAAAAGCATGAGAATGTCAAAGATTGAATTTGTTGGGTGTATTTATCTTACATGCCAGAAAAGAAAACCAGTCCATTTCTACCAGTTTAAAATTTGTAACTAAATTTTCAACATGTAGATCATTTTGTACTTTTAACAGAACTTTTTTTGTCCTAAAATGAGAAAGCAGGATTTCATGGAACAATACGTGCTATCAGAAAAGAAAACCAAGACCCATAACATTATTCTTTTATTGGAATCTGAAGCTGACTTCTATAGCCAACACACATTGGTATAGATCAGACACAAAATAAAACCCTTTGTAATTAAAATCACATGGTTTTGGTGAGATTTTGTCAGAACATATCACAACTTTTAACAGCTTGTTTTTCATCTTAAGCTCTCTAAACATATACTTCTAACAATAGTTTTGTCCTATTTCAGTAAAATCAACCCTTCTAGTGGATCTGAGAGGATTGGTAAATCAGCTTAGGGCTTTAGGGGGCATATAACGTCAAGCTACAGGGTTGAAGTTTTTCCCATTAAAAAATGTAATACTATGGTTTGAAAGACCACAAAGGGATGCCAGACCAAATTCAAGGATTATAACTTGTCCAAGAAGAGTTGGTGATTTCTTTCTTCTATTTTTTTTCTTTTACATTTTCCAGAATAAGCTGATGCTCACAAATGTGATAGAAATGATAAACAACCAGAAAGCACTCATTCAACATGATACTGTAATGATTATATCAGGATTGAACCCTCTAAACTTCTTTATTGGTGTCCTTTGATGGTACCTTTTTCTGTCAAGGAGTCTCTGACTAGCCAGTAAGGTAGTTTATGGGAAAGAGTAGAAGGAAAGTTTGTCTTTCCTTTTAACTTTGTTCTGGTGCATTTGAAAGGAATGCAACAGGAGGATATTTGAAGGTGGAGCTGTCAGGGTTCACATTGAGACATATTTGATATTTCTCAAGTACAAATGTTCATCGTCGAGGTTTTCCAAGGGTGGTGAATTTGGCCCTCTTGGGTTTCAATAGTAAACTGAATTTGGCATGACTTATTTTAGCATCCTTAGTATGGGGTCTTTTTGGGTTTTCCTTTTCTTCTTTATTTATTTATTTAGTTTTGCTTATTTTTTTCATTTTTGGCTTTTTGGCATTCCAAGTCCACTTCTTTTCTACTAGGATTCACCCCCTTTGGCAATTTTTTGTATAATTCTGTGCTTGTTAGAAAACTAATAATTGTATCAACATACAGAAAATCCAACCTGTGAAGATAACAGTTTGGTCAAGTCTTCTTGCTCTTTTGCTATATGTTTAAGACCATCACCATATATAGATGCAGCCCTAGCTAGAATGTTATCATTGATGTTTTCAGCACCATATCTGCAGCAATCCTCAGACAACTTTGTTCCTGATAACCATACAGATTGTAAAGAATAAACGCAAATGGTAAGTTACTATTGTAAACTAGATCATTTATTTGGAACAGATTTTTAAGAGCTAATTGCACAGTCCTCCAAATTATGAGAAGTATGTTGCCATGAAATACATATTTGGAGAAAGTATGAATTACTTTTTCACCTGTTTCGATTTGTTTATATCCTATGGCTGTGAATGCTTCCCCTGCTCTAACAATATCTTTCTGAAAATCCTGAAGAAAGGAGTATGACACATTAACAAAATAGATTCAAAAACAAAAAAGTCTGCACCAAAAAAAAAAAAAGAACTAGTTTAAGCACACTCTACATCTTGAGAAGCCAAGAAAAGAAATCAAGTCCTGAAATTACTGACCCAGGACACGGTGAGATCACAAAAAAATTGAATCAATACTTTTTCATGAATAACTAGTATTGTATAAGAAAAAAGGGCAAATTCACCAGATGAATTACACAAGCATGAACACCTATGTGCTTGACTTTTCCCCTTTCTAAAAGAATGACTTTTTGAAAACATATATGCTTGATAATAGTGTTGTCAAAAGCAAAAGGTGATGTCAAGGCGATAGGACTCCTTTTAACCTAAGGCAAAAGGCGAAAAACAAGGCAATAGCCTGACTATAATAAGGTGATAAAAAAAATAAATATATTTACCTACTTAATACTTAACCAATATAAGTGTCATCTTCAACAATCAACACTAATAATTTTTCATTTCTCATGGCGTCTTATAAAATTAACAAAATAGTAAAAATTATTCAAAGCGTTAATATTATACCCTCATCATAAGAAACATCATCTTGTTTTAGAGAAATTCATCTAGTCCAAATGCATATTCTAATTTTTCAAACATCTAAAAATCAGAATAAAAAACAAAATGAGAGAATGAACATCTTAGAAAAGCTTTGGGCATCATCATCATAGTCATCATTGAAATTAAAATTGCCATCACTTCCCTTAAGACTAGATTGATAGCCCTCCCTCATCATCGCTATGATTGATAATATAATATTTCATCTTATATTTTGTTTAATCTAATGTTAGCTTCAATTAAATTACAATCTTAGTATGATTACTCTTAACCCATGGTCAAAGGTGGTCTTTATGCCTTGCACCTTATCCCAAGGCAGCACTGCCTAGACGTCATCTTTGAACCTATCTTACCTCGGTCTTCAAGACGCGACTTTTCTTTGCCCCACCTGGCCTAGTGGCTTAGGCAACCTAAGCAATTGCCTTTAATAACACTGCTTGATAACAAAAAAAAATTACTTTCCTTCCCTCTTTCACATTTGCTCTCTCCCCACAAAGATCTTCTCCATACAATTGCATGGTGTAGGAAAATCTAGGTTTTATGAATGACTCAAGTATTCAGAAATTTAGGCTAGAATCATTAAAAATTAATTTTTGGCTGAAACTAGTCGCACCAAAAACAAAGGAGCCAAGCATAATTAGAACTTTAGGAAGAGAATATAAGAACCTTAATTTCCCTAAATTAGCAACCCCAACTCAAAAGAATGATGTAAATTCCTTTTGCATGTTCACCAAATCTCACACCCCACATCTGTTTTTATATGCTAGTCCTTCCACATGCCATTAGTAATACCCATGCATGACATGCCAATATTTTTTTCTTTTTGATAGGTAAACGAACAAAAAAATTTGAGAAAAGGGAGCCCAAAACCAACCCAAAGCATACAAGGAGTATATAAGAGGTGTCTAAAGGCAAAAACAAAAAAGAAATGGGGATATAAAAATTCTCACCGCCCTCATCTAGAACCCAACCAATCAAAAAAGTTGATTAAAGGTAAAGGTCCATTTATAAACAACTTAGTCCAAGACTAACAATTACACACAAAAGAATTTTTCATCCTTTGAATCGAAAGCGCCTCATTATCAAAAGCAATCTTGTTTCTTTACTTCCAAACCAACCAAAAGAGACATAAGGGAGCTACCATCCAAACCTTTCTATGCTTCTTACCCACAAAAAACTATGCTAACCAAGAAAGGTCTTTCTAACCGACAAAGAGAGGACCCAACGTCACACCAAAAAGAGCAAATAATAACTCCCACAAAACCCTAAACTTGGTGCAATGGATTAGAATATGATCAATAGACTCTTCTTCAGCACAACAAAGGAAACATCAATTGGCTATGGACCACTCCCTCCTCTTTAGTTGATCCAAGGTTAAGCCTTACCCCACGAAGCTTCCCAAGCAAAAAAATCCACCTTAGTAGGAACACAAAAGCTTCAAATGATGCTCCTCGAAAACAGGACTACATTTCCAAGCTCAAGAACACTATAAAGGGACTTAACAAAAAATTTCTCATCCTTAGTCTCTTTCCATAACACCCTATCCTCCAAACCGGTAATCACCCTCTTCTCATGTATTGTCAAGAGAAACCTCTCCACCTCACAATCATTGAGGCCTAGAGAACCAAGGATTCCAACCCCCCTCCTCACCCATAAAGTCCCAAACTTTCACCACCCATGACTCTTTTGAAGCTGCCAAGGCATATAAAGAGGGGAAAGAATCGCAAAGCATCGTTCCCACATACTCATTCTTCCAAAATCTCATTCTGCTATCATCCCCCATAGAGAACACAATTTTGTTATGCAATAAAGACCCTTCCTTCCCAATTTCCCTCTATAACCACACATCATACCCCTCCTTCACTTCTCAAGTACACCACCCCCCTTCTTCTATCCCAAACTTCTTACTAATAACTTGCTTCTAAAGAGTTTCCTTTTCCATCACAAAGTGCCAACTCCATTTACACAAAAGGGCTCTATTGAGTGTAGAGGGGTATCTAATAAGCAAGCCATCCTTTCTTTCATTTGAACAGGCAATTGCCCACTTTACAAGATGAGGCTTCCTTTCCAAAGCCCCCCAGTCCCAAAGAAAGTCCCTTTGGATCTGCTCTTATCTCAATCTAACCACTCTTGGCATAAACATCAAAGACATGAAGCAAATGGGCATGCTAAACAAAATACTCCAAAAATAGAGTGATTTTCCCTCCTTTAGAAATAATTTGTCTTTTCCACATGACTAGCCTCTTCCGAGAACTTTTCTCCACCCCATCCCAAACCGCCACAAATTTATGCGAAGCACCCAAGGGAAGCCCCTAGTAAGAGGGAAACAGCCCCACCTTGCAACCAAGCTCAAGGGCCAAAATCTCTAAATTCTCTACCCTTCCCACCGTTCACTCTTATCCAAATTGATTCTTAACCCTAAGATAGCTTCAAACCACACTAACAACCAGCTCAATTAAGCCAACTGATCCTAGGAAGCCTCACAAAAAACAAGTGTATCATCAGCAAACAGCAAGTGAGTGATTTAAGGTTCATCTCCACCCTACAGCCTAATAAAAACCCCCCACTCACTATTCTATTGATAAGACTACTTAAAGCCTCCATCCCAATTACAAATAAATAGGGTGAGAGAGGATCCCCTTGCCTCAATCCCCTAATGTTATGGAAGAAACTTGATGGTGCGTCCATAGTTTTAAAAGACTCAAGGCGCACCAAGGCGCAAAGTCCTCTTGGAGCATAAGGCGCGGGCTCTAGTGAAATGAGACACACCCTAGTTTACATATATAATTTTATATAATACGTCTGGAAAGGTACACTGTTGCTTCTTCTTCTTCTTTTTCTTCTCTTCTTCCTCTACTCAATGGTTTCTTCCCCTTCTTCTTCTTCTTTTTCTTTTGCACGCATGAGACAGGGAGTCAATATGGGCCAAGCCTTTTTTTTTTTCAAATTTTTGTTGGGTCAAAATTGGTTGGGCCTTTTTTTCTTAAGCCCTAATCTAGGTTGGACCCTTTAAAAAAAATTGTTGGGTCAAAACCCCATTCTAGGTTGGGTCCTTTCTTTTTTTCTTTTTTTCTTTTTTTTGTTGGGCCAAAATGCAGTATTTTGGACTGCAAATGTTTTAAAGAGAAAGGGTCCAAAACGACATCATTTTGGCTCCATTTTAATATGCTACAGCTCAAAAAGCTGTGTTTTGACCCAATTAAAAAAAATGCCTAGATTAGGGCTTTCTACTCCACCTCTGCAACTCGTTCAAGGTTTATGGAGGAAGAAGAAGAAGGGAAAGGGAAGAGGAAAAAGCGTACCTTTTTGGGGCTTTGCGCCAGGCCGAAGGCAAGCGCCTTGCGCGCCTAAGCTGCGCCTCCTTCAACAAGCATCACCTGGAGTAAGGTGAGGCACCGACAGTTTGCGTTGCGCCGCCTTATGCCTAGGCACGTCTTTCACAACTATGGGTGTGTTATTCACCAAAACAGAGAACGTCTTAGTAGAAATGCATCACCTTATCCAACCTGTCCACTTCTCCCCAAAACCCCTTTTTTGCATCACAAACAACAAAAAATTCCAATTTATGTGATCATATGTCTTCTCTGTGTTGCAACAAAGAATCCATGGCCTCATTAGTAATTAACGCAGCATCCCAAAATTTGTCTTCCCTCAACAAAAGCATGTTGGGACGAAGACCCATCACCTTCTTTAGCCTTATTAGCTAACACTTTTGCTAGCAACTCATACAAGCCTCCCACCAAACTTATAGGTTTGAAGTCTCTAAGGTTGTCAACCCCTCTTGTTTTTTGGGACTAAAACCAAGAACGTAGTATTCAAACTCCTTATAAATCTTCCCTACTCATGGAATTCTTTAAAGAAACCCATAACCTCATCTTTCACGAACTCCCGACTAAACTGCCAGAACGCCACTGAGAAACCATCCAGGCCAGGTGCTTTGTCCTCGTTCAACTCTAAAAAGGCAGAGAAAACCTCTTCCATAGAAAATGCCTCCTCCAGCCTAGTAGCATCCTCATCTCCGATTCTTTCAAAATCCAACCCAATCAAACTAGGACACCAATTACCACTTTCTATCAAAAGATTCTGGAAAGCACTAACCACACCCCATGAATCTCATGCTCTTCTGATAACCAAGTTCCATTAATTTTGATCTTAGTAAAACAATTCCTCCTTCTATGGGAGTTAGCTATCCTATGGAAGAAATCAATGTTCCTATCACCTTTCCTCCGCTACATTTCTCTTGATTTTTGTCTCCAAGAAATTTACTCCATGAGTTAATTTTGAAATCCTCCCTTGCCTCCTTCTAGCCTCCAACTCCTCCATTGTTAAAGCTCTCGATTTCTCTTGTTCATCCTAGAAAGACACTTTGTCCAGAGCCAAACTCTTGTTAACCCCAACCTTCCCAAAAACATCATTGTTCCAAATTTTCAAATTGGTCTTTAGAGCCTTCAACTTTGCTGCCAAAATAAGGCTACAGGAACCGTTGAAATTGAACCCTTGCCACCAACTTTTCAACAACTCCTTAAACCCCTCCTCCTTCAACCACACATTTTTTAAGCAAAAACGAACCAGACCTTGCCTCACCCCTTCCCCATCTAACAAAATGGGAAAATGATTAAACATCAGCCTAGGAAGAGTGCACTACACCACCCCACTAAAATGGCACTCCTAACCCTCAAAGACCAAAAAATGATCCACTCTTGACATGGATAGACTGTTTAACCCACCACTCCAAGTAAACAAACCCCCCTACAAGGGAAGGTCTCTCAAATCTAGATCATCAATCACCTCCAAGAACCTTCTCATAGCTGAAGACACCCTCCCTTCCCTACTATGCTCTCTAGGGAATCTGGTCACGTTAAAACCCCCTTCAATGCACCACAAATCATTCCACAATTCACGAATGGCCCCTAACTCCTCCCAAAAAAATTCTCAGCTTCTCTTCATGATAGGACCATAAACTCCCATAAAAATCCACAAGAAACCATCCTCGCAACTTTTAAAATGACATGGAATCGAAAATTGGCCCACCTCCATCCCCACCAACTCCAACACTCTATTATCCCAAAAAACTATCACCCCTTGCATTCACTACTCCCCACGCTAAAAATTTCCTCACTCCTAGATTTCACACCACTCTAAGGGACAAACCAAGTCCACCCTTTGAGACCTAATTAAGGCCTTGATTATCTTACTCTTGTTACTATCGTTAGCCTTTCTTATATTCCAAGATAAAAATTTTACTTCATTTAAGGCTCGAGACTCTAGCCCCTCCTCCTCCATCCAACCCACTCTCTGTACTCACTCCATTATAATTGATCAAACACTCTAACTTTTTTAGTTCACTTTTAAACCTAGTAGACATTGAATATCCCCCCTTTTTGCGTTGTTCACTTCTATTTTTCATCCTCAAAAGCAAATTCAGGATTTCCCCTTTAAATCTTTCAGTTGAAAATCCCAAAAACTTAGTGAACTTCGCCAAACAATTGTCGTCCCAACGACTACAAATATACAAAGAGAAAAAGGAAGAAAAAAAATATAGGTAGGTTACACAATTATGAACACTCTTATATATATATATATATACATTATTAGTTACTCTTTCTCAAAGAGAGACAAGAATGTCAATTCTAGTTTTCATTCTCAAGGAGAAGGCCCATGATAGGCTAGGGATGAGTGGTTGTCAATTTTATTGAAAGCTTGGCCAAGGCTGTGCTAGGCAGGTTACACATATTGTGTCCACTTTGTATACTCAGATATGCACCTCTTTTGTCATACACATCTTAAAAAGTCATTGATAGTTTGTGCAGAGGATAGGCCAGGAAGGACAGGTTGTAATTACTAAGTGTTCTTTCTTTGTTTCTTTCACACTTTTCATACATCCTATCTACTCATGTATACCATCTTTTCTTTACACATACACATGCATCTTAAACTTCATTGATAGCTTGGGCAAGGGCAGGCCATTTTAGACTGGTTTTAATCATTCTTCTCTTTCCCTGTTTTTTATTTTTTTTCCTCAATTTTTTGCACACTTTCTTATACTTCTTGTGTACTCAATATGCCCATGTTGTTACACACAATCTTAGACTTCATTGATAGCTTGAGCAAGGGCAGACTGTGTTGGGCAGATTTTATTTTTTTTATTTTTTTTATTTTTTTTTTCACCTTTGTTTATGTGGCCCTTTATTTACTTCCTATGTACTCAAGTAGACCCTCTTTTTATTAGATAAAGACACCTTAGAGTTCATAGATAGCTTGGGCAAGGGCTGGGTCATGTTGGAATTGTAATTATTCTGTTCTTTTCCTTTGTGATGCACTTTATATCCTTCCTCTGCACTTGGGTATGCCTACCTTGTGCTATACACCCCCATGCATGCATGCATGCCACACACATATATTAGACTTCATTGATAGCTTGAGCAAAGGGTTTTAATGTATCCAAAAACCAAAAAAAAAACACAAACAATTTTTTTTCTTTTTTTTTTATAAGTCTCACACACACAAACAATTTGCCTATCTTAAAAATAAACACTCAGAAATTAAAAATAGAGGACATAGCAATAAACAGCTAAACCATCTCTACCTTTCCTGCACGTGTAGACCTGTACAGTTTCTCTAATTGTTGATGTCTCTGCATCTCGACCTCATCTATAACCATTACATCTGAACTTTCATAACCAGTCCCACCGAACTGTTTTATAACAGCCTGAAATTCAAATAAATCAGTCAATAGAAGACAATAATTTTCATACAGAGCAGCACAGTATTGTAGATTTGCTGAAACTGAAAATAATGAAATACAACTTACATTTGTGAGGTTCAGTGGCATATTGAGAATGCACAAGGTGAATTTAGTAATAAGAAGACAATAGGTCAAGCCTCAAGGGTTGATAAGTACACTAAGAGCAAAAGGTCATCATGATTTATGACTACATTGTGTCAGTGGAAACTAAAAATCTACTCACTTCATTCTTTGTTGAAATAATTTCTTGCCATATTTTCTCCAAATAAAACATTAAAATAAAATAACACTAAACTAACTAGGAAGACATACAAAATCACAACCCAGCATACAAGGATGCGTGGAGATCTAAGCAAGTTAATCACCATTGGAAAATTTCATAGATCTAATTTGTTTACATGAATGCAATACTTGCTCAGATTGAGGATGCATCAGCCCACAATTTTGAATGGAGCTACAAGCATATACTTTATTTCATTGACTAACTAGTAATTCCCATTATTGCAATAGTTCATGCATATTTAATTTATTTCTCTAAATTATGTTATTGTTTTAACATCTTACCTCCAGTTGATTGCAATAACTTATCTATACCGTATTCTCTTTGTTGGATATAATAAATTCAGACTCATATGAAAGGAAATTTCACTTCACAACAGTATAACCAAACAACCAATATTATTTAACCAAAGAAGGAACTAAAAACATCAACAATAGGCTCCTTTATTGGTTAGTCTAAAAATTCCAAATTTGGTGAAACATAATAAAGACATTTTAAATCCCTGTACTCCACCCAAAAATTGCCCTCTTCGATTGGACAAAAGTTCTAAGAGAACTCTATGCAATCAGCATTTGATATCAAAGTATCAGTGATTTCCAAGAAATGTTTTCTCAGACGAAGTTGATTTCAAATTCTGCTAACTCATTGACCCTTCTTTCAATTTCTCATAGTCCCAATTCCCACTTTGATTTGAAACACAGTTTAGCATCATATTAGACAAGTAGTTGAATTCTTTGGAGAAGAAAGAACCTGAGGTGGCATTTGATAATTACAAGGTCAATAGCTTGTTGATACCTCCTACGACTGATTTTTCTAACCAAACAAGATGCTTCTATACGGAACAAAGAACACAGAGATCCTCCAGTTCATGGAGTTTTTGAGGGACCATAAATAGTTTAGTGTTTCAAACCATCAACTAGTTTGAAAATTTACATCACTCCCTAAGTTCAAATGAAGTACATCAAAGAAGTCCAAAATCAAACACTCTAAAATAAGAGAAACTTAGAAACATACTAGGTGATTTTTCTCACCAGGAACAAGTGGATTGGATTATATGATAAGTTCAATCTCACCAAATTGAACACATTTTCCATTTTTATCTAAACTTAAATAGTATTGTTCTCCATTATCACATATTGCAAAAAGGGCAGGTCTAAGGTCATATAAGATTAACTTGTTAAACTGAGAAAATTTTGCTCCTTCCTCACTTTCGAAAACACTCCCATGGTTACCCCCTCAACCTTTCAGATAACCTGATTAATCCAAAACCAAACTTGTAAACATCAAAGACACTAAAGGAAGGAAAGAAACAGATGGACCAAAGTTCCAAAGTAGCTTTGTTGCCTTCCTAGAAAGCACTGCCACAGGGCAGCATAAAAGGAAATGAACGACTGCCTTCAATTCTTGTTCACTTTAGCAACAGAAATCTTTCATGAAAATAATCTATCAACTCCACCCCAATCATGTAACAACCCAACAAAAACAGAAGCCTTCTGAAGCATGTGGCCTTCCCTATGCATCACATCCGCCACCATAGTTGTCCAGAATTTCATACTTAAGAGGATTCTCATTACATCAGGAAAAAAAAAAAAAAAAAAGCTACTTTGGAACCCTCTTAGTACAATAAAAGAAATGCCACGTTGGAAATCCAAATACCCATTCATAATCTCACTCCATCCACCCACCCACCGGATAAAGCCCCTTTACATCCTTTTTTTTTTTTTTTTTCTTTTTGATAAATAAGCACAAGTATATTAAAGGGCAGAAAGCCACAAAGCATACAAGTAGTATACACAGCAGCCTAGAAACAAAAACACATGAACAAAAACCTCACCACCCCTTAAGGAACGGCAAGCCATTCCAAAAAACCTAAAAGCGAAGAGGACTCCTCTCCCATATACACCCTAACCCAACTCCAGAAAAATTACATACAAAAGAATTTTTCAACTTCTGTATAACTAAAGAGCCCCCCCTAAAGGCTAATCTATTTCTTTCCTTCCATACCGTCCAAAAAATACACAACGGGATGGAATTCCAAATCTTTTTCCTCTTTTTCCCCACAAAGGGGCCCCTCCAACTAAATAACACCTCTTTGACCGTCTCTGAGAACACCCAATGAGCCCCAAACAAGGCAAGGACGATCTCCCAGAGGACCCTGACCACTATATAGTGTAAAAGAATATGAATTACATTTTCCTCTTCACAACTACACAAAAAGCAATGATTAGGAAGGTACCAGCCCCGTCTTTGGAGCCTATCCAAAGTTAGGATCTTCTCCCACGTGGCCTCCCAAGCAAAAAAAACAACTTTGGTTGGAACCTTATCCACCCAAATGATCTTTTTCGGGAAAGTGATGGCACTAGGGGATGCCAGCAGCTTATAAGCATCCCTAATCCGAAAAGAATTGTGACCCCCTGCTTTCCATATCACTGAGTCCTCTTCTGAATAAATCCTCAAGTCCCTCAGCATATGAAACAGCTCTCCTATAGCATCCAGCTCCCAATCATTAGAATCTCTGGAGAATCTAATATTCCAACCTCCTTGACCAAGGCTAGAATCCCACATTTCATTGACCGTAACGTTCCTTTGGACCGCCAAGGCAAATAGTTGGGGAAAAGTTTGGGACAGCGCCTCATTACCACACCACTGATCAATCCAGAAATTGATCTTGGTCCCCTCTCCCACCTTTACCCTATGTTATCCCAACACCAATTCGTCTCCTTCAAAATCTCCTTCCAAACCCCCACTCCAAACGTTCCGCGAGCCTCATTAGTTCTCCAACCAAAACCCTCAAGGCCATACTTCACCCCGATCACCTTCTTCCAAAGGATTTCTTTTTCAAGGGCAAATCTCCAAATCCATTTGCCCAACAAGGCCTTGTTCAAGAGATCAATCTTCCAAATGCCTAGACCCCCCTTCTCCTTTTGAGTGCACACCACCTCTCAATTGATTAAATGTATTTTCCTTTCCAAGCTTCCCCCTCCCCAAAGAAAGTCCCTTTGTAATTTTTCGAGCCTTTTTGCTACTAGCTTGGGTATTCGAAAGAGAGACAATTGGTAAATAGGTATGCTGGCCAAAGTACTTTTAATGAGGGCAATTCTCCCACCCTTTGACAAATATTGTCTTTTCCAAAGGGCTAACCTTCTTCTCATTCTTTTTTCCACCCCATCCCACATAGACGAAGCCTTGTGATTGGCTCCAAGGGACAGGCCCAAATAAACAGTAGGAAGAGACCCCACCCTACACCCTAACTCCACTGCCAATTCGTCAATGTCTTCAACCTCCCCAACCGTAATTACTTCGCTTTTAGCTAGGTTTATTTTAAGACCAGAGGCTGCCTCAAACCACGCCAAAATCCAACTTAGAGAGGTTAGGTGGTCTTGCCTTGCTTCGCAGAAAATAATTGTGTCATCAACAAAGAGCAAATGAGACACATTCATCTCCATTCTCTCCCTCCCTCGAAGACTACAGCCTGAAATGAATCCCCCATCAATAGCCCTTCTTAAAAGTACACTTAGCACTTCCATACCCAACACAAAAAGGTAAGGAGAGAGGGGATCTCCTTGGCGCAGCCCCCTGGAATTGGAGAAATTGTTGGCACCCCATTAACCAGAACAGAAAATTTTGCAGTTGAAATGCACCACCAAATCCACTCCATCCAACGAGCTCCAAAACCCATCTTGTGCAAGACCTTCATGAGGAAATTCCAATTAATGCTATCATAGGCTTTTTCAATATCCAGTTTACAAATCAACCCTTTCTCTTTACGTTTATGCCAGAAATCAATCACCTCATTAGTTATGAGCGAGGCATCCAAAATCTATCTTCCCCTCACAAAAGCATTTTGGTCCACAGAGACCACCTTATCTAAAACCTTCTTCAGCCTATTGGTCAGCACTTTGGCCAAAAGCTTATACAATCCCCCTAGAAGGCTGATGGGCCTGAAGTCCCCAAGGTCGTCAGCCCCACCTTTCTTTGGGATGAGGACTAGGAAGGTAGTATTGAGACTCTTAGCAAAAGATTTCTTATCAAAAAACTCCTTAAATAGGTCCACAATCTCCTCCTTCACGAAGTCCCAGCAAGATTGTCAAAAGGCCACTGTGAACCCATCCAGGCCTGGAACCTTATCTCCATTCATTTCCATCAGAGCAGAATGGATTTCTTCCTCGGTGAAGGGCTGCTCCAAGACTTCAGCTTCATTATGGTTTAGACTTTGAAGGTGCAGCCCCTCAATATCAGCTTTCCAGCCTGGCTCCTCTGACAGCAACTGCTGAAAAGCATTCACAATCCCCTCTCTCACCTCTTGCTCCTCTTCCAACCACCCCCCATTGATCTTAATTTTTTCCAAGGAGTTGTTTCTTCAATGGGCATTGGTCATCCGGTGAAAGAACCTTGTGTTCTTGTCCCCTTCCTTAAGCCACAACTCCCTTGACACTTGTCTCCAGTGAGTTTCTTCCAAAAACACCCACTTTTTAAAGGTTTCCTTAGCTTCTCTTTTCAACTCCGTCTCACCTTCTGTCAGACTCCTTTCACTCTCCACCCCATCCCAGAATTCGACTTGTTGAAGGGCTGAGTTTTTATTAACTTCTAGCCTTCCAAACACATCCCTATTCCATCCTTTGATTTTTTCCTTCAAGACCTTCATCTTAGTAGCCAATCTAAAACTGGCCCTCCCTCTCCCCCCCGACCCCTGCCACCAACCCCGAAGAAGATCCTTAAACCCATCAACTTTGAGCCACATGTTTTCAAACCTAAACGGGGAAGGGGCCCGTCTAAACCCACCACCCTTCAGCAAGATGGGAAAATGATCAGAAGTGGGTTTGGGTAACCTACTCTAGACAACCCCACTAAAGTGATCAAGCAAGTTCTGGGTCACTAGGAATCGATCCAATCTAGCCCAAGATTGATTGTTCCTACCCCCACTCCATGAAAACACTCCCCCTTGCATCACAAAGATCCAGGAGCTCTAGTTCGTCAACAACCTGAGCAAATCTTCTCATTGCGCCAGTCAGTCTTCTCTGATTGCTCATTTCCCTTTGGGAGAGGGTAACATTGAAGTCGCCCCCTAAACACCAGGGGTCATCCCAGATGCCCCTTATAGCCCCAAGCTCTTCCCACAGAATCTCCCTATCTTCTTTAGAAAACAGCCCGTACACTCCTGTGAAGATCCAAGCATTCCCATCTTCTACATTCCTAAGCCTACAAGAAATTGAGAACTGCCCCATCTCCATCTCAAGAACCTCCAGGGTTCTTTTATCCCAACATATCAAAATCCCTCTCGCAGCTCCCTGAGCACCCATGGCACCCCAATCAAGAAAACTCCCAGAGCCCAAACTCCTCACCAAACCCTCTGTCATTGACTGAATTTCGTTTCCTGAATACAAAACAAGTCCACCTTCTGGCTTCTGATCATGGCTTTAATCACCTTTCTTTTAGAGCTATCGTTAGCTCTACGCACATTCCAGCTCAACAGCCTTATCTTCATTGGACTTCCATAATCTGACACCCTCTTCCTTGCACAGCACACTTCTTCTTCTTCCCCCCCTCATAATTGATGGAACATTCAAGCCTTTTCAACTCCCTTTCAAATCTCGATTTCTCCAAAAGAGTTTTACTATGAACTATTTCCCTCCTCTTTCTAATTTTGAGCAAAAACTCCAAAATATCTTTCTCCAATCCCTCTGTCGAAAATCCCAAAAACTTGTTGAACCTAGCCAGATCACTTTCCTCCCAACTTACTTCCTCCCATCCTCTACCTTCTTGTGGCATAGACCGAGCAAGGCACAATTCCTCTATGTTCTCTTCAATACTGTCATTATTGACCTCTATCAACTCCCAACACTTAACTGTTTCCTGCTCTGTAGACCCAGAAACGTTACACAATCGAGGTGTAACCCCCTAGGTTAAGTCCAAGTCAGCCCCAAAAAGGTCGTAATACTCCCCCAATTGGTCTGACCATAAATAGGAGAGAGAGAAAAAGGAGAATCAGAGACCACCAATCCAATAGATTTCCCCTAGGGACGTTTTCATACCTTGCATCTTCCTCCAACAAGGCACAATTGGTCTTAGATTTCCCCTCGGACTAAATCTCCTCCTCAGAAAGCCTCCGCAAGCCATCCTTAACCCAGAAAGGAGAAATACCAGCGTCTAGACCCCCCATTGGGCTTTGGCTACTTACCAAAGAAGGACGGGCCTCCCCCACCTGGGCTCTAACCACAGCTAAGGGCATAGACGGGCCTCGGTTGTCCAGCCCAGACATCACAGGATGCACCAGAGTCTTGGCCCGCTCAGAAATCTTCCAAGACGACAGCCCAGAAATAGGCGGCCCATTTACGCAAGGGGGGTCCCAGAAGGAAACAAGCCCAGTGGGTTATGATTCCTTAGAGCACCAAGAGGGCTTTGCTAGCCCCAGCAAGGTAAGCCCGCCCGATCCTTATTGCCCACCTGGCGGCCCATCGAAACTCCGAATAGGGTCCGTAACTTGCCCCGACCCGCTTGACTGACCCCGCGTCCCATCGGCATGCAGTAGCAAGGCCTTGAGCCTCGAACCGTCCTTCGCCTCCAGCACGCGCTCGTCCGCACATGTACAAGCTTCACCCCCAACCTCCTCTCCCGTTGCGACAAACTTCCCTCTCTTTCTTGCCGTCGCCGCTCTCATTACTAGCCTAACCTCCCACCAGAGAGTTAGCGAGTAGCACAGCTCTTCAACCGAAACCTCCACCACATTGGGGAGTTCCTCGTCGTTGCGCTTCACCAATAACCGGGCCCACTGTAATTCCTCCATCTTCTCCGTTTGGGAGTCAACTGCAAGAAAACCCCCGCACTCCTCCCCTATCCTTCTTAGAATGTCCCACTCCCATAAGGAGACGGGTAAGCCTACAACCCGCACCCAAGCTTCACTCTTGTTCTCCCCCTCCCTCAGACATCCTGTCTCAGGCCTCCATTTCTCCAAGCGAAGAAAGATCCCCCCAACCAAGATGCTTCCAAGTTTAATGGCTTGCTCTGCTTCTATCAAGAGCTCAAATTCCATCACTACCTTGCCCCTCTCCAGTTTTGCTAACCCTAGGTTGCCCTTCAAACTCCAGATTTTCACCAACTGAGTCCCCCAACTTCGTAGGTTGTCCCCCTTTGCTGCGCTAGGGTTCCATATCCCAACCACACAGTAAGCCAATTTGTTTAAGTTCCGGCATAGCTTCTTCTTTGTGACCTCCACCCTGATTGTTGCTCTATCTTTACCCTTTGGCATTTTGATCACTTCCGCAAAGGTTTTTGCCATGCTTGGCTTCAAACGTGGCTCTTCTTCTTTTTGGCTTATCATTCCTCCGTTTGCACAGCCCAAGCGCCATAACGTCTCCACCATTGAAACCCAACCACCCTTTGCTCCTCTTCCTTTAGGGATGAATATGCTAAATCTCTTGTTCTCCAAATCCACAACATCTAACCGGAGGAAGCACCCCCCTTTGTTATGATCGCGCACCAGAGAATAAGCCCTCCCGTTTTCCTGCCACTTTCTTACCCATTTTGCCGTTCTCACATCCTCAATGCACAGAACCAGACAATCGAGGAATAGCCCAAGACTCGTCGGTCCCAGCCTAATCCACGAGGAAATCCCTCTTTTCCTCTCCACAATCGTAGCTTGCAGTCTGCCTCTCTTCTCCTCCACCTCAACCTCAAACAATTTCGACTCCACTCCGAAGCCACCCTTCCTAAAGCTTTTCCCAGGCCTTGCAAGGACCTCGTCCTCTACATTCTCGGTCGCTCTCGGGTAGTCTCACTGATGAGGATGAATCTTCAAGATATATATCAAGAAAGGGAATTTGTATTAGTTGTAATTAAAGTAGGATTATTATTACTTGGAATTAAATTATGACTAATATTTGTTGGAGTCTAATTAGGATTAGCTAGTTGAGTTATAATATAATTAGAATTTGAGTCATGATAGGTTATTAGAGTCCTAGTAGAATAGGTTATTAGAGTCCTAGTAGACTTTGGATTTCTTAGAGAAGCCTATAAATAGGCTAATCAATGTAAATCAAAGGAATGAATTTTGATGAATAATATTATATTTTCTTTCATTGCAAGGTTGCAATCCTCAATGGTGAGACTCCATTGATTTTCTTCTAGGTGAGACTCCTAGAAGGCCTTAGTGAGACTCTAAGGTTTTCCATCTCTTCTTCATTGTTTCTTCTTTCTCTCTATTTCTTATCTTATAATTTTCTCTACCATAAAGTTTATTCCTTGTTCCTCTCCTTACACCCTAAAAATAAACCCTAGCCCACCTACCCTTGAGTGTAGGCAACCATCCTAGGGTTGTCCTACATCAATTTTGGTATCAGAGCCAAAATTCTTGGCATGAAGGCATATGTAATTGAGGAGTGGAGCAACATATGCAAACATGGTTGAAGGCTACAACTTTTTTATGCAACCATTGGTGAACATACCAAGGCTAAATGAAGAGGAGGATTGGCGACGTACTAGCATCTTCCAAACTCGTGTTGCTTGTCAAGGGAGACTATGTACTTTGATTATTGATGGAGGTAGTTGTTCGAATCTAGCTTCAGAGGAGCTTGTTGAGAAGCTTAATCTAAAGACAGAAGATCATCCAAATCCCTATCAAATAGCATGGGTAAATGACGCATCTATTTTGGTGAGTTCTCGTTGTCTAGTGACGTTTAATTTCAGTAATAATTTTGAGTTATCAGCATGGTGTGATGTTTTGCCGATGAAAGTTGCCCATATTATGCTTGGAAGACCATGGCTTTTTGATGAAAGGGTCCAACACGATGGCTATGAAAACACTTACACACTTGTGCGCAATGGGCGAAAGAAGATCCTTCGTCCAATGAAGGAAATTCCACCACATAAGCAACCAGAGGAAAAAGTAGCACCCTTGAAACTAGAAGAGCCATCAAATATTCTTATTAAAAAGCAAGTCGAAGTTACTAGAAAGGAGGAAGAAATCATCAATGATGAATCTAGAAAGCAAGAGGTGATGAAACTAATCTTAGATCAACCAATAGAAGAGCTCAAAGAAGTTGAAGAAGTTTCAGAAGAATCGATGTTTGACTTCCCAAGGCCAAACATTATCGTGAGTGGTGGCAAACATGAAGAATCTGCTGAAATTTCTTTTGAATATAGGGAATTCAAGAATCTTATTCTTCCACAAAACAATTTACAAGAAGAGTGTGGGAAACAACTTCCCACAAGTTTGTTGAAGACACATTATTATTTCAAGAATTATCAACTTGTTGCACAACATCAAAAAGTTTTTCGAAGTCCAGTATTTGTCTTGCATGAAATTGAAAAAGTTCAAGAGATCTTGAGATCTTGTCTTACCATGGGAAAGAGACGACGAGGAAAGAAAGGGTGGAAGGCATTGCTCGGAATTTCAATTGATCGTGGAAAATCACTAAAACTCGAGGTCGAGTTTTTTTCAAGTCAGGGGGAATTGATGAGGATGAATCTTCAAGATATATATCAAGAAAGGGAATTTGTATTAGTTGTAATTAAAGTAGGATTATTATTACTTGGAATTAAATTATGACTAATATTTGTTGGAGTCTAATTAGGATTAGCTAGTTGAGTTATAATATAATTAGAATTTGAGTCATGATAGGTTATTAGAGTCCTAGTAGAATAGGTTATTAGAGTCCTAGTAGACTTTGGATTTCTTAGAGAAGCCTATAAATAGGCTAATCAATGTAAATCAAAGGAATGAATTTTGATGAATAATATTATATTTTCTTTCATTGCAAGGTTGCAATCCTCAATGGTGAGACTCCATTGATTTTCTTCTAGGTGAGACTCCTAGAAGGCCTTAGTGAGACTCTAAGGTTTTCCATCTCTTCTTCATTGTTTCTTCTTTCTCTCTATTTCTTATCTTATAATTTTCTCTACCATAAAGTTTATTCCTTGTTCCTCTCCTTACACCCTAAAAATAAACCCTAGCCCACCTACCCTTGAGTGTAGGCAACCATCCTAGGGTTGTCCTACATCACTCACACTCCTCCGACGCTCTCGGGAAGTCTCACACTCCTCTGACGCTCTCGCTCTCTCTCACGCTCTCTCTCTCTCTAACCCTCTCTCTCTCTCTCTCTCTCCTCCATTTTGCTAAATTTGCAAAAGTCTAGAAGTTCACATGCAGTTAGGAAAGTGAAGGTGAAAGAAGGGAGATGTGTTGTAGATGTCATCATAAAGCCCCTTTACATCCTTGGAACCCAAACCCCTCTCCAGCATCCATACAACTTAGCACCAGAAACACTCCAATTCCAACCCAAATCTCAGTAACCATGTACTAATCTGAGGTTTAATTAGAAAAACTAAATGTCAAATTCCAAAATGAAGAGCACGAACTCATCCCCACCCCTTCACTAAGGAAAGCACACCAAATTTTTTCCAACCTCTGCAGGATGGTACGGAGAAAAGCAGCTCAAAATGCATTGGTAGGCTACCCAATGTACTCCTCAAAAGTGTTACTTTCCGCCTTAAGAAAGAGAGCTTAGGTTGAACTTCTGGGTTCATTTAAAATCTATCTCTTTTCAAAACTCCAGGGTTGTCTCTTCTTACTATATCTCAATTTTGATAAGTCTAAACAAGTGATAGACATTCACAACAAACATTTAATTTATTTTTTTTCCATTGTCTAAACAAACCAACCATTTAAACCAAAATCCCCCACAAAATGCTGATAGATACAGCACATTTTGATTCAATTGAACTTGACCCGTGCTGCAATAAACAAACGGCACTCCCCCCGTTTGGTTACCGAGAAAAAATTGCAAACTCGGAGAAAAGTCAAATTTCTTCCCTTTTTATTGTTTCTAGAAAAGAGAACAAGAAACCCACCTTAACAAAACTTGAGTAGAGGTTTTGGGGTTTCTGGGTTCTTTTATTTTCTTCCCTTTTCCCACACATTCCCAGCAACCAAACAGAATGGTAAAAACAAACAAATAAGAAAATCAGAGAAGAGCAAAAGGGAAATGTACCTGTTGCTGTTTGGCAACCTGCTCCCTAAACTTGCTGGCTTGTTTTCTCAAAGCATCCATTGTTGTTCTGGTGTTTTTGGGCTCGCCCCCAAACCAGAGGGAATGAGACCGGATTCAAACAATAAGGATTGGAATGAATATTTCTGGGTTACAGAGACGTTAGATCTGACAGCTTCCTGCGATCTCACGCTCCTATGCTAAAATTGCATCCGGGAGCTTGGTGGTGTGTGGTCAGGTGTACATCAACCTTAGAATTTGAGCTCTCTGATTGTCTTACAACGAACATCAAGAACCATGGACCCTTGACTTTTTTTTCCTAGACGCAATTCAACGGTTGAAAACTGGGCATCATGTTTTAAGGAATCCTCTCGAGTATATTGAAATTTGTTCCGGCCCCCGGAGTAATTTTCCTAAAAGCACTTTTCACATGTATTCTTTTTTTTCTTTTCTCCACAATATTTTTATAAATTAGTTAAAAATATGATTAATTGATTAAAATTTTGAAAATATCCCAAATTTGTAAAATTAACCTCCTTCATTTTTTAATTTGAAGAGTAAAAATGCCCTTTAATCTTTTCATTATTTACACGTGTATTTTAAAAGAAATTGTTACTTTTATAAGAAAAAGATGAGAACATTTTTGTCAAAAATTGGTATTTTTTAGGTTGAAAAATATGAAGGATTAGTTTTCTTCATCCTTTTAATCTATTATCCCTTAAAAATATTAATAAAATATATTTTTTTTAAATATTTTACTAATTAAACAAAATTAAACATTAAACAAACTACTTTTTATGTTAATAAATTGAATATACTTTCAAAATAAATAAATTATTAATAAATTTCTATTTTAAATATTTTATAAAAAATGAAATAAAAAAAATTTACCGTAAATACATTACTCTTTGTATTGTAATAAATTTATATTCATGTATTGTTCAATAAATAAATTCATATTCATGTATTTTTATAATTAAAAAATTAATAATAAAATTATATTTATATATTTTTTATACTTAATGAATTAACAATAGATTCATAACCATGCATTTTTTAATAGTTTAAAAATATAAACTCTAATTTAATTTTTTTTTATTACATAATATTGATACTTATTAATCTAAGGATGTAAATTTTTAAATACAAATTAATATGAGTTATATCAATAATTTAATGTTTGAATTTTAATAATAAATGTATTATCGTTGGATAAAAATTAAAATAATGCATGCATTTGTTTTTTTACTATGGTCTAGGCTTTTTAATTTTGTGCTAATCACTATTTTAAATAAATTATTTAAATCATATTTTATTACAGTTTTTAATTTTGCCAGGTGGGAAGGCTCTTAAGGAGCCATGTGTTGCCTCAAGAGAGGCTGTGAGAGAATCATATTAGTGGGTAGAGGATGCAATGGGGAAGAGACAGGTGTTGAGGGAATATTCCGGGGGAGCGTATTCTATTAGATTGGGATAGTGAGGTTGTTAGAGAGAGGTGATTTTCTTGTTGTTACATAGAGGTATGAGGGTAGCTTGGAAGACAATATAGCTAGGGGAGCATGGGAGAATTAGCTGGGTTTTCTTTGTGAGAGGAGCTTGGTGGTTGTTGGAGCAAGAATGAGAGCTTAGGGAAGAAAATAGCTTGAGCTGAGAGAAGAAAAAGTTGAGAGGAATGAGCAGGGGAGAGAAGAGTGAGCTTTGGAGAGATGCTTGAGAGAAGGAACAATCTGAGAGACTTTGAGAGGTGAGACCGAAGAAAGTGAGAGGAAGAGAAGAGAACTAAAGCAGAGCACGGGGAAGAGGAAGAAAGTTGGAGTCTTACCGGTTTAGGAGTATAAGAAAGTGTGAGAAGTTGGCCAAGCTTTGAGAAACCTAGGTATGATCAATGTACATTTCACCGTTTTCTTCCTCTGTGTTTGTTGATTTTGAATATTATTTGTTGATTTGGGTGCGAATATCATGTGTCCATGTGTTGCTTGTTGCCTTTAAGCGGTTGATAGATTAGATCTTGCCATATTCGTCTATGCACCTTTGTTTTTTATATATATATCCTGAATACGGTTTAATTTTGTTGGGTGACATATGGGAATCATGTTTCTGCTCCCTGTTTCATTCATCCATTCTTGGCCTGTTGATTAAAACATGAAACGTGTGGCTATAGTTGGTTCATTTTGCTTTCTTCACTCGTGCTCTGCTCTCTTGTTGGCTTTTTTCTTTTCCCCTGTCTCTGATGTCCACCTATAGAGAGCTAAGCACAATGAATATAAAGCGTTAAGAGGTTCTGAGTGTTTATGGGCATGGAGTTATGGGTGAGATGAGTTTGCAAAGCTCTCTGGCACACCTCCTTAGGGCATATGCATGAATCCCCACCAGAAACCAAGAGAAGGCTTTGTGAGTAGGGTGGCAGGCAGTCGACAACCAGTGCAGTGTGTTTGGTTCTTATGGTTTGTAAAGCTTATGTGGGTACAACCCTACTGGACCTATTTGTGATTGTTTGTATGAGCTTCTTTGAATTGGGGAACTGGCTCTCATGGGATGGATTCAGGTCATTTTGGGTGCAGGAAGATGGTGGATTTGAGAAACTGTAAGATGGATACAAGAATGTTTGCTTGATGAGAGGTTAGTTCCTGATTTGACAGATTTTGGACATCAAAGCTTGCTCTAGGAGGAGCCAGTTTCTTCTTCAAAGTCTCCATCAGGGAGAGATATTTACATGTTTGGAGCAAAGCTGCTACAGATTATAACCCTTGCCAGATTTGAAGAACTTAATGTGAATTTCTTTAGAAAATGTATGGAGCATGTGGAGAAAGGATTGAGGAATGCTAAAATGGGTAAGAGCATTGTTCATGATGTTGTTGTCGTTGTCAAATCCACTAAAATTCCCAAGGTACAGCAGCTAATGCAAGATTTCTTCAATGGGAACTTCACTTAATACTATGCAGGCCTGGGTTTCTCCAATGTTAACATCATTATTGCTTTGACCTGAAAATGAGATGCCCAGAATGGTGTTGTTGTACGAGCTGCCATTTTGAGTAGTAAGAGCAATGGGAAGGCTTGAGACTCGCTATCCATTTGTTTTGGCCACCTTAAGGAGTTATTTGTTGTTCCTATGGATTCTTCAGTGGTTTCAGGATTGTCACGATCAGCATACCACAACATTCCGCATTGGCAGCCTAAAAAGCCAAGTTTTATGCCGAGTTTACTATAACAAGAACAACCTGATAAACAATTGTAGTCATGTCATCATCCTTGACTACATCGGAATTTCTTCCAAATGCAGTCTCTGTCGATCATTTCCTATAATCAAGGCTCATGCCATTTTCTGTTCAATCAGCAAGCCAACAACTGGTACTGCATTCACCTACAACTGTCAACCTTGGTGAAAAATTGCCATCATGCCACAATACCAACGATGCAGGGAGCTACTAGGTTTCATTCTCAGATGGGCACTAACGTCGAGGGGATGGGAATGGTCCATTTCTTGAGGCTGACCGGCCATAAATAGCCAAACAAGGAGCTGTCTTTAAGCGGGTACATCCAACATTGCATTTGCTTGCTATTTCACTGCCATCAACCCAAGTTGCTGGATTGCTTGCAAACTCATTCACAACTGGTGCATCGACTGCAACACCACAGACGTTTGCATCAGCTTCATTTGGTAGTGGGTTCTCACTCTTTGGTACTCCATCATCTATTCCACCATACCCTTCATAACCCACTTTCAGTCCCCTTCCTTTCACTCTTCATGAACCTAAATTCCCATGCAAATACGTCACCACACATACCCATCTTTTATACTCATCACTGACAGTTTATCCCATATATTTCCACTACATGCCCATCCTACCGTCCATACCCATACATATCACTATTTTTAAAAAAAAAATACCCTGAAAACCCATTTTCTCTCACTACTTCTTCCACTCGTGCCACCTCCTAACTCATCTATCTCACTATTCTTTTTACTCATTTACCTCTTTCCATTCACTCCACCACTAGACTCACTCCCCCACTTTTGCATGGCCATGCATGGACACACAATCCTTTGCAAACTCTTCCACCAAAAATCTATTCCATCAAACCCGAATCTCAAGACAAATCACACTCGTTTGAAACAGCATGACAAGCTCATCTCTCTATTTGTTAAACCCATTGCCTTCAACCCTTGGCGCCACTCATTATCATACTCGTCATCATACCCACTATAAGGGCACAATTCTAACCTAAAGACCATAAACACAACGGATGAGAGGAGACGCCCAAGTTAGGGCTACCAAAAGCGAAATCAGATTATACCAGTTCGTTGTTTTACTTACAGCAAGGAGTTCTGACTGCATCCATTGCATGTTCCAACTCTCAATCAAAATGAGATTTGCGTGGGCTAGAGGCTTGGAAGTTTAAAAGATAAAGGCATGGAAGATCTCCATTCTGTCAATAGTCCCAGAAGAATCCTCAGTCTGTCAAAACAGAGAAGGGCAACACTGTCCTTCCCAGATCCAGATGACGAGTTTTCTGGTTTCGGTGTGGCTGGAGAGCATGGTCCCAAGCCTGCAGAAGTTTATGGATTTGTTAGGTCCATTTCAACTGTTGTTGCTACAGTTATTTTCTTGCTTATGATATGGTGACAGTAGTATTAGCATTGGGATTTTACATTGGCCTCAACTTCATGGCAACCCCTTCTCCAACTTCCTTAAACACGCTGCAGTGAGAAAGTCGAAAAATATCCTGTTGATTCTGTGGTCACTACCCGTCTACTCGTTCCAAGATCACAAATCGGATGCCTTGTTGATAAAGATTGGGCCATTCATTTCTAAAGTGAGGAGTGTTACAAGAGCAACCATCAACATTCTATCAAAGGAAAAAGTTGATTTTCAGAGGACATTGATGGTTATCATAGAGCATCAGTGGGAGCTTTCGCACGATTTCAGAGGAGTCGTCATGACTATGTTGGATGGATGTCAGTCTTTAGTATTGACCATGTGAGATCTTGAAAGCACGATGTTCGAGGTTGTGGTTAAAGGATGGGTGGTCATCATTTCATGAGCCCATTGACCCTATCACCCTTGCATATAGAGTTACCCGTTGTTAGCCCTTTGAGTCTCGCACGAGCATCATAGCCTTTTCTTTCATCACCTCATTTGCCTATTACACCGGGTTGGGGACCCTATAGTGCTTGCATGCTATGTTTGGATACGTGATGAGTTCCAGACCTAACATACATATTCGAGCCTCATTCTTGACTCTCCATTGTGATATTTTCCACTTGGACATCATCTCATCACTTTTTCTGACATCACATATCACTACTTGTGATATTCGTTCTCTGTCTTTTCTTTTATCATTGCTTACTCGACATTATCCTCATTTTCACCTTGAGTGGTGGTTTTTCACACGTCACTGCATGGAGGATTGTCACATTCTTTCCCCCCGTTCACCCCATAAGCAGTGGTTCAGAGATTTCAGTTTGAGAGGTTGCCTTGTTAGTGAGGATTCGTTTTACATCCGTATATGGAAAGGGTTTGATCATTTGAGTATGTATTTTCATGGGAGTTCATTCATTATTGATCAAAGTATGCACGGAAAAAAAAAACATAACAAAAAAAAAGAGAAAAAAAAAGTGTATTGTTCATTATACCGTTTTCCATTGAGCACATGTATGAATGTGCTAGTTTGCTTCATTGAGTTCATGTGTTAGAGAGAGTTCATATGAGAGCTTCTTTCTGAGATTCTATCTTGGTATATTTTGGGTGAGAGTATGAGTCGCCCATTCGATTTTTGTGAGAGAGTCAAGCGACCTTTCTTTAGTATTTCTGGATCCTGGCTCTATCCATCATCCCATCTATTTCGGATGTGACTATTTTCCATGCTTTGATGCAGGCTGACCATCACTCATTTTTCTATCTCTTCGCCTTCTGCTATCTTTATTTTATTCCTCCGTTTCACCCTACCTCATCGGATCTCATTCTTTTCTCATTCTGCTTTATGTTTGACTTGGGATTGGTACACACACACCACACTTGTTCATTCGATGTGACCATTCATTTATCATCACTTTTCGTGTGGGGACCCTTAGGTCCGGGACTCATGACGTTTTCTACGCATTGCATCTCATGCATGAGGGGTATGGGGATTATATCATTGGGATCTTTGAGTCTGGTTTCCTTTCATTTCTTTCACCTTATTACCTTAGCCTACGTTACGTCCCGTGTCTGAAGACCACCTTGAGGTCATTACTTCACATTGTGTTTGACAGCTCACACATGGGCAATACTCGAGCTTGGTCGGAGATTATTTCTTGGAGCATGATGGACGGGGAGTTGAGATGATGATTTACACTAGGGCATACCCCTCTTATCAGTGATGGATTTTCAAAGGTGATGTGATCTACGTTAGGGTATACCTCGCTCATCGATGACGTTTTCTTTCAGGATGATGCTTTGCACTGAGGCATAGTCAGTTCGTTTCTTCACTTGGATTATGATGGATTAGGAGTTGTTGGATGACCCTACATTAGGGCATAGCCATTTCAGAGAGCGCTTTTATTGGAGATATAGTCACTCTACTCGATACTCTGCATTGGGACACACTCTACTCATCGATGGTTGATTTTTGAGATGACGATTTATTTTGAGGCATAGTCCTCTCATCGATGATGGACTTGGATTTTTCATTGGAGCATAGTCACTTCAGGTGGTTTATACTAGGTCATAACCACTTCATTCACATTCATATAGCTCGGGGATTTTGATTCATATGGACTATGATGAGATGTTTCCATTTTTGGCATCAAGAGTAGGGATCGATTGATTTGTTAATGTGCACTACGCATGGTCCATTACAGTAGTTGTCGATTCAGATGCACTACTTTACACTGGGTTATAGACGAGATGGAGAGTATTTTTCATTGGAGCATAGTCACCCTATCAGATCCTGTACACTAGGGCATATCCATCTTTTGGAGAGAGATCAGATTGGTTTTTTACATTGGAGCATCTACTGGATGATATGGATTATTGGATTATTTCATGTTGCTCTCATTGCACACTGGGGCATAGCCACCTAGTTGGATGTTTCGACATTGAGATTTAACTTTCTGTTGGTGATTATTGTTTTCAATGGGTTATGGAGCTATTGGCACCCTGGGTCTAGTCTTCCAGGCATACTTGGATGATCTTGGATACTTACATACGTTTCATTTCGTACTCAGACATTTTACTATGGATACTTTCATGCCTTCTATCTTACCAGAGTCTGATCATTACCTTCTTTTATCCTACACGTCCCACTGTGACACATGACCTCACCCCTTTCTCGATTAGGAGGAGATGTAGATCAGTCCTCAATCACCTTGGTTGTGCTTTCATACATCTTTCGGACTTTAGGTTCAACATCTTCCATGATGGCAGGGCCTGACAGATTGTTGACTTATTAGTGACGATGTTTTCATTTTGATAGTTATCACGTTGAGTGTTGATTTGCTTGCTCATTGAGTTTCGAACACTGGTCATCATTGTTCTTATTCATCAGTTAGTTTTGTTTTGTCAGCATGGTGTCACGATACATGGTCTTGTTTGGCATTACCTATTTGAGGTTAGACATTTTCATTACATGATGGATGAGCATATTTCAGAGCACAGTAGTTTTGAAGCATTTTGCATCTCTGTCTGTTCATCATTGCATACTGGGGCATACCCCCTTCTCCGAGAGCATCGGACCTTTCAGTAGACTTTCATTCACTTTCTGATCTAGTTGTTGACCCCCACGAGTTGCATACTGGGGCATACCCTCCTTCCCTAGGATCATTAGACCTTTCACAGGTTTCATTATCTTTCAACCTAGTTGTTGATCCTCATGAGTTGTCATACTGGGGCATATCCCCTCAAACCGGGTTTGCTTGCACCATTATCCGAGTTATCATTTGGCTTTGGGTCACTTGATCAGGTCATTCATCATCTTGTCAGTTCAGTTAGAGTTTGGGGTCGCACCTATATCAATCGGTCATCTTCCTACCAGTTTGAGTTTGAGTTTTCGAGTTAGGACCGCACCTATATTGATCGATCATTCGTTCTGTCAGTTTCAATTCAGTTCGAGTCGAGGCCGCACCTATATCGATCGACCATCTTCCTATCAGTTTGAGTTTGAGTTTTCGAGTTGGGATCGCACCTATATCGATCGGCCATTCGTCGTTTCAGTTTGAGTCCAGGCCGCACCTATATCGATCGGTCATTTTCCATGTCAGTTCAGTTTCGGGGCTGCACCTATATCGATCAGGTCATTCATCATCTTGTCACTTTAGTTAGAGTTTCGGGGTCGTACCTATATCGATCAGTCATCTTTCTATTAGTTTGAGTCTGAGTCGGGACCGCACCTATATCGATCGGTCATCATCTTGTCAGTTTGAGTTTAGTTTGAGTTTTCGGGGCCGCACCTAAATCGATCTGTCATCTTCCTATCAGTTTGAGTTTCTGAGTCGGGACCACACCTATATCGATCGGTCATTCTTCTTGTCAATTTTAGTTGGGGCCGTACCTATATCGATCGACCATCTTCCTATCATTTTGTGTACAGTTTGAGTTTTCGAGACCGCGCCTATATCGATCAACCATCTTCCTATTAGTTTAAGTTTCCGAGTCGGGATCGCACCTATATCGATCGGTCATCATCTTGTCAGTTTGAGTTTAGTTTAAGTTTTCAGGGCCGCACCTATATCGATCGGCCATCTTCCTATCAGTTTGAGTTTTCGAGTTGGGACTGCACCTATATCGATCGGTCATCTTCCTATCAGTTTGAGTCTGAGTCGAGACCGCACTTATATCGATCGGTCATCATCTTGTCAGTTTGAGTTTAGTTTGAGTTTTCGAGTTGGGACCGCACCTATATCGATCGGCCATCTTTCTGTCAGTTTATGTTCAGTTTCGAGTCAGGACTGCACCTATATCGATCGGTCATTTTCATTCATCGTGTTAGTTTGAGTTTGAGTTTTCGAGTTGGGACCGCACCTATATCGATCGGTCATTCGTCGTTTCAGTTTGAGTCGGGATCGTACCTATATCGATCGGTCATTATTTGTCGGATTGAGTCGAGTCTTGTTCACCTCCGAGTCACTTTTGGAGACGTCTTAGAGAGAGTCTGAGTCCTTAGTGTGACTTCAGAGTCATTTTGAGACATCGTTTTCTTTTAGGATTATAGCCTTTGTGATCGTCTATTGACCTGAGTAAGTCCGTGTTTTTCTAGTGTTCCTTTGGGGTCTTCTTTTTCTTCGGTAGAGTTTACTCCGTTCCACTCATCATTCACACTTTCTTTTCACTCTAGTGTTCCTTGCTCCTTACACTTGTAAACTCTACCGAAGAAGGGCATATTTATAGACCCCTTTTGAAGTGAAGGGGGCCCGGGGAGAACTTTTTTCTCCTTTTCATGACATTTGTAGAAGAAAGGGGGACCTCCATGCACGAGAGAAGCTGCACATGCAACTGGCCATAGGCAAGGCTACCCATGAGGGTGGTTGGGAGCTCCCATACTTGCTGATGAGGGAATAAGAGAGTGGGTTGGAATGAGATATTTTTTTTAGGGGGAAAATGATAGCAAGGGGGTAGAGGTTTTTTTGGGGGGGCGGGTTTTCTGGAAGTGAAAAGGAGCCTGGAGAAGGAAGAGGAAAACACGCAAGAGAAGGGGAAGGAAGACCGCTCAGGTTAGATCATTTTTGCACCTTAGGTTCTCCATTTTTTTAATTCATTTTGTTCTATTTTCAGCCATATCTCACTTCTTCCTAATATTTAGATGTTTTCGGATTATTTAACGCGTTAAATTTGCTCCTCATTTCATGTATTGCTTGGTCCCTGTTTTGGTTCCCATATGAATTATATGATAGCCATGCATGTTGCCACCTTTAATACCCATCAAACCAGCCCACTACCCATTCCATTAATTCCATGCACGCATCCTATACCCAACAAACCCCATGAATCCGCCACCACTTTTTCTCTCTCTACGTCCTCTATCAAACCCACATATCTTTACACCCACCCTCATATCCATCTTTCATGCCTCCATGCGTATCACTTCTTTTTAACACCACCATACCCCCCACATTTTCACCATGCATAGCCACCTTTCATACCCATCTCTTTCCATCTTGGCATGGCCATGCACGACCACATTGAACCCATTCCATGCACACCACATGCATGTATGTACTCATCCCACCACCATTAGACTCACTTCCTCTCCTTAATTCACTCACCACCTATTCTTCACCCATTTATCTATCATCTTTATGCCCATCTTTTTCTCCTTACTCACTTTTCACAATATCCATGAATGTTGCCACATTTTCTCTCTCTACACCACGTTTCCATTTTCTAACACCCACCTCATCACCCATGATTCCTATATTTCTTCCCATGCAATTATCTCACCACTAAAGATCCTTGCTTTCATCATCATGCATGTAGCCACCTCCATCACGCCACCTCCATTGCATACCCGACTTTCCCATACCCGCGGACATCTCTCACTCACCTTCTTTTCGTCCCTGTCAAACTCACAAAACCATTCTTGGTGAAGATGGACTCCCGGAAGCATGGTGATTTCTCCCTCATGAGTCCCCTTTGAAGCGGCCGCCGTGGAAGAATGAAGAGAAATGGGCTTGAAGGTTGCTGCCAAGGAGGCTACTAGTGGAGCTGATGATGCCCAGTTGGAGTGGTGGGCTGTGAGGAAGTTTGGAGCCTTTTAGGCTTGCCCATAGGTGGAGGTTTGAGCCCAAGCCTAGGTTTGTGATAGAAATGCATTTTGGGCTTGCCCATATTGGCCTTGAACTTGGGCTTAAATTGGAGCCTAGGCCCAAGCTTTGATGGTGATGGTGCCTTGGGCTTAAGTTGGAGCCCAGACCTAAACTCTTGGTGACGGGTTTGGGCTTGAGTTGGAGCCCAACCCAAGCATGTTGATGAAGGGCCCCATGCCCCCTATGCTAGCCACCCTCATTGGCCCATGCCCACATCAATTTAGCCCATTAGGTTGCCCAAATCCTAAGTAATTCTCTTAAAAATCTCTAATATCCATAATTAATTAATTCAATCATTCACTTTTATTTGTTATCTTATTCTATTTCTACCAATTTATTTAACTCAACTTGAAGACGATTAAAGGACAAATTATTAAGGTTGGATATCCTTTCAAAACACAAGATAATTTATATTTCACCTTCCCATCTTTAAATTATCTCTAAATCACCATATATGAAAAACTTTTGTATAAATTAATTTATATTGGACTCAAAGAATTTTCTACATTCTAAACTTTAAATCCCATTTTCAAAACTTAGGTCTTTAAGTAATTTTTCAAAAGTCTCATGTCTTAATTTAATTCTTCAAATATTCATTTAAATCTTATTTTCATCAATTAGAATTTTAATCCCGTATTTATCTAGTTATTTAAAGTCTAATCCTTCAAAAATTCCATGTTTTAATCTAATTTTCCAATCCTAAAAATTCTACAATTCATTTAAACCTTATTTTCATCAATTAGAATTATAATCTCATATTTATCTAGTTATTTAAAGTTTAATCCTTCAAAAATTCCATGTTTTAATTTAATCTTTCAAATCTTAAAAACTCTACAATTCAACTCAATCTTATTTTCATTAATTAGAATTATAATCCTGTATTTATCTAGTTATTTAAAGTTTGATCCTTCAAAAATTCCATGTTTTAATTTAATTTTTCAATCCTAAAAATTATGCAATTCATTTAAATCTTATTTTCATCAATTAGAATTATAATCTCGTATTTATCTAGTTATTTAAAGTTTAATCCTTCAAAAATTCCATGTTTTAATTTAATCTTTCAAATCCTAAAAACTCTACAATTCAACTAAATCTTATTTTCATTAATTAGAATTATAATCCCGTATTTATCTAGTTATTTAAAGTTTAATCCTTCAAAAATTTCATGTTTTAATTTAATTTTTCAATCCTAAAAATTTTGTAATTCATTTAAATCTTATTTTCATCAATTAGAATTATAATCTCGTATTTATCTAGTTATTTAAAGTTTAATCCTTCTTCCATATTTTAATTTAATCTTTCAAATCCTAAAAACTCTACAATTCAACTCAATCTTATTTTTATTAATTGTAATCCCACATTTATCTAGTTATTTAAAGTCTAATCCTTCGAACATTCCATATTTTAATTCAAATTTTCAGTCCTAAAAATTTTACAATTCATTTAAATCTTATTTTCATCACTTAGAATTATAATCTCGTATTTATTTAGTTATTTAAAGTCTAATCCTTCAAAAATTCCATGTTTTAATTTAATTTTTCAATCCTAAAAATTCTACAATTCATCTAAATCTTATTTTTATTAATTAGAATTATAATTCCGTATCTATTTAGTTATTTAAAGTCTAATCCTTCAAAAATTCCATATTTTAATTTAATTTTTCAATCCTAAAAAAATTCTACAATTCGTTTAAATTTCATTTTCATCCATTAAAATCATTATCTCATATTTATTTAAAGTCCAATCTTTCAAAAATTTCAATTTAACTTTCAACCTTAGAAATTATATTATTCGCCTAAATGTTATTTTCATTAACTAGAATTCTTATCCCCTATCTTTTTATTCATTTAAGGTCCAACTCTTCAAAAATTCAACGTCCTAACTTAATTTTCAATTTTAAAATTCCACTGCTCTTTTTCTATTCGTTTAAAATATTGTTTTCGTTAAGTAGCATTATTATTCCATATTATCTGTTTATTCTAATCGTTAAAGTTTAATTCATCAGAATCCGACTTCCAAATCTAATTTCCAATCTCAAAAACTCCACCATCCATATATCGTCATTTAATTATTATTCTCGTTATTAATGTTATCCCATCCACTTACTTATTCAGTTATTCATATACCAAATATCTCATCTCTAAATAAATTCTTAAGTTTTCAATCTCTAAATTCACATCTTCAAATCTCTAAAATTCCATCTTTCGCAATTATTTACCTAAACTTTATTATTTCACCATCGTTATTTCATTCATTTATTTATTCACTCATCCACTTATCCTCTCATTTAAAATCCCGAACTCTCAAATCATTTTCAAGTTTCCAACCTTGTTCAAATTTAATTTCTAAAAATTCTCATTCTCGCATTTAATTCCTGAAAGTCCGATCTTCAAATAAACTCTAAAATCCCAATTTTCTTTAAATAACCTTCCAGACTCCAATTTTTCAAATGAATTTCAAAAATCCGATTTTCTCTCAAATAACTTTAATTCCATTCTGGTCTTCAAACAATCTTCTGCTCCTCTTGATTTTAATAAGCATGAACGAATTTTCCGTAATTCCGAATAATGGAATTTATGGGATTAATTCATGTAAAATAAACGGGCTTTGGTGGGGGCCCCACATATGTGACTGATAGATTGATTGACTGATAGATCAATTTGATTATGATATATGATTGATTTATCCTGCTCTCTGACATGCATGCTAGAAATTACTCCTAAATTGTGCACTAACCCCTCTATTGATAGCGCATGGTGGCTCGTTACCCAGGTATATACCCATTTTCCCTCTAATCGTTGTCTATGCATGTCTCGATTCTTATATGTGCATGATCATTCAGGATATTCATTGATCTACTCATCAATTGCCACGTCAGCTTTATTTTATTAGTAGAGACCCGACCTTAGGGACTTAGAGGGGTGCTATGGTCTTTACCGTACCTTCCCGATAAGTAACCTGACCCCCAAGTCCGAACCGGTTTTTCGTATATCACATTTTCCAAAATAAGGAGTCGCACTTAGGGTTTTCTTTCTTATTTTATTTACTCTTTTAAAAATAAACAAAAATAAGTGGCGACTCCAAGTCATTTTCTTAATCAATAAAAATCATTTTTCGAAATAAAAATCGAGCTCGTCATCGAGTGAAAGCGCATGAGCCAAAATGCGGGGTCCACACATATATTCTTATATCATTCATGTAGAACAAATTTTTTTTAATGATATATATAGGAAAGAAATAAAGAATTTTTTTAATGACATATGTTCTAATTAAATACTACTTAGAACTTATATTTATATAAATGTTATACATACACTACTTAGAATAGTGAGTAACGATACTTAATCTTACAAATTTTTTAATAATATATGTAATGACAATTTAGAATAATTTGATGACAAGTTATAAATAAAACAGTGGAATAAGATATAAAAAAAAATTGATCACAAGTATGGGTATTTTAGGAAAGAAAAAAGTGTAAAATACTCTTACGTTTAGAGACAAGTCAACACAACATAATAATAAGTATAATGGTGAGAGAATGAAAATACGTTTTATAAATATATTTGTTATTAAGAAATAGTTTGATGATAAATTATTTCTTTTAAATAATTTTAAATTAATTAAAATAGTATATAAAATAATATAATATACCCACAATTTAGCTAAGATTACGGTATTAATCCATCAATATCAAATATATTGAAATACATTATAATATTAATATAAGATTATTCTTCACAATTTTTTAATTATTTTATAGTTTTTATAATTAACTTTGAATTGTATTGGTCTTATTACTATCTTATTTTTAAAGTTACCTTTTAGTTTTCTGCTAACTAATTTGAATAAATTTTTTAATTATTAAAGTAAATTGAGAGATGTACAATATTAACAATTTACTATTTGAAAAATATTTTTTTATTTTCAATAAGTAATAATGATTTGGATAGGAGAGATACATAAATAATTAAATATTTAAAAATTAATTTTACTTATTAATTGTTAATAATTAATAATTATGGTATGATAACCCTTCGTTAAATTCCAATTTTAAAAATTTCATGGTTGGAATAGATAATGTTTCAAAAGATAATTAATGATTATGAAAAATTAAATTTGTTATTTTAAATGGACAAAATATTTGCAAAATTTTATCTTTTATCAAAATATTATATAAATGTATAAAATACATAAATAACTCTTCATCACAATTATCTTCCTAGCTTTTCTTTTTTTAGAAAAATATTAAGACCATTGATACTATAAAGCTATATGTTTTTCAAATTGATATATACACAATCAGCCCATTATCTTTTTATTTCAATTGTATTATTAATTTTGTTCATCTTTTTACTTCAAATATATTGTGTTAATTGCTCATCTTATAATTTGAATCAAATATTCTCTTCTTTTTATCATCTTTCATGAGAGGTCTTCATTGATCACTCCCTATTTATTATGAGATTATGCTTGGGTGAGACCAAGTAATTTCTTCTCTTTTCCTAATATGCAATTTTGATCTTTGTGTTATAATTTTTTTTTCCATGATTTTTAATATTAAATTAAGAAGATTTAGATGGTTGCTTATTAGGTCTATTACCAATTTACCATAAATAAACCAACCCACGAGTTGTCATAACTCATATCATGGTACAAAAGTTTTAAGACACCTCTTACGAGACTAAACGGTTACACAAAGTTTTATATTAGCTTTGATACCATCTGTATTAGTTTTGATACCATTTGAAACGACTTATTCTTCACTTTGAACGTAAAGCATAGGTACAACTTAAAAAATGAGTCTACGAGGTTAAGAGAAATTCATATATAGATAGTCCAAAAAAAATTTCTCCAATTGGATGTGAAGCATTACATAAACTAAAAATAAATATTTTTTGAGAATATATTTTAGTTGTTTTCAAAGATCCATTTTGAAAAATAATGGGACAAATACGAAGACCAATTGATTATATGTAAAATTTATTTTTAAAAATATGAAAAATAAATTAAAAACATTTCACATTTTCAAATGGAATATTGTTTTATAAAGTATTATAAAAATATTTTTGAAAAATATTTTCAAATTATTTTTTTTTCTTTCTTTTTACAATTGTTTTAAAAAAGCGTTCAGAGCCTAAAATTTGTTAGGAACATGTTCATTTTTTTATTTTTATTTTTGTCTTTTTTCCTAATGAAATAGGGAGAAACCATGAGACCAGAATATCTAAAATTTTAATTATTTTCCTTTAATACTATTTTTATAAGCAAAAAGCATAAGATAAGAAAGAAAAAATAAAATAAAAGAAATAAGGACCAAAATCATTTGTAACATTTTCCCTTTTCTTTCATAATATTTTTTTCTTACCTTTTTCAATTGCATCTAAATAGAAAAATATACTTATTTTTTTTATATATATATTTTTCCTTCTTCAACTCAAACCCAGTACCTCCTAAAGGTAATAAATAAGTAGTACAAATGTCATAGTGTTACTGATTTAAAGTAAAATAACACTAAGGTATTGTAGTAGTAATACCTGCCAACAAAAAATTCAGAATACTCAATATATATAATGAGATCGAAGCCAATGAATAAGGGTACAAATAAATGAGATTAATGCACAAAAAAATAAATAAATAAAATTAAGGTACAAATAATAACACCTAAAAATACATACATAGTACCACTTGATGATGATGCATTCTCGATAGGTACTAAAAAAGTAGAAATTTGTATTATAACGAGAACTTTTAAAGTAATATAATAAACTTTCTAGATTATGTTGATCTAAAAATTCAATAAAAACTTTTCTCATGTGAAAAAGTTCTTAATAATAGTTTTTTTTTTTCATTTCAAAAACATATTTTACAATTTCTTTTATAGAAAATCATTTTTTAGGAATTTATTTTGGAAATATGTTATTTTTAGAATAAATTCAAGATATTTTCAAATGTGTTTTTGAAAAGTATTTTAAAGAACAATTGAAAATAATATTTGGAAAATTTTTCATTCCATATAAGGATACATTACCATTACAAAGAAAGTTGTTTTTTTCAAAGGTAATTCTTTTATATCATATTGAAATGTATTAAAAAGTTTTTTTTTTTTTAATTTATATTTAAATACCAACTAACTTTCTATAAAAACATTATTAGTAAAAATAATACGATAAAAAAATAATACACAATAAAATCACTTTTACCATAATCTACAAAGTAGCGTATTTACATATTAGATTGAAAGAAAAATCGTAATAATCTTTGAAACCAAACTTTATAACATTTTAAGAAAAATCTAGCCTTTAAATGATAGATTCTAAATTACAAATACCTCCTAATGATAGACTTTTACCATAATTATGATCACTTGAGTCCTACCCAAATAATTCTACTTGTAAAATTGTAAGTAATTTTCACGTAGAACATTATTTTTCTCCCTTGTCTTGTGCCATTTATTATTATGGTTTCTCATCTATCAAAGTCACATATATTTATAAATTATGATGAATTATTGCAGCAAAGGTTAATTATTGGTCTTAGAGTGTTAGCATTAAATAAAAATAAAAAAAATAGTGTCAGAATCCCATGTGAGTACACTACTTGGGTCGTTAGAACCTATAGTCTTTCATATCTAACCAACGGTCCACGGCAAAGCATTAGGACTATGGCCGACATCAAAAGGCCCCAATGTGCCCCACTTCATTAAATTTCAAGTAAAAAGTCTACTTAATCTTCAACAAAAAATGGACAATGGGTGTATCATCATAAGGGCTTGACCTTAAATCAAGCTCATCCAAATTAAATTGAATTATTTAAATTATATTTATTTTTAATGTATTGATTTTTTTTTTTAAAAAAAAAAGTAAAAAAGAGTTGGAGTGGGGTGGGAAATTCTCATACAAGTCATATATCCTATTCTGCCCCATTTAAATTATTTTTGGGGACTAGATGAGAATAAGTTTAAATAATGTAAATTACTTTTGGAGATTAAATGAGAATAAATTTAAATAAGGAGAGAAATCAGTTTTAAAAGTTTATGATTTTGTATATGGAACTATCAAATGGAGGTGAATACCTAGTCTTTTGTTCGACTAGCTCAAAGATTCCAAATTTTTGTTATATTATGAATTCTTAAATTAATTCAACAATTAATAGGTGTATCAAGAATTACAATCACACGACGAGATATGTGATTTATGTGAAAAATTGTGAGTCAAATACCGTGAAGTTATAGTCCATTAATTTCGAATGATTAAATATACAAATTTATCTGACGATCGCTATTTCTTGAAACTTGTATTTTAGTATTTATACTTAACTTAGTATACATAGATCACTATGTACCTTAATAGACTTATCGACACGTTGAGAGATGCAATTCTTTTTCACGAACCAATAGTAAATTAAATACAATTAGGAACTATGTTCTTTATTAGAGTAATGAGAATGAAGCCGGCATGGGAACTATGTTCTTTATTAGAGTAATGAGAATGAAGTCGGCATGGGATCAAAGAATTGCCTTCCTAAGTAGAACCTGAAATCAACTTTTGGAAAGGTTATCTCAACGGCCACGGAATCCGATAATGCCGACATGGGTGGATCCCATAGAAGCTTGTACCAGAAACAACTGATACTAGAAGTGAGACAGGTGGGATGAGAAAATCCAACCCCATCAATCCAAAAGAGGGCATTAATCCGATCACAAACTACACTAATCCAATGGCAAGATGGGCTGGCAAAATCTGCACCACTCACCCACTCCCCATTCCCATCTGCCCCATCAGGACCAGCTACTATCTCCACACATGCCCCTCATCTCTCTCCATTTGGCCCCCTCCCCATGAAAATCCACTCACGTTCACAACATGGGACCCCTCTGAAATAGACCCCAACCCCACCTCCACGTCTACTATTATTTAGGTTGAATGAATTAAAAATGGAAGGGAAATTATATTGCATACGCGGAGAGGTCGACAGTCACAAAACGACACCCTCATCTCCCTACCAGGGTCCAGGGCAGGTCTCTGTGCTAATTTTTTGAATTACAAACGCGGATAGTTTGAGAGGGGGAGCCTCCGGGTTAAGATTTGGGGCAGACAAGAGGGGGACATCCCCACGATCTGCTATTTTCTCACGCTTTCTCATCCACACCAGCCAATCATGCCATCAGGTGCAAAGAAGAGAAAAGCTGCTAAGAAAAAGAGGGAAAAGGATACCCATAAAAACTCTGGTAGTAACGCACAAGGTACTTTGCGTCCTCCTTACTTTCCTTTTCTTTTTGTGGGGGGGAACCCGTCAGGCCAATCATCTATCGACACCCATCTGCCACTGATTTGTGCCCAACGGTTGTTGTTTTGGTTCCTTTGCCCGTTTTGGTTAATGGGTTTTTGTTGATTTCTGTTGCTTTGCTTGATTTTGGTTCATGATAGCCAATCCACACTTACCCATCTGTCACTCTGTTATGCTTTTAGATTTTATATTTTTGAAGTTTCCCTGTTTAATTATATTTGTGAAATTTGCTTGATGGGTATGTATTAGTGTTTCTAGTTTTGCTGAAATCTTGTGATCGAATCGAACTATGTCAGGGAATGGTGATTTGAAAAATCAAGATGACAAGGACAGTGATGGGGCGGAAGTTAGTTCTCCGACATCTCAGGACCAAAATCCATTCGTTGACAGAGAGGAGGAGGTGGAGGAGGAAAAGAGGGATGCTCAATCTGTTCAATCATGCGATGATGAGAGCAAATCCGCCGAGCAAACCCCTGATGATGGGAAGGCTACCCAGGAAGCAGAAGGAGAGGGTGTTGTTGAAATTGTGAGAGAATTAAAATCTGAAGAGGTTTCTGAGAGCCAAAAGGTCAGTATTGAGTATGTTGAATCTACTAAGGTGTCAGGTGATGGAGGCTCTTCTGGGGACAGTGGGAGTTCTAGCAGCAGTAGTTCAGATGATGAGTCTCAAGTCACTAAGAAGAGTTCTGAAGCTGTGGGGTCAGGGAACTTCAAGGTGGAAACATATAATTCGGTTTCAGAAACTGCCCCTGTTGATGATTTGGTTAAGCCAGATTTTACTTTGTCTGAAGGGGTATCTTGTGATACCAAGAGTGCACCAGTAGATGAGGTTTATAATTCAGTTGTAGAGACTGCTTCTGTTGTTGATTCAGTCAAGCCAGAAGTTTCTTCTTCTGAAGTGGTGAATTTGGTTTTGGAAACTACCCCTGTTGGTGATTCAGTTAAGCCATATGTTTCTTTGTCTGAAGAGGTGACTTCTGATGCCAAAGGTGTGCCAGGTGAGGAGGCTTATAAGTCTGCTGTGGAGACTGCTTCCGTTGTTGATTTAGTTAAGCCAGAAATGTCTGTGTCTGGAGAGGTGATTTGTGTTACTGATAGTGCTGCACTTGGGAATTCAGTGGCTGCTGATGTGGTTGAATTAGGATTGAAGGAAAATGAAGAGAAAAAGTTGCCTGCATCAAGTGGAAGTCCTGATGTTTCACCAATTATGGTGGATTTGGCATCAAAGAAGACTGAGGATAAAGTTTTTCCCTTACCAGATGAGGGTGCAGGGCTATCCTCCACTTTTGTAGGTTCTGAGGTGCTAGAAAATGAGGATGAACCATTGCCATCGTCAGATGCTCCTAGTTTTGAAACTAGTAATGGTGCGGAACATGTTAAAAATTCTGAAGTTCCTGAATGCTCTGAAAAGCAGGTATTGCCCTTAAAGTTGTCTTGCTTGGTACTTGTATTTCTCATGCCACTTTGATTTGTACTGACTGTATAAATGTCCAATTTTTTTGTAAAATGATATACAGCCTCCGGCACCTTCTGCTCCACGAGCAGTGCATAAGACTTCCTGGATGGGTTGCTGTGGGCTGTTTGATGTGCTAACAGGATCCAATAGATAATTTCAGGTGAGTCTAATTTTATAGATGTCAAAATGGATATACCTAACCAGGTATTTGTATTTATTTTTATAACCTTGTGAAACTTTTATGTATTCTATGGCTGTTTAATTTAAGACTGGGATATATTTGTTTAAGATTAGCTTTTGGTATAAAAAATAAAAAATAAAACTTTGGATTTGCAATTGTGATGAGATGTTGCTGTTGGTATGTATTAAAGATACCAAGAGTTTGTGCAGCAAGAACAAATTTAGGTAAGCTTTTCCCTAGCAGCCAACCCCTCTCTGCCCTACTCCCCTAGAAGGGCATAGGCTATGTATATCTTTGCATACCTTTGAACTATATTGGTATGATTGTGGCATTATAGCATGATGTTATCTTGCTACCAATATAGTACTGCTGCATACATTAAAATTTACTCTTGATGGTTGCATATATGGTCAAGTGCATGTCTGGAAAAATAAAGATGTAGGTAAATTAACTTTATGGCTAGCCACTAATAGGATGTTTCTTTTTCCTGTAAATATGGCATCATCTAAGCATACTGGATATCAATTGCAATAAATTGTACTTGCATGGGTCATATACTTAATGGGATTTCTCCAAAGAAGGACTCATAATAGAGTTTCTCCGTAAGCACCCTAGCAGGGAGGAATATTTCTGCTCTCATCATACTCTAGCACAGAATCCTAGCATGTTGTATAGATGAGGTGTCAAAACTGATGACCAGAAACATGATGGCAAATATTTCTCATGATAGATATGTTTTTATTTCCTGATCACACATTTGCTTACACAGTCTTGTAGAATGTAATACTTCATTCATTTGAATCATTATTTTATCTCCTTATAACATTAGCTGAACAAGTTGCAGGGATATCATATTGAATAAATTCCTTAGTATCATTTCAGATAATGTTTTATACTATTTATGAGCATATAATATTCCAATTTTAAATGTTCTCATACGGCACCCTACTTCTTATTCAGAAACTTTATGTCATCGTCTGGATGCTCTTACTGATTGTAAGGAATGCCATTTGTTTGATAATACAAATAATTATCATATTATTTTCACATGGCCAATTAATTCTAGTTGGTAGATGTGTTCTTACTTACAGAAAGTGTTAATTTTCTCAGTTATATTTAAGCTGTGAGATTGATTTCTTTCTTTCTTTACTTTATAATTTTTCATGGATTTGTTGTATTAAAGATTCTGATGATTAAACTTAACTCATGTTTCCACATTTTTATCTTTTAACTAGATGGTGATTTTTCTCAAAGACATTTTCTGTGTTTTATTTATTTATTTTTTAAACCTCCTAAAAGAATCTCTTACAGAGAGGGGTGTTCAAAGAGCAAAGGAGTTAGGCTGATACTGGTTGTGAGAATCAAACTAATAATCAATTGATACATGGGCATTTACCCCTTTATGTGTCTGCTCTAGTAATCCTATCCTCTGAAATTGAATCCATGAGAATCAAACTAATAATCAATTGATACATGAGCATTTACCCCTTTATGTATGCGCTCTAGTAATCCTACCCTCTGAAATTGAATCCTTGAGAATCAAACTAATAACCAATTGATGCATGGGCATTTACCCACTTATGTATCTGCTCTAGTAATCCTACCCTCTGAATTGAATCCATTGAAGTATCTACTCGGTGTGGCACTGTAGAATGTTTAAAGCAGATGTCAAAGTCTGGATTTTTGTAATGATATGATTTTCCCTCATCTATTGTTGAAGCAATGAAAGTTCCAAGCAAAACTTGCTGTACCTGCCATGCTGGTTCATTGGGAAAACCCACAATTTGCTGTGGTGTATCAGTCAGAAGCCTCTTCATTTTGGGCTAGTTTGCAAGTTTGCATTCATCTAGTCCATTGGGGTTCCTTACTGCAGTTTTATCAGTTTTTTAATTTGAATGGGTTGGACAGCTGTTAGAATTTTCCACCCTCAAGAATATATTAAATTTAGTTGCCAAGACTCTTCCTCAAAGATGGTGGGACATGATCGGGAGAAGCATCCAGGTTGGAGTGGCAGGCAGATTCCATTTCCAGCTTCATCTGGCCTCTTCCAAGCTGTAAATGCCTGTTTAGATTTGTAAAAAACTTACTAATTTATGTTAAGAGACACCTTGAACTTGGTTTGTTCTACTTGTAGGATAGGAATTTGAAATATAAACACTGCCTCTGGTGGCTTGAACCTTTTACACTAAATCATGCTTGACACTGTCTGATTTTCTTTTGATGCAGAAACAGAGCATGAGGGGGGCTTCAGTGGACCAGTGAGCTTGTGAAGTATTTTGAATAAGAATCATTTCAAGTATTTCTCTTTGAAGAATAATGGGCCAGAGGTCTGACTAGATGAACAATTACGGCTCTGCAGTAGTTTTTGTATGATGATTGGTAGGCAGCTCAATGCCCCTCACTTTGGCAACAATTTTTCCTTGTTACTTCTGTGGTGGGTAGTTCTTTTTTCTCATTGTTACCAAATTTTATGAATATGTATTGACCTCTCTGCACGAGGTATATCATCTTGTGTAGGGAAGCTGCATAGCCTAGAACTTAATAGTTTGGATATGAGTTTACTGTTTTACTTGAATGTCGTTCAGCCTCCTGGTGTTACCAGTTGGACTGTCCTTTCTTTGAACTTGAGATTCTTGTGGCTAGAGTACAAAATAATTTAGGACACTCAGAAAAATCGTCTTCTTTTCACATTAACTTTTATTTCTTCAATACAAATCCAAACGTATTACACCAATGACTCCATAATTCACCAATCGCATGCTGGGTTTGTACAACTGTAAATGGAAATGAAATGAACACAAATGAAAAAAAAAGAGGAAGGTAATTGAATCAAACCACACCCACATCATGACTCAAGCTTCAAGGGTTTCTCCTGGCTGTGCTGCCATGAATGGATATTATGTACATCAGTTGAGTGGCCGAAAGGATGATTAATAATGCCTCCATTGTTCTCTGCAAATTACAGCACTCCATCTTTCATATTTTTCTATACAAGGATAAACACTATGTATCGGAGAAAGACCAGCTATTTTCCATTCTTACCAGTTTGACATTCCTGAAGCCGAGACTGATCTCTTTCCAAGCAAAGCTGCACATCATATGTTGTTAGTTAATGATTCTCAACTCTAGATTCAGATAAGCTAAACACTTAATGTTTTTCTTTTTCCTTTTAAAAATGGAATTGGAAGTTGAAAATGAACACTTGTGGTGGAGTACTACCCCATGGCAAGCAGGGTGAGTGACCAAGCAATGGTAGCAGCAGAAACAGCAGCAGGCATGCTATCAAGATGCCACGAGCGAACATGGTTGAGGCCAACTATGGCTGAAGCAGCACCAACTACTCCAGCGATCAAAGCAAACACCACAAAGAATCCAGTGGCGGCGTTTCCCATAGGGAAGTATATAGGTGAGAAATGTGCTGGAAGGTAGAAGTCCGGCCCTGAAGCATCACACAACCTCAGCAATCAGCATGCAACGATGTGTGTGAGGTGTGAGGGAGCTGGGAAGAGATATACTTACCAATGATGAAACCATGGTCAATTGCTCTGTTCATAGCCCACCCTCCTATGCCTAAGACTACGCCGTACATGCAGAAATTAAGGACTAAAAGCAGGGATGCTGCAGATTTCAGGACTGCCATCTTTTCCCTTGGTAGAGCTCAGAAAAAGATGTGTTGAAAGATGGAGATGGGGGCTTCAAAAGAAGGGCTCAATGCAGGAAAGAGGGTGGAGGTGCTTGTGTTTTGTGCAGTGTGGGGAGGTTTATATGTAAATGGCCTGTGTGTAGATTTTTCTTTTGGGTTCTTTTCTTGGAAGGCTGTGTTATCCAAAGGGTTTTGTGCGGTTGTAAAGCTGATGCTTGACATTCAAGGCAGGGACAAAACTAGATTCTCAGCAAAGCGCAAAGCTGATATTCTTTGCCAATCTCAGATGTTAATTCACGTATCAGACTAGAGAATATCTCTCTTTTAATGTAGGAGACTTTCAACAAATAGTTTCAAAAAGCTGCCCCAGGGAAAAGCATTTTTCATTCCACATCTTCTTTAAGAATTCTTCTTTTATAATAAATTCTTTTAGGTTGATTCAATGTGGTTAGACGATGGTTCAAAACTACTAACTGTTGTGTAAGTGGATATATCAGGTGTCTCCCGTTCTTCCTCACATCTTTATCTTTATCCACCTATAATTTTTACAAGTTCATCTCATCTCATAATCCTTTACCCTCGTAATTTAGAATATTTATAAAAATATTCTTAATAACTTTCCTTATTGTATAAAAAATCTAAAATTACAATATATATTAATTTGGAAGATCTTTCATACAATATTCCTTAGGGAGTTCATACTAGGAGATACTTCCTAACACTATACTAATGAGGAATTTGAGTTAGTTCTCCACTCTAACACCTTTCATCTACGTGACATTACCCATGGCCCATTACAAAAATTGAAGACCATTACCCATTAGCAAGATCGAAGACAGAGAGCCATGGCGGTTTATCGGTTTGTGATAAAGGTAGAGACCAACAGTCCCACCATTATTTTTTTGTGAATTGAGTTATAACCTGTTTTTCTGTTCTTTTCTTTGTCTTCTTGTAGAATGATTTATCAGAGGGATCGCCCATTAATGAAGTAGGAGATGGTGCCTTGTCATTCATGGCAGAGATGAATAAAATTGAACATCTTTATACGGAAGCGTTCGGAGGCTATGGGGCAGCACAGGTGAAGGAACTGAAGAAGTCGGTGGAAGATACAGAGATGATATTAGTAGGTGATTGGAGTGGTGGACACGAAGACAAGAGACGTATCGATCGCATATTTGGTACGTGGGAGACATTGTATCGTGTAAAGGAGCGACTTCGTAATATAAGATCGATTATTGAGCGTGAAAATTTGAGGAGAAGGCGATCTAAGCGCTTGAAGATGGTGACGAAGATGGTGATGTATGGCGGTGGTGTTGCAGCAGCAGCTGCTATTATCCTTGCCTGCAATTTTGCGAGGAAGAAGAAAGCATGAGCTTGAAAACAATACGAAAAAATGTCGGTCGGTCGGTCGGTTGGTTGGTTGGATGAAATTGAAAAATGGTATAGGGGTTGGATAGCAGAGTGCCTCCATGGCTGGCCGGGATAACTAGAGGGCTTTTTACAAATTTGTAATTACTTAATATTAAATTTTAGCAATTAATTTATTTTCTATTAATTTATTTTATTTTATTTTATTTACTTTCCTTATCATAATTTCTATATTCATATATATTTTTGGATAATTTCCTTCCTGGTTCTTCTTATTTTAATACTTTTTGAATATTTTATTTTATAAAATAGTAATTATGAGAAATTATTTATAATATTTTATTATTTTAATCATTTTTTGTATTCATATAATTAGTTCTTAAAATAGCCACCAAAAACTACAAACATTTTTTTTTTCAATTATGTATGGTCATTCGTAATTATATTTGTATAATGTATAATGGATATAGATTGTCATATATTTTATTTAAGTTTATATAATTGATAGATGGGTGAATCAATTGATACAACATCAAGACTCTTATAAATAAAGCCGTAAGAAACTTTTATTTGTACGGAAGTGGTGTTACAACTTTTATAACTGGCCCTACTATTATGAAATTTATTCTGTATATAAAATTTATGAGTAACAAAAGAAAATTCATGCTATCACATGAATGTATTCAAGTCGGTAAACCACCATTTTTTATTAATTTGTACCTAATCTTGGTAAATGCTTAGTATAACTCAAATTTAAGATCCATTCTTACGATGATTGTTTTACTTAAAATAATATATACCCTGGAAGTGACTCAGACTTACATTAAAACCATTATTGACATCATAGACCAAAAACAATTCACAAGTAAACTCACATTCATATTAGAAGTGTTATTAGCATCATGAGCTAAGATAAAAATATAATCATTATTTTGCATCCAAATTGGTTTTCTAAGGCCAAGTTTGGTTGATCAGATATATTATATGATAAGATAAGAGAGAAAATATTATATTTTATCCCACGATTGGTTGGTGATAGAGTAAGATAAGTTATCTTATCACGTACACTATCTCATCACCAATTAAACATGGAATAGGATAAACAATAGTAACATATATTATCTGCCTTTTTTTTTATATCTCTTATGTTAATCATATGTATTATAAATTTATTTTTTATCAATTTTTTATTTTTTAATATACTCATTTTTTAAAATAATTTTTTTATTATAAATTAAATTTATGGTTAAAAAAGAAAAACTAAAAAAATATTTAAAAAATATATTATAAAATAACATTAATATATGTATTATTTAATGTGTGTATATATATATATATAGAATAACATAATAAAAAAAATTATTTATAAAGTTTAAATATTTTAATAATGAATATTGTTAAATGTAAAAGAAATTTCACTTTTTTAAATATAAATATTGGAATGTAATATAATTTTTATTTTAAATATTAAAAAATATTATATATTTTATATTATTTTTTATTTATTTCACAAACTATATATACAAAACATAACATATCTTACTTGTGAAGACAAACATGGTAGTTGTCTCATCAAATATCACATTAGATCTCTCTTAACCACAATTTGTTGTAACTTGTAACAAATTTGGTTAAATTGGAATTTCCTGAAACTTCTTGTTTCTTACTCTTTGTACTTAGTTAAAAGGCTCTATAACAATCAAAAAATAGAGACTTGAGGTTAGTAATTTTCTTGGTTCTTTTAAGGGTTTTCTTCCTCTCCAAACACAAATTTCGCTTGGTATCAAAGTGATTCCTTTCTTCTCTTCTAAAATGGAAAGCAAACTTAGAACACCGATGAGCTCGATCTTAGTAATCACAAACATGGAAAATCTACACAAACAAATTTCTCTTCACCATTTACAACTACATTGAACATAACTCTTTCAATCAAACTTGATTGTGACAACTATCTATTGTGGAGGTCTCAAGTCTTGCTTGCAGTTCGATGTCACATGATCGGTGGATACCTATTCGACAGAAATACTTATCTACCAGAGTTTCTTGATATTCAAGATACATCTGGAAATAAAATTCAAAATCTAAATCCAACATACGAGCAGTGGAATAAAGAGGATTAATTGTTACTAAGTTGGCTACTCTCATCTCTATTAACAAGTCTTGGCCAAGTGATTCGATGTGCAATTTTATTTGAACTCTGGACCGCTTTGGATTATTTGTATTCACCATGTTCTAAAGCAAAATTATTGCAATTGACGTTATAGTTACAAATCTTAAAGAAAGGTTCTTTTTCGATGAACGACTATTTTGCAAAAATGAAAAGTATAGTTAATCCATATGTGGTTGTTGGTTACCTTGTAAGTAAGGAAGATCTTATGCTTTATATACTTGCTAGACTTGCATCTGAATATGACCCAATCATATGTAACATTACAACTCATGGACCAACAAATCAATTTTCTCTTAAGAAGATCCAAACGCTCCTATTGAATTAAGAATGTAAATGTAAGTAACTAAATACTACAATGGAGCTTCAATATGCTTCATGAAATTTTGTCAAGAAGAATGGTGGAAATTGTGATCATGGAAGAGGAAATTCTAATAATTGAGGACACGATCAAATTTGAAATAATTTAGATCTAAGTACCAATATACAACATCAAAGACTTGGTTACCCTTCTACCAAGGTCCTTAGACAAGTTTTAAATTTGTGCAATTTAATTTTTTATATATACAGAATTCCCGATTCAAATTGAAGATTCGCTAAAATTTAAATATTTTAATAATAAATATTGTTAAACGTTAAAGAAATTTTATTTTTTAAAATATAAAATATTGGAATGTAAGATGATATAGGATTATTACAAACATGTATATTTGAATTTGTTGAATTTTAGGTAATGGAATTTGAAAAAAAAAAATTAAACAAAAAACCAAAATATGGAAAAAAAAACATTTTTATTTCTTTGGTTTTCCGATTCAAACCCTTAGAAAAACCAGAACAGAATCCGTGGGGACTGTAAAATAACTGTATTTCTTAATGACCGTTATTCTACAAACGAACTGTGATGCTAATTCAAAATTTCAAACCTTCACTTCTGACTTTCTATATTTCAGGTACTGGTTTCTCAATAACCGTTACAAAATTCTCCAGATGCCTCATGGGTAATGCAAATTACACCAAATTCTGTACCTTATCGTACCAGTCGATGATCACCGATCATCTAAGGAACCAAAGAATAGATGAAGCTCGAACGGTTTTTGATAAAGTATCTTTTCCCGATGTTTATCTGTACACCATGATGATCACGGGTTATGCCCGAAATTACAGATTTGATCATGCATTGCAACTGTTCTACGAAATGCCTGTTAAGGATGTGGTTTCTTGGAATTCAATGATTAAAGGGTGTTTTGATTGTGCTGACTTAACATTGGCTAGAAAGCTTTTCGATGAAATGCCTGAGAGGAGTGTGGTTTCTTGGACAACAATGATAAATGGGTTCTTGCAGTTTGGGAAAATCGAAGTAGCCGAGGGCTTGTTTTATAAGATGCCTTTCAGGGACATTGCCGCATGGAATTCAATGATTTATGGGTATTGTTGTAATGGTAGAGTTGAAGATGGCCTTAGGTTGTTTGAGGAGATGCCCTGTAGGAATGTGATTTCGTGGACTTCCATGATTGGAGGGCTTGATCAGCATGGGAGGAGTGAGGAAGCTTTGGGTCTTTTCCGGCAGATGGTGGGCTGTGGAGTAGAAGTAAAACCCACTTCAAGCACTTACTGTTGTGTCATAACAGCTTGTGCTAATGCATCAGCTTTATATCAGGGTGTTCAGATTCATGCTCACGTATTCAAGTTAGGGTACAGTTTTGATGCTTATATATCCGCTGCGCTTATCACATTTTATGCAAACTGCAAGCAAATGGAGGATTCTCTTAGGGTTTTCCATGGAAAATTGCATATGAATGTGGTCATATGGACGGCTCTTGTAACGGGTTATGGTCTGAACTGCAAGCATGAAGATGCCTTGAAGGTTTTTGGTGAGATGATGAGGGAGGGTGTCCTTCCCAATCAATCTTCTTTCACTAGTGCCTTGAATTCATGCTGTGGACTGGAGGCACTTGACTGGGGGAGAGAGATCCATACAGCTGCTGTTAAGTTAGGGTTGGAGACTGATGTGTTTGTAGGTAACTCTCTTATAGTCATGTATTATAGATGTGGCAATCTAAATGATGGAGTTGCCATATTTAAGAGAATCAGCAAGAAGAACATTGTATCATGGAACTCAGTTATTGTTGGGTGTGCACAACATGGCTGTGGCATGTGGGCATTGGCATTCTTCAACCAAATGGTGCGGTCCATGGTAGAACCGGATGAGATCACATTCACTGGGTTGCTTTCTGCTTGCAGCCATTCTGGGATGTCACAGAAGGGGAGATGCCTTTTCAAGTATTTCAGTGAGCATAAGTCTGTAGAGGTGAAGCTTGACCACTATGCATGTATGGTGGATATCCTGGGCCGATCGGGGAAGTTGTCGGAAGCAGAGGAGTTAATTAGGAACATGCCAGTAAAAGCAAATTCCATGGTATGGCTGGTTTTGCTTAGTGCTTGTACGATGCATTCTAAGCTAGAAGTAGCTGAAAGAGCTGCAAAATGCATAATTGACCTGGAACCACATTGCAGCTCTGCATATGTCTTGTTGTCGAATTTATACGCTTCTGCCAGCAGATGGAGTGATGTCTCCAGAATAAGAAGGGAGATGAAACAGAGAGGAATAACAAAACAATCAGGGAGGAGTTGGATTACTATAAAGGGGTGGAGGAATGAATTTCTTTCAGGAGATAGGTCCCACCCTTCAAGTGAAAGGATATATCAAAAACTGGAGTGGTTGGGAGGAAAATTGAAGGAACTGGGATATGTTCCTGATCAAAGGTTTGCTCTGCATGACGTTGAGGATGAACAGAAGGAAGTGATGCTGTCTTATCACAGTGAGAGGCTTGCAATTGGATTTGGTCTTATTAGCACTGTAGAGGGCAGTACCATTACAGTGATGAAGAATCTCCGCGTCTGTGGGGATTGCCATTCTGCCATTAAGCTAATAGCAAAGATTGTTAGACGCAAGATCATTGTAAGAGATTCTACCCGCTTTCATCACTTCATGGATGGGAGATGTTCTTGTGGGGATTACTGGTAGCATTAGTGTATGAGATGACTAATCAGTTAAAGGTGTTAAGAGATTTATGGTACATGAGGTGCAGAAACTGGCAAGCTGTGGGCGAAGAGTCCATAGGGGAGGGCTGGTCTGCATTGCTGAATAATGTTTTGGAGCAGCCTTTGTGAACCGGTTCAAGTTTGGAAGGATGTCATTAAGATTTGACTCAAATTATTTATTTATTTATTTTTAGGAATGTAAATATTATAGAGTTTGTAGTTTAGTAAATTATTTTTTAAAGTTTGACTAGGATTAGGAAACTATTAGTTTAAGGTTAATCCATAAGACTTTACCTATGATTTCATACAGGATTTAGAGAGGAGGAAAAAGTAGGAAAAAAGTGGAGAGATAAACAAATGGTGAATTGGATTTTGGGTAGAGAAAAGTTGAGAGAGTTTGAAGTGTGTATTCTTAAGGTTTATTAATAAATTTGATCTCTCTTTCCCATGGGTGTAAGTAATTATACCGAACCACATGAATATTTTGTCTTATCTATTTCATTTTATTTTTCCAGTTGCTTTTAGGTGTTGCCATTTTTTCCAACATCTTTTGTGTCAAGGATACTCTTTAGAGCCCATATAAATAAATATTAAGTTGGGATTTGCGGAGGAAAAATTTTCATATGGAAAAAGATGGGATACAACCACATAATGTGAGTGTTTTAGTGAAGTTGGTAATTTTCGACAAAAATTCTTGAGTGTGTACACCCAACTCAAGCCTTCCAAATTCTCCCTTAGACTACTTGTCTAATAAAAATCAAAGTGTTGAAAGTGCTAAGAGATTAAGTTATATAGTTAAGATAGTATATGGATGAAATTGAATCAACCAAAATTTTCAATTCAATGAATATCTTGGATATTTTTTTAAAGAAAAAACTTCGAAAGTCTTGTGTAGTTTTTTTAAGTATTTTTGTACCTTGTTTCAATATCGATCCAACTTTAATTAGAATCGATCCACCTTTAATTGTGTAAATTTTCAACAATTGGATTGAAGTTTTTCCTTCCCATTTAAATCAAAAATTGATATTTTAGGGTTAAAGGGAGACTCCAATGACCATCACACACTCATCCATTGAGCTTCTCTTCCATTTCATGTGTGGATGTGTTTGTTTCTCAATAGCACCCAACACATTTTAAGGTTAAAAACAATTTTGGATTGGATTTTGTTTCACAGCATTTATTTGGTTCTTCCATCTATTTTCCCTTGTTTTTAAGTTGGGCAAAACTCATCTTCTTCTTGTATGGACTTAAGAAGAGGTCGTGATTGAGCCTAGTATAGACTCCAAGTTTGCTCCAGAAGAAGAGGGCTAGTAGTTAAAGTTGAAAGATGCTAGTCAAATAATTCAAGAAGGATCAGTGGACTTAAGTTAGATAAAACTTTATACTCAATTATTGTTTTTTATAATGAATGTTTTCAATTGCTCGTAGGTCTGTGCTTTTTCATCTTTTTGAAAATTTCACGTTAAATTATGATGTTATTGTATTACTCTCTCTATCTCTCTTCTTTAATAAATTTCTTGTGTTTATCTTGGCTTAAAAAACTCAACTCTTTTAATGAGTAGATTACTTGAGAATTTGAGCATTTAATCTTTAAAATAGTTTGATATAATTTCCAACTTCTTTTTTAAAGAAAAAGATATTTGGATTTATATGTAGTGCAATTGGAAGTTATTATAAATCTTGAACGAGAAATGTTGTTACATTTGTATGTGAACTACATTGTTTAACTTATTAGGAGAGCATCAGCACATCCATTCTTACATGTGATTTGGTTTGATTGTGGAATAGAATTGAAAAAGTAAAATAAAAACATTAAATATTTCAAGGTTGTGATTTACATTAAGGGTTATTATCGATTCAAATTGTTGTAAAACATTCATCCTCCTCTAAGTGTAATTCATAGCTAAGATTCATATATATATATATATATATGCAAACCACGCACTTAAGGCCCGACTCAAATGGTAAAGGGATGACGAAGGTTTGTGGAAGGTTCTAGATTCAAACACTTGGTGAATCAAACAATCAGTAATTAACATTAGTACAAACAGATGGCAGCCTAGGACAGTTGTGGGGTGGTTTCAAAACAGTGTTTTGGGAGCCCCTGCTACGCTAGTAAATTGAGTCTTATTATCTTTCCCTGCGATACCAATGTCATTCTCATGCAGGAGTTTAGCAAGTTTGGTACAAAGAGCAAAATTGCCTATTATTTTAGGACAAAACAGCACATCAGCTACTTGCTACAGATTCCCAGCACCAAAAATAATCTGAGAATGATTTACCTATACTTCCTTGATGAGAAAAACAAAGATAAGGCGTATCATTGACTGTCCTGAGGTGATGAACGATTGCCCAAACCACAGCTAGTTGGTCCATTCTCCCATAAACAAACAAACCATCAAACTTTCAAACATGCTCATATATATCAACACTGGAGTACTAGAGAAATATCAGCACCATCTCCTTTTGAACAACTGATTTAATACTGTATCAAACATCTCAATTGCTCAAAACTTTGTTTTCTAATAAAGGCAAAGCAGTCATGAAGAAGCCACAAGGTGAATCCAAGCCTCGAGGAACTTCAACCTCAATTGTTTATATGGCTTCCCTGGATGAAGGCAAGGAGGGCCAAGGAAGAGAGAGAAGCGGGTGAAGAGCATAAAGAAATGTTTTTTTGTAAACCCAAAATATTAAATAATTTGTTTTTTATAAGGCAACTATGGGAAGAGACATCCATTCTCAAAAATCCTAAGTAGGGCCACTCCATCTCAAACCTAGCCCTGTTGTGATTACTAGACTATTTGAAAGCAACTTAACAGTCGCCCATTCTGGGGAAATGGAAGCCAGATTCGGGTTAATCTATGAACCAATTCCAAATTCCAACCAAACACAAAAAACAATAGGCAAATCATAATGAAAATTCAGTGATTAGATATGTTGGTTTGACAATTCTTGGAAATATCTGTCATAATACTCTAGCAAGAAGGTAATCATATATTAGTCCACTATGATAAAATATCAACAGTCAAACATAATACCTTTGTGAACGGTCTAAATTTCTGTGGCTCATTGCTCAACTCTATTGATGGCTTAAGCAGTACAAAATGGTTATTGCATTGATTCCTACTTTCTTTCTCTTTGTGGTTCACTTTGTATACTTCTAGGGCAGATGGTTATTGTATTCATTCAATCCTTTTTGTGTATAAACAAAATTTGACAGTACACATACAGATACAATGTGCATCTGTGTTCTTTATTACCTAAAAATTGATGAAACATGAATATAGACTGATGGGTTTACAGAAAAATGTATAATCTGATTTTCCACCACCGCAGTGAATGTTTTGCCTGTTTAGGTGTCATTTCTCGATTGTTTACCCATCTTCCTTGACTGATAGTTCCCTAGTGTTGGGTTGGGTATAAAGGGTTACCTCCATGAGGCCTGCACCCTTTAGGAGGGACATCACATCCCTATTCATAAAAGACATTGCTGAAAAAATGATGGCATAAGTGAACGCTAAGTGAAGTTGCAATAGATATGATGGAGTGGGTGGACATATAGGCAGAAATCTTAGGACACTTCTATCTAAATATCAAATTGAAGATGATGGCGAACGTCTACTTGACACATAAATCTCGATCACATGACAAAACAATCTTAACATTTGCCTCAAGAAGATGCTACTCCGAGTAACACTACATTGTTCTCTAGGATTATTCTTTAGAATGCTAGGTCAACTAACAAAATTATAGTAATCAATACATTTCATAGTTTGATAATTTAGCATTCTTTGTTTTCAAAATCACATTATTTTTAAAAGCTTTGTAGGTGTAGTTGAGAGTATCAAAACATGTTATCAGACCAAATTCAAAAGAGACACTCATGAACTAACATATATCTAATGACCCCTCAACAAAACTGAAAACAAACAGCCCAATAAAGTTAAGAACTATCATTTTAGCTCTAGAATAGTTTGGTTGATTGATATGTGATGGAACACATCAAAACGATAAAGGGCATGAAATTGGCAACTATATGTTATTTTATATCCAGAAGAACCATAAACAGAGAGATTTATAAGTTATGAAGCATTACATTCAAAATTTTCAGTTGATTCAAGCTCAACCATCAGACATCAACACAGATTTAGACAGATGATGAGATTCAAGAAAAAAAAGTCAACTTTGTTTGGTTCCAACATCAAGAAATAGAACAGAACATAAACCCCAGCTAAATTCATCAAAATGTTCAATTACCAACTCCAATTCAAATTCTAGACATAATGGTCAACAAGAAAATCAAAGTAAACCCTAAGTTCCTAACACCAAGTATAGAATCAAGGATGTAGTTTTAAACCCAAACCTTGAGAAGAGTTTTACAAAGACAGTATAACTAATCTGAAGGTATCCTCCAAAATAAGAAGAAAGTAACTCCTTCAGAGAACTCCCAAGAAATTCAAATACTCTCAACAGTCTCCAGATTCTAAGAGAGAGCCCCAAGGAAGCCAAGATTTCCAAAATCAGTTAGTGGAATTTAGAGAAATGAGCCAGTTTGCTTGTGAAGGATATTAAAATCCTGTAATCAAAGGCAGTGCCTACTAGAAGATTGATACTATGCTTATAAAGAAGAGTACAGAAACATGCTCTACACTATGGTAAATGTTTAAATTTACGACTCTCGGGTGAAATTGAGAATTATAACCTGATAAATCACTTGTTGCATTTTGTGATGGATCTTTTGTCTTGACAAACTCAATCAATTGGTTGTATGACTATAAAAAAATAAAAATAAAAAATAAAAAAACCTATTCAAACTTCAACCCCATCTCCAAAAAATCACTTCAAAGTTCATTAATATCCCCCTATGTTTGGGTAAACCTTTCCCTTCCAATTGATACAGCTTCCTTACACATCTGTATGATAGTTTCAACTTTCAAGTTCCACTTCCAAATTCTTTGCCCACAAAAGAAAATACTCATAAATGATTACATCCAAAAACAAAGCTATCATGGATGACATTGAAATGTTATTTTTTTTTAATCAGAGACATTTCTATGTTATGAAGTATGTCAAAACATTCAAGTAGCTTTCTGGAGTGATGCATACAGAGCTTATAATAGAATGTTATAAATCCATGATTGACAATACTCAGACATTAACTCCAATTTATAGGAATAGCATCCTAGGACAATGGATAATAAATTTCAATGTTTGACTGGAAATCTAAGTCTACTTGAAGTGATTAACAAGTTGCAAAACTCCAATTATGCATCTTTCATGTGAAAGAAACAGATAAAAAGAAAGAACAAGTTGAAGGCGACTCAACAACCAACCTGTTTTTGACCATACAAACAAAAATGAATATAACTAGTAATATTAAATAGAAAACCACATTAGTCAAATAAACAAAAATAATAATAATCCAGACAAAATCCAGGCAAGGATGTAGCACTTTAGTGAAATATGTAATCAACTGAAGACAAATGGAGACACAATCCAAGAATTTATAAAACTGCATCAATAGCCTTGACCAGTCTCTTGTAGCCCTCCACATTATTTAACTCATAACAAACTTTTGTACTATATGTTTGCCAAAACTACTTTTTCAGCTGCAAAAGTCACACTAGCCTTCAAGGAGGTTATTGACACATCCTCATCATACAATTCTGTTACAAATGGAGATTGTTCCCTGATTCCCATTTCATATTGTTTGGAAGGCCAGTAGCACATCCTCATCATACAATTCTGTTATGACTGCAGATTGTTCCCCGATTCCCATTTCAAATTGCACTCAGGAATTTCTGTCAATATGAAATGATACAACACAGTATGGAGGACACTTGATTGAGGTGATCTTATAGCCAGTGGTGCAAAGCTCACCAGAGAAAATTTGATATTTGCATCTTGGTGATTTGAGTCAGAGCTTATGTCTTGAGGCCTCTAAGTTTCTTAGGGCATGGAACAGTTATTAGATTTGAGCCTTATGGGATGCAATATTAGGTCATTTGGGTTTCTTCAGTTTCAACAATATTCTTTTTTTCAGGAAATGTTTTGGACTAAAGAAATGGTTTTAAGTACATAATGGATCTTCTGCAAGGGCAAAGCAACCATAGGCACTCTCAGCATAAGTGAGACTTGTGCATAATAATAGAAAAAACCAATAGAAAGTGCAGAGAGAACATAGGAAAACCAAGAGTTATCCTTCTACCTAAAGAGAAATAGGATTTTTTCCACTCATCTAATCTTTGCAAAATTCTCTCAATCATTGGATCCCAAAAAACACCCACCTTTGGGTTCCCCCCTGTTGAACTCCCACATAAGAAATAGATCAATCCGACGCTTTGCAATCAAGCACCAATGCCATCCTATTGAGTTGACCCTAAACAATGTTAATTAAATTCAATTTATTCCCTATGAAGATTTTGGGTAATGATATCATATTTTAACATAAACCACAAACACAAATTAAATAAGAACATCTATAGTTAGAATATTGAAACAAAACATAATTGTCATAGATAAAATACTAATTCACAATGCAAAAGTCAAATAACAAAAATCCTCGAGAAACATCTTGACATAAAATGATAAAGGACTAGTCAAATATCCTATTGTTCATTCACTCAATGGTGTCTGAAGATTATCTTTTAACTTTAGTAGGACATTTGCGACGATTGTGCCCCTCTTGTTTACATATTCCACACCAAATTTTGCCACTTGATTCCCTCTGACCTATTTCATTCCTTATCGTTGACAATCTCGGACGCCCCTTCCGTCGTAAGAGTGTTGGGTTTGAATGAACAACAGGAAAGTCAAATGTTGGCCAATAGGCTTCATGTGGAATGGGATTAAACTGGGGGGTATAACAACTTTCGTATGCATCCAACTTATAATATTTGTCAACTAACTCCCAACCATCAATCTTTGCATAGGTGCAAACAGCTAGCACATGAGAACAAGGGATGCCAAATGACTGCCATTTGTTACAAGTACATGTACCTTCTTTTAGCTTGACGATTTGCTTATTTTTTCCCTTATTTATATGAGACCCATGGACATTAGTAGACACTTCAAATACCTCATTCCTTTTATCAAAGATTGCAACCATGTGTCCACTAGCCTTTGCCTCATAATTTGCAACTTTATTAATGGCATGTGTAGTATACTTACCTCCATTCACAATTTGAGCTTGTATTTCTGCCCGACGAATCTCATAGTAGTCGACACAATGATAGAAAATCATTTGAACAACTGCAGTGATAGGCAACATTTGGGCACCCTTTAACACCTTGTTTATGCATTCATCAACATTTGTGGTCATCAACCCATATCGATATCCCTCATCATATGCCTGAGTCCATTTCTTCATGTCTAACTTCGCGAACCATCCAACACACTTATCTTCCAACTGATTTAGCTCCTCCATACAACGTTGAAACTTTCGCAACTGATGTTGACACCCAGCTTTATATACCAAGTCCTTTAGAACCTTGTTCTTGTACTTCTCATAAAAGTTATTTGCCACATGCCTAAGGCAGTAACGATGGTGGGCATGAGGTGGGTTCCATCCAACTCTAGGATCCTTCACAGCTTCATCTATTCCCACATGACAATTAGAAATCAAGCATATCCCTTCTCTTTGAGTGACATGAGTCCTTATTGCAGTCAAAAACCAAGACCAACTATCCACAGATTCCTCCTCAACAATTGCAAAAGCAAGGGGGAATATATTGTCATTGGCATCCATAGATGTTGCAATCAAAAGCTTCCCTTTGTATTTTCCATACAAGAAGATAGCATCAATTTGTATTAATGGTCTACAATGCTTGAATCCTTCAATACTAGCCCCAAAGGCCCAAAATACACGTATCAAGCGTACATTGTCATGGCTGCCTCCTATTGTTGATGTCTTCCAATCAACCTTTGTCCCAGGATTAGTTATTTTAAGGATGTTCATCCATTTGGGTAAAAGATGGTAAGATTCATCCCAATCACCAAACACTCTTTCAATTGCTTTCTTCCTTGCTTCCCAAACCTTTCTATAATGAACATCATAACCAAATTTACCTTTAACTATCTGATGCAATGCTGCAATGGATATGTTCGGATCCCTGTGAACAACATTTTGTATCTCCCTTGCAATCAATGTCGAGTCCAGCTGAGAGTGATCCTCTGATAGTTTAGGATAAACACAAGTGTGAGAATTAGTATACTTTGTTATTTCAAACATGTCATGGGTTTTAAGACGACATGCACGTAACCTCCATTTGCAACCTTCATTCCACTTCCTACACTTGACTGCCCATAAATTTGGCTCAGATTCAGTCACAATCATTTGTTGATTCTTATGTATCAAATAACGCTTTACAGCATACTGTAAATCTGCCTTACTCTTAAACCTCAATCCCTTAAACAAATCATTCGATTCACTCCACAATCCACTACATGTTGTGAGGGCCTTAGCACATCTAGCATTTATTGCATCCCAATTCAATTCTTTAGACATTAGGGAAGAGACTTCATGCTCACCACCAAGTGAAGTTACCTCCTTTGTAGGAGAATCAGTATCCACATTATCCTCATCTTCATCAAATAATTTCACATCAGCATCATCATTTCCAGCCGGGATATCAACGAAGTTTTTAGCCGCCATCATAACTGAATCAGTCACCGTTTTCAAATTCATCCCAATTTTAAGCTCAACATTGTCATCATAACTATGCCCAATCCTAGGAGAGGTTGCACTATTAGAGCCCAAAGGGGACGTGTTCTCCTCTTTCATTTGCATGCTAGGACCAGCAACTTCAACATGCATTGGTCTAGTGTAGCTAATTGACACTGATTGGTGATCTCTTGGAGATGTCTCTAAGTACATTTCAATGGTACTTCGTGGTGAGGATTGTGTCACAGCATTGAACATTACCCTTACATCACCATCATCTCCAATAGGCACTTGTTCATAGTTAATGCTCCCATTAGCAACACAAATTGGATATCGGAAAATCATTCTTAACTTAATGCAAGTGCGATCAATTGACAAGGCATGACATATATTCGTCTCCAACTCATCATATGTTTTTATATTGCTAATTAAAATAGCCTTTTTAGGAGGACAACTATAACACACTCCATTTGGACGATCAATAATTTCACCATTCATATAACACAATACGGTGGTGTGGCTGCCCATTTTCGTACCTAACATTTACAAAAACATGAAAGTTATGAGTTTCAGTGAACAATATAAGATATCCACTTATCCAAGGAAATATCTTTTCTAAAACATCATATATTTAATAATAAAAAATAATGTATTCATTTGAAAGCACTCAACAACCAAAATTTAAACTCTTGAATCCAATGAGGTTTTACATTTCCAAACAATCACAATATCAAACCCAAAATCTAAACTTCCCAAAAATTTTGCAAAATCACAATATTAAATTCAAACAAGAATTCAAGAAAAAAGAGGGGGGAAAACAACAAAATTTTGAAATCCTAAATATCAAACAGATCCAACTTACCATCCCATGAAATATGTTCAGATCTATAAATTTGTAATCAGAGTTAGATCAAATATTCAAAGCTAGTGACTTACATTGCATCTAAAAAAGCATTGTTAAAAATTTTCCGTTTAATACAAAGATTTAAACGGTTAACCATAATAACAATAAATTACTAGGTTATATTCCAGACATGAATTAAGTATGAATGACAAAAGACCATAAAATAAGATGCATCATATAGTTCAATGATTAAAAACCAAATAATGCAGAACAATCCCCATCATCTTTTAGCTTCATGGAGGTAGGATCTTTGGCAAAGCACGGAGAATAGATCTTAAAGAGTGCTAAAGAAGAGAACAGAAATATAAGAACAAATAGAGACAACAAGAGAGAGGGAGAGAGAGAAAGAGAGGAAGAAGACTATCCAAGTCCAAATTTTTTGATAAATAATAATATCCTAATGGAATAAACCCCCACAATATTTGTAATAATTCCAATACAAAAAAGTATCCAAAATGAACTAACTGCATGGTTGTAATCATGTCATGCCATCAATGAAAGAGTAAGGACTAGTTTAGAAACTGTTCTCCCAATCACTGTTGTTCTTGAAAACAACTTTCCCTTCTAGAAAATAGTTTTCCATTCTTTACAACATGAACTAATTTTCTAACTTAAAAAACAAGTTTAGCGAATTTTTAACTGGATTTTTCTTTTTTTTTAGAATTAATGCTAAAAACAGGTTATTTTTAGGGTTTTTTTTAGATCATTCTAAAAAAAACAATTGAAAGTATGAAAAATACTTTGGCAATGTTTGAATTATACATAAGTGCATGGTCCTTTCACACAAAAATAAGCCAAGAAAACTATTTTTCATAGTTGAGTTGTAAACAAGATTTAAATTAAAAAAAAAAAAAAAAAACCCTTATTTGGTTGCAAAAACCCTTATTTGGTTGCAAAAACCCACAAAAATTAAACCTTAATCCAACTGAAAATGTAAGCCCTAACAACCAAATTTCAACATCACACAACTAAAGTATGGTTGCGCAAATTACCTCAGCCTGTCAGCGGTGGGCAGTGCGGCGGCGGCAGCAATGAACCCAGCCACAAGCTGTGTTCGTAGTTTGATGGAGTCCGAGAGAGAACTGACGGAAATGAAAGATGAAGATTAGGAGGGAAGGCCAGAAATTGATGACACAGAAGTCGCCCGCGAGGGCGGAGGAGGTGGTCGTCGGATGTAGTTTGACCAACGTGAAAGAAGAAATGGAAGAGGAAGAAATAAAGGGAAGCAGGGTTTCAAATTGGCTCACAATGAAATCGTATTCTCAGGATAAGACGACGATTGCAGTTGAATCAAATCCGTTTTAAGCAGAACAAATTTCAGAAAGCTCTTCTCCTGAATCTCACTGCCCTAATGCCCATGGACTGTAGTACTACGAAACGAAAATTAAACAATTTTATGCATTTAAAAATTATTTACTGACAAAATATAAATAAAATGATTTAAAAAAAAAAAAAAAGGGATAATCAGACCTATTTTTTAGCATAGGTTTTCCTTCTTCCAGAAAAACAATATATAAAAAACACTTTTAATAATTATTATTTTCTATTTTTTATTCCTAAGAATTTTAAATAAAATGTTTTCAAATAATATTTTTCTTTTTTTTTTCTAAAAGTTGTTTTAAAAAATAATTATATAAACAAGTAAAATAATTTAAAATAAAACACAATATATAAAAATTATTTTTAAAAATATTAAAAATAAGTTAAAAACATTTTAAGTTTTTAAATAAATTTTTGTCTTACAAAAATCATATAACAATTTTCAAAAATTGTTTTAAAAAGTATTTTTCATAATTATTTTCAAAAACAGTTATTAATAGGAATTTATTGAGAAAAAAATACACAATATAACATTATTTTAAGTATTAATTACATTGGGGAAGAAGAGGTAACAAGTGTTAGAGATTAAAATGTTTTAAGGATCTAATTTGGTAAGTTATCAAAAATTTAGGCACTTGATTATAGCTTTGCTCTATTGATGAGCGTTGAGCAAAGTGATTGTTGTCATAAGTGCTTTTGCAAAAATGTTTAACTAAAGATTTTGCAAAAAAGTCCTAAGTGATTGTTGTCACCGGGGTTATAGTTGTAATTGTTATGGTTATTTTCGGTGAAATTAGTAATAGATTTATACATATCATAAAATTGATCTAAAACTTTATAAATATCCAATCATTTCAAAATAATAAGTATTTTGTAGTTTGTGTTGTAATAAGCTAGAATATATTAAGATTGTAATTTCAACTGATTAACTTAAATTTATTGCTAACCTGAACTCCATATGAATTAAGAAACAATCTATTCAAGTAATAGTAATAAGATAGAACTTGAATTTACTTTCGTAATATTGTTGAAAAAAAAATTCACAACCCAAGAAAAAAAAAAAATTAAAGAGATAACATAGATATGAGAATTTCTCATATCCAACCCTTCCCACATTTATTTTTTTTAAATTTTTAAATTTTAATTTTTTAAAAAAAAAGTATAATTAAATATATTTATAAATAAATATTGTAAATTTCTATGAACTTTTTTCTTTTGAAAAGTAGATTTTTTTGTTAAGGAGAAAATGAAAAAGCCCGTCTTCTACCCTTGCTCAACATGGCTATGGTCATGGTTTGGATGGACTTATGATAATTTAAAAGCTTTAATTTATACCTATTTCACTAATTTTTCTAAGAATCTATAGCTTAAAAAGAATTTAACATGCAAGTCAAAAAAATATTGATTTTTGTTCAGACTTCTACAAATACTAATTTTATATTTAATAAAAATTTTACACTACCAATATTATTTTTTAATAATTGTTATTGTTTTTAAGCTTTTAACTATGACAAAACATGTATTTTAAAGACATTTTCAGACTGCCTAGCATTATAAGATCCCACACACCAAGAACCTTTGATTAATCTTACTGCACTTTTTTCAAATGGAAACCCCCTACCATTTAAAGCTTCAACAGGCTCGAACATATATTGAAATAATTGTGGGACTACCCCTCACCTGTTTGTGACCTGTTAGCCTGGTCTAAACCTTGTCTGAAAAATTAAATATTAAGCAAACATAGATCATCTAATATGATTCAGTCAAAAGTAACATCACGGCCTATGTTCAAAGCAACATATTTGAAAACAAGAAAAATATCCAATATCCAAACAAAAATGCATCTTTGATTGAATCTCTCACACCTAAACTTAATGCAACAGAGACATTCTAAGTTGAGCTCACTCATCCTCCTGGCTGCGCAACCTGGCCAGCTTGTTGGTAACAACAACATCAAGCTGGGCTGCTCTCTCCACAATCTCTTTCCTCTTCCTTGTGGACACATTGTGTGCAATCTCAGCACAGTAAGTCCTGAACAACGATTAAAAAGCAAAACCCAAAATCATGTCATTAGCAAACAATCATTATGGGACTTCAACAGAAATTGTGTGATCAGAGATAAGGGTAGTTCACTATTCACCTGTTGTGCATCATCAACAGTTCAAGCTCTTGAGCATTGTGCACAACAAATTTCTTGAAACCATTAGGAAGATAATGGCGGGTCTTCTTGTCTGACCCATAACCAATGTTGGGCATCAGAGTGCATCCCTTGAACTTTCTACGGACTCGAGAATCAATACCCTTGGGTCTGCGCCAGTTTGTCTGCCATGTATAAATACATTCAAACAAATACAGGATTAGTCAATGCATTTTAAATCTTAAAACCCAAATGGGTTTTATGGAATTAAAGTCTGAACCATGAATGAGCACCCTGGGCCCAAAAGAGTGACATCAGTCACAGCATGGCCAATCACAAATCACCGAGAACAGCATAACATTTTCCAGACAAACAACTAACCAAATAACCAACAAACAACTGCATGTATAAGACTTAAAAGGAGATGCATACTGGCAAGTGTAAACAGGGTAAAAGTAACAGAAAGCTCATGAGAAATCAAGCTAGCTGTGTCGCAAGACCTGTTCACATTTTTTATTTATGCCCTCTAAACGAGATGTACAGCTAATGGAAATTGTATCTGGACATCAGATACCATGGGCAAATCATATTCATTTGCAAATGAAATAAATTACAAAGAACTCAAAAGAACATAATACTGTTGTGTGATCAATCTAAATCTGCAATCTCAGCCGAAAGATGGTGATATTGTTTTGTGATAATCACTGATTAATCAGATATGATTGGAAGTTTCCATCATAGATTGCAGAAATAAGATGAAGAATACATTCAAAATGGTAAATAACAACTAATAATAAATTGGGAACTCACAAAATTCAAAGAAATGGATATATTCAATTAAAAAACAGCTAGAAATTTGGTAAGTGCAATAGAGATCAGATGGTAGTGCATGTTTGTATTCATCATCTAATACAGAATTGATGGATAAACATCATCCCGCCTCATTGCACATACTTCAATATCCAAACCTCAAATTTACATTTAAGAAGAAAAAGATCAGTACCATTATTACGATATGAAAAGAAAATATAAACCAGAGAAAAAAAAATCTCTTTCACCTTGGAATCAGATATAAAACGTCGATCACCATCTCAGCATCAAGAGATGCAGGTAAGACTGGGGCGACAAAACTATCATCATATCCCTCATAATCTAAGTTAAATGATACATTTAAAAAAAAAAAAACCAATCCCATCCCCAAAGAAAAAGGCTTAAAATAGAAATAAAAAATCATCAAATAAAAAATGTAAGCAGGGAAATAGTAACAGAAAGCTTTTAGATATAAAGCTAACTGTGTCGCAAGACCTGTTTTAGAACTTTTAATCTATGCCTCGTAAACGAGACGCCCAGCCATGGAAGCAAGTCTGAGCATCAGATACCATAGGCAAATACTTTCCTTCCCTCCCAACAAAGGTAAAGTAAAGATTCAAAACAAAAATGAAGAAACATATGCAATTGATAGCATGAATCCTAACATGCAATCTCAGCCGAAAGATGGTGATAATGTTATTGAATAATCATTAGTGAATCAGAAATAAAGAGTTTGCATCATAGATTGCAGAACTGACACAAATATTGCATATAACAGTACTATGAACAATTAATATAGTGGCCATGTCATACTCCCATGTAAAAATACATTTGGGTGTATACAATAACATAGATAGAGAGAGGGTGAGAGAGAGGGAGAGAGGAGAATGCAATAGGATCAGATGGTAGTGCATGTTTTTATTCATCATCCAATGACAGAAACTATGGAAAAACATCATCACGCCCCTTGCATATATGATATCAAAAAACCCAACTCAAGCTTTGGGGGGAAAAAAAAGGAGCAACTTTGCACTAGCATAAGGGAGAAAAAAAGCCAAAAAAAAAGTGGCATTGTCTTCCTAAATGGCATCAGATATATGTATGTCAATCACCACCTTTGCATCAAGATATGCAAGTAAGACTGGGGCGACAATAAACTATCATCATTTACTTAGTAAATCCAATCTAATAGTGGGAGAGAACAGAAGGTAGCCCAAAAATAGAAAGAAATGCATAGAAAATTGTTATGGGATTCCAATATTTCAAATTCATTCATAAAATTACACACTAAAAGATTAGAAACATTATAATTATTATGAAATCAACAAACTGGTCTACCTAAAGGGAATGAACTTTGAAATTCGCATTTTGTAATTTTAATTTCGGAGAAAGCAATGAAAAAAATCGACTCCAACGGATAAATGTACAAGGATTAGTTGAGTTGACTTTTCCCCATTTTGGGAAATGTGTCGATTCATAACAGCAAAAAGAAAGACGACTAGCAAGAAAACAAATAATTTAAATTCATTTTAGAAACTAAATCAACCACAAAACTCAAAACAAAAACAAATACAAAACCACAAACACGAGGAAATAGGAAAAATGTCGCAGAGAGATGTAGATAGATCTATCATCAAATCGGAACGAAAAAACAGTCTCAAGTACTATTTATATTAATAAAACACATTTTCACCAACACGATAAGAATTAGAAAAAATTGAAATGAGGAGATGCGGAAAGAAATCACATTTTTACCTTGACAGAGACCTTGCGATCGCTCTGAGGCCTCTTGAACTTCTTGACCCTCTTCTTCACGATCTTCTTGGACAGCAACGGCACCGCCATGTCTCCTACTCTCTCCTCCTCCTGCCAACCCTTCTTTACAGCATCGAAAAAATTTTCACATCAGCACAAACCAAACTTACAGAACAAAGTGATTAATAGATCTGGAAAAACAGCACAAATCAAAGGCTTCGATTCCTAAATGGAATAGTATAATGCGCAAATAGAACTCAGAGGAGTTAGAGCAAGAGATGCTTACAGAGAATTAGGGTTTTGGACTGGCCGCAGAGACTACTCTGGGAGGCCTGCTCCAGATTATATAGCGGTGTGTTAGGGTTTTTTGGGTATGCGACATTCGCTTAAATGTTAGGGTTTTGGTAAGATAAATGAACGGTGGAGATGACGCGATGTGGATACTTGGGCCTGGCCGATTCTGTAGGGCCATGGAGCGGTTATGGAATTTCTAAACCAGACCTGGGGTGTGAGATTTGGCCCAGCCCACGATGACAAAGCGGGATATATTAGTTGACTGAGCCCAATAAAAGCAAGTAGCAAGCGGCTTGATGTCTATATCGGTACTGCAAAAATAATCAACCGTTAAATTTCATAATTAGTATTATATTAATTATAAAAATATATTAAAATTAAAAAAAAATATCATTATTCTTAAATTATTATCACCACATGTAAATTAATGCATTCATAATAAGATAGAAAAGAAGAGTGTCTCATGGGCCACAAAAAAGAAGATTGGTACTATGATAAAATAAAATAAATAAATAAATTGATTATAATTATCAATTAATTAATTTAAATAATTTTCATAATAATAATAAAAAATATTATAATTGGAAGAAAGATTTCTTAACCCCTATAAATTAAAGTTGTTTTGAACTTTTAGAAGTATGTAGATGGACTTTTGACTTCTACCCTTGAAAATACTTGAAGAAAGCAAGCCTTCATGATTCAAGAAACTCATCAAACCTAGTTTTTCAAAGATTTGAAGAATGAGTTTCGAATATCAAAAGGCATGTATGCCTCCTTGATGACAAAGCCTCAATCAAGGTTTAAACCCAAGTCGAAATCTCACTCGAGTCAAATTTAAGAACAAGCATTCTTACCTTAGATTAGTATTCCCAAGTGAACTAATTGCCTAACTCATGCCAAAGTTCAATTCCCATCAAGGCCTAAGTTAAATCAAGGTCCAAATCAAGTTCGAGTCCAAATCTAAGAACACCCAAATTAAGTCAAAAGCTCAAACTATGAGACTTCCACTCAAGACAAGGTCTAAACACACTAAGATGCTATTTGTTTTATTAAATTTTTAGTAAAAGTAATTTGCTTTCAAATTGTTGTTTTTTTTTATTTTGTTAACTTTTAACTTATTTCTTAATTTTTTTACTAAATAGAAAAACCTAAAATATATAAATGTTATCAATAACATGTTGATTTTTTTTGTTTATTAATATTTAATAAAAATAAAATATTAAAAAAAAACAAATAACTAAAAACTTAAAACTATTAAAAACTCGTTTGATAGTGATTCTAAGAAACACTTTTAATATTTATAATATTTGAAAATTTTTATCACTTAAATATTAGAAATGTTAAAAACATTTCATAAAATCACTCTCAAACACACTCTAAGAAATATTTGATTTTAAATTCAATTTAGAATTAAGTAAAAAAAATAAACATCACCCAAAGCTAAATCATGTTAAAGCCCAAAACATACTCAGGCCTAAGACACAATAAAGTTACACCAAGACTGAAGTTTCTTCTAACACTACCATTGTCACATATTCATACATTGTACTTTCAATTTTACAAATCAATAAGAAATTGCTTTGTTTTTATTTAAAAGAAACTTGTGTATACAATATCAAAACTCACTTTTTTTTTTACCATCCAAGGGCAAAAACTTTCATTAATAATCTAAAAAATAGGCTTAAAAAGATGAAATAATTCAAGCAAAGAAGCCCTAAGAAAAGTAACATGGCTACCAAAAAAGAAGTCATTTAACAATTTGATGTGATGTAGTTGAGCAGTTTACAAGAGGTATATATTGTATTTGCATCTATTTCCAGAAATCAGCACTTCATCTGTCACATTGGGAAGCACATCCCAATCGTTAAGAGTCCCACACCCTCCTCTGAATCTACTCATCTATCAAAACTAATCAAGTATGAGATGAGTAGCCACCCTCTGCAATTCAATGAGGTCTTAAAATGAATAAGAAAACATCACTCCTGCAACTTACTCTCTGATTTCCACTACACAAACCTTATCCAAAGAACAAGCATCCAAGCTACTGTAAATAGAACAACCCAGCTCTAATGAGTTGGGGGAGGTGGGGGTAACATCAACCCACTCTTTCTCAACCATCTCTACATGTGAATTTAGCTTTGGGATCCCATGAAACTGGAGTTTTTTCATCTGTTTCGTCAACTTATTCATAAATTTCATGGAGAAGATCATGTGAAAGTTTTCCTCGATATCTTCAATACCTTCAGATATCTGGATCCCCACATCTGATTCAAGTGAACTAACAAGCCCAAGGAGTGAATGACCGCTAACAAATTCTTCATTAACACTGCGTATCTGTAGCAAGAAGGCAGTGTGCTAATATGTCAGCATAAAGACAAACAATAGTACAACATAAAAAATACAAACCGGACTCTGCACATGTGTGAACTACATGATCTGCATCTAAACAAAGAATTCTATACTAAGCTTGAAGATGAGAAGCATGGAAAAAATCAAGACCTTAATATTTAGGATTCTCAGTTTACACTCTCCAGTTTGCTGTTGTACTTGCTCAGTTCTGCTGTAAAGGATAGTGCACCACAAGAGGGAATGTATACTGATGGTACAAACTCACTGTTTTACTGAGAAAGTAAAGCCATTTGGATAATTAACATGTTCACTGTTTTGCACTGGGAAAGCTACCTACATAACGTGACTCCATTTTTTGTGAATAAATAGCAATATATTAAAAAGAAAAAGGCACATCAAGGAAGCACCCCAAAGTATACAGGTGGTATACAAAAGAGATTGAAGAACCCCTTAAACAGAGCCTAACCAATCTACAAAATCCATAAAGAGGGGCCAGAGTCAAAAAACTCCTTAGCCCACACCCATAGATTACAAAGGAAAAAAGATTTATACCCTTGAACCGAATGCCCCTCATTTTCAAAAGCCCTACTGTTTCTTTCCTTCCAAACTATCCAAAAAAAACACAAGGGAGTTGAAAGCCACACTTTCTTCCTCTTCTTTCCCACACAAGACCCAAGCCACCCCAATAACGCCTCTCTAACTGAATAAGGGAGCACCCACGACACCCCAAAAAGGGAAAATGGTAAGTTCCATAAACTTCTTGCCAGCTCACAATGCAAGAGGATGTGATCAATAGACTCTTCCTCTTAAAGGCACAAATAACATCTATTAGCCAAAGGGAACCCTCTCCTCTGAATACGATCCAAGGTTAAGACCTTTTTCCATGTAGCTTCCCAAGCAAAAAAACTCACCCTGAGAGGCACCTAAGAGTTCCAAATTACTCTCTCCATAATGCAATACTGGACAGCACATGTTCCAACATTCACGGATATTCTTCTGTCCATGTGTGAATGAAACAAGATAGACACCCACACCACAACTAAATAATTTCCATAGATATTTTATCCCTTGATTAATTTATCTGTCGGGCCAAAGAAAACCAAACCCCATTTCAACACTTAAAAAATCATTTTTATCTTCAGTTGCCCTAAAAATAACCATTCTGATGTTTGGGTGCAAGTTACCTTCTAAAAACCCAATACCAAACAAGATAAAAATACAGAACTAGCAAATGGGTTCATTTCCCTGAAGTTAGAAGGTTAGAAAAGAGAAATTGATGGCAAGCTTATGTTGCAGAAACTAGAAATTTTGCCCATTTTGCAAGAAAAAAGCGTTACATTATGTTTTGCCCATCTTACCTCAATGTATTCCACACCCATTTCGCTAAGATTGTCTAGAATGTTCTCTGATGAGAGTAAGCTAATAACTCCTCCAGATCCAACTGATGTTTGGAGTATCTCCCATGGTGATTTCATTAAAATCTTCTGTGTGTTTTCTCCTCCTAGAGAATTGCTAACAACAGGTAGCTTCTCGTCTTCCAAGAACCAGACCTGCGATTTAAGAAACAAAAAATACATAAACGTAAAAGAATCATAAGGTTGTCTCTGATTTATCAATAATTTTTGGATCAACAAATAGATATCCAGTGAGACACTACAAAAATATGATGGCAGTATCTTAACATCCCATTTTAAGATAAAATTTTCATATTCTTGTACATTTATGTTCACATTTCAGGGGGGTTTGACTAATCCGATGCTTGAAGAGCCAAATCAGAACACCCTTAGAAAGGACTACAAGCAATACAGCTTTGAGACACCATGCCTTAAAAGTTTCAATTTTTACATTTGGGACTGAAATCCTTGTTAAATTTTTAAATGGATCCCAAACTTCTTAACTTCTTTCTGATATTTCATCAAAACGTTGTCCATTATTTGCTATTAGAAACAAACAATTATCAATTATGGGGAACAGGTTGAAATTGACCAAATTTTACAAATGAAGATATTGAGATAACACAAAATTGAAAAAAAAAAATGTTTCTTTCTTAAATTACTTTCTTTTTTCTTTTTTCTTTTTGGATAGGTAAATTCTTGTCCCCATTAGGACTTGAACCTAGAACCTCCCACAAACCCTTCCCAACCCTTTACCACTTGAGCCAGGAGTTTAAATCACTAGCATAACTGAATAAACCCTGATTCTTCCAGTTATATTCCATGTTCCTGAAGTACCATTCCCATGACCTTTGTGGTACTTGCTCAGACAACCTCACAGTGATTATCATGAAAACTAAGAGTTTTGCAACATATTGTTGTATCAAAACTTCTTTTCTCTGTTGCTAATGGAAGAAATTGAATTCCTGGAAGACAATTTTAGTCAAAGTGCACCTTACAATTATAATAAGAAAAAGAAAAAAAAAATCCAAAGATTTCTTACATTGTCTATGAAACATGGAATACAGAATTGCAGGGAAAAAAACAAAAAGTTAATTCCCAAAAGAAAAATGTGCCAATGGAAGTTCATTACTTTCCTCCCTTCTCTCCGCCACACTCAAATCATGGGAATATTATTTTCAGGCATTAGAACAAAACCCGTTCTTACTACAAGCTTTTTAATAATATGGCCATAGTCTTGCTTCAGCCGCACCTATAACAAGTCAATTAGATATTACTTAAAAGTTGAAATATTTTTTTGAAAATTGTGTCTTAATCTTAGGCAACTCTGGCTGTGAACAATTTTCCACAAACAACTTTCCAATGGTTAAAATATCTATCAAGTCAAGCTTATGATATAAATAAAAACAGAATACAGAAGAATATTATCAATTCAAGAATTAGAAATAGGCTAACCTTTTTGGGGTCAAAAGCAAAGTGATCATGATTTGAAAATAGATTCTCCAGAGAGTGGACTTCATGAGCTGGGGAAACCATAATAAGAGGCACTGAAACACGGTCTTCTTTCTGCAGTTAACAAACAGATTCATCAGACCATCTGGTAGAAAGATTTGCTAAACAACATTGCTTCATCTTCCCCACAACAGATAGAGGTTGCATTGAGAGTCAACTGAAATTAAAAATAGCATTTCACCTTTAAAGATATCCGATCATCAGAAAGTAATGTCTGAAGGAAGGAAATTGAATTCCCTGCACTTTCAGAATCAACAAGCTCAGGAACAGAGCACCTTCCATGTTTCTCACTGTCATTTACAAATAAAACAATGGCCATTTTTCCTTTTGACATCAAATGGAGTCCCTTCTCTTGCAATTCAAAATTTGAGTCTAGCTTCTCTTCACTACCAGGAGTAGTGAGGCATTTCTTTGATACTTTTAAAGTACGCTGGCCTAACTTGGTTAATTTAGTACTGATGAACTCAGATGAACTCCATCTGACAGTCACAAAAAGAAAGAAAATAAATTTGACACTCAACAGACAAAACAGAAGGCAGTTGGCAGACGGAAGAAGAAATATACATAAGGAACACATCATTTCATTTCACAAGAAGTAATTAACAATGGATCTCTTGTTAAATCACGGAAGTGTTTTGCTCCTCGATGACAGCAAAGAACTCAGTGTCTTACATCTATGCTTCACTACATCAAACTGACAAAATGCAGCGAACAAGCCACAACATTCATATAGATTGGCCCTCATATAATAGCTTATGACAAGCCAATCGATGTCACTCATTAGCAAAATTGACCTCATTGTGTTACATTAGACCCTGTATCCTGTGTTTCGAATACTCTCACTCCACTGGTTGATTAAATACCAAAAGTAGAACAATTATGAAGATTCAATCCTCTGCCACCATCTTTGGAGCTAGATTCCTTCTATTTAATATTATTTTTGGGGGGATGGGTAAGTTTTTTTTTTTTTTTTTTTCTTTTTCATAGGAAATGACAAAGGGATATATTGATAGAAAAAAGAAGTACAAGAGAAGGATGAGGAATCCTCCCACCAAAGAAAACTAAACTACAAGAATACAAAAACAAGAAAATACAAAGTAAAAACATACAAACTCTCTAGATTAGACCAACCCATTGGAATTACACACCGCTAGTCAATCAAGTTGTAACACATTAAAGGGAGTCCCCTTAAAAACCTTGGAACAAAAAGCCCAAAAAGAAGCAAGGAAATGAATAGAATCCCAAAGATTCTCTGAATTCCTTGCTTTATCCTCAAAAATCCTCGCATTTCTTTCCTGCCACACAACCCAAATTAAAGCAATGCACACAACTTGCCACAAAACTATCCCTCTCTTAGAGTTAATTTCTCAAACCCATGGTAATACGGTGTTTAATGGAATACGATGAGAACCCTTTAAACTGGCAAATGAAGAATAGATACCAAAATTAAATACCTGTCAAGTTTCATATTTATACTGAAGCTGTCAGCCGTAAAAGAATGTACAGTATTCATAAGAATTTTTTTTTATTATTGATTGGAGTTTTCATAAGATTTTTTCATAAAACAACAAATGAATAATGATCTTTACAGTAGGAAAACATATCGATATTGAAACCAGCTCCACTGAATCAAAAACATTCGATAAAATAAACAAGAAATATATGTCCATAGATTCAGACATCAGCAATAAGTAACTTCACTCATATCCTTCAGTATGAATCAAATGGTCAAAGCAAACTAAACTGGGAGTAAATGATATTTGCTTCACCTTTGAGAGGATAGCTCAATATTCTGGAGGGCCTGTTGAAGCAACTTGGAATTGACACCAACAATCTGATCTGCAAGTAAGCTCCTTTGAGCTTTCTGTCCAAATCTAAACCCATGAAAGACATGTTGTTGCTCCATTTCATGCAGTTTCTTTTTAGCTGCTATAAGACGTCTTTGGAATTTTCTCCTTTGCTTCCATTCCTGAGAGTACCAACAAAATATTTATTATACAAAATCCAGATATAAGAAGCCAGTGCAACTATATTTTTAATGTAAACACCAAAGCTGTTCAAAAATTGCACAATTCTCTCCAGAGATGAGAGAAGAGAATTCAGAATCATATAACCTCTGCTCAATCCTTTTATATATGACTGGATGCTGGTATAAGTGCTAAATATGTATATTGGCATTGCTAAAACATCATTTCTTTCTTAAGCACAAATCAGAAAGGAGGCTTAAAAAATATTAAGCTCAACAACATCCACAAAAACAATGAAAGAGGGAGAAAAGCACTGAAGAGAAGTGACACTAATCTACCTTGAAATGAGCTATACAACTGGCATCAATGGAGCTATAGGAAAGAAAAAGTGCATGAGGAATTGGTCAAGTCAACAACTACAAAAAAGAGGTATCCGTTTCAATTAGGCATAAATTGGATGCAGAGAAGATGAGATCAAAATTAGCATTGCACGTAGAACAAGAGCATATGGATGAAATGAAGAAATATATCTTAGGTGTGCTTTATCTCGAAGCCCCTATCAAGTTTGAGAGAGGATTTTATAAGATGACTTTAAGGCCAGTGATATTTCACAATAAAAACATTGGGATTTGAAGAAGCAAACTCAGAAAGGAAAAAAAGTAAGCAGATAAATAAAACAGAAAGAGTAGCCAAAATTGATATGCTTAACTGGATGGGGAGCAGTAGAAGAAAATATAAAATTTGAAAATTAGTACATTTATGAGAAGCTAAAGGTGGCACCCATTAAGGACAAGATAAGAGAAAGCAGTCTAAGATGATTCGGTCATTAGAAGGAACTTCTAGTCTTAAAGAATTTTGAAACCTCCTTGGATGGTTGTGTATTTTGAATTTGTGGTTATGTAGGCATATACTGTCCGGCAGAATTTTTATCACATTTTGTATTGTTCACTTTTGAAAGACAGTTCATCCTTCTTGCACTTTTGATTAAGCTGCTATGAGATTGTCGCTTATAATATAAAAATAAAAATAAAATAAAAAACATATGAAGAAGACCAATAATGCACCAGTAAGGGACAGTGATTTGATTGAGTTGGAGGTGCTATAAGAAGAAGAAGAAGGTCAAAAGTGTTTGAATTGACATGAAAAAGAAATAATGGCATTGTTTGATATGAGGGTATAGCCCTAGATAGGAATGGATGGCAAATAAGGTTTTGCTTCACCAACCTCAAGTAATTAGATGTAGGCTCATTAAATTTAGGTGAGTTATTGGCAAATCAAAAAAATTATTTGGAAGCTTTGGATATATCTGCCAGAAAACGGCTGGTAAAGTCAATATTTCATCTTGCCACTCAAGAAAATTGCAAAACGAAACATCCAGTGCATTGCTCAGTAACAAAACTGACACATATTTTAACAATCAACCAAAAAATTTGTACTTTTAACGAGTAATCAGAAGTAAAAGTACAAAAGAGTATGCCTCACAAGCTGGCGCCTTTCTTTCTTTGACCTCTCATGTGAGCGTAAATTTAACTCAAGCAGTCCTTTGGGAGGTGTAATCTGCATTTCTCTTTTATTCATATCAACATTTGGAACAATCGCTTCAACAAACGGTACCCAAACAAGGGGACCAGAAACACCCATTTCTGATTTTGGATTCCCAGTATGATCGGGAGTTTTAACTGATGGATCAAGCATGACCTGTAAAAGATCATTTGCTCCAGTGCTGAAGACATTTACAACAGTTCCCACTGGTTCACCAGTTTCCTGAAAGGAAAAAGTATAATGAATAACTCCGATAAAAAAATGTATAATCAATACCTTGAAAGCATAACAGAAAAGTGCCAAAGGTTTTTAGAAGAAAATAAACGGAGAACAAAAGAAAGATTCATAAACAGCACACATAATATATGATATTTTCAAAGATAAATATGACAATGGTAATAAATATTAATGATACAAGGATAGCATTAATCATCTTTCCAGAATCATACTGTATTTTGACACTTTGTACTATGCCTGAACCAACAAAATGTCCTTATTGATGTCATGTCTAGATATATAAAATGGTATGGAGTTCCTGCAGAGCAGTCTTCACATAGAATGACAATGCTGAACACATCTGAAATGTAACAAAGACGTCAGAATATTAGACACAATTCCATGGTAAGTCCAAACCTTAAGAGTAACTCTCATGCCAAGAAGATCACGAGAGTAAAATTCGCCTTCTTCCAACTCGGGCCTATCATCTTCCCTTACAAGTAAACTTGATCCCACAAGTTGCTTAGCCTGAGAAAATAGAAAGAGCAAAAAGTGATAAGAACAAGATGCACACATTACATGCAAGGACACAAAGAAAGATGATAGTTCTCCAAACTAATCAACTCCAAAAACACTTGGTGAGAACCTTAAATTGTTTTTTTTTTTTTTTTTTTTTGATAGGTAAACAAGCAGAAAAATTTATATATTAAAATAAAAGGGCACCTAAAGACCAACCCAAAGCATACAGGGAGTATACAAGAGACACCTAAAGGCAAAAACAAAAAAGAAGAGGAGATACAAAAAAAACTCACCAACACTCATCTAGAACCCAACCAATCAAAAAAGTTGATTAAAGGTAAAAGTTCTTCATCTATACACGACTTAGACCAAGACCAAAGATTACATACAAAAAAAAAAATTTCATCCTTTGAATCGAAAATTCCTCATTTTCAAAAGCAATCATGTTTCTTTCCTTCCAAACAGACCAAAATAAACATAGTGGAATTGTCATCCAAGTCTTTCTACACTTCTTGCTCACAAAGGATCCATGCCATCCTAGAAAGGTATCTCTAGCCGAAAGTGGAAGGACCCACAACACACTAAACAGCGCAAAAAGTAACTCCCACAAAACCCTTACGTTGGTACAATGGATTAGAATATGATTAATAGACTCCTTTTCAGCAAAACAAAGGAAACATCTGTTAGCTATGGGCCACCCCCTCCTTTTGATTTGATCCAACGTTAGAACCTTCCCCCACGAAGCTTCCCAAGCAAAAAAACCCACCTTAGTGCGAACACAAGGGCTCCAAATGATGTTCCTTGGAAACGGAACTGCACTTCCAGGTTCGAGAGCACTATAAAGAGATTTAACAAAAAATTTCTCATCCTTGGTCTTTTGCGAAAGCGCCCTATCCTCTAAATCAATGACTAACCTCTTTCCTTGTAAAGTCAAAAGGAACCTCTCCACCACCTCCACCTCCCAATCATTGAAAGGTCTAGAGAACCGAGGATTCCAGGCCCCCTCTTCACCCAACAAGTCCCTACAATCCACTACCCACACCTCTTTTGAATCCTCTAAAGCATACAAAAAGAGGAAATAATCACAAAGGGTATTGTTTCCGCAATCATTTGTCCTTCCAAAATCTCACTCTTCAACCATCCCTCACAGAAAAAACAGTTTTTTTAAGCATTAGAGACCCTTCCTAATTTCCTTCCATAACCCCACCCCATAGCCCTCCCTCACTTCATAAGTACACCATCCTCCTCCTTCTACCCCAAACTTCCTACTAATAACAAGCTTCCACAAGATCTCCCTTTCTACCGCAAAGCGCCAACTCCACTTGCACAAAAGGGTCCTTTTAAGTGTAGAAAGACTTCTAACACCCAAGCCACTCTCCTTTTTATTTGAGTAGACAATTGCCCACTTTACAAGATGAGGCTTCCTCTCCAAAGCTCCCCCACCCCAAAGAAAGTCCCTTTGGATTTGCTCTAATCTTAATCTAACTACTCTTGGCATACGCATCAAAGACATTAAGTAAATGGACATGCTAGACAATGAAGAAAGAATAGATTAGTTAATTCATGTAGCCAACTTCAAGTAGGTGGAGTAAGGCTTTGTTAAGTAAATGAAGTTACTTAGGGATGGCAATGAGCCTAGACTTAAGGGTAACCTGGCCCAACCCACCTCCATTGGGACAGATTTGGAGAGGGTTCAATCCACATAGGGGTGGGTTTGGGGAGTTTGTCTAGAACCCTGGTCAGGATTGGTGTGGGGTAGGGTTTTTTAAGGCCCACATTGATTATGTACAAAATGACAAGTACACCCTTTTTTATTCCATTTGACAAATCTACTCACATAAATAAAAAATTCTTAAATCACTTATTCCATCCTCTGCATCCCATCTTTCCATGCACCTCTAACCCTAGTCTCATCTCAGTTGCATAGTAGAAGTTGCACGATCTCAACTCCATCACAGTCCCCCACTGCTAGAACTCACCCTCACTAAGCTGTTACAACTCAAGCTGTTACAACTCACTGTTGCTCCTAGATGTCCAATTCCAATCATAATTGCACAATTGAGAAGAATTATTTCTTCGTTTCTTCGTTTTTGTTTTTGTTTTTGTTTTTTTTTTCTTTTTTGTTCTCTTGAAACCGAAAAAGGGAGATTTGTTCCTATCTTTTCGTCAACCTTCTCAACAAACTGATAAAGGGCTATGGGTTTAGATTTGTTTAGTATAGTCTCGACTTCACCAAATAGATAATTAAGAAAAATGAGTGTTGAATTTTATAGAAATTAAATTGGATTAAAAAAATTGTTTTTGCCTTTTCTCAGTTTTCTTATAAATAAATAAATAAATAAAAATCAGGAATTTCAGCCGTTTTATTTTCTTTGTTGATTGGATTGGGTTCACATTTTTTATGGTTTGGTAGGGCTTTGCAAGAATTTCTGAACCTTATGGGTCTCTAGTTGGGTGAATTCCCTACTTAAGTTGAACTATTTAGATATGTTGGCATCCATATGCCAACAAACATTCCTTCCTCAGCTTTTTCTTATCTCTATTGGTGAAGATCCTGCCTTAAAGTTCTGATTTGCTGTATTGACCCAAAGCAATGGTGTTACTCCATTATTTGGCATTATTTATTATTAGATTTAATCCATGTTTATTTCTCTCATGGACTTTCTAGTTTCTGAAAATCTCTGGTCCTTATACTTACTCATTTCCATTAGCTTTCTGGTGATGTCGATAGGTTATATGAGGAGTTGCCTATCAAGAAAAACAGGTGTGATATCTAATAAACCAACATTCAAAATACAGTAATCCAACACGCCCCACACATCACAAGCCCCAAACAATACCGGGCCTGAGATGAGATTCCAGTGTCCCCAGCAGACCAAGCTGGATCCCAGCCCACCTCAAGTTTGGTCAGGGATGGGATTCTATTTATGTTATAGGGTGGGATTCAGATGGGGTGACATCTATTAAAACCGCCCTATTAACATCCCTAAAGTCACATAAAAGCACAAAATTAGCTTCTGAACCTAGAGGAAACTTAATTTTCCTTGGCAATTTCAACTAGCACTATAGGGTGCTTATATAATGCCAAAAAATATGAAAGTAAATTTCAGCAAGAATCACTAGAGCAAGATTGGAATTTTTTTTTTTTATTTTGATAAATAAAGAGATTGTATTAAAAAACCACCGAAGCAGTGGCTAAAAGTACAAGAAAGAGAAGAGAAAAAGAAGAACGCCCCTCACTCCCTAGCAGAATGCCAAGGCCCGAAGAGCATCCCTACCCACACCCTTAACGGGAAGCCACCCAACCAACAAAATCAACTAAGGTCGAGGGACCATCTTTTATAGACCTCTTCATCTCCGACCAAAGAAAATAAACAAAAGAAGACTTAAGTCTTTGAATTGACAGCTCCTCTTCCTCAAAAGCAACTTTGTTCCTTGTCTTCCAAACCGTCCAAAAAAGGCACAGAGGACTTGCTTTCCAAACACCCTTGCTCTTCTTACCCACAAAAGTCCCATTCCACCCCGAAAGCATCTCCTTAACCGTGGCTGGCAGCACCCACTGCACCCTGAACATTGAGAAAAGCAGCACCCAAAGAGTTCTTGCCTTATCACAATGGAGAAGAATGTGATCAATTGATTCTTCATTCCTTTGACAAAGGTAACATCTGTTCGCTAGAGCCCAACCTCCTTTGAAGCTGATCCAAGGTGAGGGTCTTCCCCCACGTTGCTTCCCACCCAAAAAAACTCACTCTAGGCTGCACCGAAACTTTCCAAATAGCCGATGAAGGGAAGGAGGTTGGATGGCCAGATACTAATGATTTGTAGAGAGACTTAACCGAAAACTTCCCACAATTAGTCTCTCTCCAAATCACCCTATCATCCACCCCTTGCTAAATTTGCTTCCTATTTAAGGCCACAAAAAAACTGCACACCTCTTCCATCTCCCAATCATTAAACGGTCTAGAAAACAGCGGGCTCCAACTTCCCCCACCCTCATTGCACCTCCAAACATCCTTAACCCAAGCATCCTTGGAAACAGCCAATGCAAATAAAGAAGGAAAAGAAACACAAAGAGGTTCATCCCCACACCAAATGTCTTTCCAGAATTTTATCCTTTTCCCATTCCCCACAACGAAAAAAAGCCTACTTTTCACAACTTCCCATTCTTTCCTAAGAGTTTTCCACAACCCCACACCATGCGCCCCCCTCCCCTTTGCTTCCTTTGAACTCCATCCCCCTTGCTCCTCCCCATATTCCAAAAAGCCTCTCTCTCAATAGCAAATCTCCAACTCCATTTACATAAAAGAGCCTTATTGAGGATAGAAAGACTCTTGACCCCCAACTCCCACCTAACAAGATGAATCTTCCTCTCAAGAGCCCCACCTCCCCATAAGAAATCCCTCTGAATTCGCTCTAACCTCAATCTGACTTTTCTAGGCATAGAGAACATGGACATAAAGTAAATGGGCATATTAGCTAGAGTACTCCGGATCAAAGTAATCCTGCCTCCTTTGGATATGTATTGGCTCTTCCATCTAGTCAATTTTTTCCTCATTCTCTACTCCACACCGTCCTAAACAGCCAGCGATCTAGACTGCACACCTAAAGGCAACCCCAAATAAGTGGTTGGAAGACTTCCAACCTTACAACCAATAGCTGCAGCCAACTCCTCTACATCATCCACACAACCCACCGGAATAAGCTCACTTTTGTCAAGATTAATTCTCAAACCCGACATGGCTTCAAACCACATTAAAATCCAACTTAAATGCAGCAATTGAACCTTAGAAGCTCCACAGAAAACCAAAGTGTCATCAGCAAACAAGAGGTGTGACACATTAACTCCCTCACCACCCCTGCTCCTCGCCTTACAAGCAAACACAAAGCCCCCAACTACTGCATTCCTTAGGAGACTACTAAAAGCTTCCATCACCAACACAAAAAGGTACGGAGAGAGAGGATCCCCTTGCCTTAAACCTCTAAAGCTTTGAAAAAAACCTGAGGAAGACCCATTCACCAAAACGGAGAATAGTCTTTTTTTAAATAGTCTTTTTATTTATCTGTGATGTACCACTACACATTATAATATACCAAGGTTTGTTTTGAAGATTTTTTTTTTTTAAAATCAGAAATACAAATAAATTTTATCGATAAAAGAAAGAGAGAAGGATGAGGGGTCCTTCTCACAAAATACAAAACCTGATCAAAGTAAGAGTATACTCCTTCACTATGCAAGGAGAAACTAAAACAACGAGTTTTGAAGAAATAATATGTTAATATGAACAAAAAAAAAAATCAAATCATGGTCATGTTAATCCAAATGTTATTTTTAACAAACAATAAAAGCTATTATTCTTCTACCATCACATTCTTGCACAACACATTCTCTTAAGGCTATACCCCCATTAAAAAATGATAATGCTGACTCAAAAACATGCATTGATGATTGTCCAAGAAAACACCATAAGGAGACAGAATGTGTATTTAGTAACTCCTTGCAACAAGTAATTAACATCATATCAGCCAATGCTATCAAAACACCAGCCTGAAGATTGAACCAGAAGGCAACTAGCTCACTGGTCAGGCCACCTGACTCTGCAACCACCAGGAGCTATGGAAATGACAAAAATAAAGATACAAGATACCATTGATGGCTCAAAATCTGGAAAATTATTTAATTCAACACAATGACATAGTCAATCAAGGAACTACTGGACCATGATATGCTTATCTCAATATAACTGGGAATTGTCAGCAGCAAACCTCAGGTGTTTTTTTTTTCCTTTTTTTTTTTTCTCTTCTCAAAATATAATTTCCTATTCAAGACCCTCTCCAAACAAAGGCAACTCAAAAACCATGTGAGTATTCACTAAAAATTGCAGCATATTCACAAAAGAAAAAAAATAAAAAGAACGGATAAGTTGAACAACACAAAAGAAAAAATTGCTCTTGCTAAGCTTACCTCTTCTACTGTATCAATTCCACCAAATTTCAGTATCCAAGTCTTCTGTCCAGGGTGTCCCCTTCCCTCCACCAGCTCAACTTCTCGAATTGTTTCTTTTCCAGAGAACTGTTGCCTCAACCATCTTATTCCAGGCTATGATTAAAACCATAATTTAATATAAGACAAAAAAAAAAAATTGATAACTGAAATCAAAAGGTTTCAGAACTCCATGCTACTGTTTCAACTGTGTTTTACCTCAGCAAATCGCAACTCGGGAAAATCAGTATTGGGTTTTACACGAATCTCCCCTTGAAGCCCATGAACACTGGAAATGTATCCAACTTCAACGAATTCTGATTCAACCTTACTTGTTTCGAGGACTTCTTCAGTAGCTAGAGTCAAACAAACAAACAAACAAACAAACAAACAATTAGGTAAACTCATCACACAGAGAGGCTTGAAAGCTCCAGACCCTTGATAAATATTCCAACAAATACAGAATATTACAAGTCACATTTCCCATTCACCAATTTCAACAAGTTTTAGAGTAGCCAAACCAGAACAATCAAACAATTAGCCCATTGCATAAGAGGCTAAACTAATCCAGACCCGTTAATAACTTTCCATGAACACTGCAAATTCAGAGGTTTCCGGTACAATGAATTTCGATACTCTCTTCAGAAGATAAAGTAAAATAAACAAACATGTGTACAGAAGTATGTCATTGATGATGCTAGAAGAAAGACCCAAATCCTCTAAAGGTATTTCACATGAACAACTAATTTGTATTCTGATAAACTTTCACGAAAAAAATATGCCTTGTTTCAACAAAATTTTCAACTATCAATGTGAAACAAACACCAATTACGCAAACCCACCACGTGAAACCCCAAAACAATCCTGATTTCAATCAACCATGACGCAGAACAAATGCTAAAATAAACAAAAACTACACAAAACCCATCACACAAACATGAAATTAATTCGAACCCATCAAATAAAAACCCCAGTTCTTCACGTGTACGAAGTTAGATTATAAATTACCTGTGCTGTGCAGAGGGGAGAGGGTGTGTCGGAAGTTCCGCAAACGAGTCAAGGGTAACCGAACAGAAGCAACAACAGGACGAGTGGGCCGACCCCGAACCGGCAGCGCGAAATGGTTGGAGGTGGGGAGAGCAGTGGGTAACGGAGAGAAGGAGCTTGAAGAGCACAGAAGAGACGATCTCTGCATTGTCGACTCGGTGAGTCACTCTGATAGGGAACCCAACACTGAACTCCGAACCATGAAACGAAAAGAAAACTGCTACAAGATAAAGGTACCAGCAGCTACAGCATAAGGTACAACTCAGGAGGGAGGAATTGATTTTTCCCTTTTTTTTATTATTATATTTATTTATTTATTTTTATTATTATTATTTGAATAAAATCATTAAAATGTGGCTCTGAGATATTCGCCAAAACGAAAATATCTACGTGACCATGTTTTATTGTTGATGTGTGGGAGTGGGAAAGATTTGGGTCCCTCTTTGAATTCTTGAATCCTTGGGGGATGGGTGAGTTGAAACTATATATTTTAGTGAAATTTTCAATAATCCTGTTTAATTAATTATTCCACTGGTTAATTTAATGGGTATTTAGAAAAAAAATATTAAAAATCAAATATTGAATTTTAAAAAAATGGAATATTTTCCATTTAAAAATGAGATTGTGATGAATGATGGAGAAATCATGTTTAGATCTTTTATCTAGTAAATAATAATAATAATAATAATAATAATAATAATAATAATAATGTCTATTTTTTCACTTGAAAATAATAATTATTTATTCTCAAAAAATATATAAAAATTGTAATATTTATTTTTTATAAAATATATTTATTTTAATGTAATTAAATTTTTTTTTTTTAAATATCATTATCTATCCCATTTAAAATTTTTCTTGGAATAAATGGGAATAAATTTATAAAATATATTTAGTAAATGTTTTGGAAAATAACTTTTGAAAATTATTCTCTAATATTTTATAAAACAAAAATTTATTTGTAACATAAATGTTTTTAACGATTTTTACTGTTTTTAGAAATATTTTTTATATTTAGCCTTTTATCTTAATATAATTAAAAAAAAAATTGAACGTGATAAGTATATGAATTTCACATCATTGTCTTATTTAAAAATTTTATTAAAACAAAAATATAATAGGAAACCATATTTAGAAATTATTTTTTAAAACAAGTTTAAAAAATAAGCTCGGTAACTTAAAAAATAATTTTTAAAAACAAGTTTCAAAAAATATAATTCAAATTAATTCATATTTTTCTTTTGTTTTTAAAAATGGATTAAAATAATTTATACTCGTTCTCTAAAAAATATTCTCTCCATTTCATTTTGTATTTGTAAAACTATTTTTAAAGAATAACCGAAAGCGATTTTTCTTTTTTGATTCACCGTAATAGTTTACATTTGATTTCTTAAGTTAATTTTGATGATGATTGCAGCTTTTTAGTTAAATTTGAATCACGAGTCTTGTCAATATGAACATTTCAGTGATCAAGTGGGGATTCACGAAGGTACTTTTTGGCGCACTATACCTAAGGTTGTCTCTTTTTGAAATATAGGATTGGAATGAGTTGCTTTCTTCAAATGATACCTGATTGACGTATACATATGTTTTATGTTAATAACGATCAAATAATGTTAAAAATTTTAAATATTGTTTTTAAACTATACGGTTAAACATATCTTAAATTTTAAAATTTATTATTTAATATCATGTAAAACAAAAATTTATTTGAAAACCTTAAAAAAAATATTTCAAAGGGGAACATGTTGGACCCGATCGATCCGAGATCGTAGGTTGTTATAGGATAGCAGAGAAGAGGCAGCCGTCCATGGGGGACAAGAATGATGCAGTACTTTTGGCTTAATACTTCAACTTCCTCAAACACTCAGGAATTAGCTGACCGAACAAAGCCTTTGCATTTGTGCCTGGCTTGTGCTGTGAAGTGAATGACATGGAAAAGACTTGTATGGCACTCTTATAATGCAACTTGTGCTTCTAACTTCCAACTCCACTTTCTTTTTATAATCATTTGCTTTAGGATTCTGCAAACCAAACTGTCCCTTTACTCGGGGACCCACTATTAATTTACCACCTTTTACTTTACTTGTCGAGAAAAAAAAAAGTTCAAGAAAACTATTTTATCATAAAAAAATATGAAATAAAATCGAATACGATTAAATTAAATTTAGTTATAAATTTATGAATTTTAAAATTATTTAATATTTATATGAAATTATTAAAAATAAGTCAAATAAATTTGAAATTGTATATAAAAATAATTTATTAATTTTATTTTTTTCTTTTTTTTTTATTTTATTTCATTTGCATTTTTCCTCAAAATTTACGAAAACTAAACAAACTCATTATAGTTGGAGATTTTTCTTAATAATAATTTGGAGAAAAGTTCAACGAATAGAGAAAATGTTGAAATTTCAATAAAATCTATCGTTTATTTGTAAAATTTATTTTTATAATTATTTTTATTTTTAAATCTTAAATACAAATTTTGTATTTATAATGTCATATTAACATTAAAGTTATGTTTGATTTCTAAAAAATATTATGAAAATAAAAAATAATATACTAAATAAAATGATTTTTTTATATTTGGTTGTCTTATAAAAAAAATAGTTAAAAATTTATATAAATTTCAAATTATTTAATATTTTATTGAATAATTAAAATAAACCAAATGAGTTTGAAATAATATATAAAATGGTTGATTTTAAACTTTTATTTTCTTTTCTCATATATATATATATATATATTTGAACAAAACTTAGACTAAAGTTCTATTATGATTGAGCCATCAGTCCGATTAATAAATTATGATTAATAACATTTCCAATTCAGCAACTAATCGGGTTTTGAAAAGATTCATTTTTCTTGATTCATCTAACCACTTTCGTGAATCAAAATTAAAAAATTCGAGGCTAAGTAATACCAATATTGATTGAGATTATCACTTCTTTAGAAAATATAATGCCACAAAACTTCAAATCATGGTCTCTTTACTTTACACCAAATAGAAGTTAATGCCAAGTCTAAGAGACATGGGAAAAATTAAACTCCACTTTTTCAAAAGCATGGCCTTTTAAGAAAAGGCTCATTTCCCTACTTGGGGCAGAGGTAAATTAGGCAGGTTCAACAACATGATTTTCTACCCCCCACCTTTTTTTTTCCCCTTTTTAAAAAAAAAAATAAAAAAAATCCTTAAAGTGAATAATAATTGCATTGCCAAATGGAGGGGCAATCTCGATGCATGAATGGAATTTAATAAAAAAAATAGGCATGAGTCATACTTAATTGTAGGGCCACATACTATTTCACTAAAGCACCTTAAAATAATGGATTCCACGTATTATAGTTATCGATAGTGAACAAAAATTACATTGCCAGATGAATGGATAATCTCGATTCACACGTGGAATTTGTTTAAAAAATTGGCACGAGTCATACTTAATTACAGTGTCACGTTCTATTTCATTAAAACATATTAAAATAATGAATCTCATATCTTATAGAGATATCGAAAAATATAATTAATCAGGTCATATCATGTGTATATATTATATAAACATGTCATTCTGTGACCCGTGCTATCAAATTTGTACATATCGAAAAACATAATTAATCAAATCATATGATGTGATATATATATATATATAGATGCTTTATACAAAATCTTATGTGTTATCTTATACCGTTATCTACAATTTTTTATGCATCTTAGTGTTAGTACTTATACTCAGATATAATGGTCTAAATTTTTCTACCCGATTCTATTGTTTAGATCTAATCTCATGTTTATACATTTAGTGTCATTATTTGTGCCCCATCCAGCAAAGTAAATTTTTTTATACGGTTTCAACAATCGGGATTGAAAGTTTGATAGATACCGACACAATGATGTTAAACATTAAAAATACGGTTAATTACCTAATAATGAGACCCATGCAACAACAAAATTTTCTTAGGGAATCATAAAGATTGAGGCATGATAGACTTCAATTTCAATAATTGCTTCCTTGGAAAATTTCATTAACGGGGTAAATAGGGAATGAAATATTCCAAATTCCAACTATAGACTAAATTACTTTATGATTTGGTCATTGTTTTATGCCGCTTTAATGGGTGGTACCATCACACAACAGTCCTTTGACATCATTATTCTTAAATTCAATGGCTGGGACTGTGCAGCCAAAGTCTTTTACTTTCTCCCCCCTCTCTTCACCATCAAACTACCAAAATGCCACTCATCTAATTCCATTTGGCCCCACCCTCTTTTCTCTAAGTTCTTCCTACCTATATCTTACTCTATTTCCTCCTTTTCAATGCGCGTGTCATTACTATTTTTATATTTATTAGATATTTAATTTAAAAAATGGATTATTTAGGGGTAAGTCTTGTAGCGTTCCCACTTGAGGTAACTTCCAATTAATACATCAATTTAAAAAAAAAAATTAAAATCATTTTTAAAGATATAAAATAAGTTTATGGCTTACTTTGTAAAAATAAGTAAAATAATAAAAAATACAAAAAAAATTATAATGATTTTTCAAACTCTCGTTCAAAAGATCTTCAAAATTTTAAAATTTTCAAGAAATTTCTCTAAGTCTTCTAGAACTCTTTAATTATTATTTTTTTGTTATTTTCCATTATCTCAAAGGGGAATTTTCTATTTATAGGGATGAGAATTTTATTTTGATATCATCCCTTAATTTTTTAGAAATAATTATAATATTTATTCGATTTGAATATTTATTTAATTAAATTATTTTATATGATATGTCGATATCATCCATTATTGACACATGATAATTAATAAATGAAACAAAAAAAATAAAATTTATCTCCTTGTAATCTGGATCGAAGGATTTAACTCATTTTTAGAAATTCTAGTAATTTTAATAATAAAAATTTTATTTATTTTATAGTTGCTTTTAACTTAAATTAGTTCAACTTTTTCTTCTTATATTTGATTTTGTAACATTTAAAACTTTGTCCTGTATCATCTTCTAAATTTGATATTAGACTCGTAACTTGTAAAACCCAAATTTGTGAGGAGTTATAATTTTGATGATTAATTTATTAATAATTAAATACCAAAATAAAAATAAAAATAAAATAAATGGAAATTCACCCATATGGTTAGTAATTAAAAAAAATTTAATATCAGATTTACTTTTCTTTATAAGTTTAACATCTCATATTAGTGCCAATTTTTTTTCAATTAAATAGTAATTTATTTATTTTCCTTATTTTTATAAAACAAATATGGTAAAATATTGAAAATTTAGAAGATGGGAAAGAAATAAGTAAATACCCATAATTTAATTCTAAAAAGTATTTCAGAAATTGAGACAATAATATATCTGATATAATTTTGTTAATTTCGAAAATGCCATTGATGAGACTGATGGGTGTGTTGCGTGACCAACCGCAAGAGTGGCAATGAGGTAATTAAGAGAAAGAACAGGGGTAAATACGGACAATGCTAGATTATAATAATCCAAGTCCAAAATCCAAGAAAAAAAAGGGAAAAAAAAAGAAAAGAAGAAGAGTAGATTCCAAAAATAAAAGGGGGGAAGAGAGACTCTGTTGGTTTGTGATGTGCCTGCGGACACCAAAAAAGATTTAAATAGAGTTGAATCTCCCTCTCTCTCTCTCTCTCTCTCTCTCTCTCTCCCTGGTTCCCTTCTTCCTCTCAATCATTCTATGTTCTTTTCACTTCTTTTTCGCCCAGTCGTCGTCATCATCCTCTGTCCCAGGAGAGAGAGTATTCGACCGTTTCCTTATCGACTACTCAGTTCTAGGGTTCGCTGACTTGGATTCTAGGTACCTACGATCTCTATTTATTTTTATTTTTTTGTGAGGGATTGGGTTTTCTTTGTTTGATTGTGTAATGCGAAATTCTGTTTCTGTTGGATTGTATTTGTAGGGCTCGATCCAAATGGCTACCTTATAAGTTTTAGTTTGGGATTTTTTTTTTGAAAGTGTAATAGTGTTGGAATTTGGGATTTTTAGTGCGGTTTGTGAAAGGTGATTTATTTTAGGCATTTCCTGGGCAAATTTCAGTGGGTGTTTGTTGTGTTGGCTGTCAATGATTTTGTTGAAATTGGGGCGATCTTCTTTTCTTTTCTTTTTGTGGTGGAGCAGAAGTTGAGTTTTTGTTATTGGGTTGATGTTGTTCACTTTAGTTGATAGTGAAATGACCCATCGTATTTATAAAATTCTCCTTTTCTCTTTCGTTTGATGATATTTGGTGTTCTTTCTATTTTTTATTTTTTATTTTGGATGGTCTGGTGGGTTGCATGCATTTATACTTGTGATTCGGATTTATTCTTTTTGTACGTATCTGGGTTTCACATGCTTTATATTTGATGAACCAAGTATGCTGTGGCGTTAATTCCTGAAATATATACATAGTCACTAACTTTCCCTATGGAAAAGTTGGCCCTAGACACTTTAATGGAAGAATCAAGGGTGTTGGATTGTGGGAGTTCTGTTTTGATTCATTGAAAATTTTGGACTGGTTTGCATTCGTAATTGTGTTTGGTAATTTCACTACTTCATTAGTTTTTGAGAAAAATTTGTAATGCAGGCTGACCTCGTTTGTGGCTTCACTGAATGGCAGTACTTTAACCTGGACAGTGAAGTTGTGTTTGAATTCCTTAAACTCTGGGAATCATTATAATTTGTTATGGGGCTTATTGGCGTCCATGATAACTGAATTTACTGAAAACGTGGCGTATGGTCTGACCATGAGAATAGAGTTTATTGCAAAAATGGTTTTTTGTTGTTATCCTTATGAGGCCTATCTCCTCCTACCCACGAGAATGTAATTTTTTGGAAATAAGGTGTTATTGTGTATTAGTGGTGAAGCAGATGCCATCTAGTTAGCATGGTCTTCTGATGGAAGAGGCAGGAGGAAAGGTCAAAAGGCGGCTCCTCTGCTGCTTGGCTCACTCCGTATGGAAAGAGCATAGTGGAAGAGTGTTTGAGGAGGAATTTTCTGGTGGAAGCTTGAGGAAAGTTTTTATATGTGGATGATTGGGGTCGGTATGGATAGGAGGCAATCTTTCCTGCAACATGTTGGAAATGTAGGATACAATTGCTAGATTGAGCTGTGGGGACCTTTCTGTGGTCTTGTTTTAATTGCCAACTTTTCATACTTTGTTTTTGTTTTGTGTCCCTTTTTGATGTAACCTGATGTTGCATTTTCTGGGGTCGTGGTCTTATTGACATTTATTTTCCTAAGGCAATTGAAATTTGTTTGAATTATAGGTTTTACTTATGTATGTCTGTGTTATATTTTGGCACCAAAATATTATTATTTCTTTTGATTTATGCTATGATAAAATAAATACTATGCATACTGAAATCAAGTTGGCCTACCAATCTAGTTTTTAGGGTTTGTGAGGTTTCAACAATGTTACATGGAGTAGCTCAAAATCCCACAAACCCTAAGGACTAAATTGGTAGACCAAATTAATTTCATTAGGAGTCTTTTTTTTTTTCCTTTCTTTTTTCTGTTTGACTCCCTTTTCTAAGCATTTGTTGCATTTTATAACCTATAGCATTGTTCCTAAAGAAACTCAAGTTACCAAGCCTAGACTCCATGTTACTGTCAAAGCCTCACAAACCCTAAAGACTAAATTAGTAGACCAAATTGGTTTCAATGCCAGTCCTTTTTTTCTTTTATTTATTTATTATTTATTTTTCTTTTCTAAACACTTCTATATTCTCTCTTCCTCAAATTCATCAGTCTTGAGTAATAGGTGAAAAATAAGTTACTTAAATTTGAGTGCAAATGTCATTTTCTTTGCTTATTTTTTTTTAACCTATTAGGAATTTGTCTTCTACTTTTCCTGTTAATTTTAATAGGAAGCTGATGACATGGAGCGGTCTTCAGACCATTCATCTTCGGGTAATTCTCAAAGTCATCTCCCATTATTTTATAGATATTAAAAATTGAAATACATTTTATGATTGATAATTCATGTGAACAATGAATTTTAGGTCCTTCCAAGATTCCATATGTGAGTATTCCTAAGGCAGTGGGAAGTGGTGCATGGGGGATGCGACCTGGATCTGATGGTTACAACGCATCAAATGATGCTACCCTTTTCTCATGCTCATTACCTGTTCTTCCACATGAAAAGTGTATGTGACAACTAAATTAAGGTTCCATATATCCCTATTTATCATGGAAAATAATTAAATTAGGTCTTTTTGCTCCAAAATGCAGTGAACTTAAATGATACCGAACATTGTTGTCAGTCTATTGATGATGCTGGATTAGATAAACTCCAACAAGATGTGGAGGCTGGCGAGTCACTTGAGGATGATGGAATTCATGCTATTGGAAGCTTGCTTCCTGATGATGAGGATGAGCTTTTAGCTGGAATAATGGATGATTTTGACCTTAGTGGATTGTCTAATCCAATGGAGGATGTGGAAGAGTATGATCTTTTTGGCAGTGGAGGAGGCATGGAGTTGGAAATTGATCCACAGGAGAGTCTGAACATGGGTATGGCAAAGGTGAGCTTATCTGATGGTGTTGTTGGGAATGGCTTGGCTCATTATGGTCTTCCAAATGGCTCGGGAACTGTTGCGGGGGAACATCCATATGGGGAGCATCCTTCTAGGACGTTATTTGTTCGTAATATCAATAGTAATGTTGAGGATTCAGAACTGAGAACTCTTTTTGAGGTAATTCAGATTAGGTGGGCTCAATGCCTTGATCACTGCCTTTGGTTAACATATCTTCTACACTATTTTGTTGCTATTCAACCTTTTTTTTATAGGTAACATTTTCTATATTTGCTATTTACTTTATTTTAAGTTTATTTATGTTTCATGCATAGAACATGTAAAATGGATAATAATTAACCTGGTTAGACCCTGCCTCGGTGGCAAGCGGTCACAGTGGAAAAGGGGAGGCTCCAGATTCAAATTCATGTAGCAAAAATCTAAAAGAAAAATGACATGACCCTGGTTTGCTAATTAGATATATATTTATGACAGTTTTTAAAGAATTTCAAACTCATTTTGGTTAGCATTGTGATCTCATGGCTTGCTTTTGTTTCCATTACACAATTATGGCACATGTGGTTCTGAAGATCAGGACCGTGTTAATTTGACTTATCTGAGTAAAAATGCAGATTGTGATGAAATTAATTCAAAATTTTAATGTTTTAGGAATTTTGTTTTTATTTATTTATTTTTCTTCTTAATGTAGCTCCTGTTGCTCTATCTATATCACCGTTCTCGTATAAATTTCTGGCCAAATATAAGAATCTATTAATGTTTTGGAAATTATATCTTATTCTACTTTATTTTTTGTGAAATCTATCACTTTTCAATCTTTATTAGCTGTTATGCTTGTTAAATACAAGTTGAATACTCTCATAAATCGACCTTTTGGGGTTATTAAGCCACTAGATAGTAGATACCAGTTATCCTGCTGTTCATCTGTTGTCATTGCTTCTTCTTGTAACTTATCTTTATTGAATGGACTGTTCCTTAGCTACTTCCATTATGATCTACATGTTTGAGCTGTGTAAAATTTTCTGCTTAATCTGTTGTATGATATCGAGCATTGGTCAACTCAGAATATGAATTGGTTTCATGTGAATGGCTAAGTTAAGCAACAGTTGGCACAAAAAAAAAATCTGAAAATATACCTGATCGTTAAAAAAAATAAATGAACTGAAAATATATGGAAGAATTAGCAGCATGAGTCTAAAAGTACGGATTCAGTGAATTTTATTTTATTTAATATTTTTTTTCATGGACCACTCAATGAAAATTTTCATTTCATAAAAGCAGTAACACAGAATTATCTAAAACTATATTTCTTGTTAACTGTTTAGCACGTACATCAGTCAGGTGGGCCCCAAGCTTCCATTGTAATCTTTGCATACCAGATATTAGGTGCTTAAGTACCTAGTGATGTCTGAATATACCCAGATTCTACAGTTCTTTATTTCATATTCATGTACTAGCATTTTGTTATCTTTAGTACACAAATAATTGTCCTAGTTGATGAACCTTTTCTTTTGGTAGCAATATGGCGCGATCAGAACTTTGTACACTGCATGTAAACATAGGGGCTTTGTGATGATATCTTACTATGACATCCGTGCTGCGCGAACTGCTATGCGTGCATTACAAAACAAGCCATTGCGACGGAGGAAACTAGACATTCACTTTTCAATTCCGAAGGTTCAAAACTGACGTTCAGCCACTTGTAAGTCATTTTTGACTTTCAAACCATCTTTATACTCATGTTTTTTCCTTTTCTTGCCTACCACCAGGATAACCCATCTGACAAGGATGTTAACCAAGGAACTCTGGTAGTTTTTAATTTGGATCCATCAGTTTCAAATGATGATCTCCGCCAAATATTTGGGGCTTATGGGGAGGTTAAAGAGGTGATAAATTTAATTGCCTTTTCAATTATTTATTCCTTTCTTCATTTTCCTTGCTTCATGCAATTCTTTGTAATCTATTGTTCATGTCATAAAAGCAGATAAGGGAAACACCACACAAGAGGCATCATAAATTCATTGAATTTTATGATGTTAGAGCTGCAGAAGCAGCACTTAGGTCATTAAATAGGAGTGACATAGCCGGCAAACGCATAAAGCTTGAACCTAGTCGCCCTGGCGGAGCACGTCGAAAGTGCGTATTGTTATTCTTAATTTTCTTGTTTTCTAATGCTACTACAACCTGTTCAAGATATGTGTTTCTCATTTGATAGGATTCTGCTCTCCCTTACAAAGTTTATTCCCTAATTTTGTATTTCCATAATAATCATGTTGAAAATTTACAACATATTTTAAAAAATCTTGGTTTTGTTTTGCATCAGAATCTGTGATGATTTTCTCCTAATTCAAAGATATAGTTTATATATATTGTACCTCAAGTTCTGCTGGGACTGTGTTAGTAGATTGAGGAGTGGAAGGATTTAATAGACACTTGCTGGGACATTGAAGGAGTACAATAGTAGAATCATTTCTTTCTTATCTCTTGCACTATAGCATATTTTTAGTTTACAGGGATCCCTGTTTTCTTGACTTGATCGGCTTTTAATTCGGTCACTTCAGATTCAATTTGGGCATCATACTGATACAGGGCCTCCCTGAGGTCTCTCATCTTTGGGTTCCCATATTTTTGTGGAGGATACATTTCTTATCGCATGCAACTTTCTAATGAACACAGAATCTAAGGAGATTATGCTGCTTTTGAAACCTGTAAAGAATACGTTCGGTAATATTATCTGTAGTCTCATAGAAATCATAGTTAGGAAAAGTATAAACATAGATTTTGTTCAAGCATCAGGGAGATGGCTGAGGATCTTGGGGAAGGATATGCTAGCAAAGATATTGAAAGCATGCAAGGCTATATTTTTTCAGACTAGAGATTTTTTTAGTTAAACATGGCAAGGAAATTTTAATCAAGAAGAAAATAATGACTTCTGTAAACACATGGGAAAAATTGATTTTGCTTGGGTATCTTAGTTGTTAATAAATTGTTTGATTTTTGGACATGTTTTTATGCTACCTATAAGCACTAACAAAAGAGCAGCATCTAGAGCTGTTTTAATTGTCATATATGGTTGAATTCAAAAGTCATCAATATAAGTTACTGGGATTTGTGCAGCAAAGCTGACACAGTGAGATATAATTTTTCAAAACTAGTTTGGCTCCTTTCTACTAATGTTTAACGTGGGTATTTAGTCTTAGGAAGCTTATGGATATCTAGTAGAGAAGATAAATGATGTATAAGTGATTTTCACTAACTTAGGGAAAGCACTCAATTAGTGTTTTTTTTTAATAATTAATGATGTGGGTTATGGGAAAGGAGTAGCAATACATTGACATTATTAGACATCTAGAGGAGAATGGTAATTATTTTGGTTCAGTTTAGGTGGATATCACATTGGTGTGACTTCATGATATAATGTTATCAGTGTAGCCAGAAAAATTTAAATGGAAAATCCTACAAAACTGAAAGAAGACAAGTTCCAGTTCATGGGAACAATTTAGAGAAAGCACTCATTTAGTGTTTTTTTATAATTAATGATGTGGGCTAAGGGAAAGGAGTAGCAGTACATGGACATTATTAGGCACCTAGAGGAGAATGGTAATTATTTTGGTTCAGTCTAGGTGGATATCACATTGGTGTGACTACATAATATGATGTGATTAGTGTAGCCAGAAAATTTTAAATTGAAAATACTACAAAACTGAAAGAAGACATGCTCCACTTTATGGGAACAATTTTTGACAACCAAGAATGAAAGCCCTAATGGGTTATGAGCTATGATGGTGGACGTTTTTCCAGATTAATGAATTGCATGTTGGATGCTCATGTGCACAATGCCCAATGAACCATTTTCAATAGCTGTTTGGACTCCTCTATCTGAGAGTCTTAACCTTCATTTACTTGAACATGCTGAAGTACTTGTGTATATTTTTTTGTTAAAGGTTTTAGTGTGTTCTATTATTTTCATTATTATTTTACTCTCTGATTTTCTGCACAGGCGCACAAACTCAAGTAACCCAATATAGAATACTCACACATACACATATCTCCTGTCCTGATGTCCAGATATGGAATCATTGATGCATTAATTATCAATTTCAGAGAAGGTTTTAATATTTCTTTTCAAGGAGCATTTCTTTTGCTCTGTTGTTCAAATGTTTTTTCATATGTAACCTTTGTTTTATGTGGGAGTTTATAGAGCAATCTTTGATAGAAACATAGTGTGGTTTTTGGTTCCACTTCTACCAGTTGGCAATAAATACATTTTTATAGAACTACCAGTTCTATAGAAAAGTACAGATCTATCAAGCATCATCATTATCATCCATCTCAAATATGTGATTATTAGACAGAGTTTTAATTCTTATATGCTGCAGCTTAATTTCGTATTTTCATTTTTCTTTATTTATTGCTTATAAACTGTTAAAATTATCTAACTGCTGTGCTCTGTGTCTTTAGCTTGATGTTGCAACTGAATCAGGAGCTTGAACAAGATGAATCTCGGAGTTTCCGACATCATGTGGGTTCTCCAATGGCCAACTCTCCTCCAGGTAATTCCTTTGTGAGCATGCATATATTGAGTCAAGATATTTTGGTTCTGTTCATATTGTAAACACAAATTTTCATGGTAGCTAAGGCCAGACATTTATGACAGGTAGCTGGGCGCAGTTCAACAGCCCTATTGAACACAGTCCTTTGCAATCTCTTAGTAAATCCCCTGGTTTCAGGACTGTGAGCCCAACGACTAGCAACCATTTACCTGGATTAGCTTCAATTCTGAATTCTCAAATATCAAATTCAGTGAAGGTTGCACCTATTGGCAAGGACCAAGGAAGGGGTATTCATGTAGAAAATATATTCAACAACACAAATTCAAACCATGGAACTGCTTTCCAACAGTCTCATTCATTTTCTGAGCCAAATTTGGGCCCATATCCTGGTAATGGGTCCTCTTTTGGTGCTTCAACTTCAAATGGATCTGGAATTGAGACGTTATCTGGGCCACAATTTCTTTGGGGAAGTCCAGCTCCTTACTCAGAGCACACAAATTCTTCAGCCTGGCAACCACCATCTATGGGGCATCCATTTGCATCCAATGGACAGGGCCGTGGCTTTCCATACTCTGGGCGGCATGGTTCTTTCCTTGGTTCATCCCGACACCACCACCATCATCACGTTGGATCTGCTCCATCAGGTGTTCCATTAGAGAGGCACTTTGGTTACTTCCCAGAATCACCAGAAGCGTCATTCATGACTCCTGTTGCTTTTGGAGGCATGGGATTGGCCCACAATGATGGAAGTTTCATGTTGAATATGAGTGCTCGTGCTGGCATGAATGCTGGCATTTCTATTCCAGCAAACATGTCTGAAAGTGGTTCTGCCAATTTTAGAATGATTTCTTCTCCAAGGCTTAGCCCCATGTTCCCAGGTAATGGTCCATTTCCAGGTCTGGCACCCTCCAACATAGAGGGTTTAGCTGATCGTGGACGGAGTCGGTGGGTTGAGAATAATGGGAACCAGATAGATAGCAAGAAGCAATTTCAGCTTGACTTGGATAAAATTCTCAATGGGGAAGATACTCGGACAACTCTTATGATTAAAAATATTCCCAATAAGTATGAGCAACCTTTATAATCCTTGTTATTTGTGAATTAACAACTAGATATTTAGTTTATTGGAATCTTAATCATGAAATTATCTTCTTAATTTGTCCCATTCAAGGTACACCTCAAAGATGTTGCTAGCTGCTATTGATGAAAATCACAGGGGTACTTATGATTTCCTTTATCTGCCGATTGACTTTAAGGTAATTTTCAATTATGAGCATTTGAGAGAAGTTTTTGCGATTTCTTTGAGTTAAATGCAACTGATGCTCATTCCCATTCGTGGCTGCAGAATAAATGCAATGTGGGCTACGCATTTATCAATATGCTGTCTCCTTCGCACATTATCCCGTTCTATCAGGTTTTATACTTTTCTTTATTTAGCCGTGAATTCTTGTAGTTGGTTATTTGTTTTAGTTTTTGCTTCTGAACTGTGGTTTTTTTTTTTTTTTTTTTTTCTTTTTGATATCTTCTTTTCTTGAATGAATCATTGTGCTGTGTATGGTTAACATTGTTTTCTACTCCTGCAAGTCTTAGGGCCTCATTGGAAAATTTTATCAATAATAGCTTTTTATTCATTTAAAACAGAAAACAGTTTTTTAAAGCATGTTTGACCAACTATTGATAGAAAACAGTTTTTTTGAAAATTTATTCTGAAAACAGATTTTTTTTAAAACAAATTTTACGTGTTTTTAGTTGTTTTTTGTAGAGTGTTTTGTGTAACAATTGAAAGTTTGGATAATACTTTGTGAACTTTTATATTGTAGATAAAGTATACAACATCTTCATGAAGAATAAACCAAGAAACCGTTTTTCATGAGTCCCAAACAGAATTTTGTTCCTCAAAACAATTGAGAACTGTTTCTACGAACAGTGTTCAATATTGTTTTTCAAGAATAGTTTTTGAATGCGTTTCCAAACAGGCTCTTAGTTTTATATTATACATTAACTGAATTCTAGCATTATTCCTCATGAACAGAAAAGAAAGACACTTCACTAATGAATACTTGAAGATAAAGCTGTATTATCTACTTTTTGTTTCTAATTTATGCAGGCTTTTAATGGTAAGAAGTGGGAGAAATTCAATAGTGAGAAAGTTGCTTCCTTGGCATATGCTAGAATCCAGGGAAAGGCTGCCCTAGTCACACATTTCCAGAATTCAAGCTTGATGAATGAAGATAAACGCTGTCGGCCAATTCTCTTCCACTCCGAGGGTCCAGAAGCTGGTGATCAGGTAACATAATTAATCACTGAATAAGAGATTATGCACTATAATAGTGGTTTAATTTTTCTGCTTTGCCATATCATCATTGCAAATATTGAATTGTTTTTTATTTTTTTATTTTTAATTTGGCATGCTGGTGCTTCCATTAATGTATACTTCTGTCAAATTAATGTTGCCTGTAGATCTATGTTAATATCAGAATGGGATTATATTTTGATGATAAAGCATATAAAAATAGCATTTGCCCTTGTTGTCTAATCAGTGGCAAATAATGAAGTATTTCTTGACATGAGCATTCTTATGTCACTGTAGATCATCCAGGAACATTTGCCCTCCAACAGTTTGAACATCCAGGTTCCTCAGCCGAATGGGTCACAAATAGGTGATACTCCGGAAAGCCCTGAAATGGTTCTTTTGTGTGAGAAGCCAGAGAAGAGTTGACGATGTCTTGGAGCAGATATGCACTTAGCCCAAGCTCATGGTGTGGCTGTAAAGGCAACGGTTGCGTAAATAATTGTGTAAAAGAATTAGGAAGAGATGACCCAAGAAAAGTGTGCAGATTTTGTTATGTAGTTTTGTGTCCCATATCATTTTGGTAGAAAGCTTTTGAAGTAGCAGGAGTATTTTGTAGTTGAAGAGCAGGCCAGTGGTGAGGAATGGAGGATGATAAGGTGAAGCATAGAGGTGGAACTGACTTTTGTCAACTGCTGAATGTGTCACCAATATGTGCACGATTTCCATTGTGCTCTGAACTCCATGTTGGAGTCATTTCCCTTTTTCCCTTTTTCCCTTTTATTTTGTCTTTTTTGTTCCTCGTTGGGTAGAAGCTCAATGCGCTGCATATATGGTGTTTATATGGGTGAATGTAATTGAGGGTTGAACTTTTAGAATTGGTGATCAAGGAAGGGGGTATTCACACAAATGTATATAGGGGAAGACAAACAGAGACAAACTGCCTTTTTTTTTTTCTCTCTCCATTAATTTGTCTTGTTTATTAGTATTCTTGACATGGAATGGCAATTATGTATTTATTAGTGTTCTTTTGCCATAAATATTTTATTTTTTTTCCATAAATATTATTTGTTACTAAAAGTAACTTTTAGCTACAAATTTTTTATTCATTGGTAAATATTTTTAGTTATAAACTTGCTACAATTATGAAAATCCAACTTTTTGTCATAAAAACATTTGTTGCAAAATATTGTATTTGGTGTATGGTATTATCATTTTTTAAAGTATTTTTTTATTCATTTGTAATTAAAAATTATGCTTTTATTAAAATGTTAATATTCATAATTTATTAAAATCTATTTATCTTTAATTCATTTATAATTGGGAATCTATTTCTTATTTTTGATAAAAGATTTGAATTGAATTTAATTTGATTCTTAATATAAATTTAACACTCATTTTTTTTTTTTTTATAAAATCAAAATATTTTTTTTAATTAACAACTAAAATTATTTATCTAAGTAAGTTTATTTTCTTTGAAGATTGTTTTCAAAGTAATTAACTATGCACGGTTATTTTAAAGAAAATAATAATTTGAAATTTAAAATAGATTTAAGAAACAAATTTTGAAAAACAAATCAACAAGTAAGGATTAAAATATTATTGGTGATTAGATTCTATGAAAATATTGCATGAAAATTTTAACAAAAAAATATGAATATCCATATATATAGTATTTTAAAATATTTGTAATTTTATAATATCTATTAAAATAGTATTATTCTTTTTTAACAAAAAATATAGTTTATTATTTTAATTAAAATATTCATATTCATATTTATTAAAAATTATTTATTTTTAATTCATCTTTAATTGCAAAGCTATTTTTTTTAATAAAATTTAAATTAAATTTGATTTGATTATTAATATAAATTAAATGCACACTTTTTTTAAAAATAAAAATAAAAAAATAAAAATCATTTTTAAAACAATTGAAATTATTTATCTAAATAAGTTTTTTCTTTTTAAACTATTGCTAAAATTAACTTATTAGTGTTGGTTTAGATACACATTTTATTTTTTATTTTTAAAAATAAAAAATAATTTTGAATAAAAAATATAGTAACTTTTAATTATGAACTTAATTATTTTAAAATTCTAAAATTTTAAAATTAGATTTTGGCAACGTTCTAAATTTAGAAATAGTAACTAGCTTTTACAGAATATTTTTTGGAAGATATCGTTTAACGGTAACAAATCCCAGCTATAAATCCATCAAGAACGGAAGTGGAGCTCAATAATGGAAGTGGCAAACGTAAACTCTCGGAAGAACATGGGGAGAAAGAAGATTGAAATAAGAAAGATTGAGAAGAAAAGCTCCTTGGAGGTCACCTTCTCCAAGCGTCGAACTGGTCTCTTCAAGAAGGCCGGCGAGCTCTGCGTTCTGTGCGGTGCTGAGGCCGCCGTCATCGTCTTCTCTCCGGGCGGGAGGGCCTTCGTCTTCGGTCACCCCACCGCGGACGCTGTCATCGATCGCTTCCTCGGGCGCGACACCGACACCAGCTCACGTGGGGTTGTTCCAGCGGAACAAGTGGTGCATGGGCAGGTTCAGAGGCAATACTTGGAGGCTGTGGGGAGGTCGGAAGTGAAGGAGGAGGGTGGGTTTTGGTGGGACGGCCCCATTGAGAACATGGGGTTGAATGAACTGGAGCAGTTCAAGGGTTCCCTTGAGAAGCTGCGGGAGAAGGTGGCGGATCGAGTGGCGGTGATGACCTTGATGATGGTGATGGAGAGCGAGAGCGGTGCCGGTCCTTCGTCCACTACCATGGTTGAATATGCAGCGCCACCCCAGGAGTATAATTCTTCTGCTGTTCTCCATGCCCGTGATTTGGCTGCTGATAGTCATAGCCAAGCTGTTCCTCAGGGTTTCGATTTTGGGTTCGGTTTCGATGAACCCCGTTTCTGATGATCACACGTCACTACGACACTACTACATTCCTTTGATTTTTTTCTCTCCAAGATTTAGGGCAGATAGAAGTATAGAACCTGGTCCTTATTACATTTTTAATGACACTTTTCTCTGTAATTAGATGATGATATGTACGTTGCAATTTGTGGTCCTTGTTACATCATAATGTTGTTTAATGAAGCTCTGCTTGGAATGGTCTCATTTCGTTTTATGATGAACTGAAAAGCTCGCCTATATATAACCTTCTGATCCTAGGCTTACCGTGTTCATTTCTTGAGCACGGTCGCATCATATGATATCTAGATATCTACTCAAGGGAGAAGCTAAGGCAGCATGGTAAAAATTGGAGGGTCAGCCTAGTTGGGTGGGGTTGTGTTGTGTTGTGTTGTGTTTTTGCCGATATTAGTGGACTGGTCCGTTCTAAGAATGCGACATGTCATGTGGGACACAAGTCTAACCACGTTGTAATAGGATTGCCTGCCATGTCCTTTTGTGAGGGAATGGTTCCATCTCCCTGGTCCAGAGAGTTGAAACTACAAGCACAGGTGGGCTTGGAAATGCACTTGACAGCATCTCGATGATGTGCCCCTGGCCCCCTACCAACCGATTGACAGTTTCTTGTGTAATTTTTTATCGTTGAAAGCATCAAATAAAATGGAAAATGACACTGGGAATGAAGCAAGCTTGGTCTCCATTTTTTCTTTTTATATAAGATGACTCTGACATCCTGCCATGTTAATGAGATAATCGTAGTATAAGTCATCATAAACCAGCCCCAGTTTTGCAAAGCAGGGGCTGTAATCGATTCCAAGATTCCAAGTGACCTTTGTGGGAAATTTATAATCATTTGAAGCTAGAGATGTTGTCACAGGAGCAGAGAAATTAATTTCCATTTGAAGGTCAAGGGGAGTTGAAGGGCATCCACCTGCATTTCAAATTGCCTAAAGCTTTCTTCTGTGCAGAGCTCCTCAGATGTGGTTCACACTTGTGTCTAGAGAAAATGCTCACTTGTCGCAGTAGTTGCAAAGCACAAAAGAAATTATAGCTAGGATTAGATCATTTTAAACAACAGAAGAAAATATTCATATTGAACTCTCCAACAAGTGAAACTACTGTTTGGCTTCTCCATGTTTATCTCAGGATGATAAATACATACATATTCACATATACAGTTTTACACTACAGTTGGTAATATACAATGATGGAGAAGGATGGAGTGTCGGTAGGGAGAAATACTACAGATAAAACTATCCTGCATGGGAGGAAAGGTGAACTTTCGAGTTTCGACATAGGTATAGTGAAAAGTGGCTGGAACCATAATCAAAATTAGGGCTTATGAGGGATTATGACGAGGTCTCGAGCCGTACCAGATGCTTCTCCGCGAGATACAATCTACCTATGTCCTTATAGATACATGATAACACAGAGGTTTGGAGAAGAGAGTCATGTCATCTTACTTGTATCTGTTTCCCCTTTTCTCTTGCTCTCCTGTTCTTCAGATCAATTTCAACAAGGAAGTAACATTTACCATGCTCTCTGACATATTGGACGCGACCATTCATTGCACTGAGAAGTTTCCTTGACAGGTTCAGCCCTAAGCCTTCCTGGGTATTCCACTGGTCTCCTCCTTCAAACATATCTTGGATTAGGTCAGGAGGAAGGCCCTGGCCAATGTGGGTCATTCTACATGCACAAGGGAAAAAAAATCCACATGAACAAACTAACCAGAGTGTGTTTTCTTCAAAGCAGTTGTAATACAAATTAAAAATCTAAAGGAGAAAGAGGAATGTTATTATTAACATGGACTCAGGTAATGTTACAAGATGATTCTTGGTGTGTATGAAGATATTCTTCAAAGCCTTCTCATGTACTTTTTAGTCACATTTAATACATTTATGTTGCTGATCCAAAAAAAAAAATAACCATACACCCAAGAAGATAAATTCTTTCTTACAGGCCTAGAAGTGTAGCAAGTTTTCTCAATATTATAATAAGAATGATATATAAGAACAAAGGCAGGGGATGCAAAATTTAAAAATAATAACAAAATAAAAAATAAAAAATAAAAAATAGAGCATGAGAAGACCTGCTTTAGCATATATGGCATCTATAGCAACTCACTCTTCCATATGAAGCTCGCATGGCAAAGCCAATAATACAAATCTAGTTAAAATTTATGTAGATGAATCTTTATACGAAAGGATAAACAAAATTAAACAAAAGAGCATTCTGGTTTAATGGACTATCATGCCACTCACATACTATAATACAACAGAATTACCATGAATCTACATGGGTCCATGAAAAAAACCCAAATTAGTTATATAGTGTTTTCTGTAGCTTTAGATGGATTTGAAGTTGTTGCTCTGGGAACTTCTTTCATTAGGAAACTAGAGAGTGTAAATTTCAGAGATTAATTGTTGAGTGGAGATTATAAGCCTTATTATAAGAAGTTGTTTTATAAGCTACTACATTTATGTTATATGGCTTGATGCAGAAATGCCTTATGCCATACATAATATTTGATAGTTCTTAGTTTGGTTCGATAATGTTTCACTAACAATTATTTTGTATTATTTTTATAAGCGTTTCACCAACTGCTTTCTCTACCTTTCTTTGGTGTATTGCATCATTAGCAGATTATGCTTGATGTTTTCCATAACAGTGGAAGTTCACTGGGATTCCTTCAGAAAGCTGGTCTTTGTCGTAAGTGGCTGCAAGACTTTCATCTATTATTCTAAGTGATCCTCACTCCAAGCTGTAACTATTTCATATCAGTCCATAGTACAGGAATTAATAGGATAAAAGTGTCAAACAAGTCTAGGCGCAATGTGTTTGATATAGTTTCAACAAACTATCACAGGTAGTGTTGCAATAAGGTTTTAAATTTCAATTTCACCGAGGAAATCACATTTTTGAAGCGTCAGATCTTTGAGGATGTTCTGATTTGGTAAAGCATTTGGCCATTGTAGAATATGTTACAAAAGGGTTAAATATTCACTGATATGGTAGTATTTGTGAAAGGAGACATCATTTGATACCCCTAATTTGTGAAGCAACAAAAAATAACCATCTTAAAAGTTGGCAAGTCAGGGAAAATCCACATAACTAAAAAACTTTAAGTTATTGAAGTTCGACTTTCATATTTAAAATTTGAAGGCCATTCAACTTTTATGTTCATGTTTAAGTGTTCATTATGGAGAAGATAAAGTTTTGGTCGATAACTGGTATTATCAATTTTCTAGTAGCTTGCATATAATCAAACTATCTTGTTATATTCTTAGTTTTTTTACAATAATTTTTTTAGAGATAAATCACAACTGAATTCAATGCTACATATATGAGAGATAATATTCTGAAAGAGGAGGTGTTGGAGCAATATCTCAGTAAACTGTGTTAATCTAATATAAAAAGTGAGTTTTTCCTACATGAGACCATTATAGGGTTTAATCTGATACAAAGCCCATAAATGTTATTCATCCTATTTTCCAGTTATTAACATTTTTATCAGAAGGTTTATAAGGCTTCATAAGGAAAAGATTATCTCAATCTAACTGATAACAATGATGGCACCTGTGTCCATCCTTGTTACCCGGCACAGGAGCTTTTGTGAGAAGAAAGCAGAAGGGACTCCACAAATTCATGGAAAATAATTTTCTTTTTAAGAGTAGAACAATAAATATCAATTAAATGATGTGCAATAGCTCAATTCTATGCACTTTATGTTTGAATCTCAGTCAGTGGGACTTTTGGAGTAGCAAATTACAATAAAATATTGAGGCACCATATTAGTCAGTCCACAAATCAGGTATGCTTTGCCTAAGAGCTATCACTGTATAATTGTCAACAGCCAATTGAACATAACTGAGTTTAAAATTTGAATGTCTACTATACAAGAATTTTACTTACTTCATGAGCTATACCTATCAAAAAAAAAAAAAAAAAGTTACATCATAAGCTATAAAATACTTAGCTTGAACAGGAACTTGTTTCTTCAGTTGTCCTAGATTTATGAGAGACATCAATAATTTGAGTTAAAACATGTAAGCTGCTATATACTAAGTTCCCCTGATTACCAATAAATAATTGTAAATACTTTTAATATGGCATGAAAGCAAGAATGTTATTAGTGCTAAAGTAACTAGCTGCATATGTCCAATAAATTTAGAGAGGTAAATCACTAATAGGATAAAGACTATCTGCATAAAATGGACTTAGTCATGGCCATGGTACCTGAACTGTAAATGGATGAATTCATTAAAATCCTGTATCATCTTTAAACCAGTTGAAATCTTGATTTCTATCCAGCCATCTGAAGATGGTGCATGGTGCACTATATTATGCAAGAAATCAGACAAGACCTGCTGAAGCTTAATTTGATCACCGGAGAGAGGAAGTGTTTTGATTTCCTCTGGAATCTCACAAACTAGCTGTAACTTCTTTTCCTTCAGCAACATCATTACTTGGCTGACAACAGCATCCAAAACATTTCCCAATAGAAACTCTTCCACATTTAGCTCCATGCTGCTGCTTGAACCAAGAAAAAAACCTAGATGCTTAGATGTATTTACTGAAGGTTCATAAGTGCAATAAATCATTGAATACATATAACAAATTGTGGTCCCATTAGTTTGAATACCTATAGCAAATGGGATCTGAAGCAGGAAGACAAGCATGAAATAATCTGGTGACTAATGACTAGAATCAGAATGATAAATGGAATATTTCCGAATAGAAATAGATCCAATGACAGAAAAGAAACTTAAATTGTACTAAGAAAATAAAGTTAAGGAAAGGGCTAATCTGAGCTGATAAGTGCATAAACAATTGCTAAAGAACTTTTAAGAAATCCACCAAAAAAAAAAAAAGAGATCCCTAACAATAATGAGATGATTTGAAGTATGGAGGCAAAGTAAAATCATTTATATAGGCCAAAAGTCTACCCAGGTTTCTAAAAAGGGCATATTAGTGTTATTAAGGGAAATAAACAAAGAAATACAAAGAATGATGAAAATAATTAAGGGGAAAACAGAATGAAAGATAGAAATAATCAAGAGATGCACAAAATCAAGAATGGCAGAATGGAAATACTCAAGGAGATGAACAAAATCAAGCACATAATGGAGGAATCCTCTCTAGTCCACATTTTCATAAATCAAGAGCAATCGAACATTAATAATATTTGATTGCCTTAATTTTAGGAAATAATATCTGTTTCCCTTAATTTTAGGATATTCATTATTTTTTCTTTATACAAGTCACCATAACCTCTTATATAAATTTCCAAAAAGAAGTAATAAAAAAAATGTTTCCATTGCTAAATTATCAAACTCTTCATGGTATTAAAGCCATATTAGATAGGGGAGGAAGTTTCTGACACTATATAAATATTGACTCTTCGTAACCTCGTAAACGCATTTTAAAGTCGTGAGGGCTCCTTTGGGCCCAGAGCGGAGAGCGGACGATATCTAAACGATTGAGAGTTGGTCATTACAATCCCCAACCCTGGTGTGGGGGTTTGTTTAACCCTATGAGGGGTGTGCAATCCCATGGGACACAATGAGGACGTTGTGTCTGCACGAGAGGTGTTTGTGATATTCCACATTGGATTGGGGAGGAAGTTCCTGGCATCATATAAGTATGGCCTTATAAATGCGTTTTAAAGCCATAAGAGCCTCTTTGGGCCCAGAACGGACAATATCTACATGGTTGGGTACGATCATTAAGGGAGGAGGCTTGAACTTAGGCTTTCTCCGAAATGCTCGGTTACCAAGCCAAATAATGGGTCCCTCAAATTATGCAAACCATGTCTTTGCATTGAAGAAGAAGAAGACCATGCCAAATAATGGGTCACCCACATGATGCATATCATGTCTTCCCATTTGAGAAGAAGGAGAAGAATAGTAAAAATGATGCAAACCATGTCTTCCCATTTGAGGAGGAGGAGGAGGAGAAGGAGGAGAGAGAGGAGATGAAAACTAAAAAATCTAGGTGTTCCATCTGTGTATAAATTTGATCTCAATCAAGCTAAACACTACAAATTTCCTACTATGGCAAAACCAAACTACCCCTTTAATTTGTGGTGTCGGTGTTTTCCATTATCTCTTAAGGGGAGAAAAACCTATTAAAGAAATTAAGGATGATGAAGGAAGCAAAAGTTCTATCCAACAATGACAAACTTCTCACTTCATGGGTTCTTGGAGCCATGAAAGAAATCGTTTTGAGCATGATCTTTGGTGTTGAAATGATAGATAAGGTAAGAAGTTCGCTTAAAGAACAACTGCTTCATGTTACAGTCAAGAAAGAAAGAAATCTAAAAAATATGTTGATGACTTCAAAAAAAAAAGAAAAAGTCATGATCTCTTGAAAAATATTTAAAAGACTAAAAAACATATGTGACAATCTTGCAGCAATCAAAAAAGTCAATTTCAGACAAAGATAAAGTTTTCCAATTTGCTCATAGCTTAGGATAAAGGTATGGAAAATTTTCAATTTGCTATGCTTACCAAAACTCTTTTTCTTTCTTTTAGCCAATTCATGATAGCTCTTCAAGGATATGAGCAATCACTCACTGCCCAAAAAGGGGAAGAAAAAACGATCATTGAGCATGTACAAGTTTTTATTTGGACAAGACAATCATGGTCAAAATGGTTGAGGAGGCAAGAATTTCAATTTGAAGGGAAAGAGGTTTCACCCTACATGGTGTTACTAAGTTGTGCGTCCTTACTCATTCTGGCTCCAGTTTAAGGGGGTTAAGGGAAATAATCAAAGGGATACATAGATTGAAAATAATCAAGGAGAACACAAAATGGAAATAATAAAGGTGATGCATAGAATCAAGAAGAGCAGAATGAAAATGCTCAAGAAGATGCACAAAATCAAGCTCATAATATAATGGCAGGAATCTGCACCAGTCCATATTTCCATTTCCTTTAATTTTAGGATATAATTCTTTTCTTTATATAAGTCACCATACACTCTTATGTAAATTTCTGAAAAGAAGTAATAGAAAAAAAACACTTCCATTGCTAAATTATCAAACTCTTCAAATGTGACCATTGAATCTGGCTTAATGAATCTAAACTGATTTAGAAAGAAGAGGTGACAATAATGAGTAAAAAGGTAGGGAATTGGTTCAAGAACACCACTCCACACCAACAAAAAATATATTTTTCTTTTCTTCTTTTTCTTGGTGAAGTAATAATTAAACAAATTCTTACAATGTTTCCAGTTCCACCAAAATACATTCAGTTATATGTTTATTTGACCTGATTTATGGGACAAGAAATAATGCACTGGAAAGCACAGAAAATCATTAAAATGGACACAATATATATATCATATATGTATGTATCTTTGTATGTATGTACATACATATAGATTAATGGGGTTTGGTTTGTTGGATTTGGACAAACAAGTTATGGCTAAAGCAAGTTCTAGAAAATTTAGGCAAGCAAAATGCTTATGGAATCAAGATATGATCATTCACAAAATGATATTCTTCTTCTGAACATGGAAAAGAATATCAATTTACATAAATAATGCTCTACATTTTATAACATGAGATTCAGACTCCATGTAAATTCATTTCAATTGAGAATGAGAACTTTGTTTTATTTCTCTAGCTTAGGTCTCAGTGGTGCATATGCAGTACCAAAATAATCAATAACATGCAGTGCAGAAGTTTTGGAAAAGAAGAACAGAGAATTTAGGCAGAGAATAGACTTGCAAAGAAAAAGACTTACCCCTCTTCTATAATTCCCATATCTATATCTGCAATGATAGACATCATCTGCCTTTCACATGCCTCACTAGTTTCAAGAAATTGTTTCTGGTAAACTGAGGTAGCTGTAGTTTCCAAAAGTTTGTGGGTAAACCGAATTCCATTCAAAGGATTTTTCATCTCTTGTCTTATGTAAGCTAACTCCTTAAATTTTGAAAAACACTCCCTATACTCTGGTCCATCTCCCAAGCCCTGATGCTTGTCAGGTGTATCAATCTGCAAGAAGCAGAAACACCCAATCACATTCCCATTCGCATCAGTTCTTTTATTAGCTGTTAAGAGAACCTCCACAAGTTTTCCACTCTTATCAAAAAACCCAAATGGGAACTTCTCTGTATCTTGACCACTTATTGCTTGGTATAATAGAATCGTAAATCTAGTAAGTGTATCCTGACTTTTCAATGGACATAGACCTCCAAAAACTTCTCCTGGAAGCATTTTTCTTATAACCTCATGTCTCATCCAACCAGTTAGCTTTTCCAGGGATGTGTTCCATTCAGAACAGCAAGCATTCCCATCAGAAGCAAATATAGGTGGGATTAATGGATTAAGACTTTGTACAATGGCCTTGTAATCCCCTTGCAAGCGGATGAATTTATCCATGACAATTTTCTCAGATGTGATGTCTTGACCCACAAAGCACACCCCAACAATATCGTTTGTGTAATCTCTACTTGTGCAGGCATTGACCACAATGTATAACGCTGAATCTTGCTGATTTAGCCCAAATTTTTTCAATTTCAACTCAACATTCTTGTCCTCCTTGCCTGGACAGAGTAAAAACCAACTAAGAACTATACCATTTGGAAGAAATAAGAAGAAAATAAATTTCTAAAAATGAAAATAACAAGGAATTGTAGGAAATAATGTGCAAAAGTAAGCAACCTTTTGCAGGCAAAAGTTTGCTAAAAAGGTTATGGTAGAACACAATGAATTACGTTAATAAGAAGAATTTCTAATTCTTACTTTCATATCCATTAGAGTTATCATGATCAAGAAACAGAAAGGCCTCATACCCATCAAATTTAAGGACAAGATACAAGGAGTTTAATTTTTCACCATATCATATGGACAAAGCTCCGCTTCTCTCCCATATAAGTTCTTGTCTTTACATGGCCAATCCCAAACCCAGAGGAAGCAAGGGGAGTTGCTTTAGGCAGATGAGCAGAATATAACATTTAAGTCAAAATTTTGAAACATGAAGATTGTAGGATAAGCATAACTGAACTTAGAATTCTGAGATGGATGAGGACAAGATAAGAAAGGTTAGAAAGGAAAATGATATTTTCACAAAAGTTTTAGGTAGCATCAGACAAAGACATGGAGAGAGGAGTCAGCTATATGGTTTGGTTATGTCCAAAAAGACCAAGCAATGAGAAGTGAATTTGCTCAAATTGAAGACATTAAGGAGACAAGAGAAAGGCCAAATAAAAAGCGCCACTCAAGATTGTAAGAAAAGCATAATGGCCAATGATCTAACAAAAATTCTGACCCTAGATGGAGCACAATGGCAAGGAAAGATTCATGCAAATGACCCAGACCTATTGCTATGCAGCATTGTTGAGTTGGGTTGGGGTGAACTGAGTTAAATCTCTAATTCAACAATTTCCATTCCTAGTGGCAAATGCAAGTGTGGGTTGTAGATTACTACAAATTATGAACAAGTAAATAGAGAAAATTATGAAATATGAGTTAGAGAGGGTGTTCAAATTCTTAAACTTCATTTATATAAGAAATGGATTACCTTGCAAAGCTCTGCATAGAAGATTGTCAACAGCTCCACGCAAGTCCTCATGAACAATTTCATCAACCAGGGACTTACCCATAGCTTCTTTAGCTTGTAATTCTGTCAATTCAGCAATTTTTGCATTCCATCCATTGATGCAACCAGATGAATCAACCCCAAAAATGGGAGCGGTTGCTGTCTCAATCAATTTGACCATTTCACATGCCACAGAACTAAGCTCATTCAACCCTTGCATCTCAGAATCATACTTTTGGGCATGAACCATCACCTTACCACTACTGTCCTCAATGTCCTGAAATGAATCTCTCATTATGAGCTGTAAAGAGTGAATAGCATTGATCTCGGAAACCTCCCAAGGCAAACTTCTACTTTTTACCACCTCAAGAAATGCTTTGAATGATGATCTTGGGTGCATTCTACCACCATCATCTTTATCTTCTGGATGATGCTTAGCTCCTCCCCATTTAACTTCCTTAGCAGTGTGTGACCTGAACCAGAACAAGAAATCCTTTGAAGTTATTCTTGCAGTTGCCATGCCACAAACCGCATCACCCAGTAATGCAGCACCAGGATATCCTGCATCAGCCAAACTATCTGTACTCAGCCCTGTAGAATCCCCATGTTCAGTAAGGAGCCATTCAGCAATATCTTTTACCTGTGATTCGGTGGGAGTTACACCTAATAACCAACATCTCCCACCATAGTGTAGTGCAGCCCCATCACACTTCAGGAGATCCATTATACTTGGAGAATGTGTCACAATGCCTAATGGGGCTTCCCGAAGGAGCATGTCACATAATAAGGTTTGCATCCTGAGGATCTTCTTCTCTGCCAACTGTGATGCCAATTGAAGCTCCATGTAGAGCTGCAGCCCAAATGCCTGCATAAGGAATTCGCAAGCGTAGCGAAGGGGAAAAGGAACATACCTAGGGGAAGTATGGTGGCATACCACCAATCCCCAAAGCTTTGTTGCATCATTGCCATTGATAACAACCGCCATTGCCAAGGAGGCAATGCAGCCCATGTTGACCATGTACTGCAAGTGGCAGCCATGGGGAGATCGAAGGGTTGAGTTGACCAAACAAAGGGGTTGCTTTAGCTCCTCACTTTGAATCACCCTTACTGCTTTTGCATTGCAATCACAAATAATCCGAACACGATTCTGTTTGAACAAGAACCGAGCAGCTTGTGGGATATCTGTTGCAGGATAATGTAATCCCAAATAAGGCTCCAAATCGGATCTTCTGATTTCAGACACAACTTCACCATGATCATCATCATGGAACTTATAAACCATAACCCTATCATACCCAGTAAGCTTCTGCACATCTTCCACAACAGTATCACACAACACTCCAATATCACCCCCAGGAAGCGACTGCAGCCTGGAAATGGCTCGTACAGCAAGTTTCTGTGACTGCACAGCACCAGCAAGTGACAATGCTGGATCACCAGACCGTGTCGGTTCCAAATCAATCACAATTCCCACGTCGATTCTATGAAGTATAGCATAAAACGTCTTCTGGGCACTCCTAGAATGGACCCAAATAGGGTTTAACAGTGATATCTCCCTAGACATGGCCGCTTTGGCTAAAGAAGCACTGGAAGGAGGCGTAAATAGGGTTCTTACATCAACACCAATCAGACTCTTCAACTGTGTCGTCTCAGATAAAGTATTCAAACCCAAAAAATCCATAGAATTCTCACTATAACTAATGATCCTAAAAGTGGGTTCCTCAATAGCAAGCATACAACCAAAAGGTTGCACAAGCCCACCCCTCTGAATCCTCGAAAGATAAGCAATTATCTGGTCTTCAGGCACAGATTCAGGAGCATTCATAACTGATCTTGAGTAGTTAAAGGACTTACCGGACTCACCAGACTGCTCAAACTCAGCCAGAAGCCTAGCATCCGCATTGTACTGAGCTATTGTGTTGTTCCTGCTGTTGGGGTTGTTCATGTTGCTTGCAGCTGATGACGAGAAGGTGGGTGTGCGGTGTGTTGCTCTTCTTTCTCCTCCTCTGCTTCCCAAGCCCATTTGGTAGTCCCTTCTTTTTGGGTTTTTTTTTTTTTCTCAGAAACCGAGGTGGGTTATACCAGTTTTGGTGGTAGCTGGATCTTTATCAACACTCTACTTCTTCTGTTGCTTGATTCTCTCTGTTCCTGCCTTTCCTCACATCTCTTTCCTTGCTCCTCTGCTTATCTCCTTCTAATCCTCTCATTACTTCTCTCTAATCCACTAATACAATTCACCGTTGCCAGTTACCACCTTTCACTCACTCCCACTCCCACTCTCCACAATGTCATCTCAATTATCATTTTCCTTTCCTTTCCTTTCCTTTCCTTTCCATAAAAAAGAGAAATGATTTATCTCTTTTTATTTTTTGAAAAGGCTTTTTCCATTTACATCTCAGATAAAATCAAAGTCATTTTTCCTAAAATCATTTTGTGAAGTATATTTGATGTTGGTGCGAGCCACTGTTTTGTAGATCAATCAGCACGCTTCCTCCCTCTTATCATCTTTTTATATGTACATCCCACAAAAATTTGTGACTTCCAGCCATGCCTAAACTTGAGTTTGGGTGTGATGAGTCACAACAATATCCAAAGGGAAAGATAAAGATGGGGCCAATAATTTATTGTGGCCAAAATTAACCAAGTATAAAAAAAAGGGCCTGTAAATGAAGATTGGAAAGGCTCTGGGCACCAGTCTTTAAGGCATTGGAATGCTAATGTTGTCACTTTTTTGCATACCAGTGTGGCAGAGGTTGTCAGCCAAGACTCCTCAAGAAGAGACAAATGGGGCCCCCTCCAGGATTATTTTCGGCTGACCATCATGTAGAGCTAGTTGATTGCTTCCATGGTTTTTGTAATTTTGGTACCAAACATTTATCAATTGGGCACCTCAGATCTTCAGTTGTTTCACCCCTATGTTGGATTTGAACTCTCTATACCTGGTTTTGCCATTTTGGGTGGGTGGCTTTAGGCACTTCTTTTGGTTTGTGGCTAGGAACATCATTCTTTACTAGTTTTTGACCTTTAAAACTATAAAAATAAAAATAAATCAAAAATCAAAAACTAAGATAAGCCATATCTGTATATGATATGTGTTAGGTTGGAATAAGAGTACATGAATGGGAATAGAAAACCAACATATCTGAGAATGGATTTTGATATCATTTATAAGAGTTCCCGATAAAATTATATAAACTCTTGTGTCAAACTAATTTCGATTATTTATAACAATTCCATATCATATTGATGATCTTATTCCACATTAGATTGATGTTCATTAAGACTCCTACGTCAAGTTGAGTTTGTACACTTAAACTTTGATGTTGAGAATCAACTTCAATAAACATTAGATTAAGTTGATAATTAATTTTGATATTATTTATAACCATTTGATAGAATACTCCCTTAAATTCCCATATAAAGAAAGAACTATTATTAACATACCAAATAAGCAATATGCAAATTTAAGAAAAATAATGTTTAATATAAAAAAAAATAGAAATGGGTCTTTCTGCTCCCCATTTTTCTCAAAATTTTGAACTCTGTCAAACATGATGGCTTCAATCAAAATAGTTATAAAGCAAAAACACCCCTGGAATGATGTGTGATGTATTTATTTAAGGGAATCTCAACTAAACAACTAGAGACAGATGAAATGGGCATCTCATTCCCATAAATGAGATAACCTTGTTTGGTACAAACATGGGCCCCAATTCACATGAATTATGTAACAAGCACCCTTCAAATTGGGTCCTCCACTCAGCTTTTCCAGATTTCTTCTGCTCCACAAAAAACACCCTCTGCTTTTCCCCATATCTTATATGTGGATCAAGTTTTCATGTCATCTCAACATCAGTGTACAACAACCCAGCCCTCTAATTTTAAGCCTATATGGACACTGACACTAAGCTAACACTCTCTTTTTATTATGTATTGTAAACTGGAAAATGCTTGGTTTGTTTGCATTTTCTTTGGCCAGGCAAGTGCCCCAATGAACCAAACAACTGAATTTTGAGCTGCAACATGTGTTAAATTGCTCATAGTTGACAAATTTTGGTTAAATTTTTTAAAGAATTTTGTTGCTGGACCACAGTACATGCCAAGTATTCCCTATTTTCTGGGTGTCACTATGGGTAGCCTTCATGACAAGGCCCAAGAGCTGAGCCCAAGCCCCCAGAGAATCCTCAGGCCTCAAGTTGATTTTAGATTTGGTTGTGGGTTGGACCTCATGAGACTCCAAAATCTGAAGTTTTTCCAAGTGTAGAGAGTATCTGCAGATTTGTAGGGTCCCTAAGCCTTTAAGAATCAGGAGGCCCAAAAGAAGCATACTGATATGGGTTAAACTTTAGGGTCCATTAGATTTATAAGTGTCATATACAAATACATATCTTAAGTCTTTATCAAATAAAAAATGAGAATGGAATATCAATTCCATTTTTATTAGTTAATGTGTTTGGATTTTTTTTTAAAAAAAAAAAAACAGAAATAGGAATTCAAAATCCATTGTTATGAAAATGAAATCTCACTCTAGGAAGAATTTTGATTCATCTCTTTTACGTGACATTATGATTTATTTACATTCTCATCCTATGTACATTCATACTCCCTAGGATGAATCACACCCTAATGTCATGTGATAGAATAATAGCAGGTCCAATATAAGTAAGGTTTGTTTAGCCAAGTTGTTCAATCTATCCATATTATTAATATATGAAACATTCATATTTAAAGCGACATTATCATCAATAGAACAAGTTATAATTGTTCATATGTTATCTTTTGCATCGAAGTTTTCAATTTGAAAGTATGTCCACTATTCTTAAGTTTCAACCGTGTTGTGAGTTCCATTAAACTTATGTTTTAATTCAAACTGTCACTTCAATACAATTGGATTATGATTTCAATAAACTCTTTACACTTTTTCTTCAAGTGAATGCCTAAACTTGAAGGACAATCCTAGTAAGCAAGGTAAACTCATAAAATACAATGAAATTTAGGATTGGATTAAGGTACACTAAGGCAATGTTTGGTTGATGAGATAGGGAGGATATGGAAGATAAGGAATGCGTATTTTATGATATCATTTTCAATATATCTCTGAATATTATATTTAACATATATGAAATTTTAAGGTAGTATATGTAGTGAAATATGTTATGTTATAGGATATATATATATATTATTTTACAATATATTTTATAAATAATTTTCAATTCTTTTTTGTTTTAACCACAAATTTAAATTTTAATCAAAATTTTTTATTTTGTAAAATAAGTAACAAAACAAAATAAATAAATAAATAAATTTATGATACATGAATATGTATATCCAATGTCTTAGTTTATGATTAACATATCTTATTAAAAAAAAGTATAAAAAAGAAAATAAATAATATATTTATCATTTATCTTATAACATAACCAATCAAACATAAAATAAAATATGTTACTTTTTTTTTTTTTTTTTTTAATCATATTTCATGCAATATCCTATATTTGATAGGTAAGATGACACATATATATCATAAGATTCATATCCCGTTCAATAAGATGTGTGTATTCTAAGATATCATTTTAAAATATGATATCCTCATATATTATATTTAATGAAGTACATGATATCCTAAGGTATATCTAACGAGATATTTTATGTCATACTTATATTCAATATGAAGAATGAATTAAAAAATAAAATGTTATTTTTTTTTTTTTTTATAATCGTTTAAAATATTAATTATATTACATTTCAATATTTTCTATTAAAAAATATGGAATTTCTCCTATGCTTAATGATATTTTGAAATTGTCCAATAATTTTAAATTCAGTGAATAATCATTTATTAATGGTATTCATTGTTAAAATATTTTAAATTTATAAAAAAAATTATATTATATTATTCAATAAATAAAATTTTTATAAATCAATACTACAAAAAATTTATATATTTTACAATATATTTCATATCTATTTTTTTTATTATTTTTAATTACAATTTTAATTTTTTTAATTATTATTTTTTTATTTTGTAAAATAAGTAGTATAAATAATAATAATAATTGTTTTTGTATATGAGATATGTATATCCTATATCTTACTTAGGATTAACATATCACAAGTAGAAGAGATATAAAAATTAGGATGAATAATATATCCGATTACTTATTTTTTTTTATATTTGGTTAAATATAAAATAAGATAAATGAATGGATAATTTATCTTATCATATTACCAACCAAATATACAATAGAATATGTTATTTTCTCTTATATCTTATCCTGTCTTATATTCAATAATAGAAAAAAAAATGTGACCTAAAAGATTTATAAGTTGTTTGGATTAAATGATGAGAATTTTTTGGTAAGTAGACAATTGAATACACAAATTTTCTTTTATATAAATGTCATTTAAAGCTCATATTCACACGAGGGAAGTATAAAGCAACCATTAAGCCTACAAAAGCTTTCACAATTATTGAATAAATAATCTCGACAAGCAAAGTTGAAAGAATCCTCCACAAAAAAGCAAGCTTTACCTTTTCACTTTGATCAACACCCTTAAGCCTTAGAATAGTGCTTGGAAAATAGTCTCCATTTGATCTCTTTTTCCTTTATTTTCCCTTCATCATGATCCTATTAATATGGTTTTTGGCCCGTTCTTATAGGTCTTGCCTATAGTGGGCTTAAAGAGAGTTAAAAGAGTAGTTGAATATGTGGACTTTAAAAATGTTAAGGGTCATGGGTTGGAACCCATGTGGGTATGACTTAAAAATATCTCCTTCTAGAACATAAGCGAAGTATACTAACTCGTGACTATGGATTTTAAACCCACCGTGACAATACACAATGGAAACTTTTGCTTAGGAACAATTTTTGTTAACAAATTTTGCTTAGAAGATTTGTATTCTCTTCAACTATATCTCTTAGCCAATGATATCTCATGATAATATATTTGGTTAAGAATGGTAAATTGTGTTTTTTTTTTTTAAAATCCATAACACTCTAATTGTCATAATGATCTACATTTCTCTCTTCAACGGGATTTTTAGAAAATCTATGATTTTATAGTTCATTTTTACGCATTGAATCCCATTATTAGCGATTGGTGTATTACTTACTCTATTTGAGAAACACTTTGTTAGGGTCGTGTTGCTATTATAGAAATTGAAGTACAGTAATTCTTAATAGTCAATTGTTGTACCTTAGTGGTAGACCACCATCCACCATGCTGCATCGAGGTATAGTCTCGTAGGGGACATGATCTACTTTTTAAAATAGTAATTATATGCGTCCTTAAATCCCGATATATTTCCATGTTCATATTTGATTTCGACAATTTCACTCCACTATTCAAATATGGATTTTGCAATTTTCAATTTTGATTCTTTGTATTTTATTATTGTGATGATATTTTGCTTGTGTTTTATGGGGTTGCCCTAGTTCAATTTTTATTCAATAATTAATTTATAAGAAGGTGAATAAATAATCTCGATATGCAAAGTTGAAAGATTGGTTTTATAAAACAAAACATGAGGTAGCTTGGAGGATATAGTAAAAAAAAATTATGTATATAGTTGGGAAAGGACTCTGGGATAAACAAATAAACATGAGAAAACATAGAATAAAATTTAAATGCATTTTTAGGAATTTGGTGGTAACCATTAAAAAAAAAAAAAAAAAAAACATTTAAGCCAAGACTTGATGAAACATGAGAAGGATCTATTGGTAGATGTCACCATGGATTATGACTCTAAATAAGTATATAAATAAATAAATAAATAAACATGATTGAGATAATTGATGAAATAAATTAAGATTATTAGTTGAATCATTGACTTCAAGTTATTATTATTTTTTGAAAAGATAATAGACAAAGTCATTATAAATCATATATTCACGTTGAATGACGAATGTGACATATAAATCACGAATACAAAAGAAAATAAAAAGAGATATAGAGAAGAATGAGAGGATGATCCTTTCTCTTGATTACATACATCTCAGTTAGGTTGATGTTTTAATAGATTTCAGTACTAGATGCAACAATATATGATAGACTGATATATACGTAACGTCATTTCTCGTAATAAAATTTGTTTATAATACAATTTTTTTTATTCCTTCTTTCATTTAAGTTCGAAAAAGTAAAAAGTAAGTGAATTTTATGAAAAATGTGTCTATAATTGATAATAAAGTCTAATTACACCAATTAAATTAATTAGCTTCATGCACGACTACCATGATACTAAATCTTATAATAAGAAATATTTAATATAATTACCAACCTTACTTCTTCATTTATATTATTAGCTTATTTTTAAATTGAATTATGTTTTTGATATTTTATTTGGTACAAAAAGAGAAAATTTAGTATATATCTAAAATTTAAAAATTGAATAACACACACAGATTTTGGACAAAAATTCTGGCCTATTCAAGTTTAATTTCACCTTAGTTTTGTGAACACTACCTTCACATCCTCCCATCAACTATGAAGTATAAATAATAATTTCATAAAAATTCTATAAATAATTTTTTTAAAAATAAATGGGAATAAATATTATTTTATTAGTTTAAATGCCAATGGTGTGACAGAGGGGGCACCTTTATTTCCGCGAAGCAGCACGTGTCAACGCGTCATTCTGACCGGGTTTAATCTCCACGTGGCGAAATTCTACCGGCGGAAAACCAAAATGGGAAGATCCGATCCCAGCCGTCCATAGCATTTTTTTAGTCTCCTCTCTCAAGTCCTCGGCCCTTCTTCAACGCTCAGACCCAAGTCCCCATTGAGACTCTCCTCGCTCTCTCTATCTACTGCCTTTACCTTCATCTTCATAATTCACATAACAGTTGGAGAGGTAAATGTTATCTCACTCTTATGATTTTCTTCTTCACTACTTCTTTCTACTGTTTCCTGTGTTGTTTTTGTTTTTTTCAAAGGTTTGTGGGTGTGTTTTCTTTTCCGTTTGGTTGCTGAGAAAACGTGGGAAAATGGAGGAAGGATTTTTGTTAGGGGTGTGGTTCGCAGTGACATTTGCGGGATTATGAGTTTTCTTTTCTTTTCTTTTCCCGTGATTTCTTGGTGACCAAACGGGGTCTTTAGTGCGTGATTAGTAGTTGAAGTGCGTAATTATGGTCTCTGCTTGCGGCTTCTAGGGTTTATGGTTCTGGATTGTATTAAATTCTGATGCTTGATCAGTAGTTTTTTACTTTGTTTTTTTTTTTTTGTTGAACTGGTGTATTATTCTGTGAATTTGTTGCTGTAATGAATGGAATTTCGCTTACTTTGTTGGATTGAAGCACTTGGTTGACTTTGATTTCTTAGGGCTTTACTTGAAAATTTGGATGTCTTGGCATGCAGTATAATCGTTTTGGGCCTTTTCATCAAGGGTATGTAGTTCCTAGTGTGTTCTCTCCCCCCCCCTTTTTTTTTTTTTTTTTGTAAATGGTCTAAGTTTTTTCGTTCTTATTTTTAGGATTTTCTGGATTACTATTTCTTTCTTCTGCCCTTATTTAGCCCTTTCTCTTCTTCTTCTTCTTTTCTTTTGAACAGTTTTCTTTCCCTTTTGCCTCCTAGGTTGCCATGGGTCCTGTGTATCAGATTCAGCAACTTAAAAAAAAATTATGGTTTAAGGATAAGGGTAAAACATGGCCAAATTTATAGATTATTTTATAGTAAAAAACATCACACCTGATGGATCACATATGATGGGTCACATATGATGGATCACATCAGTTTGTGTGTGAGTGTAAGTTTAATGAGCTTTCATATTAACCAAATAATGTGGAGTAGATGGAGCACAACTGTTTATGAAGTTGAAGAAAACAAAATTAGGAGCACCCAACTAGAAACCATGAACGGTTGGCATATGACATATGTTCAACATGATTATTTAACTCAATTGAGATCACATCAATTTGTGTATGAGTAAAACTTTATGCACTTTCATATTACCAAACATTCTCAAGTAGATCAAGTACTGCTTATGAAGTTGAAGAAACTTAAATTTAGGAATGCTCCACTAGAATCCATTGAGTGGTGGTGTCTGACAGGTGTCTGACATGATTATTTAGCTCAATTGAAGTGTTTATGCTGTGTAGTTTTTAATACATGATTTCATGTTTAATAGTTGGTAAGGAGCAAGGACTATTCTCTTAGTCCTGGACCTTTTTTAAATTGCTAATAGAGAAGCATTATAGGCTATTGAATTAGAAATTAGGCTTATGTAAACACTAAAATGAATAACTCAAATTCTTATCTAATAGCAGTACCATGCAACGGCTGGGTTGATTCAGTGTTATGATAGGTTTTTAGACCTGGTTTTTAACTCCTCAACTTCTGCTGTAGTATAGGACCACATTCCTGTACACATGAGCGCATGCATACACATGTATTTTTTCCTAGGATATTGCCTGAAGAATGATTCTAATAATTCTTTGTACATCTTGAAAAATTCAATCTTTATTCTAATACATAGTCTACACAGTGGCTTCTTTGATGTCTGTGCTTCTTATCTTGATACTTTGCATGACAGTCTCTGTGCTGCAGCTGATTTAACCTTTTAGAGGCATCTTGTTTCTCACTGATGTACTTGGTTCAAGATTGTGGCCCGCATCAGAAATACAGATCAAATGCCATCATTAAAGATGAAAACCAAGTTGAATGCGGACTGTTTAAGACAAAAAAATGGTCTCCATGTATGTCAGAAGTCAAGTACAATATCCAAGCATTCTTGCTCTCGCATTAGAATTTCTCAGCAAACAGCAGAATTTGAATCATGTATTCAAAGTTGTCAGGATGGTAAGTAACAAAACAAATTTTCCACTGGAAGAAATCTTTCTATGTTGACTAAAGAGTTTAAGAATGGCAGGTTATTTACTGTATTGTGTACCGATGTTTAGATCTCCATGTTGTGCATCAGTTATCATGTAATTACATGGGTACTTTTACGTAACAAAGAATGAGTCAGCGTAAACTGCAAATACTGAACTTTTATAGTTTGCCTCATTGTCATATCTGATTTTGAAAATTAAGGTTGGAATAAGGTAAGTTGTTGAAATATGATATTGCATTACTTTAGTTCACAAAGTGCAGACAACATGCCCACCCAATCAGACCATGCCTGTGGGACTTTTCCAAGTTTTATTTATAGAAGGAAGGCCTAGAAATTTATAGTTATGTAACTGTATAGTTATATTTGACATCAATAATACAATAATATACTGCTTTGGATGCAGATGGATCAGCAAACTAAACATGTTAAGACATTTAATCTGCAAGTGACAAGTAAATATTTTATTTATGGCCTGCCTTCAAATGCTTTAGTTGGTTTCTCCTTTATGCAGCGTTGAAAATAAAATCTGAAAAAATTACTTGTTGACATGGGCTAAATGTTTGGTGGAGGATGTTAATTTTTCCCTGTTAGCTTTATTCATAAATTGGAGTAGGGTCAGGCCGGTTAGTGTTCATTTGTATTTTCTTTTCTTTTAGCCATGGTGCACCTTGTACTTGGGTTACTGCCTTTTGTTAGGTCCCCCCTTTTTTTGTTCTTCTTTCTGAATCTTTGATAGAGAGAGAAATTGATTAGTCATTAGAGAATGCGTAAACAGAAAAGTGAGCACATCCCATGTACATTAGGAAATACACAAAGTACCCAGATGTAAGAAAAGAAGGAAAATAGGGTTGAGAGAATACTCCCTAATCCAAGCCCAAGGCATCCACAAAATCTGCTAATGAGAAATTTGGAAGCCTCAAGGGGACACTAGAACATTCCAACAGGGAAAGACTCTTTTAATTATGATTAGAAATCTTGTCCTTGAATATTCTGTCATTCCTCTCTCTCTCTCTCTCTCTCTCTCTCTCTCTCTCCAACTATTCTTTTAGGTGCCTTTATTGTATATATCATAAATTTCCTATTAAGGAAACAAACAAATACAAAATCTGAAAAAATTTCAAACATAGTAGAAAAAGGAATAGCATTCAGTAGAATGGGAAGTTAAAAAGCTTAACAACATCTCAAAAAATGCAGAACATGGCTAGGAGTTTTCTTAATACTAAAGTTCCAATAAGGAACTATACTAAAAATTTTCTATTTAAATCTGAAAAGAGTTTTAAGCGCAGTAGAAAGAGGAAATTTAGTTTTTTGTGGCTTCTCTTTTGAGGCCTTTCCTTTAGATGCCTCTTGTATACGTTTTGTGTACTCCAGTGTGCCTTTTTGTATTAATATTATATATACCTTTCTTTGCCTATCGGGAAAAAAAAACATGTAGAATGGAAATTGAACAGCTCAAGAACATCTTAAGAAAATGCAAAGCATGGGTAGGTGTCTTCTTAATTCTAGAGTTCCTATGAGGATCTATATTAATAAATTCCTATTTACCTTTCTTTTTCTTTTTTAAGGGGAGGATTAAAGTCTATTTCCTAAAGCTGCAAAAACAATTGAAATTGGCTTTCTCATATGTGCATGGTTTGTGCTGAATTGTCTATCATAAGATACAAACACAATGCATTATGTATAAGTATTATTTCTCATGGGATGTGATGTATGCTTGGCTTTTCATTTTTGTTATTGTAGTTACCAATCAAATTTTATTTTATTTTTTATTTTTTGTTATTGTAGCTGTGTATTTTAGATTTCTAGCCTTTTTTATTTGAAATTTCTTTTCTTTAGTTGTGTATACTTGTTGTTCTTGTAGTTTCTTCAAGCAATGAAGTCTCCACACAGGATACTGGAAGTAATGAAGCAGCTATTGACCAGCAAGAACTGCTAGATGCTGAAAATCTTCAGTTTCAGATGGAGTTGTCATCTTTAGTCGATCCCATAACTATGGAGAATATGGTACTTAGCAAATATGGTTAATCATAGAGATTAAAATTTCATATTTCAAGACTTGTTATATGAGTTTATTTATTTGTATTTTTTTTGCATTTTTTTTAAATTAGCAAATATAGTAGTTGTATTGATATAAAAATAGTTTTAAAAATTTACAATACACAACATGTTCAAAAGTAAACCAATTCCTTGGATTGCTATGAAAAACACCATTTGATTTCAAAATAGCACGATCTAACTCAAATTTTTACCCAATTGGGCATTTTTGAATTATTTTTTAACCATTTGTTTGATGAGAAATGAAAAGAAATATCTAAAATTGAAGTGTTTGAAGTTGAAGAAGCTACTTTAGAAGTAACAGAAAGAAAAACAACGACTGGAGTGGGAGATTCAGAGTCGAAATGAGGATATTTATACTTCTTTCTCCAAAAACTTATTATATGCGTTTATGATATTGGAATCTCCCATGGTTAGTTGGTCATTCTGTTTTTATTTTGTGTAATCAATAGCTTTAGGAGGTATAGAAGAGGTCTTTTTGGGATGTTTTATAAAGGAGTTTCTATAGGGTGTATACTGAAATTTCACTGCAAGAAGGTGAGGGAAGAATAGCTGGTTTTTTTTTTTTTTTTTTTAAATTTGTTTTACATAAGATGATGAAAAATTTAGCTCTGGATTGTCTTTTAGACATGCCAACCTTGACTATTCAGTACTTGCCCACTTTCTGAGTGTGCCAGTATTATCTTGCTGGTATAACTAAAAACAATCATGGATATTTAGTTTTCTTTGTTTTCTTATTTCTTTTACACATAATTGTCGTGGTTGTTTACTTTATGCTTGGACTCAACTCATCTTTTGGTGTTTGAGCAAATACTGAGGACTCGTTTTATTATGTCTCTTTATCACAAGTTGTTATGTGGTTATGGGTGAGAAATTAAGGTTTGAGACTCGTACGTTACTCCGTAGCTTACATAGGCTATTTTCTCCATGCTCTCCCTCCCATTTTTTTAATTGGCAAAATAACAATTTGTTAAAAATGTCAAGTAAAAGGTGTAGAAACTAAATACACAGGAAATATATAAAGGTTGCCAAAGGGGCAAGAAATCATACACAAATGAGCATCTTGCCCTCACACAAAAATTGGACCAAGAAGAGAATATCTGAATAAGAGAATCCTTTAACAATTGAATCAACTTCTCGACACCTTCAAAAGTTCTTCAATTTCTCTCTTGCCAAATAGTCCAGAACAAATATAACAAGGCCAATCTCCAAGCTTTTCTATGCCTTTTCCTCAAAAAATTACTAGACATATTTCACCATACAAGGCAATAGCCATGACACATTAAAGAGCGAGAATTATACATACCATAGACTCTACAGGTTGCACCACAATGAAGAAGGATATGATTGATCATCTCCTCATGACACTTGCACAAGTAACACTAGTTAGCTAGAGCCCTACCTCTCCTCTTTAGCTGGTCTAATGTTATAGTTTTTCCTTAAACTGCCTTCCAAGCAAAGAACACACCTTTGGAGGAGCTTGAGAACCATATACTTCTTTGACAGGAAAAGGGATGTTTAGAAACTTCTAGAACTCATTATTAGTAAAAGGAAATCATTTAAAGTTATGGTTGGATACGACTCATATGAGACTAATCATGACAAGGTGCAGGTAGGAGATGCAGTCTATTTCTTCCCAAATGTGCCTGTTTTCCTTTAAGTTAACAATTATATGGGGTAATCGAGAACTAAAATGTGTAATCTTATACATGGAGACAAGTATAAGGAAATATACCCTAAAGAAAAATCTCTTGTTTCCTTTCATTTTATTTTGGCTTATCTGAGGTGTTGTCATTTTACATATACTCTCTCTCTCTCTCTCTCTCTCACACACACACACACACACACACACACACACACACACACGCACATATGTATAGTAGTATGGTTATAAACTCTATTACCATGACAAAAACTCATAATGGTTCATTGTTGTGCAGGAATATGCCACAGTCCCCTGGCCATCAAACTTAGAGACAATTTTCTCACCTGTTCTTGAGTCTGTTGACGTTCACAGTGAACTAAATATTCTCAACAGTGCAGGTATTGTGAAAAGTCTCCAGCAGAATAAAAGAATAAATAGAAAGAGTTATGAACTTGGATGCATCTAGCTAAAAGAAAACTCAAATGCAAATTTTTCCATCACTTGCTTCCAGTTCTCTCTTTTGATATGATTGAATGTATATGAAAAAAATACTGCTTTGACGATCTTCTGTTTTTCTAGGTGAAGTTTTAATGTGCTTTCCTTATTGTGGTCTTGTTGGAATATGTGTTGTCGTTAAACGTATTCACTAGTTGTTTGGTTGAAGGAAGGACAATGAGGACCTGCATGATTTGCATCTCCTTAATAGCTTTCATTGGAAAGGAGCTAATGTTTTTTTATAACTTGGTAACAGTTTGAAGAAGTAGAATGTGGAAATGTTAATTTTTTTTTTTTTTGATAGCTAAGAAGGTAAATATGGATAAGTTATTAACCATATTTTGGCAGGAAATGTAGTTATTTTAGACCAGATCTTTATACAGTGGTTACCCCTCTCATTTTGTACTTACATGATTTGTGTGTTGAAACATGTTTTATGCACTTGGACAGCACCTGATATTTTTCCTTCCCATTTTTTACATATGAGATGGTTTCCCACTCAAATCTGCATTGGGTAACTATTTCAAGTTACCAGAAGGCGATATCTTGTTTCCAACATGCATGAAGAATTCTTGTAGGGAGTGGGAATACCGTTAAACATTAGAACCATGCTTCTGTGAAGAGATTGTTTCTCATATGCTTACCCTTTTCTCATTTCACTGCAGGGAGCTACAATGAACCTTATTTGGCACAGTTGATAGCTGATGATAGTGATGATAACAGCAGAAGCTCATCTGACTATCAAACTTGCAATGTATCAGATTTTTACATTTCTGATATGATTGTTGCAGACCTACCCATTGATGGGAACTCCATGTATGATGACATTACTGGGATCAATCCCTTTCCTGATTACAAATATGGTGAACCAAGTATGTTGTTTGATGTGGCTGAGCAATGTATGATACTACCTTTCCTTGAGGATACTAGGGAAGCTAGAAATATCTACGGTCCTACTTCCTGTGAAGAAGCCATGGTTGGTTCGGACAATTCAAGCTTATATCTAGCAATTCATCAGATGAGATCCTGCAACCAGGAATCTGACATAAACCCTTGCTCTGACCAAGATCAAGCAGAGTGCTTTGATCCACATTTGTTTATCAGAAATTTACCAGACCTATCTGATGTGGTAGCAAATTCTCGGCCTACTATATTGCCTAAGGAAACACGGAAAAAGAAGAGTATTACTCTAGTACTTGATTTGGATGGTAAGAAAATTTATTTCTTATCCTTTTTCCTGCAACTCTACATTCTTCATGCTGTCCAGTTTCTTTAATATTTTGTGTGCATGTTGTATGATTTCCCACTTTTTACCTTTGAGATAAGATATTATTCCATTTAATTTCCAGTAATGATATTGTCTTGTTTAACGATATCCTTTTGAAGGATCAAAGCTTTGTTCATCCTTTTCAATGTTGCAAGAAATTTTTTCTTATTCAGATGCAGCCCCATGCACTGGTCGGGCAAGTATTGTAAGCCTTAGATACATGAAATAAGAAGACAGCTGAGTTACTGAGTAGAAGAAAAAGGATTCCTCAGTGTCTAAACCTATGTCAGCTTAGAGGGAGCCTTTGTTTTAGTTGGTCATTGTGAATATGTGGCATAATCTTAATTGTAACTCAAAAATTTAAGAGCCATTGAATTTAAAAGAGTGAAAAAAGAGATATTCATTTAGCTATCTGTATGGATTAACCGGAGATAAATGAAATCAATTAGAACTTCAGTGCAGCTTGCATATTCAACTAAAACATCGGAAAGCCTGTAACTTTAGTTTATAATGATATTTTCTCGATTCATGAATTTATTGGGAAAATACTACGAAAAGATGTGAGAAAGCATAATCTGAAATATGTTCTACCTTGGAATTTTCAGAACATTGATGGATTTTCCATACATTGTTGTTTTATTTTTGTCTGTTAAGTTCTATTAGAGGCTTCTATTGGAACATGAAAATTGTTATATATTTTTTTGTGGGGGAAGGGGGGAGGGGGACTAGAGATCATGCTCAGAAAAAGGAAGTATCGCAATTCAGGACCTGTTGTGGATACCTAAGAAACTGTTCACAGTTTCCTTGATATTCTAAAGCAAATAGTGACTTGAATTTCTCCTCAAGAAAACTTCAAATTATACATGAAAAAGTTGCAAAAGAAGGGAAAAAAGGACTTCCTTGAAAAATTCAGGATGCCTGCAAAAAGAAAGGAAAGGAAAATTAAAAAAAAAAAAAAAAAAATGGGACTTATTGTATAGGTCTCCTTGCATGGTGGAGGTGTTTACTCATGCTTTAATGAACTTCTTGTAGTTTGTGGGGAGGACCCCTCATCCTTCTCTTGTTTTTTATTTATCCATAATTAATACATCATTGTTCTGATAGAAAAAAATAAAATAAAATCAGGATGGCCTTGCCAATATATCTCGTAATGTAGGTTTCTTGGGTGTTGTTTAAGTCTTCTTTTTTAATATAGAATTTACCATTTCAAGAATGTATGTTTAAACCATGACCACATTTTATTTACAATGGCCTACATGTGTACAGAAACGCTCGTGCATTCTACATTGGAACATTGTGATGATGCAGATTTCACCTTTCCTGTTTTTTTCAACATGAAAGACCACACTGTATATGTAAAACAGAGGCCTTACCTCCATACTTTCTTGGAGAGAGTTGCAGAGATGTTCGAAATTGTTGTTTTCACTGCCAGTCAAAGCATCTATGCTGAACAACTTTTGGATATACTTGATCCTGATGGAAAGCTTTTTTCTCATCGAGCTTATCGTGAATCATGCATTTTTTCAGATGGCAGTTACACTAAAGACTTGACGGTTTTAGGCATAGACCTTGCAAAAGTTGCTATAATTGATAATTCACCCCAGGTATTTACCCTCCCCCTGTAGCTTTGATGGCTTTGACCTCATGTAACTTCATTTTTTAATACTCTTATTTTTTTTATTTTTTTATTTTTTTAATTTCTGTAGTGGTCCAGACTATCATAAGCTTAGGTATCTGAAATAATAAATAAAAAAGATGGGATATCAAACAATATGTTAGTAAACCAATTGTTATTTTAGCTAGGAATTTGGAGAACGGAAATGGGTATTGCTCACTAGTGAGAACTAGTGATTCTTGCATATTTTACAGAGATTAGAACTATGGGTGGATCTGACCATTTTTATAATTGAGCCCTGCTTTCAATTATAAAAATGGAATATAGAAAATGGTCCCTCAAAGTTTTGTTACTGGTATCTTGAAAAGGAGGAATGGAAACAAGGGCCTGTGACTTCATTGGAAAAGAGCCTGATTATTGAAATCTTCCTTTCTTTGATGATTTCAGGTTTTCCAGTTGCAAGTGAATAATGGGATTCCTATTAAGAGTTGGTTTGATGATCCGTCAGACCATGCACTAATTTCACTACTTCCCTTCCTAGAGACCCTGGTTGATGCTGATGATGTCCGTCCTATCATTGCCAAGAGATTCGGTAACAAGGAATAAGAACCCCTCCTTGGTTCTCTTTTTCATTAGCTCAAATTTAATGACTCCTTCCCTGTGTCTCTTTTTAAGCAAAAGTTATGCTTCAATCATGTTCAGTTCTCATTCCTCTTGAGCTCTTTAGATGATTGTTTATACAATAAATAAATCAGTAGCCTTGTTGAGTCAGCTTTTGGTGCTTGTCCCCTTTCTTTTCTCCTCTTGGCTAACAAACTCAGTGAAGCATTCTTACCTAATTTGTCTCAACAAGTAGTTTCCCGAGAGCATATATCATTTTCATTGTACAGTTATAGGTGCTATTATATTGCAAGAGTGTGTATATGTACTATTTTTATTGTGAAATAAAATTCTTACAGACCCTTGTTTGCCCTTTATCTATTGAGCCAGTTTCCAAGAAAGTTTTTTTCTGCTCTTTCTTCATTTTTCTGCCACTTCTATGAAATTATTTCACTCCTTTATGTATTCTTGTAAGAAGATATGCATGAAGTTTGGCTCTTAGCTGAGAGAAATGATGTTATCTTTGATACAATATGGTGTTCCCATCTTTTGTTTAGTTGTTTATATTCACAAATTGAATATAATTATTTTTTTTTTAATGTTGACTAGCTTTTCTCTCGATCAAATTTTAGATATGGGCCTTAAAAGGAATTTTGTTCCAGTTACTTTGTGTGCACAAGGAATGATATTATTTCAAGAAACTTACAACTAGAAGCAAATTAGAACAAAGGAAGTCGAGATAACCTAAAAATATGATAGACTAGATAATTCCTTTGTAACAAATGGATGGATATGTATTATTATCAATATAACATACTATAATAAGTAAAGATCTGAAACTTAGCCTATATCCATTTCTAGGCAAAGTTAATTAAAGAACAAAAGGAAATTCTATTATATTGAAAAAGATTGAATACCACTGAAAGTTTAAGCAAAAGATTTTTAAACAGATATATTGATTTATGTTGAATAAAGTGAAAAGTAATATGAGCTGCATAAGGAATAAGATACTCACCTATGTAGGCAGTAGGTATATATGAAAGTGTTACTGCTTTCATGGAAGAACTTTAACATTTAGAGAGAACAAAGTGAAGAACAGAAACTTGGTCAAGCCAAATATGTAACATTGTTAAAATAGATTTGACTGTAACAATCCGTACAATATAAAACATTATGTACTCTCATAGGTATATTGTGCTGCATGTGTGTTTGCACACATGATGCAGAACAACTTTGGAAGTACCGCTTGAAAACTTATGAAAGAAAAGGAACAAAATTCAGCAAGGGTTGTTTGTTAGAATTGGATTTAGTTGTTTAACTATTTATGTTTTATTCATTAGGGAAAGAAGTTATTCATTCTTGGAAATAGAATCCTTGTTTTATTAGGAAAATGGGTCCTATGAGTCTATATAAATGCATGTAATCTTTCAGATTTCATAATAGAAGTTATTGAGAGTTCTAATAACTTGCTTGCTTTTTGGAAGATATGACTGCCTTCTTCCAATTGAGATTGCTTAGGAAATCTAGGTGTGACTGCCAATATATATGTTCTCTTTTTTAAGTCTTCCTTAACCCTTTTTGTCTCATTTTGCAACTTGAGAAATTTCTGTAGTGCTGGAAATTTAATGATTCTGTATCAGTACATGCTTGTGTGCACTCTTGGGGGGTGGCAGACGGAAGATTCTGATACTACTAATTGAGTAAGACCAAAGTTGTTCTGTCACATTAATGTTCTTTCAATATTATATTTTATAATCCGTGGTTGTCATTGTGTATGGGCATCACTTGGCTGTAGATATGTTATTGATTTCTGACATAATTCAGGAATGCAATATTTTCAGTAAATTTTCCTGTTCAAGTACAATAAGTATAACACTGCCCCTGATACTGATGTCTAGGTGGACCTTATAGATAAGTAATTCTCTATGCTAACCATAAGGACGCTTCTTAATTGTATAATTGCACACTAAGGTGGTGTTTGTTTATTTGCTTGTTTTGCCTGAAATCTGAATACACCTGAATTTGACTCAAATCTGAATAAATATAAATGTCATCAAGTATTTAGACTCTTTGTTTTTTATTAGTGTCCGATTTATTAAGCTTGTTTTTATTCATGTCTGAATGTTGAATGCTGTTTTTATATATTAAAATGTCTATACATTAGTTATATATATATTAATTTAACAAATAATAATTTGAAAAAATAGTAACTTAAACATGTTTTCAAATATCCTAAAATATCAGAATTTATTACTGGTATAAAATTTTTATAATGATTATGTAATTAGTTGGAAAATTGGTAATTGGATAATAAATAGGGTTTCTAATTGTACTTGATTGGTAAGAAAACATTAAAAATTTTCTAAGTTAATACTTGTTTCTATATGTTGTATCTTTGGATTATGGATTTTGGATTAGGGATTTGTGATTGGAACTATGCATTTCATTATTGAGATTAATTCATTAATTCATTAATTTTTAGATTTTTAATTTGCAAAAGAATGTCAAATTCTGATTTTTTATTTTTTAAAAATTAATTAGAATTATTAACTCTAGTGGGTATTTAGGTGAGTGTGAATTATGTTTTGAGTTCTAATTAAAAATATTTCATTGAAATTAAGGGTAGTTTATTTTGATTTTTTTGTATGGTAAGAAGTTGAATTTTGAAAATTTGTAGTAAATTCATTTCTATTCTGATCCAAAATTTATGATTTTAATGTTTTTATTTTCATTTATTTTAATGAGAAATCTATACAAATTTATGAAATTTGATTTCGTTGAGAATTAGATTTATGAGGCAAAAATAGTGACTATATGTGGTAGAATTTCTATTTGTGAATTGGAATTTTATGGATTTATTATTCAAATGAAGTGATTTTTATATTCTTGGTTTTGTTTTCAAGTAACAATTCATAAGAAAATTTGGGATCTAAATTTTTCTTGAGAAATAAGAGAGAAAAAAAAAACATAATGTATTTAAGTCATTCTGTTTTATTTATTTATTATTATTTTTTTCTAATAATTTTTTTTAATGACAACTTTTCTTATTATGTTGAATTCATTCTCATCCAAATTTTACAAGATTGAGGTGGTTTAATTTGTCATTTGTCTTTTAAGACAAGAATTATCTAAAAATTTTAAAAATGAATTCGGTTTTATTTTATGAAAAACTGTGTTTAAGAATCATAACAAAGTTAAAAGGTTGAAAAATGAAAGAAGAAAAAGTTACTTTCTCTGTTAAGATAAAAGTTAAAAATTTTCCTTTTTTCCATTAAAACAAAAATGTCTTAAAAAAAATTGTCAAGTTTAAAAGCATCTAGCTTTAAAAATGTCTGTAGTTTTAAAGCAAGTTGGTTTAAGATTTAAAGTCAAAAAAAAAAACACAACCCCTAAGACTCCTCTGTTTGCAATAGTTTATATATGAAGATCTATCCAGTTCTAAAATCAAAACACTAATAACACATCTTGAAAAAAACTCATAAGTTGGTCATGTACAACTTAGGAGGCTCCCCAACCACATATTAGATTTTATAGATTGGTTAGGACCTCCTTGAAGGGGTGGTTGGTTTTTGTTGCCCTTTATATTTGGTTTTCCTTTCTTGGCTTCCTTTGTATATGACCTGTGTACTTGGTGCACCTTTAGATAGTGCTTTTAATTAATTTATTTTGTTAATTATCCAAAAAAAAAAAAATGTGCAACATAGATTATTTAATGTTATATCATAAGTGGTCGGGGTCTGGGATATATACACCATGGAGAGGGCTCTACACCAAGGTGTTCAACCATGAAACATGCCATTTTAACCCTACCTATCTCAGAGTGCAAATTCGCAAGAGGTTGACAACACCAAGTTCTGATATCATGTTTCTAGAACTAAACTTAAGTTGAGGGAACACGACAGATGCTATTAATTGAGATCCCAATTTGAAGTTACTGTGGTTGGGAAACATGAGAGGGAAGCAGTGGTCGGAGTCTGGTACCCCACTACATTTCAAACTTTATGGGTTGATGGATCATGAAGTATATCCTAGAGGGTACAGCCTTAATTTCAAGTATGTGGAAGACAATTGTACAACCCAGCTGACAGTCCTTGCATGTGATAGCCTCCACTGATACTAACAATCCTTCTAACACTCCTACTATTTTTCATGCCGTATCTGCAGGTGAAGATCAAAATGGATTGGCCCCAAGGGAAGAAAAAAATAATAGGTATGTAGATTTAATAGCTAGCTATCTAATTGTTAATTATGTAGGAAGTTCTTCTCAACTGTGGATTACCCTGACATTTTTTCCTTAAAAAGATGTGACGCAATATTAAGAACAAACTAAGCTGTATAATTTCATACCAGGATAATCAGATACTTAGTCATCTGCTTTATTTCTTGTTTCTTTACAAGTCAACTCCCCTTGTCATGTAAAGATGATAAGTAAATCTATTTTTTGGCTAGTGGAATACTGTTTTGATAATTTGTAGATTGGTTCTTCAATTGCTTGCACTGCTTTAAATTGTTGCTTTCCTTAGAAAGTGTGTAGTTTGAAGGGCAAACAGAGCAATTTGAATGCAGTGCAGTAACTATCTCATTCACTAGTCCCCAGGGATTTTTCGCTACCGTCTCTGTACTCCAATAAAATTTGTGTTCTGCACCATGGAACAATGTACAGGAATTTATTATTTTCATTCACAGTGAAGTATGGGACTTGTGAAATGGTGATTGAACACAGTTTTCCTTTTATTTGCTTCTTCCTAGGGGGGATTTTTTTTTTTTTTTAGTCGAAGTGAAACATAGCCCATGATTGTCAGAGTATGAGCATCAGTTGAGGAACTCAGGCATAGAGTGTTGCCAGATGCAACTGAATGATATCAGATTGGATTTGAATATATGATGTTTGATTTTTTACAGATGGGATCATATCTTTGTGCAAATCATGTAATTAGAAGTTCATTTTGGTGACAGATGCGATGTGTGTAAACTGAAATATGCACTAGAGCTTGAATAAATCTTGAACAACTGCGTGTTTAGGTAGGCAGTTTCTCCTCTAGTTATTGGGCTTTATGCGGCATTCAGAATGAACGTTCTGAGGCTCTGAGCTGCAGAGCTACATTTCAACAACACAACACTCAGGGTACCGATCATTTTGCTTCAAGTTTGGTGAATTGCCATTATTCATGCGCTGGTTGGCTGGGTGTCTGACCCAAATCTGTGCACCATGCGCATTACCCTAAATTAATCCTTGGATTCCGTTCTTTTGTGTAACAATCCTTAAAAGAGGTTGACTAGGCACGGAAGGTATTCTTTGAAAAATCTTCAAAATCACAACGATATCAAGTGTAATTCCATTCTGCATATGAAATGAGGTCCACTTTCTGTTTTTAATGTTGACAAAGGAGGAAAAAGAAAAATAAAACAGTTGAAAAATGAATAGGGGATTGCAGAAAAGTATTTATGAATTACTATATTTAATATTTGAATATCATATTAGATTAATTTCTTGCAAACGAATAAATTTTTACATTTTCCCTTCTCTCTCCTGCCAACGAATAAAATATATCTTCTGTAAAAAAGGAAATGACTAGCACCCTTCAAATCAAAATGGCCACGAGTTGAAGATAAAAGATTGTTTTCTTGAGGTCTACAAGGAAGATGATATAAATGGATTAAAACAGCTTGGACTCCTACAGACAAAATCTAGTCAAACTTTTACAAGAAGGCAATCTTAGAGAAAGAGGAATTATGATACAATTTAAAAAATAAGAACAAAATGAAATAAAACAAACCTATTGGGGTTAGGTAATGCCTCTACACTGAGTTAGTGGGGGAATTATCATTCGTCTGTTTCATTAATTTAGGAGATTGTTGTTGGACACCCGGTGATGCTGCATGTTCAGATGAACTGGTACTATGTGGAGTCGCTGGCTGGCCCTGCATAACAATAGAAACATTTTTCAGTATAAAAGACATAACACATACAGAGAGAGATCATTCGATAAAACAAGTAACTCAACAATTTTGGTTTAAGGGCGAGTAATTAAATAAAGAAGAGTTGTCCTATCATTTCACTAGCTTTGGAGATGGCTCTGCAAGCGACATTTTTTTATGGTGAGTTGAGGTAGCATCCATGGTGGTTTAGATCCATGTAGATGTAACCTTCTGTAACCACATTGTTTCACTCACCTGGGGTACCATAATCTGCTGATTTGATTCCGTTCCTGAATGACTCGTGGCATCATAGTACTGCAAAGAAGCCTGCTGTTGTCAAAGGTAGCAGATCAGGATGCAGACCAAAACATACTAATATACTCAAATTTTAGAAAACAATTTTTTTTTAATTCCTAAGCCATCCTGTTGCAGCTCTTATACACTTTTTCCCCTAAGCTGCCAGCCTAGCATAAGGGAGCAAAGGTTAGGCTTGAAAACTCTTGGAAAAAGAGAGGGAAAAAAATCCTACTTGTTTGGACATTTCTTCATTTAACTACCCCAAAACTAAAATATATACATTTAAAAGATGTTACTGTTAAAAATTAGGTAGCCGTAGATCAATCAATAAGCTAGTTAACTTTTTTGGGGAAAATTTCCATAAATAAGGGAGTAACAATTACAACTACTACCTCCACTAGTGGGAGGGAGAGCACAAAGAATAGTAAAACTTGAAACAACACCATGGCAGTACACAAACTGGAATAATACTTTTTTGAATTTGGAGAAATGTTTCAGTTATGAACTCATAGATAACAGCGACAATTAATGCTGATGGGTCATGTTTGTGTCATGTTAAAGTCTAGGTACTCTATTACATAAGTCAACCCAAACCCAACACGAATGATAATTGCGTAAAAAATGAAAACTCAAATATTATCTAATTATTAAACTAGTAACACATCATATAACTTATTTAACCCATTTAATAATTAGATCTTCATATATACTAATTAAGTTGAGTTAGGTCTAGTATAAGTCTATATAATTAATGTTTCAACCAAACATATTCATGACTCAATTAACATATTTATTTAAGAATAAATTTAAAATGAGTCAAATATGAGTTAAATAGTTTAAAATTATAATTATGTTAATCAATGTGATTATTATATGGGTCAATTTGAGTCAAATTTGTATTATGCAAGTTGACCCAAAAATATTTTATTTATTAAACGGGTTACATAGGTTGATACAAATTTGGTCCAAACTCAATCATACTCAACTCAAACTCTCGAAAAGCATGTTGAGTTTGAGTCGCATTGGCAAATCATATGAAACTTTGCCACCCCTAGATAACAATTCTCTTAAATTGAAACAACCCATCACTTCAGCTTCTAGCATTGATGCAAAAAAATGCCATACTCTTAACAGGTACAAGCATGAAATTAGGGTCAATGCCTCTGTTAAAAATGTTAAAGGTGGAGAACTTAAGAAGTAAGCCATAATAGAGTATATTATATTCACTGCAGACTGCAATTCGGTCTAGTGTAGAAACATATAATCCTCCTGCATGAAACTTTTGACCTTTAGCAACTGATTCCACTTTGAAATTATTTGTCATGGACCAGGATCTTCCCTAAGAATCTGGGCAGCACTCGGGTAAGACAGCCTGACTCAATTGGCCCTAGATACCATATATAGGTCACAGAACTAAAACTGTGAGCCATAGGAAGAAACACTTAAAGAAAAGAAGTGTAATAACATGAGAAAGCCTTGCTAAAAAAACTAGTCCAACTCTCCAAAGATGGTTACAACATGTTAAGGGTAAGAGTTCCCCTTCTACTAAGACAAAATTGTGTATAGCACCACTATTGACCATGGTAACTGTGGGCTTCCCATTGATGTTTGTATCCTCAAAAACAATTATCTATTCTAAGGCGCCATTGGCACTACTGCCACCTTGAGGTAGTTAAATAGTTGAAGAGATCAAACACTTAAGTCTTCTTGCGATTTTTATTTTATCGAAGCATTGAAGGTCTTCCTCTCTAAACAGTCCCTGGTCATTGCATCAAAAGCATTTTAACTTTGAATATGAACTTTCTTTTTTCTTTCTTACCCTTATCCCTCACTTGCTGGGGAGTAACTATTGTTTTCCTCACGAGGAGATTTAGATCTTCCCTTTGACCCCACCTATATCATGGTCACCTTGACTCACCCACAAGCATTATGGCCATAGCAAGATCCTTCATGCCATGTTGTAAAAGATCTTGCTTAGCCGTACCTTGGAGGTTATCCAAGAAATAGGAGAGAAGCTCTACGTTAAACATTATTAGGGATCTCCAACATGACCATATGAGTGGAGAACTCCTTTGCAAAATCTCAGACAGGCCCAGTGTGTTTCAGCCCTTTCATACTCTTTTGAGCTAAGTGGGCTTCATCTTTTGGGTAGAACTGCTTTTTGATTTCTTCCTTGAAATCATCCCAAGTATTTATGAGTTTAGGCTACTCCCCCTTCTAAAAATTAAAAGACAATACAAAATAAATAGTCAGGATAAAAATTGTGGAACAATATTTTAGAAACACACCTGTTGGTAGTTGTTCCATGCCTGCTGAATTTGTAATGGAGTTATCAGCAGTTGTTGTTGCTGCTGTTCTTGATCTTCTTTCTGTTGCAATTGTTGCTGCTGTTTTTGCTTTTGGGGCTCATGTTCTTGTTGTTTCTGCTGTAGTTGCTGCAAGTAAAGCAGATGTTGTTGCTGCTGCTGCTGCTGCTGATAGGATTGTTGCTGCTGCAGTACATACTGTTGCTGTTGCAACTGCAGCTGTTGCTGATGATTTTGTTGATGCTGGAACTGTTGTTGGTGCTGCTGAAGATAATGCTGTTGCAGTTCCAGCTGCTGCTGTTGATATTGTTGATGCAAAAGCTGCTGTTGATGGGATTGCTGCTGCTGGGACAGTGGCTGCTGGGACGGTTGCAGCTGCTGCTGCTGGGGGTGTTGTTGTGGCTGCTGCTGCTGGAGTTGCTCGGACTCTTGTGGGTGCTGCTGCTGCTGAGGCTGTTGCTGCAATTGTAGTTGCTGTTGTTGAATAAAATGTTGCTGCTGCTGGTAGTAATAATAATGCCACATCTGATTATATGCTTGGCTATTCTGCATATGCCCATACTGCTCATTACTTTGCATGGGATATTGAGACACCTGTGCTTGAGGGTAAGTAACAGGTTGGGCTGGCACTTGACATGAAGATGTAGAGGCAAAATTTTGTTGCTGCACAATTTGCATTGGCCAAGCATGAGTAGCTGTCAAATTGCCCTGGCCAGCAGTTTGAATTGGATGTTGTGCTTGGCTCCCTTGCTGATTTTGTTGGTTTTGCCAAGAAAAAGGCTGACCAGGATTACCTTGGCTCACAAGCATTTGAGTGCCTATTTGATCTCGTGGGTACTGTTGTTCCAGAGGAACATGCCGGGAGGCACGCCTTTTGTTTCGTGAATGCCCATGGAACCTAGGACTGGAATCTCTGTGAGCTTTATCAGCATTGTTCATTTGACGCCGATTTCCAGCACCATTTACAGACAACTGTGGCTGTGGAACTGCTTCTGATGGTAGAGGATTTTTATGTCTTTCTGGAGACATTTGAATTTGAGCATATTTATCAGTACCATCCGTTTGATTCCATTTTCCACCACCACTTTTAGGCACCAGGGATTGTGAAAATTCTTCCGTTGGTGTAGGAAGCTGAGGACTAGCTGAAGACAAAGGACCCACTGATTCACTGTGAATTTCAGCAGGATCATCAGCTGAAGTGCCTACTGGGCTGGAAGAAGGGGGGTTTTCATCAGTATTGTACACACTCTCAGTTATGATTCCATTTGATCTGCATGCTTCTTCAGGAGCTTCAACCTCATGAGATGATGCAGGGATTGATTCGGGAGATTCCTTGCCTTGAGGATTCAAAGAGAGACACTCCAGTGAAAGAGACTTCGGGTCCTGTAAAGGTCCATGCTCAACCTCTTGCTGAAGGTCATTTGACCCGGACAATGCTAACAAGGCTTGTACAGATTCGATTTCATTATATTCTTTAACCACGGAATCTGACACATTTGGTTCAGAAGCTTCTTCTCTGTGCTGCCCTGGAACTTTGGGAATGACCAGTTGCAATCCCTCCTGTGCACTTTTGTTAGCTGCTTCTGGTTCAAGCTGGACATTGACAACCTGCTCAGAGTGGATATCATGATTTTCTGGGCATGACAGTCCTTGCTCTTCTATTGGGATCAGGGCCAGACGGTTAGAACCAGAATCTCCAAATGGATGACAAGGCATTGCAGCGATGATGTCTGGTCTTCCTTCCATAGCTATTCTCAAGGGTTTTGAACTCGTTGCTGGGTACTTATATATGGACATAGTCCTCAAACAGTGGGGAAACAACTTTATGTGACGATTCCATGCCTTCTTTACGTCATAGATAGTTCCACAGAGGTCAACAAACTGCTTCCACTTAAGATTCATTAGTATAAATGACTTGGGATAGAATAAGTTTTCTGGCATGAACATTTGAAGAGAGGACAAGCTAAATAACAGACCAAAAAAACCATGGTTGTGTTTAAAGAATTAGCATCCTTAGATGCACATCCAAGAATTGATCAGCAAAGAAAATGCATTTAAAAGAAGAAAGTGGTTCAAGCAGCGGATTCATACATGTGGAGATGCATGTATTTTGAGTTATTAACAGATTCAGGACAGCCCATAAACTGTTGGGTTGCAACAAAGAAGTCATCCAATATGTGGTTGTAGGAATATAATAATTTCATCCAGCATGAACAATAAAACAGAATTCAGAAAATGTATTTAATTATAGAAGTGAAAAAAGAAAATTAAATAAGCAGCATCAATGCACAAACCAAAGAGAAATGTTTGCCCTTTCAAACTATATCGACCAAAACCAGTATGACAGAAATAGTAGTATGAGAGTTCAAAGAGAAATTTTGACCTCTAAATATAAGCTTGATATATATTCCCCATCTTTAGCACTCAAACCTTGAGACACATCAGTCCCAGGAGATATTGCATTAGCAACAACAGCATCTACCACATTTATGTGCCTTGACCCTCCATGCATCATTGCAAACTTTATCAATTCCTGCATAAGTAACAATCGGCAATTATATGAAGTAATTATGAAACATTAAACGGCATTTTGATGTTCTCATGGATATAGCCTGGATTTACAATACCAGAAACCAAAAACTATTCAAATTGTCAAAATTTGATGCTATTCTGGATTGTCTTCTCAAGCTTTATTTTCCACCAAAATAAGGTACTCTTTGGAAGGGAAATGGACGAAGTAGACTAAAACTGAAAAATTTCGCAGATCAACTGCAATGCAAAATGTGAGACTGACATCCACCATGTGGTAAGTAGCAGACACAAACAACTGCCACCTAGACGAAATTATAGCAGCAGTTTTAGTGACAGCTGCAAAATAATGTGCAGTACTTTTCTCAAGACCGAACTCAGTCTTTAGAGATTTGGCTTCATGTGCTTCCAGTTTCCCCCAAAAGAATGCATGATTTTGGTGAACCACTCACTCAAGCTTGTGCACTGTCTTAATCCAAAAGTGCTTTTGCACTTTATTATTAAAAAATTTATGACAAATCAATCATATTTACTGCAGCATGTGGCATTATATTTACTGCAAGTTTATCGTAAATACCAAAAGCAACAATATAATTAGATGGATCCAGAAAAAAATTACCTCTAGAAGCATTTTGGATTCAGGCACACATCTAATGCCATCTATTAATATGTCTCTAGCAGCATCCACACTACCAGTGATCTACAATCAAAAACATATTAGAAACAAATCAGTAAAATATAACTAAACCAGTCTGTGTGCATTTGACATTGTAGAATTGACCAAATTTTCAAAAAAAAAAAAAAAAAATTGTTCATAAAAAAAACTCAAGCTAAAACTGCATATTTACATTGCCATTGCATACAAAATGTTTTTGATAGGCAAAAGGATAAAATGTATTACCTAACAAAAAAGGGGCACTACCCTTAGTACATAGGAGGTAAACAAGGCGCACCAGGCCAAAGGAAAAACCAAAAACACCACCTATGGCTGTTCTATGCACAAACAACTTACAAAATCAAGCAGTAGTTAACATCCACCCCAAAACAACTAAACCAACCAAGACTTTAAAAAAGGGTCCTTAACTGACAAAGGAGATTGCTCAAAAGCTTCAAAAACTCTTATTCCTCTCTTTGCAAAGAGTCCAAAACATGCATGAAGGGGCCTTCTTCTAAACCAACCTCCTTCTTTGCCCCACGCATCTATCGTGGCACCTAGTAAGGACATGAAGGACTTTTCTTCAAAGGACCCAGGCCACCCAAAAATAGAAACACCAAAGACCAAAGTGATGATGACCACATTGATCAGAACAGGATCTGCCAATTCTTCCTGTTGCTTGATAAGACAACACCAATTCAGCAAGTCCACCATCTTCTCATAAGATAATCAATCATGGAAAAATTTTCTCCTAGTTACCTCCTAGCAATGAAGTCAACCTTGGATGACACCTTAGAAGCTCAAATCCCTATATAAAAACTTATAGAATGACCTAATTGGATTCCTTCCCCCCTAGCTTATCAACAAAGTTGACCTGAATGTATACCAAGCTCAAAAGGTGCAAAAACTCTTTCACCACCTCCAACTCAAAATCAAGAAGCTCCTCCAAAATCATGGATTCAAACCACCTATCCTCCCCAGCTCATGTTTCTCAATATTCCATCACCCAAGCATCTTTAAGAACTGCTAAAGTGAAAAAAAGCCTAAAAGTAATTCTTTAGACAATGTTTGGTCATTGGAAAATTCTATGGGAAATGCAAGGAAAAAAAATAGAGAGGAAAAGTAGGAGAAAAAAAAATTGAAGAAAAATAAAAAATAGATTCAAAGTCAATAAATTATTTTTATATACCCTTTTAAACTTATTTCTTTATTAACTCTTCTACATAAAGATTAAATAATTTAAATATATATAAATTTCTTACTAATTTTAATTATATTTTATATTCTTTTGTATTTTTCATAGTCAAACCAAATAAAGAGAAAATAATTGTGTTTAACAGTTATTTTCTTTCCTCAATACTTTCCAAGAACTAAACATAGCCTTATTTCATCTTCCCATAAGACTATTTGTCCAAAATTGTTTAACCATTACCACTGGAGATGTTGGTTCTCACTTGAAATGCCTCCCCACCAATCTTGAAGCACTAACCCCCCACCATCTCACCATATTTCCCCACAATGACTCACCTCCAAAGGTAATTGCATTTATCAGAAAATCTTCATAACCATTTTCCAAGCAATGCCTTATTCATTAATGATGGCCTTCTAATCCCCACTTGACTATATGGATCTTCCAATTGGAAGGCTCACTCTTTCAAAGAAAATCTCTCTTAATTTCTCTCATTAGAGTTCCACTTTCTTTGGGATCATTAGGGAAGACATGAAATAAATTAGGAGGCTAGACATGGTGCTTTTCAACAAAGTGAGCTTGCCATCCTCTAATGATACAACTTCCAATTTTAAATCTTTCATTTACTAAATCCTAAATTAAATATTAAATCAACAACAAATAACTTGTTTATTTCAATGCATCAATATTAAGAGGGATCTACCCCTTGTTATAGCAGTGGAATGTGAGTAATTGACTATTGGTCACTTGCACCTTTTCTCACTATCGTTCGTTTCTTCTTGGCACCTTCTTACTTGGCTCACTCTAGTCAACACTTAGTCCACTTGCCTCTCTTGCTCTTTCATGGTGTAGGGCATTCAATTTCAATTTCTCCTAGCAGGTGCAAAATAAAAGGTGTGGGTTTTAAGACTTGTACCCGCACCTTTCTTCTTATCTCACCGGAAAATGATTCCATAGCATCAGAAAACAATTCCATCACCTTGTTGACTACCAACTAAAAGTCTACTTTTTCAATGTGAAAAGGGCCATGAAAAATGTTTTCGAGCGAATGATGTTGTTGCAGTTGTTTGGAAGGACGAAGCAACTCAACCAGAGAGCCAAGAATGCAGCTAAGTCATCTCACTTGAGAATTCCGGAGTTGGTAATGTTCCAAAATTTGAATATATAAAGAGTTGCAAGGGTGGAGGGTGTGTAGGGGATGAGGATAAGTTGGTGTGGTTAGGGGCGAAGAATGAAAAATTTTCTATTAAAGACTAGTATAAAGAGTTGGAGTTAGGAAGACAATTGGATTTCCCTTCAAATGTTATTTGGAACTCTTGGGCACCGCCCAAGGTGGGCTTTTTCGCTTAAGAGGCCACATTGAACAAAGTTTTAACTTTGGATCACATCAAGAGAAGAGGGTGGGCTATGGCAAATGGATGTTTCCTTTGTTGCAAAAAGGAGGGATTGGTTGATGACATTCTCATCCATTGCGACAAAACAAGAGCTGTTTGGCACCTCCTTTTTTCACTTTTCGGCATGTCTTGGGTCCTTCCCTCTTCAGTGAGAGAGACAACTTACAAGTTGGCACAGGTTTGTTGTGGGTAGAAAAAGGAGAAAGGTGTAGAGAGTTGCCCCTTTGTGTCTTTTTTGGACAATCTGGAAGGAAAGGAATAATAAGGTGTTTGTAAACATAGAGCATTCTATTCATAGGATCAAACTTAATTTTTTCTGTAATCTTTAGGCATGGTTCAATATGTTTATAGCTCTCTATCCTTTTTTGTTTGTAGATTTTGTGGATTGGATAGGGTCTTGTTAAGGGGTGTTTTTCTTTGTTTTTTGGAGGTGCTTTAGGCGTCCATTGTATACTCCTTGTATTCTTTGAAGCGCTTTTCTGACACTTTTTTAATGCACTCTTTATTTACTTACCAAAAATAGAAATTCGAATACATGATCTATTTTCAGCACAACCTTCCAATGACCAAAAAAAGTCACATGCTCTAGACATTAGAAATTTTCTCCTAATATCTACAATTCATCTTCCTTTATTCTCAAACTTTTAAACCCTCATCTTTATCTCTTATTGTCTTCTTCTTTGCATCTTCATCTCCATCTTTTCATCATCTTATTTTCCTAACTTATTTTTATTTTTTTGTTTCAAGCTTTGGATTTTGGATTTTCATCCATGTCAAAGGTTTTAGGTTTTTTTTTTTTTTTAATTAGAAACAAACATCTTCAATCATCAATCAATTGATATTTGGTTTTTTGATAGGCCAAATTAGGAGAATATATTAAAATTGCTTGCAAAAAGGCACAAAGAGTACACATGAAGTATAAAATATAAGGCCAAAAGGCAAGCACACAAACCACCCAAACAAAGACCAACCTTAAGAGAGATGGTCTACAGGAGAACTCAAGAATAGGGAGGTTCTCCACCACAAAACCAACCACAATTGAAAACCCTTAACCAACACTAAAACAAGACAAAGACCTCATAATACTGGTGTTGAATCCTCGGTGCTCCTCCCCCTTCCTTTGATTGTGAGCGGAGAACTGTTATAATTAATGGAGCACTCTAGTTTATAAATTTCCCTCTCAAAATAGAAAGCTGAGGGGAGATTCCTCTTTCCGCCTGAGACCTTAGCCCCATGCCCTTTCTTTCCTTTTCTTGATTCCAAAATCTTTAGAAAGGGGTTGATCTCCTTTCCAAACCCTGCCATTGGCATCCCCTCATAGTTGCTAAAGTTAACAAACTTGCTGGGAAGACTATCAAGATCCTCCCCCTTCGAAACACAAGTGAGCTCCATGGCGTGAAAGGCCTTCAGCTCCTTAGTCCTAACCACCCACCCCTTATCCGAAGGATCCTTCACAACACTTCTCAAAAGTTCTAAAAAATGTCATCTTGAAGCAACATCCTTAGCAGCCGACTCTCTTCATCCAAAATCCCTAAGTAAGAGAGTAGAAAGGCTAGGGTACCTATTCACCTTCACCACGAGGGCTTCGTTGATGATCACTACACAGGAAACATGTCGACATCGACTCTGGCAA